>NC_060120.1:449640912-450946329 GCF_021461395.2 Schistocerca americana | reverse complement strand
GACTCACTTACCAAAAAATGTTTTGGTTTGAATGAAGACACTAAAGTGGGGGGGGGTGGGGGGTCAGTGGTCAGTGATGCTGTTATTGCTTTTAATGATGGCAACATTGGTAGGGTGAAAGTGCTACAACATACGGGAATTAATTCTGAAGCAAACTGAATATGGAACGGATGGACAAGATTCGCATCGATAAAGCAAAGTATGCAGCACAGTGGGCCACTAAGGAGTCCAGAAACAAGAAAAGAAGAAAAAAGTTGGAAAAAGATCAAGAGGGTGATACACAGTATGGTGCAGCGTGCTTCTGAGTGACTAAAACTAAAAAAAATTAAGCACATGTTGAGTTACAGCCTTTTGAAACTTCAGAAGCCGTTCCTGAAAATTTACATTTTCTGTTGTAAACCACTTCGACTAGAGTATTCAAATTTTCAAGGAGTAATAACATACATATCCTGAGTCTACTGAACTAGAAGAAGAACGTAATGTTATGGTAATTAAAATTATTTAGGATAACGTACAAAAAAGTACACAAAATTTTAACCGTGTAATTAAAAAATTGTATTTCCGAAAACAGTGGCTAAAATGCAATTATTGTAGTTCAGTAGACTCAGCACATACAGTTTAATGTCCTATAAAAGTTTCATGTCATGGCTACAGTGGTTCCTGAAATACAGGAAAGCCGAGTCACTAAATTTAACATTGTCGGGATAGGGCGTTCCAACTCCCCTTAAGTTTCGGAAACAGATAATCGGATGGGGACAAGTCGGGACTGCCAGGAGAGGGCGCTCCAACTGTGGACGAACTCTTTCAATTCGAAACTCGATTACAGCACGCTGTTTCTCACGCACCGACATTGTTATGTTGCACATTGCCATATTATATCCTACGATTTGGAGCCCTCTAGCGGCAGAGAGCTGCGAATATGTAGACATGAAGAATAAAGACGTAGAATGTAAATAACATTAGTTTTCTTTAAAAAACTTTAAGAATATTCACGTTAAACGTTATGAGGCATTAATTTTCTGCTCAAATAGCAAAACTCATGTACTGGTTTCATTGTCTCTTCCCATTTCCTTCTGTAGCGCCTGGTTTTATTCGACTATGTCCCTTTACCATCGTTTCGCTTTTGTCGATGGTCGTCTTATAACCTCTCGACAAAAGAGTATCCACGTCGTGCAACTGGTCGTCCTAGTCCTTTGCCGTCTCTAATAGAATTACAATGTCATCGGCGAACCTCAAACTTTTTATGTCTTTTCCCTGAACTTGAACTCCCTTTCGAAATTTGACCTTGGTTTCCTTTACTGCTTGCTCAGTTTACATATTGAATAACATCAGGGATAAGCTACAACTCTGTATGACTCCCTTCTCAACTACTGCTTCCCTTTCAACTCAACTACTACAAGTTCAGTCTTGTGTGGTAATAACCTTTCGATTCCTGCATTTTATCCCTGCTACATGCATAATTTCAAAGAGTGCATTCCAGTCAATTTTGTCAAAAGATTTCTGTAAATGTACAGATACTGTAAACGTTCGTTTGCCTTTCTTCAGTCTACAGATATACTTGTATAAGTCGTTGGGTCAGTATTGCCTTATATGCTTCTATATTTCTCCGGAACTCACATTGATCTTCTGTCAGTTTTTCTATTCTTCAGTAAATATTTCGTGTCAATATTTTACAGTCATGACTCATTGACTGATGGTTATGTAATACTGTCGGCACCATCCTTCTTTGTAACTGGAAATATTATATTCTTCCTGGAGTCAGAGGGTATTTCTCCCATCTCATATACAAGGTGAATCACCTAAAACTTAACGACTCAAATATTTCGATAATGGAGGGTGCCATTGTTATGCGGATTTCACAGACTGGAGTGGTAAACTGCGGCCCGCCTATGCAGACCATGCATAGAGTGTTACGAGTTTCAAACTTGTTTTATTTTTAAAAAAAGGTATAAATATTTCAATGGAGTAATTCCCTTTGATTATATCGCAATCGACGGAGACTAAATTAGATCTTCAATGGCGTTTGTTGCAGGACTGTAGAGCAAGTGGTTCACGAAATCTCGACGGCTGATCATTGTAAACACCGAAAGTTGTTTGTTAAATGTTGTAGCACAAACGAATGCGAATTTCACAAGGGGACACATGTGTAGTCCTACACATATGTTAATAACTCTCTGGAGGTATTGTGTTGTTAAAAGGGACATTTCCTAGGACAAACGAAAGATAAACAGAGGTGAATACTGTATCTCTGTGGGGGCTGACACGTAAAGAACCAATGTACCCTCAAATCCTGTGCTCAAAATGAATACTACGAGCATCAGCACAAGCTTGTAGTCTGCTATGCAACGATTACAACTCACGTTCTTGCAGTTCAGTGGAAACTGCAGCGCAGGTAGCAGTAAACTACCGCTTCATATCATCTGTAATTGTTTGATGAGGTTGACCTATATTGGGATATGTTTCGGTATACACGTTACACGAACGAACCATACTTCATATATTCACCATAAACCATGAGCATGTCCGCTTTTTTTCACATTGGGAAACATCATCTTCCTAGCACGTCCTACTACGTCCACTACCACACAATAAGTGACATTACCATAGCAAGGCAGTCGCATTGTACACACAACACAATATAGACAAACATAACATCATCACCTAGCATAAAGCAATAGGATGGAACAAAATGCTGTCGTTATCAATGTTCACAACAAGAGAACTCGTAAACCACTTGCACTAGCTTCCTGCAACAAATGTCATTGCCATTCTCATTTACGTTACTTCTAGGGTTTTTCTGTCAACAGGCAATGTCCCATTTAAAAATTTGTAACTGTTGTAAAAAGCTGCACCTTCGTCAACCTCTCAAAATCTGTGTATTGACTGCAAATACACGTCCTTGCATACAGTTCACTTCTGTGAAAATTGGGTATCGATAGTAGCTTCCATGTCCGAACTATTTGCGGCGCAAGTGTTAACGTGATTCATCTAGTATATTGCATACTAGGTGGAACAATTTTTCTGAGGGTAGCCGAACATAACTGTCGTAGTCTAAAACTTTCTTGTAAAACCAATAGTTTGTTGCGTAGACCGTTTACATTTCTGCAGCTGGTGCGCCTAATTGCTTTATTCATTATTATTTTGCAAAATTCTGCGCTCAATCAAAAACAACAGCATGATAATTTTTGAATAGAAAATCGGTCGTTACTAGTTTTATGGTGTAAAAAAGAATACATCAAAATTCAGTTGCCATGCCCGAGGTTGGACGCAAATCCATGACCTCTGTTATTCCAGGCAGCGATTCAATCTCGAAATTATGTAAACCTGCTTCTAATAAGTGTCTCCGCTACTCATCTAAACCAAGAGTCACAATTACAAATGAAATTGGCAGCAGTGGTGCATGATACTATTGCCATTGGTTTGGTTATGGGTGTCATCTGTGCAGTATTGTCCATGACGACGACTATGCAAGGGTAGCAACTTAAACAGTGGCAACTATATATTCACAACCGATACAAAAGAGTTACATGTTTGCACCTGTTACTGTCCTTCAAAGTAGTCACCAGTGTTGTGTGGAACCCGTTGCCAGCGATGTGGAAGGCGTAGTATACCTTTAGCAGAGCCTGCTCTGTTGATGGTGCGAATGGAGCGGCCTAAATTTATGGTGACTCTCGTGTACATCTGTGATGGTGTTGTCCCAACGCATTACGTTCCTCCAAGGTGGACCGTCAATGACAGTGTTACTATTCGTTTTTGGAGCATCACCTGCGACCAGCTTTGCGAAAGAAGCGGCGACACTTTCTGTGCGACCCACCCATCATTTTGCACGACAAAGCGCGGGCGCATACAGCGCAAGCCGTAGCTGCTCTGTTCGGTCGATGGGACTGGGAAGTACTGTACCATCCACCATACTCCCCGGATTTAAGTCCTTGTTTCTTTGATTTGATTCCGAAGATGAAGGAAGCACCTTGTGGCATTCGCTTCAGAACTGTTCCAGAGATTCTACAGGCAGTAAACCATTCCATTCACACCAGCAACAGAACAGGCTCTTCTAACGGTATACTACGCCTTCCACATCGCTGGCAACGGATTCTACACAACGCTAGTGATTACTTTGAAGGACAGTAAAAGGTGTAAACATAGTTCAAATGGCTCTGAGCACAATGGGACTTAACTTCTGAGGTCATAAGTCCCCTAGAACTTAGAACTACTTAAACCTAACTAACCTGAGGACATCACACACCTCCATACCCGAAGCAGGATTCGAACCTGCGACCGTAGCGGTCGCACGGTTCCAGACTGTAACGCCTAGAACAGCTCGGCCACTCCGGCCGGCGGTCCAAACATGTAACTCTTTTGTATCGGTTGTGAATAACTATTTAAGCTATTAACTAATTAAGTGAATAACTATTTAAGTTCCAACCCTCGTATTAAATAATTCCCTTACGATATATACATGTCTACTTGTTTTTAAGCTTAGTCAAACGTGACCTCTGCAAAGGGCAGATTCAGGGAACAGGCCATCTGATTACATACTAATATCTATCTTGGCAGGTTGTCGGAGGCACTCTGATATATAGAGTAACGTTCAACGACAAATGACTCATTTTAGTTTTCCACATTTATGCGCAAAGAATGAAAAGAACGAGTCAAGTGACATATTTGGCTGGGAGACCCCGAGGAGTAAGTTTTGTGATGACCTTCACAAAAACCCTCACTTTTCAAGAAAATTATCACGACCACAAAGACTAACACACACTAACCAGTTACTTAATGACCAGATTAATATTGTAAACCGGGCACTACACAAAATCATTGGACACATCGCATGAATACAAAACTGAAAAAACACGTCCTCTACAGGGATTACTCTTTCTGTTTCTCCTCCTCTTTTCTCACACTCTCCCCTCTATTTCATCTGTACCTCCTACCCCTTTTCCATCTCCTTAACAACCCTGCTTTGCATTCTTTGTTCACTACCTATAGTCATCCTTCCCACTTCTCCAACAGCTCTTAAATTATTTCTTCCATTCTCACACTACTCCTTCATCCCAACTACGTATTAAATTATTACACATGAACATAAATTAAACCACATAATACCCATATAACAAGCTACAGATCAAAGGAACGTGTTTTAGATAAACAGAAAAACAAAACTAGCTGTTAAGTTGGCAATAATATAAACACAAAATATATAGACAAACGTTTGGCAGGATAATGTAACCACCTCTAGCGATAACATCTCTAAATTTTGTTGCCCTGTCGTCCTCAGTCTCCCGTAAAATTATGTCAGTAATTTTCACGTTACGTCCGTCTATGTGCAACTGAATAAAACCATTTTTATCCTGTCATACACTTTTCGCCTTTAATTTTTTAGAGGTACCATCATTGTCCTCCAATAAATATTGATGTGTATACTACTTTGTTTTACGTAATAGACACAGTACTTTCAGTTAGATACCATTCTGGCACTTGCAATGGTGGCTCAAATTTTGCTTAGAAGAGTGGTAGCTATTCTTCGAATGGGGTTTAGCAGAGTGTTTCTTCGATACTGGTAGGATGACTGTGGTGCTTTAAGCGTTCTGCAAATCCGAAATTGTTTGTTTCACATTTTCATGATTTTATGTCGTCTTTGTAACGTGTTTTAAAATTCGTACATGTCGTTCGTGTGTACTGTATTCTGCTCCTCGCAATTTGTCCCTCTTGATTGTTGGTTGGCTCACATTCGTTTCTACAGCTTGGATATTTCTTATGCCACATGGAATCACTATTTCTTTAGCATCTTTACCACTCTGTTAGCTTGCGAGCGTAAGTCACCGTATACCATGTTCTTTGTTTCTGTGTGGTGGTGTCATTGTGTTTTCTTTGTTGTGTGTAATTTTTTGGTTCGGGCCACGAAAAATCACAAGTCCCCGCTCAACAAATACGCACAACGCTAAAACACGATCATAATACAACACAGAAACAAAGGGCAAGTTAACTATAAGTTACACACATAAATTAATTCACATGTGGGCAAATATGCAAGTATTGAATAGTGTGACGTCCTCCACTTTTGTCCTAACAGCGATCTCACTCTAAGGTCTCATATGATACTCCATCCCCCAGAAAAATAGCCTGGTTAATTATGGTCCGAAGACGCAATCACCAAACAATTTGTTTACTCCAACATCCCGTCGGTAAAAGCAATCACAAAAATCTGTCGTCAAATATACCACTCCTACATCAACAACATTCAAGAGACAATCGATTTGCATTTTCTAATTTCAGACCCTATGTTTCAGTCAAATCACTAACACATTTTTCTCCTGTTTTTCGTCCTCCTTTACTTTTTTATCGCTATTTTTACTTCTTGTCGTAAGCTTTGCGTCTACATTTATAAGTCAATAATATACGCTCCTTTATTGTCATTATATGTTATGTAGGTATAAGTACGTCAAAGTTGTGGCATTTAACTCTTTAAGTGTCTATTTTTCGTGCGCAGTGATGTGTCTCAGTGCGTAATTTTTCCTGCCAGTGGCTGGCGCAATTGCGTCACGTGTCTTGCCCACTGATTAAAGTATTTCTTTGTTGATGTTAGTTCATGGACCAAAACTAAAGCGGATTAGGATCGAATTGAATGTACTAAAGGAGAGAATGGATTTTTACTTTCACACAATTACAGGTCGTTTTCTGTGTGAAATATTTTAAAACGTGTTGCCACATGGAGAGGAACTTCACATTTTGCACACCAGTAAGGCCTCTTCTCATGAATACTGCACACCCCCTTCTTGATCTTTTCCTCGTTGCGCCTGGCAAAAAATCGGGACAATACCTGGCTAGAAGATGTATCGCTTTTGGTGTCCGAGGTGGACGTGTAATAGGTGACTCTTGTGGATAGGAAACGGTCAACTGTTCCACGAGACTAATCATTCGGTCATTTGGCAGCTTCGCAACTGGAAATTGATCCTGTCCACGCCTCCCACAGTCTTGTTGTAATCCATCACACACTTTGTTTATGCTGGATGTCATTCTTTGAATTTACTTCTTGATACGCATTGTTCTGACCTTCACAACGCCTGTCTTGTCCTTCCAATTAATCAACATCTGCTTGTTTCCGTACGCCGCCAAACGTTCTTCCTTCAGTTTTTCAGTAATCTTTAAGTTGGGCGACTTATTTCTCGTTAGTTTGTCAACGAAATGTGGACTAGTGTACCAGCTGTCGAGAGAAATACAATAATCATTTCCGACGAAATTATGAATAAAATCCAAAACAGTTCTACAAGTTACTTTCTCTTCAGGATAATGACTGCCATAATTTTTGTATTTCCCAGTATAAAAAAAATGAGAAACTTTATAACTGACCAAGAATACGTTATCTTGACTGATGAGTCATAACCATTAGTACAAGCCACAGGATACTGCGGATGGATATATCTGTCGAACTATAATTGTCGAAACCAGTGAGACGAGCAGAACGTCGGCAGACAAATCCGTCTAACCCACTTAAGGGATTAATGTGTTTGTTCTACGGTAAGAGAGCGCCTGATGGCCGTGATCTGGCCAACTTAAATAACTGAGTAAATAAATGATTAAGAAGGTACACAATGAACGCCTGAAATTACGGAAGTATCGAAAACAAATTATAGGCTCCTGTGGGAAAGAAAGAGAACATGAAATTGTGTTACCAGTTTCTAAAAGGATAGTTTACTCCATTAGGGTTAAAAAATTAGGAAACTGAGAAGACTAGTTATTCTAAATTTCTCATACTAACTTAAAAGCAACATGGTTAAATGAGACTCTTCAAGTGCCTTCTAGTTGCTGACTCGAACTTAAGCTATTGAGCTATGAGTATTGAACAACGGCGCTCTGCCCGCTACTGCTCTACAGCAGTGTTTGATCAGTGATGTCGTTAGACGCTATTTGTTCCAAGCGGTCCGATATCTGTTGACTCATCAGTAAATAACAATGCGGCGACGGAAAAGTACACCGATAGGCTGTTGTGTGGTAGCGCTGGGACGAGTACGAAACTGATGGAACGCATGAGCTTATGAAATTCGTGGCAAGCAGTTTTCTGATTGTAGTCTAAACACACTACTAGACCACCTGCAAGAAATTACTAGCATTGCAGACTGCAACACTTCCAAGCTGCTTTAAGTAGTTGCTACTGAATAAATTAAAAATAACAGTAAGCCAAGCATTTGCACGTTGACACCTCATGATCTGCTGCGAACACTTAGCCACATAGGTTTTGGGCCCTCAACACCTAATTTCACAGTGTCATAACATTATCCTACTCAATACTGGTGTGCACTATTTGGGAAATGCATGGCCCTACAGAACCTGAGGAGTCAAACAGCCTAAGCTTTCGGTCGAATTTAAGAAAAGACAAACTTACAGTTTTTAAAAAAATGGCTCTGAGCACTATGGGACTTAACATCTGAGGTCATCAGTCCCCTAGAACTTAGAACTACTTAAACCTAACTAACCTAAGGACATCACACACATCCATGCCCGAGGCAGGATTCGAACCTGCGACCGTAGCGGTCGCGCGGTTCCAGACTGAAGCGCCTTTAACCGTGTGGCCACACTGGCCGGCTACAGTTTTTAGTTTTAAATTAATTCTTCCACCAATTGTTTTAATTTCATCATACTTTCCGACTCTTAGAAATATTTTAAACATTCTGATTCAAAATAAATCACTAAATCGAAGCAGCTGTGTACAGTTCATACAACTGATAAAATTTCGTGCCTCTGCGTCTATGAAATGTCGACTGATGACTGCTTGCATTCCTATAAACCATAGTGTGTCATTTTAAATTAATGTTAATCAGAGCTACAGCAAACACCAAAATATTTCTGCAATTTCTGCACACAAAATTTTTTTCTATCATGTTTCGTTAAGAAACAAAAAAAAAAAAAGTTCAGAGACGGAAACATGGTGTATACTAAAATCAAAGATAAAGACGTTAAGCTCCATTACAGTGCTGCCCTTTGCACCTAAGTTACATATGTTATTGAATTTTACCTATTTGCGGCCCAGCATCCGCCACTAAGAGCAGACGCTCTGTGATAGAACGGGAAGAGGGAGAGGCTTTCTATTCCTACCCTACACCAAACAAATGTTAATGTGGCTTCTGTGACACTACAAGAGGAATTATTTGATGGGTTATGTATGATGATGATGATGATATGATGGTTGGTTTATGGGGCGCTCAACTGCGCGGTCATCAGCGCCCGTACAAAGCCCCAATTTCGGTACAGTCCAATTTTTGTGCACAGTCCAATCTAACCGCTGTCACGAATGATAGTTACGATGATGAAATGATGAGGACAACACAGACACCCAGTCCCCGGGCAGAGGAAAGTTATGTATGATAATCCCACCTTCCACTCACTATTGAAAATATGTCCACAGCGCAAAGAGCTCTATAATTGTGGAGAAATTATCACTTTGCATCACTTACTGTGCGAGTTCACGACTCACGACAAGAAGGCACAAGTAACAAAGGAATGTCTCTGACGATAACATAGCTTCCAGTATATACATATATCAGGATCTCTGCTACTATGGGAAAGTGGTGTCAGAAAGAATGCCAGTCAACTATAGCTTTTTGCTGGCTAAGGCATAGGTTGGAGAACTCACAACGAGGTAGACGCACATGGCTTTCGCCCAACAAATTGCTTCGTATGGTGTTGGTGGAAGTCTGGCGTAGACTGCAGTCACACACATCTCGTTCACGGCAGTTACGGAACACAATTGATCAAATTTTCTACTTGGAGGGTGAGGGTGCACACCGAGTCACACTTCCTGGTTTCTCGATCGTCACTGCGTGAGACAGAGTTCAAGAAGCTGCCAATGGTAAAAAACGTACAATGTCAAGACAAAAATAATTAACACCAATACGTTACATTCAGTATTAGAAAACGTAAATTAAATACTTCACAAAATTAGTTAACTAAAGGAAAGGGTGTGTCCTTCAGTTAATACGTAGATGAGTTTGTCATAGCATGTAACTAGAATCGCATGGGAAGCTTACACAGATAGGTAACTTATTAGATGAAACGATAACTGGTGAAAATAATATGGTGGTGAATTTGTGTACACGGGACAGTTTCTGGGTCAAACGCATAATATAACCACTGAAAGAAGAGTTGGCTAATTTGATACAGATTTGCCGAGGATAAATATTGGATGTCTATTTTTGGAGGGAATTTGGATTTTTGGTTGTCATAATTTTGTCTTGTCACTGACTTTGAGAGTTTGATATAACTAGTCGTAAAGCCGACCTCCCCTCTTTTTGGCTGCCTTACGTTTTTATTAGGTAGTGTATATTGGCCCCTAGCTGAAATCACATTATCAGTATGGCGTCACAGAACACGAGGTGACTGAGTGGGGAGGGGGGAGAACGTCATGAAGTGGAGCACAGTCAATGGAGACGAATTTACCGTTGTCACCAGTCGTTATTTAGTGTGAAATATGTCTTGACAACTCAAAATTTGTACGCGACTAGGTGTGCCGTAGAAACACCACAGGGGCAATGAAGTCGGTGGAGAGTGTTGCTAACCTTTCCAGAAGAGATATGTTGTTGTTGCTGTGGTCTTCGGTCAAGAGAATGTTTTGAAGCACCTCTCCATGCTGCTCTATCACGTGCAAGCCTCTTCATTTACAAGTAACAACTGCACCTTACATGCTTCTGAATCTACTAAGTGCATTCAACTCTTGGTCCCTCCACGCTGCCCTCCAATACTAACTTGGTGATCCCTTGATGCCCCAGAACATGTCCTACCAACCGATCCCTTCTTCTGCTCAAGTTGTGCCACAAATTCCTCTTCTCCCCAATTCATTTCAGTACCTCCTCATTAGTTACGTGATCTACCCATGTAATCTTCAGCGTTCTTGTGTAGCACAACATTTCGAAAGCTTCTATTCTCTTTTTGTCTAAACTATTTATCGTCCATGTTTCACATCCATACATAGCTACCCTCCATACAAATACTTTTAGAAAAGACTTTCTGACAATTAAATCTTTACTCGATGTTAACAAATTTCTCTTATCCAGAAACGATTTTCTTGTCATTGCCAGTCTACATTTTATATCCTCTCTACTTGGACCATCATCAGTTATTTTGCTCCCCAAATAGCAAAAGCCATTTACTACTTCAACCGTCTCATTTCCTAATCTAATTCCCTCAGTATCACCTGATTCAGTTCGGCTATATTCCATTATCCTTGTTTTGCTTTTGTTTATTATCATTTTATATCCTCCTTTCAAGGCACTGTCCATTCCGTCCAGCTGCTTTTCCAGGTCCTTCGCTGTCTCTGACAGAATTACGTCATCGGCAATGATTTTAATTCCAACTCTAATTTTTTCCTTTGTTTCCTTTACTGCTTGCCCAATATACAGATTGAGTAACATCGGGGATACCCTACAATCCTCTCTCACTTCCTTCTTAACCACTGCTCCCCTTTCATGCCCCTCCACCCTTATAACTGCCATCTGGTTTCTGTACAGATTGTAGATAGCCTTTCGCTCCCTGTATTTCACCCCTGCCACCTTCAGAGCTTAAAAGAGAGTACTCAACATTGTAAAAAGCTTTCTCTAAGTTTACAAATGCTAGAAACGTAGGTTTGCCAATCCTTAACCTATCTTCTAAGATAAGTCGTAGGGTCAGTAATGCCCCACGAGTTCCAACATTTCTACGGAATCCGAACTGATCTTCCCCAAGGTCGGCTTCTACCAGTTTTTCCATTCGTCTGTAAAGAATTCGTGTCAGTATTTTGCAGCCCTGACTTATTAAGCTGATAGTTCAGTAATTTTCACACCTGTCAACACCTGCTTTCTTTGGGATTGGAATTATTATATTCTTCTTGAAATCTGAGGGTATTTCGCCTGTCTCATACATTTTGCTCACCAGATGGTGGAGTTTTGTCAGGGCTGTCTCTCCCAAGGCTATCAGTAGTTCTAATGGAATGTTGCCTACCGCCGGGGCCTTGTTTCGACTTAGGTATTTCAGTGCTCTGTCAAATTCCTCACACATTAAATGCACTGAAATGAAATGAGAGTATCGACACGAATAGAATCAACAAAGACTTAATGATGTGAAATGATGTCAGTGTAAATTACTCACATATCATGGACCTGTAATGTAATAAATATGTGGTGGCACCTTCCCCGTAGGGGGGACCACTGGTTGTAGTGCTCGGATATCGTAGGTGAAAACACATTATTGACAAAGGAAGTTTGAATCAGACCTGCAGGTGTGTTTAGACAGCCTGATGGTTATGGCCTGATGGTTATGGTGACTGCTCACAGTAACGAGAAATACGGTTTCGACTCGCGATCTCATAAAAATATTTAATTGTTACTATCTACATATTCGATACGATGCGGATTCGGGATGTCTGAACAGTTTACACTGATATATTTTCGTGTGAGTGCGTCGTTACTGAATTCATTCTACACTGATCCATTCATTTACTTTCAGGTCATTTAATTATTTTCATTTAGTGTAGAGCGCGCCAAAAGGATGCCAACAGCCTTGCCGCCGTGGTAACACCGATTCCCGTTGGATTACCGAAGTTAAGCGCTATCTGGCTTGGGTAGCACTTGGATGGATGACATGTCGGTCTACCGACCGCTGTTGGCAAGTGCGATGCACTCAGCCCTCTGGTCACGAAAACTAACAATGACCGGAAGAGAGGTGTGCTGATCCTAAATCAGCGTCCAGTGGTTCCTGTCGGCTGAGCATGACGCGGTTGTCGGTCGGTTCCGTCGGGCCTTCCGAGGTCTGTTCGGACGGAGAGTACCGAATGATTCACTCCCATCTAGAGAACACGTATTTCTTAAAAAGCCAACATTTGTGAGGAAAACATCCCATCATGGTGGTAGCGGACCTACGTGTTGACAGGAAACAGTATTGGTGGAAGTGCGGGTTTCCGTACCATTATTATCTCCAGGGCGCGAAGATACACTAGTGGCCATTAAAATTGCTGCACCAAGAAGAAATGCAGATGATAAATGGGTATTCATTGCATAAATATATTATACTAGAACTGACATGTGATTACATTTTCACGCAATTTGGGTGCATAGATCCTGAGAAATCAGTACCCAGAACAACCACCTATGGCCGTAATAACGGCCTTGATACGCCTGGGCATTGAGTCACACACAGCCTGGATGGCGTGTCCAGGTACAGCTGCCCATGCAGCTTCAACACGATACCACAGTTCATCAAGAGTAGCAACTGGCGTATTGTGACGAGCCAGTTGCTCGGCCACCATTGACCAGAGGTTTTAAATTGGTGAGAGATCTGGAGAATGTGTTGGCCAGGGCAGCAGTCGAACATTTTCTGTATCCAGAAAGGCCCGTACAGGACCTGCAACATGCGGTCGAGCATTATCCTGCTGAAATGTAGGGTTTCGCATGGATCAAATGAAGGATAGAGCCACGAGTCGTAACACATCTGAAATGTAACGTCCACTGTTCAAAGTGCCGTCAATGCGAACAAGAGGTGACCGAGACGTGTAACCAATGGCACCCCATACCATCACGCCGGGTGATACGCCAGTATGGCGATGACGAATACACGCTTCCAATTTGCGTTCACCGCTATGTCGCTAAACACAGATGCGACCATCATGATGCTGTAAACAGAACCTGGATTCATCCGAAAAAATGACGTTTTGCCATTCGTGCAGCCAGGTTCGTCATTTACACCATCGCAGGCGCTCCTGTCTGTGATGCAGCGTCAAGGGTAACCGCAGCCACGGTCTCCGAGCTGATAGTCCATGCTATTGCAAACGTCGTCGAACTGTTCGTGCAGATGGTTGTTGTCTTGCAAACGTCCCCATCTGTTGACTCAGGGACCGAGACGTGGCTGCACGATCCGTTACAGCCATGCGGATAAGATGCTTACCATCTCGACTGCTAGTGATACGAGACCGTTGGGATCCAGCACGGCGTTCCGTATTACCCTCCTGAATCCACTGCTTCTGTGTTCTGCTAACAGTCATTGGATCTCGACCATTGCGAGCAGCAATGTCCCGATACGATAAATGGCAATCGCGATAGGCTACAATCTGACCTTTATCAAAGTCGGAAACGTGATGGTACGCATTTGTCCTCCTTACATGAGGCATCACAACAACGTTTCACCAGGCAACGCCGGTCAACTGTTGTTTGTGTATGAGAAATCGGTTGGAAACTCTCGTCATGTCAGCACGTTGTAGGTGTCGCCACCGGCGCCAACCTTGTATGAATGCTCTGAAAAGCTAATCATTTGCATATCGCAGCATCTTCTTCCTGTCGGTTAAATTTCGCGTCTGTAGCACGTCATCTTCCTGGTGTAGCCATTTTAATGGCCAGTAGTGTAGATGGAAGATACATCGATGGGGGAGAAGGTTATGGCCACTGCCCAATGCAACACTGAACGCCGCGCGCTGTCTGGTGGCGTTGCGGCTACGTGAGGTGGTAAGGAAAGTATATAAACATAACGTAAACGAATAGGGAATCATACTATAGACGATACTGGGCACAAAAATGGAAATGCACTTACTTCAGCTACTTTGACAAAGAGCAGATTGTTATGGCCTGGTACTTGGAAACGAGCATCTCGAAAACAGGGAAGCTGGTCGACAATTCGCGTACTACTACCGTGAGCAGGCATCGACGTGGTCGAAGGACGATGAAACCATGAGAAGAGGACAAGGTGTTGCACCTACATGCCTCGTCACGGAACGTGGACGTCGGTGACTTGTCAGCTGTGTAAAGCCAGATAGGTGGCGACCTGTAACACATCCGACGTCAAAGTACAATGCTCGTGCAAAAACTGAAATTTCGGAGCACATTTTCAGAGCACATTGTTGAACGTAAGTCTTCCACGGCGGATAACACTTACGCGTTCCCATGTTGACTCAACGTCTTAGGCAGTTACGACTGCAGTGAGCACGGCATCATCGATGTTAAACCCAGCATGAATGGAAACGAGTCGTTTGTTCAGATGAATCGCGTTTTTTTACACCAGGTCGATGGTGATGCCCGGATACGCTGTCATCCAGGCGAGCAGCTCCTTGAAACATTCAAATGTTTCAAATGGCTCTGAGCCCTATGGGACTTAACATCTGAGGTCATCAGTTCCCTAGAACTTAGAACCACTTAAACCTAACTAACCTAAGGACATCACACACATCCATGCCCGAGGCAGGATTCGAACCTGCGACCGTAGCAGTCGCGCGGTTCCAGACTGAAGCGCCTTGAACCGCTCGGCCACTGCGGCCGGCTTGAAACATTCACCGTGCCACGAACGTAGGGCCGTGGTGACTTGTATTATGCTATGGGGGTGATTCACGTGAGCTTCCACTGGACTTGTGCTCGTAATCGAAGTTACCATGACAGCTGTGGGCTAAGTGGACATTACTGTGGATCACCTGCATCCCTTCGTGCTTGATGGCTTCACCGACTTCAACGAAATCTTCCAGCAGGATAATTGTCTGTGAAAAAGGACAGAATCGAGCAACAGTGGTTTGAGGATCATTGTAGTGAATTCACATTGATGTCATAGGCACTAAATTTGTCTGATCTGAACACGATGTAACAGATATGAGACGATTCTTGTGTTGGGGTTGACGGTCATGTAAAATTTTGTAAATGACCTCATAGTCGCCATTGACTCTAAAGGTTCTTTAATTGCGCTATTGCTGTGTATACATGTCAGAAAATTTTTACATTTTTAAAGAGGAAATGTTACAAAACCGGAGGTGGATATGTTACCTGAACGTCGTGGTCAGTCTGCGTTCGGACTGGAATATTGCGGAACGCGCATGGTACTCGTCTATTTGAAGTCGTATTGTTGCTGATGCGACGCCTCGCACGGCTGCTACAAGGCTGAAGATGGTTCTTTTGTATCTACAAGTATATCTCCATTTCTCAGGCCACCTTACAGTGCGTGGTGGAGGATACTGTTGGGACCACTATTTTCTCCCCCTTTCTCACGAATGGCGCGTGGGAAGAATAATTATCGGTAAGCTGTATTATCTCTAACTTGTGGTCACTTTGCGAGGCGTATGTCGGAAGGGGACGGGTGACAATATGTTGCCCGATTATTCCCGGAACATACTCTCTCGGAAATGCTGTCGTAAATCCCTCCGTGATGCACAACACACCTCTCCTCGCATCTTCCGAGTGTCTCCGTAATGCTCTGGCGCCGACTAAACGATCCCACGACGAAACGGATCTCTCTTAGTTCGGTCTTCTCTGCTTCTTCTATTAATTCAACCTGATAGGGGTCTCAGAGAGATGAACAGTATTCAAGAATCAGTCTGACAAGTGTTTGTTAGACACATTTTTCGCCGGTGAATTGCATTCGCTAAAGATTTTCCCAATTAATCTTCAAAGTGTCCTTCAGCAATTCATTGATAATGTAATTCAGGAGCAAAGCAGTCTTACCGTTATCGATGACCAGACAGGGTACATAGGGATTATAATTAGGGTTTTTCCTACTCCTAAAATATTACACTGGGGCTCCATTTAAATGTATACTTCTTGAGTGACACAAATACTATTTATGCAGCGCGTGTATTTTTGCAACCTAGGAAGCTTAATACACTGAGTAGCTAAGTCCGCATACGACCATTCTTGTTTGTTCTAGCCGCATATTACTTACTTCTGCTGTTCACTGATATTCTATGCACTGAGGGTGAAATCCGTCACGGTTATTCCTGAATAACGTTGAATAACGTTGAATAATTCTTACCATCAACAGAACAGGCTCTGCTAACGGTATACTACGCCTTTCACATCGCTGGCAATGGGTTCTACACAACGCTGGTGACTACTTTGAAGGACAGTAACAGGTGCAAACATGTAACCTTTTTGTATCGGTCGTCAATAAATAGTTGCCACTTTTTTAAGTTCCAACCCCTGTATTATAATACAGGTCCGGTAAAGAAACGGTTTGAATGTGCTAGAATGTGGAAAATAAGTAAAACGCAAAAATATAAGCGTGTGCATTTCACAAGACAAAAAATTGTTATACCGTATGATTACAGTATCAACGAGTCACATTTGGAAGCAGAGAACTCATACAAATACCGGGGTGTAACAAATCGCAGGTTTACAGGGTTGTCCAAAAAGATGCAACCACTCATATGGTGACGCACAATTTTAAATATTCTTTTGTTGCCGACTAGATATGGCCACCCGGCTTGCTTTAGAAGAGAGAAGAAAGGTAGCGGCTTGGCTGTAGTTTTTTGGGTCACCCTCAATAGTAAGAAAAAAATTTCTACAATAATTTCATAAGGAACATCCAAACGGTTTAACTATACCTCAACTACATGAGAAATTTATGCGTAGTTTTTCCTTTACCAGTGACTTTAAAGGAGACAGTGGTCGCTCAACAAGTATTCGAATTGACGGCAACATCATACATGCTCAAGGCACAGTGATTAAAAGCACAAGAAAGAACTAGATTAGCGTTGGAAAACGGAGTCGCGCGGACAGGTGTCTCAAGAATTTCAATGGATTAGAAATAACAGCAACCAGTTGCTAATTACAGGTTTTTTAAACCTTGAGCATTGTTTCAACTGTTTTAAAACCGTTTACCTCAGAAGATCTCGTACCTATTGAAACGTCCCCTTTGAACAATTATACACGACTGTCCTTAAACTGATACACAATATTTTTTTTTAGCGCAACACAATCTGACTTTCAAAAATCCCTACAAAAGAATGGCCCTGACTAACATTAAACTATACCTTTCACAAATCACTTACCTCACAAAAATCTTCGCTGCTCAGGCTACTGCAATACAGGGGCGCGACTAATGCCAGCTAAATGAAAGATTCAAACTACTGAAGGCACTAACTACTGATAGGGATAGTTAGCAAATGAAAGATATTAATAGAGAACAAACAATGTATTTACCTTGATATCATCATGTATAAATATAGCAGTTCATGACAAATTACAAATCTCCGCCATCTCTCTCCCCACATCCACCACTGCTGGCGGCTCACCTCCAACTGCGCAACGCTACGCGCTGTTCACATCCAGCTGCCGCTGCCCAACACTACAATGGCAGACAACAATGCAAACTAGACACAGACTGCACACAGCACAGCCAGTGATTTTTATACAAAGGTGGCGTTACCAATAATAAAACCTAAACTATTAACAAGATACGACGTTGTGTATGGAATAGAGATAGCAACAATACAATAAGCAAAATTATAGGAAATGTTTACAATTTTTTTAGTGAAACATACTCACGTAAAACAACATTGGCTATATATAATGTGGGATCGTTGACTCTGTCTAGTATAAGTCATCGACTTACTCACCATTAAAAATACATTATATCAAAGTAGTAGCTGTCTACCGTAGGACTTTACCTTAAAACTTTTTAAAATATCACATTTAGTATGGCACTTGAAAGATTTGTAGAAAACTGACATTTAAGTATGAAACGTAGTATCGGATCTTATACAGCATAAATATGTAACGTGCGAGTGATATGTGCCGACTGGCCGAAGAGTAGTGCCAACAGCCTCGTGCCTCCGCTGATAGGTGGCGCTCCTGCGCGTCCTTTATGCGCATACCTTCAATGAGCAGCGTGTGTGATTTCACTACTACATTTTATTAACAGAATTAGCATATTAACTAAATAGTTCATAGGACCGAGAAGAGGGGTAAAAATTGTGTCATTAAAGTCATATGGCTTAGAAAGAGCCCGCATGCTCACGTAAACAGAGCAGACTCGGCACAAAATGTACAAACTGCACGAGAAGCTGTTGTGCGTGAACACGCAACCGTCAGGGGTTGAGTTTGCGATGCCGACGAGCGAGGACGATGCGCGCGCGGTCGGGGCAGCCGCCTCGCACGCGCCAGAGTCGGCCGCTGGCCGGTCGGTTGGGCCTGGCCCGCCGGACGCCCCAGCGGCCGCTCCACACAGGACGGATCCCAGGTTGACGACCCAGGCTACGGTACCGGTTCATGACAGGATAGAACGTCAAGAACGACGATCGACAGGCGCTATTCGACCGCAGAAGACTACACACCACACGACAAAACCGTATTCGGACGTCGGCCACACGTCACATCACAGTAATGAAGACGACCGCCAGGACTACGCCAGAAGACTCGATATATGTCGGGAGGAGGGCAAAGAAACGCTGAAGGACATACAACGCCTTATCCGCTATTCACGCGAAACGCAAGAGCAGGATAACGACACCTGTCTGGCATCTCCATCTATGGACTCAGATGTCGAATCACAGCACCCCCACCAAACGGTCGACGAAGCGGAGATAGCAGCGGCCTTTCCAGCAGAAAACGACAACGACTCCCCACACGCAGAGGGGGACTTTACGCTCGTACACAACAAACGGCGCAGAAGCAACGCATTAGCCAAGGACTTAACCAACCCGGCTAAGAGACGAACAGAGACCATCCCCACAACGAACCGATTCGCCCCACTGACACCTCAAGCTGCGCCTCCATCACCCACCAACAAGCCACAGGCAAAAACTTCTAATACCAAAGAAGCCGTGGACAGAGACAAGAAAGTGCTTCGCACAGTGCCCCCAGTCACTATTTATTACAAAAAGGATTACGTTCACCTCAATGAATCGCTCAACGGACTTCTAGAGGGCAACCTTAAAGCTATATACCAAAAGGACCGCATCAAATACCACTTTGAGTCCTTCGAAGGCCAAAGACGTGCAATAAAATTCTTCACGAACCACAGCTTCTCCTATTTTACTCACCAAGCACCAGACGACAGGGAACTGAAAGTAGTTGTCAAACGCCTTCCGGCGGAAGTTACCGAAGAACAACTTTACTATGCCCTCAAGGAAAAAGGCTTCAAAGTGCTACAAGTCACCAATTTAAGGAACGCGAGGAGAGGACGAAACAACTCATACCGCAACCTGTGTACCGAGTCACCCTCCCATCCGGAAAAGACAGTGACAAGATATATGATGTCAGATACCTGCTCTACACACGAGTGATAATAGAAACCTATAATAGTAAAGAAGGACCAGTCCAGTGCCGACATTGCCAACGTTTCGAGCACACACCGAACTACTGCAGCATGCCATCCCGCTGCGTCCGCTGCGGTGGCTCCCATAAATCATCGAATTGTACCCATCCTAGGACGGCGCCCCCAAAGTGCGCCAATTGTGAACAAGAACATCCAGCGACCTTCCGTGGCTGCCCCAAATTTCAAGAACTCCTACGGAAATATACTAGAAGGACACCAAAGAAGTCGACCCCACAACGGCCTATAATTGTTAAGAACTCGGCCATGGCAGTGATTCCGGCCACCCAACAAGCGGCACCTCTCCCTGTGGAAACAATCGCCTCTCGACCACAACCGGCACCCAGAGTGACTCCACGACAGACAAGACAACAGCGCTCTTACTCCGAAGCAATACATGCCCATCCACCGACGCCAACACCAGCGGAGACATCATCTGCCTGGTCGACCACCTTTACACCAGCGTTAACAGATATTCTTCAACTACTCACCGCCCTCCAGCAGAAGCTGACGTCTATCCTCTCGCTTGTAGAAAGCTTACTGACAGCTTTTTAAACACCCTAAATGGATAGACGGCATCACACGAGGAATCTTAACTTCTGCTTTTGGAATGCCAACGGCCTGAAACTGAAGAAAATAGAATTCACGGACTCCTTACATCGCCACACGATAGACGTAGCATTTGTCGCCGAAACACATCTCCGCGAGTCAACCGACCTCTGCTTGAGGAACATGCACATCTACCGGACGGACAGACGGGACCAACGGGGTGGAGGGACCGCAGTTCTGATCAAAAAATGCATTCGTCACTACCAAGAACGTTTACCCCAACTCCAGACGTTAGAGGCCACGGCAGTAACAATCCATACGACGCTCGGAAACATTACCTGTATTGTGGCTTACCTTAGCCCAAAGAAGCCTCTCCACCCAGAAGATCTTTACGCCGTTACAGAGGGTTACGACAAGATCCTCCTAGGACGGGATCTTAACAGTAAACATGTTGCCTGGAATTCCCATAAGACTAACCCAAAAGGACATATGTTGTTTGCACTGGCTGAGAATTCACGTGTTTCCGTCCATGGCCCACGGGAACCGACGAGGATACCTTACGTCCAGACACAAGATCCTGATGTTCTAGACATCGCCATAATCAAGAACATCAACCCGAATCTCCATCTGCGGACGCTGGATGATCCTTCGTCGGATCACAGACCGGTGTTAGGACTCATAGAGATGGCTACTTTGCAACTCTCACTGCCGACGACAAGAACTTACGACTGGCAGCAGTTCCAAACGTACCTCAACAACAATGTGTGACCAACCCAGGTTGTTACTACCAGAGAAGCGATTGATGTGGCAGTCGCAGTACTCACGAAGAAGATTAACAGTGCGAAACAACGAGCACTCACGGAGCGCCTGCAACCAGAAGTCAATTATGACGAGTTTCCACCACCACTGCAGGAACTTAAGACAAGGCGCAATCGATTTCGGAAACGATGGGTCCGTTACCGCCATCCGGATGATAGACGGGAAACTCACAGACTAACCCGAGAACTCCGGCGGAAAGTTCAGGACTGGATGCAACACACGTGGGAACTCCGAATGGACAACTTTCTATTACGCACCAAAGATGAATGGCGAATAGTTAAAAGTCTTAGACAGGAACAGCCCCCAAAAGGGCAATTCGAGGACCCCATCGCCTCTTGTACGACTCACTGGCGCAGGCGGAGCTGTATGCTGATACATACCAACTACAGATGACTACGCCCCCCACGGAGGATGAAGATGATGCACTCCACCGCGCAGAGGAGGACACAGCGGCGGAATGGGAAGCTATTCGGGACGCCCCGACTAACACTATGCTCCGGCTGACAACGCCGGAGGAAGTTCGGAGGATTATCAAGTATAGCAAACGCACCTCACCTGGAACAGATAGGATCAGCAATACGGAATTGAAACACCTACCGAGAAAGCCTATTGTGCTTCTCTCTCGGATAGTGGACAGCTGCCTCAGGACTGGATACTTCCCAGAGGCATGGGAGATTGCCAGAATAGTGCCAATACCAAAACCGGGCAAGGATCTCTCACACCCTAACAGCTACAGACCCATAAGTTTACTGCCGACGCTGGGAAAGGTACTGGAACGTGTCCTACTGAAACGCCTGTTGGACATCCTTGTGGCACACAACATCATCCGACCGGAGCAGTTTGGCTTCCAGGCGAAGCTATCGGCTGAGTTACAACTACTGCGCATCGCGGAATCTATCCAAGACAATTTCCATAAAAAAAAAAAAACATACCGTTGGAGTCTTTCTCGATGTAGAGAAGGCTTACGATAAAGTATGGCGATGCAACTTGATCGTCAAGCTCCGACGTACCACTACCCTACCAGACTGCTATTTAAAACTTCTCGACAATTTTCTTCATGATCGCAGATTATATGTTCGCATTGATGAAAAGAATTCAACAACACGGCCTGACCTTGAAGGACTTCCACAACGATCGGTCATATCTCCACTGCTGTTTAATTTATACATTAACGACCTTCCGACGGTGCACATGTTACTGCCAGTTTCTATGCCGACAACACAGCGCTCCTGACTGCAGGCACCAGAATGGACCACCTTGTCACACGGATGCAGCGCCAACTAGATTTAATGGACCACTGGACCCACAGGAGCAAAATAACGGTAAATGCAGAAAAAACCAAATTTATTGTCTTCACACGTCGGAGACCCATCGTCAATGAACGCCTACGGATGTCAGACCAGCCACTCCCCTGGGCAACAACTGTAAAATTCCTTGGAGTGCATCTGGACGGCAAACTGCTGTATAGTCATCACATTATGGAGAAGAAGACGTCTGGCCTCAAAATGCTGGGAGCTCTCCTCCCATTTCTGAAGAGCTCGTACCTCAGCCAACGCCCGAAACTCCAGCTGTACCACGCCACAGTCGAACCATCTATTTTTTATGGATCGATCTCTTGGGGTACTACGTGTGCCACTAACTACAAGAAGTTACATGTTGCACAAAGCAGATGCCTACGATGGATCACTGGAGCCCAATGGTGGATCCGGAATCATGATATTCATCGAGCCTTAAGTGAATCTTATCTCTCAGACAAAGTCAAAGAGAAGGCACGAACCTTATTTCAGAAGTTGGACATGATGCGTGACAGTACACCACAACTCACCACAGTAGGTACGATAGAACCCTTACACAACCACAAATATAAAGTACCGAAGGCGATGGTATTTGAGCCTCCGTAAATGATATCCCTACGTAATTCTCCATAATTTAAGGACATAAAGTCCTTTAGCACTTCTACACACATGTTTTAAAACACACACCAAAAGCAGCGAGTTAAAGGATCCTTCTGTGTGCCCAATCTAAAGCTGAAAGAAAAATAAATAAATAAAGAGAAAATTTTTACCCTTTCCATTCCCTACAGAAGTAAAAATCAACGAAGTTGATCAGACTTCAGTACCACCACCACACAAAAACATAAACAACAAAACGCAACCGTAACAAGCATGAGTATCGAGACAAGACCACTTCGGTGAACACTATCGCTGTATAAGAAGCCCAACACTAGAGGTTTCCAGTTGACCCTAATGATGCTACGTTCCTATAAAAGGACACACTGTGACAGAGCACCTGCAAATATCAAAAGACAAACGCAAATTGGGAAAAGACAAAGGTTTTCTTTATGAGTTGGGCAGCATTGCGGGGGTCGGCTGGATAGCTCTAGTATTGGGCCTCTTATACAGCGATAGTGTTCCGCGAAGTGGTCTTGTCTTGATACTCATGCTTGTTATGGTTGCGTGTTCACGCATAAGTGCTTCTCGTGCGGTTTGCACATTTTGTGAAGAGTCTGCTCTGTTTGCCCGAGCATGCGAGCTTTTTATAAGCCGTATGACTTTAATGACACACTTTTTACCCCTCTCTTCTCGCTCCTAACTGTTTAGTTAATATGGTAATTCTGTGAATAAAATATACTAGTGAAATCACACACGCTGCTCATTGAAGCATACAGAATGCGTAGGAGTGCCACTTACCAGAGGAGACTTAAGACTACTGCCATTACTCTTCAGCCAGTCGGCGCATATCACTAGTACGTCACATATTTACGCTGTATAAGACCCGATACCACGTTTTATACATAAATGTCAGTTTTCTACAAATATTTCAAGTGGCATACTGTATGTTGTTCTGTCCAGCTTCATATATGTGATATTTTAAAAAGTTTTAAGACACAGCCGTACAGAAGACGGTCACTACTTTTGTGTGATGTATTTCAAATGGTGAATAAGTGGATGACATGTACTACGCAGAGTCAACGAAAACCACGCTGGCTACAGATAATGTGATTTTACGTGAGTATGCTTCACTAAAAACATATTTTCTGGTAGACATTTCCTATGATTTTGCTTAATGTTACTATCTTTGTGTGTGGAACAATGTCGTAATCTTGTTAATAGGTACAATATATTCTGAGGCAGACGATTTTAAAACCTTCGAAACCATGGACAAGGTCTAATAAACCAGTATTTTGCACTTGGCTACTATTATTTCTAATCCATTGAAGCTTGTGGACGCACAATTGCTGAGGCGCAGCCATGCTCAAAATCTAGTCTTAAGAATTGTCCATCTCGATATGGGAATGTAGCCGTACCACAGTCAGATGATACAGGCCCTGTCTGTCGCTGGTACAATTGCTTGTGCACGAGCTGCAGAAGTGTTATTAGAAATAACGCACAAGGATGCTAATGTTTATGTCTGATGAAGCCGCATTTCATGTCAGCGGCAACTTGAATAAACACAACTACGTTATTTGGAGTGCAGACTATCCACATAAACTAAGAGAATACACTCGATCCTCACCGAAAATTAACCTATGGTGCTGTATTTTGAAGTATGGAGTACGTGTCCATACCTTTTTTAATGACCAGATTGTAATGGGAGATTAATACATGTGATTTCTGGCTGCGGAGAATGGTGAAAGAACACATGTGTGCAGAAGATCTACTGACATTAATGACCTTAAACAACGCAAAACACAAGTTGTCTGTTCTATATCTACGGAAATGTATGAACGAGCTATGGCCTTTATTGTAAAAAGACTGCACACTCATTTAAAACAAAGAAGTATTGGTCGAAGAAGTGCATTTGCTTCATTTGGTCTAGTGTACATAGCGTCTTTTTTTAATAAACTAAAGCAGGAATAAAATAATAAAATAAAATAATAAAATTCAATGCCGTATAACTTGTAACATCTTCTTGGACAATCCTGCATGAAATGGAATGATCACATACGCTCTGTCGAAGGTAAAGCATGTTCTTTACAAAATATTCGTGTTGCCCGTGTTAGAGTATTACTCAAGACTGTGGGACCCATACCAAACATAACTATCAAGGACACTGAACATATAAAAGGAAGGACAGCACGTATGATCACAGACTTGTTTGACCCACGGGATGGCTTAACTGAGATGGTGCAAAAACCTTAATTGACGGTGCTTGGAGATGGCCGATAACTATCCATGGGAAGTCCACTTGAAAAGTTTCAAGATGCAGTATTAAGTTAGGAATCTAGGAATATATTGCCACCCCCATACAGTTGGAACCCCGAGATTGGACTGGTTACAGCACGCACAGAGGTACATAAGCAGTCATGCTTCCCGCGCTCCATACGCAAAGAAAGAAAATAAATTGAATGCCCGTATGTCATTATTGGCCGGGAGACCCCATCTGGGATTGTTCGGCGACCTGGTGTAAGTCTTTCTGTTTTGATGGCACTTCGGCAACTTGTGTGTCCTCGTCAAGCACATTGCATGAAATTAAATGATGAAGACAGGGCAAACACCTAGTCCCTGACCGTTGAAAATCTGCCGCCCGGCTGGGAATCTAACCGGGACCCTGCAGTCTAGAGGTAGCGAGGCTGTAAGCTTTCTACAAAAAAATTGTCAGTATACATTATTATGAATAAACAGAGGTGAGTTTTACTTTTTAAAAAATCATTTTTGAGAAATATGATTCTGATTATTGACAAACATACTTCACAACATAAAAAGACTAACAATTACAAAACCGCCTCATTACAAAGAAATTACAAACATACCTTTAAGATTACTCTAAAATCTTCTCCATTAATTTAAAGAACAAAAAAGTATTAAATTAATTTCAATCTCCAAAATAACGTATTCCAGATAGCTTTTCCCAGATTCATAATAACAGATTTCATTCTCTGAAAAACTCAAACTCAATTGCACGCTACTGTGCCCCAAATAAGAATACCCCAGCGCTGCAGAACTGACTGATTAGCAAGTCAACCATAGACGAAACTAAATCCAGAGTCAGGATCTTGTTCACTATTCATGCAGTGCGCTCGTTCATCTTTGTCCTAGTACAGTAAAGGTGAATTATTTACAATAGCAGGAAACATACGAATTTTATTTTTGTTCACGTCATTTGGTCTGGACATAGGTCACAGGACATCCCTTCAAGTTCATCGTCGAATACTTCACTGTTCCTTTTATTACAGGTGCAGCCAGCCCTCTGGCCGAACACGCTAAACTATTGTGCCGGCCGATCTGGAACACTTCACGATTTTGTGTGTCATCCTTGCGCAAGATCGTCCTAACTTCCTCAATATCGTTTCAAATTTACTAAATGTTCCGCCACAGTCAGTACAGTAAAAACACCCGCCCAAGGTGAGGCTCGAACACTCGATCCTGAGATTAAGAGCCTCATGCTCTACCAACTGAGCTAGCAGGGCGCTCCAGATTTAAGCAGCGGCAGGATTCGAACACAGAACCCAGAACCGAGAACGTTTTGATAGATGCCGCTTATGCCAATGGAACGCAAAAAAGCCCTAATAAGTAAAACAGTTGGACGTACCCTCTATGATCCTATTCACAGTGACGTGCAAAGTATAGATGTAGATACTGATGCTGATATTATGACCTCAAAAGTTTTTGTAAGCTCCTGCGTTTATTCTGTCATCAACCAAATCGGATATAACAGCTTCAGACAATCACACCATCTCTTTCGACTATCACTTCGCCACAAAGTAATCTGATATTTATTGATCACTACGTGCTCGTCAGATTCACATACGCCAATGTGAATGCCACGTGATGTATCGTGACTGATCTTAGAAAAATTTCCGTTATTTCACAGAGCAATGAGGGCGTTGTTTGCACTACTCTAAGCGAAATCGTGCATATATTCCAGCAATTAGTGGCTTATTGGCAATAGCGCGATAGAAAAATCTTTAGGCACATCGGCTCTCGAAGGATCTTTCCGCCAGTAACCTGTGTACCTGAGCCGCAACGGAAGTCTCAAAGTAGCTTGCAAAGGTATCTGCCTACTGGATAAACACTTTAGGGTTCGGCTGCTCTTATCGATTAATTTGTTAGGCTTAACAGAGATATGACTGGATTTAGTGCTTCCCTCAGATTTCGACATCACAACAAACTCAAAAAGAGTGTACATGATTTGGATGAAGGAATCGTTCAGATTATCTATGGAATATGTAACTGACTACGTAACAGGGTACTTGTACGTGCAGCTCTTGAGAAAACACTGTGACGGAACACCCAAGCTTGTAAACACGTACATATCCTCACCCGCTGTTGACACTCAGTTGACCTAGAAAACACACCTGGTCATGCTTTGTACCCGAACTCATACAGCCTGACGAAGATGGTATAATGTCAGACAGAGTGTGTTTAGTGGAGTGTTTGGAGAACAGTGGTCAAATAATGTTAGTTACGGAATTATGACGCCTAAATGTATATAGTCGTAACTACACAGTGACTGATAACCAGTCGTTGGAAACACTTTCCGCATCGTGGAAATGGTTCAAATGGCTCTGAGCACTATGCGACTTATCATCCGAGGTCGTTAGTCCCTAGACTTAGAACTACTTAAACCTAACTAACCCAAGGACATCACACACATGCATGACCGTAACAGCAGCGCGGTTCCGGACTGAAGGGCCTAGAACTGCTCGGTCACAGCGGCCGGCCATCGTGGAGAACAACTTCCGTTTCTGATGACAGTGGTGACGTGTCGCTCACTGAACTGCACAAGATATTGAAAGGGTTGAGCAGGAATCTTTAGTCATGCCCGCTCAATCGCCGGCGATCAGTCAGAGAGAGATTGGAGCTGGAACCAAATCTCTGCTTTGAGACCCATCTACGAGCTACTAATTTCCGGTGTCATAAACGATGGGACCATCAAGCTGCTGCACTAACATCGGCTGACTCTAGCGATAGACATTTTCCCCGAAATGAGGTACATCCTTCATATAGTGGTATAAGACAATGCCAGAGCGTGCTCGACTTCAGAGATGTAGTATCCTAGTGTCGGCACCCACGGTATGGTCGCGATGAAACACGCTGCTTTTGCGCATCTCATCCATTCTGCACTGACTGTCATGCCGACGGCCAGAACAGAACATGTCGACATCGAAGTCACGTGAGACGCCGAAATGTCGTATCCAACAGGAACATCACTTTAACTCAGTTATCCACGAATGTGTACGCACATCATCATAATAGAGTCAACTAATAAATAAATGTCTGAAATTTCCCGCTAAGTATCAGATGAGGCTTATTCAAGGGATATTCCACGAGGTGCATATTTCTGATAATCGGTATTTACCATGCAGAGAAATGCGTCGCCACTCGAGAAAAATACTGAATTATCCAGTGTCACGGCTTCCTGTGGAATAGACGGTACCTTTCTTGCCGCCTCTTATATGGTCTTTCATCAGCACTTCTGCGATGGTAGGTACACAAAAGCTTTTGAGTGCTCGCCAGCCGTCAACATGAGTGACGCTGCTCCCACTTCGTCAGTTTGTTTCCGTGTTTTGAAGTCGTGTAGCGAATGTATAGGCTTCGTGCAGCCCTTACCCAGAATATCAGCGTGAACAGCAATGCATATATTAGTGGCGTTACTTAATATGGTGAATGTGCTTGATGGAATTGATAACAGACAGATAATTTGTGTACAACATTTATCTCTTCAAATTGCAAAAAAATGGTTCAAATGGCTCTGAGCACTATGGGACTTAACAGCTGTGGTCATCAGTCCCCTAGCACTTAGAACTACTTAAACCTAACTAACCTAAGGACATCACACACATCCATGCCCGAGGCAGGATTCGAACCTGCGACCGTAGCAGTCGCGCGGTTCCGGACTGCGCGTCTAGAACCGCGAGACCACCGCGGCCGGCTCTTCAAATTGCAACATAGTTATAACCGTAGCGATACTATCACATTCTTCTCACATTCATGAACCTCAAGTGTTGCTTTGTTTTGGCAGTATGTGACCAGTGTTTAGGTTGTTGTAGGCTCCATGAGTGGCAACGCTTGCAGAGTGCTATCTGTGAAGGTTAGCCGGGACAGACGCGTTGAGTCCAGGGCCAAGGGCGGGCAGCGCGGCGCATGGCTCCGGCCAGACGCCGTCTCAGACGCCTCAGGGACATCACTGGACCCATTCCGTCTGCATGCAGTAATGCGTCTCGAGATGCCACGTATGAACTTCTCCCACCTGTCAAGCCCAAGAACTTGGCTCAGGGCGTATGTTGCGTGATACAAAGATAAATCGCTGGAGGAACAAAGGTCTCCAAGGCATTGAAAAGCTGCGTCTTCAAGACGTGTCATCAGATACGTACACATAATTACAGGCCTGTATCAAAGTGGTGAATCTACTGTATAATTACGGAAGAACTACTGAAGAACGAAAATCTCCTCTATAGGAATTAACATGGTTTCCACAAAGAGAGATCTTGTGGAACTCATTTCGCTCTCTCTGCCCACGAGACCAGAGTGCTGTAGACAATGACGCCTAGCTTATTGATGCATTCCTTGACTTCTCGAAGCCATCCGATACAGTTCCCCACTGTTGGTAATGAATTAAGCTTGCGAAATGTTATACCAATTTCAGATAGAAAGGACGGTCATAAATATCTTAACATCTACATCTACATCTACGTGATTACTCTGCTATTCACAACAAAGTGCGTGGCAGAGACTTCAATGAACCACCTTCAAGCTGTCTCTCTATCGTGCCACTCTCGAACGGCACGCGGGAAAAAGGAGCACTTAAATTTTTCTGTGCTAGCCCTGGTTTCTCTTATTTTATCGTGATGATCATTTCTCCCTATGTAGGTAGGTGGCAACAGAATGTTTTCGCAATCGGAGGAGAAAACTGAAATTTCATGAGAAGATCCCGTCGCAAAGAAAAACGCCTTTGTTTTAATGATTGCCACTCCAATTCATGTATCATGTCTTGACACTATCTCCCCTATTTTGCGACAATACAAAACGAGCTGCCCTTCTTTGTACTTTTTCGATGACATCCATCAGTCCCACCTGATGCGGATCCCACACCGCACAGCAATACTCCAGAATAGGGCGGACAAGCGTGGTGTAAGCAGTCTCTTTAGTAGACCTATTGCACCTTCTAAGTGTTCTGCCAATGAATCACGGTCTTTGGTTTGGTCTACCCGCAATATTATCTATGTGATCGTTCCAATTTAGGTTATTTGTAATTGTAATCCCCAATTCTTTAGCTGAATTTACAGCCTTCAGATTTGTGTGACTTATCGCGTAATCAAAATTTACCTGATTTCTTTTAGTACTCATGTGAACAACTTCACACTTTCCCTTATTCAGGATCAATTGCCACTTTTCGCACCATACATAGGCCTACATCTTATCTAAATCATTTTGCAAGTAGTTTTGATCATCTGATGACTTTACAAGACGGTAAATGACAGCATCATCTGCAAAGAATCGAAGACGGCTACTCAGATTGTCTCCTATATCGTTAATATAGATCAGTAACAATAGAGGGCCTATAACACTTCCTTGGGGAATGCCAGATATTACTTCTGTTTTACTCGATGACTCTCCGTCTATTACTACGAACTGTGACCTTTCCGACGGCAAATCACGAATCCAGTCGCACAACTGAGGCCATACTCCGTAGGCGCGCAGTTTGGTTAGAAGACGCTTGTGAGGAACGGTGTCGAAATCCTTCTGGAAATCTAAAAATATGGAATTAATTTGACATCCCCTGTCGATAGCACTTAGTACTTCATGAGTATAAAGAGATAGTTGTGTTTCTCAAGAACGATATTTTCTGAATCCCTGCTGACTATGTGTCAATAAATCGTTTTCTTCGAGGTACTTCATAATGTTGACGGGCAGTATTCAGCAAATGTGGAAGCACGAGCGGCCACACACCAAGGTAGTGTTGTGTACAGGAAAGCCGCAATGCTAGAAACTGTAGCGAAGTACAAGAAGACTTGCAGGGACTAGCGCTTGACTCCTGTCTCAAATAAATGCAGCGAATTTTGGATACATGAACGGTAACAACCATTACGGTTCACGTGCTCACTAGGCAGAGTAACAACGTTAACATATCTACGAATAGCCGTCCGCAGCGGCCTAAACTGGAATTACCGCACAAAATTAGTTGGAGGAGAAACAGGCGCCAACCTGGCATTCATTGGAAAACTTCAAGGAAAATGGAGTTCATTGGCGAAAAGAGTGGCTTACAAAAGAGCTAGTTCGATTGATTGCGAAGTAATGCTGCCTTAAAACATTAAAAAAAATTCCAATTTACCGGAAGGCCTGGGTATTATGTGCCTGATTTGCAAGCAGCCCACACAACGTAACCGTCTCACAGGTCCTCTAATTCCCCTTCGGTACAGTTGTTTGAGTATAAAAAACAGAATTTTTCGGCTAGCTGTGTGTGTTTGCATGTAACCAGAAACAAATTTTCGTTTCTTCAATTTCGCATCGTTTTCATTTTAAAACTTCAGCAATTGAACGTAAATCACGTCTCCACATCATGAAACAATACTTTTTAACGCATACAGAAAAGTACCACTTTTTATAAACTTCGTCGTGATGTAACTACATTTAAAGATAATCTTCATAAGCCACCAGATTAGTGCGCACGACAATAAATGCATTACATACACAAATACACCTATTACTGCAATGTCCATTTGTTTATTTTTTCTTTTGTTACAAGATTTAGCATTTCTTACTATACACGTAGCACTGCATTGAGACACATAGATAAATTTTCAAATATCACTGAGCCCTTTGGTTTGATACATCGTGAGGACGTAATCCTTTAAAGTTACTATTTTTCATATATTATATTTAGCTTAGAATCTATACATAAACAAAGATTCCTAATGCTTGTTTAATACACTCCTGGAAATGGAAAAAAGAACACATTGACACCGGTGTGTCAGACCCACCATACTTGCTCCGGACACTGCAAGAGGGCTGTACAAGCAATGATCACACGCACGGCACAGCGGACACACCAGGAACCGCGGTGTTGGCCGTCGAATGGCGCTAACTGCGCAGCATTTGTGCACCGCTGCCGTCAGTGTCAGCCAGTTTGCCGTGGCATACGGAGCTCCATCGCAGTCTTTAACACTGGTAGCATGCCGCCACAGCGTGGACGTGAACCGTATATGTAGTTGACGGACTTTGAGTGAGGGCGTATAGTGGGCATGCGGGAGGCCGGGTGAACGTACCGCCGAATTGCTCAACACGTGGGGCGTGAGGTCTCCACAGTACATCGATGTTGTCGCCAGTGGTCGGCGGAAGGTGCACGTGCCCGTCGACCTGGGACCGGACCGCAGCGACGCACGGATGCACGCCAAGACCGTAGGATCCTATGCAGTGCCGTAGGGGACCACACCGCCACTTCCCAGCAAATTAGGGACACTGTTGCTCCTGGGGTATCGGCGAGGACCATTCACAACCGTCTCCATGAAGCTCGGCTACGGTCCCGCACACCGTTAGGCCGTCTTCCGCTCACGCCCCAACATCGTGCAGCCCGCCTCAAGTGGTGTCGCGGCAGGCGTGAATGGAGGGACGAATGGTGACGTGTCGTCTTCAGCGATGAGAGTCGCTTCTGCCTTGGTGTCAATGATGGTCGTATGCGTGTTTGGCGCCGTGCAGGTGAGCGCCACAATCAGGACTGCATACGACCGAGGCACACAGGGCCAACATCCGGCATCATGGTGTGGGGAGCGATCTCCTACACTGGCCGTACACCACTGGTGATCGTCGAGGGGACACTGAATAGTGCACGGTACATCCAAACCGTCATCGAACCCATCGTTCTACCATTCCTAGACCGGCAAGGGAACTTGCTGTTCCAACAGGACAATGCACGTCCGCATGTATCCCGTGCCACCCAACGTGCTCTAGAAGGTCTAAGTCAACTACCCTGGCCAGCAAGATCTCCGGATCTGTCCCCCATTGAGCATGTTTGGGACTGGATGAAGCGTCATCTCACGCGGTCTGCACGTCCAGCACGAACGCTGGTCCAACTGAGGCGCCAGGTGGAAATGGCATGGCAAGCCGTTCCACAGAACTACATCCAGGATCTCTACGATCGTCTCCATGGGAGAATAGCAGCCTGCATTGCTTCGAAAGGTGGATATACACTGTACTAGTGCCGACATTGTGCATGCTCTGTTGCCTGTGTCTATGTGCCTGTGGTTCTGTCAGTGTGATCATGTGATGTATCTGACCCCAGGAATGTGTCAATAAAGTTTCCCCTTCCTGGGACAATGAATTCACGGTGTTCTTATTTCAATTTCCAGGAGTGTATATGGCGCTCTACAACACTTTTCTCTCTATAAAGCGGAATCTACATGATCACCTCCTTTCACGTGGGCACTGAATTCATTTACATATACTGGCTTCAATACATCCTCTCCAGGCTTTCCATTTTCCGTCCCTGTATTACATAAGCGTCATCAATTGTTGATATCATTCTGACATTCCGCTTGTATTTCAACACGAGGAAGGGAATGTCACGTTTCTGCTTTCTCGATGCTTTGGCTTTCAGAGTTTGTGGTAAACCTTTGTTCGCCCTAATAGTACCACCTACTCTGGTTTTGTTTTTCATCAGTAACTCTACGGTAGAGGTCCTTTTATAATAATTACCTGGTAGATGTGGTACCACTTACCAAGATAAGAACGAAGAACTGAGAGACCAGATTCTTCCAGTTTCTTCCCTTCAGCGGCGTAAATATTCATTCTGCAGATATAGCTTCTGTCACACCATCATAACAAGTAACTCATGTTATGTAATCTGTGCAGAGTTTTACGTCCGAAACATCAGGCGTCCTTTCCATAGCGTCATCCCCTCGTTCAAGGACAACTGTTTCCTTCGTTTGTAAAGTATCCTGAATTTATCGAGGAAATATTCCAGTAAATGTTGAAGAGTCTTCCACAATTACTGTTCAACTACATGTTGTGATTAAATTGCCAGAATGTCAAAATCTGGCCATTTCTGTGACGAATAATAGTGTGTAAAAATATTCAGGTGGCGATAAGAGGGTTTCCTCTTCTTTCCATGTACGAGTATCTTTTCTGGTTTGTCTCACTAGAATAATTAGGTCAAGGAATATCTTCATGTCTCTTTGTTTAACGGGAGACCACTTGAGTACTTTATTTACGTTTCGCTCAGCTTTGATCTTGATAAATGCACAACTCCATGGCAAAGATTTCAATCAACTCGTCACCGAACATCATGCCGATCACAGACGCTACTTAGTCACATTGCGTTGGAAATGTAATGATCCCACGATGACTTTTAAACAGTTACATTTGACTGGATTGCCACCTTACGCTTCTTTGCAGGACTAGCATTGTCACTATCATTGGAATCATCCTCATAACCATAAATTAATCCGCATCTTCATTCTCAGTAGGAACATCGACAAAAATCTCCAAATGTATATCAGAGATGTTCAGTTTCTTCCGTTTTCTGAAAAGGGCCTTCTCCAAAATGTGTAACACCTATCTTTTGGCTCTTACATCTTTGGCGACGATGTATCTATCTGGTTTACTGTCATCCCATCTGTTGACACCAAGGTTCCCTTATGTATGTCATTACGCAGGAAGTTTGTGCTGGAGACGCGCAGATCTGTTGTGGCGAAGCCAGTGAACCTCAGTCCATTATCGTTGCTTTGCTCATGTTGCCTGTGTTTTCCTATTGTGCCTTGGAATATTTGTTCTCTTCCAATTTTAGCATTCATATCACCGATGAAGATAGTCAAGTGTCTATTGGGATGGTATCCACCACTTCTTCCAGTTGTGCATAGAACTCATCTTTCACTCCAGTGGTACGTTTTTCCGTGGGAGTATGACAGTTCACAAAGGCCTCTTGTTATGCTTTGCATTCACCATTAAGACAGAGAATCTTGGGTTGACAGACGACAGATACAAACCCTGAAACACTAGTGGCCAAGATCTTGCTCACACTAAAATCAATACCTAGCCTATCTCCTAGCTCACTGGCTCCATGAAAGATTGTATAATCCTCGACATCGAGGCTGCCCTAGTGTTCCCACCGGTTTTCTTGCAGAGCAGTTACGTCTATTCTGCACTGCTGGATTTCTTTGACTACAGTGGTGACAGCTCTTGCCTTGTACATACTCCTCACATTCCATGTTCCCAACCATGTACCATTTCTTTGCATTGTCGTCGTCTGATATTTTCATCAATGTTCCGAGGCTTACTAGTAGTTTAGAAAGCACCTTTTTGTTACTTATTTTTATTTTTTAACGATGAAAGGAAGCTGGATTGTCGTCCAACGTGTGGTGTTACCTTCTCAGCCTTCACGGTTCTTGGATTTCCTCTAGGAGTGGGCTCACGTAGCCTTTTTAGCCCTTTTTGTATAGCTTTTCTCTTCGTGAGCTCGTAAGGCGTAACAGAAGTTAATTTTGCAGCCCTTCAACACAGCCAGGCCATCGATCCAGTTTCCGGTTGGGGTTGATAATCCAATCTCCCATTAGGATACTCAGCTTAGCAGGGGACAACTTGTGCAGATTTGTGTTTCGAGGTGGCGTAGAGAGGCTATAAAGAGTCTGTTCAATGAATCTTTAAGTTACCAATGTCGTTGATCTGTATCAACGCGTTACCCTCCTATTTGTCCAGGTCTCCTGTTGGTCTGGAGATCTGCCCTGATTGATTCCAAGAGCCCCCACCCCCTCCCAAAAAAAGGAAAATTTCAGGAATGCAATTAAAATTGGGATAAAGGAATATCAATGCTGAGATTCGCTGATGACATTGCTCTCCTCAGTAAAAATGAAAAAGATTTACAGGACGTTTTTAATGGAATGACCAGTTTGGTGGGCACAGAATATGGGCTGAGAGTGAACCAAAGAAAGACGGAATCACGGAGGGGCTTACTATCGAAATTCCGAGAGAGTACTTTCCAGGAAGAGTCGGAAAACATATTACTTCCTCTCCTATATATCTCGAGAAATGGCCACGATGAAAAAATAAGAAAAATTATAGCTATTCTGAGGCTTAGCGACAATCATTCTTCCCACGCGCCATTTGTCAGTGGAACAGGGCAGTGGCGATCAGTTAGCGGTACGAGAAGTACCCTCCGCCTCACACCGTCATGTGACTTGCGTGGTATTGATGTAGAAGAAAAAGTTTTGAGGAATGACAGCAATGAGATAAGTGACAAACTTAACATCGAAATTGGGGTCCATGAAGTAGAAAAAGTGAAGGAATTCTGCTACCTTGGAAGGAAGGGCCTCTTTACCTCTGCTAGCTGCTTTTCATGTGTTCTTTGCTTCGTTCGTCATGCCCGATATGGAAAACAGCTAGCAGAGGCAAAGAGGGTCTTGCTCAGAAAAAGATGTCCACTAATACTAAACATGGGTCTTACTTTGCGGAAGAAATATCTGAGCAGGTACTTCTGGAGTACAGTGTTGTGTGGGAGTGAATCATGGACTATTGGAAAACTGGAGAGGAAGACAATCGAAATGTATGAGATATGGTTTTACAGGCGTATACTGAAAAATCATTAAAGTGATACGATAAGAAATGCGGAGGTTATCCGCAGAATCGACGATGAGAGAGGACACATTGATAGGACAAGGCTTAAGATGTAAGGATATAACCTCCACGGTATAAAATGAGTCGAAGAGGGTAAAAACGGTAGGAGAAAACAAATTTGAAAATATCCAACAAATAATTGAGAATGTTGGGCATAAGTGCTGCTCTGGGATGAAAAGGTTGGTACAGGCGAGGAAATCTGGCGTTGCGCACAAGACCAATCAGGTGACTGATGACCCAGAAAAGGAAAGGAGGCTATCTGATATAAATTTCTCTTGGGTATCATCGACGAATCCGGAGGAAGCTGCCATTGTGACAGGTTATCTGGTAGTACCTGGGACCTGTTGGTGCTCCCAGTAGCCTACAGTGAGGTGTTGAGGGGCGCACGGTGCGACAGTTCCACAAGTGTGGTGGTCCAGCTGCCCTGCAATAAATGGCAACCAAGACGGCGAGTGTGTACAGTGCTCCTCACGGTTCATGTCGGTGTTCGCTGCTCTCGGCAGCTTCTCTGTTTGTGGTAAATGGCTCCTTGATTCAAACATGGATTTATTAAACTGTATGGACCCACCACATGTTCTGTCAATACTAATTCAGTCTATGGCCAAGCAGTCGTTGGTTTAGAACATTGACTATTTACACTGCTCGTGCATCTCAGTACATATATTGATAGGGGTTTCGGTCTTGCCAGTGCAGACCAGTAGACAATCAACCTAATTTCACAGACTTCTAGTGCGTGAAATTTTCTCATGCTGTCTCTGGTCAAACTCAGGAAGTTCCTTATTTTGTTGTTGCTGTAGAACATCAGTGTGATTCCCCCTCGATGTAGAATTTTTCCTAGGACGCCCACTTATCTTCAGATGGACGGAAGGAACTCAGTGGTATATATAACGCAGTAACCATATACCTCAAGCAGTACCACGATAAGGACTGCCTGCAAGACTAGCCAATATGTCAGTAGTTTCATCACCGCAGGACGCGATCACAACCCCAGAATAATTTCATCGAAACTACTGGAAGTGACGGGCTGAAGCTGGGGACTAATTGCCTACGTTATCTTCCACCACTGTAAAATCTTGCTTCAGCCTACCTTGACCTTTTGTTCAGTGACACACATTTCCCCACTACCTAAATTCTATTATTACGTACGGTACAAATCCCAGACCGCCATGGCTTTCATCTATCCTTCGACATTTTACAATCTTTTCCGACATGTATTCTCAGTCGGATAATCAGTTACCTGTCCTCTTTCCCACCTCGAATACTTGGACAAAAATATTTTCAGCACAGCACATCTTTCGTTTCATACCTTACCCTATAACTTCATCAAAACTCGTTTTTCTATTAAAAAATCCGCTCCTATATTTTCGTCCCTACAGGCTGCATTCTTTTTCCCTCCACCTCATATAATCCTCGATCAAAAAACCATCTGTCTTTTCATACTCTCCATACGACTCGTCGCTACTGTTCAACTGACTACCCTCTACTCTGCAATGACATGTTATTAAATTTAAAAAAATGAAGATATACGACAACCATAACAAAAAACATCAAGAGACTGCTCATACATCTGTTGATGTTCCTCACACGAAAGACACCACGGAACACAAATATGTATTTGAAAATCACAAATCCTACTCTGTTTAGCCTAAAAAATAAACATCCAGCTAACAATTGATCCCCCAAAAAGCTCTACATCTTAAACGCTCGTCGCCGTGCTAATAATAAAACAAAAACGTATCGACATATTATCAGAAACCCTTAACGCATCCTAACGGGCCGCTTTTGTCGAGCATTCATAAACCTGTTTTACTCTGTCAAATAAGTATTAGATCTAGGAAGATGCAAAGAGAAACGCTGCCGAGTGACTAGATTAGGCCACAAGTGAGAAATAAGCCATATGTATTAAACTGTTCATAAATGTTCTACAAAGAATAATGCGTCAACTCTCAGTAGTCTGAAACACTTGGGTAAGGACAACCAAGCCATGTCAGCGCGCGCGGGGACAGCAGGGCTACAATGGGCCAGACGCCTTGTAGCTTCGGCACGCCATTGCTACTACTGAGGAAATAATTAAATTGCTATAATTCGTCAATCTGCGGCTTGTGTATATTGATGACTCATGTAAAGCTCTTATGTTGCTAAATGCCAGACTATTTCAAAGAATAATGTTGATAATTTGAATATATAAGGATAGCTATGGTAATATAGACACATCAAAAATAGTTTTGCATCACCTCAGTTCCGAGAGTTCCTGAACCTGTACAGAAAATTGGAATAGAGATCAACATAAACATCACTTCCGCCTTTTTATTGCTCATGAAAACCACGCATTGCATGTTGTACGACCATACAGCGAGGTCTTCAGAGTTGGTGGTCCAGACTGCTGTCCACAATGGTACCTGTAATACCCAGTAGCACGTCCTCTTGCATTGATGCATACCTGTATTCGTCGTGGCATACTATCCACAAGTTCATCAAGATACTGTTGGTCCAGAATGTCCCACTCCTCAACGGCGATTCGGCGTAGATCCCTCAGAGTGGTTGGTGGGTCACATCGTCCATAAACAGCTCTTTTCCATCTATCCCAGGCATGTTCGATAGGGTTCATGTCTGAAGAACATGCTGGCCACTCTAGTCGGGCGATGTCGTTATCCTGAAGGAAGTCATTCACGAGATGTGCACGATGGGGGCGCGAATTGTCTCCGTGACAACGAATGCCTCGCCGATATGGTTGCACTATCGGTCGGAGTATGGCATTCACGTATCGTACAGCCGTTACGGCGCCTTCAGTGACCACCAGCGAAGTACGTTGGCCCCACATAATGCCGCCCCAAAACAGCAATGAACTTCCACCTTGATGCACTTGCTGGACAGTGTGTCTAGAGCGTTCAACCTGACCGGGTTGCCTCCAAACACGTCTCCAACAATTAGTTGACGGCATATGCGACACCAGTCGGTGAAGAGTACGTGATGCCAATCCTGAGCGGGTCACTCGGCATGTAGTTGGGGCCACCTGTATCGCGCTGCATGGTGTCGTGGTTGCAAAGATGGACCTCGCCATGGACGTCGAGAGTGAAGTTGCGCATAATGTAGCCTACTGCGCACAGTTTGAGTCGTAACACGACGTCCTGTGGCTGCACGAAAAGCATTATTCAACATGGTGGCGTTGCTATCAGGGTTCCTCCGAGCCATAATCCGTAGGTCCCGGTCATCCACTGCAGTAGTAGCCCTTTGGCGGCTTGAACGAGACAAGTCACGGACAATTCCTGTCTCTCTGGATCTCCTCCATTTCCGAACAACATCGCTTTGGTACACTCTGAGATGCCTGGACACTTCCCTTGTTGAGAGCCCTTCCTGGAAAAAGTAACAATGCAGACGCGATCGAACCGCGGTATTGACCGTCTAGGCATGGTTGAACTACAGTCAACACGAGCCGTGTACCTCCTTCCTGGTGGAATGACTGGAACTGATCGGCTGTCGGACCCCCTCCGTCTAATAGGCGCTGCTCATGCATGGTTGTTTACATCTTTGAGCGGGTTTAGTGAGATCTCTGAACAGTCAATGCGACTGTGTCTGTGATACAATATCCACAGTCAACTCTATCTCCAGGAGTTCTGGGAACCGGGGTGAGGCAAAACTATTTTTGATGTGTTTACATTGTGCGTATATCTAATATATCTGGGTTCCTATTGGTAGATTGTGGTGAGTTGTGTGATAGTTATGAAATGTGCTTATTGGTTTGAAGAGTAATTTATAGTGCAACTTTTAACTAATTTTAAAACTATTTACATGTGCTGAACGGCATAGTTATTCTTTGGAATTCATAAAAAGTCTGAGGACTTTAGATTTCGTGTAGGGAATAAGTCATCAAATACACATCAGATGTAGATCCAGCAACAGAAACGTTGACAATTTCAACTAAATATCCGTTGGACTTGTTCGAGGCACTGAATGTTATGCTCCTGTTGCGGGTAGTTTCACCTTTATGCGCTCAGTATCGGTAGTAAGGGAGCAGATAAGCAAAGATTTATTTTACTTGCATTTGCATTTTATTAATAGCAAGAGAGCTGATAGGATTAAGGAGCGTGGCAAGCCAGGCACTTGTAAGGGAACGCTTTCGTTTCACTCGTCGACAGCTGGATATTGTTTCCAAAGATCCATTTTACTTAGATTTGGACCTCAAAAATGGTTCAACTGGCTCTGAGCACTATGGGACTTAACAGCTGAGGTCATCAGTCCCCTAGAACTTAGAACTACTTAAACCTAACTAATCTAAGGAAATCACACACATCCATGCCCGAGGCAGGATTCGAACCTGCGACCGTAGCGGTCGCGCGGTTTCAGACTGTAGCGCCTAGAACCGCTCGGCCATTCTGGCCGGCAGATTTGGACCTGTCATCGCAGTTTTCAAGAGATTTTTGGCAGTGTGTTGATGATTCCACATGGGCGCTATCGGACTGGGCACATAGGAGCGCCGTTACCAGACAGCCTTCGAAATTTGAACGGGTTCTTTCTCGTCCTACAGCATCGATCCACTGTGATTAATCTTCCTAACAAGGCACTGGACGGGCCCACAGGGGCGGTGTTGGAGAAAGGTTTAAATTTTTCCCCCACTGCAGAGAGACTTCCTGTCACAGAGTTTATATGCTCTGTAGAACAAGCCACACCATATCTCCAATTCGGTGGACTTTATTCGACGACTGAAATCTCTGAGGCTGGGTCCTTCGGATTTATTACTGAGTTTTGAAGTGGTTTCTCTGTTTACACGAGTCCCTCTGGAATGGTCCCTTTGTTTGATTTGTGAAAAACTGGGTGAAGAGTTGGTGAAGCTTTGTCGTCATGTGGTGACATCCAAGTATTTTTTATTTAACAGCAACATTTCTGAACAGACTGACCGAGTGGCTATGGATAGTACTTTATCATCCACAGTTGCCAGTTTGCTTATGGAGCACTTCGAGGATATGACACTGAGGACTTCGGCTTTGCAACCTTCTGGAGATATTTGAATGATACCTTTTCGTGTGGCCACATGGACGTGATGCTCTTAATAGAGTTTGGACCACCAGAACTGTCTTCATCCCAGCATTAAATTTACAATGGAGGTTGAAAGTGACAGGCTGCTTCCATTTTTGGACGTTATGGTTTACAAAAAACCTTTGGGACATAGTATTCACCCAAAGCGACGCACACAGATCGGTATCTGCATTTTAAGAGTTGTCTTCCACCACACCAACGCAGCTGCGTCCTTAAGACTTTGGTACGCAAAGCATATGCCATTTCCGACGCGAACAGTTTAACTCAAGAACCTGCGCATTTGATGGCTGTTTTTAAGGAAAATGGAAACTCTGAGAAGCTGATTCGTTGGATTATGGAGTCTGGACCATCACGTAGGTGCATGAAGAGAAACATAGATCGGTGGCCTTTATTCCTTATGCTGGGGCATATCCAATCTTATGGAATTTTATCATCCGTCCACCTTCCAAGATTAAGGCACTACTCGGCTCTGTGAAAGATGATTTTGGGCTTAGGAAACCCAGTGCATACAAAATTCCATGTCAATGTGGGAAGGTTACATCGGCCGTTCGATTCGCACAGTTCGTGACAGGTGTACGGAACATCGCCGTCATACGAGGCTACAACAGCCGGAAAAATCGGCAGTAGCAGAAAACTACTTAAATGAGGGACACGGTATGATATTTGACGAAACTGTGATAGTTGCCAACACTTCCGGTTTTTGGAACAGTGTCTATAAAGAGGCATTTTAAATTAGGTTGGCGAATAATTCAGTTAATAGAGACAAAGGGTTTCTTCTTAGCAGGACATGGAATCCTGTACTATACTGCATCAAAACAGAACGTTCTTCGGTGTGGCCAGTCCGAATGTTCGAAAATCGTCTATGAGTGCGATATATCGTTGCCGTCGCTGCCCTGCTAAGGGCGGCGCCACCTGCACAATCTTGGAGGGTAGCAACCGTGATGGGCTGCACATACGCAGTGTACGGTACAGAGGCCTATATAGGACGTCGATTTGCAGCCTGGCCCATCTGTAACACGGATTCCTACACCTTCTACCCTCCGCCGGTGTGCCACAAGGTTTCGTCCTCTCCTCTCTTCTCTACCTTCTTTACACGGCGGACATGCCGTCGCCTTCACCTCCCTTACACCTTCTCCAGTACGCCGATGATGACACCGCCTTCCTTTCCCTCGCCCCTACCCTGCAACGCTCCCAGCACCTTATCCAATCCCATCTTGACTGGTTCACCACTTGGTGTAACCAGTGGTTGATCAAGGTCAATCCTTCCAAGACCCAGGCGATCATTGTAGGCAAAACCACCCCGTCCTGCCATCTCCTTTATTTCTATATCAGTATCTACAGCCGTCCTATCAACCTCACCCCAACCCTAAAGTACCTTGGCGTCACCCTTGATCGTCGCCTCTCCTCGACCCCCCATCTCTGGATGATTCAAGCCAAGGCACACTCCCGACTCCTCCTCCTCATGCTCCTTTCTGGCCGCACGTGGGGTCTGGACCCCTCCACCGTCCTCCACACCTACAAATCTCACATCCGCCCTATCCTCTATTATGCCCATCCCACCTGGATCGCCGCCCCTCCTACCTTCTATAAATCCCTTCAAATCCTGGAATGCCATGTGCTCCGCCTCGCCTATCGCATCTGCCTCCCCTCCCCCATGCAGATCCTCTGCGATCTAATTCCATTCCCACACCTTCTCCTTTTCCTAGAACAGATACGGATCCTTTACAACTCGCGCAAACTTGATCCCCCTCACCTTTTTGTCTCTCCCGTACTTTCCCACCCCAGTCCACTGCTGCGCCTGTACTCCGACATCCCACCCGCGCTCCATCTCTCCACACTCCATACCCTTGCCCAAAGTGGCTTCCGCCAGCTCCCCCTCCCTGATGATGCCCTCATCCCCTCCATCTACCCCTCCTAACAACTTTGATCCTCTCTTTCCTCCCCCTGTGTTTTTCCTCCAGGGCACCCTCTTTCCCTTCTCTCCTTCCTCTCTTCCTCCCTCCCCTCCCCCTTAGGGCGCCCAAAGCCCCCCCTACCCTCTCCCCCTCCCTTCTGCTCACCCATTGGCATCAACCCCCTCCCTCCCTCCCTCCTACCCTCACCTCTTCCCTCTGGCAGGCCCCCGGCTGTTTTGTGTGGACAGTGTGTCTTCGTGCACCGGAGATCGTCGCCGCAGTGCTCGTGTTCATCGTCCCATCAGTGCATCAGTGTCTCTTCGTCCGAGCTCCTCTGTTCGCGTGTGACATTCTGTATTCTCCGTTGTGTGCAGTGTTCAACTTTTTTTTTTATCCAAGCAGTGCGTCAGTGAACGACTTCGTTTCTTTTATTATGTTTGTTTCCCGTTTTTGCCCTTCATGTATGTTTGTTTTTCTGTATTCCTGTTGTACTGTAAGTCTTTTCTATGGCGGAAGAGCGGCATAAATAGGCCGCTGCCGGCCTACCTTATTTATAAGGTATCAAAATGACAATAAAGAGAAAAAAATAGCCTGGCGTCAGTTCTCAGCGGGACTCATCAGCAGAAGCAGCATTCTCCTGAAGATGGCGAACAGTTGGATCGCGGAAATATTGAATCGAGAATCCGGAGTTCCTTCAGTATCTCTGTGACACTCTCCCATGGATTAAACAAACCTGTGACCATTCGTGCTGCTCTTTCTATATTCCTCCGTTAGTCCTATCATTTACGGGTCCCACATGCTTGAGCAATATTCTAGGATGGGTCGCATAAGTGATTTGTAAGCAATCTCTTTTGTAGAGTGATTGCACTTCCCCAGTTTTCTACCAATAAACCGAAGTCTACCGACTGCTTTACCACGACTCAACCTCTGTGATCATTCCATTTCATATCCCTACAAAGTGTTACATCCAGGTATTTGCATGAGCTGGCCGATTCCAACAGTGGCTCATTGATATTATAGTCATAGAACATTACGTTTTTTCGTTTTGTGAAGTGAACATTTAGAGCAAGTAGCCAATCTCTGCACGATGTTGAATCTTATCAAGATCTGACTGAATATTTATCCAGCTTCTCTCAGATAGTACTTCATTATAAATAACTGTAATATCTGCAAAAAGCCTGTTTTTACTATTAATATTGTCTGCAAGGTCATTAATATACAACATGAACAGCAAGCGTCCTAACACACTTCCCTAGGACGCACCGGATGTTAATTCTACATCTGACGATGACTATCCATCCAAGATAACATGCTGTGTCCTCCCTGCCAAAAAGTCCCCAATGCAGTCACAAATTTCACTTCGTACCCCATATGATCGTACTTTTGACAACAGGCGTAAGTGCGGCACTGAGTCAAATGCTTTTCAGAAATCAAGAAACACTGCAACTACCTGGTTGCCTTGGTCCAAAGCTTTCAGTACGTCATGTGAGAAAAGTGCGAGTTGGGTTTCACATGATCGATGTTTTCGAAAAACATGCTGGCTGGCACTGAGAAGGTCATTCTGTTCAAGATACCTCATTATGTTTGAGCTCAGGATATGTTCTAAGATTCTTCAACAAATCGATGTCATGGATACTGGACGGCAGTTTTGTGGATCACTTCTACTACCCCTCTTGTAGACGGGTGTGACCTGCGCCTTTTTCCAAGAACTGGGCACGGTTTTTTGTTCGAGGGATCTACGATAGTTTATATTTAGAAGAGTGCATAACTCAGCCTCAAATTCAGTACAGAATCTGATAGGGATTCCATCGAGAGCTTTGTTCAATTTTAACGATTTCAGCTGTTTCTCAATACCACTGAGACGAATAATTATTTCATTCATCTATTCAATGGTACGAAGATTGAGTTGGGGAACTTCTCCTGGGTTTTCCTTTGTAAAGGAACATTTGAAAACGGAATTAAGAATTTCAGCTTTTGCTTTCCTACCGTCAATTTCAGTCCTGTCTCATTCCCTAGGGACTGGACACTAACTTTGGTGTCACTTACAGCCTTTAGATGCGATTAGAATTTCTTTGGGTTTTGTGAAATGTTACGTGACAATATTCTGCAGCGGTAATCATTGAAAGCATCACGCATTGCCTTCTTGACAGCCCAACGTGTTTCATTCGGCATCTCTCTCTCAACAGTCCTACGCTTTGTTTTCTGTCTATTATGCAGTAGTCTCTGTTTCTTTAGAAGTTTCTTTTTAGTGACTGTATACCACGGAGGTACCCTCCCATTATGAATTATTGTACTGGGCACATATATGTCCAGTGCGTGGTCAACTATTCTTTTAAATTTGAACCAGACCTGTGTTGAAACTTTCAAGTTACTCACTGAGACATAATATTACCGATTTTTTACCTAGTTTACTGAACATATGTATCTTTCTGCTTGTTTTAGTTGTCCTTTGCTATTTGGAAAGCATTGCTGCCACAACCGCGTCATGGTCACTGATAACAGTTTCGATGTGGACATCCTCAGGGAGGTAAGGTGTATTTGCTACCATTAGATTCAATATATTTCCACCATGAGCTGAGTCTCTAACTATCTGTTCTAGGCAGTTTTCAGAGAACGCATTTAGTATAGTTTCACAGGAAGTCTTATCACGTCCACCACTAACATAACTGTAAATTTCTCAGTTAACTGTTGGATGATTAAAGTCACCACCGATGATTACACCATGATTTGGGAACTTACGACAAGTAAAGTGAGGTTTTGGCTCAAATGGCTCTGAGCACTATGGGACTCAACATCTTAGGTCATAAGTCCCCTAGAACTTAGAACTACTTAAACCGAACTAACCTAAGGACAGCACACACACCCATGCCCGAGGCAGGATTCGAACCTGCGACCGTAGCAGTCCCGCGGTTCCGGACTGTAGCGCCAGAACCGCTAGACCACCGCGGCCGGCAAAGTGAGGTTTTCTCTGAAGTTTTTGGTTACATCAGGAGATGAGTCTGGTGGGCGATAAATGGAATCAATTACATTTTATGTCCACCCCTGATAATGGGTCTTGCAAAAACAGCCTCACATGCAACGGTAAAACAAGGATCGCACTAGACCAATCTGGGACCGATCTATCGAATACTCATGTACAATTCCGCTTTAAAAATTATTTTGTTTATAACGGAAAACAAAACGACACAAGAAAAGGTTATCAACAAAATGCGGCTCAGACTGCTGGCACTGGAGTCGGGCGGCCTAAATGTACAGCATAATATTTCACAGCTCCCGTCACTGCCTTGAGACGTCACTCCAAACGCCAGTGAAATATGCAACAGATAACATTCGTTATTTCTAAGAGCTTTTCTGGTGTATGCTGCTTAAATCTGAATTTTAATTACACTGAAGAGCCAAAGAAACTGGTTCACCTGCCCAATAACGTGTAGGACCTTCGCGAGCACGCAGAAGTGCCGCAACACGACGTGACGTGGACACGACTAAAGTCTGAAGTAGCGCTGGTGGAAACTGACACCATGAATCCTGCTGGGCTGTCCATTATTGTGCCGAAGTGTACGAGGGGGTGGAGATCTCTTCTGAACATCACGTTCCAAGGCATCCCAGATATGCGCAATAATGTTCATGTCTGGGGTGTTTGGTGGCCAACGAAAGTATTTAACTCAAAAGTGTGTTCCTCGAGCCACTCTGTAGTAATTCTGGACATTTGGGGTGTCGTATTGTCCTGCTGGAATTGCCCAAGTCCGTCGGAATGCACAATGGACATGAATGGCTGCAGGTGATCAGACGGGATGCTTACGTACGTGTCACTTGTCAGAGTCGTTTCTAGACGTATCAGGATTACCATATCACTCCGACTGCACACGATCCACATCATTACAGAGCCTCCACCAGGTTGAACAGTCCCCTGCTAACATGCAGAGTCCATGGATTCATGAGGTTGTCTCCACACCCGTACACGCCCATCCGCTCGATGCAATTTGAAACGAGACTCGTTCGACCAGGCAACATGTTTCCAGTCATCAACAGTCCAATGTCGGTGTCGACGGGCCCAGGCGAGGCGTAAGGCTTTGTGACGTGCAGTCATGAAGGGTACACAAGTGGGCCTTGGGCTCCGAAAGATGATGTGTCGTTCAATGGTTCGTACGCTGACACTTGTTGATGGCCTAGCATTGAAATCTGCAGCAATTTGCGTAAGGGTTGCAGTTCTATCACGTCCAACGATTCTCTTCAGTCGTCGTTTGTCCCGTTCTTACAGGATCTTTTTCCGGCCGCAGCGATATTGGAGATTTGATGTTTTACCGTAATCCTGATATTCACGGTACACACGTGAAATGGTCGTACGGTAAAATCCCCACTTCATTGCTACTTCGGAGATGTTGTGTCCCATTGATCGGGCGCTGACAGTAACACCACGTTCAAACTCACTTAAATCTTGATAACCTGCCATTGTTGCTGCAGTAAACAATCTAACATCTGCGTCAGACATTTGTGTTGTATAGGCGCTGCCTCTTCTGGGGAGTTCGGCCATCTGGTGCAGATCTTTTTATTTGGCATCACTTCACTGAATTGCGTGAAATGACGATGAGGACAACACACATACACACCCAGTACCAAGCAGAGAAAATCTCCAACACAGCTGGGAATCGAAACCAGGGTCCTGTGATCGAAAGTCAGCAACACCAGTTGCAAGACAACAAGTTGCTGATGACAGGTATGCTACGTCTTGTAGCTGCTCTGTGTTCAGTAGTAAGAAATGTATTATTCAATGGAAAGGCGGGACGTAAAAAATTAAGCTGTATTTATTGCCCATATCCAGGCTCAGTCTGCGTTTCTTCATGCAAATGTAGTGTGCCTGAAGTTAGCCAATCTCAGAAATGGAAAAAGACCTCCATTCATTTCCAAAGTTATTTAATAAGAACTACACAATTATGTTTATTTTGTCTATTTCTGCTATCAGTTGTTTCCAAGTACACAATGGCAGGCCACATACAAGGGCGAAAGATTTATTCCCGTTATTCTTTATGAATTAGGTCAGCACGAGGACGCAGCAAATACCGAAAAAAGATAGACCAATTACTATTTTAAGAAAAAATATGGTATATATTTACATGAAACTAATATTATTCTTTATCTAAACTAGGAGAAAATGACAGGAAACTGTAGTGTGGGAAATGACTCTAGTGGTACCAAAGGTATATACACTACTGGCCATTAAAATTGCTACACCATGAAGATGACGTGCTACAGACGTGAAATTTAACCGACAGGAAGAAGATGCTGTGATATGCAAATGATTAGCTTTTCAGAGCATTCACACAAGGTTGGCACCGGTGGTGACACAACGTGCTGACATGAGGAAAGTTTCCAACCGATTTCTCATACACAAACAGCAGTTGACCGGCGTTGCCTGGTGAAAAGTTGTTGTGATGCCTCGTGTAAGGAGGAGAAATGCGTACCATCACGTTTCCGACTTTGATAGAGGTGGGATTGTAGCCTATCGCGATTGCGGTTTATCGTATCGCGACATTGCTGCTCGCGTTGGTCGAGATCCAATGACTGTAAGCAGAATATGGAATCGGTGGGTTCAGGAGGGTAATACGGAACGCCGTGCTGCATCCCAACGGCCTCGTATCACTAGCAGTCGAGATGATACGCATCTTATCCGCATGGCTGTAACGGATCGTGCACCCACGTCTCTATCCCTGAGTCAACAGTTGGGGACGTCTGAAAGACAACAACCATCTGCACGAACAGTTCGACGACGTTTGCAGCAGCATGAACTATCAGCTCGGAGACCATGGCTGCGGTTACCCTTGACGCTGCATCACAGACAGGAGCGCCTGTGATGGTGTACTCAACGACGAACCTGGCAGCATGAATGGCAAAACGTCATTTTTCGGATGAATTCAGGTTCTGTTTACAGCATCATGATGGTCGCATCCGTGTTTGGCGACATCGCGGTGAAGGCACATTGGAAGCTTGTATTCGTCATCCCCATACTGGCGTAGCACCCGGCGTGATGGTATGGGGTGCCATTGGTTACATGTCTCCGTCACCACTTGTTCACATTGACGGCACTTTGAACAGTGGACGTTACATTTCAGATGTGTTACGACCCGTGGCTCTACCCTTCATTCGATCCCTGCGATACCCTACATTTCAGCTGGATGATGCACGACCGCATGTTTCAGGTCCTGTACGGGCCTTTCTGGATACAGAAAATGTTCGACTGCTGCCCTGGCCAGCATATTCTCCAGATCTCTCACCAATTGAACACATCTGGTCAATGGTGGCCGAGCAACTGGCTCGTCACAACACGCCAGTCATTACTCTTGATGAACTGTGGTACCGCGTTGAAGCTGCATGGGCAGCTGTACCTGTAAACTCCATCCAAGCTCTGACCCAATGCCCAGGCGTGTCAAGGCCGTTATTACGGCCAGAGGTGGTTGTTATGGGTACTGATTTCTCAGGATCTATGCATTCAAATTGAGTGAAAATGTAATAACATGTCAGTTCTAGTATAATATATTTGCCCAATGAATACCCGTTTATCATCTGCATTTCTTCTTGGTGTAGCAATTTTAATGGTCGGTAGTGTAATAAAGTCAAATGAATGTATTTCTGTTAATTATGCATAAGATGATGAATGATTTGAAGTTATTTTATACGTATATGACTCTAAGGTGTATGGGAAGTAAGGGTCAGTACTTTTGGAGCCATTGAACAAATATCGCAGTTGCTGTATTGAGCTGTTTAAAATAAATCTTGCAGACAGGCTGGTGGAGCGGTGAAAATGAATACTTCAGTCATCGGGTGGGACTGTTAAACCTATCTTTCATTCGTTTGAGTCAATATAGAGGTCAATATAGAGCAGCTGGATGAAAAATTATGTTTATATTCATAGCATGTGGTAATTCCAATTCCAAGTAAACCAGGTGCTGACAGATGTGGATATTGCCCAACTATCAGTTTAATAAATCACGGTTGCAGAATAGTAACACGAAATATTTACAGAATAATCAAAAAAGTGGTAAAAACCGACCTCGGGGACGATCAGTTTTGATTCTGGAGAAATATAGGGACACGTGAGGCAATACTGATCCGATGAGTTACTTTAGAAGACAGATTAAGGAAAGGACAACCTACGTTTATAGCAGTTGTAGAGATAGAGAAAGCTTTAATCAATGTTGACTAGAATACCCTCTTTGGAATTCTGAAAGGGGCGAAAGGTTATCTGCAATTTGTACGGAAACCAGACTGCAGTTATAAGAGTCGAGGGGCATGGAAGGGAAGCAGTTGTTAAGAAGGGGATGAGACAGGGTTACAGCCTATCACCAATATTATTCAATATGAACAGTCACCAAGCAGTAAAGAAAAGAAAAAGAAAAATTTGGGGTAGGAATTAAAGTACAGGGAGAAGAAATAAAACTTTGTAGCTTACCGATGACACTGTAATTCTGTCAGAGACCGCAAAGGACTCGGTAGAACGGTTTAAGGGAGTAGACAGTGTCTTGAAAGTAGAATATAAGATGAACAACGACAAAAGCAAAACAAAGATAATGGAATGTAATGGAATTAAATCAGGTGATGTTGAGTGAATTAGATTAGGAAACAACACACTTAAAGTAGTAGTTGAATTTTGTTATTTGGGCAGCATCATAACTGATGATGGCGGAAGTAGAGAGGATGTAAAATGTCAACTAGCAATTGCAAGAAAAGCGTTTCTGAAGAAAAGAAATTTGTTAACACCGAATATGGATTTAAGAATTAGGAAATCTTTTCTAAAAGTATTTGCATGGAATGTAGCCACGTATGGAAGTGAGACGTGGATGATAAACAGTTTGGGCCAGAAGAGAATAGAAGCTTTTGAAAAGTGGTACTACAGAAGAATACTGAAGGCTACAGAAGAATGCTGAATGTTAAGTGGGTAGATCACATAACTAATGGGGAGGTTTTGAATGGAAATGGGGAAAAAAGAAATTTGTGGTTCAACCTGACTAGAAGAGGGGATCGGTTGACAAGTCACGTTCTGAGACACCAAAGGCTCACCAGTATAGTACTGGTGACCGAGTGAGGAATACAGTAAACAGATTAAAAAAAGGATGTAAGTTGCAGTAGTTGTTCGTAGATGAAGAGGCTTGGACAGGATAGAGTAGCATGGAGAGCTGTGTCAAACCAGTCTTTGGACTGAAGACCACAACAACATTTATGGCATTGAAAGTATAATGGAAACTAAAGAGCGTTACAAATGAGAGGATTTATATAAAGAGGAGCTATTTTAGATAGCGGTTATAATTTAGCACTAGTGATGACCTTTTATGACGGTGAAAGATATTATAAAAAAAATAGCTACACAATGGTTAGAGTGCAGCAACTCCTAACCATATGCTTAAGGAGAACTTGTATAAACGAATATGATTAATAATGTTAAGAATGTACGATATTTATTCACATGGAATCAGTGGCCCACCGACCTCTGACCTACGACTGCCTACATGTACATCTACATGGCTACTCTGCAAATCAAATTTAAGTACCTGGCAGAGGGTTCACCGAACCACGTTCAAAAAAATTCTCTTTTATTCGACTCTCGAATAGCGCGCGGAAAAATAATAACACCCATATATAATTTTCCTTATCTTATTCTGAAGATCGCATCTCCCTATGTAGGTCGGCGTCAACAAAATATTTTTCCATTCGGAGGAGAATGTTGGTGATTGAAATTTCGTGAGAAGATCCCGCCGCAGTGGGAAACTCCATTGTTTTAATGAAGTCCGTCCCAAAACCTCCATCACGTCCGTGACACTCTCTGCCCTATTTCTAGATAACACAAAACGTGCTACCCTTCTTTGAAATTTCTCGATGTACGGTACTGCAGCGCTCCAAAAGAGGACGAACAATCGTAGAGTAGACAGTCACGTTAGTAGATCTGTTGCATCTCCTGTGTTCTGCCAATAAAACGCAGTCTTTGATTCATCTTCCCCACAACATTTTTCTGCAAATGGACCAAGTATATAATTGACTTTTTTAACCTTTAAGAGTAATTGCGTAAGAGTTGTATAACTACAACGTATTAGACGTAAAAAAGATACATCTTGCTTAACGTAACCCATTAACTAAGTAATCATTGCCGGAATCATAAATGAAACTCCCATTTAGAGGTAATAAGACATTGTAAACCCCGGTTTGGATAAACCGTTGCAAGTAGAGCAATACAAGACAACAGTGATTCACCCTGCTTTAATCGTAGCATTCGTAAAATGCCATGAAAAGTCAATGAATGGAATCATGCGTTCTATTCAGATTCTCATGGGTCCCCTCGTTGCCGAAACTGAAGACAGCAGCAAGAAAGCAGACACTTCAAACTGTGCATTTAAAAATACATTCATGCAGAAGTATACTATCATACCAATGTCTAGCCACAGCACAGAACCACAAACGAGACATATCAATATTAGCACCCCTGGCGTTAAAAATTATTTAAGATTACTTAAAACGAAATAGGCATCAAACTATTACAGAATTCAAGCCACTTTTTACATTGTATATTCCATGGAATTAGCAACTTTCCTTGTCGAGTTTCTCATGTGCAGCGAGAAGCATCGGGTGATTGTAAAAGAGTGCGTGTCACTCCTGTTTACAAAAAGTGTTATACATCGGATGCACAGAATTACGAACCAATATCGCTGACATTTGTCTGTTCTCATTCTAATTATAAGCATAGCTATTCTGATAACAAGCTCCTCTGAAAGAATCAATAGAGATTCTGAAACTAAAAAAACAGCTTGCTTTATTCGTACACAGGTGAACAAATACACTCCGTCTACCCACATTTCCGAAAGGCATTCGACACTGCATCGAATCATCGACCACTAACCATGATGCAGATCATGCAGAGTGACCGTAAATATAGGTTGTTAGGGGTATAGGTGCAGATATTGTGTTCACTGGTATCTTAATATACCCACTTCAGTGCGTTATTTGTTTTTCTCTCGGCGTCTAACAGTCTTCGCGCAAAACTTCACATTATTTACTACCTAACGTTTTCGGCATGGTCGGAACTGCAACACTAAGTGGAATTCGCCTGTCAGTACAAAGCGTTTTGTGTCCAAGTGTCCACACTTCAACACCTGACTTGCGCCCAGGGGAAAATAAGCATTAATGGCTTGCTCTTGCAACATGTCATACTACTGCTAGTACTTATTATTATTAGTCTGATACTGAAATAAATACTGCTGTAATGTTGTTCAGTACACCGCCCTCAGTCACCAATAAAAATATCACCACTTATACCCCTAACATCCTGCAGCACTGTCTCAAAAAATCCACACGTGTGTGTGTGTGTGTGTGTGTGTGTGTGTGTATGTGTGTATTCCACACCTCCTCATAAATTAATGGACCAATTTCAACCAAATTCGGTACACATATACGTTAATGTTAGGCGACAATCGCTTTGGGGGTAAGAACAATATCTATCAAAGGGGTGGAGATGAGGAATGAAATAGAAGCGTAGTCCGCGACGCGAGAATTCTCAGAATCTATTTATCCAATGTTTGAGAACCACAGTACTTGGCCAAAGAGGAATCATTCGGAGACGCTCGTTGGCAGGCTCCGGGCCAAAAAAACTGTTCTTTGTTAAAGTTACAACAGTTGTAGACCGTTTCTAGTGACGATACGGCCCGCAAATGGCAAAATGCACTAACACAAGAAGCTCTATAGGTCAGCTTGCCTCAGCAGGGAGTACAGCATCTCATACTGCCAAGTTCTTTGTAAAATTGATTGGATTTTGTAATCTCTGAAATAAAATTATACACCCTACCAACCTGAGAGCTTACGTAAGTTTCCTGTTTCCTTTCTGAATGCTTCATTTTTTTTGTCAGGCAGTGTATTTTTAAAAGAAGGCTATGTATTAATTTAATTGATGATTTTAAAAAGAAACAAAAGTATTCGATGTATTCAGCCTTATGTACCAACGTACTCACATCATTATGAAGAGATAGATCACTAAAAAGACTTACCGCTGATAAATGGCAGCATAAGAGGTGAATCTTGTGGTTACTTAAGAAACGAATAAATATTTTAATGTGGTAAAATTGAGCTTTGTGTACAAATGTAGTTACATCCGGGGGCTACCAGTCACTAGAAAGCCGTAGAAACACATGTACTGCAGGGACAGAGGTCAAGAGCTCTTTAGACGGAAAAATACTGGAAGATATTACGCTGACACTAGCTCTTGGTAGGCCAAGTTTAGTTAAACAAGTGCAGATATTTGTCGTGAGGGTAACATAATTCTCTAAACTGTCAGCCACACAGCAAACCTTCACCCACTTTCGGTTTTAATTAACCGCGCAATGTACGCCGCGAGATATCGTCACTGGTTGTCAGCTTTTGCGATAACACCATGTCGGCCTGCCGTTGCCTGTTAAAGCTCCAGTGCTCATTATTTTTGGATTGTTATGCATACAATCTTGTCTAACATACGTTCTTACAACAAATACTTAACAAAAAAAGTTAACTACTGGTCTTCGTACAAACAGTGTCAATATCCTCTTAAAGAGTACAAAATTGATGTTTGCATCTGCATATAGCATCTGGACCGTGTACACGAGGATCCTTGTATATCATCTCACTATGAAAATCTGTAAATTATGCTCAGCGTAATACAAAATTCAGACGTGCTTTCTTACAGAAAGTACGTTAGCATATGTGAAGAATGGATAATTTTTCCGAGCTTTACTATAGGGAAACAGTAGGTAGAATAATAGTTTGATACAATTAATCTTAAACTGATTTTTAATTCCAGGCAGGAGGACCTAGTGTTGCCACTCATTTCAAGCATACTGATCTGAAGTTGGCCGCTTGATACTGTCTAAACCGGTTACTAACAACACAAGTGTGATTGTGTCTGAGAATGAAGAAGTAAAAACCATTTTAATAATTAAAGCAGTCCAAATGATAGCAATGTACTCCAAACAATTCATATTTCGCTAAGAAATATCATATTTCATAACAAAATCATGTTCAAGAATTACATGTGGTGCCCAGTGACGAGCTATGCTATACAACTTCAAAGAATAAGCTAGCGAATTCTTCGCCGTCTATTGGTTGTCTAAGGAAATGTATTAGTAAGTAAACAAGACATTTAATAGCTAAGTTCACTATTTCCCCATTGGCTCAGGAAAAAATGCATTCGCTCCTTTTCATAATTTCTTTTTATTTAAAAAGTAATGAATTATGTCGCCATAAAAAAGTTTTTTTTTCATTTGTCTAATGGTGCAAACCATGTGACAAGTATGGTGGCTAACCTAAAACCCAAATAGAAAATTATTTTTTACTTACAAACAGTTGAATTGCATAGACGACTTTTTAATAAATTTTGTAGCGTATATTAGGCTTTACACTGTTGTAAGCACTTACCCGTAATGACGATCGCGGTGGTACAGAGGCAAAATACGGGACTCGCATTCGGGAAGGTGGTGATTCAGATCCCTGCCCCGGGTTAGGGTTTCCAATGTTTCCGTAAACTGCTTAAGGCAGATGTTGGGGCACTTCGTTCGGAAAGGACATGGCAGATATTCTTATACATTCTTCCCCAAATCTGGGGTTATGCTCCGTCTCTAACCAAATTTTTCATATACGTCATAGAAAAGAACTTGTAGGATCCGTTCTACCTCAAATTATCGTTGAGGCTGATGTTACCCTACCACAACCCTCACAAGAGAAGTGCAGAAAGGCGAACCCGCACCGTGCATTTATGATATTCCTCTTTCTGTGCTACGGCCTCATACTGTGTAACGCTGTAGTGTTTAAGTGCAATAAAGCTTGAAAACTACTGTACTCGTTGTCTGTTTCAAAGTCGACATTAAAGACCTACAACCTTGAACATCGTTGACGTTCAGGAACGTTATTTACGTTTTAATGAAGGTGGACTGGTTTTATCCTTCATTAAAGCAATTCCACAGACCTAGCTTTAGCCGGCCGCTGTGGCCGAGCGGTTCTAGGCGTTTCAGTTCGGAACCGCGCTGCTGCTACGGTCGCAGATTCGCATCCTGCCACGGGCATGGATGTGTGTGATGTCCTTAGGTCAGTTAGCTTTTAGTAGTTCTAAGTCTAGGGGACTGATGACGTTGGTCCCATAGTGCATAGCGCCATTTAAACCATTTGAACCTAGCTTTACTCCCTATAGCTATTAACTTCAGCGTTGCAGTATGAGCAGTACACCAGAAACACTCGTGTTCAACAGAGTGGGACCTTTCTCATCCCTTGATCGATATTCGCCCATATAGCAGACTTCGATCCTGAAATGATATCTCTTGAGATTTCATAGAACTTAAGAAACTCTCGAATCACACACATCTCAAAATGGTTCAAATGGCTCTGAGCACTATGGGACTTAACATCTGAGGTCATCAGTCTCCTAGAACCTAGAACTACTTAAACCTAACTAACTTAAGGAAATCACACACATTCATGCCCGAGGTAGGATTCGAACCTGCGACCGTAGCGGTCGCGCGGTTCCAGACTGAAGCGTCTATAACCGCTCGACCACTCTGGTCGGCTTCACACACATCTTTCTATTCCTTTGCCTGCAGCTATTATCCGTCATTGTTATCCTGTAATCATTTATACCACAATAATGGTTTTTAATTATACGCAATCTGGTTGTCTGCAATCTGATTATTGCTCCTTCGATACTCGTGATTACAAAAATGGAAGATTAAGAATTCTAACATTTTTTATTTTCGCTAAATAGATTTATAATGATAATAATAATCATTATTATTATTATTATTACTGTCGTCGTCATTATTATGGCAGCCATGACATGCCTGTATCTCACATGCACGTCATCATCATTTTCGTTGGGCCTTTGCCCCACTTCAACGCGGGGTCGGCCTTGTTACCATGGATTTGGCGATGTTAAAGTCAGAGGGTGGCCGGATGTCCTTCCTGTCGCCACCCGAGACCTCCTGGGACGGAAGCAGTGCACCCCAGCTGTCTGCGTCTAGTGTAAGCCATGAAATAGTGTGAACGTTTCCAAACGTCTGAGAGTCGTGTAACTGAGGCGGGGCATGTGGACCTGTCCGGTATTCACCTAGTGGGATGTGGAAAACCGCCTAAAAACCACAACCAGGCTGGCCAGCACATACACGTGCTAAATCAAAATGAAAAGTATGAAAACCTGCTGTTGTGCAGGTGCTAAGCAAATAAAGTCATCAGCCGGTTTTCATAAGGTCCATACTAAAAGGGCATCAGTCACAATTTTGGAGAGCCTCAGTCAGTCGTTGTATCTCATCACCCACATTGGGCTAACATTTGAATATCAACTGATATTACGAAATAATAATAAGCGTACTGGTTTCTATAATACTGAAACTTAGGAGAGAGTATAACAGAGTTACACTGTTTTCATTTTGTTTAAGAGTCACTGAACTGGACTGGGCCTCATCAGTACGGACCGACTGAGATTTTACATACTCTGTATTGATGGAGTGATGATTTCGTCTTCACTCACCAAGATATGAAAATAATATGCATAAGACATAACATTTTACTACGTTTGTTTAAGTATGTATCTCATAACCTACAGTCAAACCCTGTGCAACATTTATAGTTTTCATAGAAATGGCGTGTTACCGTAGTTTTTCAACAGAATACTCTGCTTATCCTAAGCGTACAGGGAAAAATGGCAAAAAATTTAAGTATAAAATTAATATTGTGGACTCGTAAAAAATAAACATGAAAGTCTATACGACTGGAACGTGATGTACAAACAATTAAGCGTAAATAAACTTCCAAAATGTTAATAGTTTCATGTCCAGCAGACGGGTCTAGTTCAGAGCTGCTGGTGTAGCTTCTAAAATGGCATTCCGCTAAGTGCGCACTCGTTCACAAAATGGCTGATAGTTTGTTAGACTACCTGCGTGTCTTCCGGGACAGGTTCCGATGCTATTCGACGTAACTCAGTCCTTGCGCAGTAGTTCAGACCGTAGTGAGGGAGATACTCTCGGAAATTCACCTTTTATATGAGGTTTTGGCAAAGTGTTGCTCCGGTTGCGCCATTGCTCTAAAGAGTTGCCAGTTCTAACTGGGTTTTTCTGCATACCTGTTAGGTGGGTGACAAGATTTGATCTGGTCTCTTCCGTCTGGTAGTCGAGCTTGGTGGACTGGAAGTTGGAAACAGATGAAAATTCTATTGTGCTCGCTGGTGAGGACATGAGTGCTTCGGAGATCAGGTCTACATCTACATGATTACTCTGCAATTCACATTTAAGTGCTTGGCAGAGGGTTCATCGAACCACAATCATACTGTCTCTCTACCATTCCACTCCGGAACAGCGCGCGGGAAAAACGAACACCTAAACCTTTCCGTTCGAGCTCTAATTTCTCTTATTTTATTTTGATGATCATTCCTACCTATGTAGGTTGGGCTCAACAAAATATTTTCGCATTCGGAAGAGAAATTTGGTGACTGAAATTTCGTAAATAGATCTCGCCGCGACGAAAAACGTCTTTGCTTTAATGACTTCCATCCCAACTCGCGTATCAAATCTGCCACACTCTGTTCCCTATTACGTGATAATACAAAACGAGCTGCCCTTTTTTGCACCCTTTCGATGTCCTCCGTCAATCCCACCTCGTAAGGATCCCACACCGCGCAGCAATATTCTAACAGAGAACGAACGAGTGTAGTGTGAGCTGTCTCTTTAGTGGACTTGTTGCATCTTCTAAGTGTCCTGCCAATGAAACGCAACCTTTGACTCGCCTTCCCCATAATATTATCTATGTGGTCTTTCCAACTGAAGTTGTTCGTAATTTTAACACCCAGGTACAGCGATTCCCGAAGGTGCCAGAAGCCACGAAGGGGAATTGATTGTTTCTGTGATCGATCTCATTGCTTGGTTGTGTTGAAGGTTAATCAGTTTGACGTCGTTAGGGCATACTCATTTCTTAGAAGCCAAAAAATGGTTCAAATGGCTCTGAGCACTATGGGACTTAGCATCTGAGGTCATAAGTCCCCTAGAACTTAGAACTACTTAAACCTAACTAACCTAAGGACATCACACACATCCATGCCCGAGGCAGGACTCGAACCTGCGACCGTAGCGGTCGCGTGGTTCCAGCCTGAAGCGCCGAGAACCTCTCGACCACAGCGGCCAGCTCCTAGAAGCCGTCAGAAACCTCTCTACCAATATTTTGAGCACAGAAGTCCTGTCGACGCGAAAGCGGACTAATTGCGAAGTGAGACAGTGCCGTATAACTCCTGGTAGAGTGTATGCTGTGCTGTGACAGACTGACCGCAGACGCGGACGCCTGGCCTCATCGGCTGAGCCACCTCACAGAGCTACTGGAGGAACCTAAACTGTTTAACTTCCCTCATTTCCCTAGCTTTCACCATAATTTGAGACGCGTTGGCCAGATGAAGCGAAACTGCGCAGCGCCTCCTGGAGCTCTGCCCAGCGCGCCCAGCGGCAGCCGCCAAACGCGACCCCTGGCCTCCGCAGTCGGAAGCCCGCCGCCGCTGCACGCCTCGCTCACGTGAACCACGGCCACGCGACACACTTCCCGCCGCTCGCGAGTGCTGCAAACCAGACCAAGGACTCCCTCCTACACGGCCACAGTCAGTTCAGTTCACACAACGTGCGCACACAAGCGACCACAATTTTATTTTTCTGAAACAATGGAAAACACTGGCACGTCATTACTAAACACCAAGAACAACTAAAATAGCGACTTCCCATTGATCTTTTTCAGGGCGACTAACTGCTGGACTCTGGTGAGGTCTTCCCATGCGTACTGTCCTGTTTCGGTTTTCAGGTGGCTACCGACGTCAGACAGGGGAGGCCACTGAACAATTCGAAGTGAGGTTGCTGTACGGTAAGCTACTGCCTGTGCTGCTCTGGTAGGTGACTGGCATGGTGTAGCGAATCGGCAGCTCGCACCCAGGAGTAGTGTTTCCCTGCAGCAAGGCGTTGATGTCGCAACGCAGTTCTCCCGGTCCCGTTCAATGTTTTCGAGACGTTTAAAGAGTATCATGATCACCAGGATAAGCCGCTGACTGAACAAAAAATTTTATCACCGTCATGTTCCTGTATAACAACGTGAAAGCATGAATAATATTTGACTAATTTTGCGTGAAAATAAACGAAATGTGTGACACCTTTTACACAAAAAGTGATAAACTTACATAAAAATCAAGTCTTTGCACTTAAGACAGGTAATAGAGTGATATCAACAATAAAATATTGTCTGAACGACTATTTTATGGGCCGTGCGGTTCTAGGCGCTTCAGTCTGGAACCGCGTGACCGCTACGGTCGCAGGTTCGAATCCTGCCTCGGGCATGGATGTGTGTGGTGTCCTTAGGTTAGTTAGGTTTAATTAGTTCTAAGTTCTAGGCGACTGATGACCTCAGAAGTTAAGTCTCATAGTGCTCAGAGCCATTTGACTATTTTATGATTATATGCTGTCATGCAAGAAAGGCAACCGATGAAAAAAATTGGGGCAAAATTTATCATAGTACTCCGAAAATTTATGTGCATCTTAAACAACTGAAATCATTGCAAGGACCATGGTTTTCCTATATTTTGGGGCTCTTGCTTTTCGGCAGTAGATACGAAACTAAAAGAATCACTCAGATTGCAATTCACTACCGAATACTACAACGTATGTTAAGTACATTGTCGCGATTTTTGTGGACCGCAGTAGGTAGTCAATAAAAAGTTTTTATTAAAGCGGCAGCTTATCCTTTACTTTTCCGTGATGTTCTTTAAACAGTTGCCCATCAAAATAGCAAAACCATAAAAGTGGCATGTAACAAAACTCAAATTGGCACAAAGTGCGCTACATGCTTGGACATTCAACTCAACTGAACTCAGTTTTCCGCCATGAATTTTAGAAGTGTTATCCAGAAACTCTAAACCAGTCGTACTTACTCAATAAACATGGTGGCATACATTGTTTTATATGTATGTAGTAACAAATCACGTCAACGATAACCATTGGTAATATTAATATACAATGTACATTTGAGAAATTACAGTCAGTTTAAAAAATGATATAAAATAAGCGGAATTAACTCAAGTTCCAAGTGAATAACTTCCAGCTTACATTACTAGATATGTTACTGGCAGCTGCGGAATAACTCGAGGTTTGCCGACTGACTACAGCTATAACTATTTCTAAGTCTATTGTTGCTACACTATTCTACATCACCCACACTGTACGTGAGTGCCTCGGCAATCCTCGAGTCTAAGATACCCGTGTGGGTGGCCAAAGCATTTTTTCTTTTCTTTTTCTTTTCTCTTAATTAAATTTACACGTGCCTATCATTATCTGTAATTGAGGAAACACTTCTTGTGATATGTTGACATTATTTTGATACTCACAGAATCCACTTTATCTTACGAACTGAAAGATACACAGCTGCCTTTTAGATATTCGATGTGTTATCAACTGATTGTAGTTCACAATTTTTGGTCACTTTCAATTGTTTGCGAATAGCAGTCTAATTGTCTGCAGTCTATACCTGGAAATGGGGGCATCTGAGAACGCCGTTATCAACGGAACCTTCCTCTTCACATTCACAGATTGGTGTGTTACTGTATCCCAGCCGATGCGGATGTTTGGGATATGGACCGTGACCCCATTAATAGGTGCATCATTCCTCGAGTAGGGGCAACATCGCGCCGTTTGACCCCGTTCCTGATGCTTGGGAATATACTGCAAACCTGCCTAGCAGTGCTTCTAGTGTCCCAGTCAGACTGCCGTTCATCAGGCTCATAGACGTCTTTTATCAGTAATATGAGTTCCTGTGATCTCGTACACACCATAACATTGCTCACGCCCCACCCAACGCAGCGCTGCCCTGTAACGTACCACGATATCCATAGGACATATCCCGAGAATCACCAGTAAACCCTGCCCATGTGTAGAGCGAAAGGCACCGGTGAGCCTCAGAGGCACGCTCCGCTGAATTCGTCGTAGTAGCGATGCACGCATACGGTGGCAGCGAAGCCGACAATGGCTTCTTAACGCGACCGCACCACATGCAACGGTAATTTACCGTCAGCAGTGCCAGCACGAGCAATCTTATGTATAATTTTGACGGCTTTCTGACTAACAGCTTGGACATGCAAGTGGTTAGGATTTTAGCGCAATCGAAAAAACTACAGAAGAATAATGACATCAGCAGTCTACAGATGAGGAAATATGACGCAGCGGGTTTCTCATTCAAAAATCACACTTGAAAGTAGTTTGTTTATAAGAAGATCGTGGCTGCCGCGTGTAAGAAGGAGAAGCAACTTCTGCCACATGTCGGAATTCGGCAGCGGCAAGATTGTGGTTTATCAAGACTGCAATTTTCATTCCGTGATACTGTTGCTCAAGCTGGTGGAGATACCATGACTGTCATGCGAATATGGAGTCGATAGGTTCAGGACAGCAGTAGCCACCCGGCTAGTAGTGCGTGTTAAAGCGCCGTTTCCGGGACGGGGAGGTGCGGCGGCCCTGGATCGAATCTGCCCAGCGGATTAATGGCTAAGGTAGGTCTTTCACACAGAATGGATGTGGTTTTTAGGTTGTTTTCCACATCCTACCAGGTAAATGCCGGACTAGTACCCGAATCCCACCTTAGTGCACAATTCGCAAACATTTAGGAAACTTCTGCACACTTTCACCTGTATAACATTACACGCAGACAGTAGTGGTACGTCCATCCCCTCCTGGGCGTTAATGGGCTGGCGACAAGAAGGGTATCTGGATACCCTTAAATTAACTGTGCTAAATCCATTCAAAACCACGCCGACCCTGCTCAGATGTCATACAAAGCCACAAGAAAATAAAGAATAGGTTCAGGAGATCCTCATTCATAGCCATGCTCGATCTAAGCGGCCCCGCGCGAGTAGCGCCTGACAGAACATATTGTTCGTTAGGGCGTGCCTAACTGTACAGCCAAGCCCTGCACCTCGAATCAGGAAAGGAGCTCTCCTATGTAGCCACATGGAGACCGCGGCGACGTCCGGGGCACGGTGAACTGTCAGCACGGCGACCGCTACTGCGGCTTCTGTTCACGTGGCAGCAGACAGAGGCGTACCGCGTCAGGTTACTGGCGTATTTCTAGGATTCAGTGAAAGTGAATTGAGTTATACACTGAAGCGCCAAAGAAACTGGTACAGGCATGTGTCTTCAAATACAAAGATAAGAAAACAGGCAGAATACGGAGCTCCGGTCGGCGACACCTATAGAAGCCGTCTGGTGCAGATCTTGGATCGGTTATTGCTGCTACAATGGCAGGTTATCGAGATTTAGGTGAGTTTCAACGTGGGGTTATAGTCGGAGCACGAGCGATAGGACACAGCATCTCCGAGGTTGCGATGAAGTGGAGATTTTCCCGTTCGACCACTTCACGAGTGTGCCGTGAATATCAGCAATCCGGTAAAACATCAAATGTCCGTCATCGCTGCGCCCGGAGAAAGATCCTGCAAGAATGGGACCAACGACGACTGAAGAGAATCGATCAACGTGACGGAAGTGCAACCCTTTGTCAAATTGCTGCACATTTCAAAACTGGGCCATCAACAAGTGTCAGCGCTCGAACCATTCAACGAAACATCATCGATATGGGCTTTCGGAGCAGAAGGCCCACTGGTACACCCTTGATGACAGCACGACACAAAGCTTTATGCCTCGTTGGACTGCTGATGACTGGAAACATGTTGCCTGATCGGATGAGTCTCGTTTCAAATTGTATCGGGCGATTGACGTGTACGGAAATGGAGACAACCTCATGAATCCATGGACCTTGCATGTCAGCGGGGGACTGTTCAAGCTGGTGGAGGCTCTGTAGGTGTGGGGACTGTGCAGTTGGAGTGATGTAGCACCCCCGATACGCCTAGATACAAATCTGACAGGTGACACGTACATAAGCATTCTGTCTAATCTCCGGCATCCATTCATGCTCACTATGCAATCCGACGGACTTTGACAACTGCAGCAGGACAGTCCGACACCCTACGCATCCAGAATTGGTACATAGTGGCTCCAGGAACACTCTTCTGAGTTTAAACACTTCCGCTGGCCACCAAACTGCCCATACGTGAACATTTTTGAGCAAATCTGGGATGCCTTGCAACATTCTGTTCAGAAGAGATCTCCACCTCCTCATACTCTTACAGATTTATGGACAGCTCTGCAAGATTCGTGGCGTCGGTTTCCTCTAACACTACTTCAGACATTAGTCGAGTCCATGCCACGTCGTGGCCGGGGACCTACACGATATGGAGCAGGTGTACCAGTTTCTTTGGCTGTTCGGTGTATATTTATTCGATGTGTCGTACTTCATATTTGTACGCTAGGTATTTTTCAAACAATGTCTTCAATAGTCAATATGTTACACCCCAGTGGTTCTGAGTACAAGCAGTGTGAACTATGGTTGTGAATAGCAGTGTCGTTGCCGGTAGTATTGTGGGAGAAGTCGTTTGGTCACTCTATTGTGTGGTCTGAAAATTAGAAGTAGAGCACAGAGATAAAGATGCAGAGCATGCTGAATTTCGGAAGATTGAGATTGAGATATTTAGGCAATGTTGCTGCATTGTTTGCACGTAATTTATGATGTGTCTGAAAGCGAGAAAGTTCTAGTGGTATTTTTATTTATTGGTTCCGCTTAGAAGATTTCATGTTCAGACGTGATTAAACAATATTATCTGTTCACATAGCTCGAACTCACAAGTTACAGGTTTCCCACTCATTCACCATTACTCACTTCAAGGCAGAATAATGTTTCTTATAAAAGGAAAAGGGTGATTTTTATAAAGATGATTGCAGTTGTTAAAAATTAGAGTTTCAATACAGTTTCTGAATACTAGTCTCCTCTATGTCATTTGTTAAATTCAATATCCTCACGAGAATTTGGGTTTTTAGTTGTGTGTCGCCGCGTTGTACTTGGAATAATGCAGTGGTTCTAACTGAAGCCTAATTCGCTTCGAATAGTTGCATGTCCTTGCATTGATCAATGCAAGGCTTTCTTTTCTTTAGCTGGTTTGCTGCTGCAGTGCATTTTTGTGTTTATCACTCTCCAGCAGAACCGAGTTTCCGTTGCCACAGGTAAGCGATAAAAATTAGGGCCAGTTTTACGTCACAGTCAGAACAGTAAGATCATTCACAGTTTGGCGTTGCATTGCAACACTAATATCAGCTCGCATTGGATAAAGTTTAGTTCAGATTTACTTCTCATGCAGACAGTCTCATCTTTACAGTGCATTGTTACATTTATGTGTGTATAATATAATGTTTGTAAATTTGCGTTCATAGATGCATTTTGGACATTTATTCCTTCAAAATTCGATTTGCAATTTTATATAACATTTTTATTCTGTTAGTTTTATGTATTGGAACTGCAAGTCAAGTATTGTGACGTCACACATTTTAGCACTGCTCACTGCACTGCACAATACAGAATTTCACAGGAGAGTTTGTTAAAGCATACAGTTTTAGGCTTCCTCACAATTTCGGTAAAGTTTATTCAAATACGGTTATATAATTTCAGAGCGCTTTGGCGACTCATTTTAATCAGGTAGCGTACCCGTAATTATATCACTTCATAATTACAATACAGACACACACGAACCTATAAAAAATAGGAAACGAGTCCAGTTCAGATTAGAACACAACAATAACAAACTTTTCTTTAAAAAGCAAGTTATAACCGTCAATTGTGCTGCAAACAACAACTTTGCGCACAGGAGTGGCACCACGTCGCCTTTTTAGACGAATTTCGCTTCGGCATGCGGCATCACGATCGCCGTATCCGCGTGTGGAGTGTCTGAGGAGAACGAACGTTGCTAGACTGCATTCGTCACCGTCATACGGGCTCAGCACCTGGCGTGATGGTGTGGGATGCCACAGAGTGCGCAAAGCGATCATCTTTCGGCTGCATAGCCAGTAATTTCGGCATTTCTGATGTGTGCACTACCTTCAAGGTCTCTGCGACACTTTCCTTCGATAATATTACACAGGACCGCATGGGGCCGTGCTGTCCTGATCCACACTGATATGAAGGGCGATTGACTGTTGCCCTAGGCTTTACACCCTCCCCATCTTTGCACCAAGAAAAACATCTGGTCACTGTTTCCCAAGAGATTATCACGCCACCACTCGCCATCCATTATACCAGGGTAATCCGAAAAGTAAGGTGTCCTATTTTTTATGCGTACAGAACTCTGTTTTTGAGGCAGTTGGCCACACTGTTATGGAGAGTGCTTCACACGCTGTGTGTAAACATGCGCACGCCACTCTCGTCTTGGCTTGGCAGCCGTTCATAATGGAGCTCCCGTTTGGATATTACCGCCAAGTGCGAATTGTGCGCAGTTATTCGGTTTCTGAACGCAAAGGGCACTGCGCCGATTGAAATCCATCGTCAATCGACGGAAGTGTATGGTGAGTCGTGCATCGATGTCAAGAATGTTGGTAGGTGGTGTAGAGAGTTTGCAGCTGGTCGGACCGAAATTCACAACGAACAGAGGAGCGGGAGACCGTCAGTTTCTGAGGAGACGGTGTTGAAGGTTGATTAGATTAGATTAGATTAGATTAATACTAGTTCCATGGATCATGAATACGATATTTCGTAATGATGTGGAACGAGTCGAATTTTCCAATACATGACATAATTAGGTTAATTTAACAACATACTTAAGTTAATATAACAACTTTATTTTTTGTGTTTTTTTGTTTTTCTTTATTTTTTATTTTTATTTTTTTTATTTTTTTAATATTTTTGTTTTTTTTTTTTTTGTTTTTTTCTTAATTTATATCTAAAAATTCCTCTATGGAGTAGAAGGAGTTGTCATTTATAAATTCTTTTAATTTCTTCTTAAATACTTGTTGGTTATCTGTCAGACTTTTGATACTATTTGGTAAGTGACCAAAGACTTTAGTGCCAGTATAATTCACCCCTTTCTGTGCCAAAGTTAGATTTAATCTTGAATAGTGAAGATCGTCCTTTCTCCTAGTATTGTAGTTATGCACACTGCTATTACTTTTGAATTGGGTTTGGTTGTTAATAACAAATTTCATAAGAGAGTATATATACTGAGAAGCTACTGTGAATATCCCTAGATCCTTAAATAAATGTCTGCAGGATGATCTTGGGTGGACTCCAGCTATTATTCTGATTACACGCTTTTGTGCAATAAATACTTTATTCCTCAGTGATGAATTACCCCAAAATATGATGCCATATGAAAGCAATGAGTGAAAATAGGCGTAGTAAGCTAATTTACTAAGATGTTTATCACCAAAATTTGCAATGACCCTTATTGCATAAGTAGCTGAACTCAAACGTTTCAGCAGATCATCAATGTGTTTCTTCCAATTTAATCTCTCATCAATGGACATACCTAAAAATTTGGAATATTCTACCTTAGCTATATGCTTCTGATTAAGGTCTATATTTATTAATGGCGTCATACCATTCACTGTACGGAACTGTATGTACTGTGTCTTATCAAAATTCAGTGAGGAGTCCGTTTACAAGGAACCACTTAGTAATTTTCTGAAAGACAGTATTGACAATTTCATCAGTTAATTCTTGTTTCTCAGGTGTGATTACTATACTTGTATCATCAGCAAAGAGAACTAACTTTGCCCCTTCATGAATATAGAATGGCAAGTCATTAATATATAATAAGAACAACAAAGGACCCAAGACTGACCCTTGTGGAACCCCATTCTTGATAGTTCCCCAGTTTGAGGAATGTTCTGATTTTTGCATGTTACGAGAACTACTTATTTCAACTTTCTGCACTCTTCCAGTTAGGTACGAATTAAACCATTTGTGCACTGTCCCACTCATGCCACAATACTTGAGCTTGTCTAGCAGAATTTCATGATTTACACAATCAAAAGCCTTTGAGAGATCACAAAAAATCCCAATGGGTGGTGTTCGGTTATTCAGATCATTCAAAATTTGACTGGTGAAAGCATATATGGCATTTTCTGTTGAAAAACCTTTGGAAACCAAACTGACATTTTGTTAGTACATCATTTTTACAGATATGTGAAGCTACTCTTGAATACATTACTTTCTCAAAAAGCATGCGTGAAGATCGGCGGATCACCCTGAATGATGTCTCCACGTTGGTTCCTGATGTTTCCCGAAGCACCTCTCACAGAATTTTAACGGAAAATTGAACTAGCGGAAGGTATGCGCAAGATGGGTGCCACGCATGCTGAATGAGGGCCACATGCGGCAACGAGTTGATGTTTCCCGCGTATTTCTTCACCGCCTTGCAGCCGAACAGGACAATTTACTGGACTCAATTGTCACGGGTGACGAAACCTGGGCATACCAATTTATACCTGAGACCAAGCAACAATCACGCCAGTGGTGGCATCCTACTTCGCCAAAGCTGCGGAAATTCAAACAGTCTGCCGGTAAAGCCATGACAACTGCTTTTAGGGATCGGAAAGGAGTATTGTTGGTCGACTTTATCCCCACTGGGACCGCAGTTAACGCTGACAGGTACTGTGAGACTCTGAAAAAACTCAAACGGACAATTCAGAACCGGAGAAGAGGAATGTTGAGCAAGGGCGTACTAGCCCACACATCGCTCGGCAAACCGTTGCTCTCCCGCAACAGTTTCAGTGGAACATAATCACCCATCCACACTATAGTCCTGAATTGGCGCCCCGTGACTATCACCTGTTCCCTATGTTAAAAGAACATCTGGCCGGAAAGCAGCGATTCAGCTCCGACGACGAGGTGAAAGAAGAGGTTCATAACTGTCTCAACAGCATGGGGGGAGCTGGTATGACATGGAAAGACAAAAACTGCCACAGCGTCTACAAAAATGCATCGACATCAATGGTAATTATATCGAAAAATAGCGAAATGTTCAAGCTGTAAATTGATGTAAACCATTGTAGAAATAAACAGGTCTATGTACTTACAAAAATAGGAGACCTTACTTTTGGAATTACCCTCTTAGTTATCAAATCCGGCTTAGTGTTGAAGCAGCATGGAACGACGTAGTCGTATCTGCCGTCCCAGCTCGAGTCAATGTCCAGCCGTCTTAGAGCAACTGTTGCTGCTAAACTTGACACTGTGTGTGTAGGCCTACCTACAAATCACGTACAACTTTAAACACTTTTACTTTTCGGTAAGTGTTCTGTGTTTTCAGTTGAATGCCAGGATGGAAATCCTGCCACAAATATTCCCAATCGAATACCACTTCGCCCCACTCCATTTTGCCGGAACTGATGAAAGCGGTAGTATTGCTCAAATAACTTACGGGAACGTAACCGGCTGACATCGTCGACAACCGGCGATACTTCTACGGAAGCACATCCTGCCATTTTCGAGGCAAAACTGCAGTGAGTAAGTGATGTGGAAGCGAATTTAAAACCTCGGTTTTCAGAGAAACTCTGCAAAGATGACACACACACGACACACACACACACACACACACACACACACACACACACACATTCAACTGGCTGTCCAGCAGATCATATTCCCAGATGACGCTGAAATTTTATCCCTTTCTTTTATTGCGTTGCAGAAGATAGAAATAATTTTCAGCTACCGGAATAAATGGTATTATTGAAAAAGTTTTAGAATTCAGTCGCCGATTCATCCAATAATTTCGTTTACGTTTATTGGCATTTGTCTTGTCACCGACAGGTTGGCACTGTTATGAAGAATGCAACAGAAAACTTCACTCAGTTTCCTTATGACAGTGTGGAATTGTGCAATGCTTAATCGTTGCGAATAAAACAGAGACCATTACGAACTTCAGTGAGTCAAGGGTTACCTCTGGTACTTTACAGAGATCACTGGAAAGTGATTACATCCTACCAAGACCAAGCTTTATTAACTCGAACAGAATTTGTAAAAAGTCCTGAAAAAATCTGATACTGACTTAGCAAAAAACTGTGGATTCCACGGTGAAAGCAACAGCGCCACTTCTATGCTAGCAAATTCCCGTTCAGCATCAGTAGTATTCCGCAAAGAATGCAAGGAGCTACCTCATTGTTTTGCTGCTCCGCTACCACGACATTAATCATTGTGCCTCCTATGGAACGCACCGAATGGTATGCATTTTGCTGGAGAGGATGAAAAGTTTTGCTGTGGATAAATTTAGACCTGTATCCTGAAAGTAAGAAAGTTCCTTGTGCAATTTAACTTTTATTCACTGCTGGTAATGTGTTGACTACAAGGAGTAAGAAATTATTTGGGCATAATGTAAACCTGCTTCCAGCAATTTGCTACTTGAAAGGTGTAATTGCACCCACAGTGCACCTCCGCTTTCCTTAAATGTTTATTGTCGTTTGATGTACATAGAACGTAGCCTTGTTCCAGAAGTCGTTTACTTAACGTTTAAAAATGGATGGGACGACACACAGAACAAATGTAGCCTATTTGGGTGATGAGATATCATAATAGACCATAGTGGCTGAAAACCAATAAAATTCTTTTACATCCTGGAGAAAAAGGGGTAAAGAATTTAACAATTTGATATGTTCTAACGAGATATTACGACACAATCTTCTGGTGGCTTCCACAAGGTAAGCATTAAGCATTACATGAATGTAGCAGTACAGACTGACAGTTTATACGATGATACAGAGGCTCTCCGTGAGAATATACTCCATTACACAGGGTGTCAAAAATACCCGTTACAAACTACTGTAGAGGTGAATGAGTACATAATATTTTGAATAGCAACCCTTGTCCAGAAGCGAACCGTTACCTTTGTACAACCGTTTGAAAAAATGTTGATAACGCGACAACTTTACAAGTAATTTTTTGGGCGTGACCCAGTACATCACTTTTTTTACAGTTCCACTCATTAATAACCAAAGAAATTTCTCGTGTATTCTTCAACGTTATGCAGCACGAGCTCTTCGACTTCGTGTGTTCGGCGTCTCGTTGGAGCACCACAGCCACTCCTGCTGAAGGTGAAGGTATCCTCTTTCTCGAAGCTATTGCGAAAGTGTGGCGAAAAGGGTTTGCGATGGAGTCATACGTTGTGGATAGCGATCTTATAAAGGCGACGAGCAGCTCTTCTATTGCCGCGAGCTTCGCATACAGAAGTATCATGTCGGTGTATGCTGCAAATATGCAAGCAGCCATTTTGCTCCAACACTCACTCACACACACATGAATGAGGCTCGAACCAGGTGAGAGAGGTAGGACAGAAGTCAAATGACATCATTCAGTCCGACATAAGCACCCCACCCCCCGCAAACCATGACTACCCGTTGCATACCTACCCTGAAAATGTGTTTTGAAACGGTTGTAGCACGGAAACGGTACGCTACTCAGTCTCTCTGCAAGTCCTAGAAGTTTGTAATGGGAATTTCCTAACACCTTGAATGTGCAGCGTACACTTTCTTAAAAACTCAACGATAATGAGCCATGCCGTCAGGTCTCTGACAATCGACACCAGAGGGACTTGCCGCAAGTGCACTGCCGTCCTTATAGGCTGTGGCCGAGGCCGAAGTAAGTCGTGAGTCTGCCTACTAACATGGAAGTGAACACACGGTCCGCTGGAATGCTGTGGCTGCGATTGCTGGACTACTGCAGCAATCCTCAGCTGTGCGCGTCGAGTGCAAGCTTTTGCTTGTCTGTCATTTCTCGGTGTCATGCATAGAGGGAGGCACCCGCATGGATGTTGTCGAGTGACCAGTATCTAGTGCAGGCTGTCGGCCTTTGACGTCGTGTTCCGAATACGAGGTCCGTACCAATGCTGCGGAGTCATCAGCAATGAGTACAACAGTTCTATTCCCATTTTCTCGCTGCTGTGTGTTGAGTAAGCCGCCCAGGTACGTGCTACGTTTGGTGTGCATGCAAACATGAAGGGATCTCATTCGCATGGTGCTCTGCTGAGGCTGCAAGAGGTCAATCATGCGTGTGAGTGGCGTTGCTTGGTCGGTTATTGTGGTTCGTAAGGCGCTGAGATTTTTCTGGTGTCCTCCGTGTGTGTCGATCCTTGAATTGTGTCGGTGTTCTCTCCATGCTTGAACTTGTGCCCTTGTTAAACTATATATGTGAGTGCTTTCGTCTCTGGTGCAGGTGAGGAGCCTGTTTCGCAATATTACGATCCAATCTCGTTTTTAGAGGTTGAGTTAATTCTCGTTTGTCGTTTCTTTACCTGCGTCTTTAACCACGTGTTTTAAGTGGTGAAAATGACGTGTTTTAGGGAGATGTTAAACGGTGAAGCTTTCCGCCAGTCCAATTCCTTCAAATATTAATTGCTCTGGTGGTACCGAGGTTATCTAACAGATGGTTCGGTATATGTTATTGATCTCAGGATGCCACCATTTGATTCTATATGTTTAGTGCACCAGTTGCGCCAATGTTACGTAAACACTTCGATATGCGTCATGCTAATTGATGTACATGTCATGTATGTCCTTTGCGTAGAGTTTTTTAAGTTAAAATTTTCATCGAATAATTTGCTGATTGTTTGTAAATGTCTTTCGTAATTCACAATGAAAACGAAACTCTGGTTGCGATGTTGTTCTTATTAGAAATTTAAATATTTTCCATTTTTCGTTGTAATATTGGTAATTAGCATTCGATTTTGTTATCACCTATGATGAATCATACTGCCTTAATAGTATCTGTACGCCTGTGTTTGGTAATTTTAATTTTGTCATATATATTATGTCCATAAGAGACTAGAGCTTCATATTTTACTATGTGTGGTAAGATCAAAGATTAAAGATTTGTTATCCCATGGCCAAATGTCATCCGATATATTTAGAGATCAAACTGTTGTGATCAGCCGGGGTGAAAATGCCTTACAAAATGGTTCAACTGACTCTGAGCACTATGGGACATAACTTCTGAGGTCATCAGTCCCCTAGAACTTAGAACTACTTAAACCTAACGAACCTAAGGACATCACAGACATCCATGCCCGAGGCAGGTTTCGAAAATGCCTTACAGTGATGTGTAATGTTCAGATTTTGTTTCTATTAATGCACTGAAGAGCCAAAGAAACTGGTATAGGCATGCATATTCAAACACAGAGATATGTAAACAGGCAGAATACAGCGCTGCGGTCTGCAACGCCCATATCAGACAAGTGTCTGGCGCAGTTGTTAGATCTGTTACTGCTGCTACAATGGCAGGTTACCAAGATTTACGTGTGTTTGAACGTCATGGTACAGTCGGCGCACGAGCGATGGGACACAGCATCTCTGCAGTAGAGATGAAGTGGGGATTTTCCATTTCACGAGTGTTCCGTGGAGATCAGGAATCCGGTAAAACATCATATCTCCGACATCGCTGCGGCTAGAAAAATATCCTGGAAGAACGGAACCAACGATGACGGAAGATAATCGTTCAACGTGACACAAGTCCAACTCTTCCGCAAATTGCTGCAGATTTCACTGCTGGGCCATAAACAAGTGACAGCGTGCAAAACATTCAACGAAACATCAACGATATGGGTTTTCGGAGCCGAATGCCCACTCGCGTACCCTTGATGACTGCACGACACAAAGCATTACGCCTCGCCTGGGACCATCAACACCGAAATTGGACTGTTGATGACTGGAAACATGTTGCCTGGTCGGACGAGTCTCGTTTCAAATTGTATCGAGCGGATGGACGTGTACGGGTATGTAGACAACCTCATGAATCCATGGGCCCTGCATGTCATCAGGGGACTGTTCAAGATGGTGGAGGCTCCGTAATGGTATGGGGCGTGTGTAGTTGGAGTGATATGGGATCCAGAATTTCTAGGGAGTGGCTTCAGGAACGCTCTTCTGAGTTTAAACATTTCCGCTGGCCACCAAACTCCCCAGACATGAACATTATTGAGCATGTCTGGGGTGGCTTGCAACGTGCTGTTCATAATAGATCCCCACCTCTCGTACTCTTGCAGATTTATGGGCAACATTGCAGGATTAATGGTGTCAAGTCCCCCCAGCACTACTTCAGACACTAATCGAGTCCATGCCATGTCCTGTTGCTGCACTTGTGCGTGCTCACGGGGGCCCTACACTATATTAGGCAGGTGTACCAGTTTCTTTGGCTCTTCAGTGTAAATGATGGATTGACATTAGTCCAGTAAAATCACTGGCACCTTCTACTCTCCCACTCCCTGTCGTTTTAGATAAGTCTGTAAATTATTGTAGTCTTTGATGCGCATGTGTTGATGATACTAATGGGAAACTGATGTTTCAGCTTGCTTAGTCTCTTGCGCAATGTTATTTGCTGATTAGGATAAAGAACTCAGGAAATGAATATTCTGTTGAATTCAGTCACAGAATCAAGTGAAGGAGTTGGGAACGCCTATCCTCTGTTCTATGTTGGAAACGCATCACTGTGATGAGCGTTTGGGAATCGGTCTATCCCAAGTCCAATTCATGCACTATGATCTTCTGGGGCAGAGTAGGTTCCGGCCTCTGATTTCTCCCCATTCTCCTTAATACACGTTGTAGACCAACGCTGTAAGTCCGTGGATGTGCTCAGATGCACTGAATTCCAAAGCTTTCGCCTAGAGTTGACGTCTTCATGGAGCGTTACCGTCTGCCGTTGAACATTCCAAAGGCTGGTTTGGTTGGCATATCAGTGACTATGTGAGGGTCAGTAGCTCAGTCGGTTGACTCTAGCGACGGCGAGTGCAGTGCAGACGTGACAGGTAATGTCTGGTATTCCTGTGCTGACGCACGCGCAGTAGTCAACAGTGCAGTGAAAATTCGATTTTGGCAACACGTATTTATTTCGGTTGTAAGCTATCCATGTATTTTATCTATAAATGCAAATACTGAATATTCTTTTTTCAAAAACTTTCCCCTTTTGTAACGTTTACTTGAGATATCACGTTCTACTGCTGAGCTATACTGACTTTCGGTCGGCCCTGTGTCGCGTATGTAAACAATATCGCGAAATAAAACGTTAACTTAGTGAAATACTGAATCTGAAGTAATGAAAACTAATCTAATAAAATGGCGAAAGTAACTAACTGTGTACTCAGTGAAAACTATTTAATACTGAAGTACATTATGAAAGGTGCGTGACATGAGGTGTAATTTCTCACTTGAAATGTCAACAAAAATAAAATACTGCTGTGCTCGAAAGAAAAATAACTGTATGAGATTAAGTACACTGTTCACTGTAAATTAATGTGCTTTCTTACCACACCTGATAATTCTGATTACGAACTGTTTCCTCACATGAATGCAAAGTGAGATCTGCCCCGCAATAAAAGTAACTTACCTCACGTTTTGTGTCTAGTGTGCTGACATTCTCGAATGCAAATAGAAGACGTCAGATGCAGCAGCTTGTCAGAGACGGTCTGTGGTTTCGTGTGGCGTAAGGGGCAATGCACACACAACAAAATATTCAATACTTTACTAAAAAAATGAAGAAGGGTTTTACTTTCAAGGAAGTTGTTCTTGAAAAAGTAAACTCTTGATTATTCTCAAAAAAGACTGTACTACATAAAAACACCCTAACAATTACAAGATCCTCTCAATACAAAACTTACAGACGTTCCAACCAATTGTGTTATTTGTGACATAATGAAAACAAAGAGATGAAATTAATACAGAACATGAATGTTGTTTGAGGGACAAAGATTACCTCCAATGAATAGTTCTGAGAAACAAATATTTCATTCTCGGGCATGCATTGGTTACCTTTCGAAATATCCCTTCAATAATCTTTTCCATCCATAGAATCAATAACATATGTTTACAAAACAAGTTTTTATCTCCATAATAGAGTATTCCAGATAATTTATCTCAGGCTCACAAATATTAAACCTCCTCTGAAAACTCAGCTGCTCGTTACTGTGCTCAAATAAGAATGCCCTAGCGCCGCAAAACTGACAGGTGAGCACGCGAGCCACAGATAAAGTTAGACATAGAGTCAAGGATCTTATTCACTACTCGTGCAGCGCGCTCAGGTGAATTACTTACAATGGCAGAAAACAAATGAAAATCTTACACGGTGAAAAGCCTCAGAAACGAGTTGACATATAAAGTACTCTATGCTGACTGTAGTACTATTAAGCTGTCCCTGAACATTAGCTAGCTGTGTTGAATTGTGAACATTTTGGAAGTACTCGATCGTATATTTAAAAGGGAATTACAATCACTTATAGTTCACAGTTCAGTAATTGCTCTGGTAAGCCGTCCGACAACCGTGACCTGTTAAAATAATAACAAGATAACAGGAAGGAGGAGGGAGGGCAGTATAAAAAGATTACGCCGAAGAAATTATTGACTTACAGTATGTACAAAATTACAACGAAGTTACTTTCTGCAGTGTCAGAAATTCCATTGTTAATGCCTAAGCGCAGAAGACGCGTAATAAATTCAAAAAACTCATTTACTAAAGAAAAACCATGTTGTTGGTTCTTGTAATTAAAGCCTCTCCTTAAACTGAGAACATTAACAGCTTGACTGGAAATGCCTCTCCTTAAACTGAGAACATTAACGACTTGACTGGAATACTGACAAGAGGGTTTTTTCCCATTTTTATTATCGCAGGATTTACGAATGCACTGTTGGAGCAGGCGAGTGTAACGTCTTATAGATGATACAACGACAATCTCCACATAGCCCGTCTAGTAGAATGGCTCGCGAAATTGTCTAACTGGAAGCGCTGGGATGCCCCTTCATTTTCTCGTTTCAGTAAACGTCCACTGTCTGGCAGCCAACAACACACCTCCACGTGTCCTCCACTCCAACCTCCACCTCTTTCTTTGTTTCAGATGCCTTCGCAATACAACCTCCTCAATTCAATGCAATTTTGATTTTCGATACATAACCAAGATATCATTTTCAGTAGTAAGCACAAAAAATGTTTCTTTCAACGTTTGACCGTTTCGGCGACAAACGTGTAAAATTTTCTAGTGTGCAAAACTGAAAGAGAAAAGTAATGTTAGACTATTATATCAGCGTTTACCGAGATTTATGTTTTCCGCGATCACAAGTACTTTTATTACAATAGGAACGCAAAGTTCAATAAATAAAGAGAGTTCAGTGCTGTTTTTTGGCATACGTCAAATGCAGACAAATTTAGATACGTAATGTCACGTATAATTGTCGAAGGTTCGTATTTAGACTTCCGTTTCCAGAGATGTCACATTTTACACTTTAGAAAGAAAACACTAGCATGCAGTAAAACCAAATGTGAGGTATTCGAATAAATGTGGAGGATACAGTTACACATTATGTGATTCAACCTGTCGTTTGCCAAGATCTCGCCAATCGTTGCCACGATGTGACCATATCGTCCCCCAAGGGAATTCATTACAAACTGTTTTAGTAGGGAATTGCAACGCCAGTGCGCCAGTTATCATCGTATTCAAGTCTCGTGTTCCCTGTCTCGCTGATTGACCCTGAGTTACGAAAATTCCTACTTTTCTGCTGATAGTAAAGATTTCTAAACATACTGAAAGATAATACCACCGAACGCGACAATATTCGCAATTGTTACATATGTATGGGAACTGGATATATGTCGTAACCTAGGGTATCCCTAGGAATTGTGTCATGACACAAATTTTGGCTCCTCGTTGCGACTTTGCCCACTTCGAAGGTGCTGAACTTGAAATTTACATAGAACACACAGAATATGAATGAGAAAGAATCCTTTGTATTCCTTTTTGTTTTATTATTTCAAGGTTGTTTAAATGTTTCTGTAAACAATACAATTACAAACTTCACACTACACAACAGTTTTCGTTTTTTGGAGACTGTGTGGTATGAGCATGAACTGGTCGCCTGAACATACAACTGACCATTTGAAAAAGACTGAGTGCAAATCAATTCAAACGTATATGGGTGTCCGACCTTGAGCCTTGTTCATTGTTATTGCAAACGAAACCTTGATTGGAAACTGAAGTCGCTTAAAATATGTGGATAAATGGTTGGATCATGTTACAGGATATGAGAGCGACCTCTCCAACTGGTGAATCTGCGAAGAGAGTAGCTTCAATAACATTACTTCTTCTAGTTTTAGTCTGCAAACGAGTACCATCACAAAGTTTCGGAGGTTCATGATTGTGTAGTAGCATTGTAGAAACGCTGACTAAGCCTGAAACTGTGTGGCGGAGACGCATTACAAAGTTTTGGACGAATCACGCTGCATAGTGTATCCTAATCGTAGGCTGATAAGACATAAATAAAACTTTCCTAATATACAGGTTTTCAGGTAAAACAGAATGCGAGGAAGAAAAAGATGCAACCCATTGTTGTGTACACAATTTTTGTTTAAAATTGCACACACGGAGAAACAATTTGTCTAGTGATTTAAATGGCCGGCTATCGTAATAAAGATCTATTCTGTGAGAAAGAATACGGAAACGACTATTTTGACCATTTTACGCTATATAAGCTTTGCATAACATTGTGTAAAGCCGAATTTTTCAACGCTGCTAATTTTCGTTGCATCTGGGACAGAAGGATCATAAATATGGCAGCCTTTTGCAGTGTAATGGCATAGTGTAGTGAAGAAGTTGGTTTTTTTGGGGGAAGAGACCAAACAGCGAGGTCATCGGTCTCATCGGATTAGGGAAGGATGAGGAAGGAAGTCGGCCGTGCCCTTTCAAGGGAACCATCTCGGCATTTGCCTGGAGCGATTTAGAGAAATCACAGAAAACCTAAATCAGGATGGCCGGACGCGGGATTAAACCGTCGTCCTCCAGAATGCGAGGTATAGTGTAGTAATTAGCGTATAAAGGTGACTTGTAGAATGTCGACTGCTGGGTTCTTGTCTAATACTACGAAATTTTTTATTTTTCTAAATCTAGTCTATAGACTTTGATTATAAATTTTATTCAGTTAATTAGTTTAAATGTAATTTTTTTACTTCTGATAATTTGCCATGTCATTTTCATCACAATATTGACTTTTTTTATTTGCTCTTATTTTTCTTCCTATCATTCTTATTTTCGTCTGAAATCTTCTTGTGTCACCTATAATCTGCAACTAAGTGCCAATCAGAACTGCGTCCCGTGTAGCCAGTGTGAGCATAGTTTCGGATAACCAATGACAGCGAGAAATTACTGTTTGCTTTTTACTGCTAAAACTGAAATTATGCTGCGGAAGATGGCTATGCAAACAAGTATATTATTAAATTTTTCTGTCTGTAGAAGTTAACCTCAAACGCCGTGAACAAAGCGATTATGACTTTAGTTCTGCAACAGATTGTTTATCGCCGATGTCTCGGATACATTGCACAGAACTTGTGGTTAGGCTAGGAGATGAGTTTAAATTCAGGGCTACAAAACCGGTCATCTGCAACAGTTCAGTCACTGGTCGCGTAAAATCAGCTGTTGGCAGAGAATCTCCTATTTCCGTCACATCTCGCGGCATCCGCTTCCAAACATTGCTCTGCGTTACACAGTAACACCATTTTTATGAAGTGACCCTCCGTTTGTGTGTCGCCTATAAACGAGCGTTAGCCGACAGCGGATGTGGCAGCCCCATAGCGGTAAGTGATGACGTCAAGTATCACGTAATTTAAATCTGATTATAGTGTGTTCGCTTCACATGCAAACCGGACCTTGAATGCAGGGGCTAATTATAATGTTTTAATTATTACCTCGAAAAATTAGTTTTATATAATCAATTTTTGGAGCCAATACAGATGAGTGAAGAAGTCATCTGCATTGGTTTGACGTTGTTGCAACATTTCTGCTGTTGACGAAAACGAACTGTTGCACGAAACTCCTGCAGTTTGCGGCACAGTAGTGTTTTGGCTCCTTTAGCGGCCTGCTGTGCTCCTATTAATTTCGGTGCGATCCAGGGCTGCTGCCATGTGCTTCCAAACAAACTAAAGAATAATTACGTAACCCTATTTTCTCTAGGTGATAATTGATACTTAGTTACTACCCATCGCGCACAGTAAACATCTTGCAATCAAAATCCTGTAGCACCTCCATAGCAGAGCGAGCTGTACGGAAAGGGGCGCCGTCCTCTTGCAGCCAGCAGTCACGCTCATCCTCTTGCAGCAAGGCTGTGAATTGCTGGATAATGTCTTGGTACGCATCGCTGTTCACAGTTGTTTCAAAAAACAAAGGTCATATTATTTGTAATTTTTTATGGGTTTAGGGAGGACTGTTTGAAAGCGCGCGGGTTGTCAGTGTCCCGTTTTAGGGTTGCCAGACGTCCCGGTTTAACGGAACAGTCCCGGTTTAGGGTTAAAATAGTGAGCATCCCGGAAATTGCTTTCGAGACGCCAGTTTAGTCCCGGTTCTGTGATGGCAAAGAAATACTCTCATACCATCTATTTCTTCCCAAATGGCCGGCCGAAGTGTCCGAGCGGTTCTAGGGGCTACAGTCTGGAACCGCGCGACCGCTGCGGTCGCAGGTTCGAATCCTGCCTCAGCATGGATGTGTGTGATGTCCTTAGGTTAGTTAGGTTTCAGTCGTTCTAAGTTCTAGAGGACTGGTGATCTCAGAAGTTCCCATAGTGCTCAGAGCCATTTTTTCTTCCCAAATGCAGGTGGGGATTTGTAATTTTAACTGTCACTGTTAAGCAAAACAATGATTTTTGTTTCACTGCTGTACCTGCCAGCGTCTATCAGGGGCCTTTATTGCGCGTAACGCTTCTTTCTATAATTAATTCTTGTCTTGGGACTCAGTTCAGTAAAGACGTTGCAGCTACGTAGTTCTCTGTCCGAAGCTTATTGTGCTTAGTTCATACTCGCGTGTGTATGAAGTGAGCTCCAAATGCCAAAGCGAAGTGTTCCTTTCAAGACAAATACACAGAAGAATCGACTTTCATCAAAGAAGGAAGACGACTATGAAGTGGGATGTGGAATTGTAAGTCATATGTTTACATTTCACATGGAGGAAGGGGAGATATTACAGATCATTTAGACAGCCAGAAGCATAAATCAAACATGTGATCTGCTAGCATTAAAAAAAAGAGGCAGCTTTTTTTTATTTCAAAGTCATCAAAACAGAGCCAATCTGTAGCAGCAGCGAAATTAACAATGTATTATCATACCGTTAAACAGCATATATATATTAAATTTGTAGACTGTACTTCTAGGCTGAGCTGCAATCTTTTTAACGATTCTGTAACAGCGAAGAGCGTGACGTTGGGCAGAACCAAACCAGCACTTTTGAAAGCAGTTTTGGCACCTTACACCGTCAAACAAATATGCGACGACCTTTCACTGGTCCACTATTATTCAATAGCTACAGATCGCGTAATCACAAGGCTAAAAAAGTATTTCCATTAACTGTTCGATATTTTACACCTAAGAATGACATTCAAGTGAAATTGCTTGAATTAGTTTCGCTGCCAAATGAAACCGCTTCTACAGTAAGTACGTAATGCATAACCGCGTTAGAAGAAAATAAAATTGATAAAAGTAAGTGTATTGCATTTTGCGGTGACAGTGCTAACATTAATTTTAGAGGAGTGCGAGGAGCAGGTACGAACAATATCTTTGCTGGACTGAAAAAGTGAAGTAAACAAAAAATTTTTAGGAGTTGGCTGCCCTGCTCTCATGCTACACAATGCTGGCAAGACTGCCGCTGACATCTGACATGATGAGTGTTGATGTAGAAACGTTTATAATTAAACTTTTCAATTACTTCTCCATATACACAGTGCGCAAGGAACGTCTAAAGGTGTCTTGTGAGTTTGTGGACATAGAGTATCATGTACTATTGTCACATACAAAATCAAGGTGGTTGTTTTTGTTTGTTACTGTAGAGAGAGTACTGAAGTTGTATGATGCTCTTAAATCGTTCCTCTTAGAAGAAAAGGCACCTAAATTTCTGACAAACCTCTTCCAGAATCCGTTAACAGAAGCATATCTGTGGTTCCTGCGTTGTCAGTTGAGCGTGTTTCTGAGGCAAATACTTAAACTTGAGAAAGCAGACAACAGTGATATAGAAGCAGCAGCGATTTTGGAAAATACTGACAGAATCATAGAACGTCGTAAAGAAGAAAGTTTTGTTCCACTCAAAGTGACATCTCTCTTGCAGAACAGCTAGGTTGCATTAACTACTGAAATTCAAAAATTTCATGTTGATGTAAACCAGCGTTATGAAACGTGTACGGCATATTTAGAAAAATGGTCAACATACCTCAATGAGTTTTCCATTTTTAAATGGATGTTGCTAGACGCAGAACCTAGTGGAGAAATGTGGCAAGGACAATAACATTTGTACAAGGTGAAGAGTTGTCAGTAGGTGACAGTTTATTGTTCGACCAGTTTTCTTTACTAAGGCAGTTCACTGAATCAGAAATCAACATAAATAGCGATAACTGGGGTAGTAAATCATGTCAGGAGAAATGGACCTGTTTCTTTCGACAGAGTGGTTGCGAAGAATAGTATTGTCAGTTGCTGAATCTGTGTGAATTCGTCTTCAGTATTCCAGGGCATAATGCAAATCTGGAACGAGTATTTTCCCTCGTGAAGTGCAGTGGAGTGAGGAACGAAACAGATTACAAGCACCAACGGTCAAAGAAATAATTAAATGCGTTTTAATTACCAAATGAGTTGCTCAAGTTTTATGAATATATCATACTGCGGAAAGATCTGTCCAAAGCTCTGATCACAGACAAATACGAGGCGTAGGATAACAAATAACGTGAACTTTGCACTTCAATATATAGTGTTTCAGTAGACAATTTTGCATCTCGTATTAATGTTTCAAAATAAAAAATTCTTGTGTTACCAGTGCTAATATTGTAAAATGTTATTATCATTTGAATGCCCTTCCTTGGGTTTTATTAAATTAATTACAGCATAAAGTGTTCTTTTATTTATCTATTTTACTAAATCAATTGAATACAGCAGTAATTTGCACAAATATTTCACTTTTTAACGTTAAGAAAAATGTCCCGAAATGTCCCGGTTTATGATTCACAACATCCCAGTTTGCCAGCAACAAATTCTGGCAACTCAGCCCCAGATCCTGTAGTTCTGGCTATTGACATACCCACCAAGATGAAACCAAGCTTCATCTATTAGAAACACTTGATCTAAAATGCCAATGTTGCCTGTAACCAGGGTCTTGAACCATTGACAGAGTGAAGCATTCTGACATAATCAGTATCAGCTCATGCAAAACCTGCATGCAGTACAGGTAACATTTCAGTATCCTTCTTACTGCAATATGGGCTGACCCAAGTGAAATATTCTTTCCCTTGCTTAATCCACGCAAATATTTATGGGGAGCTGTAACTGTTGCTTTAGTACCCTACATGACCTACGTCGTTAAAACTGACCTTTGTCTCGCACGTTTCTTGTCTTACACTGAACCTGTTTCACGAATTTTTTCGACTAACTTCTGAATGATACTCTTCACTGGTGCTTCCTTTTCAAATTTCCCTGTGAGCTTTCGATGACAAACATCATGAGATTTCATTACAAAATAACCTACAATCACAAATACACGTTCTTTAACAGTTAAGAGTACTTCAACGAACATCAAGACACGATTACGCAACTTTCTTGAAACGCCAATGATCAACGGTGACTTACGCAACTTAAGTGTGCAGGCAATAAACAGCCCTCCCGCTTCAGCTACAGTCGTGCTAACAATATAAACATTACTTCACCACTTCATTACTGCACCACCTCACAGCAATACGAAGTCTGTTCAAAAGAATTCCGGAACTTAGTCCACAAAGCTTGTCTATACTTGCCTCTTATTTATTGTGCATGGTCTCCTTCGAAATACTAACTCCGGAATGGATACGCCGCTCCCAACGCCGTTTGCACTTCCGGACGCAGTCTTGGTGTGCCTCTTGCTGGATCGCGCGGAGCGCCGTCTGCGAATTTTCTTTTATCTCGTCTGTCGTTGCAAATCTTCGTCCTGTTAACGGGTTTTCAACTTTGGAAGCAAGAAAAAGTCCGCAGGGGCCAGGTCTGGCGAGTACAGTGCACCACAGTGATTTCGTATTTTTGTGCAATTGTCACGCACCGAATTGGATGAATAGGTGGGTGCATTATCGTGATACAAGACCCATGAATTGTCTCGCCATATTTCGGACCGTTTCCTTCTCACATTTTCTACACTACTGACCATTAAAATTGCTACACCACGAAGATGACATGCTACAGACGCGAAATTTAACCGACAGGAACAAGCTGCTGTGATATGCAAATGATTAGCTTTTCAGAGAATTTACACAAGGTTGGCGCCGGTGGCGACACCTACAACGTGCTGACATGAGGAAAGTTTCCGACCGATTTCTCATACACAAACAGCAGTTGACCGGCGTTGCCTGGTGAAACGTTGTTGTGATGTGATGCCTCGTGTAAGGAGCAGAAATGCGTACCATCACGTTTTCAACTTTGATAAAGTTCGGATTGTAGCCTATCGCGATTGCGGTTTATCGTATCGCGACATTGCTGCTCACATTGGTCGAGATCCAATGACTGTTAGCAGAATATGGAATCGGTGGGTTCCGGAGGGTAATACGGAACGCCGTGCTGGATCCCAACGGCCTCGTATCACTAGCAGTCGAGATGACAGGCATCTTATCCGCATGGCTGTAACGGATCGTGCAGCCACGTCTCGATCCCTGAGTCAACAGATGGGCACGTTTGCAAGACAACAACCATCTGCACGAACAGTTCGACGACGTTTGCAGCAGCATGGACTCTACCCTTCATTCGATCCCTGCGATACCCTACATTTCAGCAGGATAATACACGATCGCATGTTGCAGGTCCTGTACGGGCCTTTCTGGATACAGAAAATGTTCGACTGCTGCCCTAGCCAGCATATTCTCCAGATCTTTCACCAATTGAAAACGTCTGGTGAATGGTGGCCGAGCAACTGGCTCGTCACAATACGCCAGTTACTACTCTTGATGAACTGTGGTATCGTGTTGAAGCTGTATTGGCAGCCGTACCTGTACACGCCATCCAAACTCTGTTTGACTTAATGCCCAGGCGTATCAAGGCCGTTATTACGGCCAGAGGTGGTTGTCCTGGGTACTGATTTCTCAGGATCTATGCACCCAAATTGCGTGAAAATGTAATCACATGTCAGTTCTAGTATAATATATTTGTCCAATGAATACCCGTTTATCATCTGCATTTCTTCTTGGTGTAGCAATTTTAATGCTCAGTACTGTAGCAGGCGTAGCTACACGACCCGATAGTACATCAATCAACACTTTGTCCCTCTGGCACGAATTCGTGATGAACTAATCCTTCAAAGTCGAAGAAAACTATCAGCATGGCTTTGACATTTGGCCTGACATGATGAGCTTTTTTTGCTCTTGGAGAACCTTTCCCGAGCCATTGTGAAGATTGAATCTTGGTCGCAACATCATAGCCCTAGACCCACATCTCATCACTAGTTATGATTCCTGCATCATTTGGTGTGTCTCTGTAAGGGTTTTCTTGAGTTTCAAGCAAAATTTAATGCAGACGCGCTGCTCCTCTACCCCTGCCATCTAGAAATTCGCAAACTGTGCGACACAATCAATATAGCATTGAACAATAACTAACGGACATAACACAATGGAACTTCTGGCAGTTACACATTAATCACAGGCGTGTACAGGGATGCCAACCGCATTTCGCTCCAGGGCACTATTGGTGCTAAATTACGAATGGTCCGAAATTTTTGAACGTACCTCGTATATGCATTTCAAGAACAATATTCATTTGGTATAAACTACTGAAAGATGGCCTGTTTTAAGTTGAACACTCTGTAAGAAGGGGCAGCACCCATGCAAGGTAACAAGAAACGTAATAGAGTTCGAAGACACACGTTCGAGAATGAATTCCCTTACATATCGTCCCATTAAATCAAGAACGACAGCTGGGTCAGCAATTGCCATGTTCTATTCCAAAAACTCTGAAAGTGACCTCGTAGTTCTCTAATATTAGACATAGAGTGAAACAGATCATCAAGAAATGTGTAATCTGTCAAAAATCAAAACATCAAACATTTAGACAAGTAACGGTTCAATGAATTACTACCTATTACACCAGTAAAGCCCCTTGACGCCATATCAGTCGACGCTGCAGGATCTTTTCCGACGGCAAAAGAATGAGTGAAACATGTAATAGTTTTGTATGATGTGTTTTCTAAATATCTGCTGATAGATGCCACTAAACCTCTAAGGGCAGGGCCGATAATTAAGCGAACTGTGACAGTGGGTAAACTGAAAACTATTCTGACTGATAATGTAGCTAATTTTACAATTGCGAAGTGGTAAGAATTTGTCAAGTCGCATAACATAAAACATATTTATGTATACAAATTTCATCTCAAGTCTAGCCCAATAGCACACATATTTCGTTAGTTTAACAGGTTTATATCAAAGATCTTATAGGGTAAATATAAGAGGTCAATGCACCTCAACCGCTTCAGCGCCTACACCCCTTACGGAAAATACTACAATCTAATTATCATTACAGAAATTTGGAGAATCTACCTGATAGTAAAAAATGAAAACACTTCTAGGATGTGACACAACATACATTTTCACTTCAACAAATGCAAAATATCCATATTACTTTTGAAACAAATTGGAGAATCCCATAATGAATGTTAGATTAGGGATAATCCAACGTAAGTACGATGATCCTTTGAAATCTATTATGAAAATTATATTATTCTATTCAGACGGAAATGTACGTAGGTTGGAACTTAAATAGTGGCAACATTACTGTGGAGACACTATGCAAAGGAATCTATTATTGTCGCTGATAGCATATGTTGTTGACGTACCTACCTTACCTCCGAGCAAATGAACTCGCCTGTCCCACGTCACCGTCAACGGCGTGAGCACAATCAAGGGAAACAGTCACTTGTGAGCGAGCGGTCTAACGTAACGGTGTCACAATGTTTTCGAAACAGGAACAACTGAGTTGGATCAAGATAGTATGTGCCAGAGGTCGTACATAACGAAAGTGTCATCAAGGTCTTCAAGAGGCGTACGGGGAATCAGCATTGCCGTACAGAACAGTGACACGTTGGGTAAAAGTCTTCGACGAAGGTCGGCAAACTGTGTCAGACAGGCATCGGGAAGGTCGTCCTAGCGTCTCTGAAGAAGAAGTGCATTCTGTTGCCGCGTTAATGGAGAGTGATAGGTGCCATACGATTAGTGAGCTCGCCCACGAAACCGGATTAGCGCATACGAATGTGTTTCACATCCTGAAGGAACGCTTGGGCATACGAAAAATTACATCACGACGGGCTCCGCATCACTTGACGGAAATGCAGAAATGGATGCGTTACGACGCTGCTCAGACGCACTTGGAGCGCTATGAGCGCGAAGGAGAGGCTTTCTTACGCCGTATCGTAACACTGGCTGAGACATGGGCCATATCTCAAGAGCCATAACTGAAACGCCAATCCAACGAATGGCGTCATTATGAGTCGCCGCGTAAGTCGAAAGTGCGTCCGAGCCCCGGTATGGTGAAAGTTACGGTGATTCTCGTGTACGACTGTGATAGTGTTATCCTAACGAATTACGTTCCTCCATGGCAGACCGTCGGTGCACAGTATTACTGTTCGTTTTTGGAGCATCACCTGCGACCAGCTTTGCGAAAAATGCGGCGACACTTTCTGCGCAACCCACCCATCATTTTGCACGACAATGCGCGGGCGCATACAGCGCAAGCTGTGGCTTCTCTGTTCGGTCGACGGAACTGGGAGGTACTGTACCATCCACCATACTCCCGGACTTGAGTTCTTGTGACTTTGATTTGATTCCGAAGATGATGGAACCGCTTCGTGGCATTCGCTTCAGAACTGTTCCAGGGATTCGACAGGCAGTAGACCACTCCATCAACAGAACAGGCTCTGCTAACGGAATACTACGCCTTCCACATCGCTGGCAACGGGTTCTACACAACGCTGGTGACTACTTTGAAGGACAGTAACAGGTGCAAACGTGTACCTCTTTTGTATCGATTGTGAATAAATAGTTGCCACTATTTAAGTTCCAACCCTCGTATATTATGAAAACTGTGCGCTGAATACATTTTTGGAAACAGTGAATACGAACAACAACAATACAGCGCGTCAGCCTCCACTTGGCGCAGTACGAGGGGAGTAAACATCCTCCCGCCCCCCGCTCCAATTCTTCTCAATTGTGGCGTAGTGTGCAGTGGCCACATTCGTGCAGCACGCTATACCCAAAGCGCTGGCGTGCCACTTTACAATGACTGAATGTAAAAGGCACAGGAGGTCGTTCAAACATTAACTAGTGAAAATGACAAAAGACTTAATTGTGCTGAGGAAATATAGGAATTAAGCACATTGAGTAAACGCTGACACATGCGTAAGACCAATTTAAACGAAACCCAACCAAATGAAGCAGCAATTTTTTCGTGTTACATATAAAACTAGTTACAGAAACATAAAGTAAACGTGATAATCCGTATCATTAGCCACAAGTATTATTACTGCACACCTTGTATTTTCTACACAGGGTTTGCTAGCATGAACAATTTTTATCTAATGACACGAGCGTTTCGCTACGTCATTATGTGACAAACTCCTAAACCAACTTCACAATTGTGTCTGTACGTAAATGCAGGATTGTGTACAAGAAGAAAGATATATCAGAGTAAGAAGCTATATATAAATTATTTACACGAAAAGAGTTATAGTCACGTGTGAGGAAATAACTATCTACAGAAAGGTTACGATTATACTAAAGCAATAAATTTTTAAAAAATCTTAATGAATAGGCTGTGAAGAGGAACAGTCTAATAACACAGTGACGGTACTAAAGTTAAGTACAATTTGTATTACACTATCTACAGCTACTTGCAATAAGAAAGAACTACGCTAGTTCTATAAAACTACGACCATTTACGTTATGACGATTATACAATACTTAGCACTATTTTATTGAAAACTACCTCCGTATTAAAGTGAATGTGAAAACCAGATGTACTGTATAAAAAAATAAGAAGAAAATGAAATAAGGCACACGTGATTAAAATGGCAAAAACTTCGCATAGCTAGAAACTACAAACCTCTGAGAGTATGAAGACGAAACGCTATTAGCAAAAATATTAAATGTACCGAGTTGTGCTTTATGTGTGTGTTTGTGTGAATGAACACGCTGACTGACCTAAGGCGAGCTATGCATCTGAAAAGTTATGTAGTAATAAGAATTTTGTAGGGAATTATGCAAAGTAGCACGTCCCACTAGGCGGAAGGACTGAATTGAAGGTGCAAGGTATCAAATAAAAGAACCCCTCATATTAGTTTATAAGTTAACCGTATTAATGTGTGAATTTATGGATAAGTAGGTATGTTTATATTCAGAACGTTGAAATAGCAAAACAGAGTGTAGCTCTGCCAGCTGAAGAGTAATAACAAGTGCAGCGGATCTCACATTAACACGATAAGCGATTACAAACTTTTGAATCCTACGTCCAATGAAACCCATACATGGTTATGCAAGCAACGTTTGAGGTTAAATTAACACTTATATTGTTGTACAAAGAGTAATACAAAACTAGCGTTGTAGAAACACCTGAACACTATATCCCAACACAGAACAGTATACTGTGACCAGAAGATGGATTTATAACCATTATTTCACCTGTCCTCCTAGTAAGTAGCTTAAATTGTTTGTGAAAACAAATACTAGTATATGATGACGCATGTTGTTTATCTTAGACATAAGTTACTTGATGAAATTCCTATGTTTCCCTTTCCTTGTGTAGTGGTGAAATTGCTCTTGATTGTGTTGTTACTGGAGATTTAAGGATTTTGCGAAGTAAAAATCTTCACTCACCGAAAGAAATAAAAAGGAGAAAATTTTCTTAGAGCTAAAAATAATTACAAGGAACCTTGAATTAGAATATAGATGAGATTTTCTTGTAACTGTGCTTCTATGACCTTTATTTGTTTCATTTCTTTGTAGATGTGTTCATGTGTTTTTTGTAAACCTGTGAAAACCAATCTTACTTTACATCAGACGCATTACAAAATGCAAATACTTGTGAAAGGGTGCTAAATGGGTGGTGCAACATACCTCAAATTTGTGGTTTGCCAGCTAGTGGTTAAAAGTAGTGCCGTGCGGCGATTCAAGTTCGCAATCACCAAGTGATTCATCATTTGGAATGTAGAAAATTTAACGAATCTGCAGCTCCGCCTGAATATGCGGAACGATGGCACGTGTGTGCTAATGGAAAGAAAAGAAAATTAACCAAAATGTCGACGAAGATTTTGTCGAGACATAGCTGGACCAGCATGGCCCTTCGGCCTCACTATGCAGTGGAGACCGTCGTAGTTTGCGGGATTTGTAGGCAGGTGTAAATAATTACCTTGAATGGAAGATGCGAACTGTCTGCGCTTCATTACGCTCGCGAATAATGCTCTGCGTGGTGCGCCGCAAGGAACTTCAAACAATGGAGTCAGCTCATTCCGACTCAACGACAATATAAAAACAAAGCACAGAGAAGTCGTAAATTTTTGTTACAAACTGAAGGAGAGACACGCAATTGTCATAAATGTAAATGAAGAGAGATAAATATTTAACTGAATGTGAAAAAGGACTATATGATGTGCAAAAAATTGGTAATATTTTCGTTATATGTGTAAAGTCATTGATTGATTTGTAATTGTAATATAGTGTAAGAAAATTTTGGTAAAATATGTGACGTATAAAGAATCTGATAAAACGAGGTTTCTATATACCTGACACACGTTAGTCAAATAGTATATTAAAGAATAATGACAAATATGCCAATAGGTGAACGGCCGAAATAAAGGCTTCTGACCCTTCAGCCATGAAAACAGACGACTGCACCTTTCCCCTCTGGGTAAAAAAAATGTAAGATGTACCAAGTTGTATAAATGAATAAGAAAAGGAAATTTTGTGCTGTGTACTATGTATATCAGTGGTTCCCAACCTGGGGGTAATGCCCACTGAGGGGTAAAACACAGTGGCGGGTTTAAAAATTTTGCGCCGCTTGCACACCATATTATGTGCGCCCCCCCCCCACCTCCCCCCCCCAAAAAAATAAAACATGTTTTAAATAATAACTGTTACCAGATCACTTCAGAATTTTGGGTGGGAGCCCTGTGAGCTGTTTCCGTACTCTGCTATTCGTTGTTCTGAAGGACGCGTCAGCGGCCTAGTCGCACTCTATCAAAATGTAATATGGTTGGTGTACGGCAGTGGATAAAACAAACTTAAAACTTCATCGTGTCGAAACACTACAGATACGAACACAAGGAAAGTAACTATTCTTTTATGGCCTAAATATTCACCAGAGCGTGTAGGAGACAACGGATTTTTGTTATACATTCACTTTTAATATGTTCCTTTACACGAAACGGTAGAAAATGAAAATAAAAAAGTTGTGTTACGATCCAAAAGTTGAAGCGAACGTGTCATAGATTAGAAATTAATACTTACTTTCACAGAGATGCGTTAAAGTTAGAATTAAACTGTCGTTTTACGATTTAATAACTTGAATGTGTAGCAGATAATAAAAACACGTTCGGTATTAATACGTGAATCTATAGGGAAGCGTAAGAAATGAAAATGAGATAAAGATTCCAGTGCACGAACTAATAACTAAATACAGACGAACAAACACAGAACTGGATTTTCTGTTGCATAATTTTACAAACTAGTGTGGAAAAATCAAATTTACAGTTAACGTGTAAAGCATTAGGGTCTGCGCAGCTAGATGCTGCATAATAAGTGTACACAATACCTGTAATCCATGTAAGAGGTGAACAGTTTTGTACTGCAGCTACTGCTCTCACCATAGCTCTTTCTAACGGTATTAGCAAAGCTTTAACGTGTTTATCGACAGAACTGAACTACGTTATTTATTAACACTTTTTCATCTGAGCGTACTCTCCGATAACGTATGTTTCTGAGATAACTGTACATTTCAGCAGACGCCAAAAATACGCATCAATTGTAATATACTACAGTATCAGTATGAGTTGATTGTACAGCGCCGGGCGACCTGGGTCATTCAGGTATTGTTTAGTATTGTCAGGTGCCTTCGGTCACGTCTGCATGTAAACGAGGTTTAGTTCCACGTACTGCTATCGGCAACTGTAAAATAAACAGGTAATACGTAGTTTGTAAATCCAAGGAAAGTGCTCTAAGTAATAATAAAATTCACATTATAATATTAAATTTTTAAAACTAATATGAATAAATAAACAAACTCACCAGTCAGCAAAGTTTGCGTCTGGCTTTGACGGCAGAAAACTCGTTGATCATATCTTACATAGTTCAGACGGTTATCAGTTAGGAGGTCGGCTTCGATGTGAAGAATGGACAGGGCGTTCAATCTCTCATCAGACAATGTAGAACGTAAGCAAGATTTCAGTCTTTTAAGAGCCAAAAACGAGCGTTCTGCTGAACAATTTGTAAGTGCCATACACAGAAATATTCTAAGAGCAATAACATTCGGAAACACGGACTGTAACCTCTCTTTTCGTAAAAATTCACTCATTTCGACTGGTATATCGCTAATCTCAGAAGATTTCAACGATTCTTCGAAATGTACACATTTGCTAAGGAAGAAGGCTCTAAATATGTGTCAAATGACACTTGGAGTTTTGCTGCACCTTCAGCAATATCGTCAGGTGAACTGCTCTTTAAAAAATGTTACTGAAAACTGTGAAGGAGTACAACAGTGTTCTATAGCTTTCCTTCCTTCTCACTAATTCGCTGTACAAGTTGAGTGGTGGGAGAAATGTTTCTACCCTAAATTTTTCACTTCTAGTCAGAAAAACTTCGTCAGAGTCCGTTTCTCCATCATCATGAAGTTTGCGTTTTCGTAATTTTTTACAGGTTTCTATTATTTATTTATTTTCATAACAGTCGAACATGCCACTAATTGATGCAATAAACCCTACAAGTGATTCATATAATTCCAGCACTATTTTAGTATCAATATTTACACTTTTCAATTTCAGATTCGCACTATTAAATCTCCAACCTGTCATCGTAAATATTGTTTTTAGTCTGCTGACTTGATTCAACAAAGCTGAAGCCTCATTTCGCACAAATGGTTTTTCAAACGTATTATTGGCAGTATGTGTGAGGGCATTGATGACGCCCTCCCAGTTTTCATATAGACTTACACACGCGTCTTCTCTTGCTGACCAACGTGTTTTTGATAAACTTTTTACCGTTTTGCTTCCTGGTTTCATGAAAGAAAGAAGTTTATCCCAGCGCTGTGTAGAAGCAGAGAAAAAATTATAAACGTTTTGCACTACACTGGAAAATGAACATGCTTCCCGACAACAACATGCAGCACTAGTGCCGACTAAATTCAAAGAATGTGCTGCACAAGGCACATAATGCGCTTTCAGATTTCGTTCTTTAATGCGTGCCTGCAAACCAGTCTAGGTTCCTGATATATTGCTAGCGTTGTCAAATGCTCTGCTGCCATTCATCAACAGCATTCGAGGTTTTTTTTTCCCAACAGGACAACGCTCGCGACATACTGCTGTTGTAACATAACATGCCCTAGAGAGTGTCGGCAATTGCTCGATCACTAGGTCTGTCTCCATCGAGTATATATGGTACATCATCGGACGACAGCTGCAGCGCCATCCGCAAACAGTATTAACCGTCCCTGTATTGACCGGCCAAGTGTAACAGGCGTGGAGCTCCATCCCAATCAACTGACATCCGGCACCTGTACAACACAGTGCAAGCACGTTTGCATGCTTGCATTCAACATTCTGGCGGTTACGCTGGTTATTAATGCAACAGCATTTCTAATTTGCAACGACTTATCACGCACTTATATTAACCTGTAATCTCGCAATGTTAATCACTTAAATATACTACCTAGACAAATGTATTCCTGCAATTTCATTTAATTACTTTTTGGTGTTGCAATTTTTCCCCGTCATTGTATATTATGTACGTACACTGATCAGCCAGAAAATTATGACCACCTACCTAATAACCGGTATGTCCACCTTTGGCACGGATAACAGCGGCGATGCGTCCTAGCATGGAAGCAATGAGGTCTTGGTAGCTCGCTTGGGAGAGTTGGCACCACATATGCACAAACAAGTCACGTAATTCCCGTAAATTCCGAGGAGGAGGGCGACGAGCTCTGACACCACGCTAAAATCACACCCCAAATATGCTCAAGCGGGTTCTGATCTGGCGTGTTGGAGTGGCGAGGGGTGGGGACGGAGGGGAGGGGGGGGGAACAGCACCTCAATTGGAACTCGCCACTATGTTCCTCCAACCAGTCCATCACACTTCTGGCCTTGTGACAAGGCGCACTATGTTGTTGAAAAATGCCACTGCCGCCAGGAAAAATGATTGTCATGGACGGGTGTACATGGTCTGCAACTAGTATACGATACTCCTTGGTCGTCAAGGTGCCTTGCATGAGCTCCACTGGACCTGTGGATGCTCACACGAGTTTTCTTCAGAGCATAACGGAGCTGTTGTCGTTGGCAGGAGAGCCAACACCGTGTTACTAGAGGAGGCCGAAATGCACGCGTTTTAGCTCACACAGGCTGGCACGAGGTCTGGAGCAGGACAAGGAAATTAGAATTTAGAAAAACGGACATAGCTGGTGGAATCCTTAACTTTAATCCATTAATGATGAACGTCGGTCTCGATGGTACATGATTCACAATATCAATAGTAACTGATAATGGCGCCTTGCTCGGTCGTAGCAAATGACATAGCTGAAGGCTATGCTAAACTATCGTCTCGGCAAATCAGAACGTAAGTAGGCAGTGAACCATCGCTAGCAAAGTCGGCTGTACAACTGGGGCGAGTGCTAGGAAGTCTCTATAGACCTGCCATGTGGCGGAGTTCGTTCTGCAATCACTGATAGTGGCGACACGCGGGTCCGACGTATACTAACGGACCATGGCCGATTTAAAGGCTACCACCTAGCAAGTGTGGTGTCTGGCGGTGACACCACATTCCTCCCCCGCAAATCGGCGTACGGTTGTGGCATAAGGCTTCCGCCCGCCGTGGGGAGGACCCCATGTTGACGTATGCGACGAGGTCGGGAGCCTAACAACAGGCAAGGCTGTGCTACCCACACCCTGCCATTCGGACATGTCCAAGTCCGCAAAAAGTTTATTGTCCTGCTGATGACAAGAGCGACTGTCTCATGCAACGTGAACCGACACTGGCACAAAATCACTTGCGACTTGACGGGATTTCCGGCGATGTCGACGCACACCATTTGTGTGACGAACACAGTCACTGTTAGAGAAAGTGTCACTGAGTGGAGTGGAATGAACCACATGAATTTCCATGGGCGAAGTTTCACGAGCCTGAGTATCCTTGGTTCGAATCCGGCGCAAAGCATAGGGCCTGGAATGGCTGTGAGTTTCCGGTCTGAGCTTTTTCTGGCAAACACTCTGAACATGTCCTTTTTTATTACAATAAAAGCAAATAGCTTGGCGTGACGGGCAATTCTCACGCGAATGTCTAGTAGCGCACCGCGGGCAGGATTTGAGCACAGCATTTGCTTGCCGGCGCGGCACACGTGGCTGAGAGCCTGGCGGCAGCGGCGCGGCCGGGCGCGAGGGCTGTTTACTGTTCTGTGCAGCTCGACCGGCGGGCCGGTTAATCTGACACACGGGTGACAAGGTTCCAAATGATTCCGGAGCAAAGTCAAGTATGTCCTGCCGATCCAATATGTCCATCACTTGTTGAAGGGAGGGATTGACTAGTTTCAAAATCTGTTCCCTTATACGAACATCAGAAACGTTCTGTGCAATTGCATCACGTACCATAGTATCTGAATAAGGGAGTCCACATTGACACCCAAAAGCACAATCCCCAGTAAGGCCTTGCAAGGTTGCAACCCACTCCCGATTAGTCTGACCTGCCATAAGTTTTGTACAAAAGAAGGTATACCGTTTCGCAACTACATTGACTGATTCTTTGAAATATGCATCTAATGCAGACAAAATTTCTTCGTAGGACAGAGCCGCTACGTCACGTCGGGGAAATAATTTGACTATCACACAGTACATGTTCACCCCGACTGATGGTAACAGAAAAGGCTGCCGCTCGTTACCTTGCATTCTGTAGGCGGCGAGATGGAATCCAAATTGGCGTGACCACTCCGTCCAGCGTTCCAGTGCAGGATCAAAATGTCGAAAAGTTGGTGCAACTGCGTGTTGTGGCTGCGTTAGCGGTGGAGCGGCTGCTACCGCATCGTTTTGCATCGCACGTTGACCCTGGACGAGCTGTCCAAGGGCATCCAGTAATGCCCGCGACTGCTGATTCTGTAAGCGATAAAATTCGGACAGTACATCTGGAGATTGTGGCGAAGCCATTACACAAGTAAATCAGGGCAGTTTAGAGAAGAACGCGGTTTTGCCTCGTCGCCAATGTTGTGGTTGGCAGGAGAGCCAACACCGTGTTACTAGAGGAGGCCGAAATACACGCGTTTTAGCTCACGTAGGCTGGCGTGAGGTCTGGAACAGGACAAGGAAATTAGAATTTAGAAAAACGGACGTTCCATTAATGATGAATGTCGGTCTTGACGGTACATTATTCACAATATTAATAGTAACTGATAATGGCGCCTTGCTCGGTCGTAGGAAATGACGTAGCTGAAGGCTATGCTAAACTATCGTCTCGGCAAATTAGAACGTAAGTAGGCAGTGAACCATCGCTAGCAAAGTCGGCTGTTCAACTGAGGCGAGTGCTGGGAAGTCTCTCTAGACTTGCCGTGTGGCGGCGCTCGGTCTGCAATCACTGATAGTGGCGACACGCGGGTCCGACGTATACTAACGGACCGCGGCCGATTTAAAGGCTACCACCTTCCAAATGTGCTGTCTGGCGGTGACACCACAGGAGCCGCCGCCGCCGCCGCCGCCAGCTTGTCTCTGTCCTGCAATACAGGTGTCAAGAAGCTTTTCCCGTGGAAGAGGACGTATTCGCGCCTCCCTTTGGCATGATCAAGAAAGTATCGGGATTCACCAGGCGATGCAACGCTCTGCCCCTGCGGCAACGTCAGTGCTGATGGTCACGTGCCCATTTCAGTCGTAGTTGCCGATGTCGTAGTGTTAACATTGACACATGCAAGGGGTGTCGGCTGTGGACACCAGTCGTTAGGAGTGTGCGGTGCGCTGTGTGTTCAGACACTCTTCTACTACGATCAGATAGTTCCGCCGCAGTTCGCCGCCTGTCCTGTTTTACCAGTCTGTCCAGTCTCGCAGCGCAACCCCACCACGTCTGGACGTGGTTTCGCCTTGGTTTCACCTTTAATTTGCCACGTATTGAAGACACACACCGCAGCACTCCTCGGACACACGACAATTCTTGCAGTTTCTGCAATGCTCGTGCTGAGCCTCCGGACCATCACTATCTGCCCTCAGTCAAACATAGATCGCTTTCTTTCCCCATTCTACACACAGACAGCGCTCTCTCTGATAGTATATGCGCCGTGCGTGTGTCTGACTAGCAGTCATTCCTCGCTAGGTGAAGCTACAATCGCCTAGACGGGTTTACGTCGATAGTAGATCGCACATTTTACACATTTCCTCCTAAACCTGTGGACCGATTTCAACCAAACGTGGTACACCTATCACATACTGTTTGGAAATCATCGTCATGGAGATAAGAACTCCTTAGGTATCAATGGAATGGGGGATGGAGCGAAAACGCAGTGTAGCCCACGACGTTCGAATATTCATATTTCAGTCATCCAGTAATTTTGATTGAGAACACTTGGACACTTGCAATAATAACGTAATTTCATGTCTTTAGGAACATTTTTCTCTCTCAAGACCGCAACAAAATGACGAGTGAAAAAAAGTTTATCGCTTACTACATTTTCGCTATTTATGCAGTAAAACTGCAGCATGAAGCATCTTGAGCAAATCGCTCATTGCAGTGCCGCAAATAACGAAATTCAAAATTTGCCTTTATTGTCAGATCCTACCAGGAAGAACTGTCCACTGTTGGGTTTCCAGACAGTTGTCAATGAAAGTTGCGTGTTTAGTTACTACCGGTATAGCGAGGAAAAGATAGTTCTTGACGAAACTGATTGTTCCCATTTTGAAAACGACAGGCCATTCACTTCTCGACGACAGATAAATTTTGCCCATCATCAGCAAGAACTTGTTGCAATTTACGTCTAACTGCAAGTTTTCTGTAATTGGCAACAATTTTTAGTGAAAGGTAAGCAGTTCACGAAAGACTGAAAGGTACTGTCTGATTTTGCACCAGCATTACTGACAAACACTCCAGTGCTGGTGTTTAGACAGACGCTCTGCATCTTGTAACTGCTCCTAAGTCTCTGACCTGCTCTCCCTGCAGCTTAGTCTATGTGATCATCCCAATTTAAGTCAGAACTGTACGGAAGTTGGAAAGCGCTATATCTAAGACCTTCTGCAGCCTGTGGGCAAACAGGACAAGCTGAGTTTATGCGACAGGATGGCATTTTGAGCACTCAGTGGAAATGGGAACATGGTGTCATAGCTCCGCCAACCGTGTACAGCGTGTAAGGCCAGCACCAAAAGAAGCTTTCCCCTGCAACATGAGGTAGTAGAAGAGATAGTACGAGCAGTTTGGTAGTGTTTCTTGATGGCAAAATTAGAAAGTCTACACATCATACATGGCATGGACGAAGGACAAAGATTTTGCTACAGCGCTGGGACACATCTCCAAACTACTTATAGGTATTCCAAAGGAGATCTGTGTCTCTCAGGATGCATTCATATCTATCACCCCAACATATGTGGCGATTCTATTAAATATACAAGTATTGGTTCATTGGAGCAGGTGGTTCGTGATCGAAGTCGCTTCCACATAATGGTGTAAAGTTTCATCACTTGTATAGTAGGACTACCAAATCCAACAAACTACCAATCACACCAGAGGGTTCCTGTATTGTTCCTTCATAAACAGTTTAATACATTGCGAGACCGCTACGGTCGCAGGTTCGAATGTGTGTGATGTCCTGAGGTTAGTTAGGTTTAAGTAGTTCTAAGTTCTAGGGGACTGATGACCCCAGATGTTAAGTCCCATAGTGCTCAGAGCCATTTGAACCATCTGATGTTTCTCATTGACAAAATTGTGGAAGACATCACAACATATGGAAACTGGAAGAGTTTGTGGTATTGTAGAGTGCTTCCAGGTGATGACCTGTACAGTTAATCTCACACTGGACTCGCATTCGGGAGGACGACGGTTCAATCCCGTCTCCAGCCATCCTGATTTAGGTTTTCCGTGATTTCCCTAAATCGTTTCAGGCAAATGCCGGGATGGTTCCTTTGAAAGGGCACGGCCGATTTCCTTCCCAATCCTTCCCTAACCCGAGCTTGCGCTCCGTCTCTAATGACCTCGTTGTCGACGGGACGTTAAACACTAACCACCACCACCACCACCAGTTAATCTCATCTTTCCACCGACAAGGTAGTTGATGTCTAGGTGCTAAGTTTCGAAAAGCATTGTGCCTTCATTTTACAGTCATGTACATAATTACTGTTCTGGTGTTGGCCATCGCTGGAAGGTGCTGTCACACACATGTGTGAGGTAGCACAAATAAAAAGAGGTACTGTTATCTTATAGGTGAAAATAAAATAAAAATAAAAACATGTGTAGGGGATGGCAGCATATGGAAATAGGACAAGGCTGTAGCAATGATGTTGACCTTTACATTTAATCTCACGTTCCACAGCGACAAGTAGCAGATACCCAGTGTTCTGCCAAGGTTCCCTCCATCTCAACGAGTGGTGTCTGCCAATCATTGTGCGGAAATCAGCAGCATACCCAATGGATGGTCGGAATGGGAAAGACACCACTGATATGGGGCGATGTGCTGTATAGCGAAATCAATTTTACCCAGAAGTCAGAGACAGCAATATCTACCACATTCTGCAACCTGTGTAGAAACAGAGGGAGATGAGTTAATGCTATAGGAGCATGTTTTTACCACTCAGTGGAAGTGGAAATATCTTGTCGTTGCTCCGCCACCCATGCACGATGTGTAAGGTCAGCACCAAATGAATCCTGCTCCTGCAACACGACGACAGTACGCACAGATCCGGTGGTGTTTCTTATCGTGAAAATTGGGAAGACTCAACATCGTACAGGTACTGCATTCCAAAGCAGATCCGCGTCCCTCAGGGTCCATTGATGTCTATCACCCAAACATTCTATCATAATTATTCTGTACCATCCAACAGAGAAAAATTACGAACGATAAAAGTTCCGCTAACTTCATCCGAAACATTTTTACAGCATCTCTCTCTTCCAATATATCGAAAACGAATACCATCTGCATGCCGGCTCGATCATATATGGCGATCCTATTAAATATACAGCTAGTTGTCCATTGGAGCAGGTGGACAGTGATCGACGTCGCTTGCACAGATCAGAGTAAAGTTTCATCGCCTGTACTGTAAGAGAACCTTCTTCCATAGGTTATCAGTCGCAGGAGAGGATCCCTGTTTCGTTGTTTGATACACCGCATTTTATGGTGTAACACGCTTAGTACATGGCCATATGTTTTTTTTTTCTGACATGACTTTGACGTCTGCGTCACATTCTAAACTGGCATTAACATGTTTGGTCCACTGACTCCCCCAGAAAACTAAACATCATGCGGTGTAAATTACGTTGGTGTTGCTGATCCCACAATACATCCAAACACTGGGTGACTGAAATTAAAGACAGTCACAACATAAGGAAACTCGAAGAGTTTTGAGGCATTGTGGACCCGGACTTTGGAAGTGACTTTGATCATGAACCAACTGCTCCAATGAACCAATACCTGTATATTTAATAGGATCGCCACAAATGTTTGGGTGATAGATATGAATGCACCCTGAGAGACACAGATCTCCTTCGGAATACCTGTATGTAGTTTGGAGATGTGTCTCAGTGCTGTAGCAAAATCTTTGTTCTTCGTCCATGCCTTGATGATGTCAGCACAGCCCTGGGACAAAGAAATTCTCGCCAAAATTCGAAATTTGCACCAAAATTCGAAATACCCGCCAATAGTGTAGTTGAGAGGAATGGGGAGTGGTGGGGAGGGGAGTGGGAGCGGTATGAGGGAGGTGGGGTACACATGCAGGCTGAGACAAACGTGATGTCATCCAGGGGCGGGGGTGGGTGGGCATGGGCGGGGGTGGGGATGATTAATGGATCAATTTAATTTGTTTGCATATCAATTTCATATCAAATGTATCCTACAAAAAGCTTTATCCTACTACTTACGCCACTGCGGTCGGCGACACCTATATTAGATAACAAGTATCTGGCCCAGTTACTGCCGCTGCAGTTGCAGTTATCAAGATTTAAGAGAGTCTGAACGGGAGTTATAGTTGACGCACGAGCGATGGGACACAGCATCTCCGAAGTAGCGATGAAGTTGGGATTGTCCAGTACGACCATTTCACGAGTGTACCGTGAATATCAGGAATCTGGTAAAACATCAGATCTACAACATCGCTACGGCCGGAAAACGTTTCTGCAAGAATGTGACCAACGACGACTGAAGAGAATCGTTCAACGTGACAGAAATGCAACCCTCCACAAATTGCTGCAGATTTCAATGGTGGGTCATCAACAAGTGTCAGCATGCGAACCATTCATAAAACTTCATCGATATGGGCTTTCGGAGCTGAAGACCCACTAGTGTAACCTTCATGACATCATGACACAAAGCTTTACACATCGCCTGGACCTGTCAACACCGAATCACCGACATTGGACTGTTGATGACTGTGCCTGCTCGGATGAGTCTCGTTTCAAATTGTATCCAGTGGTTGGACGTGTACGTGTATGGAGACAAGTTCATGAATCCATGAACCCTGCATGTCAGCAGGGGACTGTGCAAGCTGGTGGAGGCTCTGTAATGGTGTGGGGCTTATGCAGTTGGAGTGATGTGGGACACCTGTTAGATCTAGGTACTACTCTGACAGGTGACACGTACGTAAGCATCCTGTCTGATCACCTTCATTCATTAATGTCCATTCTACTTACGACGGACTTGGGAAATTCCAACAGGACAATGCGACACCCCACACGTCCAAAATTGCGGGAGAGTGGGTCCAGGAACACTCTTCTGAGTTTAAACGCTTCAGCTGGCCACCATACTTTCCAGACATGACCATTATTGAGCATATCTGGGATACCTTGCAACGTGCTGTTCAGAAGAGATCTCCACCTCCTCGTACTCTTACTGATTTATGGACAGCACTGCATGATTCATAGTGTCAGTGCCCTCTAGCACTACTTCAGACATTAGACGAGTCCATGCCACTTCGTATTGCGGCACTCCTGCGTGCGCGCGGGACCCTACATGATATTAGGCTGGTGTACCAGTTTCCTTGGGTCTACAGTGTATATGAGAAATATATTCACGGACAAGCTTTAAAAGGCGCTCGCTTAATGAGCTACGTCTGACCAATCCTATTTCATTGGGAACCATCCGACTGGCGACAACATTCGGACGAGTGTGTCGTGTGTGGTGTACGGTTACCAACGCCTTTGCCTGTCGTGGGACTAGGTAACCGAGCTCGACTGGCAAATTAGTCGGAAAAGTATGTATCCAGTGGATTTCTTCCACGTTTGCAATGCAAACTTAATGTCGTCGAACAAATTCTAGACTTGTCTGTCAATGCACAACCGTTGCCATGCATGAAGACTATCCGTTTGTTTTGGAATATCATATTGAGTACGCTGTTGAATCATTACGATAAACTTGAGTCTGCTTACCACTTGGTTTATCTGGACTTTGGAGCGTTTCATTTCAGTACGTTAGCCTTTATGAACCACTGCGGTTGATCTGAATCTCGGATATCAGTGCTGTATCGTTGCAAGGAACCCTCTAGTTTCGATTATGTTTTTTAGGAGTGTTGCTGTTCCACCATATACGATACACTTTCACTAAAGCGGCATGCTGGAAGTTCAGAAACATCGTCACTTGAAAATTACTGAGCCCTCACGCCTTGGGATGAAGGTCGATGAACGTCCTATTCTACAACACTGGCAAATCGCTATATTAGTCGTCTGGGCTATGTATATACCGAGCATATTAGTTGCTTTCAGCGTCTAAACTGCTCAACAAAAGGTCTGCAGCCCCTGTGAATGTGTGTGACCTTAGTTTCAAAAGCAGCAGTAAATGAAGGAATAAGCCGCTGGAAACTAAAAAACCATTCACTGTGATATAAAATCAAAACACAGGTAATGAATATCTTTGCACAAGAGTCAAATCGTAATTTTCTGCTGGAGAAACGTTCAATACTTTCAACATCGTGATGTTACATCCCGCAATTTGTACAAGCTTGGATCTTCGTCGACATTCTGTCCACAAGGTGATTGAGGCAGCTCAAGTGTGTCGCACTATTTGGCGGCGGCAATCCTGAGGTGAATCCTTTGTCTCAAGAGGCTGCACTGCACGTTTCAGATGGTCTCAGACATGCTCAATGAAGTTTATGTAAGCAATGAGTCGATTGGTCCCTTCCTCCTAGATGAAAGTAATCACGAGGTGGGCGAGATGTGCGCTATGGTTCTCTCACTGCCAAAGAATTTACCATAGGGCTGGATAATTGCTTGAAGAGTCCTGACGTGATACTGCACAGACTTAAAATGACCCTCGACAACGACGACAAGCGTCTAACACCAGTTGATGATACCAGCCCACAACGCGACTGAGAGACATCTCTCTGTTGGACTTGAGGGGCTGTATGCCTGCGACGTGCGCTGATATCTTGCCACCACCACAGTCCTTCTATGATAATCTTCAGGCGTCACTCAGACGATACACTCATCTGTGAAGAGAACGCAAAGCCATTGATCTAGGTTCCACGCCAGGTGATTCTTCACCCACTTCCTTCGCGCAACTGGCGGCTTTATACTTTTGTTCGTGACGGTCACTTTGCGGCCAAAGTAAATGCGTGGAAATGGTTGCACACTGCCTGGATCGACGCCCCCGTTACAGTTGCCTCCAGAAAGGAACGCGCATTTCTGTTGCATCTCCTCCACATACCTGCTATCCGCAATTTCGAGGCACCGCTCATCAGCTGGTATTTTTGACTATGAACGATCACTACGAGCAGACATGTAATGTTCTGTGTCTCACAACAGCTGCTGAATGTCCCAAGACGGCGCTGCGGCGTACGTCAGTACACCAATTAACTTCTGGCGCTGACATTCCTTCCAGTTATCAACTGAAACGCGTACATGCGCACATACATCGCATATACGCAGAAACGAGAACAAATCGCACACCTATATGCACATATAAGTGAACAAAATTTTAATTTTTGTGTGGGACAATGGACAACTTTGTCTCAGAAACAAGTTGAAGTAGTTTCAACCCTACATTCCGATCAAGGTTTTCGGGAGGTTTGCCATGGTCATCAGGCGAATGCTGAAACTGGAAAACGCTCCACAAACAAAAGTACGTAATTAGCATGGGGATTCGTACGCTGAAATTTATCGACTGGGGATTGGGGGGGGGGGGGGGGGGAGAGAGGGCGACAAGACTCTAGAATCTAAAAACTGTCATATTTTTCCAAGCTGTACAGCAATTGCTTTCATCGCGAAAGATCGTAACACGATCTCTCATTTCAATCATTGAACGAACGTCGAAATGGCAGATATTGAGATAACCGATCTTCGAATAGGCAGTCGCTTAGTAGTGGAGAGGTATCAGGACCAGATGAGATACCTATAAGATTCTAGAAAGATTATGCGAAAGAACTTGTTCACCTTCTAGCGGCACTTTACTGTAGATCACTGGAGCAACGAAGGGCACCCAGCAACTGAAATAAAAGCGCAGGTCACTCCTGTTTCCACGAAGGGTCGTAGAGCAGATGCACATAACTATAGGCCTATCAATCTGTTGTAGAATTATGGTACATGTTTTATACTCAAGAATTATGACGTTTTTGTAAAACGAAAATCTCCTCTATAAAAATCAACACGGATTTCGCAAAGAAACATTTTGCTAAACTCTGTTCGCTCTATTCTTGCATGAGATCCATAGTGCTGTAGACAACGGCGCACATGTTGATGCCGTGTTCCTTGACTTCAGGAAAGCATTTGACGCTGTCCCGCACTGTCGTTTAGTGAAAAACAATACGAGGTTTACGAGTATCGGGCAAGATTTGCAAGTGGATTCAAGGCTTCCTTGCAGATAGAACTCAGCAACTCGCTCTTAAGGGAACAAAATCGACAGATGTAAAGGTAATTTTCGGAACAACCCAAAGAAGTGTGACAGGATCGTTACTGTTAGCAGTGTATATAAATGATGTAGTAGAAAGCGTCGCAAGCTCTTTAAGACTGTTTGCAGATGATTCGATTGTCGATAAGAAAGTAGCAGTGCCAGAAGACAGTATCAATCTGCAGAATAACCGGAAGAGGACTGATGAATGGTCTAGTCTTTGGCAGTTGACCCTCAACTTAAATAAATTTAACATATTTGGCATACACTGGAAAAGAATCCACAACTGCACAACTACACTGTGGATCACAAATTGCTGGAAACACTACTACTGTAAAATACCTAGGAGTAACTATCCACAACGACCGTAAGTGGAATGACCAAACAAAACAAATAATAAGAAAGTCTGATGCCAGACTGTGACTCATAGGAAGAATAATAAGAAAATATAAATCACTCACGAAGGAAGTGCCTTAAAAGGCGCTTGTACGACCGATTCTTGAGTAATGTGCATGAATCTGGGATTCTTATCATGTAGGAGTGATAGAGATAGCGGCGCGCTTCATCACGGGAACGTTTAGCCCTTGTGAGAGCGTTACGGAGATCCTCACCAAACTTCAGTGTCAGACCGTATAAAAGCGGCGTTACGCATCAGGAGAGGTTTACTATTGACATTTCGAGAGAGCGATTTCCGGGAAGAGTCACACTTCCACCGGCATCTAGCGAAGTGATCACGACGATAAAATCCGAGAAATTAGAGCTAAAATTCTACAACAGATCGACGTCAGAGATATATGTCTATAGTTTTGCGCATCTGCTCGACGACCCTTCTTCAAGACTTGGACTACCTGTGCTCTTTTCCAATCATTTGGAACCTTCCGCTCCTCTAGAGACTTGCGGTACACGGCTGTTAGAAGGGGGGCAAGTTCTTTCGCGTACTCTGTGTAGAATCGAGTTGATATCCCGTCAGGTCCAGTGGACTTTCCTCTGTTGAGTGATTCCAGTTGCTTTTCTAGTCCTTGGACACTTATTTCAATGTCAGCCATTTTTCCGTTGGCGCGAGGATTTAGAGAAGCAACTGCAATGCGGTCTTCCTCTGTGAAACAGCTATGGAAAAAGCTGTTTAGTATTTCAGCTTCACGCGTGTCATCCTCTGTTTCAATGCCATCATTATCCCGGAATGTCTGGATATGCTGTTTCGAGCCACTTACTGATTTAACGTAAGACCAGAACTTCCTAGGATTTTCTATCAAGTCGGTACATAGAATTTTACTTTCGAATTCACTGAACGCTTCACGCATAGCCCTCCTTACGCTAACTTTGACATCGTTTAGCTTCTGTTTGTCTGAAAGGTTTTGGCTGCGTTTAAATTTGCAGTGAAGCTCCTTTTGCTTTCGCAATAGTTTCCTAACTTTGTTGTTGAACAACGGTGGGTTTTTCCCGTCCCTCACAGTTTTACTCGGCACGTACCTGTCTAAAACGCATTTACGATTGCCTTGAACTTTTTTCATGAACACTCAACATTCTCAGTGTCGGAACAGAAATTTTCGTTTTGATGTGTTAGGTAGTCTGCAATCTGCCTCCTATTACTCTTGCTAAACGGATAAACCTTCCTCCCTTTTTTTATATTCCTATTTACTTCCATGTTCAGGGATGCTGCAACGGCCTTATGATCACTGATTCCCTGTTCTGCGGTTACAGAGTCGAAAAGTTGGGGTCTGTTGGTTATCAGTAGGTCCAAGATGTTATCTCCACGAGTCGGTTCTCTGTTTAATTGCTCGAGGTAATTTTCGGATAGTGCACTCAGTATAATGTAACATCCAATGACTACCCGTCGTTAGAAGTCTCCTGAGTAACCCATACCGTTTCTCTACTGACAACGCGGTATTCTCCACTTCCTTGTATAATGGTGCCTCCCGCCAATCGCAACATCTAGTGGTCAGATCCGCATTCCACTGACGTGTCCGAATCCTTGTGGTCAGATAGCGTAGTAACTAGACGGTAGTCAGAGCTAGCGAAATAGCGTGGCTCAGTACATCTGGTGTCGTTGCAACATTGAGCCGCTGTCCACGTCAACTGGAGGGAGTCCTGTGAAATAACGGGTATCCCTGCCCTGACTTGTGACAGTGAGTGTCAACATCTTTCATAGGCTGATACCCCATGGAGATCTTTCTTACTCTGCAAAACTGATTTGCACAATGCCTGCCGGCATACGCAAACACGGTGGAGACGGTCGTCAGAGCAGCGCACCAGCGCGGGGTCAGGCGGCGATGGCCCGGTGCCAGAAGTGGGCCGCGCCCGCCGTGGGCTGGTGGCGGGCCTTGCGTCAGCCCTGCCCTGCCCTGGTCCGGTCCCGCTGCCCTCCTCTCCTCTCCTCTCCTCTCCTACCCGGTAACAGCGGCCGCGGCGTGGCGTTCCTGAGGCCCCCCAGCAGAGCAGATAGCGCGACCCGGCCGGCCTCTCAGCTCGGCTCACGTGCGGCTGTTGCCGGGCCGTCTGCCGGCTCCACGCCACTCAGGCCTCACGCCTCTCTCTCCCTCCCTCTCCGTCTCTCTCTGCTAACACCGTCCAAACCAACCAGTCGACAGCCCAACTGGGTGCTTTAGGGCTTGCCACGACACACTGCCACCACCAAGGGGAGGGTCGCAGGTCACCGTGTGAGAAGGTGAGTACAACTGCTCGCCTCTTCCTGTTACCAGGGAATGAACAAACGTTTCCAGCGTAGTTCTCAACCAATATTACACTCTAAGACATAAAAACGTCCCTCCACGAAACAATTGTCAGAATGGGATGGAAATACATAAGTGGCCATTAAAATTGCTACACCACGAAGATGACGTCCTGCAACGCGAAATTTAACCGACAGGAAGAAGATGCTGTGATATGCAAATGATTAGCTTTTCAGAGCATTCACACAAGGCTGGCGCCGGTGGCGATACCTACAAAGCGCCGAGATGAGGAAAGTTTCCAACCGATTTCTCGTACACAAACAGCAGTTGACCGGCGTTGCCTGGTGAAACGTTGTTGTGATGCCTCGTGTAAGGAGGAGAAATGCGTACCATCACGTTTCCGACTTTGATAAAGGTCGGATTGTAGCCTATCGCGATTGCGGTTTATCGTATCTCGACATTGCTGCTCGCGTTGGTCTAGATCCAAGGACTGTTAGGAGCATATGGAGTCGGTGGGTTCAGGAGGGTAATACGGAACGCCGTGCTGGATCCCAACGGCCTCGTATCACTAGCAGTCGAGATGACAGGCATCTTTCCCGCATGGCTGTAACGGATAGTGCAGCCACTTCTCGATCCCTGAATCAACAAAACAATAACCATCTGCACGCACAGTTCGACGACGTTTGCAGCAGCATGGAATATCAGCTCAGAGACCATGGCTGCGGTTACCCTTGACGCTGCATCACAGACAGGAGCGCCTGCGATGGTGTACTGAACAACGAACCTGGGTGCACGAATGGAAAAACGTCATTTTTTTGAATGAATCCCGGTGCTGTTTACAGCTCGCATCCGTGTTTGGCGACATCGCGGTGAACGCACATGGGAAGCTTGTATTCGTCATCTCCAAACTGGCGTATCACCCGGCGTGATGGTATGGGGTGCCATTGGTTACACGTCTCGGTCACCTCTTGTTCGCATTGACGGCACTTTGAACAGTGGACGTTACATTTCAGATGTATTACGACCCGTGGATCTACCCTTCATTCGATCCCTGCGAAACCCTACATTTCAGCAGGATAATGCACGACCGCATGTTGCAGGTCCTGTACGGGCCTTTCTGGATACAGAAAATGTTCGACTGCTGCCCTGGCCAGCACATTCTCCTGATCTCTCGCCAATTGACAACGTCTGGTCAATGGTGGCCGAGCAACTTGCTCGTCACAATACGCCAGTCACTACTCTAGATGAACTGTGGTATCGTGTTGAAGCTGCATGGGCAGCTGTGACTGTGCACGCCATCCAAGCTCTGTTTGACGCAATGCCCAGGCGTATCAAGGCCGTTATTACGGCCTGAGGTGGTTGTTCTGGGTACTGATTTCTCAGGATCTATGCACCCAAATTGCGTGAAAATGTAATCACATGTCAGTTCTAGTATGATATATTTGTCCAATTAATACCCGTTTATCATCTGCATTTGTTCTTGGTGTAGCAATTTTAATGACCAGTAGTGTAGGTAGATCTTACGTACATTCACAGACAAAAAATGATTACAATTTCAGAAAAATTGGTTGATTTATCCAAGAGAAAGAGCTTCACAAATTGAAAAAGTCAATTACTCATTGGTGCGCCTCTGGTCCTTATGCAACCAATTATTCAGCTTGTGACTGATCGACAGAGTCGTTGGCATCTTGCTGTGCCAAAGTCTGTCCATCTAGCATGTTAGGTCGCCAAAATCCCTTGCACATAATACTCCAAACCTCAGTTGGGAAGAGATTCAGCGACCTTATTGGCCAGGGTAGGGTATGACAAGCACAAAGACAAGTACTAGAAACTCTTGCCGTGTGTGGGCTTGCATTACCGAGCGGAAATGTAAGCCCTGGATGGCTTGCTGTCAAGTGAAACATGACGGGGTCCAGAATGTCGTCCATGTACCGCTGTACCGTAAGGCTGCCGTAGATGAGAAGCAAATGGGTCCTGCTATGAAATGATATAGCACCACAGTCTATCACTCCTGGTTGGTCCTCGGTATCCCACCGCAGTCCCGTGAGTTTCCAGTGATGTCTTTCCTAGTCATCCTCGCTTTCTATGGCAGACTCATCACTGAAGATAATTCTACTACAGTCAGTGAGGGTTTAGGCCGAAGACGTGTCTGGAGCCGCACCAGATAGCGCCGGAACCCGACCGACGCCCGCCATACGGATCGACAACCAGGATTGATGGTCTGGGGTATCACATCTTTTCATGGCAGGCCCTCTTTGATTGTCATCCATGGCATCCTTACAGCACAGCACTACGTCCCCACTTTCTTTCCCTTTATGGCTATCCATCCTGGGCTTACATTTCAGCTAGATAATGCCCGCCCACACATTGCTAGATTAGAAACTGCTTGTCTTCGTGCTTCGCAATCCATACCTTGACCAGCAAGGTCGACGGATCTCTCCCAAACTGTGAACATTTGTCGCATTATGGGCAGCGCTCTCTAAAAAGCTCGGGATTTTGACGACATAAAGCTCCAGTTGGAAGAATTTGGCACCATATCCCTCAGAGGAATAAGTGCTTGCATAAAGGCCAGAAGTGGACCAACGCGTTATTGACTTGCTCAATTTGTGAAGCTCGTTCTCTTGAATAAATCATCCAATTTTTCTGAAAATGTAATCCTTTGCTTGTCTGTACATGTACATTACATCTACCGATATCCATCCCACTTGCTTTATTCCTTAGTCGTGCAACTTTTTTTTCTTATAATGTGTTTATGCCGACTACCTGTCTTTCGTGACAACGCACTTCACAAAAAGATTTATTTTCCAGTGAGTGGATTCCACTACTGAAATTCGGTTCTCGCACGTCTTTCACTCACTTATGTCCTCCATAATCCTTCACTGGGCTCAAAACGTTATATAGTGATGAACCTCATTGGACTTTGGAGCTGGTAGAAGTCACAAAGTGCCAAATGTTCTGCAGTCCACGTCTAATCTCATATACACAAGCTGACAAAAAAGTGAAGCACATTGAAGACATGATCAGGTGCCACTGTAACTTGGGTGGGTACGTTAATGATTGGAGCTACTATTTTCTGCAACAGGTAAAACGACCACCAATGTGTGTTAGTGACACTTGTGTTCAGTGTCGTTACCTGGCATGGTAGGGTGTACAGAGGGATCGAACAGCGTCAGATATTGAGTGATCACAGTGAAGAACACGGAGATGTCGAGTGATCGCCTGAGACAGCATTATCGTTGCCTTTGAATGGGGCCTCATTCTAGGTTTTTATTCGTTCAACTGGTCAAATCGTGAAATATCCAGATTTGCAGGGCATTCGGATGTGACTGTTGGGCAGTGTTGGACTGCATTGGAACGTGAGGGCAGGTACACTCGTCAAGATTCCAGTCGACCATGTCTGACTGCAATAGGGGATGGCCATAATAGACTCCTTGCACATCACATAACCATTGATCGAGGACTAGCAGCAATCAGACTAGGAAATTACTGCCGATGCGTAGGCCGCCGTTAGCACCACAACACAAACGACCTCGTTTGGGGTGGTGCCATAGCCAGTAAGTATGGATTGTTGATGAATGGCGTCGCACTGTATTTAGTGACGAATCTTAGCTCTGCACTACGGAATGACCATCATCGGTGAATATGGCTGCGACGTGGGGAGTTGTCCAAAGGTTTCAATGTTTTGGAACATAGGCATGTGGGGATACATCTTGTATGACTCTAGATAATGGCTGGTAGTGACTGAGAGCACCCTGATGGCACAGAAGTTCCTCCCAGACAGTTTGCGTCTTTTTGTGTAACCTCTCATGCGACAGCATTGTGGGTAACATTTTTCAACAGGACAACACTTGTCCACATAGGGCACTTGTCTCTATGCACCGTCTACTTGATGATGAGGTACTCTTGCGTCCAGCAAGATCCAAAAATCTGTCCCCGACAGAACACGTCTGGGACCAGCTCCGACGACAGGTCCATCACAGGATGTCAAATACCCGTCACAACACTTGTGTGCCAACTTGCCTCAGGAGAGGACACAACGGGTTTATGACAGCCTTGTCAACCGAATCAGGGCATATACTCAGGCCAGAGCAGGCGCAACGTCATATTAGTAAGTGGGCTTGAGCTGCCAAGTTCTTTGTCAACTTTACTGGATTTTGTAATCACTGCAACAACATCACATAACCTCTCAACTCGTGATGTTTCATTTTGTTCTCTCCTTCGCTTCTGCGTGCTTCAATTATTTGTCACGCATCTAATTTTTTCATCCAGTTGGTCCAAACAACTCTCATAGTACCAAATTTTATGTGGGTGGTGCCGCACAGTTTGTAAGTATTTAAAGATCGCCATCATCACCGAGATCAACTGCTACCTGAATAAATCGTCTGTCATATTCGATCACAGAAGTCTGTGATCCTTTTATAAGAACCACGGTTACACATAATTATTGACATCAAAGTGCCTATGTTAAATACTGCCCAAACGTATCAGACAGGTGAAATTAACATCGTTTCTTTTTTTGTGTGGGGCCACTGCCTGATGTTTCCTTCATGATGTTGCACCTAATTTGCAGTAAGGAAACCCACACACAAATATCAACTACGTTCTTTTTACAACTACTCTACGATGAGGGGACTTGAAAATTTTGGTTCATTGCCATTATGACAGGCCAAGTAACTTTTATTGAATGCCGTACTACACTTGACCCCCCATGAACCATGGATCTTGCCGTTGGTGGGGAGGCTTGCGTGCTTCAGCGATACAGATGGCGGTACCGTAGGTGCAACCACAACGGAGGGGCATCTGTTGAGAGGCCAGACAAACGTGTGGTTCCTGAAGAGAGCAGGAGCCTTTTCAGTAGTTGCATGGGCAACAGTCTGGATGATTGACTGATCTGGCCTTGTAACACTAACCAAAACGGCCTTGCTGTGCTGGTACTGTGAACGGCTGAAAGCAAGGGCAAACTATAGCCGTAATTTTTCCCGAAGGCATGCAGCTTTACTGTATGGTTAACTGATGATGGCATCCTCTTGGGTAAAATATTCCGGAGGTAAAATAGTCCCCCATTCAGATCTCCGGGCGGGGCTAGTCAAGAGGACGTCGTTATCAGGAGGAAGAAAACTGGCGTTCTACGGATCGGAGCGTGGAATGTCAGATCCCTTAATCGGGCAGGTAGGTTAGAAAATTTAAAAAGGGAAATGGATAGGTTAAAGTTAGATATAATGGGAATTAGTGAAGTTCGGTGGCAGGAGGAACAAGACTTTTGATCAGGTGAATACAGGGTTATAAATACAAAATCAAATAGGGGTAATGCAGGAGTAGGTTTAATAATGAATTAAAAATTGGAATGCGGGTAAGGTACTACAAACAGCATAGTGAACGCATTATTGTGGCAAAGATAGACATGAAGCCCACGCCTACTACAGTAGTACAAGTTTATACGCCAACTAGCTCTGCAGAGGATGAAGAAATTGAAGAAATGTATGATGAAATAAAAGAAATTATTCAGGTAGTGAAGGGAGACGAAAATTTAATAGTCATGGGTGACTGGAATTCGAGTGTAGGAAAAGGGAGAGAAGGAAACATAGTACGTGAATATGGATTGGTGGTAAGAAATGAAAGAGGAAGCCATCTGGTAGAATTTTGCACGGAGCATAACTTAATCATAGCTAACACTTAGTTCAAGAATCATAAAAGAAGGTTGTATACATAGAAGAACCCTGGAGATACTCGAAGGTATCAGATAGATTATATAATGGTAAGACAGAGATTTAGGAACCAGGTTTTAAATTGTAAGACATTTCCAGGGGCAGATGTCGACACTAACCACAATGTATTGGTTATGAACTGTAGATTAAAACTGAAGAAACTGTAAAAAGGTGGGAATTTAAGGAGATGGGACCTGGATAAACTGACTAAACCAGAGGTTGTACAGAGTTTCAGGGAGAGCATAAGGGAACAATTGACAGGAATGAGGGAAAGAAGTACAGTAGAAGAAGAATGGGAAGCTCTGAGGGATGAAGTAGTGAAAGCAGCAGAGGATCAAGTAGGTAAAAAGACGATGGCTAGTAGAAATCCTTGGGTAACAGAAGAAATATTGAATTTAATTGATGAAAGTAGAAAATATAAAAATGCAGTAAATGAAGCAGGCAAAAAGAAATGCAAACGTCTCAAAAATGAGATCGACAGGAAGTGCAAAATGGCTAAGCAAGGATGGCTAGAGGACAAATGTAAGGATTTGGAGGCTTATCTCACTAAGGGTAAGATAGATACTGCCTACAGGAAAATTAAAGAGACCTTTGGAGAAAAGAGAATCACTTGTATGAATATCAAGAGCTCAGATGGAAAACCAGTTCTAACCAAAGAAGGGAAACCAGTAAGGTGGAAGGAGTATATAGAGGGTCTATACAAGGACGATGTACTTGAGGACAATATTACGGAAATGGAAGAGGATGTAGATGAAGATGAAATGGGAGATACGATACTGTGTGAAGAATTTGACTGAGCACTGAAAGACCCGAGTCGAACCAAGGCCCCAGGAGTAGACAACATTCCATTAGAAATACTGACGGACTTGGGAGAGACAGTCCTGACAAAACTCTACCATCTGGTGAGCAAGATGTATGAGACAGGCGAAATACCCTCAGACTTCAAGGTGAATATAATAATTCCAATCCCAAAGAAATCAGGTGTTGACAGGTGTGAAAATTACCGAGCTATCAGTTTAATAAGTCACAGCCGCAAAATACTAACACGAATTCCTTACAGACGAATGGAAAAACTGGTAGAAGCCGACCTCGGGGAAGATTAGTTTATTTCGTAGAAATGTTGAAACACGTGAGGCAATACTGACCCTACGAATTATCTTAGAAAATAGATTAAGGAAAGGCAAACCTATGTTTCTAGCATTTGTAGACTTAGAGAAAGCTTTTGACAATGTTGACTGGAATACTCTCTTTCCAATTCTGAAGGTGGCAGGGGTAAAATACAGGGAGCGAAAGGCTATTTACAATTTGTACAGAAGCCAGATGGCAGTTATAAAGAGTCGAGGGGCATGAAAGGGAAGCAATGGTTGGGAAGGGAGTGAGACAGGGTTGTAGCCTCTCCCCGATGTTATTCAATCTGTATATTGAGCAAACAGTAAAGGAAACAAAAGAAAAATTTGGAGCAGGTATTAAAATCCAGGGAGACGAAATAACAACTTTGAGGTTCGCCGATGACACTGTAATTCTGTCAGAGACAGCAAAGGACTTGGAAGAGCAGTTGAACGGAATGGACAGTGTCTTGAAAGGAGGGTATAAGATGAACATAAACAAAAGCAAAACGAGGATAATGCAATGTAGTCGAATTAAGTCGAGTGATGCTGAGGGGATTAGATTAGGAAATGAGACACTTACAGTAGTAAAGGAGTTTTGCTATTTGGGGAGCAAAATAACTGATGATAGTCAAAGTAGAGAGGATATAAAATATAGACTGGCAACGGCAAGGAAAGTGTTTCTGAAGAAGAGACATTTGTTAACATCGAGTATAGATTTAAGTGTCAGGAAGTCGTTTCTGAAAGTATTTGTATGGAGTGTAGCCATGTATGGAAGTGAAACATGGACAATAAATAGTTTGGACAAGAAGAGAATAGAAGCTTTCGAAATGTGGTGCTTCAGAAGAATGTTGAAGATTAGGTGGGTAGATCACGTAACTAATGAGGAGGTATTGAATAGGATTGGGGAGAAGAGAAGTTTGTGGCACAACTTGACTAGAAGAAGGGATCGGTTGGTAGGACATGTCCTGAGGCATCAAGGGATCACAAATTTAGCATTGGAGGGCAACGTGGAGGGTAAAAATCATAGAGGGAGACCAAGAGATGAATACACTAAGCAGATTCACAAGGATGTAGGTTGCAGTAGGTACTGGGAGATGAAGGAGCTTGCACAGGATAGATTAGCATGGAGAGCTGCATCAAACCAGTCTCAGGACTGAAGACCACAACAACAACAACAACAACTACTACTACACTTGAAAGTGACACAGATACATGACAGTATTTTTCAACACAGTGAGGGTGATCGGAACGTTCTACTAATCATTCAATTTCTCTACGATTCAAATCCGCTCCTTGGTCACGAAACCATTCGAGAACCGCTTTGTGAACATCCTCACTGTCGGGAAATCTGCGATTACTATAAATGAATTCGACAGCCCCACAGCCTGGACATTGTCGCCTGTGGTCGACATCAGTGGCCTTCCTTCCCGGTCAGCATCACCTTCGGCCGTGCGTCCTTGGTCGAATTGTTGGCATTGTTTTACTAGTTATGGAAGCAAAACTGCATTTGATTCACATATCGCCACAATTTCACGGTGACTCTGTGTACAAACTACACGTACTGCCCACAAGAGTCGTACTGTTCAGTGTGCTTCAACTGTGCAGTACGTTTCAGTTGCCGCGTCATTTCATACCCACACTGTGATTTCCCTGCTTTCTGTACCGCAGGAAAACTTTTTGCAGGAATCACGGAACACGTCCTCCCTTCCGACAACGCGCACTTCTATTGCCCAATGATCTCAGCGTGGGGCGAAGTCTGCTTTTGATCTGCGCTCATCAAATGCGGCACCCAATTTGTGCAAATCTTTCTCACGGTTACTTCTTCATGTAAACTTTTCCACACCCTTCGTTATGTTGATATTATATGACTTCTGTGTTAACTATATCTTACGCCTTTTTCCAAACTCGTGTTATGCATTTTCTAGTCATTTAAAGTATATTTCCTGTTTTTTGGTGCCCTTGACAGGCGTCATCTTCAAGATAAGTAGAAACATATCTTTATTCTGTCGCCCATTTCTTAATTGTTGCAAATGAAAAAAAAATCATAAACCATCAGGAATTGTGGATGTATTTCTATTGGCCGTAAACAGTTCAAAACTCAGAATTTAGGTGGGACGCTATTCCGGTTTATCGTTTTACACGAAACCCACGTCACACTATTACGTTAAAAAGCCGTTAAAACACAACTATTCGCAAATCAAGGTGATTTACGATGTTGTGCAATATATTCCAATGTATTATAGCCAAAATTTTACAGATATCAGCGCCATATCTGTGCCAGTTCGAAGGACGCCCACCTTGTCCTCCCTAAATTAATCCTCCTTTGCACCCAAACTTGCAGTATGTCGACCAGACACACACACGTGCTTTCAGACCAACTTAGAGGTTTTCTCTGAGTGCATCGCATTATTCCTTTGCCATTATTGCCTAAGTAACGATAACACTCGATCACGAAATAAGTGCTTCGAAACTGGTAGTGGTAGAAATTACCACAAAGATAAATTATGCAGCAAGATGATCTCATCACAGACATCTGAACATCTGAAACTTGCTGTGATTGAATAGAAAACCTCTCCCTGCCGATTTATTAACACAGAGTCAGGGCATAGATCCGTCAACGAATGACAACATTAAGTTTAACATCTATTGCTATACTCGCTAAATCAATGGTGTGGGTGTCAGAATAATGTACCATGTTCACACTTTTATTAATTTCGATATTTATCCGCAAACAACACACACTGAATACGTCATACACATAGTTGAAGTGATCCTGCGGACACCTACATTAGGACTGCGCGAAGTATTCCGGATGAGCGCAGTTTAAATCTCTTTCCCTCTGTACACTTACTTTGGAAAGACTAAAGCTGATTCCTATCTTCATTATACTACAACTAAACTAGTGCTCTCGAATGAGCTCTACGTCAAAAAGATTTTTCCCCCACCACTTTCACTAGGAACCCGCCATGACTGCAAACTGGTAAATACCAATTTACCGTACAAATTCTCATTGAATAGGATTTTTACATTTGATTTTTAGAGTGTTATGTTCAAATAGTTCAAATGGTTCCAAGCACTATAGGACTTAACACCTGAGGTCATCTGGCCCCTAGACTTAGAAATACTTAAACCTAACTAACCTAAGGACATCACACACATCCATGCCCGAGGCAGGATTCGAATCTGCGACCGTAGCAGCAGCACGGTTCCGGACTGAAGCGCCTAGAACCGCTCGACCACAGCGACCGGCAGAGTGTTATGTATGTGGTTGTAGCTTTTGCCCTTTCCACTCAATACGAATGGGAGCAAATTATCAAATATATTACCCAGCATCTTTTAAATATAGCTAACAGTTTCATCTCAGCTGTCTTTTCCGTTCTCAGAACGGAGAACACAAATAAGAAAGAAAAAGTTACAGGCCGAAGAGGGTTTTTTGCATAATTTCGGTCTAAGTGAACAATAATCACAAAGAAACCATTTTACCTACCCACTTCCTTACACCCAACTAGAGAGCTGAAGACGGGTTGGAATTTACTGTCCTGTTTTCATCAATGTCACTAGATTGTGCACACTTGTCACTTTGACAAGTATGAAAGAAGTCTTCGGCCTTGGAGCCACTCAAGCATTCACTCGAAGCGATCTACCTGAAAAGCGATTTTCTGAGGGACAGGGAACTGTAATTTTGAACGTTCTATGCGTAACGAGTTCGTTATCGACAGGATGGGACGTTTTCCTTTCGAATTTGTATATGACATGTTAACTAATGCGTAACAAAAATTGAAATCGTTAGAAAAATTCTGTAAGGAAGTTTCAGATTAAACATAGTTATTTACAATAACTAGAAACTAATGAAATGATTGTATCGATTTCGCTGTCTCTGTAAGGAGTCGAAGGCTTTTGTTTGTCAAACATTACGTCATTTGATGCCCAAATCTTATCGACACATTTTTCTTTTTATTCTTTCATATTAAAACTAAGGTGTTGCTTAGATTAGGTATTACTGTAATGAGCGAAGACATTTTACACTTGTCAGACGAGTCCCGTTCTGTTTGTCCCATATAATTAAAGAACTGACATATGCCTACACATCTTAAGAACAGCAAAACAAATAATTCAAGTTGTTTGAGAGTATCGTTGTTGCAATAACGAACTATAAAATACTGACTCTGATTTTTTTCTAATCAAATATCAAATGACAATGACGGAAGCCTGTTGACGCACACCAGTTATTACGCGACAGTGCTATCGTGGGCGACTTGAGCGGTGTCAGCTGATGCTTGTCTGAGCAAGGTCGCCTCGCCGAGTGTTACGACCATCATAACTCAGGCGTCCTGCACGCGTCTGTTACCATCCACCTGGACCATGTCTGCTGGCAGCCGTTTGTCTGATTTTTACAAGATTGCCCGTGTGAGGAGATCGATTAATGAAGGCCTTAAGGGACGTTCATGATACTGACCAAAAATGTCAATTTTCCGTTTATTTTTATTTATTAGTGGAACCCATAGACAATAAGTTCCCAAAGCTTCAATGATGTAATTGCATCCGAACTGCCTGAAAAATAATGAAATGGGTAACGCCACCTTCCTGCCACGGCTACTTTTTGAAGACGCACGTCATTACGAGCTCGGTGGACAACGATTCCGTGGATTACTTTCAAGTAAACTTGCACGGGATACATCTAGAAGGCTGTTATATATACTCCTTGGTTTTATAGATCATACGTGACTGTTTCGTATCTTAAAAGACAATAACGAACCAGCTGCTTTGTTTCTGAAGAAGAGATTCTTGTTTTGCCATAATTTCATCTGTTACAGTTGTCAGAATTGCACGCTGGTTATGTGTTTTATGATGGGAACATAGGGAGGATGAAAGTATTAGAGAGAACGGTCTTTAAGATAGGACATTTCAGTCAAGACATCTTGAGAAAAATAGATTTGTAGCACCTCTCTGCAGCTGAAAAGTCAGTCGAAGACCTGGTAAAAGAAAGATGACAGGAAACAAGAAACCAAAAGAGAAATCTTGCAGAGAAAGAAGTCCGTGAGTATAAATATAGGACCTTCTGAAGAGCTGATGTAAGAAAAATCGTTAGGTTGAACTTTAACTTCTAATTCCTGAAAATTATGTTTTTTTTTAAACTTAATGTACCTTTTTCTCAGAATCTATGAAGGCTAGAATTACGAAATTTTGTACAAAATGCCTCAAGAGCAAATATTGAAATTCTGGACGTAAGGTAAGATATGGGAAAAAGTGCTTGGAATTTTGCATGAATTTTATATTATACTTACAGAACATTAATTAAAAATTATTAATATTCTCCTATTCGATATATTCAAAGAAACCTCATGAGAGAAGCTTCCTTCCTGCAGAGAGATTACACCGAGAAAATTTCGTATAAATCTCTTGAATAGTTTCTGAGAAAAGAGTGCATGTAAAATTTTTTGAAACTAAAATTTTTAAATTCCACAAAAATGTTAAATATATATAATCCAATGAACTTAACAGAAAATGTTAATTTCATATAAAGTATGGTAAAAAATTTCATTGCCGTATCTTCAACATTGTGGATTTGGTGCATCTTTTAAAAAGTGTGTTTTTTCATGAACGTCTCCCCTTAAAGATACGCCTCTGCCGCCTCGGCGAATGGAGTGCATGGGCGTGGCACATGACGGCGACGCCTCGGTGACCTTGTACTGGCCTATTAACAGCGTCAACAGACGTTTGGTACATAAGCTCTCGGAGCATTTGATCTCGGACTGTCGTGAACAGGTGCGAGGGGTTGGAACCAGTGAGCAGCTCGACTGGATCCAGCCCGCCATCGTCTGGGTGAACTGCTATTTTCAATGAAGATTAGACGATTGTAGTCGTCTCAAATAACTCATGTTCCAACAGTGACACATGAGCAGATATGTCTTGCAAAACAATCTATTTATTGACTACAGAAGCCACTGCCGCATAGTTGCTATAGACACGTTCTTAATCCCAACCATCAGACGACTGATATTCCATACATTGAATCACTTGAAGGCCTGCCAGTTGATGAACAACTTGCTGCTGCCCCTTCGTTCAGTGAATTCATTTCAGCATTGGATAAGCTGAAAAATAACAAATCAGCAGGATTAGACAACTTACCATCAGAACTTCATAAATATGGTGGACCAAACATTGCGAACCCACTGTTTGTTCTAATTTCAAAGATTTGGGAGCACGAAATAATTCCACAAGATTGGAAAGATGCCTACATTTGCAAGATTCATAAAGGCAAAGGTGAAATTTCTGATTGCAGTTCTCACAGGGGAATTTCTCTCAGCAGCAGAGTGAGTCCTGGCTCACATACTCAACAACCGGCTAACGCACGTTGCAGAAAAAGTACTACCAGAGAGCCAGTGTGGCTTTCGGCCGAACAGAGGCACAGTGGATGTCATATTTGTTGTCAAACAAATGCAAAAGAAAAGCTTAGAGCAGCATCAACCTTTGATCATGTGCTTTGTAGACCTGGAAAAGGCATTCGACTGAGTCCCACGGCCGGCCGGAGTGGCCGTGCGGTTCTAGGCGCTGCAGTCTGGAACCGAGGAGCCGCTACGGTCACAGGTTGGAATCCTGCTTCGGGCATGGATGTGTGTGATGTCCTTAGGTTAGTTAGGTTTAATTAGTTCTAAGTTCTAGGCGACTGATGACCTCAGAAGTTAAGTCGCATAGTGCTCAGAGCCATTTGAACTATTTTTTGAGTCCCACGGGAAGCTCTCTGGATTATACTAAAGAAAACCGGCTGCCCTGACAAAATTATTAACTTGATTAGACATGATGGCAAAAATCCGCCATGAAAACGAGCTTTCAGACCAGTTTCCCGTGACATGCGGTGTAAAACAAGGCTGTATACTGGCTCCTGCATTCTTCTCACTTTATTTCGCAGGTGATATGATATACGCGACCAGAGCCTGCAGTGGTCAAATGGGTCTTGACTCGAGAACAGACAAAAGTGTCTTCAACATCTCTCGCCTCAGATCAAAAAGTCGCGTAAATGAAATATGTATCTTAGAAATTCTTTGCGCAGACGTCGTATGCACGATGGCTAATTCTCCTAAATCTCTCAAAACATACATGAACCTGCTAAATGACTCCTGCAGAAGATTTGGTTTAGTAATAAGCATCACCAATACGTAAGTCCTTCAACAACCACCTAGGGATTCCAATACAGACGACTGCAGTATTAAGTTGGACAACAAACATTTGGAAAACGTGTCACACTTTAAATATCTAGGTAGGCAAATTAGAAGCGAGAACAGCCTGACAACAGAAATTGCAGCTCGTATAGCTAATGCAGCCTCAGGTTTCAGCAAACTGAATCACCGAGTATGGAAATAACATGATCTAAGACTACAAACTAAAATTGTGGTCTACAAAGCAATAACATTACCGGCCTTACTCTACGCCTTGGAAATCTGGTGCTGTTATAAAGCTGACTTTAGGAGACTAGACACCTTTCATCTTCGCTGTCTGAGATCAATTCTCCGCATGAAATGGGAAGATCGTGTTCTAAACACGGAGATTTTGCGTCGCGTGAAACTGTCTGGCATTGAAGCTCTCTTAATGAAACACCAACTGAGATGGAGTGGCTAAAGACACCATCAAACGCCACCCCACAGCCTGTGGCATTCCGAGCAAACGTTGGGAGGAGCTTGCATTGCACCGATCAGAGTGACGCTCAACTGTGCGCAAGAGTGTGGAACAATTCGAGTATGTCCGCCTAAAGGATCTGGACGAAAGACGAAAGCTCCGCAAATCTAAGCCCAAGCCTAATTACATCTATATGTATAACTCCACTGGGCAACTATATTGCACTTCGCGCGACCGGATCTTCAAACCAAAGCTCAGTTTTGCAAGCCACATCCGAACCCTCCACAATACGGACTAAACGACTGATGGAGTCGCTGTCGACGGACACGGCAAGGAGGACATGACAGACACGTGACTTCTAAAGGACCCATAAATACCGTCAATGGAGGATAAAACACTGGAAAACATCAATAGACTTAAGATTCCTGATCCCAGACTTCCAAACGCGAGCCCAGTTTCTTAACTGCTGCCCCACCTTGCTTGGTGCATTTGACTCCTGCAGCGAGGTACTCAGAGTAAACCTTGGTGGCGGTGGCGAATTCGGAGCTTACGTGGCCTGGAAGATGAACAATACGTTCAGCCCACTCAGCTGACCACGATAAAGTATGTTGTGGTTTATGTTATATTGCTTATCCCACATAAATTGTCACTATCAGTAGAAGACCACATACCACCACTCTCACATTACACACTGACCTGTTACGATCTCCGAGGCTGCTCGCTAATGTACCCGTTTGTGTACCACGTCCTCAATATATAAAAACGCTCTTCGCCTATAAAAGAATTGGGCTCGACAATGGATATGCGTCCTGCTGCTGCCGCTATAGAGTTTCACCATTTCGCGACTGTGACTCGCAACCAGGTACATAAGTTGAGAGAAGGCGAGAGTCCCGCTCGTACTGAAAGTGTTCCCCATATACGGAAGGGCTTGTTTTGTCAGCCGAGAGAGTGATAGGTTGGGGCACAGGTCGCGACTTCTGCTGGGGAGCCCTTGCGTGTTTCTCAAAAGCAAATGTTATCAAGTGCTGTGGCAGGCCGCTATCTGCCAGAGGCGACGCCCCCCAATGGAATATTTGCCGCTGACGACGTCAAAGGGCAAGGCGAGACTCCACGGAGTAACGGCGTTCAGCGTGACCTGCTCTCTGGGATTCTGTATCTATTCAGTGGCCCACTAAAAGAAACTTAGTCATTTCAAGTAATGGTTATTTTAGTAACGTGAGATACCTTGCATGGTTCTGATCCAAACAAAAACAAAACAGAGCAAAATTCAGTGTAAGGAAGTGAAGGAAGTGGCGCGTACCCTGCATTTCGCAAATATCATTACATCGCAGCAGAAAATAGTAAATAAGTTGCGATAGTAGTAGTGGTAGTAGTAGTAGTAGTAGTAGTAGTAGTAGTGGTGGTGGTGGCAGTAGTTTTATTTGTCCATTAATCTTGTCTACGAGGATATTGGACATAACATAGAAATAAAGACTAAGAACAAAAGAACATAAATCACATTTACGGGTCTTGTTTGACACGAGACCCAGAAAGCAGCAGATACCGGTGCCCAGGCAGATGCCGGGTTTCTTGGCTTCCGGAAGACGTTCGCTACAGTTCCGTACTGCCGCCAAAAAGGAACAAAATACGAGCGTACAGAATATTAGACCAGCTCTGTGATTGGGTTGAAGAGTTTCTAGCAAACAGAACGCAGCATGTCGTACTCAGCGGAGAGAAATCTACAGATGTAAAAATAACTTCGGACGTACAGCAACGAAGTAGTATAGGACCATTACTTTTCACAATATACAGGGTGAATCACCTAAAACTTGCACCGAAAACATTGCGGAAATGGAAAGAGCTACTGATGTGCGGTTTCCACAGAATGGATTGGTAGACAGGGGCTCGTATTATCAGCCAATAAACAGATTGTAGTAATACCTAGAATGTGTATTTTTATGCAGACATACACTTTTCTAAATGGAACAATGCTTATTGACATTAAAAAACTAGAAGTAGGTTAAATTAAAATGTCAGTGGTGTTTGTTGCAGGACCCTAGTGCGAGTTGTTTACGAGATATCGTACATTGAAAAGTTCCCACATCAACTCTTGTACAATACCTATGGTAGCACACACTAAAGACTAACCCAAATGCTTACACTAGTTATACGGATTCTGACCCGTAACGAGACAACTGACCATCAAAGAATCTGTTCAAAATGACCACCGGCAGCGGCAATACATTCTTCCAGTCTGGTATTGAACAACTGTTACACACGTGTTAGTGTTTCAGCGGAGATGCCCGAGCAGGCTGCAGTAATAAGTCATTGCATATCATCGGGTGTAGTTAATGCGTCCTTGTAGACAGCGTCTTTAGAGCTTCCCCCTCAGAAAAAAGTCTACAGGCTGCAAATCCGGGTAACGTACCGGCAATGGTACAAGTCCTCTGCGTGTGCATTTCGATTTGCAAATAAATCGTACACTATGGACTGGATAACCATCATTTTCATACCACAGGTTCCTCCTAGTTTGCAGAGGAACGTCTTCTGGCATCTGTGGAAAGTGCTCTGCTAGGAGGGTCCATACTTCTGGGTATATGGAGTATCCTATCTTTATGCCCATGTACAGAAGTTAACACGATTCTCATAACAGTTTCCCTGCAGCTCTTGATGGAGATAGGTGTGATAGGGATGGAACCCATGTAGCTGGAGAATGCTTGCCTGACTCATGCTACTCAAGTGTGCGGATGCGAGGGAGCTAACGTACTGATCAACTACAACAGCAGCAAGAACATTAATTTCCCTCTCTTCTGTCGTCACTTGTTTCGTTCTGTTATGCTGGCTAGGTGTTAGACTACAACTTTCAGGTAACTGGTAGAAGAGGCTGATAAATAAATGCCGAGATGGTTGACGTCTATTGGGATATCTTGTCGCATACACCGTACAAGAACAAACTGCATCCTTCCTACAACCTCCATATGCCATGGGCATGTTGGCTTTTTCTGCATTAGTAAATCCCATGGTCCACTCATAACCTACTGCTTGGACTGTCATGCACTAACTGACTAGCAAGCCACAGTGCGCTCAAGGAACCCACAGTCACACTGTAGGGACACATAACAACATTGTCGAATGGCACAAACGAATGTCCGTGTGGAAACTTTTCAAAATACGATATCTCGTGAACAACTCGCAATAGAATTCTGCAACAAATACCAGTGACATTTTAATTTACCCTACTTTTAGTGTGTTAATATCAATAGGCATTGTTTCATTGAGGAAAGTGTATGTTTGCACAAAAAAACACATTCTAGTTATTATTACAATATGTTTATTGGATAACAGTACGAGCCCCTGACTACCAATCCATTCTGTGAAAATCGCACATCAGTAGCGCTTTCATTTCCGCAAGTTTTAGGTGATTCGCCATGTGTACATAAACGACTATAATACCCGTAAGTTGCATGAGACTTTCTGCAGTTGATTATCTTGTACACAGAGATACTGGAGAAGTTTAGTCAGGTGCAGGATGACCTGCAGAGGGCCGACGCTAGGTACTGGAACTGGTAACTGCTCCTGAACATAAGTATTGCGCACAAAGAGGCGAAAAGAGCCGTTATTGCATGATTACATGATAGTAAACAACCACTTTAGAATCATCACATCTATTGAGTACCTAGTAGTGCGTATGGTGTAATTTAAAGTGGATCGACCACATAAAACTAATCGCAGGTAAGGCAGATGCCAGACTCAGATTCAAGGGAAGAATTCTCGGGAACTTAATCCTCCCACAAAGGAAGAAGCTCACAAGATCATTGAGTGACCAATTTTTGAATATTACTCATGTGTCTTGCATCGATACCAGATAGGACTGACAGAGGAAACGTTTCGTTACAGGTTTATTTAATAGGGACGAAAGCGTCAGAGACACACGCCGGCAGGACTTTCTGAATCACGATGAGGTTTCCGAGAATGTACATTTCTAGAAGAGTCAATCAATATATTGCTCCCCCCTACGTATACCTCGCGGAAAGAACGTGAATGTAAAGTAAGAGAGAATCGTGCTCACTCAGTGGCTTGCCAACAATCGTCCTTACCATGAACCATTCGTAGATGGGCAGGGAAAGAATAGGCAGTGGTACAAAAAGTACAAACTACTCTCTGCCACATATCTGAGTTGGCTCATGTAGTATAGACGTAGATATGGATGCAGCTGGCCGTCGCCTTCTAGCAGGAATCACCCGGACATTTCTGTGAAGTAATTCAATGAAACCACGGCGAAAATCTAAATCAGGATGGCCGGAAAGGGATCGGATCCACCATCCACCTGATTTAGTCACTAGTTTATTAACAGCCGCGCAATATTTTATAGTTTATCCTAGTATACGGTGTTGTTTTCTGTTTACATTCCTGTCATGTGATTCACCACTGGCCTTCAATATTGACTCAATTACTGTATCACAGTAAGCTATAACAATGTTTATTACTTAGGCTGCTATTATATCGTATCACGTATGTTAAAAATAAAATAAAAATCTGTCAGACATCAAGACAGTAGTAAATGAAACCAGAGGTATTGTTAAAAGATTTTTGAAAAAAATGATGTAGTTATGAAGAATTACATGGAACTTCAAATCTGTCAATATATTTAGAGGGCCGAAGTACTATCATACACCGAAGAGCCAAAGAAACTGGTAACCTGCCTAATATCGTGTAGGGCCCCAACGAGCACGCAGAAGTGCCGCAGCACTACGTGGCATCGACTCGACTAATGTCTGAAGTAGTGCTGGAGGGAACTGACACCATGAACCCTGCAGGGCTGTCCATAAATCCATAAGAGTACGAGGGGGTAGAGATCTCTTATGAACAGCACGTTGCAAGGCAACCCAGATGTGCTCATCAATGTTCAAATCTGGGGAGGCTGGTGGCCAGCGGGAGTGTTTAAGTTCAGAAGAGTGTTCCTGAAGCCACTCTGTTGCAATTCTGGACGCGTGGAGTGTCGCATTGTCCCGCTGGAATTGCCCAAGTCCGTCGGAAAGCACAATGGACATGAATGGATGCAGATGATCAGACAGAGTGCTTATGTGCGTGTCACCCGTCAGCGTTTTATCTAGACTCCAAATGCATACACCCCGTACCATTTGAGAGCCTCCACCAGCTTGAACAGTCCCCTGTTGACATGCGGGGTCCATGGATTCATGAGATTATCTCCATACTCGTACACGTCCACCCACTCGATACAATTTGAAATGGGACGCGTCCGACCAAGCAACATGTTGCCAGTCATCAACAGTCCAATGTCGGCGCTGACGAGCCCTTTGTGTCGTGCAGTCGTCAAGGGTACACGAGTGGGTCTTCGGCTCCGAAAGCTCATATCGATGATGTTTCGATGAATAGTTCCCATGCTGACACTTGTTGATGGCCCAGCATTGAAATCTGCTACAATTTGCGGAAGGGCTCCACTTCTATTCTCTTCAGGTGTCGTTTGTCCCGTTCTTGCAGGGTCTTTTTCCGGCCGCAGCGATATCGGAGATTTGATGTTTTACCGGATTCCTGACATCCGCGCTACACTCGTGAAATGGTACGGGAAAATCCTCACTTCATCGCTACCTCGGCGATGCTGTGCCCCATCGTTCGTGCGCCGAGTATAGCACCATGTTCAAACTCACTTAAATCTTGATAACCTGCCATTGTAGCAGCAGTGACCTATCTAACAACTGCGTCAGACACTTGCTGTCTTATACGGGCGTTACTGACCGCAGTGTCGTACTCTGCCTGTTCACATATATCTGTATTTGAATACAGAATTCAGTTTCTGTGGTGCTTCAGTGTATTTAAACGTATCCGGCCGAGATGAATTGCCTTCCGCCTGATTTGTACGCAACACACATAACGCAACTGTCTTGCAGGTGGTCTACTCTCTTTTTGGCATAGTCGTATGACAACACAAAATACACTATGCAACATAATTAAAGGATTATTTTTTCGGAACCCCGTAATTGTCTCCCATTGCGACGTATAAGTTATAAATTTGACTCAAAGGTGCCTACAACGTTCGTCTGGGCAGCCTCGGGCTCAACGACGCTTCAAACAACAAGGTGCTAACACATGCCAAAAGAACGTCAGAGCTCGTAAGTTAATGTAAGCTATAATGTGGGCTAACTATGTCACATAGCCACCAAATTTCATCATAATTCTGCCCCACGCCACCGCGGATGCGTCATACGATGGGAAGGTGGTCACACCACCGCTTCCCACATTTCACCAGCCCTTCTTTTGACACATTTCCAATGGGGCAGAACCGCGACACCCAGCGTTGAAATCACGCGGTTTGCTTATGGATGACCAAGGAAAGAGTTTCAGACACGCCTCCACTCCGAATCGACACGAAAAGGCCTAGGGGTGGTGTAAAAGGCGTCAATGATACCACCCCGTCGATTCCAACACATTTCACGGTCGAAAACGACAGTTCGCAGTGCGATGAGCAACAGGAAGATGTTCTTGACAATATTTGACATTACTGACACCCTCGGGCGTTCCAGCCCTTCTCTAAGTACACTGTGGAGCTGCATCCCCACTGAACGTGATTGCATCCCTTTGGAGTGCAGCGCGACCAATCGCAAATATTGCTCTCGTCTGCAGGCTGGAGTCAGCAGGAACCGTTCAAAACCATTCGACGAAATGTGAAGGTGACACTAAGCAGCAAACGGTACTTACGCTTTCTCAATTCTATTTTCCATCCTCGTGTGGCGTGATGACACGGCAGTGCACGTTAACACGTGCGTGGGCGAAACAGCAAAGGGTCCCTCTAAGATTATCCCCCCCCCCCCCTCCCCCGCCCGCTCCAGTTCGGGCAACAACCTCATTGCCACCCACGCACCTTTTCTGATCACATTAAAAATGTAGCTTCATAAATTTCAACATCAAACCAGCCTGGCGACTACACTAGCGTCTGAGGGTTAGGGAACCCTTTCGACAACCCTTGGGTGCCATTTGCCGACCGCCGGCCGGAGTGGCCGTACGGTTCTAGGCGCTACAGTCTGAAACCGAGCGATCGCTACGGTCGCAGGTTCGAATCCTGCCTCGGGCATGGATGTGTGTGATGTCCTTAGGTTAGTTACGTTTAATTAGTTCTAAGTTCTAGGCGACTGATGACCTCAGAAGTTAAGTCGCATAGTGCTCAGAGCCATTTGAACCATTTGAACCATTTGCCGACCATCAGGCGCAAGAGCGGCCGCAAGGCTGAACTGGTGTCGAAGTTCCTGATATCATACTGGCAATCATTTGGCTCTGGTTCAAATGGCTCTGAGCACTATGGGACTTAACTGCTGTGGTCATCAGTCCCCTAGTCCGCCACAGGTAGCTGAGTGGTCAGCGCAACAGACTGTCAATCCTAAGGGCCCGGGTTCGATTCCCGGCTGGGTCGGAGATTTTCTCCGCTCAGGAACTGGGTGTTGTGTTGTCCTAATCATCATCATTTCATCCCCATCGACGAGCAATTCGTCGAAGTGGCGTCAAATCGAAAGACTTGCACCAGGCGAGCGGTCTACCCGACGGAAGACCCTCGTCACACGCCATTATTATTATTTATCAGTCTCCTAGAACTTAGAACTACTTAAACCTAACTAACCTAAGGACATCACACACATCCATGCCCGAGGCAGGATTGGAACCTGCGAGCGTAGCGGTCGCGCGGTTCCAGACTGTAGCGCCTAAAACCGCTCGGCCACGCCGGCCGGCGGCAATCATTTGGTCGTTCGCGTATCTCATAGGCAGTGCTTGGGATGGTACCCATATAGAAGCAACACAGAGTGGGTATAAATACGCATAGATGTTGTATAGGTTCACTGGGCGGCTTTGTTAGTTACCTTGCAATCTGTGGTTGCTGTATTATGCATTTAACGTCCCTAGGAACGCGACAGAAGAACTTTCATAGTTAACGTAGACCAACCTCATATTCATACACTACCCAGTCACATAGAATTAAGTAAGATGACCCACTGCTATTAAAAATCAATGAAAATTTTCTTTAATTAATGACTGTGAATGTCTGTACATGAATTTTACGTGTAATTCGAGAGTGACCAAGGAATGATACTAATCTACATCTACACACACACTCCACAGGCCACTGTATATGACCGAAGGTACCTTGTACTGCTCCTAGCCGTTCCCTTTCCTGTTCCTTTTGCAGATATAGCAAGCGAAACACGATTACTTATAAGCTTCCGTACGAGCCCCAATTTCTCTTGTCTTCTCTGAGTTTGCGTGAGATATACGTTGGCGACAGTAGAGTAGTTTTGCCAAGAATGCTCGTTCCATTCGTGCCATTTAAATATTTGATCGACGCGACTGTGTCACGCAGTACATAAATAATACTGGTATTCGAAGATTACAGGATTGTTTCTATTCATCTGCATTGACTTAATTTTTCACATTTAGAGCAAACTGCCATCCATCATACCAAGCATAAATCGTGCAAAGTGTGTACATTGCGGGCTTTCAAATAGCAAATGATGTGGTGGCTCTCATCTACGTACCCTCAGACTCAGAATTGAAATATTAAAAGTTTTGGCTGGTTTCGTTTCTAGGGGCTGGGATACTCCGAACTTAGAATATTTTCAGAGCGCCACAACTCGCCCGTTACCTCACAACATAATGATGATCCACATACGAGGGCTATTCGGAAAGTTAGATCCGATCGATCGCGAAATGAAAACCACTGTGAAAATCAAAAATGTTTTACTTGAAACGGTGAGCTACAACTTCCAGCTACTTCTCCACATAGTCGCCGCTCCAATTTAGACACTTGTCGTAGCGTTGTGCCAACTTTCCAATACTCTCAGCATAGAAGGCAGCCGCCTGTGCTTTCCGCAAATACTCTACGGTGGTCTACAGTTCGTTGACTGTGCCCAAATATTGCTTTCAAAACCAGCGGTTTATGTGGGCAGAGATGAAACACAGGGGCAGCTGGTTACGGGCTGTATTGTGGAAGATCAAACACTCCCCATCGAAAACGCTGCAGGAGCTTCTTCATTGCTCCTGCAGATTACAGCCGAGAATGTCATGAAGAAGGGATCGCATGACAGTTGTGTTATGTGGTCTGCATGGCATCAGGCGAAATCTCTCACCAGGCCTCATACTTGGCGGGAGTCGCTATTTCCTGGGCGTGTTTACGTGCTCAGTGTGCACTCAGAACTGAAAGGAGCGGCGTGACGCAATCGACAGGCATGCTAGAGATATTGCCCATTACATCTATGCAAAGCTTCATCTAATTTTCACAGTGGTTTCCATTTCGCAACCTGTCGGAACTTACTTTCCGGAAAGCCCCGGTATATAGGAGTGTTTGCCCCTCATTTTTGCGTGTCGTTTCATAACAACATTAATAAATTACAAACTATTGCCAAGATGGCAATTTACGTTAAAAAACAAGGCTTTTGGGGACAAAATCCAGCTTTCACGAGGGCGAAGCTGACGGTAAAACGTCGCCAGAGACTAGATGCTTAACATCCCACAGTGGTCCTTTCAGAACCTGCTACAAATACCTTGTTTAGTCGATCATAAAGTGTAGTTAGTTAAGCGTTTTTCTTGGAGTAAGAGATTTAATGTAGGACTAGAGAAGAGCAGTCACTGCCACTCTTTTAGTTGTTGTTCGAGAGAGCAACACACGCTTCGGCGATAAGTGTATTCAACCTCCAGATCACGTGGACCTGTAGTTTAATCATCTTATGGACGTTTACATGAGTTCTGAAGCACCAGAAGCTTAAGGAATCAAGAAAGACTCCCAGTTCTCAACGAGCAGTGATTTTAATAATCATAATGCTCGACAGTCGCAATAACTTGTTTAGCGAAATTAACGACGATAGTTAGAAAGTACTGGGTGGTTATAATTAAAGTGCAGCTACTCACAGAGATCCAGTGTGAGCCGTAATTATCGTATGGCAGCGAAACGTGGTAGATATGCTAATGGGTTAATCCGGAACTGATTTACGCTGGAAAAGAAATTAGTTCCAATTTTGGCCAACAGGTGCAAACCTGGCGCTGTGAATGCAAGAAGAAAGTATAGAAATGTTCCATATGAAATGGATTAGGAACGGGACGTGGCCAGAAAAGATATCATTATTAACTGCCCCTTATACAATTTGTTCAATATGAATACCAGGAGACGTTGGCGAGATGCTGCATCCGTAAAACGACATTATCAACAGTCACTCACAGCAGCTGCGGTAAAATTTGTGCAAGGTGTTCCTATATAATGGTCTTCATATCAGGTAGAGACGGAACGTGTCCGTAGTAAACGCGTTTTTTTATATATGTGCAGAGCCAAAAGTTACATGAATGCGCCTGCAAAGTCTATGAAGACAGCACGTTCGTGGAAGTCTGCACTAAGCAGATCTTTCACTAGGTGAGCGACATTAGATGTTGCCCTGTCTTGCATGAAAATAGTGGTTTCCACACAGCTGTGGTCTTCCAAAGCAGGAATCACATGTGGTACAAGGAGGTCTCAGTAAAGCGTAGACACCACGGCACACCTGGCAGGTCCTGTGACTGTATTCTCTTCAATGAAGAATGGACGGAGAATAAAAGTGCTTGTGAATCAACAACACTCAGTCACAACCGGCGAGTGCACAACTTGCGGTACAGCAGTTCCCCAAAATCGGCAGATCTGTATATTCATTGCATTCTGTAGAGTAAAATGTACCTCGTTGCTCCATAGAATACGAGGGCAGTTCAATAAGTAATGCAACACATTTTTTTTCTCGGCCAATTTTGGTTGAAAAAACCGGAAATTTCTTGTGGAATATTTTCAAACATTCCCGCTTCGTCTCGTATAGTTTCATTGACTTCCGACAGGTGGCAGCGCTGTACGGAGCTGTTAAAATGGCGTCTGTAACGGATGTGTGTTGCAAACAACGGGCAGTGATCGAGTTTCTTTTGGCGGAAAACCAGGGCGTCTCAGATATTCATAGGCGCTTGCAGAATGTCTACGGTGATCTGGCAGTGGACAAAAGCACGGTGAGTCGTTGGGCAAAGCGTGTGTCATCATCGCCGCAAGGTCAAGCAAGACTGTCTGATCTCCCGCGTGCGGGCCGGCCGTGCACAGCTGTGACTCCTGCAATGGCAGAGCGTGCGAACACACTCGTTCGAGATGATCGACGGATCACCATCAAACAACTCAGTGCTCAACATGACATCTCTGTTGGTAGTGCTGTCACAATTGTTCACCAGTTGGGATATTCAAAGGTTTGTTCCCGCTGGGTCCTTCGTTGTCCAACCGAACACCATAAAGAGCAAAGGAGAACCATCTGTGCGGAATTGCTTGCTCGTCATGTCCCTGAGGGTGACAATTTCTTGTCAAAGATTGTTACGGGCGATGAAACATGGGTTCATCACTTCGAACCTGAAACAAAACGGCAATCAATGGAGTGGCACCACACCCACTCCCCTGCCAAGAAAAAGTTTAAAGCCATACCCTCAGCCGGTAAAGTCATGGTTACAGTCTTTTGGGACGCTGAAGGGGTTATTCTGTTCGATGTCCTTCCCCATGGTCAAACGATCAACTCTGAAGTGTATTGTGCTACTCTTCAGAAATCGAAGAAACGACTTCAGCGTGTTCGTAGGCACAAAAATCTGAACGAACTTCTCCTTCTTCATGACAACGCAAGACCTCACACAAGTCTTCGCACCCGAGAGGAGCTCACAAAACTTCAGTGGACTGTTCTTCCTCATGCACCCTACAGCCCCGATCTCACACCGTCGGATTTCCATATGTTTGGCCCAATGAAGGACGCAATCCGTGGGAGGCACTACGCGGATGATGAAGAAGTTATTGATGCAGTACGACGTTGGCTCCGACATCGACCAGTGGAATGGTACCGTGCAGGCATACAGGCCCTCATTTCAAGGTGGCGTAAGGCCGTAGCATTGAATGGAGATTACGTTGAAAAATAGTGTTGTGTAGCTAAAAGATTGGGGAATAACCTGGTGTATTTCAATGCTGAATAAAACAACCCCTGTTTCAGAAAAAAAATGTGTTGCATTACTTATTGAACTGCCCTCGTATTACTCTGTCACATGTCATCAACTTCGACCTATGCTAGAAACCAAAGAGCAAATTCAGAATGTTGCTACGGATCATACAGTTTAATTGCTGCACCATCTGGATCTTGTACGAGTACCAATGTAAAATAGACCGCAAAACTTTCCTTACTGTTGACCATGGGATGGACAATTGGCATGACACCGCACAGGCACTAGTACTATCCAGGCCACGTGCTGCATGGTCAGTTAAAGCAACAGCAACCTCGTCAATAACTTCTATCGGGATAGCACGCCTTCCTCTTCCAGGTGCCACATCAAGCTCACCCCTGTTTTCAGATTCCATTATCATCTTTAAACCATTTAATGACATCGGGCCTCTCCTCAGACCTTTCATTCGGTCTGCCAGTGAAGCATTGTAGCTGCTTCTGTCCGCGTAAAACAGTTAATTGACGGCGCACATTCTCGATAGCCATTCTGTTGACTCACTTTATCACTTATCAAATGACAGCGTGTATGTCATACCGTCATACAAACAGTGTACAGCGTCATATTTGCACCCGGTGGCCAAAACTAGAACTAATTTTTTTTTTTAGTGTAAATCAGTTCTGCATTAATGGATTAGCATATCCACCAAGTTTCTCCTGCTATATGATAATTACAGCCCACACTCGACCTCCGCGAGTAACTGCACTTTAATTATAACCACCCGGCACGATCATCACCGATGCACGGGGCCAGCCATATCTCAGGGTGTCGGATGTTCTGGTGCCATTGCATCATTATTTGACGGTATCTCTCACCTCGTCTCTTTATTCTATTGTCTTTCTTGGTTTCTGCTTATTTGTATTCTTCTGTTAACCAAACAATGACTATTAGTTTTATTCTATGTTCGTAATGATCAACTTAAACGTTCTTTCTATTTCAGTGCTATTACTTGTGTGAAACGCTGAGCTTGTTTGTGTTTGTAATTGGAGGCTTCAACATGTTTGTTTATTTCCGTCTGAACATGTCTATAATTTGTAGCTTTAATCAGGTTTATCTTCGTAAAGCAAAACTCTGCGGATGATTACGCCAGCCAACAGAAAACGAAAGCTGATAGCGATGTCAGTCAGGACAGGAAAGCACCGAGCGAGGTGGCGCAGTGGTTGGCACACAGGACTCGTATTCGGTAGGATGACGGTTCAAACCCGCGTCCGGCCATGTTGATTTAGGTCTTCCGTGATTTGCCTAAATTCGCTTCAGGCAAATACCGAAATGGTTCCTTTGAAAGGACACTGTCGACTTCCTTCCGCATACTCCCGTGATCCGCTAATTGGTCCCCTCCCCAGAGTCAATCAACCAACCAACAGGGACTGAGCGAGGTGGCGCAGTGGTTAGACGCTGGACTCGCATTCGGGAGGACGACGGTACAATCCCGCGTCCGGCCATCCTGATTTAGGTTTTCCGTGATTTCCCTAAATCACTCCAGGCAAATGCTGGGATGGTTCCTCTGAAAGGGCACGGCCGACTTCCTTCCCCATCCTTCCCTAATCCGATGAGACCGATGACCACGCTGTCTGGTCTCCTTCCCCAAAACAACCAACCAACCAACAAACAGGAACCTCCGTACATCCATAGTTGAAATGGAGGACAGTAGGACGTCAGCCGGTATAAATTTATATTGAAAATGAAGTAATTCCTCCAGCTGTATTTAAGGTTTCGATTTTATTTTGGCAACTAGTTTCAACGTTGTAACAACGCCATCTTCAGGCCCATATACTTGTTGACGTCAACTGCGAGCGGCTGATAGTAGGAGTCAGTGGTGAGACACTTCTAGTATCAGCCGCGCGCAGTTGACGTCAACAAGTGTATGGGCCCGAAGATGATGTTGTTACAACGTTGAAACTAGTTGCCAAATTAAACTCGAAACCTTAAATACAGCTGGAGGAATTTCTTCATTTTTAATGCTAACCAATAAGAAAGCTGCCAGGCGGGTTTCCAATTTAGCAGGGCGTGGCAGCACTGGGGAAAGGATACTTGCGTTTAGCGACCATAGTGGCACCAGCTTTTAACGAAAGGAAGTTGCTCATCGTTCTTCCTTTTCGACAACTCGATTTCTACACCATACGAGCAAAAGTATCTGAGCACCCCTATGTAACACGGAATTCTGCACTAGATGTCACGAGACACGGACCCGCCAATATAAATGAGGCCGGGAATAAAGAATGTAATCTGGAGCCAAGTAAATCAAATTTGATGTTTTTCTTAAGAAAAGAGGACCTTAATGATCAACGAAAATGAGCAAAAGAATGAACTGGTATTTTATATCTACGATCTTTCAGATGCCATTGACGTTATATTTTTACAGCTTGCGGTTACCAACAAAATGGTTCAAATGGCTCTAAGCACTATGGGACTTAACATCTGAGGTCATCAGTACCCTAGACTTAGACTTAGAACCTAACTAACCTAAGGACAACGCACACATCCATGCCCGAGGAACGATTCGAACCTGCGACCGTAGCAGCAGCGCTTTTCCGGACAGAAGCTCCTAGAACCGCTCGGCCACATCGGCAAGTGGTTACCAACATAAAAATTTTAAGAATCTGATCCGCTTTACCCCACTACTTGGGATAAAGTAGATCACCAACATATTTTTAAGCCATTTTACTCCGTTCAAGGTGGAAAGCGGATCACTATAAGACTTTTTAGAAGAAATAACGATACATATTCTAAGGGAAATTACCTTTATCAAAAAAGTTATGAATGAAAATGCAGGTAAATGATTATGCCTTTAAAAACTCGAACGCAAAAATAGAAAAAAATGTCATAATACCACATATGGCAATTCTATATACTCAAAATCCTCCCCAAACCTTTCACCTTTACTTTAGAAATAACGTTTAATATGGAAAATGTCTGAATGTCAGCAAGAAAAGGATACGCAAAATATGTCTGCTTCTTGCCTGTTTTTTTCCGTAAATAACTGACCAAAGCAGTGTCTTTATCTATTTCCATAATTCTTCCTACAAAGCATCTACCTCTTTTTTCAATACTGAAACAAACGTGGACATTATCTCTTTCGCCATGATGAATTTCAGAAGCTTCTCTTGATTTGGCTTCTATGCCACTCATCTTGCCAGCATCATTAGTAGCTCTCTCTGCCCCTATCAATCAAACCTTCAGGTTGGACACCTTTTCCTGGTAAAATTTCCAGACGTTTCCCAACTCTAGGGGAGTTTGGTGAGTTTCACTTTCACGTGTTTTCTGCAAGTGTTCAATAAGTGGATCTTTCAAGACTGTTCCAGATCTACATTGGAAGAGCTACAAGTGTCAGGGGTTTGGTCAGAACTTTTTGTTGAGTTACAGGGTCTACGACACAAGCTTTAAAACCTGATTTCACATTCTCTATTTAAGCAGAATTTATGGCTTCGAACGCAGTTTTCTAGAACCTAGGAAATTCTGTTTTGGGATGTGGCCATCTGTTTTGCATCTTCCCACCGTGCTCTCTTTAGAGGACAGAAATATGCTACATCTAGAAGCTGGCATATGTGAGATGAGTTTGTTGGAAGGTTTTTGCGTCACAGTCTTGGAGAACTTTTACCTTTAAGTGACTTGACAGATGGTGTGATAGATCTTATTACGGTTTAGCAATAAAACATATGTCATTTAATAAGTATCGGAACACAGTGAGGGGCAAAGATGCAAAATAAACATACCCATGCCAAAAAGAGATAGGTACGAAAAGAAAGATGAACATGTTTCTGTATTCTAACGTTTCCTTAAGCCAATATCAGATTTTTCCACTCTTCATCTTTCTATCGCTTCTCGTCTGTGATTCTGGATGGGCGTATTGCGTGTATGTCAGACAACAATATATATTTGTGCAAAAGTTTTTTGCATTATATCTTCTGGAAGGGGAGGCAGTATTTTTCGTTTCTAAATTGCTTCATCCTGAAAATGTTACCTGGATACACCGTATTCTGCAAACTTCGGAACACACGGCAACATTATTTGTGATTGCATTATACTGCACTGTTTGTCACGAATCTGAACGCTACATCTTCTTCCTCGAGAAATAAGAGGTAAATATCACTCTGTTTAAAGGAGAGTTAATATATCGTTCAATTTAGACTGTTACAGTGGTAATCGTAGCGAGAGACTGTGGTGGTGCGAACTTAAACGCGTGAATTGCTGCTGTTGGTTTCATGGCAGCAATTTTAGATTACCTTAATATTTATATTAGTTCCAAGTAAAGGCTGAAAACTGAATACGTATTTTTGTGTTACCTATGTTTCGTGTATATCCGTTGGGACTTGTGTAAGCATTTACGGTGTTAAACGTCTTTAATAAGTTTTTATTTAACTTCATGTCATGGCATTGAGGTTCACTATACTTGACCTGGCCGCTAGGTTAACTGAGAGACAATGAAAACTTTAGAGGACGAGGGCGAAGTAACATTTTGGACTTGGAGGGCTGTTGACTGGTATGGCAATGGGGGAATTCCGGTGTTTGTCGTGTGTGTTCTTTGTTTTTAGACATATTTTTTTTATTTGCGTTCTAAATAGGTCAGATAATGTTGTTCTGTTGGAGGCTTTTTGGCAAATGAGTACCTTTTCTTTTTTATGGCGCTCCGTACGAAGCACACTTCCTGAACGGAGAGAATGCTGTTTCTTCTCTTATTAGCACACCACACATCCTCCCTCCCAAACACAGTTACTCAGTTAATCTAGCAAGTGCAGTGAACAGCAAGGATATGACATGCAGCTGAATGGAAATTTATCAGAGAGGGCTAAGGCTAGAATTGCTTGCATCAGTGAATATATAAAACAAGAGACGCAAATCTTCACCCTTTACTTGGAAATAATGTAAATACTCGTATTTGCATAATTTAGAAGTGCTGCGCTGGAGCATTACATACATCAAAACAAAATATTGATTCTTAAGAAAACAGTTCTTGTTTTCTTTACTTGTAGACCACTGAAGACACCTAAACCAACTAAATGAAACATGTTTCGTGAAGAGAAAATAAAAATTCACTTCCAAAAACCGAGCAATAGTTATTCTTATCTACGAGATAAACAGTACTGAAGCAGGAACTGGGGAGGAATCGCTGCAAGTATTAATACTTTGGTTCTCCGTCGATTACTCGAGGAAACTGTTCCGAGTTCTGGAGGATCGTACGAATCTTTTCTACATTTCACTGAGTATTAAATGCTCAAGAGCTTGAAAGAGAGGAGGCTGTGAATAGTTGACGGCATCTAGAATTAATTTTTATTAATGCAATTCCTGCTGGAAACTGCACATTGTGAAAAGGTGGAACCGCGTTCCTAGCTGTACGGCTTGGAAATAAACACTCACCTCCTTCCTCTCTGTCCTCACTGGATCTAAGACATCGAAATCATTTCTTACTACAGACGAGGTTCGATCTTATCTACCTAGTAATAAAGGAATAATTCAAATGTGATGATAAATTAAGAACACAAGGTGGTAGCACAAGCCTGCTAAAATAATAATCGGGCCTCTCCCTTTGTTGCCAGGCGTCTAAATTGGTCAGTGTGTCGAAAGCGATTGAAAACGGAGAAAACCGAGTTCCGTGTTGTTATTAAACATTTTCTTTTGAAGGGTTGGACCACTGCATAAATCAAAACATAACTGAATGAAGTTCTCGCGGACTCTAGACCATCGCTGCAGACTATTTACTTTTGAATTAATGAATTTAAACTGGTCGGACAAGCACCGAAGACGAGGCGCCCTCCAGCTGTGCAATTGAGGTCACCACAAAGAAAACCATTGACAAAGTCCATCATATGGTAATGCAAGAGTGCTGAATAAAAATTCGTGAGATTTCTGACACTGTAGAACTCTCAACTGAATAAGTACATAATATCCTGCACGGAGAATTGGCTATGAAGAAGCTGTGTGCAAGGTGGGTGAAACGATTGCTGATAGTCGACCAGACGAGCATCCGGCATAAAATTTCAACACAATGATTGGTGACGTTTTATCACAATCTGCCGATATGTGACTGTTGAAGAAATCTGCACCCATCGTTACACACCAGAGTCAAAACAGCAGTCAAAACGATGGACAAAGGCTGGTGAATGTGCGCCGAAGGAGGTAAAGACCATTTTGTCAGCAGGTAAGATGATAGTCACAGTTTTTTGCGATTCTCAAGGAGTAATTCTCATAGATTACTTGGAAAAAACCCCCATGAACCATGGACCTTGCCGTTGGTGGGGAGGCTTGCGTGCCTCAGCGATACAGATAGCCGTACCGTAGGTGCAACCACAACGGAGGGGTATCTGTTGAGAGGCCAGACAAACGTGTGGTTCCTGAAGAGGGGCAGCAGCCTTTTCAGTAGTTGCAAGGGCAACAGTCTGGATGATTGACTGATCTGGCCTTGCAACAACAACCAAAACGGCCTTGCTGTGCTGGTACTGCGAACGGCTGAAAGCAAGGGGAAACTACAGCCGTAATTTTTCCCGAGGGCATGCAGCTTTACTGTATGATTACATGATGATGGCGTCCTCTTGGGTAAAATATTCCGGAGGTAAAATAGTCCCCCATTCGGATCTCCGGGCGGGGACTACTCAAGAGGATGTCGTTATCAGGAGAAAGAAAACTGGCGTTCTATGGATCGGAGCGTGGAATGTCAGATCCCTTAATAGGGCAGGTGGGTTAGAAAATTTAAAAAGGCAAATGGATAGGTTGAAGTTAGATATAGTGGGAATTAGTGAAGTTCGGTGGCAGGAGGAACAAGACTTCTGGTCAGGTGACTACAGGGTTATAAACACAAAATCAAATAGGGGTAATGCAGGAGTAGGTTTAATAATGACTAGGAAAATAGGAATGCGGGTAAGCTACTACAAACAGCATAGTGAACGCATTATTGTGGCCAAGATAGATACGAAGCCCACACCTACTACAGTAGTACAAGTTTATATGCCAACCAGCTCTGCAGATGACGAAGAAATTGAAGACATGTATGACGAGATAAAAGAAATTATTCAGGTAGTGAAGGGAGATGAAAATTTAATAGTCATGGGTGACTGGAATTCGAGTGTAGGAAAAGGGAGAGAAGGAAAAATAGTAGGTGAATATGGATTGGGGCTAAGAAATGAAAGAGGAAGCCGCCTGGTAGAATTTTGCACAGAGCACAACCTAATCATAGCTAACACTTGGTTTAAGAATCATGAAAGAAGGTTGTATACAAGGAAGAACCCTGGAGATACTAAAAGGTATCAGATAGATTATATAATGGTAAGACAGAGATTTAGGAACCAGGTTTTAAATTGTAAGACACTTCCAGGGGCAGATGTGGACTCTGACCACAATCTATTGATTATGACCTGTAGATTAAAACTGAAGAAACTGCAAAAAGGTGGGAATTTAAGGAGATGGGACCTGGATAAACTGAAAGAACCAGAGGTTGTACAGAGTTCCATTGGAATTACTGATGGCCTTGGGAGAGCCAGTCCTGACAAAACTCTACCATCTGGTGAGCAAGATGTATGAAACAGGCGAAATACCCTCAGACTTCAAGAAGAATATAATAATTCCAATCCCAAAGAAATCAGGTGATAACAGATGTGAAAATTACCGAACTATCAGTGTAATAAGTCACAGCTGCAAAATACTAACACGAATTCTTTACAGACGAATGGAAAAACTAGTAGAAGCCAACCTCGGGGAAGATCAGTTTGGATTCCGTAGAAACACTGGAACACGTGAGGCAATACTGACCTTACGACTTATCTTAGAAGAAAGATTAAGGAAAGGCAAACCTATGTTTCTAGCATTTGTAGACTTAGAGAAAGCTTTTGACAATGTTGACTGGAATACTCTCTTTCAAATTCTAAAGGTGGCAGGGGTAAAATACAGGGAGCGAAAGGCTATTTACAATTTGTACAGAAACCAGATGGCAGTTATAAGAGTCGACGGACATGAAAGGGAGCAGTGGTTGGGAAGGGAGTAAGACAGGGTTGTAGCCTCTCCCCGATGTTGTTCAATCTGTATATTGAGCAAGCAGTAAAGGAAATAAAAGAAAAATTCGAAGAAATGGGTAGATCACATAACTAATGAGGAAGTATTGAATAGGATTGGGGAGAAGAGAAGTTTGTGGCACAACTTGGCCAGAAGGAGGGATCGGTTGGTAGGACATGTTCTGAGGCATCAAGGGATCACCAATTTAGTATTGGAGGGCAGCGTGGAGGGTAAAAATCGTAGAGGGAGACCAAGAGATGAATACACTAAGCAGATTCAGAAGGATGTAGGTTGCAGTAGGTACTGGGAGATGAAAAAGCTTGCACAGGATAGAGTAGCATGGAGAGCTGCATCAAACCAGTCTCAGGACTGAAGACCACAACAACAACAACTTGGAAAAAGGCAGGACCATAACCAGACCCTATTATGCTTATTTGTTGCATCGTTTGAAACTTGCGTTGACTGGAAAAAGACCAAGGTTGGCACGCAAAAAGTGCTCTTTCACCAGAAAATGCACCATCCCACACATCAGCGATACCAATGGCGGAAGTGCATGAACTGGGCTTTGAATTAGTCCGTTATCCACCCCATTCACCAGACTTAGCCCCAAGTGACCTCTTCCTGTTTCCTAACTCGGAACCATGGCTTGCTGGGAGGAAATTTTCATCAAATGAGGAAGCGATCGTTGCAGCCAGCGAGTATTTTGCCGAGTTTCACCGAACCTATTTTTCCGGTGGGATTAAAAATGCTGGAGGATCGGCGGATCAAGCGTCTATCCCCCAATTAAGCCTATTTGAGAAGTAAGGTAAGTTTCTTGTGAAACAAACATTTTTTCCTGCTTTTTGCCAACACTTATCAAACAACTATCGTAATGTTTACTGGATCCGAAGACAATGAGTGAAGAAAAACTATGCGGTTGAATTATTCAAAAAAATGGTTCAAATGGCTCTGAGCACTATGGGACTCAACTGCTGTGGTCATCAGTCCCCTAGAATTTAGAACTACTTAAACCTAACTGACCTAAGGACATCACCACATCCATGCCCGAGGCAGGATTCGAACCTGCGACCGTAGCAGTCGCACGGTTTGAATTATTATTTTTTGTGCGAAATCCTATGGGACTTAACTGCTAAGGTCATCAGTCCCTAAGCTTACACACTACTTAACCTAAATTATCCTAAGGACGAACGTACACACCCGTGCCCGAGGGAGGACTCGAACCTCCGCCGGTACCAGCCGCACAGTCCACGACTGCAACGCCCTAGACCGCTCGGCTAATCCCGCGCGGCCGAAATTATTAAAGAATAGTTAAAAATGGTAGAAATGAAACACACCATTGAGAGCTAGCAAGAGAAATGTGATCTAATGATGATATTGGGCAGTAGAACGATGCAGGTGCTGCATGGCGGCATCGGTGATCCGGCTGCGACTGCAGTTACGAGTGGTCATCGTAATTTCAGATGCTCAGATTGTCCGGCAGTAAGACCATAGATTGATTCTCCGACTAACTGGTACTACTAGATCGACCTCCAGGTGTCTTTAACACTCAATTAATCTATCTCCACATGCACCTAAATGGTTGTTGTTTGTTGTTGTGGTCTTCAGTCCAGAGACTCCATGCTACTCTATCCTGTTTAAGCTTCTTCATCTCCCAGTACCTACTGCAACCTACATTCTTCTGAATCTGTTTAGTGTATTCATCTCTTGGTCTCCCTCTACAATTTTTACCCTCCACGCTGCCCTCCAATACTAAATTGGTGATCCCTTGATTCCTCAGAATATGCCCTACCAACTGATCCCTTCTTCTAGTCAAGTTGTGCCACAAATTTCTTTTCCCTCCAATTCTATTCAATACCACCTCATTAGTTATGTGATCTACCCATCTAATCTTCAGCATTCTTCTGTAGCACCACATTTCGAAAGCTTCTGTTCTCTTCTTGTCTAAACTATTTATCTTCCACGTTTCACTTTCATACATGGCTACACTCCATACAAATACTTTCAGAAACGACTTCCTGACACTTAAATCTATACTCGATGTTAACAAATTTCTTTTCTTCAGAAACGTTTTCCTTGCCATTGCCAGTCAACATTTTATATCTTCTCTACTTCGACCATCATCAGTTATTTTGCTCCCCAAATAGCAAAACTCATTTACTACTTTAAGCGTCTCATTTCCTAATCTAATTCCCGCAGCTTCACCCGATTTAATTCGACTACATTCCATTATCCTCGTTTTGCTTTTGTTGATGCTCATCTTATATCCTCCCTTCAAGGCACTGTCCATTCCGTTCAGCTGCTCGTCCAGGTCCTTTGCTGTGTCTGACAGAATTACAATGTCATCGGCGAACCTCAAAGTTTTTATTTCTTCTCCATGGATTTTAATATCTACTCCGAATTTTTCTTTTGTTTTCTTTACTACTGACTCAAGCGGGTGGGATAATTGAATATTAAATGTTCCTATTATTTATTTAATGCTGTTGTTTGCCGTTCTCAACACTGGCTCTCTAACTACAATTTTGGCAACCAGAAAATGATTAGCAAAACGTGAAGCCTGTAATTAGAATTCCTAGTGCCCACTTCATCTGATAAATACATTTATAGCTACAGCTTATAGCTCTGAGGAATGAGGAGATCGTCTGGGATTCATAATCAAAAACGATTCTCTCTAAAATGTTCACTATATTCTGAAAGTCACAGACCACACAATCTAACTACCAGAGCAGTTCAGAGTCTAATGCGCTGATGCAACTGTAACTGTTCAAATTAAATTTTTAAATGAATGCTCGCCATAATTTGATGATAATGTTCATCAAACGCCACGCTAAATAATGGTAGAATGTCTGTCCCGCGGCGGCACGTGAAAATACGACATACGCAAACTGAAGATAGATCATTAAAGTCATCCCAGAATTAACACTTCACTCGAAAACGATTTCATGGTGACGCGTATCCCGAGTAACTTATTACGGCATCCGAGGCTGTTTATAGCAATGATACCGACGCGACGCGACTCCCGGCACAAGTGGTGCGCTAATCGGCTAATCAGTGTCTGGAGAGAACTGGGGCCATCCATCCTCTCTCGCGCAGCGTTCGTACATATAAAGTCGCGGTACGGATGGCCAAGGGAACGCCTGATCAAATCCGCTCTCCCGACTAGCCGCTGGGCTAGTAATGCACCACTCCAAGTTATTGAATAAATCATTGCTTCCTTGGTGATGGCCGATGAAGCTCTCAATTTAAATGTGCAATCAGCACAAATGTAAGTAATCGTAATAAAACTCTGACGTGGCTAAGTCAAATATTTTGGGCGAGAGAATTAATTTAATTACACTACACGCAGTAGACGAGCTCTGAACTTGCCCTTTGGAGATACGCTATCGCTATAGTTTTATAGTTATTCAGTTGAAATTTCTCACATCTTTATGATTATAGCGAATCTCCCTTCTACTTAAATTTAAACATCCTAGCCTTATTTATTCGCCTACTTAATCTATCTTGCTTCCTTAATTTTTAAGACAAAAACCAGAAAATCATGAATTTCAACTAAAATTTTAATATATGAGATCCAGAATACTGTTTCTACTACATTATTATGAAAAAGGAATCTAAATATAAATTTTTAAGTTTCTTGCTCTTTTCTGTTGCGCCAATGATTTTTACAGAAAAACGTCCAAATTTCGAAAATGGTTAAAGTTATTGAACTGATATTCAACACATATTGATTTAGTAATACTCCTGACATGCTAGAAACGTTTCAGGTTATTTACTTGATTTTTAAAGTATTGCGCAACATTTATGACGTCAGAGCTAGTTACAGCGGACTAGGCTGGCACACAATGGAAAGACTGATGCGAATTTTATACGGCGGGAGTAGGCTGCTTCCCTACAAGGTCGACTGCAGAGGAGGCTCCACTTTTCATGGCCTACCTAACAGTGCTCATTTGCGCAGTTTTTGGCAGGCTACAAAGTTACTGCCTTCCTCTTGCGCCCTTGGTGCATCCGTGCACGAAGTCCCTTGCAAAGAAGGTACAAAATGCTCTCTTGCAAGGGAAAATGCCATATTAGTGAAAATTACCAACTCTTGAATTATTAGCAACCACGACCTGGAAAATTTACGACAATAATTCTATGCCGTGGCATCACCACTGTCAACTTGGTGTCTCTCGTCCGCCCCCGCCACATACATAATATCACAAATAAATGATAGTTAATATTAATAATTTTACTCAGAAATATCTGTGACTACCTTAACGGCATTTTAAGCTCTGATCCAGATGTGGCGATAATAGTTTGCCGCGCTCTTGGAGTGCGGCAAGAGCTCCTGAACAGAATCAAGCAACACTTCAGAGTAACATAACACCCAACGTGAGATTGTTACAAAGTCAAAACTATTCCATTTGAATGGGCTTCGCTTGAGTGTGATGATGAACATGGTCTTCTAGAGTGACTATCATAACGATCGCTTGGGACAGGTAGGAGACGTTCCTCGCCTTGCTACATACTGTATTTTCGAAGAACTCTATTAAGGAACCTTGGAAGATACAAGTTTTTCGTGATTCGTTTAATCACTGTAGGCGGATACTGCGACGATTTCTCGAAAAAAGGCACGGCCGCTTTTCTGTTCTTGTCCACCTGGTTCATTGCTCTCTCTAATAACCTTGATGTGTAAATGACGTTAAACTGCAACCATATTTTCTTACGAAGTTTCCAGTAGATGTGCTACAGAGTCCTAACCCACAATATCCCAACTGAACTACTGGCCCGTAATAATACTGACGTAAACGGTACATTATACGTTACCGCTCCAATCATCTCACAAGCAGTGAAAAAATGCTCCTATCGGAGCTCAAAAAGAGACCAATATGTTCCTGTTTAACAGACCCTGATTGAAAAGTGAGGTACCAGCTGCCTCATTCTACCTTCCTCAGCGTCTTTAAAAATTTTCCCAAACATTTTGCCATGCGAACATATTCGCACTCTTTTTAACATGTAACTCACCTCTCACTTTGTAATGGTTCTTTATTTACGTGACCATTACGGCACTCCAACCCCAGTTCTCGATACCAGTAATATCGTACTACTTTTCTGCGAAGTAACAGACATATTTTTGTGACAATATTCACGTTTGGTTTTATTAATGTACTCTGATGTGTCGATATATTACAGTGATATGGTTCTTGTGTGTATTATTTCTGTGAGACTGTCATAATCTTTGACTTACTTGTAACCGTTTTGGCGCGAATGGGCACAGAGCAGTCTTTGTTTCATTTTGCAGAAGTTAAGTTGTTATTTCGCTTTTTAAAAGAACAGTCAAGTCTTGTGTTTGGTTAAAATGGAAATTAAATATATGAAGATTGATACAAAACTGTTTTCTTGATGAAGTGACAATTAAGAAGAAGTATATGTGAATTTACAAGAAGCTTAATAAAAATGTGGATCGTGAACACTAAGTCAAAAATTATTTCTACCATACCATTTTTCTGATCTGGGATTGTTTGATCATTAAGAATTTCCTGAAAAACACATTTGTTAGGTTCAAAAATGGTTCAAATGGCTCTGAGCACTATGGGACTCAACTGCTGAGGTCATTAGTCCCCTAGAACTTAGAACTAGTTAAACCTAACTAACCTAAGGACATCACAAACATCCATGCCCGAGGCAGGATTCGAACCTGCGACCGTAGCGGTCTTGCGGTTCCAGACTGCAGCGCCTTTAACCGCACGGCCACTTTGGCCGGCACATCTGTTAGGTCTTCAAATATTGGTAAAATACAGATCTGGACCTTCTAGCAGTCAAAGTGGAATAACCACAGAATCAACCATATCAGCCATAACAACTTCGACAAAATGTACGTGGTAGTCCATTCAATATAAGTGCCAAAATTAATGACCTTTTTACAGTGACTTCATTATTTCCATTCTGACGATACCATCCACAGTCAATAACTTTGTTGTTGCCCGATTAAGCGAACATATGCTGCGCGAGCAACATTATTAATCTGATTTCTAACCTACTTTGCAAGTGGTGGTATTGTTAGAACTTCCACAAGCTCCTCTAACTGTAACTTATTCACATCCAAATAGTCCATTACTGTAAGTCGCTCATACCCATCCATTCCCCCTTGCCCATTATCATTAACTCATTCAGTCCGACTCGTTGTCATTATCTCTTTGTGTCTCTCTGTCACTTTCTCCTGTCTTACAGCCACAGTCTCCTTCGTTCTGTCCTATTATTAGTGTCTCCTCTTACTGTCACAGTCTCCCTCTTGTTCTCTCATAATGCTACTGTCTCATTCATTCCTTGCCACTGCTGCTGTCTATTCTCGTTGACACTTCCTCTCTCTTTCTCGCTGTCATTGTAATTGTTACTCAGTATCACAGTTACTCTCCCACTTCCACTTTTTCCTCTTTATTCTTGTCCCATTGGCACTGTCTCGTTCACTCTTTTCCTAGCACTGTTCTGTCACTGTCAACTATGTACCACTGCCACTATGTCCATATCTTCTCTCACACTGCCTTTGTCTCCTTCATTCTTTCCACACCTCAATCACTGTCTAGTATCCTCCAATATTTATCACTTTTCTATCTCTTTTCCACTGCATATGTATCCTTTTCTCTCAGCATAAATTTTTTTAAAGGTGCTGAGGAAGATAGAATGAGGCAGCTGGTAACTCACTTTTCAGTCGGAGTGTTTTAAACAGGAGCGTATTAGCCTTCTCTGTGCTCTGGTAGGAGCGTTTTTCCACTGGTTTCCTTCTTTTCCCTGCCACAACAGGGCATATAACTCATATGAAAAGAACTTTATGGGTCTGTAAAATTTTGATAATTTACTTATGTGAAATTGAAATAAAGCAACATTAGTTTTACACTACGGACCGGATTTTACGTGTACAAAAATTTTGCATGTGCTTCAGTGTTAAAAGGTGGAACCCCAGAACCCTCCTGATGATAATGGAGACACTATACGGCATATTTCTCCGTGCTACGTCACTTTATGTTTCCGCCTCACACGTAATTTTACTTGTGTATTTTATGTGTGCAAGTAGGGTAACTTTATACCTCTGTATCTCGGAATCCGATAAAGATGTCAAGAATATTTTGAAGGCTGTTCGAGATAGGGATCTAAGGAACACTTTTTTGGCTTTTCTAAGGAATCGCCCAAGAAACTAACGGTGCCTCCATAAGTCTCTTAAGGACCACCGTACATCTGATGAAACTAAAAACGAACCAAACTATTTGCTCCATTTGCCTAAGCTGGAGGAAGTGTACAGTATTCATAGTTTTACCCTTTACTGTAGGATAGTGACACTAAAACGATGCATCTGTTGAGTATACAAATGGTCCCTTGTCCAGGGGCTAACCAAAACACTTGACCCGACTACCCTATCACCAATAGAACCCGAGGTACGAACTCTAGAAGAATTCCGTTTATATGCGAGGCGTTTTGGGACATTTTAGGTAGCATATGTTCTCACATGCGTGCCGATTCCTTATTTACCCGACAACTAGCGTGATTTTCTAACGAAACAAGTTATTCAGTATTCAACAACATTCGTTTCCTTACATCCGAGGTTCCTTTTTGGCTTTTTCGTGTATCATGTGTTGTCCATCAGAAAATTACTATGTACCGGGTGATCAAAAAGTCAGTACAAATTTGATAACTTAATAAACCACGGAATAATGTAGATAGAGGTAAAAATTGACACCCATGCTTGGAATGACATGAGGTTTATTAGAACCAAAAAAAACCATATTGCTAGACGCGTGAAAGATCTCTTGCGCGCGTCGTTTGGTGATGATCGTGTGCTCAGCCGCCACTTTCGTCATGGTTAGCCTCCCAGATCCCCAGACCTCAGTCCGTGCAGTTATTGGCTTTGGGGTTACCTGAAGCCGCAAGTGTATCGTGATCGACCGACATCCCTAGGGATGATGAAAGACAACATCCGACGCCAATGCCTCACCATAACTCCGGACATGCTTTACATTGCTGTTCACAACATTATTCCTCGACTACAGCTATTGTTGAGGAACGATGGTGGACATATTGAGCATTTCCTGTAAAGAATATCATATTTGCTTAGTCTTACTTTGTTATGCTAATTATTGCTATTCTGATCAGATGAAGCGCCATCTGTCGGACATTTTTTTAACGTTTGTATTTTTTGGTTCTAATAAAACCCCATGTCATTCCAAGCTTATGTGTCAATTTGTACCTCTCTAGCTACATTATTCCGTGATTTATTCAGTTTTCAAATTTATACTGACTTTTTGAACACCCGGTATTTCGAGAAAGAAACGTACTCTACCCCAGCGTTGCCCCAGATTAGACGGAACACTCTCGTGGTGGTGCCTGCACCGTTGCCTGTGACTCGCCGATGTTGCCCCAGCCTGTGCTCGCGCCGTCACTTCTTCGGTCACACATTCTGCTCGGCCACGAAACAGAAACCCCGTTCGATGACGAAACCGAATCTGTTAACGGTGTCCGCGTGGCTGAGTGCTGAGGAACAGTTAGCTTCGAGCGACAGTGTGTCCCGCGTCCGTTGCTCTTCGTACGACAAACGTCGGGCTTATTCTGCAGGTACATCAGCAGCGCGACGCACACGCAATTAGCGTCAGCGGCAGTGAAATTTTCTCAGTTATTTACTGAGCGGTCGCGTGAGATACGGGGGATGATGACGCGCGGCCCGGCCAGATACTGGAGTGGCGTGCTCTTCCGCGAGGATTGGGCAACGGTCTAGCAGGCGCCGACCGCAGAGCTGGCCATCTGAGGCGAAGACCCCCAGCAGACAGCTGACTTTCCGGTGAGTACGCGCTCGCTAACCGCTGAAATTAGAGAAATTTTTCTGAACTTCCAAGGAAAAAATTTCATTTGACACAGTTCGTTTAACCTTCGGTCAGGTACAAGATGATGGAAGTTCCTTCCTCATAGCAGAGCTTAACACAGTGTTTCTCTCACCGTACATATTGCTTATTTTTCTTTATAACACACCAAAAGTGGTGCAGCGGTAGAGTCGTTGCCGGATCGACGGTGATAGAAATCTCCATCCGGTCATCCGAAGTTAGCTTTCCCGTCATTTCCCTAAATCGCTCAAGGCAAATGCTGGGACGCTTCCTTTGGAAGAACGCGTCGATTTCCTTCCCCGTCAGTCCCTAGTCGGAGCTTGTAGACTGTTTCTACTGATGTAGTCGTCAACTGAATGTTAAATCGTAATTTTCCCTCCTTTCTTTCTTCCGACAAGCCCTGTGTGGTCGAACATCCTCTTATAGGACGATGCAGTGACCTCTTTCATCGTCATAAAAATAATCAACGTGTAATAATCAAAGACGCCATATCTGTAGGCCTAGAGAGTCGCCGGCCGCTGTGGTCGAGTGGTTCTAGGCGTTTCAGTCCGGAACCACGCGGTTGCTACGGTCGCAAGTTCGAATCCTGCCTCAGGCATGGATGTGTGTGCTGTCCTTAGGTTAGTTAGGTTTAAGTGGTTCTAAGTCTAGGGGACTGATGACCTCAGATGTTAAGTCCCGCAGTGCTTAGAGCCATTTGAACTGTGGTGTCACCGCCAGACACCACACTTGCTAGGTGGTAGCTTTAAATCGGCCGCGGCCCAGTAGTACATGTCGGACCCGCGTGTCGCCACTGTGTGATCGCAGACCGAGCGCCACCACAAGGCAGATCTCGAGATACGGACTAGCACTCGCCCCAGTTGTACGGACGACTTTGCTAGCGACTACATGGATGAAGCATTGCTCATTAGCCGAGCCAATAGTTAGAATAGCCTTCAGCTAAGTCAATGGCTACGACCTAGCAAGGCGTCATTAGTAACATTGCATGTATCTAAAGAGTCTCACTTGTATCGCCACAATCTCCAGATGTACCACAAGGATGGATTAAAGTTAAGTATTACAGAAGCTACGTACTTTTCTTTATAGCAATCATTACGTATCCTGTTTCAGACCTCACGCACCCTCTTTGGCTTAGCGCGTGCCTGTCGGCTTCCTCTCATTGTGTCTAGGCTGTCTTGTCTAGACACAACATGAACCATCTGAAACCTCGAAAAGCACTAAAAGGAAAAGAAGCACACTTCTTTGAGGTAACCGCGGCTAGTCCTTCTTAGGATACCTTCCCAGTGAAAACAGCATGTTGACTCCTGTGAAAGGAGCGCCTTGAATCAAATCGCATAGCTAATCTGATCATTGGTAACAATCTATATTATTTGCTGGGTAACAAAGAGCGACTGTAATGAAAGTGTTGCAAAAGTCAAAAATACAAGGTGATTTTTTCCACCGTACACAAACTTTAGGGATTGATCGATAAGAGGATACAGAACAAAAAAGGTCTAATGAACTTATGTCTGGAAATGCATGGTTTCCATGCTAGAGACCATTTATTCAGTCATACATTGTTATAGAGATTGCCATCTAATATGCATTGTACCATGCAGCCACAGTTAACACTATGTGTTAAAAATGGTTTCCACGTGCCTGAACGCATAAGTGTACGTTGCCGTAACATTTTCTGTTTCACGCATTCATATTGGCCAGGCTACATCCGAACGGTGTCAAAGGCAGCATGAATACGCTGCTCCAGTGTTTCCACATCTGGAATGGGCTCTCCATAAACGACACTTTTGAGATGGCTCCACAACCGAAAATGGCACTATGTTAGAGCCATTTGAACCATTTTGAACCTAGAGTGTCACAGCTCCTCGCGGAAAGCAATCAAAGTCTCTGTCACCATCAGAAATCATACCACACCACACAAACGGCGTAGGTCCAGAAAGTTTCGAAACTGGATTAATAAAAAAGACAGAGAAAAGTTAAAATGATGGTTTTGATGACTCAGGTGTTCTACATAGCGTCCCCCACTTTACAACGCACGTAACAACCATGTGGAACTGTCAGAAAAGTTCTTTGGGATGTTGCTCAACTCGCGCGTGACATTGGTTTAAATATTTTCAAAATTGACACATACAGTGTCGATCGCAAAACACTTATTTCTATGGTAAGCGGTTTCGGTATTTGACCATCCTCAGACCCTCATATCATGATGGTAGGCAGTGGCGACGAATGGAGTGGGCGTTGTACCTCCAAGAACGTCATCAGTTGACGTCCGTGGAGTTACAGCATCCGCTCCATTCCCTCCACCGACTACCATCATGGTGTGAAAGTTGCAGGATGGTCAAATACTCACAAAAACGGGGTACCATCGAAATAAATGTTTTGTGGTCGAGACTATTTGTGTCCATTTTTAAATTACTTTTAGCCAGACCGCTGTTTCTCCATGAGCAATGTTTTTAAAAAATATTGGTTTAAATGTCGATTACCTCATCAAAGCGTTATCCTTTATGTGAATTTCTGCACTTTATCGTTTTGTGGCAGGTTCGTCTCGATAACGCGAAGTCTCACCACCCGTGACTATTTTTCCCGGAAAAGGATTGTCCGTGTTTGGCATTTCTATCAAGTCGCAGCAGGCTACCACGAGCGGTCGTTTTTGTTCGGGAGTCATGGTGTGCGGGACAAACTCTGCGCGCACTTTGCCCTTCTTCAAAATATTCTGCAGAATATCTTCAACACTTATATAGATATGTTACTACATTGCGATTGCGGTCGCACCTCCACTACATAACACTGCCTGTTCGCAACTGACTGGTCGTAAGCAGATCTCTTGTTCACAGTTGTTAGTTCAAGCTGCCACCGTACAGATGCGCTGACGTCGCTTGTACGCTAGTAAGTAAATCAGTCTCGGAACTTCTTGGACGAACAGTATAGGTGCTGCCAGGCCAGTAGTCACACCATCCACGCATTCTTACTAACGTTTTTAAATTTTAGAGCCCTGTGTTGATGTTACTTTGCAATTTATACCGAGACTGGTACGCGAAGAGAGAGAGAGATTCTTCATGGACCTGCAGGTCATTGTACACTTTGTCGTGCCCGTAGCAACAGTTATACCACATCCATAGCAGGGAGTACTTCATCGCATTATAATGATGAGAACGAGATACGATGGACTAGCGGCTGACCAATGCATGTAGACAGTCATTTTTCACTCCGTCCATACGCGAAAGAAAGAAGACAGAGAGTCTCTGACGTCGGTGCGAAGCACCCTCCACCATCACTGTACAGTGACATGCGGAATACGCACTTATTAGGTAGGTGCATAGGTTCGTAGCGTTTTTCCGTAACTTTAATAAACACGACAGATACGCACAACAGAAACTTTAGTCATAAGTAACATAAACTCCTTCACTATTTGCAACAGTCTACCAAAGTTGAAGTAACGATTCGATTCCGCCACTATAGACATCAAGTGGTTTTGAGGCGAAGAACTCGTCGAGCCGTGCTCGGAGAGCATTTCATCCGGGAAGGGAGTTCCTTGGAGGTTGTTCGATAGAGAGCGGAAAAGATGAAAATCCCAGGGCGCAAATCAGGCGAATAAGGTGGGTGCGTAATGACATTCCAACCCAACTCCTTTATAGCGTCTTTTTGTCAGTCTAGCAGAATGCGAGCGAGCTTTATCGTGGAGTGGCATCACTTCCCGCAGTCTTCCTGGTCGTTGTTCTTTGACTGCGTCTGCAAGACATCTCAGTTGTTGACAATGAATGGCAGCAGTGATTATGACACCTCAGGGAGGCAATTCGTAATACACCACACCGTCGCTGTTCCACTAGATGGCCGGCCGGAGTGACCGAGCGGTTCTAGGTGCTGCAGTCTGGAGCCGAGCGACCACTACGATCGCAGGTTCGAATCCTGCCTCGGGCATGGATGTGTGTGATGTCCTTAGGTTAGTTAGCTTTAATTAGTTCTAGGCGACTGATGACCTCAGAAGTTAAGTTGCATAGTGCTCAGAACCATTTGAACCATTTTTTCCACTAGATGCATAGCATTATCTTTTGTGGACGCACGCCGGTTTTTGTATTGGGAGTTGCTGCTTTGTTTGGGCTCAACCATCCCTTCCTTTGCCTAACATTGGCATAAAGACACCATCTCTCCTCTCCAGTCACGATACAGGATAGGAATGGCCGGTGTTGCTCACGAGTCAGTTGATGACGAGCAAGCAGAGATGGCCACCTGCTGATTTTTGTGATTTTGGCCTAGAGCATGCGCTGCCCGTGCACCCGATTTTTGAACCTCCCTCATTGTATGCAAATGTTGCACAATGGTGGAATGGTCACAGTTCATCACATTTGCCAGTTCTCTAGTACAGTGACGTGGATCGTTGTGAATTAATGCGTTTAAACGATCTTCATCAAATCTCAAAGGTCTTCCTGAACGTGGAGAGTAACTAATGTCGAAATGATCCTCCTTAAAACAATAAAGTCATTTTCTTGCCGTGTTCTGTCCAATGGAATTATCCCAATGCACAACGCAAATGTTTCTGGCTGCCTCTGCTGCAGTTACCTCTCTACCGAACTCATACTGAAGAATATGTCTGGAATGTTCCGATTTCTGCACTTGGCACTTTTATTTTGTAGCGTTCACAGCTCCATTCACTATCTCTGAATGACAAAATGGCGATGTGTAAAGTTTCGTAGCAACAGTGAACTACAAATAATAAATGACGAGCGATAAATAAACTCATAGCAACCGGGATACCAACAAGCAAAACAAAAACGCTACGAACGTATGCACCAACCTAATATAAACTTTCCAAAAAGTTTCACAGCCCTTGCATGTCTGCGAACATGTTTGCACTTAAATTGAAAGAAACTGGGGAATGGAATAAAATGCCTTATTAAATTAAGAAATAGCTTTACTCTTGAATCAGAAAAAACAGTAACCAAAATAAAGATAGTCTCTTCAAAAATCTGTCCACATCGGTGAAATCTAAATTTACTCCGATATTGCAATATGTCAGAAGTAACAGGCGTTGCGGCGATTACAACCGTTATGAAGTACAGGAAATGTATTCGCATTTGCGAAAATAGACAGCCTCCAACTGTAGAATGGAAAAACGACACTGAAAATCTGTGTCGGCCTCGGACTCGAACCCGAACTTCCCGCTTTATCGTGAGCGGCCTCTTTAACCACTTAGGCTACCCGAGAACGCTTCACAGCCAAACTCAAACTTCCATAAGTCGTCGTCTATGTGTCATTAACCTGCACTCACACACTTACTGCAATTCCCATAGATGGGAGATATCTAATCGAAAGTCACTAGCCTCGTATCGGAGGATAAAAACGATATTGTAGTGCTTGTGTAATATGTTCGGTCATTGTTGATTTGGCCATGCATTGTGGCGACTTCGGCCGTTACGAAATGCAGGAAATATATTCGCAGTTGGGACTGCGGGCAACTCCAACTGTAGAATGGAATGACGACATCACGAGATTTCGTGTCTGGCCGTGAAGCGTTTCGGATAGCAGAAATGGTTAATGTGACTACTAGCGAGAAAGCGGGAAATGCAGGTTCGAGCCCCAGTTCGGCACAGATTTTAAATGTAACTTCATTTTACAGTTGGAGGTTGCCCCTATTCGCAACTGCGAATACATTTCCTGACAAAATTAGCACTCGGTAACATTCAATAGCGTGCTGCTCCACCTTGTGCCGTGTGACGTGCTTGGGTCCTCCCTGGCTTGCTATCCACAACGTCATACAGACATAGCCCCACAGGCAAGTCTTAATCCTCGACGGCAGCCAACTTAAGATCACCACCGGGCCGTTTCTACCATTAAGGAAGACTGAGCGGCCGCATATACCGGCAAAATTTTAGGTGCCCAAAGGGGAGAAAAAATTAATTTGAAATCAAACAGTGAAAAAAATTGAGGAAATGGGGAGAAAAAAATGAAAAGGAGAAAAAACTAAAATACCGAATTGTTTTCAAAAGCATATGGAGCGTACGGAATGGTTACTGAACAAGTCTTTACTTTAATGAAAGTAGAAACATTGCCTTTACCTACCTCAAAACTAAAGCAGCCATTACTGAGTACGAAACGGAAACAAACACGACCCTGATTCATCTCTGATGAGTGCTGGAGCACACGTGCGGGACACGTTGCGATTATGCTGCGACCTGATACCATACCTCTGTCAGTCCCTATTTTTTTTTTTTTTTTTTTGCCTCTGCAGATCATTTGTCAAGCGTCTGTTTTATTATGTGGTTCTGTTGATGTTTTCAGCTCTGCTATTATGTCCTGTGGATAACATATCACATACTCACAAGTTAGGTTTTGTACTTCCGTTTCAACATGTCCAGAACGGGTAAAAAAAGAGTGCAGTTCAACATACCCATACATAATAATGAGTTGGTTTCTGTTTGTACGAGGAGATTTGCATTGTTGTGTCCTTGAATGTGGGTGGAAGGGAGGGATATCTGGGAGACCGATGGGAATACAAAAGAGGGGGCGTCATTTTTCAGTTCTTGCCTAGGGCGGCATAACACCTAGCAACGGCCTTTGGTCAACGAGTGTGTGAGCGGCCAAGATCTGCAAGTTTCAACCGGTTCCAAGTATGCTCAGTCGCCAGACAAAGCAGACCATTCCATTTGATTGGTCCCTGTCTCCTACAGGAAGATGTTCGCAAGGTGAACGAGGTGGACTCGCGCATTATCGTTCTGAAAAACGAACACACCTCCGAAATCTTGACAGTAGAGCTGGACAATAGATTGGAGGGTCCAGTTCCAAAACGCGCAGACCCCAGTTGCTTTCGACATCGATAAGCGTTGTTCGATATCCGTGCATGATGCTGGCCCAAAACTTGGCTGAGTCACCTCACTACTGAGACATGAACTGGCCTGGCGTCCTCCACGTTCTCACATTCTTCTACAACGACTATCAGCCATCACAAAAATTCATCCACTCACCCGTGAAGAGAACCCAATGAAAATAATCGAGATTTCTCCGAGGCCCCATTCTGGCTGTTCCCTTGAACATACAGCAGAGCAGATTTTTTTTTTTTTTTTTTTCTTTTTGGCAGTTTCCCGTGCCGACAACCCTTTTTGGCGTAAAGTGAAAATGCGTACGCGGTCTAAACATGAAAAGGACGTTCGAGTTATGTTGGCAGATTTACCAGCCAAGGCCGACCGGAGTGGCCGAGCGGTTCTAGGCGCTACAGTGTGGAACCGCGTGGCCGCTACGGTCGCAGGTTCGAATCTTGCCTCGGGCATGGATGTGTGTGATGTCCTTAGGTTAGTTAGGTTTAAGTAGTTCTATGTTCTAGAAGACTGATGACCTCAGAAGTTAAGTCCCATAGTGCTCAGAGCCATTTGAACCATTTTGACCAGCAAACAAGTGTCGCGCTGTCCCGTTCCCGATTGGGTACACAGCGTTGCAGGTTTACTCTTACCCGCATCAGAGTGGTGGCCGTACGTAGCGACTATCTGTAGTCACAGGAGTATTGAAAGAGAGGGCCCCCACTCAAAAATTTAAAGTACGAAAGTCACAAGAATGGCGCAAAACTTTTTTGATAACATCTTTAACGTTATTTATTTGTCAGTCCTCAGTTATTGTCAATATTATATTAAAAGCTTTTAGGTTAGGACCACGTCTATGCAACTGAATAAACACATTTGTTTTGACAGATGTGTTTCACCTCACTTTATTAAGGCATCATCAGTGGTCTGAAATACAAATACATTTTCATCTGTATACAGCACTTTGTTTGGGTTGTGTACTATTGTACAAGTAAATTGCAATCAGTTCAGACCTAAGCGACTTTAGCTCATTATACGAGGTCTGTTCGTAATTTCGCGCCAACGGTGTGTTGTGTGGTTGACATCCCTGCAATCACCTGTTTTTAATGTATAACTGCCTGAAGTTTCACTGTTGTATGTCTGTTAGTTATTTTCAGTGTTGTATTGAGTAGAACGTTGTGTCGCACAGTTTCCGAATTTAGAGATAACAGAGTTAGGGGAGAACTGCGTCTGCATTAAACTTTGCATGAAACTCAATAAAACCTTACAGGTACACACCAAATGATGCGAGAAGCCTACGGTTATGAGTACTTAAACCGTACTCGGTGTTACGAATGTTTCACCCTGTTTAAAAATGGCCGGCGGAAGTTAAAGATGACCCTCGTTCAGTACACCCTTCGATGCTCATGTCAGGAACGTCATTATGAATTTGTTTCACAGGGACAGACTTCTAATCGATGGTACTATCGGGAAGTGCTGCTACGCCTTCGAGAAAATGTGAATAGGAAACCACCTGAAATGTGTCGAGACAATTCATGGCTCTTGCATCACGATAACGCACACGCCATTTCATCCTTGTTGGTATGCGTCTAACCCACATAAAACGAAGTCACTGTACAGCCTCATCCTCCGTAATCTCCAGACATGGACTCTGTGGACTTTTTTGTTTCCAAAGCTTAAAACCCCGCTGGAAGGCCGTAGATTTGCAACGATAGATGAGATAAAGGAAAATTCGCAGACGGCGCTTCGTGCGATCCAGCAAGAGCCGTACCAAGACTACTTCCGGAAGTGGAAACGGCGTTGGAAGCGGTGTATCAGTTGTGGAGGAGAGTATTTCGAAGGAGACCATGCACGATAAGTAAAAGGTAGGCACAGAAAAATTTAGTGGACAAAGTTCTGGAATTTTTAAAAGAGACCTCGTATGTTTTGTTACTTACGGTGTTTCTAGATATTGTTCTGCATTCACTCCTGCTGTGCTACTAGCAAAGTTGTCGTTCTGCCTGTAGCAGTAAGCGCAATTCTCAGCACTGGACACAAACTGCACAGAAACACTTTTACACCTTATTAACCTCTTTGGTGTTATGCAATACTCCCAGTTCTGAAATGCATTTTGTAATGTTCCACAGCTGGCAACGCTATATAAAGTTAATAGGTCAATAGGGTGGAAAATTGTAAACGCAATTTGTATCCTCTGCTAGATAATTACCACATGGAGTAGTAGCGATAGAATCACCGCCTTAATTATAATGCATAACAGATTACATCGATCATCGCCGCTTGTCGTAACTACTGGCCGTTATTCGCTAGAAACATTATTCGTAATACATTAGGTCTGCGTAGTATTGGTTTAGCTATGGTTGTTCCGTCAGCCTTCCACTTCACGATCACATCACCAACAGTCGACTTGCACAACTTTCCAAGTGTTTCGAGGTCCTAATGGATTTGTTACTCAATAAATATCCAGTGACTAGTTCGCGTTTGAAGTCTCTGAGCTTTCCTGAGCGCACCATTCTGCTGTTATCGCTACTCTACTGACAACATTGTACTCCCCGCCTACTTTTATATTGGGGGTTCGGCCTCCTGTGACATCTAGAGGCTACCGCTTTACGAAAGTGTGTCATGATACTTTTGATAAGATAATGTACTTGAGACGTCCACTGGTACCTTACTAACCTCATCCAAGGTGATGATCAGTCGTCAGAGAAACCCTGTATTCGTTGCAGAATGGAACATAAAGCTATTGATCCATGTCCCATTCCAGGTGATCCCTTACACATGTTCTTCGTCCATCAGCATAATGGCAGCTCTGTACAGTTGTTAGTTATGGACACTTAGACGCCATATTGATCGTGTGGTTATGGTTGGGTAGTATCTCGGCCCACACAGGCCTCCCAGGTGCCTCCAAACAGGCAGTCCGGGAGACTACTGCCATGAAGATCCTCAGTGGTTCACTTGTCACGATAGCGATTTATGTTCGAATGATAACGTTGCGATGGGTACCAATTCGACATGAAATTTCTCGTGCTGACAAGTGATAATGCGCGCACATCTTAAGCTTGAAATGTCCCTTCTATGCGTGTTGACTAACTGTGTGCACAAACTGCACTGTCTCGTGTACGAATGGAGACATAGTGTCTTCAGCTGACGTGAACTGAGAACGCAGCTTTACTTCTACCTCTGTTTTGCAAATGGCTGCGAGTAGCGATTACCTGTGATCAAAAGAGTATAGGGAAAGAGGTTTCAGATCCAAGAAGCACGAACTACGCGTGTCATGTGGCTGACGCAAACTCCTGTTTGCATTTCATATTACTGCACTACTGGCCATTAAAATTGCTACACCATGAAGATGACGTGCTACACACGCGAAATTTAACCGACAGGAAGAAGATGCTGTGATATGCAAATGATTAGCTTTTCAAAGCATTCACACAAGGTTGGCGCCGGTGGCGACACCTACAACGTTCTGACATGAGGAAACTTTCCAAGCGATTTCTCATACACAAACAGCAGTTGATCGGCGTTGCCTGATGAAACGTTGTTGTGATTACTCATGTAAGGAGGAGAAATGCATACCATCACGTTTCCGACTTTGAAAAGGTCGGTTCAAAAAAATGGTTCAAATGGCTCTGAGCACTATGGGGCTTAACTACTGAGGTCATCAGTCCCCTAGAACTTAGAACTACTTAAACCTAACTAACCTAAGGACATCACACACATCCATGCCCGAGGCAGGATTCAAACCTGCGACCGTAGCGGTCACGCGGTTCCAAACTGACGCGCTTAGAACCGCACGGCCACACCGGCCGGCTGATAAAGGTCGGATTGTAGCCTATCGCGATTGCGGTTTTCGTATCGCGGCATGACTGTTAGCAGAATATGGAATCGGTGGGTTCAGGAGGGTAATACGGAACGCCGTGCTGGATCCCAACGGCCTCGTATCACTAGCAGTCGAGATGACGGGCCTCTTATCCGCATGGCTGTAACGGATCGTGCAGTCACGTCTCGATCCCTGAGTCAACACATGGGGACGTTTGCAAGACAACACCCATCTGCACGAACAGTTCGACGACGTTTGCAGCAGCACGGATTATCAGCTCGGAGACCATGGCTGCGGTTAACCTTGACGCTGCATCACAGACAGGAGCGCCTGCGATGGTATACTCAACGACGAACCTAGGTGCACGAATGGTAAAACGTCATTTTTTCGGATGAATCGAGGTTCTATTTACAGCATCATGATGGTCGCATCCGTGTTTGGCGACATCGCGGTGAACGCACATTGGAAGCGTGTACTCGACATCGCCATACTGGCGTATCACCCGGCGTGATGGTATGGGGTGCCGTTGGTTACACGTTTCGGTCACCTCTCGTTCGCATTGACGGCACTTTGAACAGTGGACGTTACATTTCAGATGTGTTACGACCCGTTCCTCTACCCTTTGTTTGACTCAATGCCCAGGCGTATCAAGGCCGTTATTACGGCCAGAGGTGGTTGTTCTGAGTACTGATTTCTCAAGATCTCTGCACCCAAATTGCGTAAAAATGTAATCACATGTCAGATCTAGTATAATATATTTGTCCAATGAATACTCGATTATCATCTGTATTTCTTCTTGGTGTAGCAATTTTAATGGCCACTAGTGTATTATATTTACTTTTATTCTCAATCGAACGATTTATTCTTAAAAGCATTCGACAGTTCGGAAAATAGGGATACAATGATATGGTAACTGTTAATAATAATTGTAAATTATTAAATGTGAGATCGAAGTCGGCCGCCATGTCGTGGTTCAGACCTGTTAAGCTTTGTTTACAGGGAGCAGATACGAAATAGTACTATACCTGCAGAATTTGGCTTCACGCTTACAAAACGGTAGGAAGGAAAATTAGGATTTAACTTCCGTCGACGACGAGGTCGTTTGAGGCGGAGTACGACTTCAGGTTCTGGGAAGAATGGGGAAGGCAAGCGGACATGTTAGTTAAAGCAATCATCCTGGTGTTCGCCTTTAAACGATTTCTAGAATCAACGGAAAACCTAAATCTAGATTGCTGGACTCCCGAATGCGATTCCAACATTTTTAATAAGAGTTTTTTCTCCTTTTGCGAGAAATTTCATTGTTATCATTAACAAGTGCTACGCCATTGTAGACCTATTTTCGTGAGCTGCCATGTACTATTAAAAACAGTGCATCATACATTTTTAAAGAAATTATTGATGCTGTTAGACCTCATTGGATTGTTTCGAATATTAATTGTGTATCAAAATAAGTCTCATTTGCCGAAAAGCTTCTATGATATTTTGATCTGTTCATGAAACACACTCTAAGCCAAGAAACGGCGCAACACGAAGGAATTATCCGAATGGGACGGAAACTGACATATGTGGTGTACATGTACAGGCAAGCAAATGATTACAATTTCAGAAAAAAATCTACATCTACAACGATACTCTGCAAATCACATTTAAGTGCCTGGCAGAGCGTTCATCGAACCACATACACAATTCTCTATTACTCCAATTTCGTATAGCGCGCGGAAAGAATGAACACCTATATCTTTCCGTACGAGCTCTGATTTCCTTTATTTTATCGTGGTGATCGTTCCTCCCTATGTAGGTCGGTGTCAACAAAATGTTTTCGCATTCGGAGGAGAAAGTTGGTGATTGGAATTTCGTGAGAAGATTCCGTCGCAACGCAAAACACCATTCTTTTAACGATTTCCAGCCCAAAACCTGTATCATTTCTGTGACACTCTCTCCCATATTTCGCGATAATACAAAATGTGCTGCCTTTCTTTGAACTTTTTCCATGTACTCCGTCAGTCCTATCTGGTAAGGATCCCACACCGCGCAGCAGTATTCTAAAAGAGGACGGACAAGCGTGGTGTAGGCAGTCTCCTTAGTAGGTCTGTTGCATTTTCTAAGTGTCCTGCCAATAAAACGCAGTCTTTGGTTAGCCTTCCCCACAACATTTTCTAAGTGTTCTTTCCAATTTAAGTTGTTCTTAATTGTAATACCTAGGTATTTAGTTGAATTTACGGCTTTTAGATTAGACTGATTTATCGTGTAACCGAAGTTTAACGAGCTCCTTTTAGCAGTCATTTGGATAACCTCACACTTTTCGTTATTCATTGTCAACTGCCACTTTTCGCATCATTCAGATATTTTTTCTAAATCGTTTTTCAGTTTGTTTTGATCTTCTGAGGACTTTATTAGTTGATAAAGGACACCGTCATCTGCAAACAGCCGAAGACGGCTGCTCAGATTGTCTCCCAAATCGTTTATATAGATAAGGAACAGCAAAGGGCCTATAACACTACCTTGGGGAACGCCAGAAATCACTTCTGTTTTACTCGATAACTTTCCGTCAGTTACTACGAACTGTGACCTCTCTGACAGGAAATCACAAATCCAGTTACATAACTGAGACGATATTCCATAAGCACGCAATTTCAATACGAGCCGCTTGTGTGCTACAGTGTCAAAAGTCTTCTGGAAATCCAGAAATACAGAATCGATCTGAAATCCCTTGTCAATAGCACTCAACATTTGAATAAAGAGCTAGATGTGTTTCACAGGAACGATGTTATCTAAACCCATGTTGACTGTGTGTCAATAGACAGTTTTCTTCGAGGTAATTCATAATGTTCGAAGACAATATATGTTCTAAAATCCTGGTACATATCGACGTTAATGATATGGGCCTGTAATTTAGTGGATTACTCCTACTACCTTTCTTGAATATTGGTGTAACCTGTGCAACTTTCTAGTCTTTGTGTACGGATCTTTCGTCGAGCGAACGGTTGTATATGATTGTAAAGTGTGGAGCTAATGCATCATAATACTCCGAAAGGAACCTAATTGGTATAAATGGATAATTTATTCAAGAGAACGAGCTTCACACATTGAGGAATCAATAACGCGTTTGTACACCTCTTACTCTTATGCAAACAGTTATTCGGCTTAGTATTGATTGACAGAGTTGTTGGATGTCCTCCTGAGGGATATCATGACAGATTCTGTCGCGTTGGATCGTCAAAATCCCGATCTGGCTGGAGGGCCGTGCCCATGATGGGCCAGATGTTCTCAATCAGGGAGAGATTCGGCGACCTTGCTAGCCAAGGCAGAGTTTGACAAGCACGAGGGTTAGCAATAGAAACTCTCGACGTGTGTGGGCGAGCATGATCTTGCTGAAATGTACGTCTACGATGGCTTGCCATGAAGAGCAACAAAACGAGGCCTAGAATATCAGCGACGTATCACTATGCTGTAAGAGTGCTGTGGATGACAATCAAAGAGGTCCTGCTATGAAAATAAATCGTACCCCAGACCATCACTCCTCGCTGCCGAGGAGTGTGGCGGGCGACAGTCTGGTTGGCATCCCACCGCTGGCTGGGGCGTCTCCAGGTACGTCTTCGGCCTGGAATCTGGTTGGCTGGAGTAGAACTGTCTTCAGTGATCAGTCCTGCTTCGAACTGAGTCCCGATGAGCAGCGAAGACGTATTTAGGGGCGCCCCAGATAGCAGTGGAATACCAAACTGATTGTAAGCCGTCATATAGCCTGACAAATAGAAGATGAAACTTCTTTATTTAAATGAGTGTGTCTGTACTTAAATTGCAGAATGACTGAGAAGATGAAACTTCTACGTTATATGATTCTGAAACCGCTGAGTAAAACTGACCGTACTGAGCCTACTTTCTCTTTACTTTTTCTTATCATGTCAACACTGACCCACAATATTCAGGCGCAACGCAATCTGACAGCTCAAAAAAATTGCAACCTGACTTCAAATAATTAATTCAAAAGAATGGCCCTGACTAAAACCAATCTTAACAATAACCTACACATTTCATTAAGCACTTACCTCACAAAAATCTTCATTACGCGAACTACTGCAATACAGCGAGCGTCATTACTGCCAGCTAAATAAAAGATTCCAACTACTAAAGCCACTAACTACTAATAGGCATGTGGTTAGCAAAGGAAAGATTTTGATGCAAACCAAATGATGTATTTTTTACCTTACTAATGTGACATCCAGTTCAAACACGAATATAAATCGTCATTGACATCTAGTGCAAAGGTATATAATCATGAATAATATTCAATCTCCAAGTCGAACATGTACAGATCGTTAGCCTACGCTAACAATTCAAACCTCTACCCTCCATCAATGCTAACTTCTCACATCTAACATCCATCACTTCTGGCTGTTCACCTCCAACTGCCCAACTGCACTTCCATCACTGCTGGCGACTAACTTCCAACTGCCGAACACTAATGGCGATTAACTTCGAACAACGAGTCCGACCAGCCACAGAGTCTCTTACAAAGAAAGCGCAGTCAGAGATCCAATGCAAAGCGCTACACAGCGCTGCCAACACAGCAGCACTTACAAAGTGATGGTCTGAGGATCCATTTCTTTTCTATGCTCACATTTTAGCAAGATAATGCCCGCCAAAGAGAGTTTCTACAGTTTGTCTTCGTGCTTCGCAAACCCTAACTTGCCGGCCGCGGTGGCCGAGCGGTTCTAGGCACTTCAGTCCCGAACCGCGCGACTGCTACGGTCGCAGGTTCGAATCCTGCCTCGGACATGGATGTGTGTGATGTCCTTAGGTTAGTTAGGTTTAGGTAGTTCTAAGTTCTAGGGGACTGATGACCTCAGATTTTAAGTCCCATAGTGCTCAGAGCCATTTGAATCAAACCCTCTTGGCCAGAAATGTCGTCGGATCTCTCCTCAATTGAGAACGTTTGGATTATTATTGGCTCGGCCCTCCAACCAGCTTTTGGCTTTGACGATAAGAAGCGCCGATTGGACAGAGTTTGGCACGATATCATTCACGAGAACATTCAGCAACTCTGTCCGAATAACTGCTTGCATGAAGGCCATAGCTGGACCAAAGTGTTAATGACTTACTCAATTTGTGAAGCTTATTCTCTTCAATAAATCATCCACTTTTTCTGAAATTTTAATCATTTGCTTCTCTGTAAATGTACATCTTATCTAATGATTTCCGTCCCATTCGGATAATTCCTTCGTGGTGCGTTTCGGCACCCCCCCCCCCCCCCCTCCCCGGCTTAGAGTGTATTACTCATGTTGTGGATTATGTGGCTCGCGCTAAATATTTTCTTTCCCAATGGAACATCCAAATACCCTGACTGGTGACTGCGAATTAACATCCCAAAGATGTTCGGGCTCAAATGAGGTTCCTCTTTGTCAAAATGTCGTCTAGGGGTTGAACTGCACGTATCGCATTACACGCCCTAAATTAAACACTTAGACCCTTAGGTTAAATTGTCTGGCAGATGGCAAGTTTGCGAAATTGTATGAAACGTACAAAGTTAATGTAACATACAATAACAGTAATAATAATAACGGGAGCTAAATTAACGACCCATAAATGATGTAGGCCACATAGTTGCGATTTGGTTAGAATAATGTTTATTCAGAAAGCAAACTAATAGCGAAAGTGGTCGTATTTAGAGTTACTGTTGCACTCGAGCGCATATCCATTTGACACAGTTCGATCATTGACAATCTCATCGCGAAATACAAGTCCAATACTCCACCTTGTTATCTACAAGAAAAGCTAGAGTTCACACCAGACGTGTGGCTGCTCACTGCTCAGAGACTAAATCCCGCCGCAATACCACTCAACGCGGAATTTTCTAAGTCGTTTCACTTCCTAGCTACCTAAAGACCGCCCGTCCGCTTTTGCATCTCCACCAGCAATGTCCACTTTGGCGTCTCCAGCCGAACTGTCCGCTTTCGCGTCTGCACCAGCACTGTCCACTTTAGTGTTTAGACCAGCACTGTCCACTTTGGTGTCTCTAGCCGAACTGTCCGCCTTCGTGTCTGCACCAGCATTCCCTCTGCCCACCTCCATGGGCACAAACAGCTCCTACGGGGTTTCCCTATGACATAGGTTCTCATCTGTCTCACTCGCACACTACAGCGCTTAGGCCTGATCAGCCTGGCCTCATTCAGCACAATAGACCTGTGAATTTCCCCATCTCGTGGCGAATGTGCGCTCATTGTGGCATACGGTCCTGGACGACAGGATTCTTTTCACAATTCCTGGAAGGCTGTCTCTTTCGGCCATACATTTAAATGAGGGCGAAATGTGGGTTAACGCACATGACTCATAAGTCGTGATACTGAGCGATATATCGCAGCAGTCAGCACACTCGTCTGCGTTCCTGCCATGCTGACTAAAGATTTACGTGGTTTCCCTGTATTTATAAAAGCGAACACCTAGTTGATTCCCTTGAGAACGATACGGCGCTTTCTCTTCTCTCTCCTTACTCTATTCGAGTGTCTGATCCATATCTAGTGACATCATTACCTACTGGTCATTAAACCCTAACCTTACATCTCTTCGAGCTTGCGATTTCCACATCACGGAGCAGCGGCGCTACCAAGTTCGTCCAAGTGTTTCAGTAACTACGACAGATATGGTACTCTCATCACCATTTGATTTTTTATGCTCTCACAGCAGGTGTGAGTGCAGAACACGTGGAAACTGGCTTCTGCCTCTTTATGCAGGCCATAAAACCTTCATTTTTTGCCCAAATATGTTTCTGCTTATTTGTTCAATCGTCAGTGGCATCTATTGTACTGAAGTCTGAAAATACAACATATTAGTTCTTAACTGAAAAGTAAACGAGAATTTCTTATCTACTGCCATATTTCATGTGTTCACAGTCTCAAAAACCTGTTAATATATCAGCATAATCAGGCTGCACTCAAAACCTGTAATCCGAACTGCAACCACGGTAGCTCTTACAGCATTAAAACCATCTACAGGCATGACAATGACGAGGTACGCGCAAACTAAGTTGACACTCGGCGCCGCGGCTGATGGGAGCGATCATAAAGGCATCTCCCACTTACAGTCACTCTCAGCAACCACCGCACCGAGTGTCAACTTAGTTTGCGCCTGTCATATGTGCTAGTAGTCGGTTGTATTGAATCAGAGCAGTAAGATGGGTCAACGTGGAATCGTGACAGAAGGGCAGAAAGGAGTTGCCGTTGTGTTTTTCCGGGTGATAGAATTTTCCATTCTTGATATGATCATCCACGGCAGCAATATTTCATATTCTGATATTTCGGCTGTTAGCCAGACAGCCAACTTCAAGGATGGTACAGTATAAATCGCACTGTATACACTATGTGATCAAAAGTGACTTACAAGTTCGTGGCGCCCTTCATTGGTAATGCTCGAATTCAATATGGTGTTAGCCCACCCTTAGCCTTGACAGCTTCCACTCTCGCAGGCATACGTTCAATCAGGTGCTGGAAGGTTGCTTGGGGAATGGTAGCCCATTCTTCACGGAATGCTGCACTGAGGAGAGGTATCGATGTCGGTCGATGAGGCCTGGCATGAAGTCGGCGTTCCAAAACATTCCAAAGATGCTCTGTAGGATTGAGATCAGGACTCTGTGGAGGCCAGAGTATTACAGGGATGTTACTATTGTGTCACCACTCCGCTATAGGCCGTGCATTATGAACAGGTGCTTGATCGTGTTGAAACATGCAATCGCCATCCCCAAATTGCTCTTCAACAGTGGGGAACAAGAAGGTGCTTAAAACATCAATGTAGGCCTGTGCTGTGATCGTGCCACGCAAAACAACAAGGGGTGCAAGCCCCCTCGATGAAAAACACGACCACACTATAACACCACTGCTCAGAATTTTACTGTTGGCACTACACACGCTGACAGATGACGTTCGCCGGGCATACGCCATATCCACACTGTCGTCGGATCGCCACGTTGTGTACCGTGATTCGTCACTCCACACAACGTTTTTCCACTGTTCAGTCGTCCAATGTTTACGCTCCTTACACCAAGCGAGGCGTCGTTTGGCATTTACCGGCGTGGTGTGTGGCTTATGAGCAGCCGTTCGACCATGAAATCCAAGTTTTCTCACCTCCCGCCTAACTGTCATAATACTTGCAGTGGATCCTGCTGCAATTTGGAATTCCTGTATGATGGTCTAGATAGATGTCTGCCTATTACACATTACGACCCTCTTCAACTGTTGGCGGTCTCTGTCGGTCAACAGACGAGGTCGGGCGGTACGCTTTTGTGCTGTATGTGTCCCTTCACGTTTCTACTTCACTTTCATATCGGAAACAGTGGACCTGGGGTTGTTAAGGAGTGTGGAAATATCGGGTACAGACGTATGGCACAAGTGACACCCAATCACCTGACAACGTTCGAATACCGCGATTTCCGTGGAGCGCCCCATTCTGCTCTCTCACGATGTCTAATGATTCCTGAGGTCACTGATATGGAGTTCCTGGCAGTAGGTGACAGGACAATGCACCTAATATGAAAAACGTTTGTTTTTGGGGGTGTCCGGATATTTTCGATCACATAGTGTATATGACACCGTGAATGAAATTGCCCGAGTTGTTGGTAAATCTAGGTTAATTTTCATAATGTCTACAAGAAACAGTGTACCTCTGGAAACCGTTTAACACGACGTAACAACTTTGGCTCTACAAAGTTCCTGACCGGCAAGGATCGTAGACCAGTCACACCTTGTCACTGACAATCTGTCTTAAATCCGACACGAATTGCTCCCATCTTTCGAGATGGTGACAGCCCTATTCACAGGGCTGCACTGAGACGTTACTGATTTGACGAGAACTCATGTACCCTATCGATCCTTGAGTGGCCAGCCCAGTCACCGATATTGATCCTATGGAAAATTTCTCGAAGTGGTTGGAACTCTGGATGAAGAGTAGCAATCAGTATCGCACAATTCTAGACCTGTACTGTCCATTAATACGCCCACCACTCAAAAGACTGAATAACCACCTTTTTCAGCTTGGGCCGCTGTGAGTCGTGCGGGAAGAGAGTCGATGATGTTCTGGAAGATACCGACAGGGATGTGGAGTCAGGCCTACTCCAGTGCCTTGCCTATTGCTCTAGGTTTCTCAGTGAAGCATCTGCGATGCGAATAGCCCGGTTGAGGTGGTTCAAATGGTTCAAATGGCTCTGAGCACTATGGGACTTAACATATATGGTCATCAGTCCCCTAGAACTTAGAACTACTTAAACCTAACTAACCTAAGGACATTACACAACACTCAGTCATCACGAGGCAGAGAAACGGTTGAGGTGGCTGCGCAAATTCTCTATTAGGTATTAATCTGGGTAGTTGGTGGCCAGGGATGTATAGTAAACTCATCCTGGTGCTAAACTTCCTGGCAGATCAAAACTGTGTGCCGGACCGAGACTCGAACTCGGGACCTTTGCCTTTCGCGGGCATGTGCTCTACCAACTGAGCTACCCAAGCACGACTCACGCCCCGTCCTCACAGCTTTACTTCTGGGAATCATCCTGATGCTCTTTGACCCATGCATGTACACTGCAATCTGTGTGACGCGTTGTCCTGCTAGTAGATGCCATCGTGGCGAGGATAAAGAAACTGCATGTAGGGCCAGACATGCTTTCCAAGGATAGATACATACATTTGTTGATCCATCGTGCCTTCCATAATTCTAGATAGTCCAGGGAATGCCACGAAAATATTCCCCAATTCATAATACTTCCCCCTCCGGCCTAGACCCTTACGACGATTGTTGCAGGATGGAGCATAAAACGTGGTTCATCTGAAAAACCCAACTGTCGCGGAAGTCCAGTTGCGGCATTGGCGTGCAAATTCCAACCTTTGCCGCCAGTGAACAGCAGTCAGCAAAAGTGATTGAACCGGGAGCTTGCTGCAGAGGTCAATATGCAGCAACGTTCACTGCATAGTTACTGAAGAGACGCGGTTGGTAGCCCCTTGGTTCACCTGGCCGGTGAGTTGCTCAACAGTTGCGCGTCTGCTCGCTCCTACACATCTCGAAGCCGTCCTTCATCCCTGTCATCTATGGCCCATGGTGCACTACAGCTGCCTCGACGCCGTTTTTGAGTAGCGCTGTTTTGAGTTGTACGGAACACTTCAACCACGGCGGCACGCAGACTGTTTCCAATCTGAGCCATTTTGGAAATGCTTCCAACCTTGGCCCGAAAGCCAATGGTCATGCCGTTTCGGACGTCAGGTAAACCACTCCGTTTTCGCATTACGACAACGATTGCACCGTTTTCAACGTCCCCCCCGACGCGCTTTGTATACCCTCCACTGCAAGTGCTCCCAGCGACCGTCAGTAAGGGGTTACTGTTATTGCATGTTGATGTCGAACAAAGGCGGTAATCACATGAATGTGACTGGACTGTGTATCATCAATGAGCGGCTTCAGGTGCATACAGCATACCTTGCGAAACTTGTGGACTCTCTTCCTCGCTGAGGCTATTGTCGAGGCTGTGTTAGACCTCGTTAGCGTCATGTCACCTGGGGGTGACTAATTTTTTGTCTGGTGCTTACGCATACTTTGATCAATAATGCGGAGCGTCTGAAATGATTCGCTTTGGGCAGCGCTGCAAGTTTGTTAAGGAGCGTGTTTACCCAGATGTAAGTTTCCACCGGCAGCAGCAGCGGCTGCGAGACGTTGCCACGCGACCTGGGCCGTGGCCGGCGCTATCTGGGGTCAGTGGCGCCCCCCGCGAATCCCCAGATAACCCGCCGCCCGCTGGACGGCAGCCAACGGGCCCTGTGGCGGCACGCCAGACAGCGTCCGCACGCCGCCGACCTGGACATCCGCAAGGCGGCCAGGTGTCTGCACCGCCGCGTCCCTCCAGCACCCAGCAGGAGAGCAGAACAAGGGCTGCAGTTAACGTAGGGTCACAAGCATTTAACAGTTTCCACAACAAAACTCTGTCTTCAACTCTGGCAGAAAAACCAAAGACATTCTGATCGTATGTAATGTACACCAGCGGCAAGACACAGTCAATACGTCCAATGCGCGATAGCGATGGTAATGTTACCTAAGGCAGCGACACTAAAGTGGATTTACTAAAGATAGTCCTCCAGACGCCCCCCTTAGCTGACCGGTCAGCGCGTCTGACTGCCGTGCAGTGGGCCTCGGTGTAGTGCAGTCTCTCAAAAAGGCAATTCTTCCAGTCCAAACTCACTACCAATTAGATTCATGCGAAGGGCGCTCAGTGAGTAATGCCACACTTTTTTTGTCTCGCCCAGCTTCGATTGAAATAATGTGGACCTTATTGTAAGATATCGTGCAATATTCCCTCTTCAGCCCCTGTAGTTTCCTGAAGTTCCCAGGGTGGCGATAGCGGCGCTATAGGTAGCCTTCAAACTGCATTCCAAGCAGAGAAAGTCAATGAGCTTCTTTTGGCGGAAAACCAGAGCATCGCAGATATTCATAGGCGCTTGCAGAATATCTACCTTGCAGTGAACAAAAGCACACTGAGTCGTTGGGCGAGGCGTCTGTCGTCATTCCAACAAGGATGCGGATACCTGTCTGATCTCCCGTGTGCCGGCCAGCTGTACACAGCTGTGACTCCTGCAGTGTCGGAACGTGCGGACACTCTCATTCGTGGTGATGGTGATAGACGGGTCGCAATCAAACACCTCGCTGCACAATGGGACGTCTCTGTTGGCAATGCTGACGCACTCATACACCAGTCGAGGTGCTCAAAGGTGTATACCCGGTGGGTTACTCGTCACCCAGCAGAAGGCCACAAAAAGCAACGAGGAACCGTCTGTGCGGAGTTACTTGCGCACTACGACACTGATCGTGACATTTTTTTGTCGAGCGTTGTCACAGCCGATGAAATATGGATTCATCACTTCGAACCGGGAACGAAACGGCAATCCATGAAGTAACGCCACACTACCTCTCCTCCAAAGAAAAAATTCAAAGCCACAACCTCATCCGGTAAAGTCATGACGACGGTCCTCTGTGACTCTGAAGTGGTTATTCTGTTTGATGTCCTCCCTCATGGTGCAACATCAACTCGGAAGTGCATTGTGCTACCATCTGGAAATTGAAGAAACGACTTCAGTGTGTCCTTCGCCGCAAAAATGCAAAGGAACTTCCCCTTCTCCATGACAACGCTAGACCACGCACAAATCTGCGCACGCATGAAGAGGTCAGAAAACGCCGTTAGACTGTTCTTCCTATAACCTGGATCTCGCACCTTCCAACTTCCATTTATTCGCCTCAATGAAGGATGCAGTTCACGGGAGCGATACTTGGACGATGGGGAGGTTATTGATGCAGCACGACGTTGGCTCCCACGTCGGCTAGTGGACTGGTGTATCACACGGACGCACAGCCTCTCCCAGTAAAGCGATTTAAGGCCGTTGCATTGAACGGAGATAACGTTGAAAAATTGAGTTTTGTAGCCAAATAAAAGTGGACAATAACTTGGTGTAATGGAATCCTGAATAAAGCCAACCTGCTTTCAGAAAAACAATGTGTCGCGTTACTTACTGTAATATGCAATTGCTCCGTACTTAGCAATCATATGCAAGTTACAGGAAGGATCAGTGTCCACAGACTTGAAAGTTGCACAGATCACATCCACAGACAGAAACAAAAATATAAGCAATCTGGTGAATTTTATCTGGACTTGCCAAAAAGTAATTTTTATGTGAAAACTGTTAAAGCTTTTTTTCAATCTTTATTAATATTTAACATCTTTATTCTTCATGTATACATACCTTTCCAACGTCATGACCTGTTAGAGCGCGTGGAATAGTACCTCGTGTCTTCCTCTTATTGGGGGAGTTTAATGCCCATAATCCTCAGTGGGGCGGCGACACTGTGACACTGTGTCTCTATGAGGCTGATTACTAGAACACCTCCTTTCGGAATTGCCTACTGAACACTGGAGCTTCAACACATTTTAGTGCGGCCCACCTGACATACTCGGCTATTGATCTCACATTTTGCAGCCCGAGTATCTTAGCCCTGATTCAGTGGTGCGTTCATGGCGATCTTTGTGACAGCGACCATTTTCCTATCGTTCTATCCATCTCCACCAACAGACATCTGTAACGCGCTTCACGTTGGTCGCCTCGAACAGCTGACTGGCAAGTTTTCTCCTCACAGCCATTTCTGCAGCCGGTCGTGTGGGCCGCGCGGGGCAGCCGCGCGGTCTAAGGCGCCTTGCCACGGTCTGTGCGGCTCCCCCCGTCGGAAGTTCGAGTCCTCCCTCGGGCGTGGGTGTGTGTGTTGTCCATAGTGTAGTGTGTGTTGTCCATAGTGTAAGTTAGTTTAAGTTAGATTAAGTAGTGTGTAGGCTTAGGGACCGATGACCTCTGCAGTTTGGTCCCATAAGAACCTTCCACAAATTTCCAATTTCCAGTTGTGTGACGAATATCGACAAATCGATACTACACACATCAAAAAAAGTTTTGCATCACCCCGGTTCCCAGAACTCCTGAAAGTAGAGTTGACTGTGTATACTGTATCACATACACAGTCCCTGTGACTGTTGAGACATGTCACTAAACCTGCCCAAAGATGTAAATAAACATGCATGAGCAGTGCCTATTAGACGGAGGGGGTCCGATAGCGGATCAGTTCCAGTCATTCTACCAGGAAGGAGGTACACGTGTTGTCTGTAGTTCAACCATGCGTAGACGCTCAATACCGCGATTCGATCACGTCCTCATTGTTGCTTCGTGCCAGGAATGGCTCTCAACAAGGGAAGTGTCCAGGCGTCTCGAAGTGAACCAAAGCGATGTTGTTCGCACATGGAGGAGATACAGAGAGACAGGAACTGTCGATGACATGCCTCGCTCAGGACGCCCAAGGGCTACTACTGCAGTGGATGACCGCTACATACGGATTATGGCTCAGAGGAACCCTGACAGCAACGCCAACATGTTGAATAATGCTTTTCGTGCAGCCACAGAACGTCGTGTTACGACTCAAACTGTGCGTAATAGGCTACATGATGTGGAACTTCATTCCCGACGTCCATGGCGAGGTCCATCTTTGCAACCTCGACACCATGCAGCGCGGTACAGATGGGCCCAACAACATGCCGAATGGACCGCTCAGGATTCGCATCATATTCTCTTCACCGATGAGTGTCTCATATAGCTTCAACCAGACAGTCGTCGGAGACGCCTTAGACACACTGTCCAGCGAGTGCAGCAAGGTGGAGATACCGTGCTGTTTTGTGGTGGCATTACGTGGGGCCGACGTACGCCGCTGGTGGTCATGGAAGGCGCCATAATGACTATACGATACGTGAATGCAATCTTCCTCCGATCTATAGTGCAACCACGTCGGCAGCATATTGGCGAGGCATTCTCCTTCATGGACGACAATTCGCACCCCGATCGTGCACATCTTGCGAATGACTTTCTTCAGGATAACGACATTGCTCGACTAGAGTGGCCAGCATGTTCTCCAGACGTGAACCCTATCGAACATGCCTGGGATAGACTGAAAATGGCCGTTTATGGACAACGTGACCCACCAACCACTCTGAGGGATCTACGCCGAATTGCCGTTGAGGAGTGGGACAATCTGGATCAACAGTGCCTTGATGAACGTGTGGATAGTATGCCACGACGAATACAGGTATGCATCAATGCAAGAGGACATGCTACTGGGTATTAAAGGTACCGGTGTGTACAGCAGTCTGGACCACCAACTCTGAATGTCTCGCTGTATGGTGGAACAACATGCAATGTGTGGTTTTCATGGGCAATAAAAAGGGCGGAAATGATGTTTACGTTGATCTCTATTCCAATTTTCTGTACAGATTCCGAAACTATCGGAACCGAAGTGATGCAAAACTTTTTTTTATGTGTATATTATTCGTGCTGCAGCAGCAACGATACCCTACCCCGCCGGCTCATCCCAACGACCGCCGATGCCCTACCTGTAATTCCACAAATATTAGTCCTTGTTGTTGCAACACAGGACCTGTCGGATCTTCTAGTGTTTTTCATATAAGCCATTTTTTGCTGATTCTGCTGGGAACCTCCTCCTTTCTTATCTCATCTGTCCAATTCCTTTTCAGCATTCTTCTGTAACATCACATTTCAAGTGCTTATATTCTCTGTGTTTTCTCACAGTTCATGGTTAACGTCTATCTAGAGCTGTATTCCAGTATTTTAGCGGGGAATGCTCTTTTTACCTGCGTCTTATATCATCCTTTCTTCGTCCATCATCCATTATTTTGCCTCATAAGCACCACAATTTCTTCACTGCGTCTACGTTGTGGTCCCCAATTTTGATATTAATTTTCTTTCTTACCTCAGTCTCATTAATACTTTCGTCTTTCTTTGGTTTACTGTCAATCCACATCCTGCGCTCATTAAGCTGTGCGTTCCATTCAACAGGACGAGCTATTCTTCCTCACATTAACAGAGGACAGCAATTCGTCATCGAATCTTGCCATTGCTATTCCTTCACTCTAAAATTTAATCGTGAACCTTTCTTTTAGTTTCTTCATTACTTCTTCGTCGTACAGGTTGAAAAATAGGGGAGAAGGAGTGCAACATTGTCTTATGGAGGATTTCTCTTTTGGTCTTTAATATTTTTTCCCTTCTTTGCTCACGTTTGTTTTGTGTGTTACCCGTCTTTTCCTACAGCTAACATTTATTTTTTCTCAAGATTTCAAATATCTGTCATCATCTGTCGAATTCTTTTCTAGGTCAACAAATCCCTTGAAAGGGTGTTGAGTTTTCCTAAGTTTTGCTTCCGTTATCAAGTTTAGCATCAGAGCTTCCTTTCTGGCAGCTAAAGTCATCTTCGTGTAACAGAACCTCAGGTTTATTTCTGCTCTTCTGTATGTTTATTTATTTATTTATTTACTGCTTATTTATGCCGGCCAGATTAGGGCTTTAAGACCCTCTCTTACAATCGACCAGGAGCAACACATTCAAAAAAATTACAAAATTTCCCAATAATGATAATAATAATAATATTGATAATAGTTATAACTGACACTAATAACAATAATAAAAAATAATTATTATTATTATAGCGAAGGGCAGTTAGAACGATATAGATTAGCGTAGCACATTTGAAACCACCTTTAGTATTATCAGAAGGGGAATGGATGAACAGAAGACTGAAACGACGATGGCAGTGGCTATTACGAAAGAACAGGATATAAGTAGAGATCTCAGCCGACAAGAAGTAGAGGAAAGTTGTGGGGGAGGGGGGCTGACGGTAGTAGACTACACACAGTGTAGAAGAGATGGGCATTGTGATAGAAGCTCGACCAATAACTTTTTCAACTTTGGAAGGAATTTAATTTCTCCGATATTTTGAGCAAGATTGTTCCAAAGTCGGGCTCCTGATACAGAAAAAAATTTAGAGAACACGCAAGTGTTATACGGTGTACAGGGAGAATTTTACTTCGTTGGAAACGAGTATTTCTGCCGTGCTTTTCATATAGCAAAGTAAGAGTTGATGACAAATACGAGGGAGTACAAGGATTGAGAAGACGGTAGAACAAACATAGAGTATGATAGTCTCCACGCTTATCGGCAAGTACTCATGATAACTGTTCTTAGGCTAGTGTGTGGTCGAAAGAGCGTACGTCACAAATGTATCGTACACAATCATTGATCACCAGTTCCAACCTGTGTGAGCTTTCGTACCAAAGTCCCTGAGAACGGCTTCACGATTGTCAAGTATGGGCAGTATTCGTTTCTCTACGCGCTTCTTTTTAGGCTCGAAAGTAAATACTTCTTTCCAGAATGAGATTTTCACTCTGCAGCGGAGTGTGCGCGGTCGGGCACACAGTTTTAATCTGCCAGGAAGTTTCATATCAGCGCACACTCCGCTGCAGAGTGAAAATCTCATTCTGGAAACATCCCCCAGGCTGTGGCTAAGCCATGTCTCCGCAATATCCTTTCTTTCAGGAGTGCTAGTTCTGCAAGGTTCGCAGGAGAGCTTCTGTAAAGTTTGGAAGGTAGGAGACGAGGTACTGGCAGAAGTAAAGCTGTGGGTACCGGGCCTGAGTCGTGCTTCGGTAGCTCAGTTGGTAGAGCACTTGCCCGCGAAAGGCAAAGGTCCCGAGTTCGAGTCTCGGTCGGGCACACAGTTTTAATCTGCCAGGAAGTTTTAAATACTTCTTTATATTTCTGTAGTGAGTGAAGCGACGCTGATACCTTATTACAGACTGCTGTTGTTTGTTCAGCCCAGTCTAAATGATGTCTAAATGGTGATCCCGAACCATCTTCAAGTTCTTTGCAAAAGAATAAAAAGTTATTTCTGCCGCGTTTGGGATGAATGGGGGACAGTTTTCCTGAACTGAGGCGTAATAAGTCCTTTGTGAGCGGCCAAGATTTCTTGAGCTTTAGATGGTTTCTGTTTTAAATTTGTATTATTCTGGTCAGCAGTCTGCGTGCATGAGCTGTCAAGCTGATAGCCCTACTATTTTCACATTAATGCGCCCCTACCGTCTTCGAAATTGTATGGATGAAATTCTTCCAAGAGGCCGATGGTACCCATTAGTGTTGGCTTTTGAAAGATGGATTACACAGCATCTTTCAAAGAGATTTTTTTTCTTTTTCAAGTGAACGTATAACTGATCTTTTCAGCAAATGTGGAGTTACAAAATACCTACTAACAGCTTCTACAAATTTTGTCTCAGGTGTGACAGAAGTAAACAGTAAAGAAGCCTAAGGTTTATAGTCCCATCGACGACGAGCTTATTAAGGATGGAGCACAGACTCCGATTGGGTAGATCGGGGAAGGAAATCGACCGCGTCCTTTTCAAAGCAACCATTCCAGAGTTTCCCTGAAACTATCTAGGGAAATCACAGAAGGTATAAATTTGGTTGGCCAGGAAGGGATTTGATTAACCGCTCCCCCAGCTCACGGATGTAAGTTAACAGTCGCAGAATCAGACGGGATTAACATACCTAAACTTCACATGTTTCCTTCTCAAGAGCCGCTTACGCATAGATACATCTTTTGACTACTGAACATGAAACTCTATTGCTCTTTCTCAGCTCCGCTGTAATAATTAAACCATGGATTTGATAAGTCTGAGTGATGACTCTAACATTCTAAATTTGTAGCCTACTAACTTACCCCTGTAAACCATTTTGTGCCAACATTCACTTACGGACTCAAAAATTGCATAACATGACTACGTCAAATAAATTTTGTTTTATTTAGATTTTTTAACAGATAAAGTGGTTTGCTATGTGATCTAGCTACTCGCTATTTTTAAATCTGTTGTACTTTTTATGTTCAGACTATCCACACAGGTTTTATTGTTTCAGACAGACTCTTCTAACACTAAAGTCCTGTTTTCCATCATTTATAATGTGAGTCGTTTGGGATTTAGGAGCTTGGTTCTTCAAGATAAACGATGTATTTATATTTTGATATCAGCCAGCTCTGCCTGTATTAGTAGTGTTTTCGGAGGAAAATCCCCTCTGACATCAGTAGTGGCGTTCTAAACTGGGGCAGCTCAGATGTTATCATCAGAAACAAAATGCATGCTAATGGCAAACTCCTAAAAAGGTATTGCAGGTGTTAGACGGTACTTCGGAACTGCAGTTTTGTGTCTTTAAAAACGCTTGGTGTTATTGTAACCCTTAAGAAAAGGTGAAGCACACATATTCATCTCAAAGACCGCACCAGTGTAACATAGTTAACAATTACGAAAAGGGTTCTTTATGGAAACAAAACATCGGCATTCGGACGCGTTGTGAAATTACACGTAATCACAAGTGCTGCGTGAAAATGCACTCGGTAAGCACGTGATCTGCTGGAACAATGAAAGTAGCAATGAGCAAAAGCTTCCATGAAGCCGTACCGAAATAAAAAAAAAACAATGGGCCATGAAAACTCAGTTTCGTCCCTCTCTGTGTTTACACACAGTTCCGAGGATTGTCTGCTGGACGGGAAATGTTGTGACCACGAATGAGAGAAGGTTCAAATGGTTCTATTGGCCCTGAGCACTATGGGACTTAGCATCTGGGGTCATCAGTCCCCTAGAACTTAGAACTACTTAAACCTAACTAACCTAAGGACATCACACACATCCATGCCCGAGGCAGGATTCGAACCTGCGACCGTAGCAGTCACGCGGTTCCGGATTGAAGCGCCTAGAACCGCTCTGCCACAACGGCCGGCAATGAGAGATGGAAGTGGAAGACTGCACAGCGTACAGAACGAGTGATGACGTTAACAACAAATGCTTTATTTTGACAATAGACAATTTCTTTTACTTTCCGTCGACTATATTTATTGGTGTTACTACCATACGGCATCAACTTCGTAGCTAGACAGCTTCATCTCCAGACGCCTTGATAGGGCTAATGGACCAACAGCAGTCTCCAAAATAGTGCTGCCTCGTCTCGACTGGGTTATACGTCCTATCGAGGCGTCTGTAGATGAAGCTACACAGCTTCGAAATTGACAACGTGCAGTGGTAACACAAAGAAATACAGCTGAAGGAAAAAAAAAAATCTTAATTTCACTCATCATGACTGATGTGTTTGGAAAGCCTGCAACTGAGTCATTCATCATTTCAATAATGAAACACTGCGCTGGTTAAGTATTTTTTCATGCTTAACGTGATGCGTTTCGAGAAGTTATTCTCACTGTCACGTGCAAATATGTACATACGTATTTCGTGTGATGTCTGCATATTTGTTTTTCTGCGTGTTTCAAACTGTAGCCATCTTTTCGGAATTATGCTGCAATCGGAAAATCGAACAAAATAAATTTGGAATCTTTTTTACATGCTAATGTTAGAAGTAGTATTTTTGTCCGTCTCCTTGCAGATGCTGAGCCTAGTCCATTCCGCAGCATACCACACACACACACACACACACACACACACACACACACACACACAGAGAGAGAGAGAGAGAGAGAGACCATCACTCACACTGTTTGTTTTTGAAATCAAAGCATGTTACAAAGATGTTATATAATTTTAGTTCCAAGAAGGGCTTTGATACAGTCAGAGGTGTTACATTTTGTGTAGATTACATTATTTACTTACAGCTATCATTTATAAATTTTATATACGGCATAATCGATAATTACTGACTTTTAGTTATTAATAGTCAGTAATGGTAAAATGAAGTATATAAGTGAGAACTTTATGCAAATAACGTAATCCACATAAAATGTAACACATCGGACTGCATCCAAGCCGTTTGTGAAACCATACTGTTATAATATCTTTGTAACATACCTTGATTTTTTAAAAAAAAAAAGTTTCGGTGATGGTTTGTGTGTGCGAGCGGTATTCTGCGTAATGCAGAAGGCACAGTGCCTGTATGTAGACAGACAGAAATACTATTTCTAACATTAGCATGTAAGAAAGTCCTAAGATTTATTTTGTACTATTTTACGTTAGCAGTATAATCTCAAAGAGACGACTACAGTTCAAGAGAGGTGGAAAATCACGCACGCAAACATCACATAGAAGACTTACGTAAATATTTCCAGTTGACAATGAAGATAAATGCTCGAAAAGCATATTGGTAAGCATGCATGAAAAAATATACTTGTGCGGTAATTCGTTATTTAAATCGCAAAAAAATATCCTTAGTGAATATTGAATAACTGACGTCACTTTGTCTTCCACCAACACGGAAGAAAGAAGACCCCCTTTTGTCGAAAAAAATGTCGTTTGAGTCAAAATTTCAGGCTCAACTCACGTTATCTAATTACATCACTTGTAATTTTTTGCTCCTACATCTACAGCGAGGTGGCGCAGTGGTTAGCACATTGGACTCGGATTCGGGAGGACGACGGTTCAAAGTCGCGTCCGGCCATCCTGATTTAGGTTTTCCGTGATTTCTCTAAATAGCTCCAGGAAAATTCCGGTATGGTTCATTTGAAAGGGCACGACCACCTTCCTTCCCCATGCTTCTCTAATCCGTTAGGACAGATGATGTGGTGTCACCGCCAGACACCACACTTGCTAGGTGGTAGCTTTTAAATCGGCCGCGGTCCGTTAGTATACGCCGGACCCGCGTGTCGCCACTGTCAGTGATCGCAGACCGAGCGCCACCACACGGCAGGTCTAGAGAGACTTACTACCACTCGCCCCAGTTGTACAGCCGACTTTGCAAGGAACGGTTCACTGACAAATACGCTCTCATTTGCCGAGACGATAGTTAGCATAGCCTTCAGCTACATTTGCTACGACCTAGCAAGGCGCCGTATTCAATTGATATTGAGATTCTATTAATGTATCATCAAGAGCGATGTTCTACAAATGTGGATTAAAGTTAAGTATTCCAGAAGCTACGTACTTTTCTTTATAGCATTCATTACGTATCCTGTTTGAGGCTTCACGCCAGCCTGCGTGAGTTTAAGCGCGTGCCTTTCGGCTTCCTCTCATTGTGTCTAGGCTGTCTTGTCTAGACACAACAGATGATCTCGTTGTTTGGTCCCCTCCTCCGAGTCAACCAACCATCCAATCTACAGCTGTAAACCGAAGGCCTTCATGTAGGGTGATGGATGGCATGTAGCATACTTGTGTCCTCCCACATCCCTCCCTATTTCACTAGTTTATTGAGAGCTACTGGCGATATGCCTCTCTTTTTAATTATCAATTATTTACATCCCCCCTTCAGACTTTGATTAAAACAATTAAAATAACGGCACACAAAAAGAACAATGGAAGGAACGAAAACGACGATCTTAAGCTTGATCAGTAGGTAGCGTTGTGGGTTTCAGGCAGCATTTTCTAGTGCAAGGTTCGAGTGCAGTGGAGAGGGAGTGATATGAAAAACGATGTTCTAACAGTTTTGGGAACGCTCAAGAGATGGAATAAACGTGATGGGAAGCGAGAAGGATTGCACTTACGCTGGCAAAGAGTGAGTTGGAACTTTCATATCCAATGGAAGAGGCGGGGTAGTTTATACTTGATAGGATGGGTAAAGATACATATCTAGTGAAAAGTATCTAGACACCTATTAGTGGACATTCATATGGGGTGTGTCCACCTTTCACCTTTGTGACGGACTTGTCTCTGTTGGGGACACTTTTAGTGAAGTGGCTGAATTTCTGTAGAGCCTAGAACAAAGAAGGAAGTGATGTTGAAAGCTGGGTCTGAAACGAAGTCGACGTTCTAACTCAAGCCAAAGGTGATCCATTGGGTTCAAATGGTTGGTTGGTTGGTTGGTTTTGGGGAAGGAGACCAGACAGCGTGGTCATCGGTCTCATCGGATTAGGGAAGGATGGGGAAGAAAGTCGGCCGTGCCCTTTCAGAGGAACCATCCCGGCATTTGCCTGGAGTGATTTAGGGAAATCACGGAAAACCTAAATCAGGATGGCCGGACGCGGGATTGAACCGTCGTCCTCCCGAATGCGAGTCCAGTGTCTTACCACTGCGCCACCTCGCTCGGTTCAAATGGTTCAAATGGCTCTGAGCACTATGGGACTTAACATCTATGGTCATCAGTCCCCTAGAACTTAGAAGTACTTAAACCTAACCAACCTAAGGACATCACACAACACCCAGCCATCACGAGGCAGAGAAAATCCCTGACCCCGCCGGGAATCGAACCCGGGAACCCGGGCGTGGGAAGCGAGAACGCTACCGCACGACCACGAGATGCGGGCGATCCATTGGGTTCACGTCGGGACTCTGAGAAGGCCAGTTGAGTTCAGAAATGTTTTGTCCACAGACCATTGTCTCACAGACGCTGCTTTATGATAGGGTGTATTGTCATGCTGACAGAAACAATCATTGTCTCCGAACAGTTCTTTTGTTGTGGGCAGCACACAAAGCTATAAAATGTGTTCACATCATTCCCCACTAGCTTTTGCTAAGCCCAATAAGGGGACCACACGCTAACCACGAAAAACACGGTAACAACACTTCTTCTGTCCTTCACTGTTGGCACTATACTTGATGGGAGGTAACGTTCTCCAGGAATTCGCCAGAGCCAAACCATTCCACCGGATTGCCAAAGAGTATAGTGTGATTCATCACTCCATTTCACCCACTTCCAGTCATCCACTGTTAATCCACAGGAACGTGTGGTTTATGAGCAGCTGCTCGACCAGTGCAAGCCATTCCTTTCAACTATCATTGTCCTAACCGGACTGCTGGAAGTGCTTTGGAACTCACGAGTGATTCCTTCCACTGATTTCACGTTATTTTTTAGAGCCATCCTCGACTATGCTTGGCAGTCTCTGTCCGTCAGTACATGTGAACAGCCTGACCTTGGTTTAGCTATGGTTGTTCCTTCGCGTTTCCACTTCACAGTCATATCACCAACAACCGATCAGGGCAGCTTTAGAAGGGTTGAAATGTTCCTGATTGATCGGTTACTCAGGTAAAAATGGAAATGAGCGTTTGGCGTCATTGGCCGGGAGGCCCCGTGCGTTTCTCGAAACGCATCACGCTAAGCATGAAAAAATACTTAACCAGCGCAATGTTTCATTATTGAAATAATGAATGACTCAGTTGCAGGCTTTCCAAACACATCAGTCATGATGAGTGAAATTAAGATTTTTTTTTTCTTTTCCTTCAGCTGTATTTCTTTGTGTTACCACCGCACGTTGTCAATTTCGAAGCTGTATAGCTTCATATACAGACGCCTCGATAGGACGTATTACATTCGACATTAGGCGATCTGCGCGCCGGATGGGAACGAAATGATGACGAAGACAGCACAACACCCAGTCCCTGAGCGGATAAAATCTCCGACCGAACCGGTAACCGAACCCAGGCCCGTAGGACGGCAGTCCGTCACGCTGACCACTCAGCTATCGGGGCGGACTGTTAGCTTACGTCCAATGACTAGTGCACTGAGCTTCTCCTGAACGATGCATGCTACTTTTTCTGTTTCTCTGCTGACAACACAACACCCCTTCCTCCTTTCCTCATTCTACAAAGGCGAGTCCGCCTCTCGTGTCATCAGGTGGCCAATTCGGCGTTAGATAGAGGTGTCCGGATACTTTTGATCAGATAGTCTACCTCTTCCCGTTAGACACATCGTCGCTATTGTAACATGTCTCGCTGCAGCTTGTTGCTCTTTTCTATAGTGCTTTCGCTCGGATTTTTCATTTCCATAATGTAGATCAGATAGCGTTTATTCTGGGTTTACACCTCAATACGTATTCATGATACATATCACCACTTACAATGTTTGTGCAATTCTGACAAAAGGTTACTCGCTGTTGAGGGTTACAAAGTGGGTGTCGTGTTTGCACAACTCGTGATGTGAGTACTTTTTATACTTGTGGTTTTCAATCCAGGAACTTTCATTGCTCATGTACATGGAACGAAAGTGTACAATGGTTTCTGAGGCTGAAATACTTACGAATCAACAGCTATTTTGGCTAACAGTAAAATGTCAGTTACGGAAGCATCTGGCAAGATAAATAAATCTTCCGAGAAAAGAAATATATTACGGGTCGACTACTCGGATGAGGAAGCGATTTGTATATTACAATATTCGTGCACGTTTTCCCGTGAAGCTGGTGGATTTTTGAAACAAACGAGAGAGACAAAACAGTCTACATCAAGGATAATAGTGCCATTGCTAATCAGGCAAACAAACGATCTCAGGATATAGAGGAAGGAGTGGCTGATTATATTAAGAAATATTAAGATATAACTCTCGTTATACTCGGTTCAGACGGATATTATCTCAACAATAACACATCACTGTTATTAATGTACGAATAGTGACCCAAATTCATCCTAGATTTACAACAAAATTTTCTGCTTCACTTTCGCCCTCTGAAGAAACAGTCTGGAGAAAGATATTAGAAAAAACCTAAGTGCGCAAAATGTGAGAACTTCTTTACGAGAAGAAAAATTCATTATTCAGGGAAAGCATGAAATCCACATACATGCAGCTATGAGTACACAAGATTTAATAAATTCCAACTTAAAAGAGGCAAGAGCAATACTACACCTGTAGGTTCTTACTACTGACATACAAAAAACCTTTTCCTCTTATAAAAACTCCAACGGATAGTGTTCCGTAAGCGGTATCAGTGGCTGTACAACTGCGCGTTTCATTCTGTGTCCGGTGGTAAAGTTTTCTGTCATTTCCAGCTACGAGGTGGAGCTGATAAGAGGTGCTGAAGAGACGGGTATAAAGAAACGCACAGAAAACGACTTGCCAGAAGGAATCAAAGAGCTTCTTCTGTGTTCTGATTCCTACCGAGGATGGAACACACAAGGCTGGTCGTGAAGATGAAGAAAATGACAGTATTCAGTCAAGTCACTTTTGTGTTTCTGAATTTTGGTGACAGTTCCGTGCCGAATAGTTTCTACTCCTAATCTGATTGAATTAAATATCCTTTGAGATTGCAGCAAAAATTTACGTTCCAGAGAACGTTCTGGACATCATGGAATGCTGTATTAAGAAAAAGGAATTATTTGTATGAAATAACTTTCGGGGGACCATACATATTAAAAACAGAACCACACATCGGAAAAAATATGTTCACAAGAACCTCGTATGCTGGACGAAAACACGCGGCACAATCATATTGCACGGTGCAGGAAAACGAGCCAGCAACCTACTTTTATTAAAACTTTTATTTGTAATTATGTCGAAGTTGCGGTGAAAAAAATCCTTCATTTGCGAAGACTAGTTTCGGATGTCACATCCATTGTCAAATCTTCGTCATCATCAAATAAAGCATTTTTGTCACCGCAGCTTCGGATGAATTACAAATAATAGCTTTAATGGTCATATTTCATGGAAAGCCTTACGAGGTCGTCAAGAGTGGAAGCTTCGGCGATGAACGTCAACACCACTCAGAAGCGGGATCATCCTAAATGCGAAAATTTTTCAGGTAAACCAATGAGATTATGGTCCAATGGGATACCTGTTTCTGAACCAAAATTTAGAGGAAATCAGCATTCCTCTAGCCAAAATACCAACTTATGCGAGGAAGAACTCTACCACTGTTGGCTTTCATCGTTGGCTACAGCGGTAACCTTGATTTAATGTTGTATTTTTGATACATTTTTTCAGATTTTTACGTTTTATTAGCGGGTTTATGTCTTTAATACAATGCTACATATGAGGTGTTAAGTTACGAACTAAGCGGCCATATACACAAAAAGTGCCTTATCATGTTAGTGCATAAGGAAATCCATGTCATTTCTGAAAGTGTAACAGTACTGGACGTTAACTGTAACAACTGGATGACAGTGTCAGACTTTTGTGTGTCTGTACACAATTTGCTATATAAGAGTGTACCTTATAGTAATGTCAATTTTAGCCCCCACCCCCCCCCCCAAAAAAAACATTATTTTTGTGTTTGAAATTTATTCCTCATATTTGTTGCAATGTCACTTGGTCTGTAGTTGCATAACGGGTCACCTTATTCTTCCACAGACATCAGCGTCGAAACCTACTTTGGAATTGCTTTGTGGTCTTGCGGGAAGTACAAAACGAAATAGTAACAGTTGTTGCACTCTCTAGAGTTTCGAAGTGTTAAGTGCAAGGACGCTCACTCCAAAAACGCACTTCTTTCGTCAGCCGGGGGCAAGTGTGTCATCGTCATAAACAAGGCATGCGCCAGGTTTGTTGCTCTACTTCTTAACATTCAGAAGCCAGTCGTAGATAAACTTTGTCAAGCATTCTCCTGGTAAACGCTTAGTTTTATTCCAGTCAGACAACGATATCATATATCGTTAATAATAGACTGAGATCGACGATCTATCCCATTCTTACGGCCCATCAGCTCCTTGTGGAAGTTTGTTTTGTATCGGTATTAGTACAGTTCTGACAGTAGGATCGAATGCTTCCGTAATCCTCCCAATTAACTATAAATATCTTGTGATTTGGTTTGGTCGTAGGTATCTCGTCATTTATCGGTGACAATATTTTCTCCCACTTGCCTCAAAATGTGTCAATCAATCGGTATGTAATTTCTACATCTAGAAAACCATATATATTTGTTGTACCAAATTTTCACATGAAGTGATATACTCTACCTGCACTCAGCAAGAAGTAAGACGCTCTTTTCGCGAAATCTCTACACAGAAATAACGGTTTTGATTGTCTCCATTACCACTTGTGTACCTGTCAGAGTGGTTGGAGGAACAAGATACGCACTGTCCGAGTTGACTGGTCCCAGACTAACCATATCACGGACCTACAGGCTGTTACAGTATTTCGTGGAACAGAAGCGTATTTTTAATCTACATCAGCATTCATACTCCGCATGGAAGGAAAGAAGGAAGATTGGGTTTAACGTCCCTTCGTCGTCGAGTCATTAGAGACGGAGTGCGAGCTCGGATTGTGTCAAGGATGGGGAAGGAAATCGGCCGAGCCCTTTCAAAGGAACCGTCCTGGAATTTGCCTAGAGTGATTTAGGAACATCACGGAAAACCTAAATCTGGATGGCCGGACGCGGGTTCGAATCGTCGTCCTCCCGAATCTGACTCCAGTTCGCTAACCACTTCACCAACTCGTTCCGTCCATTCTCCGCAAACGAGCGTATGGTGCATGGTGAGGGTGTCTTGTACTACTGCCAGTCATTCCCTTGCTGCTCCACTGCAAATAGAGGTAGTGAAATACGACTGTCTATATGCATCCGTGCGTGTTCTGATTTCTCTTACATTGTCTTCGCCACTTTGCTCCAGATATATGAATACGTTTGTGCCAATTCGACCGTTCTGCAGTCTGCCGAAAAATTTCAGTTCTCTAAACTTTCTCAGTGTTGTTTCGCGAAAAGAAGCAACTCCTTATTTCCTCCAGAAAAATGCTCACAGAGCATTTTCGTAATACTCACGTGTTGATAGAAATTATCGGTAACGGATCTAGCAGCACGCATCTGAATTGCTACTTACGCACAGATGTGAAATATGTAATTATGATTCTGCATGAGAACGATGTCCCCTTGACAGAAACGTCATGATGAGTTACCATTTGGAAATGGCACATATGCCGAAATCCCTATTCTGGAGTAAATATGTAGAGTGGTGGTTCAAAAAAATGGCTCTGAGCACTATGCGACTTAACTTCTGAGGTCATCAGTCGCCTACAACTTAGAACTAATTAAACCTAACTAACATAAGGACATGACACACATCCATGCCCGAGGCAGGATTCGAACCTGCGACCGTAGTGGTCGCTCGGTTCCAGACTGAAGCGCCTAGAACCGCACGGCCACTCCGGCCGGCTAGAGTGGTGGTTCAGGCGAAAGATGATGAGTGTTCTGAAGTGAACAGATAATATTAGTTGTAATCTCAGACTTGTCACAGATGATGCAGTCGTATATGAGGAAATTTTGTAAAAGCTACGGCAATATCGAGTATGTTCTTGGAAAAAAATAGTCCGGTGCAAATGTGAACAAACTGTTATTGTAGAGAAATACAAGGATGAGTACTTCACGAAACTCAAAAGTGTAGTACATTTGATAACAGAATTGATGAGTCACGTATCGTACCTCAAAAGTGTAGTACATTTGATAACAGAATTAATGAGTCACGTACAGAGTCAGAACGTCATATAAGCAACAATGTATAGAGTTACGACAAGAACGGTCCCATAAGTTCAGTTGTAGTTAAAGCGAATGCCAGGTTACGAGTCCCTGTAGATTACTGAGCAACGGCAGTTTTTCTACTAAATGGAGTCCATAAAAACTTCTGTATTCTCTACAAAAGAGCGTAGGACTAATATCTGGCACGTCTGGCAACAGATATCGAATGTAGACAAAAAAAAATGGTGGACTAAATAGTCAGTTGCTTTACTGACGAGAGAGTGTAACAGATATACTGAAAAATTTTGTCTGGTAGAGACTTGAAAAGACGACGTACATACCCAAGAACCTGCTTAGACAACTTCAAGACCTATCTTTCAGGGCAGAAACTAGAAACATTCTTCGCCCTCCAACGTACACTATCTGATCAAAACTACCCGGACGCTCCATTGTAATACAGAATTGACCGCTGGACATCACGAGAGACGGTTCCGCCAGAATACAAGAGGGCGAGGAGTGTTGTGTCGTCACTAGAGAAAGAGTAGCAGTAGAGCGCCTCGGTTAGGAAAGCTCACTGACTTCGAACGTGGACCAGTCACTGGATGTCACCTGAGTAACAGATCCGTGAGGGACATGTCAGCCCTTCTAGAGCTCCCCAGATCACTGTTGGTGACGTTATTGTGAACTAGAAACGTGAAGGAACAAGCACAGCTAAAGCAATACCGAGCACACCCCATGTACTGACGGACACGGTCCGTTGAGCGTTACGGAAGGAATCACTCATGCGTTGCGAAGTCCTACCAGCAGCTCAGCTGGCACAGTGACTGTGCGTACGGAGTTAAAAAGAATGTGCTAGAATGGCCTAACAGCTCCTCATAAGACACATTTTTGTAGCGACGCCTGAGGTGGGGTAAGCCACGACAACACTGCTCAATGGATGATGGAAATGACTGATTTGGAGTGATGAATAACGCTACACCCTGTGGCAGTCCGATGGGAGGGTTTGGACTTGGTGAATGCCTATGGAAGTTACCTGTTGCCATGTGTAATATCAACAGTGAAATATGGAGGTGATGTTATTGTATGAGGGTGTTTATCGTAGTTAGAGTGTGAAACCATTAATGCGGTTAAGAAAACGCTAAATACGGAAGGATAAGAATACATTTTAAGCATTGTGCACTGCATACATTAGAGGAACAGTTGAGAGACGATGATCACCATGACTTAAAGCTGCATCTATGAGGGAACGGTTAGTGGTTAACAATGTTCATGAAATGAACAGACTTGCCCAGCGTTCCGACCTGCGTCCAGTGGAACACCTCTGGGATGAGCTAGAACGTAGACTTCGCTACAGACTCCTGTGGCTACCATCACTGTCTTCTCTGGTTACTGTCCTTGAGGACGTATGGACTGTCGTTCTTCCACAGATATTCAAACGCCTCACTGACTGTGTCCCCAGCAGAGTCCAAGTTTTCATGATAGACGAATCCCTTGTTAATGTCCACCAATAGGTGTCCGGATACCTTTGATCAAATGCTGCATACATCTCGCAGAAGGAGCACAGAAAAAAATTGGAAATAACAAGTCGCAGGGCCCAACCGTAAATGTAACGAAAAGAAATTTTAGTGTTTCTGAATTATGAAACCACTTCAAAAGTCACCGTAGGCTGTTAGTTTTATTAAGGAAAATGCTTTTATTACACCATATATACGGCCAGCTCATTGGGGACAGGAACCTCGCATAGAAAAACGGCAAATGGTACATTAAAAAGTAATCTCTACTACGGACTTCATAGTGATTTATCTGTGTAGTTTTAGATACAGAATTGTACGCGCAGCCGCGGGGGTTGCCACGCGGTCCAAAGCGCATTGCCACGGTTCGCGTGGCTCCCCCAATCGGAGGTTCGAATTCTCTCTCGGGCACAGGTGTGTGTGTTGTCCTTAGCGTAACTTAGTTTAAGTTAGATTGTGTAGTGTGTAAACCTAGGGACCGACGACCTCAGCAGTTTGGTCCGATAGGAGCTTACCACAAAAATTGTATGCGCGCCCCCACCCCAATTCTTAGTCGACGATGTCGAGCCATCCACGTGTATAATAATGCCCAAAGGTTGAGCCCACACTGTGACGATACTGCACAGCCCGTTGCTGCTGTCTCCACCTACGTACAAACTCTGTTAACGATTTTGAAGTGCATGGCAGACGGTACTTAGTATACTGCCGCACCTGAAGGGTTCTTTCCGTACCTAACGCGTACGGCGCTTGGTAGCTGGGTGAGAATAACTTCTTAAGCGCATGTTCGTGCGATGTAATTGATCCTATCTTGTCTTCTGATCCCTTCGCATGCCTCGTGTAAGGGAGAGGTTAATAGACTTTTAAGCGTCTCCGTGACTCTCTCCCTACCTCCAAACAACCTGTGACCGTTCCGAATGCCCTTCCTTGCATGCGTTATATATACCAGGTCCTATCAGGTTTAGGTCCACGCAGTTCAGCAGTATTCTAGGATGGATCATACGATACAGTTTCCTTTGTTGATTGTTCCCTTTTACCCAGTACTTCTGTCAATGAATTGAAGTCTATCACCTGCTTTACTAACACCTTAGTATACCAAATGCACATAAAAGAGTCCAATACACTTCCCTGGGACACATCTGAAACTACTTCTACTTCAGTGTCGTCCTCGCTCCCAAGAAATCCTCAGTTCAGTCGTAACTTCCGTTTGATACCCCATGTGGTAGAACTTTCATTAATAAATGCTGCTGTGATACCCAGTCAAATGCTTGTCGGAAGTCTAGAAATATTACATCCTCCTGACTGATCTGATCCACGTCTTTCAGGATGCCACGTGACTAAAGCGCAATTTTAGTTTCTCATGACCGATGTCATCCACGCTGCCTACCAAGGAGGTCAATGTACTTCATCACGTTAGAGGTCAGAATATATTCTAAAGGGTCCCTCACATCAGTAACATTGACAAACAGGCAATACACACAGTTTCCAGGAGGAATGCTCAATAATCAGGAATATGACAGGAACGCTCATTTGAAGCTTTATATGGACATATGCCCTCTACCGAATGGTTTCCGAAATGGAACACATTTTATGTACATTATTATCTATTTTCTGTATCATTTAATACATTGCCAGGTTTCTACATACGAGGGTTGGAACTTAAACAGTGGCAACTATTTATTCACAATCGATACAAAAGAGTTACATGTTTGCACCTGTTACTGTCCTTCAAAGTAGTCACCAGCGTTGTGTAGAACCCGTTGCCAGCGATGTGGAAGGCGTAGTATACCGTTAGCAAAGCCTGTTCTGTTGATGGTGCGAATGGGGCGGTCTACTGCCTGTCGAATCTTTGGAATAGTTCTGAAGCGAATGCCACGAAGTGTTTCCTTCATCTTCGGAATCAAATCAAAGTCACAAGAACTTAAGTCCGGGGAGAATGGTGGATGTTACAGTACCTCCCAGTTCCATCGACCGAACAGAATAACCTCAGCTTGCGATGTGTGCGCCCGCGCAGTGTCGTGCCAAATGATGGGTGGGTTGCGCAGAAAGTGTCGCCGCATCTTTCGCAAAGCTGGTCGCAAGTGATGCTCCAAAAATGAACAGTAATACTGTGCATTGACGGTCTGGCGTGGAGGAACGTAATGCGTTAGGATAACACCATCACAGTCGTACACGAGAACCATCATAACTGTAGACCGCTCCATTCGCACCATCAACAGTACAGGCTCTGCTAACGGTATACTATGCCTTCCACATCGCTGGCAACGGGTTCTACACCACAACACTGGTGACTGCTTTGAAGGACAGTAACAGGTGCAAACATGTAACTCTTTTTGTATCGTTTGTGAATAAATAGTTGCCACTATTTAAGTTCCAACCCTCGTATGTACACGTATAACAGTTAGTAAACATTACAACAAGCGTTTTACAAATATCAGTTGAGAAATACGTATTTTTAACATTCGACGTGTCGAAAAGCGCCAACGGCATTCTTGGGCGGCAGCAGGAGCACTATCAGTGCAGAGACCGTAAACATACAACATACCTGCATATCCTTCATTTGTGTAGATGTGTAGCAGTTTACCCAGAGCGTGTACTAACACAATTATCCGGTGCTTCTCTCTGGTAATGTGGTATGACATGCGCAAAGACGAACTGGTAACATAAATAGAAGGTACTAACGCCATGTGGATGGTTCAAGAAACTCTGGAACAATCTTAATGACGAATATTGTCAAACCGTCATTACTCGACCGCACATCATCAGCACATATTGACGATACCGAGAATATTTTTCTGGCCATCTACACTGCCCATCAATATTTCAACTATTTCGTAGACCTCTGCGGCAAGAGTCAGTTGAAATCTGTCCATAACGTGGCCGAAACGTTTATTTCCCCACTATTTTTTACGTTGTGACGCAGTACCATATTCAGAAAACGTTTTTGTGTATTGAAAATAAGTCATATGCCCCCTCAGACGGTTAATAAAGGGCGTTCCAGGAGGAATGATCAATATTCTGAGTTACTACAGGAACGATCAATCCAAGCAAAAAACCTTCATAATGCCCTATACCGGATGGTTCCGACAAGGAACTCATTTAACGTACATTTGTAGCGCTGTCCTTACTCACATTCTGTATTACTGAATACATTGCCAGATTTATTCATATAGACATGTACAACAGTTAATGAACATTACAACATGCGTTTTACAAAATATCGATTGATAAATACCTACACCTGGAGTTCGGTCTGGGCTCCGATTTCGTATGACAGCAGGAGCAGTCTCTCGGTTGTCCCACGCACACTGACTGCAAAATTGAACGTCAGTCTGGTGATTCGACCTGCTGTGCTGCAATTCTCGAACAGCATTCCAGGGGGTGTCTTCCAACAGGATAACGCTCGACCACATACTGCTGTTGTAACCCAACATGCTCTACAGAATGTCGACACGTTGCCTTGACCTGCTCGATAACGAGATCTGTGTCCAGTGGAGCATATATGACACATCATCGGACAACTCAAGCTTCACCCACAAACTGCGTTAAACGTCCCTGTGTTGACCGACCAAGTGCAATAGGCATGGAACAAAATCAGTAGAACAAAAACAGTGTACCTGTTATTCAACATACAGTATGGAATTGATCTACTAAGAAGTAACGGAAGAATCCATAAATAAAATTGTTATACGATGACTGTCTGAATATATCTTTTCAGAGCAGATACAACTGCTTCGCAGAATACTGTTAACAGTTTTGTTAACTGTGTTTGCTGATATTACAGCACTAAACTTGAAACATTGGAACGATCTGCTTGTTCCCAAAACTCTTAAAGTTACTCTCAATCTCGCCCACGACTGGTTTTCTCACTGACGTATTTTGCTTTTCTGTTTTATGTCGTACCACCATTAATAACTTGTCGTACCACGCAGGACTCATACGAAATAGTTTATGAAATCTCTCAGGTCTGTGGTTCTGACTTCAGTCAATGAATTACACTACTGGCCATTAAAACTGCTACACCAAGAAGAAATGCAGATGATAAGCGGGTATTCATTGGGCAAATATATTATACTAGAACTGACATGTGATTACATTTTCACGTAATTTGGGTGCATAGATCCTGAGAAATCAGTACCCAGAACAACCGCCTCTGGCCGTAGAACGGCCTTAATACGCCTGGGCATTGAGTCAAACAGAGCTTGGATGGCGTGTACAGGTACAGCTGCCCATTCAGCTTCAACACGATACCACAGTTCATCAAGAGCAATGACTGGCGTATTGTGAGGAGCCAGTTGCTCGGCCACCATTGACCAGACGTTTTCAATTGGTGAGAGATCAGGAGAATGTGCTGGCCACGACAGCAGTCGAACATTTTCTGTATCCAGAAAGGCCCGTACAGGACCTGCAACATATGGTCGTGCATTATCCTGCTGAAATGTAGGGTTTCGCAGGGATCGAATGAAGGGTAGAGAAACGGGTCGTAACACATCTGAAATGTAACGTCCACTGTTCAAAGTGCCGTCAATGCGAACAAGAGGTGACCGAGACGTGTAACCAATGAGTGATACGCCAGTACGGCGATGACGAATACGCGCTTCCAATGTGCGTTCACCGCGATGTCGCCAAACACGGATGCGGCCATCACGATGCTGTAAACAGAACCTGGATTCATCCGAAAAAATTACGTTTTTCCATTCGTGCAACCAGGTTCGTCGTTGAGTACACCATCGCAGGCGCTCCTGTCTGTGATGCAGCGGCAAGGGACTCCGAACTGATCGTCATGCTGCTGCAAATGTCGTCGAACTGTTCGTGGAGATGGTTGTTGTCTTGCAAACGTCCCCATCTGTTGACTCAGGGATCGAGACGTGGATGCACGATCCGTTACAGCCATGCGGATAAGGTGCCTGTCATCTCGACTACTAGTGATAAGAGGCCGTTGGGATCCAGCAAGGCGTTCCGTATTACCTCCTGAACCCACCGATTCCCTATTCTGTTAACAGTCATTGGATCTCGACCAACGCGAGCAGCAATGTCGCGATACGATAAACCGCAATCGCAGTAGGCTACATTCCGACCTTTATCAAAGTCGGAAACGTGATGGTACGCATTTCTCCTCCTTACACGAGGCATCACAACAACGTTTCACCAGGCAACGTCGGTCAACTGCTGTTTGTGTATGAGACATCGGTTGGAAAGTTTCCTCATATCAGCACGTTGTAGGTGTCGCCACCGGCGGCAACCTTGTGTGAATGCTCTGAAAAGCTAATCATTTGCATATCACAGCATCTTCTTCCCGTCGGTTAAATTTCGCGTCTGTAGCACGTCATCTTCGTGTTGTAGCAAATTTTAATGGCCAGTAGTGTAACATGCGACACGTCTCCTCTCTTTTTAGCCATTCCCGGACCCATTTTCTGTTTTTGTTGCTTCCTGTTGTTCCTTGCTAGCAGGGTGTCAAAAGTATTACAGTCGGGCAGTTAAACGGGTTCATATAAACTTTCAGTATGTATGTTTTGGTGGCAGGAGGCGTGGGTGAGGGAGGGGGAGGGGGCAGCAGGCCACTATAGCGGTTCCGGTAGTGGAGTGCGTGGGTGATAGGGGGGGGGGGGGGGGGGGGAGGGTTATCGGCGGGTCAGCAGGTTGGCGGGTGCCCCGGCCAGCCGGACCTTGTGACGATAGCCGCCACCTCGCCCCGTGACTGCCAGGGGGAGCAGGGAGAGCCCCACGTGACCACGCACATACACTACTGGCCATTAAAACTGCTACACCACGAATATGACGTGTTACAGAGGCGAAATTTAACCGGCAGGAAGAAGATGCTGTGATATGCAAATGATTAGCTTTTCAGAACATTCACACAAGGTTGGCGCCGGTGGCGACACCTACAACGTGCTGACATGACGAACGTTACCAACCGATTTCTCATACACAAACAGCAGTTGACCGGCGTTGCCTGGTGAAACGTTGTTGTGATACCTCGTGTAAGGAGGAGAAATGCGTACCATCACGTTTCCGACTTTGATAAAGGTCGGATTGTAGCCTATTGCGATTGCGGTTTATCGTATCGCCACATTGCTGCTCGCGTTGGTCGAGATCCAATGACTGTTAACAGAATAGGGAATCGGTGGGTTCAGGAGGTAATACGGAACGCCTTGCTGGATCCCAATGGCCTCGTATCACTAGCAGTCGAGATGACAGGTACCTTATCCGCATGGCTGTAACGGATCGTGCATCCACGTCTTGATCCCTGAGTCAACAGATGGGGACGCTTGCAAGACAACAACCATCTGCACGAACAGTTCGACGACATTTGCAGCAGCATGGACTATCAGCTCGGAGACCGTGGCTGCGGTTACCCTTGACGCTGCATCACAGACAGGAGAGCCTGCAATGGTGTACTCAACGACGAACCTGGGTCCACGAATGGCAAAACGTCATTTTTTCGGATGAATCCAGGTTCTGTTTACAGCATCGTGATGGTCGCCAGCCGTGTTTGGTGACATCCCGGTGAACGCACATTGGAAGCGTGTATTCGTCATCGCCATACTGGCGTATCATCCAGCGTGATGGTATGGGGTGCCATTGGTTACATGTCTCGGTCACCTCTTGTTCGCATTGACGGCACTTTGAACAGTGGACGTTACATTTCACATGTGTTACGATCCGTGGCTCTACCCTTCATTCGATCCCTGCGAAACCCTACATTTCAGAAGGATAATGCACGACCGCATGTTGTAGGTCCTGTACGGGCCTTTCTGGATACAGAAAATGTTCGACTGCTGCCCTGGCCAGCACATTCTCCAGATTTCTCACCAACTGAAAACGTCTGGTCAATGGCGGTAGAGCCACTGGCTCGTCACAATACGCCACTCACTATTCTTGATGAACTGTGGTATCGTGTTGAAGCTGCATGGGCAGCTGTACTGGTACACGCCATACAAGCTCTGTTTGACTCAATGCCCAGGAGTATCAAGGTCGTTTTACGGCCAGAGGTGGTTGTTCTGGGTACTGATTTCTCAGGATCTATGCACCCAAATTGCGTGTAACTGTAATCACATGTCAGTTCTAGTATAATACATTTGTCCAATGAATACCCGTTTATCATCTGCATTTCTTCTTGGTGTAGCAATTTTAATGGCCAGTAGTGTATATATGCGTTTGCAGTGTTGTCGGGACTGCTTATGAACGGCGTCGTTTTGTGTTCAGCCTTGTATCGCGTTTCTGAACTATCCAGGATGACAGTCGATGCCGAGTGTGGCGGTGACACATGAGAAGCTTCCACACACACACACACACACACACACACACACGCACACACACACACAGACACACGAAAAGTACAGCTACTACTTGGTCACAGAATTATACTAACTAAACTAAACTTTGGCCCACCAGGCCTCGGAAGACCCAATGGTACCGACCGACCGCCGTGTCATCCTCAGTCGATAAGCGTCACTAGATGCAGATATAGAGTGGCGTCTGCTCAGCACACCACTCTTCCAGATGCTGTCAGTTTTCGTGACCGACGCTGCTACTTCTCAGTCAAGTAGCTCCTCAATTGGCCTCAAGAGGACTGTGTGCACTCTGCTTATTAACAGTGCTCGGCAGACCCGGACGGTAACCCGTCCAACTGGTACCCAAGCTCGACAGCGCTCAACTTCGCTGATCGGATGGCAAATGGTGTTATATTGTAGCAAGGTCGTTGGCACAGCAAATTTACACTGCCTGAAAAAAAAAATGAAACTCCCAAAACACATGGTCAGATATCAATGAAACTTCATACACATACATGCCTTCAGCAGGTAAGTAAATCACTACGGTTGTAATTCTCAGTGACAGGTACAACAGCCAACAGAATGCATTGATCTATTCATGTGTAATGTTGTTACAAGGCCATGTGGGGCATATACGAGGCGCGAACAGCGTCAGATGTAGCGCAATCACTGTGAATGACATGGAAATGCTACATACATGTCTGAGACAGCGTTATTACCAGTTGATAAACTTTGATATGAGTGTCATTGTGAATCACCATTACGCGTGTTGGACGAATTGTGCAGAATCCATATTTATGAGGCATTTGGATATGGTAGTGGACCGATGTTGGACTGCATGGGAACATGAGGGCACCATACTCGTCATCAAGGTTCCAGTCGGCCATGTCTGACCACCACAAGGTAGGATCGCTGTACTATGCACCAGGCACATTGTAACCCCTTCTTATCTGCACCTGCCATCTGAGAACAAATAATCGACTCCTTGAAACAGTCTGTGTCATTCTGCACAATTGGTCAGAGACCAGCAGCAGTTGGACTAAGGGATTATTGACCCATGCCCAGGTGTGTATTAACACCACAACACAAGCAGTTGCATATCAAGTGATGCTGGGATCTGGAAGCATCTACTGCTGATGAATAGTGTCGCTTTGTGTTCAATGATGTATCGTATTTCTGCACTACCATGGATGAGCATTAATGGCTAGTATGGTGGCGACCTGTGGGGAGGTTCCATTCTTCCAATGTTTTGGAGAGGCACAGCGTTGTTACTTCTGGCGCCATGGTATGGGTAGCCATCAGATATGACTTCCAGTCATGGCTGGTAATGACTGAAGGAACAGTGATGTCAAAATGGTATGTCATGAATATTCTTGGTTCCTCATGTGTTGCCTCACATGCGTCAGTGTTCTAGCACCATTTTTCAATGGGAAGATACTCGCACACACATGGCTAATGTCTCTATGAACTGCCTGCGCTATGCTAAAGTTCACCTGTAGCAGGAAGACCCCAAGATCTGTCCCCGATAATAAAGCGTGGGGGCAGCTCGGACATCAACTCCGTTCCAGTCCCAATAACGAGGATATCAAGGATCAGTTACAACAGTCGCTGGCGAGCTTGCTTCAGGAGAGGATGCAATGACTTTACGACAGGCTTCCGAACTGATTCAGGGCAGGCATCCACGTCACAGGGGGTGCAACTCCATACTGATAATTGGACTCATACTGCCAATTTTTTTGTGAATTTGACTCGATTTTGTAATCACTACAATTACACCACGTAAGTTATCAACCCTTAAAGTTTCATTTCGTTTCCTTATCCATTCTGAATGGTTCACTATTTTTGTCAGACAGTGTACATTGCTAAGCACATAGGACAAAGATTTAATCGCCCCCCTGCCCAAGTGATATCACGTGTAACAACGCCTTAACCCTTGACAACAGCCTCAGTTCAGCGAGGAAGGGAGTTCACGAGCTCCATTGTGTGTACCACATCTGGCTGAAACAGTTATGATTACATGTCGTAGAGCTACCACACAGCGGAGATGTTGACTGCTATGTTTCACCAGCTATTCTAAATAGTTCCAAACCTTTTGTATATGGTTCAGATCTGGTGATTTAGTGGACCAGTAGAGTGGCGGAAAGGTGCCTGAGTTTCCACAAACCAGGCAAGAAACCCTAATACGTTGTACAATGGGAAGTTCTTTCTGCCATGCACTTCACAGTGGTTTTCAGACATTTTCGACGTGCACAGAAAGTCATAAGACACACAGAGATTGCTCAATGGATTCAGAAAATTATGTACAATTTTCCACAAAAGCCAAATTTGTGACATATGTAAATCCCCTTGATGTTTGTAAATACGAGGGTTGGAACTTTAATAGTGGCAACTATTTGTTTACAGCTCGTACAAAATAGATACGTGTTTCAAAGTTTTGCTCACCTTCAGAGTAGTCACCAGCATTGTGTATAACCCGTTGCCAGCGATTTGGAAGTCGTAGGACACTCTTAGCAGTGCCAGGTGTGTTGACTGTTCGAGCAGTGCGGTCTATTGCCCGCCGAATTTGTAGCAGTTCTGAAGCGAATGCCGTGAAGGGTTTCCTTCAATTTAGAAATCGAGTTGAACTTACGAGGTCTTAATTCAGGGGAGTGCAGTAGGTGGTATAGCACTTAGCAGCCCCATCAGTCAAACGAATCAGTAACAGCTTGCACTGTACATGCTTGATCATTGTCCTGCAAAATGATGGTCAGGTCCTGCAGAAAGTGTCATCACTTCTGTCTCTAATCTGGTGGTAAGTTGTGTTCCAAAAAAGAACAGCATACAGACAGAAGTGATGACACTTCGTGCATGACCTGACCACCGTTTGTGACCCCTCGCATTCCTTAAAGAGGATGTCTTTTCGCTTCATGCCTCCCCCGACACTGTTCCACCAGGTATGCAATTCTGAAGTCCTTTTGGCCCACCAGAGTGCAACCTCCTGCCTGCACTATCTGCACTACATCAGTTCTGTCTCAGGGCAGTAAATTTCTGCTCCTGCAGGACACAACTCTCTTTCTGTGGCTGATACTGGCTTCCGGGAAATGCGTTCCACACCTCGCCATTTCTGTCAGTACTCAGTTCTAATTAACTCCCAGATGTGCAATTTTACAGAAATTGGTAGTACAAGAGGCTAGACGTATTAGCAAACGAAATGATAAGTAATCCGATTGTGCATCATAAACAGTGATCTAAAATAAATATAAATCGAAAAGAAGTTACAGAATGTTAGATGTATGATGGCAGAATCTTGCTGTCTTTCAAATTATTGCTACTTTTATACAACCAACAAACGACAATTCAGAAGAACGTAAAACTACCTAATTCATATGTAAAATGGCCATACTAGTAAGATTTCACAGAACGGCTTCGTCTAAAATAAGCACATTAGTCAAAAAATGTTTGAAATTTTCCAGTAGAGGGCGAAGAAAAAGAGGTCATAACTGTACTTCCTCCAGGCACAGCTCGCAGAACTACATGGCGAAAGGTGTCAACCGAATGTGAAATGCTTTTACTTGTATGATCTGCTGTGTGTTGTCGACACAAACCAGGAATCCTCCAGTGTGGTTGTTCATTCCGACAATGCAAGTGTATGTCTGTTGGGGCCACAGCTCATTCATATAAATGGTTTTAATTATTGATTAAACTGTTGGCCAAATAAAAATAATTGGAAGAGGAATTGTTTTCTGCAGATTACCTGTAGTTTCTGCGGGAAACGTTTTCATGCTCATCAATACGTCATCTTGTATGTCCTATGAAGAGAATGGGTTCAAATGGTTAAAATGGCTCTGAGCACTATGAGACTTAACTTCTGAGGTCATCAGTCTCCTATAACTTAGAACTAATCAAACCTAACTAACCTAAGGACATCACACACATCCATGCTCGAGGCAGGATTCGAACCTGCGACCGTAGCGGTCGCGCGGTTCCAGACTGTAGCACCTAGAACCGCTCGGCCACCCCGGCTGGCGAAGAGAATGGGGATATAAGAAATAAAACAAATACATATCAGAGAAGCGTGGACAAGAACATCAAAAACAAAAGTGAGGAAAGAGGCACAAATGGAATTTAATACATTAATACAGCAATGGGAGTCCCCACTTTCTCGTACGGACCCCAAGAAAGGTATTAGAAACGTCAAAACCGAACTTCCTCTGATATATAAAAGGTTACAGCAGAGAAGATGACGAGAAACATCACTATAAGGACAGAATTAAGTGTGAAATGTAAAAGCGAGGCTACACTGAACAGAAATTAAGCGAAAGAAATGTTCTGCGTTTTTCGGATACTAGGATCCCACATCATGGACCTTTGTGTAAGAGGTCAGAGGGCAGACAATGATGGACAGAATAGTGGAAGCCAAAAATTAGAGACAAGAAAACCTCTTCAACAAAGGTTTCCACCCCTCTGCTTGTGTGCTGGTATCCAAGTGACTGAGCAACATTGTACAGTGTACACTAAAGACTCCTGACAAGATCTCAGCGTAGGAGACGAAACGTTAAATTTCTGAAGGGGTAGAAGAGAAAAAACGACTCCGCTTAACCACACAGAAGATTTTATTTCCATTACACGAGATGTTTGTGAGAATATGTGGCAGGTTTCTTGCCTTCTGGAAAATTTGCTCTCGGAATTTTGAGTTTAAGTTCCCCTTGGTTCACGCCTGCTATAGTGGAGGTTGTTGAGATTTATGTACCGCTTAAGTGCTGACTTAACAAACAGGAAATAAAGAAGAGGTCGTGAGTTCGAGTCCCGCGTCGGGCATGCGTATAGATTTTGAATGTGACACCATTCTGTTCGTCCTTCTTTGAGTTATCTCCTCTGTGGACGATAAAAAACTCCCTTAAGATTCATACAATAATCTCTCATCCCTTTCTAACAGAGAGACTTGTAACAGGCGACTGAACAATAGCGCGTCTTTCAGCCAATAATGCCGTACGCTCATTTCATTACAGTTCTTGACCGAACGAGGTGATGCTGTGGTCAGCGCATCGAACTCGCATTAGGGAGAACGACGCTTCAAATCTTCATGTAGATATAGGGTTTTTCCCTAAATCAGATAAGGTAAACGCCAGGATGTTTCCTTCGAAGGGACACAGCCGATTTTGTTCCGCAGCCCAAACCGAGTTTCTCTAATGACTGCGTTGTGGACGGGACGTTAAAATCTAATCTATCTTCCTTTTGGCAACTAAATTTATACCTTAAATCCCTCGAAAAGTCCGGCCGCTGTGGTGTAGTGGTTCTAGGCGTTTCAGTCGGGAACCACGCAGCTCCTACGGTCGCAGGTTCGAATCCTGCCTCAGGCATGGATGTGTGTGCTGTCCTTAGGTTAGTTAGGTTTAAGTAGTTCCAAGTCTAGGGGACTGATGACCTCCGATGTAAAGTCCCGTAGTGTTAGGAGCCATTTGAACAATTGAACCCTCGAAAAGCACTAAAGGGAAAAGAAGCACACTTCTTTGAGGTAACCGCAGCTAGTCCTTCTTAGGATGCCTTCTCAGTGAAAACGGCATGTTGACTCCTGTGAAAGGAGCGCCTTGAATCAAATCGCATAGCTAATCTGATCATTGGTAACAACCTTTATTATTTGCTGGGTGACAAACATAAGCTATAATGAGAGTGTTGCAAAAGTCAAAAATAAAAGGTGATTTTTTCCACCGTACACAAACTTTAGGGATTGATCGATAAGAGGATACAGCACAAAAAAAGGTCTAATGAACTTATATCTGGAAATGCATGGTTTCCATGCTAGAGACCATTTATTCAGTGATACATTGTAATAGAGACTGCCATCCAATACGCCACAGCTACACTATGAGTTGAAAATGATTTCCACGTGCCTCAACGCATGTGTGTACATTGCCGTAGCAGTTTCTGTTTCACGCATTCACATTGGATAGGCTACATCCGAACAGTGTCAAAGGCAGCGTGAATACGCCGCTCCGGTGTCTCCACATCTGGAATGTGCTCTCCATAAACGACACTTTTGAGATAGCCCCACAACCAGAAATGGCACGGGTTGGGATCTGGTGTACGAGCAGGCCATGCAACTGGAGCCCCTTGTCCGATCCGTCGACCTGCAAAGACACGACTGAGATGCGTCCAGACATTAACGGTGAAGTGGGCTGGAGCACCGTCATGTAGCAGCCACAAAACCCTTCGAATAATCAATGGCACTTCTTGCAGCAGGGGAGGCAAAATCACACGCACGAAACGCCGTTAGATCCGACCTGTTAGGCGACGTGGAAGGAAGACTGGCCCCAAAATACAGTCGCCAACTTGGCCACCCCACACATTCTGGCTGCAGTGATGTTGATGATTCGTTGTCACCATACCACGGGGGTACTGCATACTATCCCACAGACGACAGTTATGAAAGTTGAAGATACCACCCCACGTAAAGGCCGCTTCATCTGTGAATAGCATGGATGACACAAATCCTGGAATCGTGTTTGCCTGGTGAAGAAACCAGTGACAAAACTGCTCTTGATATTAAGAGTCTGTCAATAAAGCCCTGCACACGTTGTAAGTGATAAAGGTAGCAACAACTGTCATGGAGAATGTCCGGCTTACCCTGTACTGCCATGCCAACTACCTGCTACTGACACGGCGGTCGCCTTCCACAGTGTTAATCACATTTTCCTCCAGTTCTGATGTCCGAACATTTCGGGTACGTCCTTCATGATTTCCTGCTTCGTGAAATGACCCTGTCTCACCAACAGGCAAACGGCGAAACACTGCTGCAAACATTGAATGCTGTGGTTGTCGTCGGCGGGTATGGGTCTCCTGATACAACCTTGCTGCCCGCCGCCAGTTGCCAGTTGCCTTCCCATAAGTACCTCGTAAACGCCATGTCGGCAAGCTCTTGATTCGAATACGGAACCGTTGTGTAAAACGCTGTATCACATCCACTGCAAGGTGGGTTAGTAAGAGAACTGAATCGGACACGCCATTACCAATGACTATGGCAGGAGAGGGCGCTAGGGAATGATGTATGAGGAGTACCACCTTCTAGGAGGGAACCATGCATACTGTAACTGTGATTTCATGGTACAGTGCGTATTAGACCGCAGCCTCTGTAACAATGTATGACTGAATAAATGAATTCTAGCACGGACACCATGCATTTTCGGACATAAGTTCATTAGACCTTTTTTGTTCCGTTTCCTTTCATCGATCCATCAAATCATGGAGTTTGTACACAATGGAAAAAAGTCACCCTGTATAATACCAAATCCTTTTCTTCTGTTTGTAGCCTACTGGATCTGAGAGACAAGGAAGTGCTGAGTTCCACACCTGTTTAACAGTTAGTGACAGTTGTGATTTTTTTAAAAATAAATGCTCATCCAAAATAACATTTTAATAACTTCTGCAACTCTTGATGGCCAGATGACTGAAGCCGTGACGTTAAATGTGCAGACCAGATCTCTGTCCAAAATGAAGTGCCATCTGCAAGTCATCATCAGTTTATGAGGAGAGAAAAATAGGAGGGTGTTAAAATATACATTTCTCATTCAACGCCATAATATGCGCAATTTACAAATCTGAACAGTAATCAACTGTTTCTCACTGCATTTTACAAGTCATGATGAATAACTTTCCAAAGTATGCCCTTCATACACGGACTGAAATATCGTCAAGATGCATCAAGTACAGTAATCTCAGACTTTTTGCAGATGACATAGTTATCTAAGCGGGAGTGTAATGGACAATTCACACTGACCATGACGTTACCATCTCATCACGGCAAACTGTCCATTACGTCACTCACGTCAAGTCAGTAATTCAAGGTATGTGATCTGAACTCGCACGGTTGTCCTGAGTTGTTTGCAATATTAACAAATAACAAAAAATAATAAGGAATGAACAACAAAGGAGGAATCACAAGGACACACAGTAACAACTGAAATCAAATACGACCTAATGAAAGCACAACAAAACGAGAGTTTGGCTGTGTATTGGTAGGAAATGAGCTTGTGGGTCACAAGATCGACAACGCGCAATGACATCACCTGTTAAAACTTTGTTCCTGAGAAACTTCGATGGTGCCATGAAGTGATATGACGGCCACCGAGGATTCCGCCGTCTGAAATGCATTGCAGAATGTTTAGGCACGCCTTGCCATACTGTGGCGTGACATGACAGCCCATGCAAACTGTAGTAATATCCATTTAGATATTGACAAAGCGTCAACCTGGTGCAATGAATGACACATAATTCTTAATGGAAGGTTGTGCACTTCATGAAACGTAAAAATATAGTAGCATTTGACAACACAGTTAACAGATCACAACTTGCATCATTCAAACTGCGCCAAAAGCGTGGTGGACTGATACACTGGCTCATTTGTAGATAAATTTAATTACAAGCTTCGATCCGTTATTAAGATAATGGAAAATTACTGACCAAGTAATTGTACTGCCGTATAGTTAACTGTGTGGGATTTGTATCAAGTCAGATTATTGAGGAAACTCAAGTTTATAAATAGAAGAATGGCTTGAATGGTCAGGGGCTTGTTTGACTGAATGAAGAAAAATATTGACTGGCAGACTGGAAAAGAGCGATACTATATATACCTCCCAACACCATGATTATATTATTTCAAGAACCGCCTCTCAGGATGGGAACTATGAATATCAGTCTCACACAGAGAGTTACAAACAATCATTCTTTTCATGCTATATCCATAAATGAGTAATGCAGAAAGGAAATGAACTAGCGTGTCCCAAAAGTACTTCAACGTCCTTTTTTGTGCTTCAGTGAAGATATTTTCAACAGACTGCAGCAGTCATTTAAACTAATTTCGAACGTGGTAGATGGGGTGCATTTAGGACTGAGTTGGATGGCATTGTAGTTGATATTTCATCTACACTGGAAAGTTACGATGACTTTATTTGTGCCATTACCCAGAGGCACAATACGTGCAGTGTGCATGTTTAAAAACGTTTTTTGGACTTGAGATTGCGAGCAAGCTACTGCTGGGTTAATATTAGCAAATCTTTGAAACTAACGCATTCTCTAGTGAGACAAACATTGCAGCAGAAGTACATTTACGTGCAAATTCTGAAGTAAGGAAGGAGAAGTGGGTATCTCTACAGGGCACATGCCTGTGAAAGACAAAGACCCTGAGTTTGAGTCTCAGCCTGTGAAAGACAAAGACCCTGAGTTTGAGTCTCAGCCTGACACACAGTTTTAATCTGCCAGAAAGTTTCAATGTAGACGGATTATTTTCGTTAATTCTCGTGCGTCCTCGATATGTTGTATTGAAGTTGCCCTCTGTCTGCCCTATGTAAAACTTATTACAATCCTGACATTGGATTTTGTATATGCCTGGGTTTGTGTATGTTGGAAATTTTTTCCGTGAGTGAAGTCTATGGTGGATATTGATTTTGGTTCTATATGCGGATTGGATACCTGTGTCCTTCACTGGTGTGTTTAATTTGTTTGATATTGTGCCTAAATATGTTATAGGTATGTATGATGCTTTAGTGTTTTATGGTGTTTCTCTGGATAATTTTATGTCCTTGAGAATTTTTGAATTCATAGGTGTAGTTTTTCTTTTGTATTTCTGTATTACTATTTCTTGGTTGAAACTACTTTGTTACGCTGTATATCATAATGTATCAAGTTGTTTTTGTATGGCAGCTTCGTTTAGTGATAGATTTTGTGTTCTGTTGGTTATCACTTGGAATTACATTTACTTTTATGCTTTCGGATGGTTGAATTAGCACGAAAGATGCTGTCAAGTGTTGTGCACTTTTTGTGAATTTCGAAAATATGTGAATTATTGTAACTGTACGCTGAAATATCCAACAGTGGAGCAACAAACATGAAATGTAGAAAGACGCATAAGCACATAAGAAAACATGTTACATAAAAGATTGACAACGCTTCAGTCCAATTAACGTGTAAAGAGGAAAAAAGTGAGCACTATATTATACCAGATGGTTTTAATTAAAGTGCAGCTACGCATCGAGTTCCAGAGTGGGCTACAATTATCATTTGGGTGGCGAAACTTGGTAGACACTATAATGCATTACTGCTGACTTGATTTATACTGGAAAAAAATTAGTTCCAATTTTGGTCACCAGCTGCAAATATGGCTCTATGAATGCAAGAAAGATATATAGAAATGTTTCCATATTTAATGTATTAGTAACTGGATGTGGGCAGAAAAGATCAAACAAATGAGACAGGCGTAATATTGATATTATTATTAACAGCTGCTTACACAATTTGCTCCATATCAGCACTGAAGACGTCAGTGAGATGCTCTACAGCGCCAGATTTACTCCTGGTGGCCAAAATTGGAAATAATTTTTTTCTCAACCTAAATTCGTTCTGCATTAATGCATCAGCATACCTAGGAAGGTTCACTGCTATACGATAATGAAGCTCTGTGAGTAGCTCACTTTAATTGTAACAGTTTGGTATACAGCTGACACACACACACAAGAAGCTCATTCACAGTAGCAATATAAACATTACTGGAAAGAAAATCAACACATATTCTATAAAAGAAAGAATGTACCTGTGAGAGAAATAAAGGTACAATAAAGGTGGATATCAAAAAACACTCAACAATTGTCTTTTAACATAATGGCTGTAATTAATTTAATGAGGAGTGATAAAAACAATCTAAGAACAGGTACCTGTTACAGTGGACAGTAGGTAAAACAAAAGTTCACTATCTCTGGTACAGATGTTGAATCTTGTGACACAAATGCTGTGTTTTTGTCTTGCAAAATCCATACCGCTTTCAGCTGGTGTACTGAAACTGACAATGGTCTTCCATGTAGGCTGATGTCACAATGTGTTACCACTTTGACATAGCACTTTGAGTGGACCCAAACATTGCCGTTGGACTGACGGCCTCACTATATCATCATGCAACATTACAAAATCACAGTGTTTTAGTTCTTTGTGCACTACCACTCATGGAGAACTGTAAGACTGTAAGGAGTGGTGTGCACTTTCTCAATATGCATTTTCCCTCATTACACTAATTCAAGCAAACATCTGGAATTAGGTAAGGTTGCCAGTTCAACGAGTTCTGCCATTAGATTTAATGCTTGTCTATACAGAAATTTGCACCAAGGAAGATTGTAAGTCCTCCTTGAAAGCAATCACACGCCTAATAAGACACAAGGGAGTCTCTCATACCACTCCCCATTCTCATGACATATTAATGCCACTTTTAAAGTGCGATGCCACTCTTCTACTAATCCATTGCTTTGAGGGTGGTAGGTAGTCGTTTCAAAGATTTCACTCTGCACGTTTGACAAAGATTCGAGAACATGGCCAATTCAAACTGACAGCCCTGGTCCATTGTGATAGCCATGGGACACTCAAAGCATACTATCCATATCTAATAAATGCATTTGCTGTTGATTCTGCTGTGATGTCTGGCAACAGAGTAGCCTCCACCCATCTCGACACTCTGTCAGTAGCTGATAAGATATATTTAAATCCCCCTGATACTGGAAGTGGACCCGTTGAGTCCAGGTATACAGGGCGAGTCGCGTAAGACGTAGCACCACCTTTATTCCGGGGGCAATTGCACGTATCGGCATGCGGTTTTCGGCGATTCATAGCGGACTATGGGGCACATACGTTGGTACATGCGCAATAATCACAACGTTTATATTGTCCGAGATAATGAGGCAAGTACATGTTTTTTAAATGAGACGCTATACTTGTATTACCGTAGCATGGAGAGCTGCAACAAACCAGTCTCGGGACTGAAGACCACAACAACAACTTTTTTTACCATAATTCGAACGCTCTGGAAAAGACGTGTATAGTGATGTAGCGCATGTTGCTATTGTGATTCAAACTTTGCTTAAAAGAGGGCGGATGAGGATTTACCTACGTAACGTAGGCCGTGCATGCTGCATAGAACACGGCAACTCGGCCCGCGGGTTGCGCTAGGCGTGTTTACAGTCTACAGGCGCTTCCGACCACCTCGACCTTCAATCGTACGATATTTCCCAGCGTCTTTTAAGCGAAGTTTGAATCACAATAGCAACATGCGTTACACCACTATACGCGTATTTTCCAGAGCGTTCGAATGATGGTAAAAAAAGTATAGCGTCCCATTTAAAAAACATGTACTTGCCTCATTATCTCGGACAATATAAACGTTGTGATTATTGTGCATGTACCAAAGTATAGTGTGTTAACTGTAAGACGACAGAGTTGTGAGGGGAGTGCGGTGAGAGGAGGAAGCAAGCATTGGCTGGCGAGGGGAGAGGAGCCGTTGGGGGGGGGGGGGGGGGGTCGTACAAGGCACGCCTACCAGTTGCAGTGCTGGTGGCACTACAAATTGCGCGTCATGCTTACACCAAAGCAGACGAATAGCTTGGAAGCAAAACTCGCTTTAAATGTTGTTCGTATACGAAAGTGAAATCGTCATGTACATTAAAATCTATATATATATATATATAATCTATATACAGGGTGTTACAAAAAGGTACGGCCAAACTTTCAGGAAACATTCCTCACACACAATGACAGAAAATATGCTTACTTTCCACGTTAGAGCGCATTTTATTACTTCTCTTCAAATCACATTAATCATGGAACAGCAACAGAACGTACCAGCGTGACTTCAAACACTTTGTTACAGGAAATGTTCAAGATGTCCTCCGTTAGCGAGGATACATGCATCCACTCTCCGTCGCATGGAATCCCTGATGCGACGATGCAGCCCTGGAGAATGGCGTATTGTATCACAGCCGTCCACAATACGAGCACGAAGAGTCTCTACATTTGGTACCGGGGTTGCGTAGACAAGAGCTTTCAAATGCTCCCATAAATGAAAGTCAAGAGGGTTGAGGTCAGGAGAGCGTGGAGGCCATGGAATTGGTCCACCTCTACCAATCCATTGGTCACCGAATCTTTTGTTGAGAAGCGTACAAACACTTCGACTGAAATGTGCAGGGGCTCCATCGTGCATGAACCACACGTTGTGTCGTACTTGTAAAGGCACATGTTCTAGCAGCATAGGTAGAGTATCCCGTATGAAATCATGATAACGTGCTCCATTGAGCGTAGGTGGAAGAACGAAACTAAAATGAGCTCTAACATGGAAATTAAGCGTTTCCGGACACATGTACACATAACATCTTTTCTTTATTTGTGTGTGAGGAATGTTTCCTGAAAGTTTGGCCGTACCTTTTTGTAACACCCTGTATACAAAAACGAATGTATGTATGTTTGTCTGCTATGCGCTCACAAACCATTCATCCAATTGCAATGAAACTTTGGTGAGGTGTTCTCCAAACGCCCGAGAAGCTTAATGAACAATGTTTCAACTATTACGTCTCTGTAGCATGCATAGCGCAATGGAGTAAGTAAAGGCTTGCCACACTGCGGAACCAGGTTCGAACCCCTCTACTTGCAATTTTTTTCATTTTATTTCATTCTCCGCAATGTTAAACTATTAATTATAAAATTTAAATATACTTGCACAGGTCATATAGTATAACGTAACTGTCAATCTCTATATATAAAAATGAAGGTATGTATGTCTACCCTCTGTGCGTTCTGTTTGAATCTTCCAATGCTACGCATGCTTTGTCCTGTGTATGTAGCAGCTCTCGCTGAAGATTTGTAAATGGGGTGAAGCAATTTTTTCTGCTCCCTTTCCCTTTCACAGCATTCTACCACACGCAATATAATTTTGCGAGCATCGCTACGTAATACTGGTTTCCTTCTAACCGTAAGCCTACCGGTAGGGGTTGTTGGCGACTCCCGAGATGGGCCAGCAACTGCCTCTTCACTCATTTTGATAATGTTTACCACAACTGCACAATAAAAACACGCAGAGCAGTACAGCGCAGAACAATAACGAAGCAGACTACAATGGCTACCTTGTACAACACAGTCAGCTAAATAATGTTGGCAGCAGTCGAAACTGCGTGCCTACCGAAGCCTCCCGACGTTTACCGACTTCTACCGATTCAGGACTGGGGAGAGGTCTGTCATCTAAAAGTTTACACACTGTATGTGCCCCATAGTCGGCTATGATTCGCCGAACACCGCTTGTCGATACGTGCAATCGCCCCCGGAATACTGGGGGTGTTACATCTTACGCGACTCACCCTGTATATGCTGTAATTGTTCAGCAGGAATTTCGAAAATCCCTAAAGCTGGGGACGAGTGTCGTCCTGGTTTGCATCTTTGACACTCCACACATCTGTGTCCAAAGTCTGCACTGGTTTTTAATATCTGGTCCAACAAAACGTTCTGTCACCAACCTGACCAACAGGTGCATTTCTGGATGAGCCCATTCATGCAAGTTGTTCAAGATGGTTTTTCTATATATTTTGGGTATGTATGGGTGGACACAGCCTTACACTGTCCATTGCACCAATATCAGCCAGCTGTTGCTAGCCCATTGTGCCAAACTTCTTGTGATACCAACATACACATGGGTAAGTTACCAGCACATGCTATGTTGCTGTGTATCAGCCATGAGACTGAAGACCATGGGGCAATGTCCTTCATTTGTCAGAGGTCATCTACTTCTGTGACAGCTCTGTTAACTGCCGTTTTGTGTTGTCATTGTGGATTCCATGATTCTTCTCATCTTACGCTGCCAGTACGGACAAGTTCGTCAGTGTTCTTGTTTCCAAGGGATGCACAGTTCTTGCTGTAGTAATATGATTGATTGTCTAACACGAGGAAAATACGTAATGCACGGAACTGCTTCCTTATATAGCTAACATACTGCATAGACTCAATCGGCCAAGTCCAGTTTGACATTTACAGGTTACTACTCGCCTGAAATAAAATTGGATTGTAGTGCAGGTGGAAGCTTGAGTATCCACACTCTCCACGAGCTGTTATCAGAAAAGATGTCAGATACTACAGCTTGCCGAAGATTCTGCCATAGTTGTGAAGGTGATCTGTTTCCTAATTCTTCTTCATGTAGAACCTGGCATATTTGACCTCCAGGTGTCTTCAACAAACATGACAATAAAGGTTATTTTGCTGTATCAAACTTGTTTTGTGTATACGATATTGCAGTGCCTGCGTTGTACAGAATTATTAATGTGTATGGGTCATCTGGTTATACATGTTGAATAACGTTTAGGTGCTCCGAGGCGAACAGAGATACTGTGACAGTGCAAATAAAATTAGTGACACACAAATATACACTTTATTGCAGTGCAATAGTTAACTAAAGTTGTACAGCATCTCGTTGGATGTGCTTGCAGACAAATATAACTAAGCCGTGGCCGGTCAAGGTACGCATTACTGAATACAATATCAACAAGACAATGTCTGACCTGGGCACCACACTGTCAATAACTGTAGTAAATACCTGTCCCTATGTGAAGGATATAGGCGACTCCACTAGTAGACTAAGTCTCCCTGGTTAATCTCCACTATGAACTGCAACCCTGAAACTCCATACTAGAACTGTCGTGCACCAATGCTGATTGGGGTGTGCTTGTGGTTGGCGGCGTACGTCAAAGCACCGCCCGTGGCCCATTCAGAATCTGTTTCAGCACGCCAGTTCCGGTTGCATCCATAGGCGAGGACACAAGTATGATGCAATGTTTCTTCGGACATGCATGTATGCCTGGAAGGACCAGGCACTGCAGCGACTACAGCCATTTCGAAATACACGAAATGTATTCAGAGTTGTGAATATCGAAAACCATCAGCTGTGTAATGGAATGATGAGAAGAAAAATTTGTGCCTGATTGGGTCTCAAGCTCAGATTTTCCACTTATCGTGGTGGTCGCCTTACCATTAGTCTATCCGAGCACACTCCATATACAGACCTGAACTTCCATATGGTGTCAACCATGTGTCTACAGCCTGTACTCGTCCATTCATTATGTATATTCCCATACAGGGGAGACACTTTAACTGAAAGTCGCTTGTCTGGTGTTGGCGAATAAATACGATATTGCAGTGCCTGTGTTGTTCAGGAGTATGATGCAATGTTCCTTCAGACATGCATATGCACTACAAAATCGTATTTATTCGAAAACACCTGGCAACTGTGTATACATTTCATGTTATCTGATAGTGGAGAGTCAATACTATCACTTATGAGGTGACAATGTTCAGCTAAATTGTTCAACACTGCTAAAAACTTTTGAATATTGTCATTTATTCCATAATTTTGTAGAATTAATTTGACAGTTTGAAACCTATCTGTGGTTGACTGGGCCGAAATTTTGGAATGGTAATTTTGGATTGGTTCCTGATCACAGTGACTTGTCGCTGAGCACTGTTTGGAAGGGAATCATTTTGCTTGATTCAAACTGTGAAAGTTCCTGGAACTCTTGCGACATGATAGTACACCCCGTACACGTTTCACTCCGCTGTACAGCTATACCCAGTGTGACAGTAAGATCGACACATTCATCATGTGACTTGAATGGTTGGGTAGTATGCTGTATAGCTATACCAAGGGTGACAGTAGGATCGACGCACCCATCATGTGACTCGAATGGTTGAGTAGTATGCTGCAATGCGATCAGAAACATTAGTTTATGTTCTGGCATGGTTGAGTCTTGCAATGAAACTGTATTATGTTGAAAACGTGCCACATGTGACATCTTGTAGAAGGTTTGTTGACTAGTGGCGCAGTCTGACATGTTTGCTCCCACTCTTCACGAGACTTGCTGTTGGCTATATGGCCCCCAGCTTGGTCTGCTAATACCTCCGTAGTCTGTGTAGTTCGTAGGCTCATATTTCTGTCTCTTCCAGTTTTCTTCATCCTGTGCTGATGGAGTAATGATGGTGTGCAATTCGCCATTTGAGGCTGTGTCCTCAGTGACGACTTCATTTTTGTACTGGCCATTGCGGCCCAATATCGGCCTGTGTGGGTTCGTTGCTGTCTACTATCTGCTGACTTGGGGTCACTACTGTAGCTACTGAGGTCTTAGCGGATCGGAACTAAGGATGGTCGAACACACTGTTTCATAAACATTAACTGCTATATTGAATATTGATTCACATTACATAAGACTGGTATGAACACCTTGCACTGTCAGAACCCACTGACTTCATTCCTCCCCGGAGAACTTTCGCTTCTTAAGCCTATTTCACACGACGACATTGGGTTGCGCCACTCGTTGCGTGGAATGAGTTGCACGCAAATGATTTCATATTTGACTGTAGACACGGCGAAACCAGTATACACTTCAGTTTCGTCGTTTTGTGAGTTCCTAAGTCGTGTCTGAAATGAAAGTTTTGGAAGGTGCACGTCTCACGAGTTGTGATGGAGTTAAAGCTTTTTGTGTGGAATCGCTGCATAAGAAAAAAAATAAGAAACGTGTTTCGATTCGTGATTGGATGAAGAAAAGACGTAAGCGTGGTTGCTCAGCAACCTTGCTGAAATAATTTGTAATGGAAGACCCAAGAAGTTCTTTTAATTATCTTAGAATATCACCAGAGCTGTTCACGTTTCTTCTAAATAGAGTTCATTATGCGATAAGGAATAAATATACTGTAATCCATGAAGCACTGTTGCCAGAACTGAAATTACATATCACATTGCTTGCATTACAATCGAGAACACTAGGCATGCTATATGATGCGGTTTTAGTTGGAGATTACGCTTTTTCATTAACACCAATAATTATTTACATTAACAGTAATAATTATTAACATTAATAGCAGTGATTATTCTAAGCAGGCCGCATTAAGAAGAGAATGGTTTTCAAACTACTCTCTTGAAGATAGATCTGTACAGTGGCAATATTTCAAAATTCAGACATATGTGAATGGGGAGCACTGCTGTGACGTTTTAAATAGGTGAATATTGAATAAAGTACGCAGCTTCTTGATTTGTGTAGCCTTCCCTCCTGTGAACAAAATTCCTTAAAAAAAAGTTGGCCATCTCGAACTATGGGATTTTAGTCTTGTAGACGAGAGCATTTTCACAGCTAGAATTACATTTGCTTGTATTTTTCTTAATTCAGTTGTATATGTGCTCCTAATTCAATAAATTTTGCCCTGCAGCTCAGATGGTTCAAATGGCTCTGAGCACTATGCGACTTAACTTCTGAGGTTATCAGTTGCCTAGAACTTAGAACTAATTAAACCTAACTAACCTAAGGACATCACACACATCCATGCCCGAGGCAGGATTCGAACCTGCAGCTCAGATGGTTCAAATGGCTCTGAGCACTATGCGACTTAACTTCTGAGGTTATCAGTTGCCTAGAACTTAGAACTAATTAAACCTAACTAACCTAAGGACATCACACACATCCATGCCCGAGGCAGGATTCGAACCTGCGACCGTAGCGTCTAGAACCGCACGGCCACTCCGGCCGGCGCAGCTCAGATATTGTCAAACTATCTGTGTTCTGATCGCATGTGAAGGTCTTAGAAGCAGCAATAAATTGCTTATTTTTGTAATCAGCATCACTGAAATTCCACAAACATCTACGCAACGCATAGATATCCAAAATGCGAACATTATTCTCCGTTCCTCACTGCATATTTCAGTTTGTCTACACTCTACGAACACACATAACCTTAAAACTCATGAACTAGTGACGCCGAAGTTGGAACAAACTGAAACTGTTGTTTCACCGACGCATGCGCAGTGGCCTATAGTGCAGTTGCCTGCAACGAAGGTTACTAAATAATAAGGTTGGGCAGTAAGTGCTCTGCTCTGCCATTGGCTGGAATAGTGACGTCAGCGTGGAAGCAAGCGCTCACAAGCAGACGACACGGCATGCGCGTTTACGTCAAGTTTTTGGCGGAAGATTTTGTTTATACCAGAATTGAGATGTCTAAACTGCTTTTCTGCTGCAACCTAGTGTCGGCGTGTAAACTAGGCTTTAGCCTTTGCGTGGGCATCCTTGTCTGTCGCTCTATCGATTCTGTTTGGTTCGATTACCCATAACTATTAATGTTATTTTTATTGTTGTTTCTACAGATGCATAAAATCACTTGTTTTCGTACCCCAAGGGTTGCTCCTATTTGAACGACGTTAGCTCTCATGGAAACGTATTTCCATGAAATACGGTTAGGTTATAACGGTAAAATTCGCTTCTTATTTTATTGCAGAGCCTACAGGGAATGTGAAACTATAAAGAAGTGAAATATAATAACGATTTATTACTTTTAAACCAATATCGTGGCAAATACTTCTTAAAACTCACATACATTCTCTTCAAATACTTCCCGAAATTACCATATTTCTTTAGATATTGATTAATTTACGCAATTTCTGAAAAATCTTTGCATTATCGACTTTTGGAACTTTAGGGATCGAGGCGATAGTGTAATATTCTCTATGGAAGAATCAACATTCATTTGTTATATTTGTAAACAGATAACAGACGAAATTTTGGTTACGTGAAAGAAAGAGCTTTAGTCTTGTTCATGAGAAGAAAATATGGAGTATTTAGTTTCCAAACGTTTAGTCTTGTATTCAAATTACAAGGGCAGGTACTGACAGTTAGTGACAATTACGTGGTCACGTTTTAATCGCCAGAGTGGTTGCTTTCATGTCGTCGGAAGGTTATGTGATGAATCCAGTGATGCCTAGGTCAAGCGCATGTGAACCCAGTAGCATTGACTCAGCAGGTAAGACACGGTATATATAAGTAGGGTCCTGCCGTGGTGATGTTAGTTCTGTCGCTGGCTTAACCGAGTGCCGCTCGTGGAGAGTCGGGTCACAATGCCTAGATTTGGCTAGTTACTAAGGCCATAGTAGGTCTGTTTTTATTGCGGTTGTACCACTGGACTTCAATATTATACCAAGAAATCAGCAGTTTATATTATTAGAGCTATTGCCGCAACGGGCAGTGAATTAAAGAAGAATCACGCTGCACTGTGCTAAGTCTCCTTGCACAGAACTAGTTGAGCCACGAAACTGTACTTTCCTTTAAAGCTATACTTTAAAGCATCCTTCATGCAGCCAAGGCGAACTGTGGGGAAAATGACAGAATTTTTTATGCACAGAGTGAATCCTATCTACTACTCAGATTACTCTGATACGTAAAGCAAACTGTAGGCAGAGTTCTTTTTCTGTCAATAGTGTTCTGAAATCCTTGTTTTGAAGCTTGCAGTGTGCGATTGAAGAGCGCAGAGCAAGTTCGTGGCTGAATCACTCTGCAGCAGAAGATTTTGTGAATAACCTGAAAGTTGAGGACCTCGACACCGAACATCATACATCAGCGATGGATATTATTTCAAATGTAAGTGTTTATGCTGTAGGCATTGTCTTGCCATAGAACGTTTCATGTTTGTCGAAATTGAGCCTACTTATCCATCAAACATTTTATTGTAAGTGCAAAAGTGCACTTATGGTGTATTGTAAGTACTGTATGTCCATGTACTTATACTTGTTTTGTGCTCTCACGTTATTCCGCCGTAAAATTTGTTAAACGGCTACAGCAGTTATACATTAAAAATTACAGCATCCATTGTTCTAAATAACTATATTTTAACTGAATTTATTAACCACTAGTTTAGAGGTGTCATAAAGTTAGTTTGTTGCGACTAAAGGTGTGTTAGTAGAGATACTGAAATGTGCACATGTGATTGGAAGAATGTGCTGTGGAAGACTATTAATTGTAAACCAATCTTTATTACAGAATCCAGTGTTGAAGTCATTTATAGCTGGTTCTCTTTCGGGAACGTTTTCCACTGTGATGTTCCAGCCCCTGGATTTAGTCAAGACTAGACTTCAAAATACAGTGCCTGCTGCTGTTGGGTGAGTGTCGTTTTTTCCCCTCTCAGTAATTAATTTGAATTGTACCATAGATCAGGTATTGCTGGACAAAGAAATGCATTCCACTGATCATGTTACAAACTATTGCTATTTAGCTTTGTAGGTGGTGGGTAGTGTTTAACGTCCCATCGACAACGAGGTCATTAGAGACTGGCGCAAGCTCGGGTTAGGGAAGGATTGGGAAGGAAATCGGCCGTGCCCTTGCAAAGGAACCATCCCGGCATTTGTCTGAAACGATTTAGGGAAATCACGGAAAACCTAAATCAGGATGGCCGGAGACGGGATTGAACCATCGTCCTCCCGAATGCGAGTCCAGTGTGCTAACCACTGCACCATCTCGCTCGGTTTTAGCTTTGTAAACAGGGTTATACTGATGTACTATTTTTGGGCATTGCAACATTGTTACTGTGACCACATTTACAGCCCTTCTCCCAGCCAGAAATACTTTATTGACTGGAAGTCTGTAGGCCTATACTAGCTTCATTCATTGAAATTTATTTAATACAATACAGGACTATTCAGGTACTCTTCTTGAGAGTTTAATCCATCTTATGAGATGAATAGCATTCAGATGGGAAAATATATGGTGGGCACTACCACACAGTGCTAGAGTTTTAACATTTTCTTTTAATATTTGATAGAAATTGTTTCTTGTATGTATTTTAATGTTAGACCATTTTTGTTTAGGCCTTATCCAACTTGGGGCTTAAGTTCACAATTCAGTGAAAACAAAATACTTTATTTACCCATTGAGTTTGAGAGTCTGATATAACCTTGCAGTATTTCATTGCTAAGTTGCTTAGTATGCATTTTTTGAGAAATGCGATTCACTTACTCTGATGAATGTTTTCTTAATTTCCCATAGTCATTCACTTGTTGCGCAGATTTGATATTGGTTGTATCACAAACTGAACCACATCATCATTAAAACCTCTGAATTTAACATGAAAACCACTAGATTAAGCTATAAAATTTCTCCTACACAATAACTGAAAAATTTGTTCAGGTAAATGAAAAATGAGTAGTTAAAGTACTAGTATACAAAGTAGAGAGAAAATAGTAAATTTTAATGCATTTCAGGCATCGATCATCTAGTATGATAACTATTATGGTGCACATCCTTCGGAAGGAACATCTCGCAGGGCTGTGGAAGGGCATGACTCCTGTAAGTACATTGTAAAGTATTTTTTCTGTTTTTGGCCTTCATTTCATTTTCTTTATTTTCATTCTGTAATTATCATAAAAATTCCAAACACTGCTATGCTTATTGAAAAACAAGACGTTTTTTTAAATGTCATTAATGCGAACACAACAACTGTATGAAATGTGAAAGCCAGAAACATTGCTGAAAAGAATTCTCAGAGGATAAAGAAAGAATGGTGATGATGGTAAATCAGAATGTCATACACAACTATAGATTGATAAACATAAGGGTTACTTGGTAAAATAAGTTGAGGAAATCATACTGATCACACACTTTTAATTGGCCTGTCAGTGGAGGATGCTGGAAGCGAAAGCTTACAATCAGCTTGTAGCACATTGGGTGCTAAGGCAAGCCCCACCTCCTCCTCCCAGACCAGCTAACTTACAGCTTGTAAAAGAAGGAAGCATGTAATAGGTTAATGCGTGCCAGAAGTGACACGAAAGTCTATGGTGAGTTGCTTGAAGGATCAGGTACCAGGTACAGTCTCTTTGCTCATTTTGGTAAATAATATTAAGTCACTATGCACAAAATCCAGAGCAGCCCAAAGTCAGCTGACTTCCACTGATCACAGAGGGACCAAGTGAAATGTGCATGCAGTAACAACAAAGAACTACTCTTGTAAAAGATATGGTCAACTGAGTGGCATAAGAGAGAGCCAATGAAGTGAATAAAGTATCCAGAAAAAGGAAAAACAGATATGAACTTAATGTAAAAGGCAATTAGAGGAAAAGAGGCCGCGGCTCTTGGTCTTGCGGTAGCGTTCTCGCTTCCCGCGCACGGAATCCCGGGTTCGATTCTCGGCGGGGTCAGGGATTTTCTCTGCCTCGTGGTGACTGGGTGTTGTGTGTTCATCATCATCATTTCATAATCATTGACTCGCAAGTCGCCGAAGTGGCGTCAGCTGAAAAGGACTTGCAGTACAGCAGCCGAACTTCCCCGCAAGGGGCCTCCCGGCCAACAATGCCATACGATCATTTTTCAGAGGAAAAGAAAGCTGTGGTATGATTATTTCTATGTTATAACAGGGGAGCAAGATGACAGAGTACAACAACAATTAACCCACGGCAACATGTCATAATTTTCTATAACATCACATATGTTTCATGCTCTGTTACTTGAGACATACTAAAAATGTAATACATGGAACTATAACCAAAAGGTCCTGTGATATTAACAGTTTATGCTACTTACAGTGTATCTTCGAAGTTGCTGCACACTGCACTCACTGAAACCTGCCAAATACCATTTATCGGCAGGGTGCATCATTATGTGATGAAAAATCATATTGTTTATTGAATGGCATACAAAACTGAGCAGTATAAATTGTCACATATCGGGTAGACCACCTTGAGCTGCACTAGCTGCTGAAAAGACCGTAAGACATTCTTTTGGTTTACTTCACTCACTCCCAGATGGCGTAAAGGACCATGAAATTTAAAATATGACAACAGTTGCATAATGCACAAGGCATAAGAGGGTTGTACATTTGATCTTAAATATTACTGCACATAATCATAACAACTCACATTTAACACACACTGGCAAATACCAAGTTTCAAATGTGGCATTACAACAGATACATGAGAATACTAACCAAATGTCCACTGAATGGCAGTCTCTTCTCAATGAATGATCAGTGTATGGGAAGTAAATAAACCAAAGAAAATTAGTATTGACATTTTTATCTACAATCATGATTACTTACAATATAGAAGTTACTTATGGAATATGTGGATCCCATTTCAAGTTTGTATCAGTGTGCAAATCCAAACAGTTTTGAGAGTTGACAGCAGTGGATTATTCCTTCAAACTTGTTTTCAAATACTTCAACGAAAACAGACATAGTAGTACATAATTTTTTTTCTTATTGGTCAAAAAGTTATTACAAACACTTGCAGTTTTGGGCTACCTTTGATCTTACAATAAATTTCCTCATAGCACCTTGTTGTAATTTCTAAAAGTGTAATTTTCAGTGCTGTATGTGCTATGTATTTTTCGTGTTTCAGTCAATAACACGCTGTGTGCCAGGTGTTGGGCTGTACTTTTCATCACTTCACTGGCTGAAATCGCACCTTGTGCAAGGAGATCCTGGACCGATGCAGGCAGTTGCATTGGGCATGATGGCAAGAACATTGTCTGGAGTTCTTCTTATACCAATCACAGTTGTGAAAACACGTTTTGAGGTGTGTGTTACCGTAACATGTATAGTGTTTCACACTGTCAAATATGATGATAGAATGGTGACTTTAAGATGCATTTTAAATCTCTTAATACAAGGCATAAAAAAAGTATGGAAATGTTAGTACAGATATCTTTCTGTAAGTTTTGACACTATCGCATTTCCAAAGCAGTGTGACATATTTATGCGATTTCTTTTTTTTAAGTAAAGGAAGTTGTTTCGTTTAACAGTTTCTTATTGAGGTGTATTCCAATACAGTTTCACAATTTTCTGTATGTGTATCCATATTTCCAGAGTGGAGTGTACCAGTATGGAGGTGTGACAGAGGCACTGCGTGTCATATACCGGACAGAAGGTGCCCGTGGACTATGCTGTGGTCTGCTTCCAACACTTATTAGAGACGCACCATTCTCAGGGATATACTTAATGTTTTACACGCAAGCTAAGAAAACGGTGCCACAGGGTGAGTTTTGTACAGAGGATGTAGTGCATTACACTAAAAATTGAGTGACATATTAATTACATGTCTGAGGTTATTATATACAGACAGTGATGGTATTATTTGTTAAGTAGTATTATAAGTAAGCAGTGTAAGAAAAAGACACAAATCATCTTTTACATATACAATATATCCTCCCTAAGAGTCATCAACTGAATTTTCTGTTGTTTCACCAGATATTTGTAATTTCATTTTTGCAGTGTGTATCTGGAGTCAGCCCAAACAAATACGGCTTATCACATCTTTCAAGCAACATCCAGTGCCAATTTCTTTTCAGTTACAAACAAAATTATCTGTAAAGCAGAATTTTACATACCCATTTGATAAAGTAGTCCCAAATTGGTCAAGTGTAAAATTTGTTTTATTGACATGTATTAACAGGGACAGTAAAACATGAAGAGTCGCTAGTACACTTGCAGCGACTGACAGCGCTGTTGCATTGCAGTAGCAGTTGGCATGGGCCAGGTTGCTGCTGGAGTACTGCTTATTCTTCATGTTTCATATCAATAAAAATAAATATCACATTAAACTAATTTGACACCACTCTGTAGAATGAGCATCTAAAATTTCACTTTAAAAATCATACTGCTTGTAACGGGAAACAAACCGACATTTTCCGTCAACGCTAGGCGTCGCATGGAAGATGTGAAGAGCAGTGTTTGTTTAGACTGACTCTAATTACACATTTTAAATACCTGCACACTGAAAGTGTGTAAAGGACCAACAATTCAAGTAACATTCCAAGATGAACCCTGGGAGTGTGAAAATGACTTGCGTTAGTGTATTAAAGGATTACAACAGTTCTTGCTATGTTAGAATTAAACATTTGAAAAACACACAGAGAAGGAAAAAAGTAAATGCCGAAGACTCTTAACAGGATGCCGGGCATATTTTGAATTTCAGCTACTAATTTCGATTTATTTGTTTAGGTAATATTGTTCATGTTTATGAAATACTTGTACATATTTTGTACCTGTATTTCTCCAAATAATTCTGTACAAGTATTAGAATAGTTTCCTCAGAAACACTACTGCAAGTTCCTTCCCCATCTGTAGAAGGGCTACAGTGACCGACAGCAAAAAGCTCTTTGGATTTTTCCTTTGAGTTACACCTTTTCCATTCACTGTGTTGCATTCATTCATTGACTGTTGCCATTATGAATAAGCTGATAGGATATTTCGTCTTATCCTTTTTAACACTGTGTTTTCATACACTGCTCTAATAATGTCTAGTCATTGGCATTTACTTTTCTCCTTCTCTGTGTGTTTCTCAAATGTTTAATCCTGATGTAGCAGGAACTGCTGTAACCTTTTCATAAACAAAGAAAAGTCAGTTTCATTCTCCCGGGGGTCATCTCGTGATGTTTGTTGACTTGTTGCTCCTCTGCAAATTTTTAATATGTGGATTTCAGCTCTTAGAAGTGTCAGATCATTTATTTTTCCATAGTTTTTTGCACACTTTCTTACAATTCTTGAAAATATGTATATTGACTAAAGTTTCCATCCATACACTCAACATGCATCCGATGCAGTGACTAAAAGTTCATTGCTGTAAATATCACTGCCCAAATACACACATTTTGTTTACAGTTTGTTATATATTGATTTCACAAGTATTTTTACGTTGATTATCATTACCTTTCATCTAGAATGCTGAACCTGCTGCTCACTGCAGTATTGTCGTTTCTTTTACATCAGACTGATAACAATGATGCAACATCATTTGTGAATGTTAGGCTCTTATTGCCCACACTCATTTTCTTTGAGTAGCTATACTCACTTCCCCCCCTCCCTCCCCATCTTCATTTTCTCTCTCTCTCTCTCTCTCTCTCTCTCTCTCTCTCTCTCTCTCTCCCTCCCCCCCCTCTCCCTCTTCCAAAACTACTGTCAGTCATGCTCACAGGCAGCTCTGAGGTACTAGCAATAGAACTTTTCCTCCTTTTGGGTAAATAGTTGTAATTTGTTGTGTATCATCCACCTGTGTCCTTTCATTTGTTGCTCAAAAAAAATTTGTACACAAAATTGCATATAAGCGTGATAAATTTTGTGTTAGTTTGTTAAGTTGGAAGGGTAAGTACTTCTCCCAAATGTAGAATCAGATAAATAAACTCCATCACTTTTACTGTCACAGTCCTTTTCTTTTGACTATGCAAAGGAAAAAAGAAAGGATTAGGTTTGTTCAAAGTGCAAAAGCAATTACTTTTGTTTCACACCAACGCCAAAGTTTAATCTAACATCTTGTTTTTACAGAATGGCTTCAGCAGACATCAGCAGGTGGCAACAGCTTCACACATTTTGGGTGTGGGGTGATTGCTGGTGTAATGGCATCAGTGGTTACCCAACCTGCAGATGTGCTCAAGACGAAGATGCAACTCTACCCACATAAATTTTCATCTGTGCTGTCTGTTGTTATGTATGTCCAAAAGGTCAGTAAATCCACATTTCACATTTTCCTTGACAATTATTTAACACGTTGACTGCCACACACTTAGAAATGGCTGTTTCATCCCTTGGCCAGGCCAGGAACACGGTATTAGGCATGAGGCGCTGCTGTGACTGCCAGTGGTCACACAGCAGTCAATGTGTTAAAGTAAGAATTGTAATGAGTGTCTCTCGTAAGGTGCCAGGTGGGTTATCTCTGGTATTTCAGCAGGTATTTGCAGTTTAATTTTTAACATTGTGTAGCTGGAGTCAGCCCAAACAATTAATGCTCATCATGTCTCTCATGTGAGACTCGGTGTCTACAAAAACTTTGGTTTGATGTTACAAACAAAATTATATTTAAATCAGGATTTTACCTGCCCGTTTGATAGAGCATTCTCTAATTAGTCTAGCCTGATATTCATTTAGTTTGTATGTAGTAATAGGGACAATAAAACACAAAGAACAAACAGCAATCCAGCAGTGATTCAGTAGCGCTGCATGCTTGGTGGTAGCCGTAGAGTAATCTGGGACTGCTGTATGAATGGGCAAGTAAAATTCCGCTTTAAAGATAATTTTGTCTGTGACAGGAAACAAACTGATGCTTTCCCCTCTAACCTGGTTCACACATCATGTTGAGCAGTAATTGTTTGGGCTCGACTCCATCTACACAATGCAAAAATGAAATTCCAAATATCTGCTCAAATGCAAGAGAAAATGCTTCTGACAACTCTCACAAGAGGTACCCTGTATTTCAGGACTTTCCACGGAATACTTTTGTAGTGATATATTACACACTTAATGAGTGCATTACTAGGCAGTTAAATTGTCAAATGTGTGAATTAAACAATTATTCCACAGTCAGTGTTCCTTTACATAATGGGTCAGCCATGATGTGCCAAACTTCACGCATGCAGCATGTGTGGGCCAAGGTCCAGCCTGTCACTCGGCTTTGCTCAGTTGTTCTCGGAAGTGTCCAGAGCAGCGCGACATTTCATTTAGCATTGCAGCACAGCATTTTGCGGTTGGCACAATTCTCTGAGTTCGTCAGAATTCTGGTGTCAGTGCTGTTTACCCTTCGCAACTCCTTCGTAGTATGAAGGACGTTCACAGGTCTAGTGGCTGTTTGCACAAAAAGAGGCAGTCTAGCGATCATCAGAGTTCTTTAAAATGAACGGAATGACAGAAGAGAGGGATGAGAATTCTCAGTTTGTACTAGTGATGGTTACTGCTTATTTATTATGAAATGACATTATAGTACAATGCAGAAAGAATTTAAACTTTTAGATAACTATGAAAAAGTCACAAATTACAACATTCGACACACGGGATTCACTGTCCTCTACTTCAAGAAGCACTTTGTGCCAGATTTGCAGGCGTAGAGCTCTTGAAGACATTGGTGGTATGAGTAGTAAAATTTCTGAAGTTGCACCCATTATTCCATTTTCAGTTGCAATAGTTTTCAGTGGAGATGAACAAAGAATATGGAGACTTCAAATATTGCTGCAAAGTGCATTGGTGAAATCAAGGGGCACGATTTTTAGATTTAAATCCCACAATTGTTGAGTTTTTGAAGGAAAACAGAGTGCAGGAATGAAAATTAGAACAATCTGAATGGATTGCAGACTTCACATTTTGATTGGACTTGGCTACACACTGTCCACGGTAAGACACTGCCAGATAACTTCTTTCTGATTTGATGGAGATGCATTTGTAAAGAAAATTGCATTGTAGAAAATGCATTCGGATAAAGACTGTCCAGTTCCCTAACTCACTGGCATTAAAGAAAGCACAAGGTTTGAGGAATTCCTTGTGGCTTTACAAGAATTACGATAGGACACTTTCAGTCTTACATCTGCTTTTGAGACCATTTGCCATTTCAGTTGAAAACACTCCTGTGCATGTGCAGATGTAACTGGTTGACTTGCAAGATAATTCCTATGTCCAGACATCAGCACTGCTTTTATCAGGTAGATTTTCCAAATTTCCATGATGAGGTTGCAAATGTGCTAGCATATTTCGGGCAACATATTTGTGTGAAAGACCTTTTTTCAATTATGAAACTAAATAAGTTATATTATGTGGTAACTTGAGGGTGAAACTGTGAAATTATCTGTGTCTGTTCATATGCCAACAGTTTGTACCTGTTATGCCTTCAGTGCTCAAAAAATAATTAATACTGAAAACTTGTTTTCTTAGTGATCTACATTGTTGAGGACTGTGGAATATAAAACCAAGTCATATGTAGTATGACTTTACTGGCATTTAAATGTGCCATGTTCGCTGTTTTCCCCTCTTCCCCATCCTCCTGCTGAGACAGAACGGCGTGGTGTTAGGGAAAATGTGAAGTGAGGCTGAGGGCTTTGACACCTGGGCTTGACTTGTGAGCCAAAATCTTGGCCAACCTCACTTTATGTATTGATCAGATGTTTGATATAAGATTCTTGTCATGAAAAATCAATAGTAGTTACTGAAATAAACACACTAGGAGAATAGTACAACTAGAAAAGAAGATGAAAAGCAATCCTAAATAATTTTTTTTTAGCAGTTGATTGAGAGGTTCTGAGTTGAAATTTGCATGAGATGTAGGAAAATAATATACAGTACACCACACAGTGAAAGTAATAAGACAGTCTCTAGGATCTCGTAAAGCACCTCAACAGATGTGCTACAGCCTGATATTTAATTACACTGACTCTAGGAAGGAACAGACTATGGGAATTTTATTAACAATTGACAGTTGTTTGCTTTATATTTTGATGCTTCCCATTGAAGGTATTTAGAAATGCCTCATATTTTGTTTATAGACTTATGGATTTCGAGGCTACTTCAAAGGACTGGCACCTCGAATGCTCAGAAGAACATTGATGGCTGCTATGGCATGGACAGTTTATGAACAGGTATGGAAATTTACTCCACAATGCAGTCTTGTAATACACAGGGGTGGGAAAATTTGTACAACCTTTTATGAGATAACCATGCAGCATGAAGGCTGGAAAAAGCTTCTGGAATCTTGAGTGTTGGGTTTTCTTGTCCTTACATTAAATGCACAGCTGCAGTGAAGAGTCCCTCCCAAAGATAGTAACACTGTAGATCTAAACTAGTTAGTCAGTCACAGAGAAATGGTAATCAGTCACTTAAAAAAAAATCATACATAGTACTGACGGTGTTTTGATCATTATCTTCATTTAAAGATATCCCTTTTTGTCATATACACTACATCAGTGTAAAAATATCCACATTTCAATAACATATTAAAGATCTATTGATGAAGTAAATCTCAGGAAACCTGTAATATTTTAAGAATGTAATTTTGTCTGATTTTTTTTTCTCCTTTCTTTCCCCCCCACCCCCCCCCCCCCCCCCTCCCTCCCTCACTCAGTGCAGTGACACACCATGACGGCCAACTACTTTATCTATTACCATTCAGTTTTTGTGCTGGCACATAATTTTCATGCTGATCAAATGTTGTGATTCCTATTGTTACCTGGTCAGTAAATATAAACAGACATACAATCTGCTTTCATTCCGATTATAGCAACGATCCTTGGAACAAATGACAGAATTTTCGAAGGAAAAGTACCCCAAGTCACCTTGTGCTAAGACCTGTGGCTTTAAAGGGCTGTTCTGCAGAATATTAGTTTCACCTAAACAAACCAAACTGTGCACTTTCCTGTCAGAATTGTCAGTTGTGCTCTTATTGTTACTGAGTATAATTATAGATCATTTATTGTTTCTTTGTTTTTTTGTTACAGATAACTAGACAGATTGGATTGAAATGACCCCTGCTATTGCTGCATTATATGTGGTGCAATGCTGTTACCCAGTAGTATTATATTCATCAGACTGCTGAGAGCACGTTGACATCATCCCTCTTGAAATGAGATAGTGTCATTGCTTCAGGAAAGAAAAATTCTTTGCACATGCGGCAAGGAAGATGCGACTGATAGTAGTGTGAGCTGTAATGTCATGGATGTTTGTGATACTGTTCATGGGAACAAAGTTGACAATTTGCACGGTGGCTGATGGAAGTGACTGTAGAGGCATTTCACATTTACAGAAACTCCCATCACCCACCATGCCAAGTGTCAACCTGGTTTGTGAGAATAGTAGCTGAGAGCAACAGATGTCACACCCTATTTAATCCCTCTTAATGTTCATTGAATATTTACAGTCAAAGGAACCATATGAAGTCAGCTGTTGTAAGGTCATTAAATAATGAAATTAACTATGCTCAGATTACCTATATTGATATCTTCTTCCAGAAAAGTTATGCAAGTGCAGATATCTGAATTTGCAATTATTTTTCACAGATTGTGATCCTTTACTTCCAACCAATCAATGATATCTGTAGTGCAAGTATTTATTGTAGTGTGTTTCATGGGAGATTTATTTTATGTAAGACTTTACAAATATGTAAACATAATGTTTGTTGTATTTTTGATATCTGTTATGACTTTTATACTCTGTATCAAGATACAATTTTGAAAATTATTTTTAATAACTATACCATTTACTATAACTTTACTTACTTATAAATTTATAGACAAATGCATATTCTGTGTGTGACGTAGAATGTGGATTTATTAGAGCATTGTTAATCTTTTGCATTCCTGGACATGGTAAGACTTTCCAAATTACATTGAAAGTGAGCTTATAGAGATGAAGCTTTCGTGATACAAAATGTGCAATGATCAAAAATGTCATTTTTTTAAAGAAGTAATAACTATTTTCTTGGACAGGATGAACAAACATTGGTTTGTGTGCTACGTCTATCAAAATTGATGTATACTTCAACTGATACTGCGTGGGTGAATCATTAATAAAAATTCGCCTGCTTGCAGTTGAGCCACAGGGAATTTCAGTTGGGACCTATTCGACAGTTTTTTTCCTGCTTACTTACGAATGGAACAATATTTCAGAGCATTTTGTTGTGTATATTGCCTTTAAAAATATGTAAAGTACTACACACATACTGTAAATTAGTAATTCTATCCAGGGCTGCTAGGAACAAATGTAAGTAATCCCCACATCACCCAAGATTATGCCCACAAGGTGATTGCTTATATTTCGCTTTTTACTGGATCGGAATACATGAAAATAATTTCATGATGATATACAGTTAAAACTATAATTTTTATTGCCACAAATGATAATATTGCTGTGCACAATATTAATTGCTAATTGTTTGCATCAGCACGAACCAAGGCTCTGGTTGGTCTGATGCCACTGCTCCCAAGTAGTGGTTCCAATTACAGTGCATGTATACATACAGTTATTCGCATTAAAGATGAAATCACAAGTCAAAGCATTGTGAATATGTATAAAAGTATCTTATATGGTCTGCTGGTGAAACATTTTAAACTGTGAAACTTTGATTCACATTTAAAAACTGGAAAGTCATTTGGATACATATTTCACATTCCTTCCAGCCAGAGGCTTTAAGAATATTGTGTGTTTACAGTAACTGGAATAAGAAAGATGTAATTTGTTTCAGAGATAATTAAATATGTATTTGTATGCAAAACAAAGTGGATTTCTTTTTTCCTTCTACCCCTTAGTACTCTCTGGAAAAAATTGAAGCACATACTGCATGACAAAGTTTTTGTTGGTGATATCACACAATTTGGAAAAAGAAAAGGTCGAAACAGTGCTCAAAAGAATATTTGTGTGAAAAATAAACTGAAGGCCACAGAGAATAACATAAAAATTTTGACACTAAAATCAAAACTTACAGCATTTTTTTTCCTGCCTACTTAATATGTAAGTCATACTCTAACAAACTCATTTTTTCTCTTATAGCTCTTTGAACTTCTAATCCCATTTGTAGGTTAGATATGTTTTGTTTGGTGAAAGGATGGGATAAAAACACAATGTTAATGTGGTGTTATGTTCCATGTTTGATATTTGAAGACTTAATTCAAAATTTTTCTAAAAACACATTCTGAAATGTTTCTTGTATTGTCATGAAGATACATAGAACAGAGATTTGAAGATACAGTAAACAACCAAAATGGAAAATACTATGCCTAGGGTTCAAAACGCACCTCTTCTATCCTAACAATTTATAAGAATGAATGGAATCTAAGTGGGGGACACTGAAAATGTCAAAACATCCATTGGCACAGACATAAATTTCTAATAATCTGCTTTTTCAGCTATCATTAGAAACAAATGGTTTATGTTTCTTGTCACAGAAACTTGCCACTCATCATTTACAGTATGAGAATCCTACAGACCATCATCTTACATTATTAGCAAGCCAAATGCTCTGCAGAGTTTTGATTTTTGCAGTTACATCCTTTTCATTATTACTGTGTAACAGTTATGAGTATACTGACTGTTAATGAGTTGGTAAGTGTGTACTATGTCAAGGAGACTAATTTACCATTAACAGCTTTCCTACAGCACTAACAAATCTGCAAACCCAGATAACACCATGTTTTTTCTGAGGGGGAGTAGGTTGCAAAATCCGGTCGGGAGTTTGTATCTTACTTTGATATGTATATCACAGTCTAAACTAATTTTTATTACTTTCCCTAAATACAATAAAGAAGTAGATGACTGGAAGAATTAGGTCACAGATGAAGTACCAGCAAAACTGTTCAGTTATAGACTCTAATATGAGGGACAATCAGAAAGTAATGCACAATTTTTTTCCTTCCCTGGTATTGCAGATACAATGTTGAAATTTTACGATGATATAGTTTGAACTTTGTGCTAGAGGGCATTTTGTTTTCAGGTGCAGCTCTAGCGAGAGAAGCCTTGACTATGAAACAGTGTGCATGTTACTGTTGTTAACTTGCCAGGAGCAGTGAAGTGTAGTTCAATATTTGTGGGCCAAAAGGCATAAAGTGAGTGAAATTGAAAGGAACGTGCATAGCATGTATGGGGATGACTGCATGGGCCATAGTAATGTCTCCAGCTGGAATGCTTTCTTCCAAGAGGGCTGTGTGAACTTAAGTGATTCGCCACGCCCTGGCAAGATAGTAAAAGCTGCAACCCCCAAAGAATACTGAAGCCATTGAGGCAGCAACTGTGAAGCAGCAGTTCAACATTTCCTATGGTGCAGAGTACAATACTGTTCATGACGCATTGAAATTTCGTAAAGTTGGTACTCATAGGGTGCCTAAGAAACAGACAACCATAAGGACCAGTGAATGACGACATGCTTGGATCACTCATTGTGTTATGCCACAGGACATGACCTTCTGAATAGAATCAGCACTGGTGATGGGTCGTAGGCATAGCAATACAAGCCCAACACAGGGTCACTGCAAATGCTGCAGTCTACATTAAATTTTCAGTTCAGTTGCATTGTGCCCTTCCTGACAAACTTCACAACATTAATGCTGACGATGTCAAACTTCATGACAATACTCTGTCCTATGTTGCTGTTCTCGTTAGTGAGAAAATTGCCAAATTTTGGTGGGAGGTGCTCCAGCATCCACCACACAGTCCAGATTGTTCACTGTCGGACTTTCATCTGTTTGGTCCCATGAAGAAACTCCTGGCCAGCAATGCTTTGGACAGGTGCAGAAGTGAAATCAGCAGTCCACGGATTTCTTTACTCCGACCAAATGTGCTTTGAAATGTGAATTTGGTATATTGAAACTGGTACCATGATGGGAGAAATGTGTTGAGAACATTGGTAGCTATGCAGAGAAGTAGGTAAAAGATGTAAGTTCACTTTGTTCATCTCATGTTACCTTTCTGGTAGTAAAATTATCGCATTTTTATTTTTTTCAGAATAATTTTTTTTATATATTGCTCCTAATTACACTAAAAAATAGAAGGGAGTAAAATCATGCAGTCAAGGCCAGTAGTTTTATCTGAAGGAGGTGGTGGTGGTGGTGGTGGTGGTGGTGGTGGTGAATGACTCATAATCAAAATGCACAATAAAGTTTCTCAACTGGTTTATCAATCTCTGGTCAAACAGGACATTTACAAATGAAGTTTCATGTAGAGAGAGATTAAAAATATACGTTTCTGGGACCTCATAAGATTCAATTTGGGCCTGTTACTTGTCTTGGCTATCAGTGAAAACATTACTTTTTTTTTTTTTGTTTTGACGACCTCTGGTATGTTGTGTATGTGCCACAACTAAGGATGGATGAAGTGCAAAAATCTTATGGCATATTTCATTCTTCCACTAACCTCCTGCCCCCTGAAGTGATGTGTGCATCAAAGGCAAGTTGTCCACCTCGTGACACCACTGGTTCGCTGTGGGACCAGCAACAGGTGGTACAAGCAATTGGTGCCACATTTGAAACTGTCATTCCTGCCTCCATACAAGCATCTAGTATATGCCTTTGCTTTTGCTTGATATCCAAAGCCTGCTATGTTTTTTACCCCTGGTATCTGTGAACAAGAGTCTTGGCTCACGAGTTAAGATATTAGGATTCTGTTATAAACGAGGCGGCCAGGATTGAACAGTAACAATTATAACAGAGACGAGGGGCACACACTTAGTAGAACATGGGGGTGGGCTCTGGATATTGGCTGAAAGCAAACACCGATACTTGACGCTTGTAAGGAGGTGGGAGCTGTATTTTCAAACTTGTAGCTGGTTTCTTGCACCACCTGACGTTATTGGTTCCGAGTCAAGACTAGAACTGTTGCAAGCTATGCAACTCACCTTTCATGAATGTTTCAATCTGGCCTTCTTCGGATGGTTCCAGATGCTACTATGGTGCCTATATACATGGAACACCATGCCAGCCACAGCAGTCATTGGTGTTTTAGTCCAAATAATGATGACAGAGATAGTCCTCAAAAGCTCAAGTGTCTTATTTAAAACAATAGTTTGGAAATCAAGAAGAGTTTATTTAGGCATGCCGCAATGAAAGACTGAGGGCACACACACAAAAGAGTTATCTGATTAGGTACTGACAGCACTGGCTCAGGCATTCTCAGACTTTACATGATACTGCACACTGAATTCTTAGTTTTCAGATGCAAAATTAGATCCATTCGTGTCTGTCTATCATGCTGAATATTCAGAGCCTCTCTCGAGACTCACACCATTTTTACATTAACATGCCTGTGCCTTTATATTCAATAATAATAATAATAATAAAAACCGTGGGAGATCCAGGAAAAGAGTAGGCCTCCGGTATATTCTGCTAGTCGTTAAAGGCGATGAAAAGAACAAACCACTAATAGGGCTAACCCCCCTTTTAGTGCGATTAGTTGGTTCAGGACAGAACTAATGAAGCCTCGGACAAGCACTGTCATGGTCGGGGACTATGCTTGAACCCTATGCCCGTCCACAATGGTAATGACACTGCTAGCCACACGGAAAATGATTTAAATCCAAATAGAGTTGTTTTGCAGGATATGCTTCCTGCAACCACTCTAGAAGGAAAACAAAGACAGAGAATGATATGGTCAGATGAAGTTAACCGACACCTCATGTTCTGTTATTACCAAGCAACAAACTTAGGAACCAACACAACTGGGTTCAGATCACAAGTATACACAACATTTATTACTAGATACCCAGAATTGAAATTTTTAACAGAACGACTACCTGATCAGATCCATGTAATAATCAGAAATAACAGGATACCCCAGTCAGAATTAGAAAACATCAAACAACAAGTACAACAAATACTGGAACAAAATAATGTGCAATCAGAAGAAGAAAATACGGTAATGGACTCAAACATCCCAGAGCAAACAAAGAACAACACGCATCAATTAAACAATCAGAGGAAAACGAAATCTTAAGACAGCAACCAGAACAAGCACAAATAGAACACGAAGTGACACACATGTTAGATATAGAAGAAAAATTTCAGCTGACATACATAGAATACAAAGACACAAATACAGACATTAGATCATTCTTGCATAGACCGCTAAATAACCTACAAGTCGAAACAACAATAAAAACTATCAACACAATCATACACAACAAAATAAATGAAAACACAACTATGGAAGAGTTACAACTACTGGTTTATATAGGAGCACTCACTACACTAAATATACACACTAGGCAGAGATCAGAACCAACCAACACACAGAAGAAACCCACAAAACCAGCATGGCAACACAGGCTACAGATCAGAATACAAAAAATTGAGAAAAGACATCGGACAGCTAACACAATTTATAAGAAATGAAATATCAGACAAAAAACGAAAAAGGTTAGGTAAAATCTCACAACAAGAAGCAACAGAGCAATTAGATTAAAAGAAGCAGAAATTACAAGCATTGGCCAAATGACTTAGAAGATACAAAAAAATTGAAAATAGAAGGAAACAAAACCAAACATTCAACAAAAACCAAAAGAAGTTTTACCAGACAACAGATAACACACACATTAAAATGGACAATCCACCAAACATAGCAGACATGAAACACTTCTGGAGCAACATATGGTCAAACCCGGTACAACATAACAGACATGCACGGTGGATACAAGCAAACAGACACATACAAGATGATACCACAAATGCCTGAAGTGATAATTTTGCAACATTAAGTCACCCGAGCAATTAATTCTACGCACAATTGGAAAGCCCCTGGAAAAGATAAAATAGCAAATTTCTGGCTAAAGTAGTTCACCTCAACACATTCACATCTAACTAAATTATTTAACAGTTACATTGCAGACCCACACACAGTCCCTGATACACTTACACAAGGAATAACTTATCTGAATCCTAAAGATCAAGCAGACACAGCAAAATATCGCCCCATAACATGCCAACCAACAATATACAAAATATTAACTTCAGTCATTACACAGAAATTAACGACACATACAACACAGAAGAAAATTATAAATGAAGAACAAAAAGGCTGTTGCAAAGGAGCACGAGGATGTAAAGAGCAACTGATAATAGATGCAGAGGTGTCATATCAAGCTAAAACTAAACAAGGTCACTACACTACGCATACATTGATTACCAAAAAGCTTTTGATAGTGAACCCCACCCATGGTTACTACAAATATTGGAAATATAAAACGTAGATCCTAAATTGATACAGTTCCTAAACATAGTAACGAAAAATTGGAAAACCACACCTAATATCCGAACAAATTCAAATAATATCACATCACAGCCAATTCAGATTAAGCGTGGAATATACCAAGGAGACTCATTAAGTCCTTTCTGGTTCTGCCTTGCTCTGAACCCACTATCCAACATGCTAAATAATACAAATTATGGATATAATATTACTGGAACATACCAACACAACATCACACATTTGCTATACATGGATGATCTAAAACTACTGGCAGCAACAAATCTACCAATTACTAAAGATAACAGAAGTAATCAGCAATGATATAAATATGGCTTTTGGAACAGACACATTTAAGAAAAATAGCATAGTCAAGGGAAAACACACTAAACAAGAAGATTACATATTGGATAACCACAGCGACTGCATAGAAGCGATGGAAAAAACTGATGCCTATAAATATCTAGGATACAGACAAAAAATAGGAATAGATAATACAAATATTAAAGAAGAACTAAAAGAAAAATATAGACAAAGACTAACAAAAATACTGAAAACAGAATTGACAGCAAGAAACAAGACAAAAGCTATACTTACGCTATACCAATATTGACCTACTCATTTGGAGTAGTGAAATGGAGTAACACAGACCTAGAAGCACTCACTACACTTACACAATCACAATGCCACAAATATAGAATACATCACATACTCAGCGGCAGAAAGATTCACATTAAGCAGAAAGGAAGGATGAAGGGGATTTATCGACATAAAAACCTACATTATGGACAGGTAGACAATTTAAGAAAATTCGAACGAGCAGAAACTAGCAAAATACACAAAACAATCACTCATATAAAAACATCGGCTACACCATTGCAATTTCATAACCACTTCTTCAACCTTTAGATCACATAACATCAACAGATACGAAGAAAGTAAATTGGAAAAAGAAAACACTACATGGCAAGCACCCGTATCATCTAACACAGCCACACATCGATCAAGACGCATCCAACACATGGCTAAGAAAAGGCAATATATACAGTGAGACAGAATGATTCACGATTGGAATACAGGATACAAAAATAACCACCAGATATTACAAGAAGCATATTATTAACAATCCCAATACCACAACAGATAAATGAAGACTTTGCAAACAACAAATAGAGCCAGTAGATCACTTCACAAGAGGATGTACAATACTAGCAAATACAGAATACACCAGACGACATGACAATGTAGCAAAAATAATACATCAACAACTCGCCATACAACATAAACTAATAAAACAACACATTCCCACATACAAGTATGCACCACAAAATGTACTGGAGAATGATGAATACAAATTATACTGGAACAGAACCATTATAATAGATAAAACAACACCACATAACAAACCTGACGTCATACTCACCAATAAAAAGAAGAAATTAACACAACTAATCGAAATATCCATACCCAATACAACAAATACGCAGAAGAAAACAGGAGAAAAAATTGAAAAATACATCCAACTGGCTGAGGAAGTCAAGGACATGTGGCATCAGGATAAAGTTGACATTATACCAATTATACTATCAACTACAGGAGTCATACTACACAATATCCACCAGTACATCAACGCAATACAGCTACATCCAAACGTATATATACAACTACATAAATCTGTAATTATTGATACATGTTCAATTACCCGAAAGTTCCTAAATGCAATGTAACCTATACCGTACAGTTAAAAGGAAGTCACGCTTGATCAAGATCCACATAACTTTCCATTTTTAACCAGACATAACGTCTGAGAAAGGAAAGAAATAATAATAAAATGATAATAAGTCATTTTTCATATGAACTGAGAAATTGATAACACAGGGAACAAACTATTTTTACCAGCTGTTACATCACTTCCAAGATAAGAAATGGCAATTTGTACTTGGATACAATCATCTTTAACAAACTAACATGCAGGCAAATAATGCAGACAGCTGAAAAATACCAAAAATAAAATAGTGGGAACCTGCTCCTTTGGGTGTGCTAACACAGACCACCACTCTTGGCCAATGCCTAGACCATCAGCCTTTCAACAATCAACACACTTTGTTCATGGCAAACTACACACACCAAGGTCAACATAATGTCTTCAAAGAGTAGCACATTATGTTACAGTGCATGTTACTTTCCTGTTTGAGCTGAGAAGGCATCTGTGCTGCATCACTTTGTGCATAATGAAGGGCACAATGTGAGTACTTTTACTGCCGGTATTACTCAGTACCATATGGATTTCACATGACATTTAGCAGAGTTGGACTGTCTTCATACTGAGTTGTATAGAAGATTCTAATAATATAGATTTGATGTGGTTCAACAGCATTTGTATTTCTATACTGTGAATACAAGATAGACCACAAGAAAAGTTTTCCAGGTACGGTATGTGACTTTCTTGAAACTGGCAAAATTTGGCACTGGAACTTTTGAAGAGACAAGCATTAACCTCAGGCATGAATACTAAAGGTATGACCAACTTCTGTTAAAACACCAACAGGAGCCAGCATAATTCCCAAGTGGGCCCTGTTGCATTCTTCACTGACATGATATGCTGTTCTGTTTAAGCATACCCAATGCTGAGACAGTCATGACAAACATATTGCAAAGGCAGTTCAAAGGTCAAGGGCAGCTATTATAACAAGATACTTTTTGATTAAAATTTGCAGTGATTTTTACACACTAACTATTCTTCCCTTCTGTTATGAAATGATAGAATGAATACTTGGCTAAGATGTTCACCAACGTAGGAAAACAGAGTGCTACTTACTGTAAAGGTAAATGGCAAAGTTTCAGACAGGCACTATTAAAAGGCACACATAAGCTTTCGGCCTCTGCTTTCATTGGAAAAAGAGAAACACACATTTATTTATACAAGCAAGCACATCTCACTCACATGACCACCAACTCAAGCAGCTCAGGCTAGAACACCTGAGCTTCCAAAGTTGGCTGTCACATGCGTGTGAGATGTGCTTGCTTGTGTGAATGAATGGTGTGTGTTTCTCTTTTTCTGATCACGGCTGACGTTAAATGCTTATGTGTCCGAAGGCTGAGGCTGAAAGCTCGTGTGTACGTGTCTGAATTGACCAATCTGCAACTTATAGTTTGTAACCTTTATGGTAAGTAGCAATCTATCTTTTCCTACATTGTTGATATTCCTATCTGGAGTTTCCATTGTTTGCTAAGAAGTTCAGTAATTCAACTACAGGCTATACCAATAGCAATGGAAACAGCAGTAAAGATACCAACCATCTGCCACAACAGTGGCTGACCTAAGTTCGAAGTCTGTAGTGGAAACTGCGTATGCTGTGCAGTCTTCAGTTGAAAAATCTAGAGTCCATTTGTAAAGTCAACCAAAGCTGTGCAATCAAAATTTAGATAACTGGATGTATTTGCTGTGTCACACTTAATCCAACATTTGCTGAATTTGGTTACACAGAAACATCACCTTTGGCATTAAATGGTGACCTCTGCTGGAGACAATTACCTCGATATCTGAATCTGTACATTTTGCAGTCTTGATCACATTCTAATTTTTTGAACAGTGTTGGCTTTCCAGCCATCACTGGATTTATGACGACGAGACACTGATCAGCTCATTTACCAACCATGCATACTCTGCATCACTGTCTTTTATAAGCTCTGGTGGTGACTGTAAAACCAATTATCTGCTCAGATAAATTAACATGTGAGCAAGACTGCAAACTTCACAGTTTACAGGGAAGTTATTCAAGTATTTGCAAACAAATGAAAATAATTCTGGAACACAGAGTAGAAAATGTTAAAATCTTGTGGACATGCCCTATTTTAGCTTAAAGTGGAAGGCAATAAATCATGAAAACAATACAATCTGCAAATATTTGTAATTTGTTCACAAAGAATTTTCGCTATACACTCTTCTGAACTTACAATGAACACTGTTTCATGGATATGATGTATACACAACTGATTATTACAATAGTCTATTCCAGTAAAAATTGTTTGATGGTATGAAAATTAATTTCAATCTGATACATCGAATTGACACTGACGTACAACAAATCTGATATAAACATTTTAACACACAATCATCAATTTATATGACAACTTTGAAGTAATAAAACGTGTAATTTTGTCAGTTAACAAGTGCACAGGCAACACAGAAATGAAAATTATAAATCTGTAAGTAGCAATATATGATCCAGTAGTAAATGTCACAAACGGCAGTAAACACTTCACCTGTGCTTAGCACGGAAATTGAATTTCATCATATTACAGTTGTTTATACAATTTAATTGGATATACTCTCTAATGGATACCGCTGTTTGTGCTTCACAATGAAGTCCAATAAAGGTTTAGTGCTACACCATTACAAGCTCTGATAACACAGCTATGCTTCCAAATACTTGCAAATAAGAAAAGGCAATACTATGTTGATCAGTTGTAGCACTTTTAATATAATGAGAGAACAACTGCAAACGTTTATTCTTAAGTTCAGCATTCAGTTACTATGGTCAAAAACTTTTCAGCTGAATGTTTTTGGTGTTATTAAATGAATCACACATGTGGGTGAAAGAAACAAATGCAAGGAACATCAGTGACTTATTAATCGAAAAGCAGATTTGCTGCTTGAATCAAAATATGGTTACTGCATACAGTTCATAATTACTGGAGGGCACAAACTGGTTTCAATTTAACACTGTTTGAAATCTAAGAAACAAGGGAAGCAAAACTGAATCGTTCCCCTGTCTACGAGATTACTATAACATATAAATTCCTATTACATCACAAAATGCAAATCTAGGAATTATACTCTCCATGATGTTACACCCATTTTTCGGTTAATTTCAGAGAGAATAACAGAACATTTGAAGCCATTCTCTGGTGAAATTATTTGTAAACAATTGTCCCTATCATCACTATCCTGTTCTGTTCTGAAGTTGCGTTTCCGCTTCCTTTTGAGATGCACAACATCGTCATCTGCACCAATCTGTTCATCACTTTTGCTCTGTGACTGGTCAGCAGAAGTACGCATACTGCGCTTTCGTTGCTGCTGCTTCCTTGTCTCCTTGTCGTACTCCAATGCATCGTAGTAATTAGGCTTCTCTCGTTTTACCCTTTCTGTACGGCGACGGGTAATGCTTGTGCCATCACCCTCTTGTGCAGCATTTGATCGCCTTCCAACAAATATATGTCCACATGCACATGTCTTTGATGCAATAGGTAACTGCATGGAGCACTTGGGACAGCTCTTGGCTATCATCTTGTGTTTCGGAACTTTCCTCATTGTGTCACTTTGTGTACGTACGTGGGTCTTCAGAAGGCCGAGAGCATGAATTTTAGTTTACTCCACCCGTGCATCGTTTACTTCATGTCAAACTTATCTGCTTCAAGTTGTTAATTACACTGAATGTGTGAATGATCAATTACAGCATTCCTGAAAAGAAAGAGACAAAATTGTTGAGCTTCTACAAAGTATGCATGATGTTCATCACAAGGATCAAATAGTGAACATAATCTACAACTAAAATGCTTATTGTGTCTTCAGGAGTGATCCTTTTATAGCGAAACAGAACATGGATACTGTCAAAATAAAACAACATCCATGGCTGTATCTATGCTGATCATGGCAATGGCGAATATAGCTGTTGTTGAGAGCTCTGTATCTGAGACTTTTAGCATATGAGATAAAATAGGGAGAAAAGGATGCTTAAAAAGTTAATACAAGTTCCTGCTGGACTGTGACAGTTTTCCCATCGCTCCTCCCACCACCACCCCTACTGCCAACTTTTGGTGTCACCAAGCTCTAGATTGGAAGATAACGATTTTGCTGCAAGTTTGGGAAGTCAACGGATATGAACGAGAAATAAAGGTTACAAATGATTAATGGAAAATCTCATATAAGATGTGAAACAAATACTAACAAAGAGATAGAGGGGCTGGCCAGTACTTACCTCAGCTCAGTACAGCCGATAGATACACATAAAACAGAACTGAAAATTTACATTCCTAGCTTTCGGAACTTTGTTCCTTCATCAGGGAGGAGAGAGGGGAAAAAAGGGAAGAAGGGAAAGTGGATTCAGTTACTCACAACCCAGGTTATGAAGCAACAGGGAAAGGTAAACAGGGAGGTGTTTACCTTTCCCTGTTGCTTCATAACCTGGGTTGTGAGTAACTGAATCCACTTTCCCTTCTTCCCTTTTTTCCCCTCTCTCCTCCCTGATGAAGGAACAAAGTTCCGAAAGCTAGGAATGTAAATTTTCAGTTCTGTTTTATGTGTATCTATCGGCTGTACTGAGCTGAGGTAAGTACTGGCCAGCCCCTCTATCTCTTTGTTAGTAAATAAAGGTTACAGTAACACACACACCTGTATTGTAAAAAGAGCATGCGAGTCTACACACACGCTCACAAATAAAAACTACAAACTATTAGTACAGAATTTGTAAGAAGATATGCTGAAATACTGCAGCAGATCCCTGCAGCTGACTGAACAGTAAAAACTGATAGGTCAGCTACCCAGAAAAATTATATGAACGTGTGGGTCTGTTATTTTGGACATGGTGTGAAAGAACAATGTAACTGATTCGCCTCGATGGGCAATGAATCCACCACTTTCAGTGCAGATCCACAGTTACATATGACCTCCTGCGGGAATCTCAAAGTAGAGTGTATGGAGAACATGGACACGGACTGCAGGCAGGTGGTACTAGATGAAATGTGTGTCAGCCAAGAGGCATGCTATTGCAATAAACACTGTGTCCGGGTGGCGCTGTGGTTGATGCAACTGCCTAGTAAGAAAGAGATCTTCAGTTCGAATCCTTGTCTGGCACATATTTTCACTCACCATTCTGCAAAGTCCCAATGCAGTTCATATCCATAGTCTCATTTTCTTTCCTTTCTCCTCCCCCCCCCCCCCCCCCCCCACCCTCTACCTTCTATTTACATAACACTCTGCAAAACATTAAAAACTCCTTCCTAATACTTCAAGTTGGAGCCCAGACAACTCACAAAATTTTAGAAGGTAACACACATATCTCTTGTTGTTCCCCAGGTAAAACAACTAATTAAGCTTGTCGAAAAGAGCACAAAAAAATTAATGGAAGATTAAAGATGTAATGACAGATGAAAGGGACCATCGAAAATTTAAATGTAGCAGTTTTTTTAATTCTTATTGCAACTGATGTTTGAGAGCTGAAAGGTGGATCTTACACTATTAATACCAATCAAAAACAGGGTTGCACTTGAAATGCTAAATTGCTCTTTAAGATCTTTGGTTCTTCATAGAGCATTTATTGTACTGAGGAGCAAATGTGACTTGTGATACACTCAGCAACTCTTTTATATCTTGTTGGAGGATTGAAAATCTGGTTTCTAATACACACTTCTAATGACATTTGTTAGGGGTACAGGAGAGGTGCAATGTCACAATAGGAAATTAATTAATGAAATGTCTGATACAGACACATTTTGATCTGTTTGATCCTAACACATATCAATAACTGCATATCGCATAGTTAGCCACACCAACCAGAAGACTTGTTTTGATGGTGTTTCACAATTTTCTCAATTCTGACTGTTATAACATTAGAGTAGAATATGTCACAAACTCCGCTAATCAAAACATTCTGTGTTTCGCATGTGTATTAAATATGTGAGTAGATTTCTGATTATAATTTTGTGTGTGATCACAGATACCAGATAGGTCTAATTCAAAATTACTAGATCCTAATAATTTTCTGTTTCTGTTGTTTTTGCATTATCTTTCATGTGTCAAAATGTGAGTATATAGTAATATAATGTGTATTTTTGGACATTTGTGATTGCTGTGAAAAATTCTCATTATGTCACCAATTTTAAACTTAATTTGTGTTTTTTTAGACACTTTGTTTTTGAACAAGGATACTGTTGCCAAACATTCCCCAATTTCACTGTATATTTATATGAAAAAGGGATATTTTTTCAGATAATTTGTTGGCACTTTCAACTGCTTATGCTTTATACAATTTTAGCAACAGAATATTCATAAAAAAATCATTCATCCCTAATTCCTGTGCATATCTAAATGAGTAAGTGCATATTTCCGGGAATTTTCTGAATTTACAATTGGGGCTATATCAGCATTTGTGACTTACAGCTATCGTGTCACATATTACAATTAACATATCATTATATTACTTTTCTCTTTTAACGAGTGTACTGTGTCAAAACTTATCTTAAATTAACGCTATTGCACCATCCCATGCCTAGTGGCCTAATTTCAGAAAAAGTTCCCACTGGACCATCACGGATATTATTGAAATGTTGTGTGAATGTTTGTACAAGTTCTCAATTAACATTGGTAAAGTTTTACTATTTCCAATTTAATACTTTCAGAGTTATAGTCATTTGTTTGACCCCCATGACGGAGCTATCAGCCGTGCACCAGTGTCTTTTCAGCCACTTTATGAGACACAGTAAATTTTACCTTCTTATATCTCCTCAAGCAACAACAGGATACACATGAAACTTTGCATGTAATAAGGTACCAATATAAGGCCTTATATTATAAAATGTCATTCTCCTACTGCAGTCCAATAGTTTACAAATTGAGGACAAACATGATTTTTTTTCTAAAAATATAGAAAATGGCTCTTTTAAACCATTTTAACTAAAGAGACCATGTTCTAAACTATATTTGGTTTTGAAATGTGAGCATATGAGGTCCTCAAAAAGAATAAGAAGGTGGAGGTGCACTGAAAATGGGCCCATATGCCACCTAATATTCCACTCTCTTTTGTAGCTCTAATAATCTGAGGCAATCACATTTGAAACATTTAACTTTTTGAGTTCTGTGTTACCAAAATTTCTTCCCAAACAATCCCATCAGTGGCAACATCTGACCAGCAGTACAAATTTACTCCTGACATTTACAGCAAATTAATGAAACCTGTATAAAATTCAAGTAACTTGATGTAAACATAATCTGAGGATTATAAAATAGACTACTACTAGCTTTGGGCTCTCAGCTTGTAGAAACATGTCATCTGCTTGAAACCCTTATTAGTTTTGGGAACCTATGGCAAAGAAACCCGCCCATGGCTGCTGTTACACCTAGACCTATTCACCCTGCAGCAAAGATGGGCATTTAGAGAGTACTGCAATTTAAAATTTACAAGTCCTGCCTCTACTGCTGGCAGGTGGTGCTATGATATTGGTATTGGTCCATAACAGCAGTTCATTCTGAGATGATTATTTTTGGTTGATTTGGAGAGAAGGGAATATTAATCCTAACAATTAATTTTAATCCCCAGCCTGTCTCATTCGGCATGAAATGAGCCAGGAAAGTAAAGATTTAGGCATGTGAATGGACAAACAAAATATAAAATTGATTTGAAACTCATTTTTACTGTACTCGAGATATTTAGTTATGAATTGTGCTCCCAAAGGTTGTACAATAATGTGCTCCAGGAACATCAAGAAATTTTGTTATATTGGCTGAAATGATTTGCTTTCTGTGAAACAGATGATGCAACAATGAGCAACATGCTATGTAACAATAGGCTTCCTTGGTATCCTACACTGAATAATTTTCTCGCATAAGCTTTGTTTCAAATTCTTTTCTCTCATCTTGAAAGTCACAGGAACCGCTGTCACACCCATGACGGGAAAAAAAGGAGAAGAGAACATAAAGTTTGCATCTTGTTTCAACTAGTATTTCACAATTTTTAAGATTCTATGAAAGTCAGGTTAAGAAAATATAACTCCTAATCCCATTAATTTTTCAGAATAACTGTATTTTATTGAAGTGTGACAGTAATATACATCATCACAGGTGTGGCAATATGCACACATTTTTAAAGATATTTCACCATAATGAAATACCAGCATATAAAATTTAAAACAAGTTGTTTCTGTTCAAGTGAAATCTTAAACTGGTGAAATACAACATAAATACAGGTCTGCTTACATTAAAAACATACGTAATTTATGTATCTTGCATTCCCAGGTAATGATGTTTTTGACAGAAAGAATGAGAAATCTGTAGGATATGAAGGAAGATCCACTGAAACATGAACACTTCAGAAAGGAGAGAGAAAGGGACAAAATGAGAAGAATGAAGCATAGATAGGAACTGCTGATGAACAAACAGTCTACTAAGAAAGAGAGAGAAGGATAAAACTAGACAAAGGTTGTGTAGGTAAAGGAAACGTAAAAATATGGCTGGGATGAGCCACACCAGTGGCTAGGGTCTTCCAAATCTTCTCAAACATTAGGCAAGGCTGTAAATAAGGCAAAAAAGTCAGTTCCAAACAGTCCAAGGCAACAGACTGCTGCTGTTAGGAAACAAGATTAAGGACCTGGATCTTACTGAAAAAAAAAAATGTTAAGATACTCCCAAAGGCTTCAAGATGTTTGTGAACTGAATCAAAAAATGAAGTAATTGAGTATTTTTGTCAAGATGATGATAGCTGTGCTACTCCTGGAATTCATGATGTAAAATCTGTTAAAAGACCCTCAGAAATGGAAAACCAAGAACAAGTACAGAAGTGGCTTATGGTTATGACTGTTGGTGAGGCCTACAAGGAATTTAAGAATATGAATTCCAATACTCAACTAGCAAAGTCGACATTTTATGAACTAAGGCCAAGTCACATACTACCAGTGTCAGAAACATGTCAATGTGTGCATACATAAAACTATGCAGATTTTAAATTTCTAACGGAAAGCGTTTCACATGTGATTCCAGATTTTCCTAATTCTACCAAAGAATTGCTTCAGACACTTATTTGTGATGTATAAAATTAGGATTGTATGATAGGAAAATGCAGAAAGTGTCAGCGTAATTTCTCGTTGCGGTTGACTAATGAAAACCTAGATAAAATTCTGCCGTGGAAGGAGTGTAAGGACTGGCAAAGTTAATGGAAAATACATGAACACTGGAAGCAATCACTGAAGCATTACAGGACAAGATGACAGAATTTAAAATGCATTTCTGGGTAAGGGATAAACAAGCCAAATATCCTGCATCTTTTAAGAAAGAGCTTACAAAGAATGCTGCCATGCAATTTGACTTTGTCGAAAACTTTTCTTTAATGTCGTAAGATGAAATGCAGGTCACACATAGGAGCCGTAAACTAGTAACATTATTTCCAAGCTGTGTATGGGACAGTCTAAAGGTACTTATAATGCAGTTGGAAGTGATTACCTTTCACACGACAGATTTGCCGTTTGGAGCTTTCTTGGAAAAAAGATAACAAATCTAAAACAGTCGAATCCAAATTTACAAAAAACACAAGTTTCCTGGAAACTGCACTGCACACCCAAAGAAATCTGCTGTTTATACTAGTAATAAACTGAATGAAGATCATGTTCTCTTCGTAGCAGTGAAGTAGACAAGACAAAGGAAACGTAGTTAAGGTTTGGGGAAGATGTCACTCCAATTCCTAAAGGCCATTCTAACTTTATTTTAGAAATTATGACAGTCGTCATATTTTGGCTTCAGAAACATTTGGAAGTGAAATGACATGATATGAAATTCCGTAGATCCCTAAATCCAAGAAACAGCTAAAATTTTCTGATGTTTATTCAGATTCTGAGGAGTGCAGGCAACCATAAATCCAGCTATGGAAATTAAAGCCGGAACCTTTCTAATCATTGTATTTCAGAGTGACAGGGGAAATGGACAGAATTTTGTTTCTGTTTGCCAACTAGAGTGTGTGGCCGATGAAATCAGGTTAATGTGTTTAAAATCATATGAGAAAGAAAAGAAACTCTTCAGAGTAATGAAAATAACATTTCGGTTGGTTGTTTCTTTCTGAAAGATTGTTGCTAAAATTTTGAATCATCTTGCATTTCAAATGAAAGGAAATCAAGTTTTTGATTGTTTTCATAAGAAAGTTCCGTGATAACAGAAGTTGTGCTATTGTTTTGAAAATAATGTTACATTCTTTCTTATATTTTAATGGCTAGTTAAAATAGTTTTTAGTTTTATGCACTTATTAATTCATTTACATATAATCATTCAACATTTTCCCTGTAAAGGGAAAGTGTTACATTGTACTCCTGAATTTTGTCACACCCATGACAATAGAATCAGTCTTCCACAATCGCAAGTGTATTTGCAAGTGCAAGTGTTAGTGCCAGATTCAGCTGCTAAAATTGTAAAATTTTGCATCTAATTTCTTAGTCACTCAAGCAGTCCACAACAAAAAGTTACGGTTTTTGAGTAACAAAGGTTTTTGTTTGTAAATGTGGTCTTTACTTTGTGAAAGTGTCTTCAACATTTTTCATTAGGCCGTAATGGATGCTTGACAACTCAAACAGCATGGTCAGCTTAATAATTCTATCAAAATACTGAGGATGAATGACAACTTCCTTCTCCTTTTTCTACTTCTGTATTCATTACATGCCCTAGCCAGGTGCGCATTATCCTTACATTTATAAGGTGCATCAGATTTGAAACATACGATTCTATTTTATGGAAAATGAACCCCATTATTATAGACTTGGACTGTAATGGATAGTAGTGTGTTGGTACAAATGGGGATATGTCCTCATTATCTGATCACTCCCTTTACAATGTTTCCAACATTTGGCAGGTTGTCCCCTTCTCATCCCTCCAATAGTTCCTCTACATCTTTATTCATCAAGTGTGTATATGAGAGAACAACCTTGCTGGAACTGAGGGTTTTGTGTAATTCAGCCACTACTGGTTAGTCACAAAGAACTTCCTTTTTCGGGATCTGACAGGCCTGTCCGAACGTAACTGTTTCAACTAAACCACAAACCAGGCAAATTGGAGCATGAAACTTCCTGGCAGATTAAAACTGTGTGCACGACCGAGACTCGAACTCGGGACCTTTGCCTTTCGCGGGCAAGTGCTCTACCATGTGAGCTACCGAAGCACAATTCACGCCCGGTACTCACAGCTTTACTTCTGCCAGTATCTCATCTCCTGCCTTCCAAACTTTACAGAAGCAAACGTCCCGAGTTCGAGTCTCGGTGGTGCACACAGTTTTAATCTGCCAGGAGGTTTCATATCAGCGCACACTCCGCTGCAGAGTGAAAATCTCATTCTGGAAACATCCCCCAGGCTGTGGCTAAGCCATGTCTCCGCAGTATCCTTTCTTTCAGGTGCGCTAGTTCTGCAAGGTTCACAGGAGAGCTTCTGCTGTGAGTACCGGGCATGAGTCGTGCTTCGGTAGCTCACATGGTAGAGCACTTGCCCGTGAAAGGCAAAGGTCCCGAGTTCGAGTCTCAGTCGTGCACACAGTTTTAATCTGCCAGGAAGTTTCATATCAGTGCACACTCCGCTGCAGAGTGAAAATCTCATTCTGAAATTGGAGCATACTTTTTGAAAATTAAACAACCACTTGACAAGAAATTTCAGCTGTTTCTCATAAGGTCCAAAAGCTAAGGCAGCCCTATCCTCAAGATGGATTTTAACTCTACAGTGCTTTACTACGCATAGTCCATTACTTGCAGAATGGCCTTGTGGAAAGGACAAGTAGCCTTCTGTCCCATTTCCAAAGGTACTATATGTCTCCAGGCTAACAAACTGAATAACTAAAATACTTGAGAGAAATAGTAAAAACCTGTATTTTTCAGTTAATTCAAAATAAAAAAAAACTTGCTCCAACCTATCACACATCCACTTTACCACAAGTGAAATTTGCAGCAGCAAAGCAACTGGAGGACTGCAACAGGATATAGGTTTATCATCATACATTTTCTAGTTGAAGAATATTGTACAATTAAAGAAGAAATTCTGAGCAGTAGAATGTATCCGTAAGAAGAGCTCTGACTGCAACAAAGATAAATGCTACAAGCTACCCATGGTAAGGTGAAAATTAGAACAACTGACAGCAAGCATCCTCAGAAGTATAACATTAATATGTTTATTTCTGACATGTTTCTGTAACTCCCCTCCCCCCTCCTAGACTGCTTGCTGTCAGTAACTAACAAAACAGTCTACCAATGAGAGACTAAGAAACAGATGGAAAAATGTTGAATAAACCCAACTTAGTTTCCTCCTACTTTCATTGCAATAATGACTGATCTGCAACATCTGTACCCTAAAACAATCATTGCAATGTATGTCATACACAAGTTCCAACAAACACGGATATAACTTCAAGACTTTATAGTTTTTTAAATTATGTGCAGTACTCAAAACTCTGTTAAAAAAAGGGTATCAGTATATTATCTGGGATGTACTGCAAGGTAACCACTCACACAGCAGTGTCACTGTAATGTAATGGTCAATGCTTATTCTTAATAAAACACTTTTCTCTAGGTACTGTATGTTAAGTCACTACTTCCACCTATTCCGTCAGTAGTTCCTCCATACACATAATACATGAAAACAAATTGGTCTACAACATGGTAATTCCCTCCTACTCCCAGGAATCTTTGTAGTGGTGACACAATTAACCATAACGTAGCCTGAGATATACGTTATAATTATATTCTAAGGCGGCAGACCAAACGATTATAAATGCGAAATAAAAGTTATGGTAACAAGTCGATTCGCTCTGTAACTCGATGTCGGAGTTCCCTCAAACATTCGCAACTGCAAGGAAAATTAAGTACAGCTGTAGAAACCTTGCATTATTGTTACATCTGGGTGCATACTGTGTAGCCTACACGTATTTTACGTAAACTGTGAAGAATTTAAGGGTTATTGGAGAGAGGGGGGGGGGGGGCACGAGAAAGCTTCTAAAACAAATCGAATAAACCTGCAAATCAATCTTTTTATGTTAAAAATCTTGGTGCAAACAACGCATGTACAATGGCCCCAATAATGATAAATTTCATAAACCATGTCCTTAATACCCTGACCAAAAATGACAAATACGACTCATCGACGCTTTCTGAACATAATTCAGAAAGAAGACAGGAAATCTTGCTCAGAGAAGCGCAATTGATCATGAAGTCAGCAGCATTTCAATTGCTACTTCACTTAGTTACAAAATCCTTCCGTTTACTAAATCATACGTGACCACAACGACACAAATCATAATAAAAACAAACTTAAGTCAAACCTTTCATTTTACGTGTTTACATGCTAATTAACATCGTCCAAGTGAGTCACTTGCCTCAAGTGGCTAAATCGTGACTCTTGTTATGCATAAAACGAACAAACGACGTTTCCATATTTTCCCACTAATCGATTATATTCATGATACAACCGACGTTATTTTTGCGAACAATGCTAATACACGACAAAGACATCTCCATAGTAGCACCAGAGCTACGACCACATATATCTATAGAGTTAGGGTGAAACAGCGCCAGAGAAGAAAGCAGTTCCTTGTAAGAAATACACGAAGCGAAATGTCTGGTAACTCCACCGTGTTGCACCAATATTGGAAGTGGAAGACGATGACATTTATTGTTACATATCAGTAAAAGACGAAAGGTAGTAATACTTTCACCCATGCGTACTTAAAAAATGTATGTATGTTCCACATCTCCTCTTATAAACTAGTGGGTCGATGTGGCCCAAACTTTGTACACATAGATATACCGTCTGGAAAGAAGCGCTGTGGTGTAAGAACCATCAACCTATCAAAGGGATGGGGATGAAAGAGAAGTGTAGCTCACGACTCGCAAATACCCAGACTTTATTCATCCAGTATTTGATGAGAATGTGAGCACTTCGTCACTTGCAGCAAATAATACACATAATTTCAAGTCTTTACGAAACTTTTTGTCGCTGACACCCCCACTAAATGATGAAACGGAAAATGTTTATCGCGTACTACATTTTTGCTCTTTGCGGTAAAACTGCCACATCTGGCTTGACGTTTTAATTTATTGCGTCTTTATTAATAATCCTATTCGTGACACATTTTTCAGACCGTGTCCGCACACACCGCTGAATGTACCCTAAAAATTATATCTTTATAAGCGCTATAGTACAAAAGATAAGGCGTCATAAACATTGAGCTGTGTGAAAACAGAACTGCTGAGACGCATGTGCTAGAGATACAGGTGAAAATATGTGTACAAATATGTACGAAATATGTTATATGTGTTTGAAATACATGTGACACTTGCATATCCAGGTGAATTACTAGGTAAAAAGCTCCTCCCAAACCACTGGACCGATTTCAGCCAGACTCACTACACTTTTTACTTTCTATCTGGAAAGATATGCTGTTGGGTAAGAACCACCAACCTCTTACTGGGGTGGGGATGATGGATAAAGAAGGGTGGGGATGGAGATGATAGAAAGACAGAGAAGGGGATGGTGGAGAGGGACACAGGTAGGTGGCAGGAAGTAATGGACAGAGAGAGGGCAGGACAATATGAACAGAACTGGGGGAGGTGGAGACTGACAGAAATAGGGCAAGCTGGATATGGACAGAGAAAGGGAAGATGAGACGAATAGAGAGTGAAAGAGGAAAAGATGGACAGAGAGGTGAAAGTGGAGGAGATGGAGAGTGAGATGAGCAAGAGGGGATGGACAGAGTGAGGAATATACCTAATTGTGTTGGCAGTATAGTGGAAAACATGTTGGTATAAGGGCACTAGAGAAGAGTGGATCGCTGTTTTTTAATTACAAATTTTTTTCTGCTTCCTCGTTGCAGTGGTAACACCATTTCCCGTCAGATCACCGAAGTTAAGCACTGCTGGGCTCTTGTAGCACTTGGATGCATGACCGTGCAGGTTGCTGGGCGCTGTTGGCAAGTGGGATGTACTCAAACCTTGTGAGGCAAATTAAGGAGCTAACTGATTGAGAAGTAGCGGCTTTGGTCACAAAAACTGAGAATGGATGGGAGAGCGATGCGCTGATCACGTGCCCCTCCTTACCTGCATCCAGTGACGCCTATGGGCTGAGGATGACATGGCGGTCGGTCAGTACCATTGGTCCTTCAAAGCCTGTTCAGAAGGAGAGTTCTCTTCAATTGTATTGTGGCTTATTAAGGATGCAAATTGTAAATTTATTGGGGTTGATATTGGCACTTACAGAAAAGAATCTGACAATAGAATATTTCAAAAATCGATTATGGGGATGAGAGAAGGAGTGTAATATCTCTGTATGCAACTGTGATGTTACCCCATTTCCTGACTAGAGACGAAGTGTTCGCTTTTAGAGACTGTATGATTAAAAAGCCTATTCGAGAAGAGTTGCTACATCACAAAGACATAAACAAGTTTATAACTGTAGAGTATACTGAGCGAGGTGGCGCAGTGGTTAGACACTGGACTCGCATTCGAGAGGACGACGGTTCAATCCCGCGTCCGGCCATCCTGATTTAGGTTTTCCGTGATTTCCCTAAATCACTCCAGGCAAATGCTGGGATGGTTCCTTTCAAAGGGCACGGCCGAGTTCCTTCCCGTCCTTCCCTAATCCGATGAGACCGATGACCTCGCTGTCTGGTCTCCTCCCTCAAACAACCCAACCCAACTGTCAAGTGGCAGAAAACTCCTTTGTGCTTTTACGCCAATGTATAGACTCTTTTATAGTGGTAATGCTGTGGCGCCCGACTTCACTGACGACCTGATATTATCGACGTGTTGTTTACAAAATTTGCTACATGACAGTCACTTTGAAAAAAAGGTACTCCATTTTACACTGAGGTGACAAAAATCGCGGGATAGCGATATGTACATATACATATGGCGGTAGTATTGCATACGAAAGGTCTAAAAGGGCAGTGCATTGGTGGAGCTGTAATTATTATGTAAACTGAAGGTGGAGGGGAGGAGAAAGGAAAAGAAAAGGAAGAGACTATTAATGTCAGCTGCATAGGGACTTTATGCTGTTATTCATATTCAGGTGATTCATATGAAAAGGTTTCTGACGTGATTATGGCTGTAACTCGGACATTACTTTTCGGAAATCGTTAGGGAATCAAATATTCTGAGACCCGCAGCGTCAAGAGTGTGCCGAGAATAGCAAATTTAAGGCATTACCTCTCATCACGGACAATGCACAGATGACGGCCTTCGCTTAAAGAACGAGATCAGTGGCGTTTGCATAGAGATGTCGGTACTAAGAGACAAGCAAACAACAGAAATCAATGTCGGATGTATGAAGAACATATCCAGTAGGACAGTGCAGTGAAATATGGCGTTAATGGGCTATGGCAGCAGACAACCGACCAAGTGTCTTCGCTAAAAGCACGACATCATCTGCAGCGTCTCACCTTGGCTTATGGCCATACTGATTGGACCCTAGACGACTGAAAAATCGTTGACTGGTCAGATGAGTCCTGATTTCAGTTGGTAAAAGCTGATGGTAGGGTTCGAGTGTGGCACAGACTCAGCAAAGCCATGGGCCCAAGTTATCAACAAGGAACTGTACAAGCTGGTAGTGACTCCATAATGGAGTGGGCTGTGTTTACATGGAATGGGCTGTGCCCTCTAGTCCTACCGAACCCATCATTGACTGGATCTGTTCATGGTTCATGTTCGGCTACTTGGAGACCTTTTGCAGCCATTCATGAATTCTTGTTTCCAAACAACTATGGAATTTTTGCGGGTGATAAAGCACCATGTCACTGGGCCACAGTTGTTTGCCATGGAAACAGAGGATATATATATATATATATATATATATATATATATATATATATATATATATATGTGTGTGTGTGTGTGTGTGTGTGTGTGTGTGTGTGTGTGTGTGTTTCCTATAATTTTTTTCGTTTATTTATTTTTAGCCTTATCAACCAATAACAGAACAAATGTATGCAGTTTATAAAGGGCTAGCAGTTGACCTTGCAGCAGCATAGTCTTGTATGAGTCAGCAGTATCACTTTTTTATTAACTGGTAGTACTGGTTATACAACTGACAAGTTGGTGAAACATTAGATCTGGAAATTGGTGAAACTTGCAGCACAGTTTGCAGTTTGGTAGAACACAAAATTTTGAAACTGGTAGTACTAGCTGTATGATTGGTAAACTGGTAGGACATGCAGAAAGAACGAGTGTGTACTGGTAATTTGTGGTATGGAAGCAGCCACCCTGCCATCTATACTTTAAGGAAGGCGAGCGCCGAATTGTTAATCTGCACATCTGTGCATTATTATGTGGAAACCAAAAAGTTGAATCACTTTCGCAGTGTTTCATAAAGTAGGCAGTTACTCTGCCAGCACATAGATGCCAGTGTCTGACGTCAAGGCCTTCCTAGTCTCAGTACTGCCGCAACTTTACTTTCTGCTCCTACTACCCAGATAAGGTGTGTACAACAAACCACATATGAAAATCTGCTGTCATGGATTGCTTTCACTTCCAATGTCATGTAACTGTGTAGAACTTTGAGTTAACATCACACAACATCCGTTCCATAAGTTATTCGTTATTTAAAACTACATGGATGTGACACATAGAATACTGTGTAACACACTGTAAATTCTGTTCATTGGTCTTTGCACAAGGTTAAACACAGAGTCCATTTCGTTCTCAGCTGTAAGTTTCTATTTTGATATAACTGTTGATACTCCATGCAAGAGATTTGCATAGAGAACATTGGTGTACGTTCCAAAATACTGTTTCCTGGTCTTCAAAGAGGGTCAAACACACAATCCATTCTATTCCCAGCTAAAGGATTCTAAAAATCTGCTAGGCTTCCATTCATTGGCTAAACTGCTATTTCTAAGCATAGCACTAAGTGCTCAAGATTTAGTATACCAACAAAAAAAGACTCGAGACACACACATGTGTCGGATCTGTGATGACTGTAAATGGCAATGATGTAATATAGTTGAGACTTTTAGTTATACATATACTAAGACAGACTGGTGTAGGGGCCGAAACAAACACCTTCCAGGCAATTAAGACTGATAATTCGTTACACGAACTATAAAACAGCGATACTGACATGAATAGGTCTCTATTCGCCATTTCTAAGTCAGTATATGACACATTTGATGAACTTATATTTTTAATGTAGCATTTATTTATGGTGGGACAGAGTGGAATTCGATTCATCGTTGGATACTGCCATAGAATCAAAACTGTGTCCCACATGTTTATTATTATTATTATTATTATTAATTTTTAGTAGTAGCAATAGTGGTTGTGTGTGCAGCTATCCCCCTCCCCACATACACGTACACAATATTGAAGTACCTTACTTTTGCAGCCATTTTGTTCAAACTTCGCATCTTACTTAGAAGGCAGCGTCATAGTGATTTTACATTCTGATAATGAACAGTTATGTTTCCTCATAGCGACAGTTTATTTGTTGCACTGTGATAATTGCTCAGTGATCAAGGTGTTTGTGGAAATCATCTTTAATTATGGTAAATTACAATGGGAATGGAGTGCCTACAGAAAATACTTTGCTGCTATCAGTTTGCTTGGTGCTAAATTGTATGGAACTTTATTTCGCAAAGCTGGGCTGCAGTTTTATTATTTTTATTGTTATTATTGCTATTATTGGAACATATTGTAACAGTTCGCTCATCTACTTTGTTAACGCGTGTACAAGCCCACGACATAAATTGACTGATCTATGTTAACTGCTGGGAGCTGACAGTTACAGCTCTGGCAACAATTTCTGTAGACTGTCAATCCCACTTATATAGCGGTCGATCGAAGTGAACATCTGATCATCTTAATACAGTAACTTGTTTACTGCAAAATCGGTCACATTCCAAACACATCATAGACATATGAATTTTGACTGACCGAAATATCTGAAATATTGTTTGGAGGTTTTTTTGTAGCTACAGACTCTATACGTTTTTAATATACCCATTAATCATCTGTGGTCTGTGTTTCACTGTTATATTTTACCCTCAGTATGTTGCATTATACTGGAGATAAGAGAATTGGAATGTGTGGAACTGATTTTTGTCTTTTTTTTTTGTTGAGGTATTTCCTGTTGTTCAAACACAGCAAGTGTTCTGAAACCTTAAGAACAGCTCTTCAGTCTCTTGGAAAGGGGCAGGACATTGATACAGCTGAACCCTTTTCCACAGACTCAAGCGTTGTTACCACTTCCATGTCGTACTTATGGTACCAATTGCTCCATGCATCATCTTATTACAACAACATCGTAGTAAGGCACCATTCGTTATGGTGAGTCCATGCAAAGTTAATCTTTGGCGTTAACAGTTTGCATTGGTAGTTCTATAAATTTGTCTCATTTGAGCGTAAAGTATGCTTCGTGGTGACGTCTGGCATCTATAAAGAAATCGAAAGTTACACCTTAGAAGATAAATGCGTCTTTTTTATGGTGTAGGTATCGTTTTACTGTGTTAGATTGCAACAGGTGGCTGGTGGTTATATTTCATTGTGCTTACAGAAAATGCATCTATTCTTTGATGGGTAGTTAAAGTTTTTGTTTGTCTACAGTGGAGGCAGGGTCCCTAATAATGTTAAGGAAGGTGTGTTGTCTTAACAGCTAATGCCACCATCTTTTTTGCACTTGTATTATGGTCTATTCCACCACATTTTACAGCTGGTCACATTTGACAAGGGTGATATGTGCACACACTAACGTCAGTTTCAATGCACTTGCAGTGCAGTTGTGCAGTATCTTTCTTCTGTGTATGTGTAGGATAAGTACTGTAGCTATAAATCGAAGCTTAACACACACAATATATCGACCACACACAGCAAGAGACGATTCAATAGTGTCTCGATTCCTTCATTAAATAATTGAAGCTATAGACTGGTAGATAACAGGTTGGGAAAATCGTTCTTTTTTTCTTTAAGACCTAAAAATAACATTACATGACGGTACTGTGGTAATAGTCAATACTTTTGGCAATGACAGACTCAGTAGAAATGTATGGCGTCTAGGGACAAGCTTGAAAAATGTGTGTCAAACATTTAATGTGTGTGTGCACATAAGGCAGTGCAAAACATGGTTCCTCGTAGCAATGGTTTCAATCTCTTACCTGGAGTGGATATTTATGTCAAAAATAAGCTACAGCTACATAAAATAGCCAACACTCTGCCGCTAATTGTGAGATGGAAATCTGATGGCAGTCATTGATCATGGTAATTACACATTTGCTATTCTTTTTCTGAAGAGTGTATTTTCATTTTGGTCTATTTCCATCAGTTTTCGGATTTGGTGCCTCTCAAATAACATTTCGCTATGGGGTAACACTACTGTGATTTTCCAGGGGGTGTTTTTGAAACTTAGACTTCTTAAAACGTTATTTTGATGCTTCTCTGAGAATTTTAAAAGTGTGAATATAATATTTCTTTTACATTGCTTCAACCACAGCACAAGTTCTATTGTACTAAATCACAAAATCTGTAGTTCTGATTTTTATCCATCAATAGTACTGGTACAGTGTTCCAGTGCCTACTGTCACAGCTTAAACACTGGCCTGATCCCCTCATCATAGAGCAGAGGCCTCAAATGGAAGCAACGTCATATGATTGATAAATAATACATATACTTTTGAGCATTAGATTAATTATGGGCACTGACACAATGTCACAGCAGGGTATGTCAATGTGAGACTCTAAGGTTACACTGACACGAGGCATGTGTGTAAGACATATGTGACATTGTCAGATCATTCAGATACTTTTGGGCGAAAAACTTAATTTGTTATCACAAATAGCTGAGTACGGAGCTAGGATGGAGAGCATACTGCCTGAACGCAATGGGAACCCCTTCATCCTTGAAGTATATAGAGCAATCAAATTAAAATTGTTTGAAGGGTGGGTACCTCAATCTGGCAGACAGCATGATGACGTCAATGAGCACAGGCATGGAGGTGCAGGAGCAATGGAGATGGGGATGTAGGCACATTTCGTGGGACGTGGGGAATGTGGGGTCAAATGGCCTTGGCAGGATGTGATGATGTCAGAATTCTGGGAACAATGATATCATGGCCTTGATGCGCTTGGCCAGGTGTAATAATGTCTGAATTCCAGGAACGGTGATCCTGAAGTCAGAGGTTTTGGCCAGGATGCCCACTGACCCTCTACTTATCATACCAGCAGGGTGTTCAACGAAGGTGTCCCTGCCTTCGAGATCAAATATCTCTAAAACTAAATTTTATAGACGAGCACAACAAATGGTTTGGTTATTGTGAAAGCTGCAAGAATTTTGTGCAGAAGTTTTAAATGGTTCGAAGTGCTGTTAACAGGTAGCATTGTAACCACAATACATAGTGTCTATAAGGGGTGCGCCACAGGTAAGAGCGTTGAAACGCGAACGAAGGTTACTCTATCGAAGAAGAGATTGAATTCCATTGAACAACGTGTTTCTTTGGTAGTGGAGCCCCAACGAAAAGTCAGCTTGGCTGATAATCTAAGAGGGATTGTTGGCCCCAGACAAACAGTAGAGGCTCCTGAAAATTCCGCCAATGTTTCTGGAATTATTCAGCAAAATCCGAGGAAATCTGTCTGGAGAATTACAGCAGCAACTGGTCTGAAATATTCCAGCACACAGATAATACTGAGACAGAACCAACAGGTATTTCTATTCAAAATCAAAAGCCATCTGGCCAAACCTGATGAGCTGTGTGCAAATGACTGACTTTGTGAACCAGATTCCCACAGTGATTAATGATGAAGGATTTGATGTTGGCTGATGTGGTTCACAGATGAAGCACCTTCCAGTTGAATAGGGTTGGATTTTGGGTTCTTTTGTGTGAAGTGAAACGACTGTATTCTCTAAAGTTACTTTTTGGGCTGCAGCCACAGCAGAGGTATTATAGGCCCTTTTTCATACGAGAAACAATCACTAGTGAACGTTACATTCCAACTTTGGAGCAAGTTGTCACCACACAATGGTCAACGCAGGTTAATACCAGATCACATCTCACCAGACAAGTGTTTCACTTTCTTAATGAATACTTTGGGAATAGAGCCATTGCCTTGGGTTATTACAAATTTACTGGTGCAGGTATAACGGTACAGCCTCCTCCAGAACTCATGTGAGATGTCTGATACCAACTTTTCTTTATGATCCTGATAGTTATCGGACAATTCAGTGCTTCCTAAGACCTTGTATGTGTGTCTTTGTATGTATCATTCTGTCGTATTTGATAGAAAACTTGATATTCATTGTGAAGGCATGTGGAATGTTCTGGAAGGACTTGCATTTTCATAATTATTGTTGGATTGCTGTCGTTTATAAAATTATGTACACATACTAAATTAAGTAACTAATCAAGAAACTGAAGTAATAAGTCCTTAGCAATAAATAACTAGTGACTGCAGAGATGTTAGCTCGAAAAATCAATGCTTCTAAATAACAAAATGGTAATCTAAAAATCCAGTAACAGAAGACCTCACTATCTTGAGAAACAGCTTAAAAGTTATTACCAAGTGATGTATTTTCATCTTTATTTATTTTTATATCTTCCTCTGTAATTAGCATTCTTTGTAATTACATTTCTAATTAACTCTCCAACTGTTTACATCTCACATTTTTCCAATTTCCAGAATTTGAGGCCTTATTTTTGCATTTTATGTGTGTAATCGGACATGGCATGAGCTCTGTAATACCATTGAATGTTAGTAACCAAATCCAAACTACAATTAAGTACATAACTAAAATAAAGCAAGAGACATTATTGTAATTAAAGTTCAGACTGATTTTCTTATGGAAAACTAAAGATATTACTACAAAAGATTGTCATTCAATGTTGTATTTCATACATTATTTGGCTGTAACATCAGTTTCATTACGTTTTGCAAATTTTAATTGTAACATCAAAATTGTACAAAATTAATAATGCTTTATTTTGGAATTTATTGTTAACATTCTATATAAAGCGATGCAGCGATGCTGCAAAAAGTCAGTTTTGAAGTTACTTTTGGAAGTAAAAGTGATCAGTGAAGTCTGTCCGTGTTTTGTTTACATGGAAAGTGAGCAGTTCGGATGTGAATTAATGTGAATAAATTTTGTGAAGTATGAAAATTTCGCATTCATTCATCAATGGACCAGGCAGAAGAACCTTAAGTAACATTCACAAGAAACGTTACATTTGGTGCAGTTGAGCTGCAGTCGATGTTTGAAATGTGGAAATATGTTTAACAAGTGAATGTAAGACGAATGCCAAGCATAAATTGTCTTGAAAAATTTTGTGTTATGGATGCACAGAACGAATCTATGTTGCCGCATGGAAAGAGTTGCTGTGGATAAAAAGGACCAAATTCTCGGACAGCACCATCATCCATCAGATGAGTAACAGTTTATCTTTTCAATTAAATAGTTATGTGACAGTGACAAACATTTGTGTGGGAAGTTTTTATATTTTATAATTTACCATGACCGATCATGACAAGGTAAAAAAGTGAAGAAAAACTTGTAAGCTGCGAACCAATGGAAAACCCTTTGGACCTACGATCGAGTATCAGTGAGCTATCGCCCAGTGAAAATGTCGCCACGAGTACTCCAATTGCACAGCGAAGAGTAGGAGGAGATGATTTATTAATGTTACTAATGCAGTATATGAAAGAAGTGAAGGAACAGATGGGACAGATTAGGCAAAATACTAGTAAGATAAGGGAAATGCACGATGGTTTTGCAGCACTAAGAATTATTGTTGAGACAGGGCAGGGTGAACTCAATACTCGTGTAGGCGCAGTAGAAGGAAGGTTAGAAATATTAGAAACTAATTTCACACAAGAGTTGTCAAAAACGAGGAGAGATTCGAAAAACTAGATAAGCACGTAAAGTAGAAAATTCTAAACTTAAAGTAGAGGTTGTTCAGACTAGGAGAATCTGAGAAGAAAAAGTAGAAACTTACAAAAGGAGCTCTGAGTTAAAATTTACAGACATTACCAATCAAATGAGTAATGTAGAACTGAAGAGTGATGAAAAAATAGATTTGTGTAAAAATAATGTAGATTTAAGTAAGAAAGTTGTAGAATTACAAGAGTGTGTAGCTCAAAGAAATTTTGGTTCAAAATGGTTCAAATGGCTCTGAGCACTATGGGACTCAACTGCTGAGGGCATTAGTCCCCTAGAACTTAGAACTAGTTAAACCTAACTAACCTAAGGACATCACAAACATCCATGCCCGAGGCAGGATTCGAACCTGCGACCGTAGCGGTCTTGCGGTTCCAGACTGCAACGCCTTTAACCGCACGGCCACTTCGGCCGGCACAGAAATTTTGGTAGTAATATTAATTGTGTATGTGGTGGCATACCTTTAAAATGCTCTCCAGGAGATGGGAAATTGCATCCTGTTGATTTTTCACAGCATCGCCAGGATAATTTTAGAAATGACATGACTGACAATGTTAAGATTAAATTTGTTAGGCGATTATTGGATGGAGAAGCAATCTCGCGGACCAATCAGAATGTTAATTCTGTCATGATATATGATGAATTTGAAAGGAAGTTTTTAAATAAGTTTTGGTCAGAATCTGAGCAAGCTAGGATTAAAAGTGTGTTTCTCAATGGTCGACTGTATAGGGAAGGTGATGATAGCTTGAAATCTTTTAGTGAAAGCCAATTGAGGAAATTAGTGCACTTAGACAAACCTTTTGATGAACTAATACAAATAGATGCCTTAAAAAGAAGATTACCGAAAAGAGTACAGTGGGAGTTGATTTATGGACCAGACGACTTCATAGATCAGTTCTTGAGGTATGTAGATAAGTTGGATACAGCCTTTGAGAGAAATGAGAGGTTAAGTAATGGCAGGTTTGGCAATCAACCATCTGGGGGTGGGGGGGGGGTGGAATCAGAGCAGGAATCAAGGTAGGAGAGACAAAGAAATAGAATAATAATAGTGGTTACAATAGAAGTGATAATAGATGCATCAACCATAGGAATGGGAATGGAAACAGAGGATATGACAACAGGGAGAGACCTTGGGAGAATAATAACAGACAATTCGCTAATCACCAATCAAGACCAGGCAATTGAAAACTGACGAACTCCTCATTGGGAGCCTGTCAGTTTGGGGCAATCGAAAATAATAAATTACACTTTGACAGTAAATTCTCGAAAAGTATGGATGAAAGTGTGGAAGATAGAAGTATTAGCATCTGTAAGAATGTTGAAGAAGTTCTGTTAGAGGAGGAAACTGTTTCCAGTCTACGTGATCATAGTGGTGAAGAAGTTTGCAAAGAAAATGTTGGTTCTGATGGTAATCTTGATGAGTTTGGATTAAGTAAATCAATGGAGGAAGAATCTATCACTGTTAAGCACTTAAGTGATGATACTTGTATTGGTGTACTTGTCAACAATTCTGATGATCATTGTAAGGATGTGGCAGAAGTGCATAGTATTGGTAGTTGATATCATGTGTGACGAAGTTGATAGTGAAAGTGACAGTAGTAATGATGAATGGGAGGAAGATTTAGGTGGCATGGAGTATATGGAGGTTAAACAAGATTTAATTAATAGTGAAGAAGATGATGTTACTAGTATTTGTGAAGAATATGAGAACCACATTGTACCAATGGAAACTGGTAAAGAATCATAAGATAGGGAACATGTGGACAGACATTATGATTTAGATGTGATGCTAGAAACTTAAAGGGATACTTACAAGGGTTATAGTGACACCGACAGAGTAAAAGGGTCATCAAGATTATTTGTGAAGAACTGCATTCCAACTGGGAAAGTACAACCAATCAGCAGGATTACAGTGAGATCAGTTCCAGGAAAAGTAGACAGTGTGTAAAAGAGGAACATGACATCAATCAATCATCTGATGCAGCTCTAAGTAAAAATTCAGACAAGTAAGAGAAATTGTGCAGGTAACAATTGTGTAAATGAAAAAAATGATGTTAACAAGGAAGACAATGAAGAAGAATGCAGTGAAGACAAGTATACTGAATTAATGGCCACCAAACTAAAAGAAGCTGGAAATCTAGATGAAGAACAGACAGATCAATTACAAAGTTTGTTGTGGAAATACAAAGATGTGTTTAGTGAGAAACCTGAAAAAGTGAAAACTATGAATGCAGACTTAATCTAAAACCCCACAAACCAGTTTTTATCAAACAATATGGAGTAAGTGTCAAATACCAAGAAAAATTAAGATGATTTAAAAGCCCTCAGGACGACACTTCTTTGTGTCAAGTGTGTGGTGAGCACATGGGCTCCGCGCTATGTGGCATTCTATTTTCTTCTTTTCGTTTTTGGATGCTACATCTTTTACTCATCTATAAACCTGTAATGAATTTATCTCTTACTGAAAATATTATCCATTCTCTGTCATATAATTTTTCTCTATGTAATATGATTATTGAGTGACATTATTTGAGGAATAATTTGAAAATGTAAACTCTGTACTAAATTTGACTTCCCTCCAATAGTGATTGACCAATTATTGTAGTTATACTCTGTGGAGCATGTATTTGATTTGTGGGCGCTTCTTTGAGAATTACAGGCATGGTCATGATTTTATGAATTTGCTAATGAGATGAATAAATGGACAATGGTAAAAATGTATATGTGTTGCTGAATGTCTAAGTTGCACTGTGACAAAAGACATTTTGTGAAAAGTTTGTTATTACAAGATGGTGTGATGATGAGCAGTCTGTGAGTTTGTTTGATATGATAAAGAGTTAAATGAGATCTGGGGGGTCAAATACACTGTATAGTGGAATATACTGAAATATTAATCATAAAGAACGGATATGTATACAATTCATTTTTGGTTCATTGACTTTAATCAGGGATGCTTAATTTTGTGTGATTTTGTTTGTAAATATGCTAATAGTATAGCATAATATGTGAATGCTTTTTATATATTCATACCTAATGTGACCTTAATTGTACACACCGGACTCGCATTCAGGAGGACGACGGTTCAGTCCCGTCTCCAGCCATCCTGATTTAGCTTTTCCGTGATTTCCCTAAATCGTTTCAGGCAAATGCCGGGATGGTTCCTTTGAAAGGGCACGGCCGATTTCCTTCCCAATCCTTCCCTAACCCGAGCTTGCACTCCGTCTCTAATGACCTCGTTGTCGACGGGACGTTAAACACTAACCACCACCACCACCTTAATTGTAACTTACACGAGTACCTTGAGTAGTGGGTTCATCCCTGTTCCTACCTAGAGAACTGTATCCAAGATCCTTACCTGACCTGGAAGTGAAAATTAAAAAACTGTGAAGCTAATAGTGGACTGTGCTATTGCAGCGTTGAGACTGCCAGAAATAGAGGGGTTGCAGGCACAAGATGGACAGTGCAAAGGGGCTGATGATTGTGATTTGCCAATTCCTTAAGATGTGCAATGTGAACCAGTGACTAGTGACAGCTAAGAAAAGAAAACTTTTTGACGTTTTTGACTGGGTATATGTATTTAGCAGCCTTTCATACAAGTCATACTTGTAAGAGTGGCTGGGGGGGGGGTGTATAACAGCACAGCCTCCCCCAAAAGGCATATGAAATGTCTGATACCACCTTTTTTTATGCATCCAGATAGTTATCGGACAATTCAGTGCTTCCTGAGGCCTTGTATGTGTGTCTTTATATGTATCATTCTGTCTTATTTGATAAAAAACTTGATATTCATTGTGAAGGCATGTGGAATGTTCTCAGAGGACTTGCATTGTCATAATTATCGGTGGATTGCTGTAATTGATAAAATTATGTACATATACTACATTAAGTAATTGAAGTAATAAGTCCTTAGGAATAAATAAATAGAGACTGCAGAGATGCTAGCATGAAAAATCAGTGCTTCTAATTAACAAAATGGTAATCTTATTCAGCTGTAACATCAGTTTCTTTAGGTTTTGCAAATTTTAAATGTAACATCAAAATTGTACAAAATTAATAATGCTTTATTTTGGAAGTTATTGTTAAAATTGTATATAAAGCGATGCAGCGATGCTGTGACAAGTCAGTTTTGAAGTTACTTTAGGAAGTCAAAGAGATCAATTAAGTCTGTCTGTGTTTTGTTACATGACGAGTGTGCAGTTCGGATGTGAATGAATGTGAATAAATTTTGTGAAGTATGAAAATTTCGCGTTCATTCATCAATGGACCAGGCAGAAGAAACTTAAGTTAAGTAACATTCACAAGAACCGTTACACATGGATGGATTGACTTCCATGTTTGCACCATCTGACTCTTCGTGACTAGTTTTTGTGGGGCACATTGAAAGACACTACCAGAACCATCCCATCATGTTGGGAGAGGTAGAATTGGCGATCTGTGCCGCACCTGAATCGATTTCCGTGAAGACACTACAAGATTGATGGTAAATTCTGTTATTCCTTTACGCCAGTTTTAGTTTAGTTCGCCATCTCCACACTGCGAGTGGTGTGCAATTTGCAAAGATTGTGAAGTGACTGCAAGGGCTGCTTGCACGTTCATTTATTTACGTTGATACTGTATGGGCTGCACAGCGTACACTGCCAACTATTAGCAGCTTTTTGAACTATTTCGGAACCTCTATAATTCCTGTATAAAACTCTTACAACTTTCACAATAAACATACATTTTGATGCAGTCGTCTCTCGATCTCAGTTTTAGAGCATTTAATTTTGCAGTCGGGACTCCTTCAATGGAAACGCTGTATATGTCCAAATAAGTTTAGTAATAAATCCTAAAGCACTGATGCAGACCAGTTATTTTGGAATCAGATTTATACACAAAAAAGGCTAGACTGAACGAACGGCTGACTGAAACATGTATGTGGCAGTTTCCAGTCCAAACGTTATGATTTGATAGCACACGTGTGATTTGCCTCTCAGATTTGAGCAACTTTGTCCAGACTTTCGAATGCACCTTTCAGGTTTGTACACTGCACTACTAGGGTAGCAGGACACATGTGGTGTGAACATTTTTAGGATATAGAAATTTTTCCATAGACCTGCTAAATGTTCTGACTTCAAACAGGGAAGCATAGCAACTCCAATAACTACAGAAAGGAGTATTCATTATGGCTGATTGGAGAGAGAGAATGTAAATATAGTAGACCTATGAATTAACTGCAGGAGCTTCCTTGGAATGTGCAGTGTGACATACGTCTCTACAGCTGTTTGCGTGTGTAGTTTGCTATCGCCAGAAATTATCGGTTTTTAACCTTCTTGCACTTGCAACCAGTTCCTAGGATATCTTGGCTCCAGAAGCGTTTTACAGCAAAGCGATGCCTGTGTCAGCTTGAAAAGTTACTCAGAAAACCGAATACGACTCAATGATATCGAACTCTCCTTCTTTGTAATACATGTATTAAACTCTCGTTACAATGTGAACATCGCATTTTACAGTTGTCTACAACTTAAAGCGTTAGGGCTGGACCTATTACAGAATCTCTTGCACATCAGAACTGTCAGGCAATGACTGACTTCACTTCATACAGATTTCAACAGCAAGTGTCCCTAACTCCTGGGAGCTCCATCAACAGCTAAGGGCGAATTGAACGCACACTGATAGAGTCACGAGTGACGTCATTATGTGCTTTACACGCTATATCGAAGATGACATAGGCCATGTATTGACTTCTGTGATCGTTCGAGGCGCTAAACTTCGGTAGCCATATCTCCAGACGAATTAAAGGAGCAGCTCATTATACAGGGTGGTCCATTGATAGTGACTGGGCCAAATATCTCACGAAATAAGCATCAAACGAAAAAACTACAAAGAACGAAACTCGTCTTGCTTGAAGGGGGAAACCAGATGGCGCTATGGTTGGCCTACTAGATGGCGCAGCCATAGGTCAAACGGGTATCAACTGCGTTTTTTTTTAAAATAGGAACTCCCATTTCTTATTACATATTCGTGCAGTATGTAAAGAAATATGAATGTTTTAGTCGGATCACTTTTTTCACTTTGTGATAGATGGCGCTGTAATAGTCACAAACATATATGTACATGGTATCACGTAACATTCCGCCAATGCGGACGGTATTTATTTCGTGATACATTACCTGTGTTAAAATGAACGGTTTACCAATTGCGGAAAAGGTCGATATCGTGTTGATGTATGGCTATTGTGATCAAAATACCGAACGGGCATGTGCTATGTATGCTACTCGGTATCATGGACGACATCATTCAAGTGTCCGGACCGCTCGCCGGATAGTTACGTTATTTAAGGAAACAGGAAGTGTTCGGCCACATGTGACACGTCAACCACGACCTGCAACAAATGATGATGCCCAAGTAGGTGTTTTAGCTGCTGTCGCAGCTAATCCGCACATCAGTAGCAGACAAATCGCACGAGAATCAGGACTCTCAAAAACGTCGGTGTTGACTGCACCCGTACCATATTTCTGTCCACCATGAATTGCATGGCGACGACTTTGAACGTCATGTACAGTTCTGCCACTGGGCACAAGAGAAATTACGGGACGATGACAGATTTTTTGCACGCGTTCTATTTAGCGACGAAGCGTCATTCACCAACAGCGGTAACGTAAACCGGCATAGTATGCACTACTGAGCAACGGAAAATCCACGATGGCTGTGACAAGTGGAACATCAGTGACCTTGGCGGGTTAATGTATGGTGTGGCATTATGGGAGGAAGGATAATTGGACCCCATTTTATCGATGGCAATCTAAATGGAGCAATGTACGTTACGTAATGTTCTACTGATGTTACTACAAGATGTTTCACTGCATGACAGAGTGGCGATGTACTTCCAACATGATGGATGTCCGGCACATAGCTCACGTGCGGTTGAAGCGGTATTGAATAGCATATTTCATGACAGATGGACTGGTCGTCGAAGCACCATACCATGGCCCGCACGTTACCGGATCTGACGTCCCTGGATTTCATCCTGTGGGAAAGTTGAAGGATATTTGCTATCGTGATCCACCAACAATGGCTGACTACATGCGTCAGTGCATTGTCAATACATGTGTGACCATTACGGAAGGCCAACTACTCGCTGTTGAGAGGAATGTCGTTACACGTATTGCCAAATACGTTGCGGTTGATGGACATCATTTTGAGTATTTATTGCTTTAATTTGGTATTCACAAGTAATCACGCTGTAACAGCATTCGCTCTCAGAAATGATAAGTTCACAAAGGTACATGTATCACATTGGAACAACCGAAATAAAATGTTCAAACGTACCTACGTTCTATATTTTAATTTAAAAAACCTATCTGTTACCAACTGTTCGTCTAAAATCGTGAGCCATATGTTTGTGACTATTACAGCGCCATCTATCACAAAGCGAAGAAAGTGGTCCAACTAAAACGTTCATATTTCTTTACGTACTACACGAATATGTAATGAAAAATGGGGGTTCCTATTAAAAAAAAAAACAGTTGATATCTGTTTGACCTATGGCAGAGCCATCTAGCGGGCCAATCATAGCGCCGTCTGGTTTCCCCCTTCAAGTTAGACAAGTTTCGTTCTTTGTAGTTTTTTCGTTTGACGCTTATTTCGTGAGATATTTGGCCCAGTCACGATCAATGGACCACCCTGTATATTCAGTTTGTGAATTCACTGAAATTTTGGAAGCTATTGATGTCATTTTCTTTGATAGTGTGAACCTGCAAACTTTTCGAAAAAGACAAGGGTTTACAGTAAGCTGTGTAATCATTGTCACTGCGGGTTCAGCCAGTTAAATGCAGCACTATAGTGGCAAAGATCCCGTCTTCAAAACTACCAGGAGTTTTACTTTCTTTTAATGCAAAAATCGCCGGCGTGTATCAGTGTGCTATGCAGTCCACGTTAAGCTCGAGACAAGTAGGGAATTACCGTCAGAAATGACTCACTTGTTGAAATTAAAGATCGAAATGTCTAACACCAAAGCACAATTTGACAGGTATCCTCCATATTGTCCGTTAATGTAGGGGCCCTCACACGATCAATAATATTGTCAAACTGTCCACATGTTGACTGTCTGAGGGCACGTATTGATGTATTGTCAATACTAGATATATTGACGAGCAGTATTGATGGACCTCAAAATATTCTCAGTATTGTCAATACATATTGAACCTGTGAGATCAAGTGTTGACGGTTTGACAATATTCTCCAGTAAGATGTTGACATATCTTCAGGAACCAGCTACACTGTTTATTTTTCAATACACCATTGTGTACATTATACTTCAGATTCGGATTTCAAGGAGTCTTTTAGCACAAAAGAATTTTAATAGGCCTATGCCAGGTCAATCAATGGGTATACCACTTTCAGATGGTTAACGGGGAATTACCTATGACACTACTTACTTTATTAACTTGAAAATATAGTATATAGATTGATGTATTACATAGCAGTTTGGAAAAATGCTCCCATTTCGAAAAATACGTCATACATATGCAGTGATTAGTAATAGGTCTGCGATATGCACGTCAGTTTCACCAAATTAGTAGCACAAAGCGTAAAGAAAACGGCTTTATACTAGTTCTGAACAGGTCCTTGCCAGGCACATATAATTGCTTCACGGGTTTCCAAAGAATTTTACTACTTCATGTAGGAAGGCAGCCCAATTTTCAGCCGTTCTGTGCATCCATCTCCATTAACTGCAAGCAGCCAATAAGATTAATTCTCTCTCCCACCTGATAGCTGCGAGTTACAACTAGACTGCGAGAATCTCTCTCCCACGTGCTGCGCTGCTGTTGTCCTTCGCGATAATGCAGTTTCATTCAAAGACCGGCCGAATTATTCATTCACTTGTCAGCATTATTTGCTTGTAGTAGTAAAGCTGTAAATGTATCTCTGCAAATGTTTTAGTGCTAATTCCAAATAAATTTGTGAAGTGACGGCAATAAACGTGAAGTGCTTCATAAGCAGGCGAGTATGTTTATTTATCGTATTTACAATAGTTTCAAATAGTGTTCTGAGAGCAGAACTCCTGTTTTCGGCATTTTGAAAACACAATAATGAACTGCAGATGTAGAACCCTCAGAAAGACTTGGTTCTGGTCTGCCTGGAAAGTATCCAAATCGCAAAAGACCTGTAACACAAAGGGATGGTTTCTACAACCATATTTTAAAGCGCTTTGTTTTTGAAATGTATATAAGTAGTGAATATCCGACATCACAAAAGCTTGTTACGATTATGCTTGTTAAAATGGGCTTCAAAGGTAGCGCTTTATTAACACAAAGAATTTTAAAGTACGTTGGCATCAAATACATTAAGAAGACAGTTGTTGGTTGAAAGAAGTAACGTAGGTGCAGCACGAACCATTCCTGTTATGAAGATGTATGACACAAGAGCAGGAGGTAGCTCAAAAGTGTGTTATTTTGATGAAACACAGGTGAATCAAAATTGTTCCATGAATACTTGCAGCAAAATGAGTTGTGGTTTCCAGTTGGAAAAGGTTCTTGGATAAATGTTGTCTTCTTCTGTTTTTGTTGTTGATAGTAAACTTGTAATTAGGAGTAAGAACAACAGTAGTGATACCATTCAGAAATGAACGCTGTCAGTTTCAAAAAGTGGTTCACTGAACAATTCTTGCTGTACATTGCTTTGAAGGCGGTCGTTGTAATTACCACGCCTGTTATCACTCAGCTGTTGCAGAGCAAACACGAAATACAAACATCAGGACAGCGGATATTGTGCTCTGGCTTAAAAATAAAAATATTGCTCGTAGTATAAATCAGACTCGTGCCGAACCTCTATGACTTGTTAATTTATACGTCGCATGACAGAATGTTCAAATCTGACTCTGTTAATGTGGGCTTTGTGAATGGGGTCATAAGTTTTATGCTTACTCACATATTATCGTCAGTATAATCCAATAGAACTAATTCGCGCATAGGTTAAAAGACATGTGTGGGAAAAGAAACAACACATTCAAAGTAACAGATGATTGTGCATCAAGCAACAGACAACTTCTCTCCTTCTGTATGGGCACATTGTGTACGACACATTGAAAAGCTTCAGGAAGAATACTTTGCTGGGGAGATGAAGATGGATATATGCCTTGAACCTATCATTCTAAATTAGTAATCAGATGGTTAGGAAATGGTTCAGATAGCAGTGACGATGGTATACGATGTAGACTTTGGAACAAAGTAAAGTAATATTTCTTGGTTTTAAAGACTCGTTATTTAAAAATGTGTTTGTCAACATATCAATTGCATAGATAGTATATGAGACCATCCCACCCTTTGTTGATCAGGAATGTGTATCCTGTGAAATATGTAGACTATGACTTTCAACATTTTGTCCAAGGAGGAGTTAACTTTTCTCAGCGTGATGTATGCTCTAATTACTCACAAGAATGCTGCTGGATAAATAAGTCACAAACTTATACATTGTGACAAATAAGCCCCTATCATTTTCAAGGCACAAATATCTTAAAAGGAAAGGGAGGATCACATGACGAGATATCGGAGGTTCTCGACGTTATTGGTCAGATTTCCCTCGAGTTATCCAGAAAAGTTGGTTAACTGTTTGCTTGTTTAGTGGATCATAAGCGTCAGTTCACACTCCCACCTATTGATTGCAAAAAATATGGTAACACACAATTTTTATGATGTTCTTTTGCACTAGTTTTTGCTGCTATTAATTCTTTTTTAAGCACAATCATTTATATTTAACTACTGGAGGCAGACCAACATACACGCTTTATACACATTTTAAAAATTTTTTTGTCGTAGAAACGGCTGTTAAGCGTATATAATGATTTCGATTTGAGTCTGAAATTAATTTTCTTGTGTATTAGATTTTCAGTTACCACACAGTCCAAATCTCAATAAATGACAATTATTGCAAACAGTTTTGATTATCTTGTCAGACAACCATCGTTTTGTGAAAATTGTACTTGACGTCTTCCAAAAGTTGCATCAACTATTCTTGCTTTGTGACGTCACACAGACTAACGCTGTGGAACAGTGGACGCAACGTCAAGACGTGAAGAAAGATTTCTCTCATGTAGACGATTGATTGAAATCGCGTTTAAAATGTATTCTTCCCTTCACAGACTTGAAAGCATAATACAACCTCAGTGCAGTTAGGCAACGCGGACTTTGTTTGCCAGCTCTCTGTGGCCACACATGTGCAAACCTCATCCCCTCTACGCTTTCCTACAGTTCCGCCTCTATGCGTGAAAGCGCCGACCTACATGACGCGGGATATAGCTGTTATTATGAAACTAAGCTCCAAGCATTAGAATGACCTGCCTGCTGCCAGAAATCTCAAAGTTTCTCCTAATCTCTTCTCAACTGCGATGCCTCTCTCATTAACATATTTTGCTACTCTGCTTTATCTCATATCAACACTAAACACTTGACATACTATGCAGGGCTCATTGGAAAATAATTTATGAACTCTTTTAGACCCATGGTTCTGACTTCAATCAAAAAATTAGCACGTGACCAGTCACTCCTTTTTTTCAACAATCCTCGTACCCATTTCATCTTTTTCATTGTTTTCTGTTGCCTGCAAGCTGTACCTGATACAACTGCAGCACACATTTTCTGATGGTTGTTTGATATCTTAACCTTGTAAAATCGCATTATCAACTGACAATTTTTGTCAATGGTATTGGTAGTGTGAGATCGCTTCAGTAAATTGAAGGTTTGAGAAACTAGAATTGCCAATAAACATTGAACATGTGCAGTCCCCTTTGCACATATAATATATGTAAAATGCAAAAGGGCTTGACTAAAGTCCTTGTCACATTTGAAGGCGGCCCAGTTTTCAGCCGTTCTGCGCATCCCCCTCCACTAGCCACTGGCAGCCAATAATATTCATTCTCTTTCCGAGGGGCTAGGAGCAAGTTACAGCTAGACAGCCAGAATCTCACTCCTACATGCTGCACTGTTGCCATATTTCACGACAGCTGAATTATTAATTCAACTGTCGGTTTGTTTTTAATTTTTTTCCTTATTGCACTATAGGTGAATGTGTATCTGTAAATGTTTAAGTACAAAAAAAAAGCTAGAGATGGCAATAAATGTGAAATGCTTCAGAAGCAGGCGAGGGGGATTATTTGCCACATTTATAACTTTTTCAAATGTGAATTTGAAAGCAGGTCTCCTACTGGTGACATTTAAAGACACAAGAACGGACACCAGAACCATGTGGTGTTGGCAAGCGAACTGTAAAGAAAATTGTAAACGAAAGTGTCAGAGTTGTAGGAACAGTAGAAAAATTTGGTTTCGGATTACATGGAAAGCATAGAAATAGCAAGGAACCTGTAACACAAATGGATGGTTTTAAAAACAATGTTTTAAAGTGCTCTATGTGAATGATGAATGCCTGGCATCACAAAAACGTGTTACAGTTATGCATAAGAAAATTAGCTTAAATGGTAAGCGCTTCGTCAGTGTAAAGAATTTTAAAAGACGTTAGTTCCTGATACGTTAAGAAGAGAGTTTCTAGTTCAAAGAAGTGACTTAGGTGCAGCACAAATTACATCCCATATAAAGATTCACGATATAAGAGAAGGATGTAGTTCGACGGTGTATTACCTTAATGATACATAGGTCAATTAAAATCATTCCAGGAAGATCTGCTGGAAAATGAATGATGGTATTGACGGTTTTAAAGTTTTCATAGAGATAAGTTCTTGGATAATTACTCTGCATGCTGACTCTTCTTCTGGTTATGTTTCTGAGAGTAAACTTGTACTTGCGTGTAAGAAAAACAGCAGTGAATACCATTCAGAAATGAACACTGTCAGTTTCGTGAAGCGATTCACAATTCTTGTCATACCTTCCTTCGAAGTTGGTCATTGCCAGTTATAATTAAACTGTTACAGAGAAAACACCCATTATAAACACCAGAAAAGCAGATATTTCCCTAAAAAAAATATTAAACACAGTATAAACCAGACTCGTGCCCACCTCCTGTAGTTCTTTAGTTTATGCCAGTTGCGTGTCAGAACATAAAACTTGACTTCCTTGCACATGAATCTTGTTACACAGTTTAGCGCTTAGCCATGTGTCACTGTCAATTTAGCCCTATTGAATTAATTTGGGCAAAAGATAAGGCTATGTGGGAGAAAAAAAACATTGAAGATAACATTCACTGAATCGCTTGCCCATAAGGCAACAGGCAACATCCCACCTGTAGCGTGGGCACAGTCTGTTTGGCATGCTGAAAAGCTTCAGAAAGAATAATTTGACGGGGAAGTGATGATGGATATAAGTCTTTAACCTATCATCATAAATTTACAATCAGATTGTTGGGAAACATATTCAAATACAAGTTACAGTGGTATTGCAATGTAGACTTCAGAGCAAAGTAATAATATTTCTTAGTTTTAAAGACTCATGGTTTAAAAAATGAATTTGTCAACATATTAGTTGCATACATAATAATGAGATCTTCCTAGTCTTCTTGATTAGGACTTTGTATCCTTTGAATTATGGAGACTATAATTTTCAACGTATTGCCCAGGGAGAAGTTAAGGTTCTCCCACCATGATGTATGCTCTAATAACATGCCAGAATGCAGCTGAGTAGATTCGTTAAAAGTCCGATATGTGCACATGTAATCCCCTGTCATTTTCAAGGCAAGAACTGGATTAGACCTTAAAATAACAGTAACTGTTACTTGTCGAGATATCGATGGTTTTTAGTGTTATTGGTCATCATTCCCTGGCGTTATTCGCAGATGATTGTTAATTGTTTGCTTGTTCAATGGATTATAAATGCGGTCTCTCACTATAATGTCAAAAGAGTTAGTTTACACTCATAATGCCCGTTAATAGCGCAAAATATGCCAACTTACTGATCATTTTTAAGACAGTCTATCCATTAGCTTTTTCTGCCACTAATTCTTTTTAATGCACAGTGATTACACATAACTACAGTCAAACACATCAACATACACACCTTATACACATTTTTAAAAACCCTCTTGACTAGAAGCAGTTGTCAATCAAATATAATGATTTAGTTTTGTGCTTGAAGTTAATTTTGTTATGTATTAAATTTTTACTTATAATACAGTTCAAATCGCAATAAATGATAATTATTGCGAGCAGTTTCAATGATGTTGTCGTCAGACAATTGTCTTTGAGAGAAAAATTGTACTTCACGTCTTCACAAAGCTGTGTCAGCTGTTCTTGCTTCCCGACTTCATGCAGAGTAAATCCGTGGAGCAGTGGACGCAAAGTCATCAAGACGTGATTTAATATTTCACTCATGACGACTGGTCGAAATTGGTTTTAATATTTACTATTCCCCTCATAGATTTGAACGTATAATACGATATGCCGTTGCCAAATGAGCCTGACTGTTGCCCGCAGCAACGCAGTTCGGCAATGTGTACTTTGTCTGCCTGCTCTCTGCTGCTGCGCGTGTGCAGTTCTCATCCCTTCACTGCTACGCCTCTATGCGCGGAAGCGCCATCTTACGTGACATGAGCTGAGCTATAGTGGCAATGTATGTGAGAAAAGCAGACTGCCTTGACACACAAAACATAGTCGTAGAAGGGCACAGCATACTATAGATTGTTTTTCCATGTAGTTTAATATTTTTGTCCCGTTTGTCTCGAAAAGAGATTTCTTCTATCCAGTAGTCATCACCCTTTTAGATATCATATTGTGAGGTCATTTTCTTTCAGAAGTTTGCAGGTTCACATTTCCAAACAAAATAAAGACACCAACAGTTTCCAAAGTTGCAGTGAAAGTACCAATTGAAAATATAATAAACTCCTCATTTAAATAGTCCGAAAAAACGGGTGCCACAGTTTAGCATGTCAAACGATCACTCTGTCGTCTTCAATATAGCGTGTACAATCATAATGATTTTAGAAAGCAGCAACACATGGACACAAAAGAACAAAGGAGTTGTCATTACATCACATAATATTGTGTAAATGAGGTGAAAGCTGAAAATGTAATGAACAATAAGCCATACCAGTAAGCAAACAAGCATCTGTTTTGGAGTTCCAGCTTGATGTGCTATCAATACAAATACAGTAAAAGTAGAGTTAAATGGTGTAACATGACATCATGCTCTGGTATTACTTTTCCTCAACAGTTGTTGTCGATACAAGTATGATTTTTTTATTTGAATTTTGGACAGGTCAGAATTATCTGAATTGCTTTTTGAAAATGTTCATATAATTTTGTACACAAAATATTCTTTTTCAAGCTAAAATTTAAGAAAAGGACTTACTTTATACGACATTTTAGTTTCAATGTTATAATTGATAAGTAATAGTTCTGAAGGTACAGTTAAAATTATTTTTTTAGAAACTTTTGAAATTACGAATTATTTGCACACTTAAAATTTTTATTATTAATTACACAATCCTGTACTCTTTACTATTTTTATTTCTGAAATCATTTATGAAATAATAATCGAAATGAATAATTTAACGAAAACTAGTAGGAATTCATTAGTTAAGAATAATTGTAAACCCTTTGAAATATTGTTTTTATTTTTGCAGAGTGTGAAATTCATATGCTTGCTTCTGATGTGATTGGATGTATTTTTGTGTGAACAATGTAATTTCGGCTTCCTGAATGTGAAAAATCAAAATACTGTCTGATACACTAAAGTGTGAGAAAATCAGTGAAAACTGCATTTACTTTAAAAAATCTGCAACAACAATCTTCAATTTATTTAGTTCAATGCAACCATGAGGACCTGATGTTAGATTTTCAATTTCAAGCATCAGACCCCTAGACAAGAAAAACTGGAGCCATCTCAAAATGACGAACTGAATAAATGTTAAAGTTTATTGTAATCTTCGCTCCTCTCAAATCTTCATAAAAGACTTTGCTTATTAATTACTTGGAATGGGCATTGTTTAATGTGGACAATAGATGGAAGAAGGAAGGAGGAGGGAGATTACAATGGATTACTAAATTTTTCACTTCACATCACTTTCTTCCTTCTTGGTCATTCGAAATACGTCAACAAAAAGACAATTTACATAAGAACGCCAAATGTGTCGTATTATTAGAGCAAATATGTATTCAAGAACAGAAAAACGTCCTTAATAGCCTTTCTGATACTATGTTATTCATGTAAACAATGTAATTTTTAGTATTTAAAATAGCTGTTGCACCCACATGATAGAAGTAACGAATAGGAATCAGCCGTAAATAGTAGTCCGCTAATGTTTGGGCTACTTAATATGGCGGCAGATCCGCCCACTCTGGCTTCCAAACAATGCACAGAGTAAGTCTACTCCGCCATTCCCTTCCTCAATTCTCTTTATTTTACTTCCACAGTGCAACCAGTCTCTTGTAGATGGAAAGGCTGGACAAGTGTGAGAACTCGAATTTGGTATGTCAGCGACAAACAGCAAAAGTCAACAGCTGTCTCGTGTTGTAACAATGTGATGGGTATAAAAGATTTGTTGTGCTAGGTGATCATTACGAAATTGTTATTTAGGTACGCAGAATCATATTGTGTGTTACTAAGCTGTGTTTGTGTGAGTTTAGTGCAACATAATATATGTTTATATAAATTCATCTTCATTATAGTTATGAAATATCGCATACCAAAAGTTACTGGGAATTATACAGCAGGAGACAAGGTTCCTAAAGACGATGTAATGAGACAGAAACGGTTTCATTCGGTTCCAAGCGAGGATTTCGCGGTTATTAATTATTCAGTGGTAAGTAGTTTTGAGTGTAATTTAGGAATGCATGTTTCAGCTTATGGTATGTTATTGTTTGCTGGATCCTTTGGCTTATTATATTATGATTAAAGTACATCACTGCTCTTTCTTCAGGTGTGCCAGAAGCATTTCAAAGCATATTTGGGAAAATATCAAAACCACGACTTGATTCAAATACCGTGCCAGGCATTTTTTCGATCTGTCCAGTCTGTCTATCATCAGCTGCAGCAGCATGCAGAGGGGAACCAGAAGAAAAAGCACGTTGGAGGCAGCAGTACTGCAGGAAAGCCTCGAGATTAGTGTAGCCAGCCATGAGTTTTTAGAAAGAACTTCGAATAACAATCTCCAGGAATTTAAAGAAGAATTTAATGTAATATTTACAGAAGAATACCGTGAAAATAATGAAAGAAAAATATTTTTTGTGTGTGTCAATCTATGTGTGCAGTTCCATTGCTTAGTGTACACTGTGATTGATAATAATTTGAAACTGAATATTTATTCAAAAGGAGTTCCATTAAACCAAATTCTAGTCACTGAATTTGTATTTCAGGTCGTAGTAGTAATAAAATTGTATGACTACAACCAACAGTGAAGTGCATGTCTCCGTCTTATTGTACACAAATATTGTTTGAAAGTGTGTGAATGTTTTATTAAACAACTACTGTACACTTTAAAATGTCCCAGACTTTCCTAACAATTTGTGGGAATCACCATCACCAGACTGAGTGTACAGTGCATTTTTTAATTTCTTCAGTGAAAGAAAACAAAGATTGTTGTTTGTTATTTGTTATATTTCTTTTTTCTTCGTTTGTACCTGGTGCTTCAAATCGGCGGTTTCTGCGCAAAAGTCGATGTTCAGATATTCATAACGACAGTAGGCAAAGTTTGACACACATGCGGCATGTACGATACTGGTTGTGGAAGGTTGTGCACATTAAGAGACCACAGCTACAAAGAAGAATAAGATTTGGGGGATTTAGCCATACAGCATCATGAACTCATGGGTCAAGTTGAAGCTTTACAGTACAGGTTGAGCTCACGTGGCCAAAAGAAGGACAACAATGGGGCTAACAGCGGTAGCCAACTTGAGGACATGTGTTGGTACCACCGGCGAGAAGGCAATGAGATGTACAAAACCATGTGCGTACCCAAACGGCGACAGCGTCCGGCAGTAGGCACGGAAGGCCGAACAGTTCATGTGATGGGCAGAGGCAGTGCCATTGGCTGGTATATCAGAGACAGTGGTACAAGTGCTTTTGGCGACTTGGATTGCCCATTTCGGTTGCCCCCTACATGTGACCACATACCAAGGCTGCCAATCTGAATCGATCTTATTTTTTAGAGCTGGCAAAGTTGTGTGGATTTCGGTACAACCACATGACAGCCTACCACCCTGAAAGTAATGGCATGGTCGAGTGTTGGCACAGGCTGCCTTGATGTGCCATGCTGAGAGCTGGACTTCAGGCTTACCAGGTGTTGCTAGGATTACAGCCTGCTTGCAAGCCAGATTTAGGAGCTTCAATGGCAGAGTTGGTTTATGGGGAAGTCCTCTGCCTGACAGTAGAATTTTTTGCTGCACCATCGGAAGCAATGACAAGAGACATGCCCCATGTTCTGCAGCAAGTGCGAGAACACATTTCCAAACTATGTCCGGCACTGGATTCTCAGCTTGGAGATGGCGCCCAGTTTGTACACTAAGACTTGCGGCACTGTTCCCATGTGGGGTTATGGACAGATGCAATACGACCGCCCCTGCAACCGCCTTACTCTGGGCCATACAAGGCACTAGCAATAAACAGCCACACGACGAAGACAGAGTTTCACAGAAAGCAGCAAATCGTCTCCAAAGATTAGATTAGATTAGATTAATACTAGTTCCATGGATCATGAATACGATATTTCGTAATGATGTGGAACGAGTGTAACGAGTGTAACCTGAACTCATACTCTTGACTGAGGAACAGACAGGACAGCAACGACAGACAGAGATGGCCCCTTTACCACTGAAACATCAGCAAGAAGAGACGACGTGGGTACAGAGCCCAACTACACCCAACGAATCTGGCTGCCTTGGAGGAGGAGTAGCAGATGCCTCTGAGATGTTCTGAAGCTGGCAGAAGCATAGAATACAAGTATCTCTATGTCCCTGGATTTCCCCTTTACTGTGGGATGGAGCAGGGCTGTGTGGGAATCGCCGTCGCCAGACTGAGCGAACAGTGCATGTTGTTGTTTATTCTGTGAGAGAAAACAGAGACTATTGTTTATTATTTGTTATATTTGTTTATAAATAAACTTAGCGCCGTATGAAGATTCAGCCTTTTCCGAATAAGTTTACAACTTTTCTGAAACAGTATTAGTCGAAATTAATTACATGGATCCTGAGGAGCACTATAAATTCATATGCACGAAAATGACGCATTTTTCAAAGAAGTCAGTAGTTTTATTTACAAATGTGCCTGTAATGTCTTACATGCTGTGCTCAAAATTTATCAAAAGTATGCGTTCGTGTTTCTTTTTGCCACACTTATACATTTAAAAAACTATGTATTTTTTCTCTATTAACTAAACTCATTCAAATATGAACTCATAAATCGCTCACTAGTTTTTGCGTCACTTATACATTTAAAAAACTATGTATTTTTTCTCTATTAACTAAACCCAAACTCAAAAAATCGCTCATTTTACGAGCCACTCAATTCTTTTGGTGCTGACTGTTGTATACTACGATTACTACTTGGCTATGACGTTGCAACACAGTTGTTGTTTGACCGTTTCTCTAGGTGGTATTGGCTTCATGGACTGGAGGGTGTCTCCTAGGAAGGACGTCAGGGGTGTAGAGTAATCGCTCACTGCAGAAAATGCCGCAACACTCCGTAATATAGCCACATTTCACAGATATGCTGCGTTCATCCCAACACATGGTATATTCCGCAGACAGATGGCGGGTTGCAAACTTCCACCAGACTAACAGACAATTCCTTCTAAAAAATAAAAGATATCGTTCATCGGATGAAAGATCACAGTAACACACATCGCTTTAAGCCAAAGTGAAGTGTTAGGCCTCAATGTGCCTAAATAGCTGGATGATGTCATGACAACCTTATTCAACAAATAAACGTTAACAACTTTTTAACTCATATCTTCCATGAGCCACCATGGCGATTTTTTCCATGCTATTTGTGTTTTCATTTTCAAACAAAAGGTTATAATTGATAGCACTTTACTTTACAATGAATAAGTCCCTAAGTAGTAACAATATTAAGTATCTCAGCTTTGTTTTAAAACTTTACATGTACATAGGCTTACATCAGACCATGGATATAACTTGTAATCTGGCAAGAAAAATGCTATGTTCACACTAATGTCCTTCATACCATCCAATTCTTTTTTAGGGTTATTATCAAGAACATGTGCACTATATATACTGAAGATTATCCAGTGTGTGCATTTCATGTACAGCTATCAAAACCGTTCACCCTAGTTAAAAACAGGTAACTGATCCTTCCATATAGAAAACTAATGCTGGTGTCCACATTGTTAAAAGCCACTAGCCCAGAGAAAATAAAAAAGGAATAACTGCATTAAAGTGAAGTCCCTCCTATAAGTACATTTACAAATGCAGCCATGTAATTCAGCACCTTCATCGAAAGTCTGTAGAATCCCTTATTGTTGAGACTTAATCTAGCTTATGATTACTACTAATCCAGGATACATGTGTATCACCATGTGGAGGTATATTCATTAATTTTTTTCCCTTTCTTCAACACTTTATACAAACTAACTTATATTCTTACTACGCTGAGGTCTAAAGCGACCAAATATTACTTGCATGACATAACTTACGTAACCATGAATTGCTCTACTGATGAGTTAAGGGCTACAGTGCAACCACCTCTCTGGGGATAATAATTATTGTCGAAAAAATAAATAAATCAGAGTAAAAGTTTTTATGAATATAAATCTTGGAGAAGGTAGCTGAAATAAAAGTTCTTGATTTGGGACGAGCGTAACACGGATTGTTAAGTAAACGAAGTTGATATGAACTTCTATTCTGTGCACCACTGCAGTTGCTTCTTCTTGTAAATTTCTTTAAGTGATGACAGGCCAGAGAACACTATGTTTCTCCAGTGACGTAGAAGGTCATAACGTGAGTCACATATACTCGTATTTAGAACTCTGAATTTAGTTTACTTCTTGAACTCACACACACACACACACACACACACACACACACACACACACAGAGCGGCTTAAAATCTCACATTGTACTTGCCTCTCTAGCGCCATTTCTCATGGGTCTTATGTATATTCCCTGACAACGTGAAAACTGTTACATGTAGAAATTTCGATAAGTTGTTCAAAATTACAGAAAATGTTATCATTCGTTGCTTATTATTGAAATACGTGAAACAGGATAAAAGATCAAATACATATCTGTCATTTCCATGGATAAAGAGGTGAATGGTTCAAATAAACAATGTTTCTTACAGTTTTGTTAACTGAACTGAAATTACTTTATCCCAAGTATACCTACCACTTTTCATGCTTCAAATATCAGTACATTTTTTATAGTGTAGATAGAATTTCAATATACACTCCTGGAAATGGAAAAAAGAACACATTGACACCGGTGTGTCAGACCCACCATACTTGCTCCGGACACTGCGAGAGGGCTGTACAAGCAATGATCACACGCACGGCACAGCGGACACACCAGGAACCGCGGTGTTGGCCGTCGAATGGCGCTAGCTGTGCAGCATTTGTGCACCGCCGCCGTCAGTGTCAGCCAGTTTGCCGTGGCATACGGAGCTCCATCGCAGTCTTTAACACTGGTAGCGTGCCGCGACAGCGTGGACGTGAACTGTATGTGCAGTTGACGGACTTTGAGCGAGGGCGTATAGTGGGCATGCGGGAGGCCGGGTGGACGTACCGCCGAATTGCTCAACACGTGGGGCGTGAGGTCTCCACAGTACATCGATGTTGTCGCCAGTGGTCGGCGGAAGGTGCACGTGCCCGTCGACCTGGGACCCGACCGCAGCGACGCACGGATGCACGCCAGGACCGTAGGATCCTACGCAGTGCCGTAGGGGACCGCACCGCCACTTCCCAGCAAATTAGGGACACTGCTGCTCCTGGGGTATCGGCGAGGACCATTCGCAACCGTCTCCATGAAGCTGGGCTACGGTCCCACACACCGTTAGGCCGTCTTCCGCTCACACCCCAACATCGTGCAGCCCGCCTCCAGTGGTGTCGCGACAGGCGTGAATGGAGGGACGAATAGAGACGTGTCGTCTTCAGCGATGAGAGTCCCTTCTGCCTTGGTGCCAATGATGGTCGTATGCGTGTTTGGCGCCGTGCAGGTGAGCGCCACAATCAGGACTGCATACGACCGAGGCACACAGGGCCAACACCTGGCATCATGGTGTGGGGAGCGATCTCCTACACTGGCCGTACACCACTGGTGATCGTCGAGGGGACACTGAATAGTGCACGGTACATCCAAACCGTCATCGAACCCATCATTCTACCATTCCTAGACCGGCAAGGGAACTTGCTGTTCCAACAGGACAATGCACGTCCGCATGTATCCCGTACCACCCAACGTGCTCTAGAAGGTGTAAGTCAACTACCCTGGCCAGCAAGATCTCCGGATCTGTCCCCCATTGAGCATGTTTGGGACTGGATGAAGCGTCGTCTCACGCGGTCTGCACGTCCAGCACGAACGCTGGTCCAACTGAGGCGCCAGGTGGAAATGGCATGGCAAGCCGTTCCACAGGACTACATACAGCATCTCTACGATCGTCTCCATGGGAGAATAGCAGCCTGCATTGCTGCGAAAGGTGGATATACACTGTACTAGTGCCGACATTGTGCATGCTCTGTTGCCTGTGTCTATGTGCCTGTGGTTCTGTCAGTGTGATCATGTGATGTATCTGACCCCAGGAATGTGTCAATAAAGTTTCCCCTTCCTGGGACAATGAATTCACGGTGTTCTTATTTCAATTTCCAGGAGTGTATAATCAAGTAGCCTAAATAAACACTTTGGTTACATTCTCAGTTTAGTTTTGTATTATGAATTACAGTAACTACGAAGTATTTAGATGTCATGTTAACAGTATAGCAAGTTGACAGTATGACAAACAGAGTTGTTACAGGTTTCTAACATTATAAAATAAAGTATATCTGATGCTTCTTTTGTTATCCAGTTCTTTGTAAACTAATAGTGCTGTGACTATATTTGTCGTAGGGCAGTAACAACACACTTTAGATGTCGAATATACATTTATTTAGCACAGAAGTAAACGAATACAACATGGCAGTACAAACGTAGCGCGCTGAGACAACATGGACAAAGATAAATCAAATATGATCAAGTCTAAAGATATGGCGCTTTACGCCAGAGGTACACAGAGCCACCCCCCCTCCCAACCCCTGGCAGTGCGGAGCAAGGCGGAAGGAAGCTTTCTCACTTGAACACAAAATCTTCGTGCCAGCGTGGCGGTTGAAGGCAGCATCCAGCACAAGAAGCGGGCGCATCAGAAACCATGCCAACAGAGTGACATGTGATGGACTGCTGCATAGGTGGTTGAACGTCGCTCAAGGTCGTGACGGCGGCGTCAGCAGGCGTGATGGCGAAGGCAGGCAGATCGGAAGCGTCGGAATGCGGTTCAGAGAGGGACCATGCCAGTTTGAAGTGGTTAACGGAAACTGTTTGAGGTCGTCCATTGAGAAGTATTACGGCTGTATTCACTCCACGACGTAAGATGCAGTGCAGGCCTGAATAACGCGATTGCAATGCCACACATGGACGTACACCGGCAGTGTGGTATGAAGGCAAGGCGGGTGGGGTGTAGGTGAGCGACGGGCGAATGCGCCTGTTCCACAAGGGCCAGGAGGTTGATGGCGTCAGCTGGTGATGCGTCCTACACGAATTCTGCTGGCAGGACGAGGATCTCTGCCAGCAATACATTCAGGTCCTCCTTACGTGTGGAACGAATGCCAAGTAAGACCCAAGAGAGGGCCTCGGAACATAACCTATCATGGTACAGCTTTCCGAGTTCAGTGCCATCGTTCAACCAGGCCATTCACCTATGGGTGATAGGCCATAGTGTGGAATTTTGTGAACCATACAGCTCGCATAGTCGATCAAAAAGCATGGACTCGAATTGTCATCCCTGATCAGTAGTGAGGGTAAGAGGGCAGCCAAACCTCGCGACCCACATGGATAAGGAAGCACGAGCTATGGACTCTGCTGTTTGTCAATGAGAGGGACCATCTCAACCCAACGGGTTAAACAGTCGATCATAGATAATATGAATTTATAATGCTCGGAAGGGGGTCGTGGACCAACCACGTCAATGTGGAGATATCGAAGGCGACCCCTTGGGACGTTGAACGTGCCTAAAGAAGGCTGTGCATGTCTACCAACTTTACTATGTTGGCATGGGACACATGAAGGAGTCCAAGTGCAGCAGTCATGCCGCACGCCGAGCCAGACAAAGTGTTCAGCGACAAGTCTCATTGATGCCTGCCTTCCAGGGTGGAACAAGTTCTGTAAAGCTGAAGAGTGGACAGTATCAAGGGGCGGGGCAGCCGTTAGAAAGGTCACAAAGGACTGAGGTCGCCGACCCATGCAGGACAAGAGGTCGGATAACGAGCAAAGACTCATTGTCCAAAACTAATCGCTGTGTATCGATGTCTTCAGTTTGGCGTCAGGCGAGTTCATCTAAGTTCAAGGGTGTGGTAAGCACTGAGATACGAGGTAGATAGTGAGCTACAACATTTTCCACACCGCGGATGTGATAAGCGTCTGAGGAATGTTTTGGCAAATGTAGTCCATATGCTGGAAACGTCGCGGCTGAAGGTCCTTAGGCGGGTTGCGTATAGCATCCACGAGAGGCTTGTGGTCTGAGTGGATAGTGAAAGGGCACCCCTCAAGGTCACTTTAGAAGTGTTTGATTGCCTCATAAATCGCGAGAAGCTAGCGGTCGAAAGCCAATCACTTACACTGACTCCTGGTTAGTTTTTTTTAAAGAAGTGTAGCGGCAGGGTGGATTCAGCGGTGTGCTGTTGCAAAACAGCACCCACACCTGACCCACTTGCATCAGTTGTAATAGAAACATGGGCCTCAGTATTGGGGTGGGCGAAAGTGACAGCTCTTGCGATTGCAGTTTTGAGATTATCAAATGAATCAAGCATGGGTTTGGCCCAGTCCAACTTTCGTTTCCCCACGGTATTTTTACCGGAGAGGGCGTTGATATGGGCTGATTGGACGGAGGCAGCCTGAGTGATATGGTGTTGATAAAAGTTTACGTACCAGAAAATGACGGAGTTGAGCATAATCTTCAGGAAGAGGCAGTGCGAGAATGGTTTCAGCACGAGAATCCATTGGTCAAAAGCCGTCCGCCGAGATGGTATGGCCTAGGAACGTAACTGCTGTAGAACAGAGTTGAGATTTATCATGGTTGATCACCACACAGTTGGCTGTGAGAGCCGAATGAACTGCCTCATGGTGAAACTGGTGCTCCTCGGCACAGGAGGAAAATGTCAGAATGTCATCCAAATGAGCAAAAGCGAAAGGCAGAGGTAGCAAAATGGAATCAATGAGCTTTTTCCACATCTGTGTAGCATTTTTGAAGCCGTAAGATATGTAACAGTATGCATATAGGCTGAAGGGTGTGATGATGGCTGTCTTCGGAATATCCAGCAGAACCATAGGAAATTGGTGATACACCTTCAAACAATCTAAGACAGAGAAGACTTTTGAGCCGTGCATTAATTGTGTGAAATCCTGGATATTAGGAATGGGATAGTTATCGATAATTGTCCAAACATTAAGGGACCTGTAGTCCCCACAAACGCATAAGGAGCAGTCCTTCTTAAGAACAAGGTGGGTAGGTGAAGGCCAGTTGCTGTCCAATGGTTGGAGTGTGCCAGAAGCCAATAAATCCTGAACTATTTCTTTCACGAGCAGAAGTTTGGAAGCGTTAAGACGCCTAGCTTTATAACATACAGGTGGGCTGTCCGTGGTGTGGATTCTATGATAAGTGCCATTGCTGATGCCCAATACCCGAGAAGGGAGGCAGGCAGGTGGGGGGAGAGGGGAGGCTGGTGCGATGACAGTTCACTAACCTTGATGGGCCAGAACGGCATGGGCGGGGCGTCGGCAGCAGACGACGACAGAGGGTGTGGCGTGGCAGCCACACAATGTGAGGAATCCCACAAAGCGGGAACATGAGCATCCTGTAGATTCGCCTATGACGATGTAGACACAGGAGCAAGCAGAGGGAAACTCACCACACGTGCAATGTAGTATGAAGGCGCAGTAGATGGTTCTGTACATTGCAGCTCTGTAGACAGACTGTGAATCATACTATGTGCGTGTGACAATTCAGCAGAGGCGTCGACAATACAAGTGTGTAACACCTTATTATGCATGCAGAGGTCATCAATTTGTGTACTCACATCCGATAAATCAGGGAGTTGTGCAGTAATATGGTCGAGCAGAGATGCACATGTGGAAAGCATTCAACCACGGAACGGTAGAACCAGATGCGTGGCAGAGTGTAGGTGCCTGCAGGTCTGGCGAAAGTTTGTAATGGTGTAGGAAGTCCAATGCGATCACAGGTTCATCCACGTCAGCGATGTGGAAGCTCCAAGGGAAGGGGCGACTGGTGAGAGGCAAAGCGACATCTTGATGGAGCCAAGGACCACAACAGGGGAGTGATTTGTAGCAATCAAAGTGAGGTTAGCAGGAGAAAGCAAGCATGCCTGACACAGAGACGTCGCGCTGCTGGACCAAGTGGTGCGGTGTTGGATGGTAAGTGCTGTGAAGGACCGTAGTCTGACGTGGCACCTAAATGTGCCTGCCGGAATCATTTGGGTATATGCAAGGCGTGTGGCAGTTGTGAGCGGCGTCCCCGTAAGTGGCATGGTACCAGTATAGCAGGTAAACTTGGAGGCATGGTGGTCCGGGGTGGGAGGGGGACAGAGCTGACTGCATTATTGCTTGAGACCGCTCGTGCTGCTGCTCGGGCGGGGTCGGCTGCTGTCAGAACACAAGCAGTACCTCCTGTTGGCCGCTAGGTGGCAGCTCCTGACAGGCCACTGAGGTACTGAGGCGAGTGCGCTGTCCTCTGCCAGCAGAGCGCAAAACTGAAGGTGCAGATGTACCAACTGATGTCGATGGGGATGTCGTCCATGACAGGCAGTGTTGGTGACAAATGATAGTGTAGGTAGGCGAACCTCGAGAGGGTCGACAATGTGAGACAGTAGGTGAAGTTCTAGGTGCGACGGCAGTTTGGATATCCATGACGTCCAGAGTGCAGTGTTTGGTAGTGCCTGATCATCAATTAATGCATGAAGGCGCCGCAAAAGCTGTGAAGGTGTGTGGTCATCAAGGTGCTTGTCATTTTCTGGTACGTAAACTTTTATCAACACCATATCACTCAGGCTGCCTCCGTCCAATCAGCCCATATCAACGCCCTCTCCGGTAAAAATACCATGGGGAGACGAAAATTGGACTGGGCCAAACCCATGCTTGATTCATTTGATAATCTCAAAACTGCAATCGCAAGAGCTGTCACTTTCGCCCACCCCAATACTGAGGCCCATGTTTCTATTACAACTGATGCAAGTGAGTCAGGTGTGGGTGCTGTTAGGAATACTTGTAAATACACAAACACAGTCAATAGGATGCGAGGCACTAGCACAGAAAGACACTGGTAGATCCATTGTTCCAAAGACAGTGTGGTGTGGCACACAAAGTCCGTTAATGATGAGAAGAAACACAAAATAATTTGCGAACACACGACGATGATGTTGGGGTCACCACTGTGGCTATTGCGTGTCATAGGGCGGTAATAACACACTTTAGACGTCGAATATACATTTATTTAGCACAGAAGTAAGAATACAACATGGCAGTACAAATGTAGCGCTCCGAGAGAACATAGGCGAAGATAAATCAAAGATGATCTAGTCTGAAGATATGGCACTTTACACCATAGGCGCTACAGCTCTACAACTAAACGATTCGACGATACATGTCCCTACCAATGGATGGACATACTATTAGCGAATACTTTGACGAGAAGTTGTTGAAAATCACACTGCAGAGCTCAAAAGGCGAAATTACATATAAGGGGTCCTGCCTGATGATCTAACAGTTAATCAAGCGACCCAAATAAGCTTCGAAATCTTATGAAAAATGATTTGCTACGTTTCAAGGCCAAAGGGAACTCGCAACTCTTTGTTGCTCCTTATCCAATATTCATTTTCCCTGTGCCCTATGCAGACAATAAAGTTCAGGGATATGTGTCCTCAAATATTAATTTAGCCAAATACAGCAGGCCAGAGTATATTTCTCTGCCTTACTGTTTTGAAGTAAGCATCCAAGCAGCAGTAGCATCCTAAATAGGAGGTCAAGGAGAGTTATGGCAGAAAATTGCTAACGTGAGCACCAGAATTCCTAGAACTGTTGACTACACCTCCAGCATTCTTAGAATTCCCTGCCCCTTCCCCATTCTTCAGAATTCCCTCCCCTCCCTCTCCTGTGGCCAATAACATTACATATATGTATCAGTGTCCTCATGCTCTCATCTAATTGTGTTGGGGGCCTGGGGCACCAACGTTTCAGCCAATGATGTGCAAGTTCAGACCCTCACCCCTCGAGCAACTTAAAATTTTCTGATTCTATTGTAAGAGCACCATCATTTCTTCACTGTCTGTATGTATGTCTATCTGATGTCTTCAACTGGCGAAATGCCTGCATTGAGAAAAGAAATGTATTCATAGTTTTCTGCATAAAGAATGGAAAACACAAGAATGGAGAAGCTTATGACTGTACACAAGAGGAATATTGTTCAAGAAATAATGACAATGCAGTAGTATGGCGGCAAGATCCATTACCTATTTGGGTCTGCCAACACAATATGTTACTTTTGTTGCAATTGATACCCTTTTTAAAAGTCTGTCTAGTCTCCTGCCATGCAAGAAGCAGTTGTCAGTAATTATTTCATCCATCTCTAATTACTATTACCATTACTATTGTTATGTGTTAATGTCGTTACAGTTAGGGTTTTGTTATCATTACAATGCTAACTGAACTACTATTTACTGAACCATTACAACAGTAGCAATACTCCACAGCACAAGAGTCAACAAGGAGGTATTCACAGCAGCAGCCTTCTACATCAAGTTTATTTGTACTGCTAAGCAATCAGGGGAAATATAATATGGCATGATAATGAATTGTTATTACTGTAATTATTGGTTTTAAATTGACAATAGCAACTCTATCAAACAACAACAATAAATACGCAATTTCAATTTATAAAGTGCTGGCAGTTGAACTTGCAGTAGCAGAGTATTTTAACTGTTGGCTGTAGCACGTTTTTCAGTTTGTAAGAAATTGGTAGTATTGGCTGTGTAATTGAGGGAATGGTATGACAGAAATATCACGAACCAGCACTTACGGGTATATGATATCATGCTCGTGCCAGCCATGTGGTATTGTCTTGTTGACACATTTTTTGGCTAACACACACACAGCTGCGCCTTCTGCCAGATGTGTCGCGCAAAATCACCACCGTTTCACAGCACGCACAAACCACCTACAATACTCAAAACTTTAAATCTGTAGCAGCAGTGGAGTTGCATAATTTTCTATAAAAGAGTTTTAACCACTCAAGCGTCCACTCGCTGCTCTTACACAAGTTAACAGCAGGGCATTTATGGAGTTTAGTGCGTTAATCTTTTATACCGGAAATCAAAGCTAGTGTTTAAAATTAGATATATAGTTCAACTGCTAATAGAGCCACAGCTAGGAAACAATAGGAGCAATATTGCTTTCTGTGCATGTGTGTGTTTCCTTCTTCAGAGCTCCCTGTTCTTCTCCAAATGTTCTGCATATGGGTTGTCTCAGATTATGTGTATTTTTAGGTCTGTGGAAGAAGTGGGACGATTTATAGTGTGAAATGTTACACAGTCGACAAACGCACTAAGCAGTTCCTTCGCCACTATGCATCAAACCATGTGTTGAAAACATCAGTGAAAGTATACTTTGACAGATGCTATGAAAAGTGCAAGCCTTTGTACACTTTCTGGAACAGCGTTGGTTTGTGGCCATATAGAGGTGCCACCAATCTTATGCCAGAATTGTGTTAAAACAGCTACCGATTGTGACAGGTAATGCCAGTTTTTACTAACAGTTTTCGCATCTAGCATTGATCGTGCAAACACTTCAAAGGCAGGAAGTCTAATGGTACTTTCTGTGCATTATTAAGTATGCCTGACCTACATGCTACCCATGAAGATAATTATTAGCGGATGACGAATTCATGTTGAAACACTTTTTTGACAGTACTCATATGTAACTGCTAGCTTCTGGTGGTGGTAGATTCAGTAGCTGTATCATAGGATGTATACACTCATACTGTACATATCATCACACAGTACTTAGGTTTGTAGCAGAGACGATGTAATCATAATAACTTTAATTGTCATGTCGGTTTGTCGCTAGGGTCGCATCAGTGTCGCCATGTGCTGCTGAGGTCCATAATTAATATAAATCGAAAAGCACCTTGAAACACAGCTACTCTTACAATACTACTGCTCACAACAGTGCGACCTACAGGCTTGGTTGCATTCATGGTTAGTAGTCAGTCTTTTAACCATATGTCCATGTAAACAGCTAACTGACAGCAGTTGCGGGAAATCTTCCAGTCCAGACCACATACTGTTTAGGTTTATTTCAAGATATCATGAGAAATATGTACATATTTAATAATCACATACAGCCATTCTGTATACTTAAAGACTGGAGAGGTGTCCAGTGAACAAAAAAGTATCACTGAAATCAAATTCGCAGTAGAATTCCGGAAAATGTAACATGTTCAACATCAGAAACACCTCAAAGAAAGAAGAACGTGGTTCGAAGAGCTGCTGCTATAAGCCTGTTTTTTTTTTCTTTTCTGGTGACAAAAAGCTCCACATTACTCACCAAACGAAGGAGTAGACTATAGAAAAGATTGCACCATGCTATTTTGTCTGGAAAGCGAATTGCTCAGTAAGCGTGCAGACTGCTTTGAAACTTTGCCCGCCTCTTCACCAGTTTTCGCACGGTCTGTACTGTCTTCGTGTTTTACCATGCGTTTTAAGATAAGTGGAATGTACGCGCCTCTCATGGTATGCATGCGAACGCGATCGTTCGCTAAACAACATTGTTAAAAGACACGGATTGGAATGTGAGTCCAGTGTGCTAACCACTACGACACTTGCATTGTTACAGACGCGAATTCCATGTGTGCACCTTGAGAAAAAAGCTGGTACTCTGCATAGTGAAACTTGGCCAGACATTTACCTTGAAGCTCATGCTCAGGTATCTTGAGAGAGGAAAGGTGCTCTATTAATTCAATTTATTGACCTAAGGCAAAACTAAATATGGTAAACAGATTTGAAACAAACTGAATGCTATTTTGAGTCCACAAAATGTTGGAAAAAATGTCAGGAATTCCTGACAAGTTCCCAATAAGAGGCACTTGACCATCCCCAGTACAGCTCAGATATGGCTTCCAGTGATAAATATGTCTTACCTAATGTAAAAATATAACAATATGCATGACGTCTAACTAATATTTAATGGCCATACGCCAACACTACGCTTTTAAAAGATTGGCGAGCAGTAGATGTCTCATGCGACTGCACACACACACACACACACACACACACACACACAGTAGCAGCAGCAAATAAGCAGATTAGACTAAGCGTATGTGAGATTTGAATAAGTATCTGTGTTTCACTACTGCCCCATCAGATTTTTTTTTAAAAATATGTCAGTTAACAAAACTTGCTTGTTGACAATAGAAACCTCTCAATGTCGTCGATGTGTAAGGGAGTTTAGATTTTAAGTGGCGCTGAAGATACAGATTATCAGCGACATAGAGCATGTTAGAGTATAAACAGAATGCACTAGATTATCGAAAGTGATGTATGAGGGATGTGATGAAACAGAGGAAGCGGGCCCTACACTAAAATACCCCTTAGCTAGAAGGGTTTATATCCATTCTGGAGCTGTCTTTTCACATGTTCGTGCCATAACACAGGACAATTTGTAAACCGTCAGTAGCTGAAATCGAGCTGTGCCTAATGCAAGATGCGAACATCAGCCCTAGGAGACAATTGAATATGTTCCCTCAAACCTACATACGCCATTAGCATTGCTTAATGTACCAATGACATTATTATTAGTCTATACAGTGTGGAAGAGGTCTCTAGCATGTTATTCACATGAAACATTCCAACACAGAAAACCACTTAGACAAAGCATGCTACACTCCAACCAACACCATTTTTCTGCACGTGGGAACCAGCGTCTAAACGAGATGCACATTCCACCAGCTATTTTTTGTAGTTAACCGTCTCTCCCCAATACTCTTTCAGGTCTACTGTGCAACTTCTCCACTATAAGGATGTGTTAGAGGTTGTGTGTCGAGAATTACAGCAAATCCTCCATTCCTGTTTTCTCAGGCCTCATTAAAGTAGTAAGAACTACGACAACGTCTTGTCTATGAAGTGTCATTTAAGATGAACACAAATCAGTTACTATTTTAGTCATAGGGAGACATTGCATCAAATAGGTGGTTCATAACATTTTCACAGAAAAACTTATCGTTCACCCTGTTGAATGACTATCTAATTGTGAGATAACAACATAGAATTACACTGAGTGATTGATTTTTGTTTGCTCCTGTTAAATTACAGTATGTACAAATATTGTACTATAATGTAGGACAAGTCCATGAATGCATTATATGGGAAAAAAGCGAAGAAAACAAATTCTGTGAACAATTTAAATACGATTTATCCAATATTACATTCAAGGTTTCAAGGAAAAGAATAGTCTTGCAAACAATATAGTGTTGCGATTTTTTTCGCCAGTGTACATGATACACAATATTACAAACATTGGTATACAGATTACACCGTCTATAATACAAAATATCGTTTACAGATTTTATAACTCTAAAAATTCATTTACATTATATAGAGCATGGTTTAAGACGAATTGTTTCACTTCCCTCTTCAATACATGGGGGTTGTCAATGTCCGTTATGCTCATTGGGAGCTTTTTGTAAATTCTTATTCTCACCTGGATAACTCCATTTGCACTGATTTAAGAATAGCCGAGCCTATGTGAATGTCTTGCTTCTGCCTTGCGTTATGGTCGTTAATAAGAGTTACATTGGAAAAGTTTTTTGTTGTTGATTAGATATATCATCAACGAGTAGATGTACTGATTTGTGAGTGTCAATACCCCAAGCGTCTTGAATAGGTGGCGACAGGACGATTTTATATAGAGTAGCAAAAACGCGCGGGAAGAGTGGAGCTGTTGCCAGTGCATCACTGCAAATAATCTCAATCGGCTGCATAGCAAGGATCCGACCCCAGTAACTTGACTGACGAAAAAATGAATGCCCAACATCTGGTATTACGTCTTCCACCTTATGTCTTAGCGTTTTATTCTGGTACACAGTTTTCCTCCGAATATTTATCTTTGTCGTCTTGCACTCTATCCTGATGACTGAGCAGAAAATATTACAGTAAGTCCCTTTTACGATAGGTCCCCAAGACTCTCGCATGACAGCGAAGAACTGCAGAGAACGTCTCAACACGTCTACACCTTCATACACACTCCAAAAACTACTGAATGACGCGTGGCGGAGGGTATCCTGTACTACTACCAGTCATTTCACTTTTTTCAAATTGAGCGAGGGGAAAACGACTTTCTATATGCCATCGTACGAGCCCTAATCTCTCTAATGTTATCTTCCTGGTCCTTACGCAAAATGTAAGTTGGTGGCAGTAAAATCGTTCTACGATCAGCCTCAAATGCCAGTTCTCTAAATTTTCTTAATAGCGCTACTTTCCTCTAGTGATTCCCATTTGAGTTACCGAAGCATCTCGGGTAATACTTGCATGTCGTTCGAACCTACAGGTAACAAATTTAGCGGCTCGCCTCTGAATTGCTTCCAAGTCTACCTTTATCCGGTCTGGTGCCGATCTCAAACACCCTAACAGTATTCAAAAATGGGTCGCCCTATATGCAATCTCCTTCACAGATGTGCCACCCTTTCTTAAAATTTTCCCAATAAATCAGAATCGACCACTCGTCTTCTACTACAGTTTTTACATGCTCATTCCAGTTCATGTTGCTTTTGTCAAGTAGCACATTATTTGTAATGTATTCGAACTCTACAGGTTTGTTTTTCCTAGTCATCTGGATTAATCTACATTTTTCTACAATTAGAGAAAGCTGTCATTCATTACACCAACCAGAAATTCAGTGTAAGTCTTCTTGTACCCTTCTACAGTTACTTAACGATGACACCTTCCCATACACCAGTCCATCATCAGCAAACAGACGCAGACTGCTGCCTATCCTGTCCGCCAGATCATTTATGTATATAGAAAATAACAGCAGTCCTATCACGCTTTCCTGCGACACTTCTGATGGCCCTGGGACCCTGTTCCATATGCTTGTACCTTCGTTAACAGTCTGTAGTTTGGAACCATGTCAAATGTTTTACGGAAATCCAGGAATGTGGAATCTGCCTGCTACTTTTCATCCACGGTATGCAGGATGTCATGTTAAAAAAAGGGCAAGCTGAGTTTCGCCGGAGCGACGCTTTCTCAAAACGTGCTAATATGTGAACAGAAGTTTTTCTCTCTGAAGAATATTATATTCGAACTGAGAATATTGTCAAGGATTCTGCAGCAAACCGATGTTAAAGATATTGGTCTGTAATTTTATGCGCCCGCTCTTTTACCGCTCTTATATACAGGAGTCTGTTGCGCTTGTTTGCAGTCGCTTTGGAGTTCCACTGGGTCAGAGAATCGCTATATGTGTAAGTTAAGTAATGGAATAATGGTAGAGCACTCTTTGTAAAATCGAATTGGGGACTCCATCTTGATCTGGGGACTTTTTGCTTTCAACTCTTTCAGCTGTTCCTCTTAAACGAGGGATGCTCATCACTATGTCCAATGTCTGTGCGATGGTCAAACGACGATATGTTTGTACGTCTTTTCCGTGTGAACGATTTCTTAAATGCTAAATTTAAAACTATGACTTTAATTTTGCTATCTTCTACTGTCACGCCAGACTAGTCAACGAGTGAGTAGATAATAGCCTTAGATCCACTTAGCCGTTTTCTACATCTACATCTACATTGATACTCCGCAAGCCACCCAACGGTGTGTGGCGGAGGGCACTTTACGTGCCACTGTCATTACCTCCCTTTCCTGTTCCAGTCGCGTATGGTTCGCGGGAAGAACGACTGTCTGAAAGCCTCCGTGCGCGCTCTAATCTCTCTAATTTTACATTCGTGATCTCCTCGGGAAGTATAAGTAGGGGGAAGCAATATATTCGATACCTCATCCAGAAACGCACCCTCTCGAAACCTGGCGAGCAAGCTACACCGCGATGCAGAGCGCCTCTCTTGCAGAGTCTGCCACTTGAGTTTATTAAACATCTCCGTAACGCTATCACGGTTACCAAATAACCCAGTGACGAAACGCGCCGCTCTTCTCTGGATCTTCTCTATCTCCTCCGTCAACCCGACCTGGTACGGATCCCACACTGATGAGCAATACTCAAGTATAGGTCGAACGAGTGTTTTGTAAGCCACCTCCTTTGTTGATGGACTACATTTTCTAAGCACTCTCCCAATGAATCTCAACCTGGTACCCGCCTTACCAACAATTAGTTTTATATGATCATTCCACTTCAAATCGTTCCGTACGCATACTCCCAGATATTTTACAGAAGTAACTGCTACCAGTGTTTGTTCCGCTATCATATAATCATACAATAAAGGATCCTTCTTTCTATGTATTCGCAATACATTACATTTGTCTATGTTAAGGGTCAGTTGCCACTCCCTGCACCAAGTGCCTATCCGCTGCAGATCTTCCTGTATTTCGCTACAATTTTCTAATGCAGCAACTTCTCTGTATACTACAGCATCATCCGCGAAAAGCCGCATGGAACTTCCGACACTATCTACTAAGTCATTTATATATATTGTGAAAAGCAATGGTCCCATAACACTCCCCTGTGGCACGCCAGAGGTTACTTTAACGTCTGTAGACGTCTCTCCATTGATAACAACATGCTGTGTTCTGGTTCTGAGCAAGATCTACTGCTAAGATATGACGGTAGTAGTTGTCGTAAGCTTCGAACATTAATGTTTTTACAGACGGACGAATTTCTATTAACTTGTGCCCGTCGTCATTTGCGCGTTCTATTTTCAACTGAGAATGCAACAGTCTTTGCTTCCTCAGCATTTTTCGAATTAAGTTGGATCTTTTCCGTCCTTAGGCTGCGTTCACACTGCCGGCCGGGCCGAGCCGAGCCTGGCCGGGCCGCCGCCCGCTTTGATATAAAACACATGGTTTTGAATTGCGGTGTTCACATGCTGACACTGGCGGCCGGGCCGCGCCGACACGGCGTGAGCCTCCCGGAGCCGAGCCGGCGACATCCCGAGTGTTCAATATTGCCAGCGCGAGCCGACCGCAGGCGCGAGCCTGTGGAGTAGCACTACAGCTTCTGCAGTACACGCATCACACGTCTCCCTTCTGCTTTAATCACAAGTGTAACTGCACACGTCTTTTATTTTAAGATGTTACCTCATATTTCACATTCAGTGAGGAAAAATTACGTTTATTATAATGATACATGCGACATTATTTTTATTTCATTTATTTAATCTACCGTATTTACATGCATTTACAGCAATAGCTTGCCAGCGATCGCGGCATTGCCGCCACTGAATAGTTCGCATTTACTTGTAAACGGACACTGATATGAGTGTCACTGAGGGACGGAAATGTGTCCCTACCAGATGACAATGCATTGTAAAGTCTTGCTGTGGCACGTTACTATAAGCTGTTGTCTGTGACATCTTTTTGCGATGTTCTTACTTTAATGAATGCAGACTAACATATACATCACATTAACTTGTGTCCATCAATTTGGTATCAGAAATTCGGCTAGAATGACAGTAATGAAACAGATTCCAGATTATGGAACGAAGTAACCAAGGAGCGTGTTTCAGATACTACACACAAATATAAATTATTTTCCTTTATATTTTATTTGTTTTATTTACGATGAAATGAGATACACAAAAATACAGTAAATAGCTAAGTACTTTCAATTCCAAAATTTATTTTTGAAAGGTTTTTTTAATTATTTTAAGTTGCATTTTTAACGAAATATTCAACAAAATTGTTCCTGACAGTTTTCGAATGTAATGTGGAATTTCTGTTGAATGTGGCACCAGCTGTCTGCATATCAGCATTGTTACAAAACTTTTCAGGTTCAACATTGCATCCTTCTCTGTCAATGACAATATCATGAAGCAGACAAATGCACTATGTGATCAGCTACGTAAATGGATGTTTCAATTTCTTTCCTCAGTAGTCTCCATTTATTGGTAATTATACCAAATGCACATTCAACAACTTTTCTTGCTCTGGAATGCATATCATTGTATAGAATCTTCTCGTTGTCCAAATTTCTGCGAGGAAAAGGTCTCATCAAATTCTCTAATAAGGGGTAAGCTTCATATCCCAAAATGACGTACGGGAGTTCCTGACATATTCCTTCAAGTCTTGTTGGTGGCGGTAATAACAGCTCCCCATTTGTAAGTTTCTTATATAACATACTTTCTTTAAACACGTCTGCATCAGACTGTTTACCGTAGGCACCAACATCTACATCTATAAATTTGCATCAGCAACTGCATGGAGTATAATCGAATAATACTGTTTGCAATTGTAAAACATGCTGCCAGAAAGTTTAGGACATTGGACACGTATGTGCTTCCCGTCTATACATCCATCACAGTTTGAAAATCTACATCTCGTATGCATTTTACTGGCAATTTCTTTAAATCGTGGTTCATGGTGTGGGTTCCTGGTATCATGTCCTAGTTCATGAACCATGGGCAACATATGAGTGGCCAAGTAAGTGGTCCTGACAGTCAGGATACCAGTTTCTTTGGAATAAGGCTGGGCATCTCGGACATATTCCGAGTCGTGGCCACCTTTGTGCTCAGACGGCAAAGACTACCAAATCCACCGGTTAGTCCCTCAACCGTTAGGGGTAAAACTCAATGGGACCTGGGGCAAGTAAGGCTAGCAACCTGCTTTCCTGGTACTATAAATATGATGCTGGCAACAGTCAGAGCAAAATGCCTCGGACCTTTGAAGGTGACGGAGTCCCACCTCTAATTGACAAACCAGGGACTCCTAAGATACGATTCGGCAAACGAATGGTAACGAGATGGGGAGCTATTAATATCAATGGGGCTACTCTGGGAAGAAGGTAGAGCTGGCAGAGGCTGCAAGTAAGATGGGGTTGGACGTTTTAGCTGTTAGTGACATTCGGGTAAGGGGTGAGAAAGAAGAGGAAGTGGGAGAGTACAAGGTGTACCGGTCAGGAGTCAAAGCAGGAATAGCACAATGGGGTGTAGGACTTTTCATCAGGAAAGAAATGGAACCCAGTGTACTTGCAATAAGGTATGTAAACGAACGACTGATGTGGGTAGATCTGACAGTGTCTAGCAAGAAAATTAGGATTGTGTCAGTATATTCGCATTGTGAAGGGACAGATCAAGATAAGATGGATAGTTTTTATGACGCACTCAGTGATGTAGTTGTTAGAGTAAAGGACAAGGACAGTGTTCTGCTCATGGGTGATTTTAATGCCAGGATTGGAAATCGAGCAGAAGGGTATGAAAAGGTTATAGGTAAATTTGGAGAGGATATGGAGGCCAACAGGAACAGGAAACAGCTCTTGGATTTCTGTGCCAGTATGGGCTTAGTAATCACAAACTCCTTTTTTAAACATAAGAACATTCACCAGTATACTTGGGAAGGCAGGGGAACCAGATCTATCATTGACTATATAATAACAGATCAGGAATTCAGGAAGGCTGTGAGGGACACACGTGTATTCAGGGGATTCTTTGATGACACTGATCACTATTTAATCTGCAGTGAAATTGGTATTGTGAGGCCGAAAGTGCAGGAGGTCAGGTCCATGTGTAGGAGGATAAGAGTGGAGAAACTTCAGGATAAGGAAATCAGACACAAGTACATAACAGCGATCTCAGAAAGGTACCAGTTAGTTGAATGTAGTCAATTGCAGTCACTGGAAAAGGAATGGACAAGGTACAGGGACACAGTACGAGACGTGGCCAAAGAATGTCTTGGAACAGTAGTGTGTGAAGGTATGATGAAGCAAACAGCTTGGTGGAATGACGCAGTCAAGGCAGCCTGTAAAAGGAAAAAGAAGGCATATGAAAACTGGCTACATACTAGAACTCAGGTAGACAGAGAAAATTATGTTGAAGAAAGAAACAAAGCCAAACAGATAATTACAGCATCCAAGAAGAAATCTTGGGAAGACCTTGGAAATAGGTTGGAGACCTTGGGTCAAGCTGCTGGAAAACCATTCTGGAGTGTAATTAGCAGTCTTCGAAAGGGAGGTAAGAAGGAAATGACAAGTATTTTGGACAGGTCAGGAAAACTGCTGGTGAATCCTGTTGATGCCTTAGGCAGATGGAGGGAATATTTTGAAGAGTTGCTCAATGTAGGTGAAAATACGATCAGTAATGTTTCAGATTTCGATGTACAATAGGACAGGAATGATGATGGGAATAGTATCACATTTGAGGAAGTGGAGAAAATGGTCAGTAGATTGCAGTGCAATAAAGCGGCTGGGGTGGATGAAATTAAGTCGGAACTCATCAAATACAGTGGACTGTCAGGTCTTAAATGGCTACACAGGATAATTGAAATGGCGTGGGAGTCGGGACAGGTTCCATCAGACTGGACGAAAGCAGTAATCACACCAATCTTTAAACATGGAAACAGAAAAGATTGTAACAACTACAGAGGTATCTCTTTGATCAGTGTTGTGGGTAAAATCTTCTCAGTCATTGTTGAAAGGAAAGTGCGAGTATTAGTTGAGGACAAATTGGATGAAAATCAGTGTGGGTTTAGGCCTCTTAGAGGTTGTCAGGACAAGATCTTTAGCTTACAGCAAATAATGGAGAAGTGTTACAAGTGGAACAGGGAATTGTATCTATGTTCATAGATCTAGAAAAGGCATATGACTGGGTTCCTAGGAGGAAGTTATTTTCTGTTCTATGTGATTATGGAATAGGAGGCAAACTTTTGCAAGCAATTAAAGGTCTTTACATAGATAGTCAGGCAGCAGTTAGAGTTGACGGTAAATTGAGTTCATGGTTCAGGGTAGTTTCAGGGGCAAGACAAGGCTGCAACTTGTCTCCACTGTTGTTCATATTATTTATGGATCATATGTTGAAAACAATAGACTGGCTGGGTGAGATTAAGATATATGAACACAAAATAAGCAGTCTCGCATATGCGGATGGCTTAGTTGTGATGGCAGATTCTACTGAAAGTTTGCAAAGTAATATTTCACAGCTAGATCAGAAATGTAAGGACTATGGTATGAAGATTAGCATCTCCAAAACAAAAGTAATGTCAGTGGGGAAGAGATATAAACGGATTGAGTGCCAAATAGGAGGAACAAAGTTAGAACAGGTGGACTGTTTCAAGTACTTAGGATGCATATTCTCACAGGATGGCAACACAGTGAAAGAACTGGAAGTGAGGTGTAGCAAAGCTAATGCAGTGAGCGCTCAGCTACGATCTACTCTCTTCTGCAAGAAGGAAGTCAGTACCAAGACTAAGTTATCTGTGCACCGTTCTATCTTTCGACCAACTTTGTTGTATGGGAGTGAAAGTTGGGTGGATTCAGGTTACCTTATCAATAAGGTTGAGGTTACGGATATGAAAGTAGCTAGGATGATTGCAGGTACTAGTAGATGGGAACAATGGCAGGAGGGTGTGCACAATGAGGAATTCAAAGAAAAACTGCGAATGAACTCTATAGATGTAGCAGTCAGGGCGAACAGGCTTAGATGGTGGGGTCATGTTACACGCATGGGAGAAGCAAGGTTACCCAAGAGACTCATGGGTTCAGCAGTAGAGGGTAGGAGGAGTCGGGGTAGACCAAGGAGAAGGTACCTGGATTCGGACAAGAACGATTTTGAAGTAATAGGCTTAACATCAGAAGAGACACCAATGTTAGCACTGAATAGGGGATCATGGAGGAATTTTATAAGGGGGGGACTATGCTCCAGACTGAACGCTGAAAGGCATAATCAGTCTTAAATGATGATGATGATGATGATTTCTTTAAATCGAGAAACAGTTGGCGTTGGTAAATGAATGGGAGCAAGTGACTCCTATATGGCCATACAAACGTCTTTCACCACCACTGATACGGTGGACACTCCTAATCGGAATGACGATGCTAGTGCATGAAAGGAGATGCCAGTGGACAGATACCTGAGAAAAAAAATCGTAAAATGTGTTACTCAAGTGTGGTGTTGGGCGAAGTTTTTACAGTTTTGTTGGCACAGTAGATATTTACTTAGTCCATGTCATTTCACAGTTATACAACAATAAATAATTCCAGGGAATAGTATATTAAAATGCAATTGCACTCGGGCTTTGTTCTGTCATATGATTTTCCTAAGTTCCAAGAGCTATGCAGAGTTACTTATCAGTGGAAATAGAACCATTGAGTCAAAGGGCATTACCTCAAAACTCTTCGCCTATCAATCTGTCTATCTTACAATGTAATGAAAAGAATTCTGTGAGTCATCAGTGGCTCCACATGATGAACCATCACCACTGCCAAGCGCTGCATCACGAAGAAAAAAGAAGAAAAAAGTTGGAAAATTCTGAAGGAGTATTTCTGCGATTCTTCGTTGAAGGCACAGCAAGACATTACCCAAAATGACGAAGCTAATTACTTCCTAATGATTCTCAGGAGTCCCATAAACTCTCTTCCCCTCAGAGGTAGCGTTTGTGGAACTTAAAATACAAAAGCATGACTACAATTAATTGGAGGTAGTGAATGCTGTACAAAGTTCTACTGAAAACCAAAAAGTGTGTACTAACAAATCTTACCTTATCGTTATACACAATTTTTCTTCTGCTGTTATACTTCTACGAAAATTTGTGTTCTGTTTCGAAATTTTGTCTTGAATGTTCTGCAGCACATACTGAAATGTATTATGATTCATTCTGTAATATGAATAAAATTTTTCAGGATACTTTTTAAGTTCTTCATGTAAAGAAAAATACTCTCCTAAATGTCTGTCGCTATTTATGGGATGAATCCATAACCTCCTAGTTCTTCTGTACTTCAAAACTCGACGAGTTACTGCAGAGTCAAACCATACCAATAAAACAGTGAAGACATTGTTCTACACGACAGCACAGACTAGCTACAGGCGAGCAACTGTTGACTGCAGCTGCGTTTTCTACTGACTTGCTTGTTAGCTGTCGAAGGGTGGGGATTTATTTTAATTTATTTATTTGGCCTCCGGCAGCTAACAGCCATTTAGCCAAAGAGTGGGGATTATCTTGACAGTGCAGCGCAGCCCGCCAAGGAAGGAAAAAAAAAAAAAAAACAATGAAGAACAATGAAACGCACATCTGTGTCGATCTACAGTAGTTTCATTAACTCTCCATTATTTTTTCTGACAAAGTAGCCAACGAGACTACAGAAATGCGCTTCAGTTTCTGCAGTAAACGTATCATAGATCTCCAGTTTGTTTTTGTGATTAGTTTTACATCAAATTTTATCAGACCTATGTCATTGACACTTCTATCTAGACACTTTATCTAGACAATGAGACCATTAAAATAATACGAGGGACCGACACTAGGGCTGCGCTGATCACTAGTAATTAGTTTCTTTTCTGCCCTGCATTATATGACTACATTAAACCAAGCTGTAACCGCGCGAACTTGTGTACGCGGCACTGACGCCACTGAATAGCTCGCATTACTTGTGACCAGAGACAGATATCAGTATCATTATCATTTCAAAAACTTTTTGGTACTTTTAGCTACATTTCATTCCGAACAATGTATGGTCTAAAACGGATCTAACAGTAAGCTACCCGCTACATAACTTTTTCACTACAAGATTTGTAAATCAAGTGCACAACGTTGACAAATAGCATCATTTCACAATGACTATTAAGAAATATGGAAAGATAAATGATTCAATACGAAGCTAAGATGTTACACTACCACGTGTACAAAAATCAGATTTTTTACCCGCATACTTTCTTCAAAATCGGTTGGGAAGCGTTACGAAGCTAACAAGGGAACCTCCCCATCGCACCCCCCTCAGATTTAGTTATAAGTGGGCACAGTGGATAGGCCTTGAAAAACTGAACACAGATCAATCGAGAAAACAGGAAGAAGTTGTGTGGAACTATGAAAAAAATAAACAAAATATACAAACTGAGTAGTCCATGCGCAAGATAAGCAAATCAAGGACAGTGTGAGCTTAGGAGCGCTGTGGTCCTGTGGTTAGCGTGAGCAGATGTGGAATGAGAAGTCGATGGTTCAAGTCTTCCCTCGAGTGAAAAGTTTAATTTTTTATTTTCAACCAATCAGCAAAGTTCAGCCACTCACACATAATCAAATTCGCTCTCCAGAATTCCAGAACATGTTCAGATTTGCTTGGACATGTACAGGATTTGACGGTCTACACACGGGAAATTTGAAAACGTTAAAAACATGTTTTGACAGAGCAAAAGGAAAACTGCGGCTGTGGAAGTGTTGCATTCATTTGTTGCAGTTTATGTGACAAACTCTTATGTTTTCATCACTTTTTGGGAGTGATTATCACATCCACAAGAAAACCTAAATCGGGCAAGGTAGAAGAATCTTGTTACCCATTCGCCAAGTGTACGAGTTAGGTGGGTCGAAAACATATCCCTGTCATGTGACGCACATGCCGTTACCAGTGTCGCATAGAATATATCAGACGTGTTTTCCTGTGGAGGAATCGGTTGACCTATGACCTTGCAACCAAATGTTTTCGGTTCCCATTGGAGAGTGACGTCCTTTCGTCTACTAATCGCACGGTTTTGCGGTGTGGTCGCAAAACACAGACACTAAACTTATTACAGTGAACAGGGACGTCAATGAACGAATGGAGAGATCATAACTTTACGAAAATAAAATTTTTGCTTGAGGGAAGATTCGAACCGAGGACCTCTCATACCGCGGCTGCTCACGCTAATGACGGAACTCCTCAGCTTATGCTCTCCTTGATGTTGCATATCTTGCACATAGACTACTCAGTTAGTATATTTTGCTTATTTTTTTCATAGTTCCACACAAGATCTTCCTGTTTTCTCGATTGATCTGTGTTCAGTTTTTCAAGGCCTATCCACTGCCAACTTCTAACTAAATCTGAGGGGGGGTGCGATGGGGAGGTTCCCTTGTAAGAAATCACGCGAAACGAAAAGTAGACTTTTTCTTTTTTCACGACGTAAGTAACGCTTTTAAGGAAAAAATTAGTTCATAAAACGATGTGGCGAAGTGTTATATACCGCTAAGAATTTTTAAAACATGAAAATCAGAGAACTGGATTTTCCCCCATTTCGCCGTCCCGGCTCGGCGCGCAATGTGAATGCACTAGACCTCGGCCTGAGCTGGCTAGGCACGAGCTGAGCCAGTACGCGTCATCCCGGCCCGGCCCGGCCCGGCCGGCAGTGTGAACGCAGCCTTAACATTTGTGACTGACTTCACGATCATTACTCCATCTTATAATTTTGATAGACCGGAAGTTCAAAATACTGACAATTAATACTGAGAAGGATCTCTGTATCTTTCTTATAAAAAAACTCCTTAGAATGAAGTTTAAATAAATTATAAATAATGATTTAACATTTATTTATGTTAATTTCACAATTACAAGAGTTGCTCCAATTCGCCTTCAGTACATTCCATAATACGAACTAATTCTTCTTCCTTTGTGTGCGCAGGGCAGATATACTTCTTGCAAGAAGTGCAAGCTTTCATGTATTTATGGTTTTTTGCTCCTGGCACAGATTATGCACAAGCTGTACGTGTTATTTCCCCTACCAGCTCTGTAATGATGTTTCCTCTCCTTACAGCATATTGATGTTGACTACACTCATACTCAAAAGTTAATAATGCTGTTGTGTATTTTGAGTTTAAGCCTACAGAATTTTGACCTCGTCTTTACATGCTGAGATTGTGAAGTTCTCGATCAAGGTCTTTCAGGTACTGCTTTTTTTCGGAATTCTTTCTGAGATCATTCTTCAACGATTCCTTGTGTGTATCTTGAGGTACATCAAGCAAATTCTATGCTATAATGTAAATGAAGTTGACAAACACCTCAGCTGGCCATCGCCGCGTTGTTCGACTACAGCTGTACATTCTTACATACTTAACGTGTGTATCCACTCCAGACTTTGTACAAATGTAGAACAGGATTATGTCTGGCTTCTCTTCTGTCACAGTCATGTCATGATGTTGGGTTCATAACACTTACAACCTTTCCTTTCATGGAACGTAACTGACTAAAGTAGCCTCACCACTAAAGGTGAATCAGACTGTTCTCGGTGCAGCTTTTTTTAGAGAAAAAGGACGGAATAGTGTAGGTACGTCACATTTGTCACTTCAGATAGTGCCAACTGCTGTTATTTTATCTATCACAAGATCATGTGCTTGTGGAACTGTATTGAACCTTCTGTCCATGGTAATGTTTCTTTCTGACTGTTTCAAGTCAGATATTTTAAGCACTTTTGAAACTACACGCATTAAAAAAAGTTATGCATCACCCCAGTCCCCAGAACTCCTGAAGATAGACGTTGATTTTGGATATTGTATCACAGACACAGTCCCTTTGACTGTTTAGAGATGTCAATAAACCCGCCCAAAGATGTAAAGAACCATGCATCAGCAGCGCCTATTAGACGGAGGGGGTCCGACACCCGATCAGTTCCAGTAATTCCAGCAGGTAGGAGCTACACGGCTCCTGTTGTCTGTAGTTAACCATGCGCAGACGATCAATACCGTGGTTCGATCGCGTCCGCATTGTTACTTTGTGCCAGGAGGGGCTCCCAACAAGGGAAGTGTCCAGTCGTCTCGGAGTGAATCAAAGCGATGTTGTTCGGACATGGAGGAGATTCAGAGAGACATGGACTGTCGATGACATAGCTCGCTCAGTGGATGACCGCTTCCTACGGATTATGGCTCGGAGGAGCCCTGACAGCAACGCCACCATGTTGAATAATGCTTTTCGTGCAGCCACAGGACGTCGTGTTAAGCCTCAAACTGTGTGAAATAGGCTACATGATGCGCAACTTCACTCCCGACGTCCATGGCAAGGTCCATCTTTGCAACCACGGCACCATATAGTGCGGTACAGATGGGCCCAACAATATGCCGAATGGACCGCTCAGGATTGGCATCACGTTCGCTTCACCGATGAGTGACGCATATGTCTTCGACCAGACAATCGTCGGAGACGTGCTTGGGTGCAACCCAGTCAGGCTGAACGCCTTAGACACACTGTCCAGCGAATGCAGCAAGATGGAGGTTCCCTGCAGTTTTGGGGTGGCATTATGTGGGGCCGACGTACGTCGCTGGTGCTCATAGAAGGCGCTGTAACGGCTGTACGATATGTGAATACCATCTTCCGACTGATAGTGCAATCATATCGGCAACATATTGGCGAGGCATTCGTCTTCATGGACGACACTTCGCGGGGCGCGCGTGCACTTCTTGTGAATGACTTCCTCCAGGATAACGACACCGCTCGACAGTGGTTGTCAGCACGTTCTGGAGACATGAACACTACTGAACATACCTGGGATAGACTGAAAAGGGCTGTTTATGGGCGACGTGACCCACCAACCACTCTGAGGAATCTACGCCGAATCGCCGTTGACGAGTGAGACAATCTGGATCAACAGTGTCTTGATGAACTTGTGGATAGTATGCCACGACGGATACAGGCATGCATCAATGCAAGAGGACGTGCTACTGGGTAATGGAGGTACTGGTGCGTACAGTAATCGCGACCACCATCTCTGAAGGTCTCATTGTATGGTGGTACAACATGCAATGTGTGGTTTTCATGAGCAATAAAAAGGGCGGAAATGATGATTATGTTGATCTCTATTCCAGTTTTCTGTACAGGTTCCAGAACTCTCGGAACCGAGGTGATGCAAAACTTTTTTTGATGTGTGCATTTCAGGACAGCTGTTATGGTTCTTCTCATTGGTAATCTTTCCAGCATACGGATCCGCTGCGAAGCAGTACTTCATATCTGAATCACACAATACGTTCACTTGTATGCCATATTTTCCTGGTTTTGTTGGAATATATAGCCTGAATGGTCATCGCCAGTGGGGGATCACAAGTCCTTCACCCACCATACGAGTCACTAGAAAAAAACTTACTAATTATCATGTTCTGTATATCCCTGGTAGGAGCAAATTTTCGGTCTGTCGAGCTGTTTGGGTCAGATCGTCATAAAAACGCAGGCATTTTAGGAAGAGCCTCAGTCTATGCTCCGAAAATGAAGCTCGGTACATTTGAGCATTTTCTTTACTAAATATATCACATTAACTGTTCTTGTCCTGCCTATGGACTCCACAGTTCAAAAGAATTCCAATTGCTTACAACTTCTTCCTTTTCGAAAGGAATGCCAAACTTTGGTTGGAATGTATCACCATATCGTCCAAGATATTATCTTCAAAGTACATGAGAAAAATTTCGCGTGGTTATCAGATTTTATCCTGGGCTTAGTTCCTTTTGGAGCTCTCATTACGTTAGCAGTAGACCTCCGCCTTTGTTTCACGTAGCACCCTGTCTTGCTTATCCCTGACGAGGCCACCATTTCTCTGTGCCGTCTTGTTGGTTAAATATCTATAAAAGTATGGTAACAGAATAGGAGACTAGCACACTCTAACCACTCATCTACCGAGATAGACATCCTTATACACTCAACAACATCTGCAAACAGTAATAAATAGCAATACTTAACCGGCCCATTTTTCTCAGACTCTCTCCTGACAGAAACTACTTGTTCTGGAAGTTCCACGGCTTCAGCTTCAGTTTCACTGCTTGAACATTTGGATGGTTCCCCAGTAAATTCATTGTGTTAGTTCTCTAACAAATTCCTTATTTCGTCCTTTGTCAGTTTCATCTATTTATATATTCTATCAATATGCCATGGAAATATAAGCTTCCACTCACCATACTGGTTACTAGTTGACTGAGAGTGACTGTTGTGCTGCTCCCATTCAGTCATAACAATCGGTATAACTCAACAATGAATGCAAACTAAATGCTCTTCTTTTTATCAATTGTAGCAATAACTATTACAGTAAATGTCATATATGTATTAAACTAAATATTCAGCACGACAAGAGTTATAGCCCCCCCCCCCCCCCCCCCGTCCCCATTGGTATGCAACTGTTAATCCACTTAATTGGCACATACTTCTACAGAGTATGATTTACAATCCATTACGAATGAAACTCACAACACTGATGTAATATTCTACAGTATTTCAGTATTTATTATTTGTTACACAAACTGGTTTTCGGCTTGTTAAGCTATCATCAAGTACAAAGATAAGTATGTGGTGCAGTAAAATTTTGTTGGATCAAAAATTTTAAACTAAAGCATCTACAGAGTATCTCCATTTTCAGAGGTGAAAAATGTTAATTTTAGATTTAGGAATAAAACTAGAAGGATTACCTCAGTGTAAAAAAGATAAAATTAATGAACTGTAGACAAATTAAAAAAATTGCACATAGAAGAAAATAACTGAACAACAAACTTTGGTGACATATTCCAAAGACGTGGCTGAAAAAAATAATCTTGCCTTTAATAGGTCCTAAATCACAAACAGATAAGATGAAACAGTGACACTAAGCAGGTGATGAAGTTGCTGTGTTTATACAAATTAATTTTTTAAAAAACAAGGAGAAGATTAAATAGCAACTGAAATAAAGGAAAATGGGGAATGTGAGTAAGAGGGTAAATTATAACATGGCCTCGATGGGATTATGAGTAGTCTCTCCAGTTAGAAGTGGCAGGTACGGGAACTGTGTTTGGCCATTCAGTACTAAGCTTGGATTGATGGAAATGGGTTTATTAATTTACATTATTTCAAGATATTTCATCTTCCTTCCTTTATTGATGTGACATAATACTTTATGTTTCACCTTGTACTATGGCCTTCTTTAAGCGGATGGTCTGAAAAAATAGAGTGTCCTTTTCTAAGTTTCCAACTTCTGTAGTGCTCCTTGAAGTAGGTACATATTACTCTGTCAGACTGACCTATATACAGTAGAATTTGCCACAATTACAAGTAATTTTGTATATTCCACTATTTTCCACAGCTGTACTGATGTCTTTACCATTCGGCAAAAAGTGTCCATCAGTGTTGTACATACAAAAAAAGTGATGATTTTACGCTCCTGGATTACAGTTTTCTGGCTACAGCCAGTGAGGTGTTTCGTAAGTATGGAATTGTGCACCATTTATCGCATTCTTGAGCTGGTGGCTCAAGCACAGTGTAAAGGAGAGAGTTTCTGCTTTTTGTGGGTTATAGAGTCTACTAAGGTAGGAGGATATTCATTGTTTGATACTATTTGTTTGATTGTGTTTAATTCCATTTGAAAGTTGTCTTCACTCATGGGGATGGATATTCACCACTGAATGAAAGGTGGTATGTTTATGGGTCACTGGGTGTTGAGCCTTGGCTCTTATTACCATATCTGTGGTCGTAAGTTTCCTATACATCTTGAAAGTATGAATATGGTCACTGATGTCTATGGTTAGATCTAAACAATTTATGCAGTCTATTGCGAATTTTATACTGTTGTGTTTAGAATGTAGTTGCTTGAGGAATTTTTAAAGTTGCCAGGTAGTACTGGTCCAGAAGCACAACACATCATCAAGGTACTGAAACCAGTATCAAACCTTGGAATAGAGTAGATTATTTTCCAAAAACTGTTTCAAAATTGTCCATGAACATTGAAGCAGGAACTAGACTGAGGGGGATCCCATAAGCAGACCATCCAATTGTTTGTATATCATGCCATTGAAACAGAAATAATTTTGTGTTAGATATGTTTCTGTAGCTAACCTTCTGTCATCACACAGACTTATTAGATAAATCAGGAGTTAACCCACTGGTCACAAGTGACATTAGGTTAGCTACAATAACTGGAAATATGGCACCAAAGTTTATTGTTCAATTATTTTCTTCTGTGTACAACTGTTGCAATTTGTCTATAATTCATTAGTTAATGTGTCACATATTTTGTTTTAGTTAAATAACCTTGCATCACTTATACAGTGAAATAATCCATCTTGTTTTATTCCTAATTCTAACACTAACATTTTTCATCTCTGGATATGGAGATAATCTGTCAATGTGTTGGTTTAAAATAATTGATCCAACAAAATTTCACTGCATCATACACTTATCTTTGTACCTGATGATGATGTAACAGCCAAAAACCAGTTTGTGTAGCAAATAATAAATGCTGTAGAATATTACACAAGTGTTGTTTGTGATTCATTCATGATGTACAAAATATTCTACGAAGAACAGATGGAACAGTCAGCTGATGTAACTTACAGTCCATTTAAACTTTTCCTATGATTCCTCTATGTCCATTGTAATGGAACTAAAAGATGTCAATTCATTGTCTAAGTGGGATCCTAACAACTGGGTATCTGCTCCTTCCATCAGAAATACTCTCCTAGCACTCTTGATTTATTTATTAACTTTATTAACCAAAGTCACTATGTTACATCATGCTCACTAATCCTTGACTCTATTGACACCACTTATTAGGTTGGTCCTGTTTATAGCTACAAGCTCTAAACTATTTCCTTTGCACGTCAACTGTCGAACTAGCTGCTCAAAACAGTTTCTGGAAAAGTGTTCAAAGGAACTTCACAAGACTGTCTCTCTGTACCCCCTGAAATGAATCCATAGACTTCCCAGTCTATACTCACTTCCAAATAATATTGCACAATCTGGATATTTCCACATTACTAACTGTAGACTTTCTGTCAATGACGATATCCGTCACAGTAGACTCCAGTGGCCAGTAAAAATATCCAGCAATTAACTTTATTGTACCTGGGCACATTATATGCGGCCATATAACTGTCACAATCAAATTCGACTTCAGTAGATACAATATTTTTGTCAGCTGCAATGATCACATCCACTGCTATGGCGTCTAATCTGTCTTTCCAATATGTGTACCATGAAGCGCTAAATATCTCAGAGTTTTCTACTTCAGGTTTCAGGCAGCTCTCAGACTGGAGAATAATTCGAGCGTGAGAAGTTTCCTGGAGGACAGTATATTCGGTAACTTTCTTTTGAATACTTCGACAATTTACTGATTAAATTTTGACAGGTGAAGTGTCTTTACTCTGGGTGCATTCTGATTTCGCTTTCTGGGAGTTTGGTTAGTGTTCAACAGAGTACATCAACATATCACCTAGCTTAAAAAAAACCATGTGAACTCTACAAGAACTCCGCTACCTAAGTAACTACCTTTGTGTAGTGCCCCCTGACCTGTCAAGGAGAGTCTCACAATTCCACACTCGAAAATTCAGGTTTAGAAATCTGCAGCCAAAACCGCCACAGACTCAAAGAAGCTTTTGGCTGAGACCCTCCATATGGCTCCAGACTGCTGCTGGACCCCACTCACTCTGGTAAAAATGCTGCAAATTGTGTGCTCTACTTGCACCGCACTTGCAAGACCAGCAACCTTCACCACCTCCGCCTGTCTCCTGTATATAACTAAGGATGGCCTCCGAACCCAAGCGATGGGTATTGTTGGTACTGACATGAGTCACAACTCGCAGATGACTGCACCTTGAAAGCTCAATAGCCGCTGTCAAAGTCTCCTCCACATGTCCGATGAGGCTAGCTGGCAGACATACCAAGTGCACATTGCCTTTCTTTCTGCCCCTGAACATTACCTGCCTAAGGGGCTACATAATGCTTCAAATGTTGGAGCTCCTGATAACTAATAAACCCTCCACCCCCTCCCCCTGTGTGCGTGCTCGGACCCTGACAGAGTGGCCACCTGTTCACTAACCTCAAGTGATATGAATGCATTACCACCTGCTACTCAGCCTCCTGTGATGGTGGATCCACCACGTTGGGTATACTGGACAGCAGCAGCAGAGCTTGTGGGCGAAATAAGCGACACCTAAGATGTCTCATGCAATGCACCAGATTCTCAGACATCACTAAAACCCGAGACAGCAGCCTAAAGATGACTCACTGTAGCCAAAAGCACATTTAACTGTTTGCGAAATGCGACAAGGTCCTCTTGCGCCCACATGTAACATGCACACATCTTACCCATTCAGGTGCTACTAACTAAAGAAATAACTATAAAAGTACAGAGAGGAACCTTGATACGCAACTTGCTAACCTCCTGATGTGTCACCAATGGCAGCTGATGCTTTATGAGCTACGAAGTTGCCTGTTCAGCAGAAATGAAAACTGCACTACAGACGGCCTGATAACACTTTATAGTTACAAAAACGCGAGATCACAACTTTTAAATAGAAAATTACGCACCAAATTTAACAAATATGCTACTAAGAAAACACAGAACAAGATAACGTAACTTGCCCTTTCCAGGTGTGTACCAGACGACAGTAAGAGCCCGACGGACGCCTACTGGGTTTAAAACGAAAGGTCTCTGGGTCTTCAACACAAACGAGTGAATAACCAGTGCACTACTAACTGCCTGAATTTACACGCAGTTACAAAACGCGAGAACAACCGTCTTAAATACCCAAAGAACACTCCCCAATACACTGAAGAACCAAGGAAACTAGTACACTTGCCTAATATCTACAGGGCTCCCGCGAGCACGCAGAAGTGCCCCAACATGACGTGGTATGTTTTAAGTAGCGCTGGAGGCAACTGACACCATGAATCTTTCAGGACACCATGAATCCTGCGGGGCTGTCCATTAGTCCGTAAGAGTACGAGAGGGTGGAGATCTCTTCTAAACAGCACGTTGTAAGGCATCCCTGATATGCTCAATAACGTTCATATCTGGGGTGTCTGGTGGCCAACTGAAGTGCTTAAACTCAGAAGAGTGTTTCTGGAGCCACTCTGTAGCAATTCTGGACGTGTGTGGTGTCGCATTGTCTTGCTGGAATTGCCGAAGTCCGTCGGAATGCACAATGGACATGAATGGATGCAGGTGATCAGCAGGATGCTTACGTACATGCCACTTGTCAGAGTTGTATCTAGCCGTATCAGGGGTCCCATATCATTCCAACTGCACACGCCCCACACCATTACAGAGCTTGTACCAGCTAGAACAGTCCTCTGGTGACATGCAGGGTCCATGGATTCGTGAGGTTGTCTCCATATACGCACACGTCAATCCGCTCGATACAATATGAAACGAGATTCGACCGACCAGGCAACATGTTTCCAGTCATGAACAGTTCAGCGTCGGTGTTGACAGGCCCAGGCGAGCCGTAAAGCTTTTTGTCGTGCAGTCATCAAGGATACACGAGTGGGTCTTCAGCTCCAAAAGCCCATACCGATAATGTTTCGATGAGTGGTTCACACCTGACACTTGTTGATGGCCCAGCTCTGAATTCTGCAGCAATTTGTGGAAGGGTTACACTTCTGTCACGTTAAACGATTCATCTTTTTCCAACCTCATCAATGTGGGAGATCTGATGTTTTACCGTATTCCTGATATGCGCGACAGACTCGTGGAATGGTCGAACAGAAAAATCCCACTTCATCGCTACCTCTGAGACACTGTGTCGCGTCGCTCGTGGGCCGGCTATAACACCACGTTCTTTATAACCTGCCACTGTAGCAGCAGTAACCGATCTAACAACTGCGCCCAGACACTTGTTGTCTTATATAGGCGTTGCCGACCGCAGCGCCGTATTCTGCCAGTTTACATATCTCTGTGTTTGAATACGCATGTCTGTACCAATTTCTTTGGCGCTTCAATGCATAAGAAATATTGTACTAAGAAAACACAGAAGCTAAATACGTAACTTGCCGATTTCCAAGTGTGCATTAGACGGCAAAATGAGCGTGACTGACGCTGACTAGGCTGAAAATGAAAGGTCACTGGCTCTTCAACCCAAAAGAGTGATTAGCCAGTGCGTTACTGATAGCCTGAATTTACACATAGCTAGAAAACGAGAGAATAGCACTGCTAAACAGGCAAAGAACACACACGAAATTTAAGAAATATGCTTCTAAGAAAACACAGAAGAAGATAAATCGTAACTTGGCGCATTCCAGGCGCGTACCAGGTGGCAGTAGGAGCCAGACTGACGCTTACTAGGCTCGAAACAAACGGTCCCTGGCTCTTCAAAACAAGTAAGTGAATAACTACAGTCTGATTAAAATTAATTGATAGTTGACGCTACACATGGTAGAGGTGGTTTCCTGCAGACTGCTCAACGCCACGCTGGTACCTTTCGCCATTGCCAAACTGCCACAACTGGTCAGCTCACATCCAGTTCCTTGACTGTTTCTCTTTCTTGATGGGTTTGGTTCTCAAACCATGGGTCTGGTACTGTTATTTCGAGTTCCATCATACATGATAACCACATCACGAACAACACATGCACACACTTAACCATACTAGTGTAATACACGCATTTCATACACAGCTCTAACTAGACACCACTAGATATGTCCGCACAAGATGCAAGTCAGCATCATATAAGCAGTTATCACAGTCACAGAGATGAGCTTACATTAGATAAGCTTCGCATGACATTGCCTGAAACCTTGTTTTTAAAGGCTACAATTCATCATTCCGACAGGGTGATAGCCGTCAATAACATAACAATTTCAATCAATGTTCTATATAATTTAGCGAAATGGTTGGCGTGTTAACCAGCAATGTTGAAGGTCCTAGGTTCAAATGTTGTGAAGATTTTTGTTTTTAAATCTAATCAAAAGCGTCTGATTATCATTTCCATTCAATTAATTAGTTTAAATGTATTTTTTAAAATTATAATGCTTTACCACATAATTTTCGAGAGTCATATTGACTTTTTTATTTGCTATTATTTTTCCACCTATCATTCTTTTTTCGTCTGAAATCTGCCTGTGTCGCCCATAATCTGCAACCAAGCGCCAACGAGGTCTGCTCATCGGTTGGTAACGTGGCAGCTCCTGTAGCCAGTGAGTGGTTAGTTTCAGGTAACCAACGATAGCAAGAAATTACGGTTTGCTTTAGCGCTGAGAGTCTGCTAGTAGGGGTTAGGTTTAATAGCCGTGGACACGTTCCGCAGTGTTGGCCACTGCTTTCCCGGATACGTTACACATCCCGTGGGTGTGATTAGCTTAGGACATGAGTTTAAATTCGGGGCTACAAAACGGGTTTCCTGCCGCAAGTCAGTCATTGGTCATTTTAAATCAGCTGCCCACCTAGCATCTCACATTTCCGACATACCTTACAGCAGCCTCTTCCGACACTGCTCCACATTACACATTAACAGCATTTGTGAAGTGGCTTGCCGTGTTTGTGCGTTTAGCTATAACCTAGAGGTAGCCAGTGGTCGATGTGGCAACACTGTAGTGGCAAATGACAGAAGTCAAGTACCAAGTAATTTTAAGCGGCCTATAGTGCGCTACTGGCTGCCTGAATTTGCACTTAGCTAAAAAAAAACCGCAAGAATAAACCTCTTAAACAAAGAAAAAAACAAACAAGATACTAATAACCGCAAGAATAAACCTCTTAAACAGAGAAAAAAAACAAACAAGATACTAATAAGCAAACACGGAAGAAGCTAAATACGTAACTTGGGCGCTTTCCAGGTGTGTACTGGAAGTCAACAGGAGCCTGACTGACACTTTATACTAGGCTGGAATGAATGATCCCTGTCTCTTCAACACAAACAAGTGAATAACTAGTGCACTACTGGCTGCCTGAATTTACACTTACAAGGGCACCATACGAACTTCCCCAGATCGATTTGATTCATACTGACAGGGTGCGTAGGGCAGATCTGGGACTGCAACACATGTAGATAGGGAGACGCAACTCTCAACTGTTTACTGTTTTCGAGAAAATCGAATTTGAAAATTTTAAATGTGCTTATATAATTCGTATGTACTGTAGGAAAACACAGAAGAAGCTAAATACGTAACTTACCACTTTCCAATTGTGTACCAGACGACATTAGCAGCGTAACTTAAGACGCCTTTTTTATAGGTGATCTGAATGTTCTTGTACATATGTGTGAGCAGGACAATAGCATGACACCATTACACATTGACAATGAATCTATGGTTTTTCCTAATGTGTGATTTGCAAGAGGAGGTGAACGTAAATATAAACATTATAAAACATGTCTTAATTTTTTTTCATGCTTGCCTGCATTACTTACAGTTTCTATAGGTCAGTGGTTCACAATCTGGGGATAATTACCCTCTGAGGGGTAAAATGAAACTTCTGAGGGGTAAAAACGAAAGGGTTCTATTGTGTTTCTGTCACGAAACTATTTATAAAACATCATTACTGTTAACACTATTTTATAGCGCGATATTACTGATTACTTAAGCTAAAGTAATTACATTTTTAAATGTTAATATTAATGTATGACACAGTGTGGAGGAGGTTATGTTTCTGAAATGAATGTACAAACAACGTCTTCCTTGTTCCATAAAATTTCAGGCTTGCAGCCACGTAAGTTTCACATCTTCTGATATTTCGGCTGTATACCGTCCAGCCATCGTCAGAGTGAGCCAAGGACTAAACTTTGCACCCACGCTAAAGGTTTCACCAATCCTTGTTCCACAAAATTTCAGTCCTGCAGCCACATAAGTTTCACTTCTTCTGATATTTCGGCTGTATACTGTCCAGCCATCTTCAGAGTGAGCTGAGGACTGAACTTTGCATCCACGCCAAAGTTTTCACCAATACCTATATTCATCACTGCCGTTGAAGAATCTGTTCAACCTCTTTCCACAGATTCAGTAGAATAAATAAAACGGGAAACTTGTCGAGCAGTTAGGAAGGCTCGCCCACAGAGGAGTATCATTTCTGTGGCAGAGATGGCTGCAGTACTTAAGCTTCGCCAGGATACTCAGACGGTGATTCTTCCAGCTGATAAAGGTAATGCCATTGTTTAATGTGTCGTGACGACTATAAAATGGTTTACTAAGTGATAGCACGTACCAGAAGATCAGTAAAGACCCAACCAACCAGGTGGCAAGGAAAAATGCTTAGCTTCTGAACACCTTCCCCTTTCCACCAGAAGTTGTGTGAAGATTGAAACTAAGTGATGCGGTTCCCCTGAAGCTTTGTGTACTTCCAAAGAATCATCAGAAAGATGTTCCTCTGTGTACGATAGTGAGTAACATTGACCCTGCAACCTTTGAATGTGCCAAACACTTAGGGTCCTTATCCCTCTTGCGGAAAATGCGCTCATCACATACATAACTCTGTGGACTTCATTGGCAAACTAAAATCACTCAAACTGGACGGTTCTAATATATTAGTCAGTTCTGATGTAGTGTCATCGTTCACAAACATTCCTCTTTCAGAATAGTCATTTGTCATAGGCAAAACCTTTGATGAAGAGATTTCAGCTTTGTTTCAACATGTCTTGACCACGACATATTTTTTATTCAATAACCAATTTTATGAACAGACTGAGGTATCACCATGGGCAGTCCTTTGTCGAGCTTGGTAGCCTACTTTTTTATGGAGGACTTCGAGGAAAAGGCGCTGGAATTTACTAGCTTGAAGCCCACTGTATTTTTGAGGTATGTTGATGACACATTTGTAGTGTGGTCCCATAGTGAAGCTAAATTAAAAGAATTTTTGAATCATCTGAATTCCATCTGTAGACAAATTCAGATCACAATGGAAATCGAAAAAGATGGAAGCCTTCCATTTTTAGATGTTTTGGTACAACACAAAGATGATGGCACTTTGGGACATGAAGTAAATTGCAAGCCGCCCCATATGCATTTATATAACGCACAAATAGCTGCCACCATCGTTCACAGACGATGAGTGTTCTCAGAACTCTGGTGCAAGAGTTGCTGATTAGAGCAGACTGGAGGATGAGCTTCTACACTTCAGAAGAGTTTTTGAAGCCAACAGGTATTCTCCACAGCAGATAAATAAGGCACTATGAATGAAACCAACAGTGGCCATAAAGACTGCAAAAGAAGACACGAAAAGCTTTAAATCCATGTTTTTTCTGCCATACGTGGGAAGCCTATCCTCAAAAATAGGATGGATCCTCAGTAAACACAAAGTGAAACTCATTTTTCGCTCTCCACCAAAGACAGCAGCACTTCTGGGTTCCGTTAAAGTTGATTTGGTGCTTTGGAAGCCTGGGGTTTATAAGATCCCCTGAGAGTATGGCTGTTTGTACAACAGACAAACGACACATACAGTCAGTGAGAGATGTACAGAGCACCGCATGTACACTTGCCTCTTACAACCTAATAAATCGGAGGTGGCCGGGCACTGTATTGACAGTGGGCACTCTATGATGTATGAAAATGAGGAAATTTCAGCCTCTAATTCATCATTATGGGACTCAGTAGTGAAAGAAGCAATTGAAATTCGGTTCGCAACGAATTTAATTAATAGACATAGCGGCTGCAGCTTGGAAAAATCATGGATCCAGCACTGAGCAGACGATTTGGATGGGATTCGGTTAATGAAAAGGGGACATACAATTTAAGGTTTATTTCCCCAAAACAATCAATTAATTGTAATAAATTACACTGTGGCTTACAAATTACAGTGACACAAACAAATCAAGCTGCTTACAATATGAGGTAATAAACATGTTATACACCACAGGTAAACAAATGGTTCAAATGGCTCTGAGCACTATGGTACTTAACATCTGTGGTCATCAGTCCCCTACAACTTAGAACTACTTAAACCTAACTAACCTAAGGACATCACACATATCCATGCCCGAGGCAGGATTCGAACCTGCGACTGTAGCAGTCGCGCGGTTCTGGACTGAGCGCCTACAACCGCTAGACCACTGCGGCCGACGACAGGTAAACAGAGAAACTTCAAAACTGTTTACAATTTGATACATTAACAAATAATCGTTGTGCATTAAACTACATACTTTCAACTAATACAATTAAATTTTTAAATGTGAAGCACAAATGTATAATTTACAATTAAATTTTCAGTTGAAGTTACTCCTTCCTGTACCTTCTTTAAAAGAGTGATAAAATTTTCAACAGGTATCTCAGTTAAAAATGCCCTAAAATCCTTAACACAACAACACGTACATGACTAAATATATGTACGGCAAGGCCCAACATCAACAGCGCAAAACACATTCAAACTTTCGCCAACATGGGCCACTTGCCGGTCAAAACATGTTACGACTACAGCAGCAGGCACACTTACATAGCTAATAACACAGGCCACCTAGCAATCTTGCCTAAATCAGTTTACATGAAGGAGAAGAAGGGGGGAGGGGTAAACACAATTAATACCATACGCAAGTGCACTTGCCAAACCTACTACTAAAAATACAGTATAAAAAAGCTCTCAATTAATGACAAATCAGGGATAGACCCGGCAATATTGCACCTGAGCACTAGTAGCCAAAATAAGGTTGACAGATACCAAGGTCTAACACCATCTTAGGGCTAACTGGCACAACAAATAAATAAGAGTAAAAGAAAAGCAATTACCAATGCCCAAGAATTTCAATAGGATTAAGTACACACGAGGCTAAAATCAATCGCTAGCACCTTGGACATCGTCTTAGGCTTAATTGACACTACAAATAAAGGTAAAAGAACAGACAAATGACAATGCCCAGCAATTTAAATAAAATAAGTAAGCACAAGGCTAAAAGCAATTGCTAGCAACTTAACAAGCACACATAAAAATATCAGACTGCTGCCACATCACAAACGGAACAGGCGTGTGCACAGCCCCCAGCAAGCCAGAAAAGCAATACCACACACTCCAGCAACCGAGCCAACCTGACCACAGCAATTTCAACTCAGAATCAGGGCGCGTGAGCACACAGGGTCCACGCAAAACACACACTGCTAAATAATTCTCACCAACAGATTCGGCTGCCCCCCAGGCGAATAAACAGGGGCGACGACCGGGTACACACCAGCAGAAAAATCGACACCCAGACTCCGGCTAAAACGGAATCACGCAGAAAATAAAAACAACAGCTGGAGTAAGGTGAAGTAAGGTGAAACGAACCCCGCCATGCAGCCCGGACAGAGCAAACACACAGAAAACCTGCCCTGCAGTCCTTACAACTCCTGGGTGCCGAAACCCAGGTGATATCGTGGCACCCTTTTCAGAGGCTGAGAACCTCGAGCGATCTCGTGCGGTAATCCATCAGTTGTTCACTACACCACATCATCAACACGCCACACTGCCCAATACCCACATCAACGAGGCCCACCAACAACGAGACCACACCTCCGTGCTGGGTTGGTAGGCAAAATACCACCAGCTCGGTGCGAATCCAACTGCCGAGCCGAGCGGGCGCGGCCCCCCCCACGAAAAACCCTCCAGAGGGCAGCAGCCGCCTCAGCGCCTGCACAGGCCGAACCAAACGGAAAAAGAAATACAAGCCGCTATCGATAGTGCCGGATACGCAACGCGCCAGAGAAATGGCACAAGCACTTTCTGTAGAAAAGTCACAAAGGCCGCGCAATGGTGCAGCTTGCAGTGAAACATTGATATCATCAGATGGATCGACCATGCAGATATTGATCTAATTTCATGCATTTGTTGTACCTCTTTGCCGCCGATCAATGTCTCTGGTGCCTCGTGTATTTGTGGTGGCATGGACAATGGCTCGGCCTGCATATTTAAAATGATGGAGAAACAGCTCTAGCACCAGTCATCTCGGCTCACTCTAAAGATGACTGGACGCTACACAGTCGAAATATCAGAAAAGAAGTAAAATTTATGAGTCTTCACACCCGAAATTTTAAGGAACAATCATTGTGCCATGAAAATATGAACATCTTCCTCCTACAGCCCACCCACTACATACATATTTTCTACTTTCTGTCATGTATCTATGGCAGTAAAATTGAACCGTTACATCACAAAAGCTTGTGTAACTCATGAAACTGCTGTGTCCAAGTAGTAGGTAGTTTCCACAATGGAAACAGAAAGTGCTTCATTATTCCATTCACAAGAGGTAAACAAATTGATGGAGAGCACAATAGAAGACTAAATAGGTAATGGCTTCTACACTGCTGAAGGGCCTACACAGTATTATTATTATTATTGTTAGTAGTAGTAGTAGTAGTAGTAGTGATAGTGGTCTGATAAAAACATTGGCAGTGTGAAGTCTTCCAACATGTCAGTTCAGAAGTGGAAATGGAAATGAGCGTTTGGCGTCATTGGCCGGGAGGCCCCTCGCGGGGCAGGTCCGGCCGCCATATCGCAGGTCTTATTACATTCGGCGCCACATTGGGCGACCTGCACGCCGGATGGGGATGAAATGATGAGGAACACAACGCAACACCCAGTCCCTGAGCGGAGAAAATCTCCGACCCAGCCAGGAATCGAACCCGGGCCCAGAGGACGGCAATCCGTCACGCTGACCACTCAGCTACTGGGGCGGACAGTTCAGAAGTAAGGAGTCCAGCAATGAAGTGATGTGCAAATAAAAAATATAGTGCATAAATTTTAACTTAATTGATACTCAATGTTAATGCTGGGTATATGTGTAGCAAGTATCACTAAGGACAGGAGCCTTGCAGAAGAAGCTTGTTTTGCAACAACTGTTTACCTTCAATGTGAATAGTTAGCTTTTACCAACATTCTTGACTTGGTGACTAAATGTCATTTATCTTTCGCCATTTTAGAAATAAAAGTGTTCAAAGAAAATTCTTTTTCGTTCGAAAGTCTAGTTAGGTACTAATTTTGATTGATTATTGTGGGAAATGGGGGATACTAGCTAATATCTGATTGCATTCAGGGGGAACGGTCTCAGAAAGGTGAGGAACCACTGCTATAGGTTCTATTGACCTTGAGTTGCTGAAGGCCATGACACTGTTTTCGACACAGAGCTCATGGGGTTTTGGCCCAATTATTGACGAATGAACACAGACCAATGACAATGAGCTATCACAACCACAACAGGTCATGGCAACATTTTCTAGTTACAGCTCAAGGAGGATAACAGCAATCAATGAGATATGTGAGTATTAATACTATGATCTGAGTGATGGAGATGACAAATGGCTAAACTCACTTATTGGCGGTGGTGAACCACAATGTATATATCAGAAATTGTTATTATTGGCGGATGTATATGTTTATTGCATGTGTGCATGTGTGACACTTATCATTCTCACTCCTTCCTTTCCAGAAGTATTGGAGAAGGTTGGAGGTGGACTTAGCAAACCACAGCTGCACCTGCTGATGATGATGATGTGCTCATGTTTGTCCCAGCTTGAGCAGTCAAACTGACAGTTGCAAATAAGGCCTGTGGTAGCACTGTCGCAACAGCCCCAGACATCATTCTTGCATCAATCACTTCATGCGGTGTCAGTGTCTCAGACTGAGCCGATGATACGCTCATCATTACCCCAGCCTGGGCCATCAAACTGGTGACAGCAAAGGCGCATGCAATAGCCTTGTCGCCAAGGGCCAGGTCATCACTCTTGCTATGATCACAGCTTGCAGCCCTGTCACTGCAGCTGCAAACACTGCATGCAGCAGCCCCATTGCTTCAGCACAGAGAGTCATATTTGCTCCCATCACAGCATGTGGATTCGTCGCCCCAGCTCAGACCATCATACTGTCATCCCATATGACCCTATCATAACAGCCAGGAGTGTATTGTTTGCTACGCTCACTTTGCAGCCTGTCACCGCAGCAGTGTTCTAGATGTAGCAGCAGTAGCAGTCGTCGAGCCTGCTCTGTTACAGAGCACCAGGTAAATCATGCAACTGCATTAGACTACTCTTTGGTTTGTCGTGCTTTCAGGGACAGGATATTGCAATCCCTTATTGACAACATTAATGCAGGGTATGGAGTCATGCTGTCTTCCTTCATACGTGCCAACCAGTGTTGGAAAAGGAGCTCTCTGAAATCATCAATGTCCTGCACTATTCCCCTATCATGTGCTAAACAATTCTGCAAAGTAAGCTGATGCACCCCACCCCTTGTCCCAAAGAAGCCGTTAATGTTTTGGACAAAATCATTGTCAAAACATGAGGAAAGATGGCGTGATACTGCGGGACCAGTCAATTGCAGAGTGTCATAGTGAGCCGTCTTTCTGATATTCAAGAAAGGTGCTCAGTTGTGTACTTCACCTCCATTTATACTCACATGTTTTTGATCCAGTTAGTAGGTTTCAATTTCATCCTCTTCCAGAAAATACTGCTGATAGAAAGCATGTGTTAATGTCCAGAGCCTAAATGAGGGAAAGAATACTGCTTTACATTATCGTTTCTGGCTTGTAATAGAAATTACTCAAAACGTGCATGTCTTATGTCATGTCGTTATCTGGACTTGATGGAGACATGTCTAATACAAAGAAGGCCTTGTGTGGAGCTCACACATAATTAGCTATCTAGGTAGCAGCCTCTGATGTGTAGTGCTCTCTAATACATTTAGGGAGACCCTACAGCTCTCAACCCTATGGTGCAAGTCCTGGAAGTCACAGAATCTTCGAAGTCTCTGTTGCAGTCCTTTCGCTAGACACAGAGCAGGGGGCCACCATTAATTCTGGTGACAATGCTGCAAATTTTGAGCTACATATAAACTCTGTATGGAAGACTTGTTTTCTCACTCTCCCAGTCGCTGGAATGATTCAAGTATGACCTTTGAGTTCGATGAAAGACATCATTTGTTCCAAAATGCACTACAATCTGTAGTTGGCTGCACTTTTTCCCTCTTTGGCTACTGGAATAGCATGTTCAGCATTTTGAATGAGGCCCCCAGGCATACACACAGAGTGTACATGGTATTCCTTCCTGTCCCTTGCTGCCATTTCATTATTAGCTGCAAGTTTGAATTGCCAATGATTAATGCCTTTTTGCAGTTGCCTTCTCTTTGAATAGGACAAAGCAGGTTTCCCAGCAGGTGAAATTAGTCCCAGTGGGTCTGTTTTAGTTTCAATGGAAGACAACACCTCGAACATGTTGAATCTGGGGTTCAATATAACACCTGAGTCTTCTCTGGGCCCTGTACACCCCGTACAGGATGCCTAGAGCTACCACTGACATGCCACTTGCAGTTAAGTCGATGCGTAATGACAGATTCTGTATTTCCTGCAGAGGAGACAGGAGCCACAGGAGAGGATTGTACTTGAGGTACCTTTTACAGCTCAGGTAGCAGTACATGGCTGTTGGGAGCACTTCCAACACAACAATTCATAGAAACTGCCAATCGTTTGACAGTAGTTATGGCGATTTACAGCTGCTTGTGAAAGTCAACTAACTCGTCCCATGCTTGAGAACAGCATTCACTATGGTGGTGCACTGTGGCTGGTGCAAAGTTTTACGGAGCAGTGAACAAAAATATTTAAAATAAGCCTGCTGACAATATCTGTTGAACTACAAAATTTTTGATTCCCTATAAAAATTGAAGCAAATATACAAACTGAGATTTCTGTTAAGGCAGCACAAAACAGCATGGTAAAAATTACTAATTTTTAAAAGCTCTTGAGGTTAATTACAGTCACTAACAAACTTGAGGTAGAGTTGATTTGCGATAAATGTAGATATATTATGTCCTCTTGAAAGGGAAGACTGCATATAACACAATATCCTACTTATAATATATGCTACAGTAACTAAACTACAAATGCTTATTTAATATGAACTGATTTAAACTGCTCTGTTCAATGAGCACAGAAAATTCAGCTTTTAAATGTTGGCACAAAAGGTGTGAAGTATGCAACTATAAAAATCTTTGACACTCTAACCATGGAAATAAAATGTCAGACTTTTAGCAGAAGTTTTAACACTATTACTGCAAGTTCGCATAAAGTATAACGCTCCATTGCAATCTAGCGTTACCCTCTGGGAGGATTTTTGAAGTCTGGCCATGTTTTAACCTAATGGGCAGAGGGTACTGAACAGTATTTTCGTTTCTATGGCAGGTAATAGAAAGACTAGCAGACTGAGCTTAGGAGATAATGAAAGTAATAAAATGCATACAAATGAAATAATCGACAGTCGCCAGCCTAATTAGGCATAATACTTTGAAACATTAAGTTTAAAGAAAAATGTACATGGATTACAGAAGTGACTTTCGTTAATGCTCCTTTTAAATAGTGCAATGGATACACACAACTAACGAACGAACTATGTTGTGGTTAGCAGTAGATAGCTTTTACACAAACCAGCATACATAGAGAACTAAATAATACTTTACTCATAGTAATAAAAATTAGTATTGCAGTAATTAATTAATTCAGTACTAATTCAACATTAAGATGTTACTAAAGACACTGGGCTGAAACTGAGCATGGAAAGAGTTCTGATTTTAGCTAACACATACATACCAAAATGAAATTAAATAATCCTACACCTATACTTATTATGCCTTCATTATTAGCATTGTCACAGATTTCTTTTAATAGAAACTAAAAACCTAATTACCTTTCAATTTGAGAATAGATTACTGTGGGGACCCATAAACTGTTACTTTGTATACATGCAAACTCTGTAATTATTTTGGACACCAATTGCAATTTAATAACATTAAATTTTTAGCCCCACTTGCAATAGTTTATGTTTTAATGCTTTAACACGAGTTAGTCAAATATTAAGCTCAACCAATTTCAGAAAAAAGTTCCTAATACAAATCAATGCAAGTTACTTTTCACCATAGTCCAATATACATGCCTTTCTCACCACCTGTGGAGTAGGTAGCTTTGATAACAACATTCAAATATTTTAGCAATGAACTTTAGCACCTTTAGTGCAACAACAAACCATTGTATTTTCAGAAACAGGATGCTTGATTATCTGTACATTAAGGACAGGACCCTGTATTGGTTTGTGGTTAGGACAAATGTTAAGGTACAAACACAGTTTTATTCCACTGGAATTATTATTGAAAAAACACTCACATCGATATACTGGTTCATACTATGATACATATCTGAATTCCTGGAGTTGATGGAGCAGTGGCGCAATAGTGGTGTCAAGGACATGGCGGTTAAGTGATCCCATGATCTTGGAGTTGAATGCTCTTTATAAATTCTTCTTGGCGATGTATTTCCTTCATTTCAGAGCTATTCCATGATAACAAGAGCACCATACACCAGCCAAAACCACATCCGAGGCAATTTCAACATAAATTGGCTTCCAAATGCCTCACTTGGCACTTTGTTAACGGTACAATGTCTAGCCACTGACTGCGTAATGTGCTCTCTCTATTGCCACCCAGATTGACCGCCAAATCCACCTTTTCCCACGTGCCAATCCCCTTCTGTAGCAGAGGGGGTTCCCTACGTCTTTTAAGTTACATCATACAATTTCCCTAAGTATGAACCAGTATGCAAATTACAAATTCTCTTTTACGAGCATACATATTTTATAAAGTTTCGTTATTTTTTTAACATTATTAAGTTTTTATACTATATACTTCACAAATTTCCACTTTCCTCTGACAATTCAAAGATTTTAACTAGTACAGAACAATCACTTCAAAGCTACATACACATAATTACGTAGCATAACCTACTTACTATCGATAATGGTGTTACAAAGTGTTTTCAAATTTAGGTTAAAGAGGTTTCTCCCTAACAACTCCTTCTATACCACAGAGGAATTTTTGAGCAGAGTTAATTAGTTATTAAAAATGACTATAAATGGCTAGCATGCTATCACATAAAAATTATTTTTAATTTTTCTCATTTAGTTTTCTTTAAGTGTTCTGTGTTTGTTTTTTGACACAGTCCAGATCATAAAGTTTGTCATGAATTTGATCTATGGAGCATGTAACTAACTAACTAACAATGCCATGAAACCAGCTTCTGTTTTGTGGAATACCAATACAATTATGGAAAATTTTAATCATCCAATGAAAAAAAAAAAAACGAGAATTTAGTAAACCTGCAGCTTTGAAAATGGCCTAGCAGTGACCAAGGTCGTGTTACCAATGTACATGTAGAGACTTACCCCAAGTCTCTGCAGACCACAAGCTGAGATATTGTCTCCAACTTACATATACTTCTTTGAGATGAATTACAAATGTCAGCCCAAAATTTATAAAATAATTATTGTGTAATGTTTTCCTAATTAATTACTGATTACCTAATTAATCCTCTTCCTACACTTCCTGATTTAGTTTTTGATTATCAAAGTCTTATATACAGGAATATGGTGTATTAATAAATTGAGTGTACTACTTCGTGATGTCCTCAATACATTGGTCACCAAGCCTTCACTGGATGGTAGACAATGATAGAGTCATACCCAAATTATTAGGTATGTTTCCGAAAGACGAGACATTTAGATAATTCTTGATGTAGTTGTTATGCTACGGGCTGTCATGGGTTGGTTTCTTTTGCGAGAGAATACTCGTAGGAAAAATTTCAAGTTCTCATGCAACCTTCGCAGTGTCACAAAAATAAAGTAAGAAATTGTCATTGTTGTTATGGGAACTTATTTACCACATTATTACAAATCTGAAAATGCGACTTCTTGCATAATACATAAAGGTAAGCACTGCAGAAATCACATTTGGTATTACCATTTCTTGTTTATCAGGAGAAGACTCTACAGCACAGACTTAATCAAGGCATATAAAGACATACATAAAGACGATAGTGTCACAATTAAATAGAGATTGAGAAGAAAAAAGTACGCAAAGTCCCTTGCTATCAGTGAGCATGGCGACAAGAGGTCCTGATATTTAGCTTAAAATGCCACCATCAATGTCTGCATCTATATCTACAGTCATACTTTGCAAACCGTTATAAGTTATGTGGTAGAGGGAACATCCCATTGAACCAGTTACTAGAGCTTTTTCCCTTTCCATACCTGTGTGGTGCTCGAGAAGAATAATTGTTTAAGGCCACAGTGTCTGCTGCAATTAACATAATCTTTTCCTCATGATCCCTATGGGAGCGATATGTTGGGGGTTACAGTACATTGCTAGAATCATCATTAAAGCTGGTTCTTGAAATTTTGTAAGTAGGTTTCCTCAGGATAGTTATATCTATCTTCAAGAGTCTGTCATTTCACTTTTGTCAAGATCTTTAAGCCAATTTACACTGGCCATCAAGTCATGGCACACCACCGTCATGTCATGGCATTTCATGATGTCCGTCATATCATGTCACTCAAATTTGTTTAGCCCAGTACTGAACTGTGAATGTGAAGCTTCGAGTTAGCATCCATGATTCAAAAAGTAGGAGTGTAGTGCCAGAATTGAGGAACTAACAAGTATAAAGTTTATAAATGGCCAAAGCAAACTTCACAACGTATAGTCTCGATCAAATTTGCGTGATAGAGTTATGAGAAGTGAAACAACATTTAAAATTATCGACATTTATTTTCTAACGAAAATATATACATACAGACACATCAAACAATATTTATAAGGGAATAAATAGAACCTGTTTATCTTATTCATTATGTTTTTCCTCACATGTCTAAGAACTTTATAAATAACTGTATTTTACTCCTTCATTAGAACTGACTTTTTCACTTAAAATATTATTTATTGAAAACTGCTTTATCAACATATTTTCTTCTTCTTCTTCTTCTTACTATTATTATTGGTGTTTTGCCCTTAAAGAGCGCAGTTGGACTAAATTACATGGCCAATTCCTTTTGCTGCCTTCCTTGCTGCTCAAACTTCCCTCATTCGCTTGCTGTGTTTCTGTTTCCGGTCCTCTGTCCATGCTTCTTGTCAGCTTCATGTCTTCGGCTTCATCTTGATTGCCTTTTTGGTTGCCCATATTTCTTTCATCTTCTGGCTGTGATCTTGCTTGCGTTCTTCGGTCCATTTTACGCCTGTTCCTTTTTCACAGTGTATCTCATGTAGTTTACTCTTCTTAATGATGTTTCTGAATTTTATTCTGTCGTTTATTGTATCTGCTGTTACGCTGAGTTGGTTACCTCTGCCACCCATTTGTTGTTTCTAGTGGTTAACCAGTCAAAGATCTGTCTGGTCAGTCTGCGTGATGGCATTCTGTACAGGTGTCCATAGAATTGTAGTCTGCATTTTCTAATGTTGTCTGTGATTGTCTCCGTATGTTTGTATAGGTTCTCTGTAGGTTTCTTGATCCATATTCCATTGTTGTTAGTTGCGCCAAATATTTTTCTAAGTATTTTCCGTTCTACTTTTTCTAGTTGTCTGATGCGTGTATGCCCTAGGATTAGTGTGGTCTCTGTTACATATAGTGCCTTGGGGAGCACCAACTTGTCATAGTGGCGTAATTTGGCTTTTTGTGAGATAGACTTCTTGTTGTAATGATTCCACACTACTCTGTCCAGTTTAGTTTTTCTTTCTTCGTTTGAGTCTCTGTTATACCCTCTCACTTGTAGTGTTTCACCGAGGTATTTGAAGTTTACCATTTTGTAAATCGTGCCATACTTTGTGTTCAGAGATGAGAGTTTCTTTGTGCTCATAAACTGTGTCTTTTCGTAAGAGATCTTTAGTCCAGTTTTGGAAGCGATTTCGTGCAGTTTTTCAATAGTGTCTTTTGTTTCATTTATACCTTTCATGACAATCGCCAAATCGTTTGCAAAAGCCAGGCATTTAATCTGTAGGTTTCCTAAGGTTATCCCCTGTTGTGATGTTTCCTGTTCTTTTATTACCTTATCTAACACTAGACTGAAAAGGAGAGTTGAGAGGCCACCGCCTTGTCGGACACCTGTGCAAATTTCAAATGGCTCTGATAGCTCCCGACAGAACTTTACTTTGGAGGTCTTGTTGGTAAAGGTTCGCTCTATGATAGTCCGTGTTTTGTTGTCTACTTTGTATCCTTCTAGAATTTTGAAGAGAGTTTTCCGGTCGATAGAGTCGTACGCCTTTTTGAAGTCGACAAAGGTAACGATCAGGTTCTGTTTGTGTTGTAAAATCATTTTCAGGTTCCAAATTTGTTCCGCATAAGACTGCCCTTTACGGAAACCTGCTTGGCATTCCCCAGTCAAGTAGTTGGTCTGACATCCTAGTCTGTTTAGTAAAGCTTTAGAGAGGATCTTGTATGTGAGTGGTAGTAGGGACATTCCTCTATAGTTGTTCAGGTCAGTCTTGTCACCTTTTTTGTGTAGTGGGTGTATCACGGCAGTTTTCCAGTCATCAGGAATTTGCATGGTCTTCCAGATATCTTCCAAGATCCTGTGGATGTCTTTCGTGAGTTCTGGGTCTTGTAACTTCCAGATTTCCGCGATGATGCCGTCTTTTCCTGGTGCTCTACGATTCTTGAGTGACTTGTTTATTTCTTTAACTTCTTCTAGAGATGGAGGTTCACTATCTGGATTGTACGTGCTTGTTTCTGTCATCATTTCTTCCATAGGGGGGGGGGGGGGGGGTTGGCGTTGAGGAGTTTTTCAAAGTACATCTACATCTACATCTGCAACTACATGGATACTCTGCAAATCACATTTAAATGCCTGGTTCAAATGGCTCTGAGCACTATGGGACTTAACTTCTGGGTTCATCAGTCCCCAAGAACTTAGAACTACTTAAACCTAACTAACCTAAGGACATCACACACATCCTTGCTCGAGGCAGGATTCGAACCCGCGACCATAGCGGTCGCGCTGTTCCAGACTGTAACGCCTAGATCCGCTCGGCCACTCCAGGCGGCTAAATGCCTGGCAGAGGGTCATCAAACCACCTTCACAATTCTCTATTATTCCAATCTCGTACAGCGCGCAGAAAGAATGATCACCTATATCTTTCCGTACGAGCTCTGATTTCCCTTATTTTATCGTGGTGATCGTTCCTCCCTATGTAGGTCGGTATCAACAAAATATTTTCGCATTCGGATGAGAAAGCTGGTGATTGGAATTTCGTGAGAAGATTCCGTCGCAACGAAAAACGCCTTTCTTTGAATGATTTTCAACCCAAATCCTGTATCATTTCTGTGACACTCTCTTCCATATTTCGCGATAATACAAAACGTGCTGCCTTTCTTTGAACATTTTCGATGTACTCCATCAATCCTATGTGGTAAGGATCCCACACCATGCAGTAGTATTCTAAAAGAGGACGGACAAGCGTAGTGTACGCAGTCTCCTTAGTAGGTCTGTCATATTTTTAAGTGTCCTGCCAATAAAACGCAGCCTCTGGTTAGCCTTCCCCACAACATTTTCTATGGGTTCTGTCCAATTTAAGTTGTTCAAAATTGTAATACCTAGGTATTTAGTTGGATTTACATCTTTTAGATTAGACTGATTTATCGTGTAACCGATGTTTAACGAGTTCCTTTTAGCACCCATGTGGATGACCTCGCACTTTTCGTTATTTAGGGTCAACTGCCACTTTTCGCACCATTCAGATATTTTTTCTAAATCGTTTTTCAGTTTGTTTTCATCTTCTGATGACTTTATTAGTCGATAAACGACAGGGTCATCTGCAAACAACCGAAGATGGCTGCTCAGATTGTATCCCAAATCGTTTATATAGATAAGGAACAGCAAAGGGCCTATAACAGTACCTTGGAGAACGCCAGAAATCACTTCTGTTTTACTCGAGGACTTTCCGTCAATTACTACGAACTGTAACCTCTCTGACAGGAAATCGCAAATCCAGTCACATAACTGAGACAATATTTCATAAGCACGCAATTTCACTACGAGCTGCTTGTGTGGTACAGTGTCAAAAGTCTTCCAGAATCCCAGGAATACGGAATCGATCTGAAATCCCTCGTCAATAGCACTCAGCACTTCATGTGAATAAAGAGCTAGTTGTATTTCACAGGAACGATGTTTTCTAAACTCATGGTGACTGTGTGTCAACAAACCGTTTCCTTCGAGGTAATTCATAAGGTTCTAAAATTCTGCTGCACATGGGCCAGTAATTTAGTGGATTACTCCTACTACCTATCCTGAATATTGGTGTGACCTGTGCAACTTTCCAGTCATTGGGTACGGATGTTTCGTCGAGCGAACGGTTGTATATGACTGTTAAGTATAGAGCTAATGCATCAGCATACTCCGAAAGGAACTTAATTGGTATACAGTCTGGACCAGAAGACTTGCGTTTATTAAGTGATTTGAGTTGCTTCACTACTCCGAGGATATTTACTTCTACATTACTCATGTTGGCAGCTGTTCTCGATTCGAATTCTGGAATATTTACTTCGTCTTCTTTTGTGAAGGCATTTCGGAAGGCTGTGTTTAGTAACCCTCCTTTGGCAGCACTGTCTTCGATAGTATCTCTATTGTTATCGCGCAGAGAAGGCATTGATTGTTTCTTGTCGCTAACATACTTCACGTACGACCAGAATCTCTTTGGATTTTCTGCCAGGTTTCGAGACCAAGTTTCGTTGTGGAAACTGCTATAGGCGTCTCGCATTGAACTCCGCGCTAAATTTCGAGCTTCTGTAAAAGATCGCCAATCTTGGGGATTTTGCGTCTGTTTAAATTTGGCATGTTTGTTTCGTTGTTTCTGCAACAGAGTTCTAACCCGTTTTGTGTGCCAAGGAGGATCAGCTCCTTCGTTTGTTAGTTTATTTGGTTTAAATCTCTTGCTGCCGATACTATTTCTTTGAATTTAAGCCACATCTGTCGACACTTATATTATTAATTTGGAATGCGTGGAGATTGTCTCTCAGTAAGGCGTCAAGTGAATTTTTATCTGCTTTTTTGAATAGGTAAACTTTTCGCTTAGTTTTCGAGGATTTGGGGATTACAATATTCAATCTCGCTACGACAACCCTATGTTCACTAATCCCTATATCGGTTTTGATGCTCGTTATTAAGTCAGGATTATTTGTTGCTAAGAGGTCAAGGGTGTTTTCACAACCGTTTACTATTCGCGTGGGTTCATGATCTAACTGCTCGAAATAATTTTCAGATAAATATTTATATATGCTACAATGTGACAGCTCTTTTCTACATTATTTTTCGCTTCCAGATATCTGTCCCCGCTTATGAAAGAATACTCAATAGAAAAAATATCCAAATCGACATGGAAAAATTGCACTTGCTACGGAAACAATGCACAATAATAAATACAAAAATTAAGAAGACAAAGAAGGGAAAGATCCACTACTAATATAATTGCGAGCTTGGTGAAAGTAGCTTAACTTCCAGTGAGCTAACGGCCCTGACATCAAAACTCTCCTTCTCAGAAACCTTGCATGACGTGATCTGACGGCCCGTTGACGTCCTGTTTGTATGCTGCCATTTGAAATGAGTTGTGGTATGTTTGAACGTGACGTGACGGCCAGTATGAATTGGCCTCTTATGACATTATTCCGCTGGTCAATCAAACCTGTGACCATTTGTGCTGCCCTTCTTAAAACATTCATCGCGAGAAATCTTGACGCCGAAGCTCGTTTCGAGCAGACCTACTGGAAAATATGTTTGAATATGTGGATGTTTTGACGTTTCGTTCGCTATCTCGGTTCTGAGGCGACCTTTCTGATGCAATCTCTCGATCTATGTCAGAGATGTACACTTGTTGCGCTCCGGAGATGATATTAATTGGGGTTTGTTGTGTTGTTGAAGGCGTAAGCGTCATTATAGTTATACTACTTAGTGACAGAGCCGGCTAAACGAAAGCATCATCATTTTTTATACTTTTTTTCGGTTTTGGACTTCTTGGAAATTGTAGTACTATCGACTGAAGTATACTTTTGCCGCTAGAGACTAATTAATCGTGTGCCTTAGGTGCAATGTTTATGAGATGTGGTACGTGAACGTTTGTGCCGTAAGAAGTAAACAGCAGTCGCATAAAGTATAATACTGAGATTTACAGGTAAAGTCTTTCGGTTATATTGTAGTTGTTTTCGAAGCTTGCATGTAATGGCTAAGAGTTTGAGGAAGAAGGAATAGACGTAGGTTGTTCTGAACTACTTGTTTTTGATGGTATTATCTCATAAAATTCAGAACTAAAAAAGCGCATGTGGTGGTCGCAATTGCATGATATTCTCTGAAGACAAAGTTACGTAAAATACTTGCGTACGTGGTATTGATAATGATTCATATTTGACACATGCTTTTTGTAAGTAATGCTACTATAGAAGGAAGTTGTGTAGGTAGATATTATGTATTGAAACTAAATGAGAGTGAATAAAACCAGTTAGTTAATGAAATTCGCAGTGCTGTGATTGTTTTACTCTTCTATCTCACATCTTCTAATACGAGTCAAATTTCGATATGTCACATTGACATTATTTGAACGATTTTACATTAAAACCTTAAAAATTTACGTATCAATCAAAGTTAACCAACACATAACTTGAACAATTTATTGAAAGAAAAAATGTGTTCTCAACACAATCTTTTGAATGGCCAACTGATGCTTGTCAAACCAGGAACCTTTTCAGATAGAACGTCATATGTTTTCTTGCTGACAGTACCATATATACTGGTTTCTCATCCAAAATGTGGCAACATTAGTTAGTCTCATACCTTCTCCACAAACTTAACATTTCACATTCTTGGCAATTAAATAAAATAACTAGGTATTTGACCATGCTATCCCCCCCTTGGCATGGAATGACCAACTTGCCAACTTTGTTGTCATGTCCATAACTAACTAAAATGAAACACACAACTACATATCCAGCCTAAAATAACACGCTGCAGTAATAATTCCAAACCCAATAATTAATCTATTGCTCATAACTGCCAACAAGAAAATATCTCACTAACCAACTGCCCCAAACTCTCCCAATATTATTCTCATAAGCAGTATTCAAGAACTCCAATGAATCACTTAACAACACTCAAAAACAATTTAGAAACATAAACACCTCACACCATAGAGCACCACCGCATACTCCAACCAGATGTCAGCAAACATGATTCATTTCAAATACAGCGCATCACCATTACCTCCCACACCACAACACAGTTACATCATGGGTCGAAGCGGATGGGTGATATCATAAACTTTGGTAGGCTTCATTTTTCATATAATTTACTTTCGCCATGGTTCTTGTAACTTTAGTCAGTTTGTACTTTGATTTGGACACATAAGTTTCCCATAACTGCTGTACAATGGCTATGTCAGGTGAACAGGACAGAATTTTATCCATATATTTACATACTTCCTTTATGCACTCATATATCTACTTTCCGTTTTTCCAATCTTAGGAGTCTTCCTGACTGTATTGCCGCCCTTATATCAACTCCTCAATGACCCAACTATTCCCTTGGTCTATTTCGTTTTGATCTTGTTTTTCCACTCACCCTCCCCTATTGTACTCCATGGGTTTGGTGTTCTTTTCTAAATTCTGTTTTTGTAGTACGAGCCATTTGGTGCAGAACTCCTTCCTCAGCATTTCAGCATTGCTTCCCCCCCCCTTCACCGTGGAGATGTTGACACCCATAACCCTCCGTGGGTGGTACTCCGACCTTTGTCTGGTGCATGATTGTTGAAGACCTACTGGCAGGGCTTGCTCTTGTGGCTCCTAAACACTGGAGCCCCCAAATACTTTAGTGTGGCGTATGGCACTTTCTCAGCCATTGATCTTTCCATCTGTAGCCCTGGGTTTCTCCCCTCTGTTCAGTGGGGAGTTCATAACAATTTATCCAACAGTAGTCATAGTCCGATCAGCTGATCTTTTCTCCAGTGTCAGTCGCCTGGACGCCCTTGCAGGTGGGCCTTTACTAATGCAAATTGGGATGCCTTGTTCTCAGCTGCATCAATAGCATTGATGAGTTCGAATGGAGTTTGACTGATGCCATCCTCTTGTCAACAGCTTCCCTGATTCTTTCTTCCTTAGGTTTTCCCCAGAGGAAGACTGTCCCTTGGTGGGGCCCCGAAATTTCTGCAGCTGTTAAAGACTGCCGCACCTTCCAATGCTAAAACAGCATCCATCTCTCAACCACCTCCTGCCCTGTAAATGCTTTGTGTCTCGACCTGCTATCTTCATAAGTGCCAGAAATGAATTTCGTGGGAGTTTTCCCTCTTCACAGGTATAGGCAAAGAGCAGCCACATTTTTGGTAGCTGTCCTCCTAAATGTGTTCCGGGAATTTCCCTGAATTGTGTTATCCTCATTGGCCTAGACTCCATTGCTGAGCATTTGGCTTGGCATTTCACCCAGGCCTCAGTGTCGGTCAACCATCCGCCAACGTTCTGTCTTCTCAAACACTGTCTGGAACAACTCCTTTTATCTTTCATTTCCTGTCGCCTAGTGCAACGCCCTGTCTAGGGAGTGGGAATTAGCCAGCCCTCTCTCTCTCTCTCTCTCTCTCTCTCTCTCTCTCTCTCTCTCTCTCTCTCCCTCTCTCCCTCCCCCCCTCCCCTCCCCCCCCCTCCCCTCCCCTCCCCCCTCTCGCCCGCCAGACATGGTTCCTGGACCAAACCAGATGCACAGCCAAATGCTTGACCACTTACTGGTGGCCTAGTCAGCATCACATAATGGCCTTTTTTAACTCTCTCTGGAGTGAGGCGGAATTTCCTTCCCAGTGGCGAGAAAATGTCATTATTCAAGTTTCAAATTCCAGTGAACTGCTTCTTCAAATGTTCAGCTATCATCTGACCAGTTTAATAAGTTTCCTGTGCAATTTACTTTGTAGATGTAGTGAGTCAGAGGCTGTATTATATCCTTGAATCCCAGGATTTGTCAGCTTAAGTGGTTTTGCCAAGGCTGCTCCACTGTAGATAATTTAGTCCAACAGGAGTCTATCCGAATGTTTTTGCCTGACGTCAACATCTTGTTGCAGTCTTCTCTGATCTGCATATAGCTTATGATACCACATGGTACCACCACATCCTTGCCACCTTACATGAGTGGGGCCTTTGTGGCCCACTTCTGATTCGTATCTAGAGCTTTCACGTCACACTTTTCAGGTTCATGTTGGCATTTCCCATAGCACCTCCCATCTGTAGGAGAATGGGGTTCCTCAGGGTTCTGTTTTGAGTGTTCCTCTTTTTAGGGGCTATCAAGGTCTGGTGGCAGTTGTGAGGTCTATGGTGGCCCCCTGTTTGTATGCTGATGATTTTTGCATTTATTTTTCTTCATCCATGATGGGTGTTGCTAAACACAGACTGCAGAGAGCAATATACAGATTGCAATATTGGGCTCTCAGTGATGGCTTCCATTTTTTGGCTGCAAAGGCATGCATTGCCATATAGTGCATCCCCATCTGGCTCTGTACCTTGATATCCAGGCCCTCAGTGTGGTGGACTCTCATCATTTGGACTGGTATTTGATGCCCAGTTGACATGACTCCCCTATCTTCAACAACTAAGGTTGACATGTTGGTTGCACTCCAATGCCCTTTGATGCCTGAGTAACACCAACTGTGGAGCAGACTGTTCTATTCTGATATGGCACTACACAGCATTAGTTCAGTCCCATCTACTTTACAAGAGTTTTGCATATGGTTCGGCACCACTTTCAGACATTACTTGCTGAACCCAATACGCCATTGTGGAGTACTACTGGCAACTGGTGCCTTTCAGACTGCCTCATGATCAGCCTCCTAGCGGAGGCAATGGATCCACTGTTGCGGGTCCTGTGCCAGCAGCAGTTGCTCACTTATGCGTACTCATCCACTTTTATCTGGAGCACCAGAGCTATGGTCGCCTCTTCCAGATAAAGAGCTCCAACTCCCACAGTGGCAGTCCAGGACAGGGGTGTACTATTGCCATTTGCATCTGGTCCCTTTTTGCTGAACTCCAGCTTCCTTCTCTGCCACCTCATCTTTGGGTCCACTCACCTGCATGGTGCATCCTCCGCCCACAGCTCTGTCTTGGCCTATCACGTGATCCAAAAGGTTAGGCTCATCCTGAGGCCCTCTGCTGCCAATTCTTGTCCACTGATGGAGTGTTTCGGGGTTAAGAAGAATTCTATACTGATTGCTCAGTAATTGCCAGTCATACTGTCTTTGTTTACATTTCTGCAGGATATTATGAACTGCACTTCTTGCTGGATGGCTGCAGTGCTTACACCACAGAGTGGGTAGTCATCTCTTATGCTCTTTAACGCATACATTCCTGCTCTTGTGAGTCCTTCCTCATCTTTAGTGATGCTTTTAGCATTTTACCCTCACCATATCTTGTTCCTGACTATTCGGGATTCCCTTTTTGCCCTCAAACAATGTGGATGATCGGTGGCCTTTGCCTGGACCCCAGGTCATGTTGGGATCCCTGGGAATGGACTTGCTGACAGGCGGGCCAAATTGGCTACTGGCAAGCCACCTCTTGATCGATATTTCGGAATCGAAACTTTGATTGGTACTACACTGTTAAGTTCTAACCATCTGGAATACAGACTGGCGTACTCTGACTTTGCTAAACAAACTAGGGTGACAAAGGAGACCATGCATTTGTGGAGGTTGTTGATGCGAGCCTCGTGCAAGGACTCCATTATCCCATGTTGGTTCCACATTGCCCATTATTGGATGACTCATGACCATCTCCTTTGTTGCAAGGATCTACTCAACTGTGTCGTTGTGCCCATTTGAGGATGGTCCACATTTTGCTGGACTGTCCTAACCTAGCCAACCTGCAACCACCTCTTAATCTTCCTGACTCGCTACTCCTGGTCTTAGTGGACGATGCCTAAGTGGCTGACCTGGTTTTACAGTTTATTTTCCGAGAAGTGTTACCATTATTTCTAAGGGGAGGGTGTCTCAGCCTTGTCGACCCATTGAGGAGTTGGCAGGACACCCTGTTAGCACCTCTGCCCCGAATGGCAGCTGCTGTCTGGGCTTGGCGGTCACCTGAGGACTCACCCTACATGTTCTTTTGCTCTTCTTCACCCTTCTCATGTATCCTGTATTACTTGGTGTTCGTCCTCTGTTTTCTTGTACTTCTCTCACCCTGTCCTTGGTGCTAGTCTTTTCTGTGTATTTTTGGGTGGGATTCCTCTGGTTTTGTTGTAAGTTTCTTCTGTGCTTTGTGGGGTGGGATGTCTCTGGTTTTGTTGCTAGTCTTTTCTGTGCATTGTTGGGTGGGGTGCCTCTGGTAAGTGGCACTTTCTCACTTTCTATCTTTGCAGGCCCCTGGCTGTTCTCTGGGTGAGATACTTTGCTCACTTTTCTTCTTCCTTGTTTCTTTCTCTAGGCTCCATCGACCTTCAGTAGACCTTGGAGTTTTCTTTCCTTGGGTTTCGTGCCCTAGACCATTCTTTGGTGTTTAGTTTTTCTGTCTTGCCTGTTCCAGGTAGGAGTGATTGGTGACCTTTTAATGATTAAACCACCCAAGCAACCGACCAAGCTCAGGAGTATCTCATTCAGTTGATATTTGTTTACTCACAGTAATTTTTACTCATCAAGAAAAATTCACCTGAAATCTGACTCATCAATAAATTTCCTGTATTCTAAGAAAGAAGTCAAGGCCAGGCACAACAGGGAGACACACTATCATTTTGTGGTGAAGAATGAGTGTGGCCTAAGAACTGAAGAATGGCCAGTTTCATTGAAATGAATTTTGGGCTTTTGCATTATTATGTAAAGCTTTTAAGAGTTACTGTTGAGATAACCTGTACTCATTGCAATCAAAGTCATACCTGTACGATCATGTCTGTCATGCTTGCATAAAGATAGAAAATAGAACACTAAAGAAATTTTACTCTTCCAGTTTATGTAAAATATGCCCACCTACATGTACCTTGCAGGTAACTGCTGCACTTTAACTGTACATAGAAACCAGTTGGTTTTCCCCCCAGATGTGGTAAATTTGAAGCCATTGTTCTGTAACAGTGCTGTAATACAGTGGCTCTTCATTCTTGATATGGGAATCTGTCCTTCAGTAAATACTTCCCTCACTGTACACCACAGTGCAACCTGCACAGTACCAATGAAATTCCTCCCGCTACGTTCCCTGTTGTTCTTTTTCTGTTTAGTATGTCTCACACTTGGTTGTCTATTCCTTTTATCCGTTCTAGTAATTTTACATCTCTCTTCTGATCATTGTGATTTCATCTGTTTCTGGCACTCGTTTTTCTTTTGTGTTTTTTGTCAATGAGACTCATTTCTCTTCATTCTCCTTTCTCATTATGATCTTTGCTGTTGCATCTTTCCTTTCACTACCTCTTGTTATAAACCACAACCACCATCATCCATTCTGTTGCTGATCTTATGTGCATTATTTGCACTCTGTATCTCCTTTTTCTGTTGTCTAGATGTTGACTGTAGTGTTAATCTACTTCCTTGAAGAATTTTCTTCATGTAAATCATAATTTCATTATTTTTCATCGTACTGGTGTGATTACTGACACTACTAAGATTTATAAATAAATACGAAAGTTACCTTTATCTCGATCTGAGGGCATTATCCTCGGATTGCCTATGACTCCCTGCAGTAATTATTTGCAACCTTCCTCTTTGTTTACATTTGCAACAGTGATGTTTCAGTATTCTGTGATGAATAAGTAATATCTAAGCTTTTTTGGTGAGGCTATTAACAATGTTGTGCGTAGAAATAACTGGATTTTTGTAGGGCATGGGTAATTACATCCTGATTTTCTTCACATAGTTGTGACCAAATTAATGTCTTGTTGTTGTTGTTCAGTTTTGGCTGATATCGGCAGTAATGTCCCCAAGAGTGGTGGAAACTCATAGTTCAGCTAAAAATTGCAGATTGATTTTAGGTTGAATTATCATTAATAAATTAGATGTTAAAGCCAAATGGCTGTGGCTAGCCACAGGTATTATTCAGAAGGCTCCAAATGAGGCTGTTGGAATGTTTAGCAAAAAAGTACAGGAAATGTTGTGGGGAGATATCTAACAATAGACACTACCTGATCAAAACTATCCGAACACATCTGTGCAATACAGAATTGACCACTAGGTATCATGAGAGGCAGACCCACCAGTGTAAAAGAAGGCAGGGAGTATTGTGTTGTCAGTAGGGAAGCATTAATAGCAGAATGGACTAGTCAGGAGAGCTCAGTTACTTTAAATGTGGACTAGTCATTGGATTTCACATGTGTAACAGAGCCATTAAGGACATTTAAACCCTTCTAAAGCTGCCCAAGTCAACTGTTGGTGATGTGAATATGAAGTGGAAATGCAAAGCAGTAGCCACAGCTAAACCAAGATGAGGCAGACCTCATTTACTGATGGACAGGGACTATCAAGCAGACAGAGGGTGATTATAAAAATTGTGCAAAATCGGTGGAAAGAATCAGTTGTGTGTTCCAAATTGCTACCAGCAGTCCAACTAACACGATGACTTTGCATAGGGAGCTAAAAAGAATGGGGTACAATGGTCAAGCAGATCTTCAAAAGCGACACGTGTCAGTAGCCATTGTTAAGTGACACTTGAGGTGGAGTAAAGAGTGATGCCACTGGACAGTGGGGGATTGGGAATGAGTGATGTGGGGTGATGACTCTTGCCATACGCTGTGGCAATCTGATGAGAGGATTTGGATTTAACGAATGCCTGGAGAATGTTACCTTCCGTCATATGTAGTGGCAACAGTGAATTACAGAGGAGATGTTCTTAAGGTGTGACGATGTTCATCATAGATAGGGCGTGGTTCCTTTATTCTGCTTAAGAAAATGCTAAATGCAGGAAGACAATAAACTTCTTGAAAAGGACTGACTTGTCCAGAGTCTCAACCTGAATTCAGTGGTACACATTTGGGGTGAGTTAGAACGTCAACTTTGCTCCAGACCACAGATGTTATCTGATTTCAGCTCTTCAGGAAAAATGGTCTGCCATTCCTTCAGACATTCATACACATCAGCCCAAGCTGTCTTAAAGACAAAGTGTGGAAACATCCTATATTAATGTCTACTAAAAGGTGTCTGAATACCTTTGATCAGTTGGTGTAATTTCTCACCATGACAGAGGAGAATAAATTAAAATAGTAGTGTTGAGGAAAGCATGGTTACTTCTGCTCTAAAAGTATGAAATGTAGGGTAGAGCAAAGTTTTCAAAGTTAGGACTAGTTGGTGTGAAGAACTGAAATTGCGTCACAAATCTTACTGTGAAGTTACGGTTTCTGCCATTGAAATGGCAGGAAGGTATGTCTGTATACAAAGAATAAAAAATATAGTTATCAAAGATTAAAACTATCTGGAAGACCATTAAACAGAAAACAAATAAAAACTAGCAGAAAGATAATTCACTAGAGGAAACTGAAATTACAGAGAGCTGGTTAGTACTTGTCTTCAGGATGAAAATTTCCGTGTGTTGCCAGTAAGGCACAGTTAAAAGTAGGGGAATTAAAAACAAATCCCAAGCTTTTGGAATTTTTAATTACTTTCTCAGGAAGGAAAGGAAATACAGATAGATTGGGAAGGAGGGCTAGATTGAGGATCCTAGATTGAGTTGCACCTAAAGGGTGCAGGGTGACTGGGGCTGTTGAAGACCCCAGTGGAGATGCTGTTCACAGTTAAGAATGACTCTTATTGGTTTTGATACATGACATATTGAGATGACCACGCCTCTCTCCATTTTCCCCAGTTGATGCTGATGTATGGGCAGTGACTCCCACTCTGGCTGCTGAACCGGCACTGTGTGATGATGACAGCAAGCCTGTGGAAGGCCGGCAGCCTTTAGGGGCCACAGCTGTCAACATCAGCAGTGCCCTGCTTCCCTTGGCACTGTACAGTCTGTAAGCCCCTTGCTCTGCTCGTATCACTGTGACGGCGTGTGAAGGTGGCTGTGCATGTGGTGCGACTCGCTGCCCTCTAACAGGCGTCAGATGGTGGCTGGTGTTGTGGCACCAAGTACTACTAGAAATTCAGTGTAGAGATGGCAGCAGGCTCATATAGCAGGTCGACAGGGCTGTGGTACTAAATCCCACCAAGGACTTAGTGCTGGGGCAGGCCCAGCATGGTCTCAAATGTGTGGCTGCTGCTATCAGTGCCCAGTCGTCTCGCTGCCCGGCATAACTCTTCCGTTGTGGTGGTGCTGCCAGTTCCCAGTGATGAGAAATGGTTCCCTGCCTCAAAGTCTAGACTTATATATATGCCTTTGTTATGTATTTGTTTGACTAAAACTTGACACCAAGTGATGCCATCCATAATGAGAGACCTCCTTGGTATTGTATATGTTATTGTCACCAACATGTCACCACACTGGAAACTACCAGCTTGTGGCCATTAATGCAGTGCTCCATAGTGGCTTCCACACTACATGTCATTACTTTTGAAAAAGATTTGTAATTTTTACTGAAAAACTACACCCCTGTCTGCCATGAGGACAATGGGAGGAAAATTATTTATTAGAGTTATTAAAGGGCTCTTCATAAATTTTGATGTTCACTAACAATACACATTTGCTAAGAAAAGCACCAAACTTAACATGCCACAACATTCAATAACTCAGAACATGCCAAATACTTTCAGTAACTCAGCTGGCTATAGGTAGTAAGAACTTACATAAAAAAAGCAGCCTAAACCATTCTAATTTAATTTATATCACTGGTTACATTATCAAAGGTCGTGGGTCATGAGGGATAAAACAAAAGCAGTTTACAGGCACCTGGACGTCATGAACTGCAGCTTTTGTAGTATTTTGAAATTTAATAGCTCAAAAACTTTAATAGCTATTGGAATGAAACTTTAACCAAATAATTAGTATATTCTGACCTCTATGTGAAAAAAATTTAAAAAACTGTGGAATACATAGTGAAGTGAACATTGATTTTTATCTTATGAACTTTATTACATGTATTAACAATGTAGGAAAAGACATATTGCCACTTACCGTAAGGAAGACAGGTAAAGTTTCAGACTGGCACTATTAAAAGACACATATAGCTTCTGGCCAAAGCCTTCATCAATAAAAACACACACACACACACACACACACACACAAAAGCACTACTCACGCACGCGTGTCCACCAACTACGGCATCTTGGGCCAGAATGCAACATCACATGGGATGCAAGCAGCACTCTAGAGGGTGTGGGGAAGTGTATAGGTGGGGAGAAAGAGATAAATGCTATCTGCTGGAGTGTGCTGGGACTAGACTGCCACCAGGTGCAGCTTCAGCAGGTTGTGGGGTAAAAAGGTGGGGGAAAAAAGGAACAAGAAAGGTGAGGAGCGGGGAAAGACAGGTGGAGGCGTTGGCAGAGGGCTGGAAATAAACAGGGTGGGAGATGAGAATGGGGAGAAGATGGTAGGGTATAGGCGGTGGAAACTGTTGGGTGGAGGGTGTGGAACAGTGTGTTACCATAGGTTGAGGCCAGGATAATTATAGGAGCGGTGAACGTGTTGTAAAGATAATTCCCATATCCACAGTTCAGAAATGCTGGTGGTGGAGGGAAGGATCTAGATGGCTCGAGTAGTGAAGCAGCCATTGAAATAAAGTGTGTTATGTTCAGCTGCATGTTGGGCCACATGGTGATCTACTTTCCTCTTGGCCACAGTTTGGTGGTGCTGTTCATCCTGGCTGACTGCTGGTTGGTAGTTATACCAATATAAAAAGCTGTGCAATGATTGTGGCACAGCTGGTAAATGACATGACTGCTTTCATGGGTGGCCCAGCCTGTGATGGGGTAGGATAAACCTGTGACAGGACTGGAATAGGAAGTGCTGGGTGGGTGGATTGGGCAGGTTTTGCACCTGGATCTTCCACAGGGATATGACCATTGTGCCAAGGGATTGAGATTGGGAATGGGATTGGGATGGACTAGGATGTTGTGGAGGTTGGGTGGGTGACAGAGCACCATGGTAGGAAGGATGAGAAATATCTCAGGTAGGATGTCCCTCATTTCAGGGTATGATGGTAGGTAATCAAAGGCCTGGTGAATTATATGGTTCAGATGTTCCAGTCTAAGGTGGTACTGGGTGATGAAGGGGACACTCCTTTGTGACAGGGTCCTGGGGGTGGTGGGAGGATTGGGGGTGTGAGGGGAAATGGCACATGAGGTCTGTTTGCAAACTAAGTCTATGGGATAGTGCCTGTTTGTGAAGGCCTTGGTGAGACCCTCAACATATTGAGCAAGGAAGTTATTTGTCACTGCAGATACACTGTGACTGGGTGGCCAGACTATACGGGACAGATTGCTTGGTGTGAAAGGGATGACAGCTGTCAAAATCCAGGTACTGTTGGTAATTGATGGGTTTAATGTGGACAGGTGCAGATGGAGCCATCAGAGAGGAGGAGGTAAACATCTAGGAAGGTGTCACACTGGGTTGAGGAGGACCACGTGAAGCAGATGGGAGAGGAAGTGATGCATTTGTGACAGAACAAAGATAGTGTGTCTTGGTCTTTAGTTCAGATCATGAAGGTGTCATCAATGAACCAGACTAGGGGTTTGGTGTTTTGATATGCTAGGAAGGTCATCCTCTAGATGACCCATGAAAAGGTTGACATTGGAGGGTGCTGTGCGAGTGTCCATGGCTGTGCTGTGGATTTGTGTACATACCTCTCCTCCAAATGAGAAGTAGTTGTGGGTTACGATAGAGTTATTAAGGTGTATGAGGAATGAGGTAGTGGGTTTGGAATGTAAAGGATGTTGGGAAAGAGCGGTGAGACCATGGGCATGAGGGATGTTGGTGTATAGGTAGGTGGTGTCAACAGTGACAAGTAGGGATCCAGGAGGTAAAGGGATGGGATGGTGGAGAGTCTTTGATGTAGGAGGCTGGGTTATGGACAATTGGTTGATGGTGTTGGTCATTGAGGGCTGAAATTCTTTCAGTTTGGACGTGATAACCAGCCACAATGGGGCATCCAGTTTTGTTGGGTTTGTGGATTTTGGAGAGCATGGGAAAGGTGGGTGTGTGGGGTGTCATAGGGGTGAGGAGGGAAATGGATTCAGGGGATATGTTCCAGGAAGGCCTTAAACAGAGATTTGAGTTTGTATTGGACTTCCAGGAAGGATCACTCTGGCAGTGTTTATAGGTGAAAGAGTCACGTAATTGGTTGGGGACTTCTGCCAGGTAGTCACTACGATTCATAACAACAGTAGTGGAATCTTCATCTGCAGGTAGGATGATTAGGTCAGGATTCATTTTGAGATTGTGTATGGCTGTCCTTTTTCTACTGAAAGGTTGGTGCTCTGTGGAAGGATGGTGAGGATAAGTTGGAGGTAAGGAATTCCTGGAAGGTAACCAGCGGGTGGTTATGTGGGGGGGGGGTTATGGTTGGATGGTGGTGTGAACTGGAAGAGATAGGGTTCAGTGTTGGAATTAGGGTGGTTTTGGTTGGAGGGATTGGCAGAAAAGAAGTGCTTCCATTGCAGGGTTCGGGAGAAGCGGAATAGGTCTTCGACAAGTCCAGCATGATTACATTTGGGTGTAGGGCTAAAGGTGAGGCCTTTGGATAGTACTGAAACTTCTATGGAGCTCAGGAGTTTGGTGGAAAAGTTAACAACAGTGATGAGGAAGTGTTTTGGCTCTAGATTTGGATTTGGACGACAATTGATAGGAAATTTTGGGGATGTGGCGAGATGGAAGGGTCAGCGAGACAGGGTTTAGCTGCTATGAGAGATGGACAAGGAGGAACACTGTGGGTATGATAGGCATCAGATAGTGGTGCTCCGGGCTGGCAGTAGGATTTCTTTTCCTACGTTGTTGATATTCCTATCAGGAGTTTCCATTGTTTGAAATACGTGTATTTTTTTCAGGTACTCTGTAATTTCATACTATTAAAAATAAAAGGTCAAAACAAATTTCATTCTTTTAACTATTAACTTGTTGAAACAGTAAACCAGAAATATTTACCAATTTGTTATTTTGTGCATTTAATAAAATGTTTTTTAGAAGTCAATTTTTTCTTCTAATAATTTAAGAACACTTTACATGTTTCAGCTTAAAATGTTTAATACATTGTTGAATAATGTGGTTTCAGCGTAGACAAGCAGTATATTGTTATTCTTGCAAAATTTTCTTTTTGTAACTGTAATATTGGATGAGATAATGATACCTAAGTATGCAAAAACATTAACTAGGGGAAACTGAAACTAAAATTTTGCATGTCATTTTCTTCTCAATGATAATGTATCATAACTTTCCAGCTCCATAATAATTTGACTATGAGTGTCGTTTTTATCTTATTTAGTTTTCTTTGTTTCTTTGTTATTCTGGCCTCCTTTGTTGTGCTTTCACCAACTTTTTCATCTTCAGCAACACATTGCCTGTCCGCTTGTAGCAGCCCACTTTTCATGTTGTCTCAGTTGTGATGCGAGTCTGCTTATGGCTTTTAAGCTGCTTTTTACTCCATCATTAAAATATATTATGGGATCCATCACACCAATCTGAAAAGCTGAGATGCAAACAAAAACAGTTTTTGGCAAGTGTTCCCAAATGCAGCTATTGAAGCTTTCATTGGAATTGTGTGTTTTCCAAGTAAAAATTTTTTCAGGAGTTTAGAATCTGAAAGATTTCTATATATTGGCTTTACTTTTACCATAACAGTTTCCGGTGTGAGCTTTGCACGTGTATGTTTTTGTCCATTTGTCTTACACATATTATACTTAGACCATGAAGTGTTTCCTTTTGGGCAGAGGCCACTCTATGGTTGCTTGTCAGTGGATATTCTGTGAAACCGAAACGGACAAATTGCTTTTCCCGTCTCACTGACAGTTTTGCAGTTTCTCCTGGTGGCTAGACCATAATATTCTGTGAGGTTTTCTATTTCTGATTTGGTGAGTCTGCCATGTTCACCAATTCCTTCGCCACCAGAGACTTCTTTCCCTGTCACGTCCTTGTGGAGTTTCCTATTTTGCCCCCTATGTTGCCCCCACTCTCTTCTGCACATGCCCTATACATTCTACTTTTTTTTTTTTAATTTCAGCTTCACCACGTGGTTCAGCAGCTGCAGCACTTTTGAAGGCTTAAGAGTTTCCATCATCAAGGTGGTGTATGTATAGCACACCATGTGTAGCAACTGACCTACTAAAAAGAGAGACTTGCTTTCCATACCACCACTGAAACCTTTGAAGTTTTTGTCACATTTGTGTTCACTTACCTTATTTGCACAATTTTGGCAGTGTTTTGTCAGCCATTCATAGTCCAGCACCTTGCCTGGACAGTATCTACAGAGGTAACTGCGACAACTCCGTCCAGTGATATGTGACGTCACCTCTGCCCTGTTAGGGCATTGTGCAATTGTTTATAATACCTTTCATATTTTACAGGTGATGGTGGTGGGAGATCTTTTATAGCACAGAATACCTGGGTTCCTTTTCTTTCTTTCCAGTACACCTCAGGGCATAAGCAAGGCATATATTCACTATATTTTGTGCATTTTACAGGTGTCATAGTACAGTTTGTTACTTTACACCTTACAATTTTGCTGAATAGGCCTTTTCTCTTATGTCCTCACTAAATGTAAGTGATTTTTGACTATTACAATATTTACGTTTAGCAACAGACAAAAGCAACTCTGAAAGCTTACGCTTACTAATTGAAATGTAACTTATTTTTACTGTTTACATGTTTCAACTTGTTTTGAATCACTGTCTAGTGAACATTTAGGTGTAACCTCACTTTGCTATGGCATAACAATTTCTTCATTTTTACAATTTCCAATAAGAAGCTTGTGTTGACTACCTTAAAACTTACTTTTGTAAAAGGGTTGAAACACACCATCAAAACAACAACTTTACAGCACAAAGGCACACAAAAACATAAGTAAACTAAAGTAATCTACTTGTATCAACATAAACATCAATTGCAATAAATCCCTGCTTGTAGTACAGTTGATATGTTCTTCAAGGATGTCACACAAATGAGTTTCTACAAAAATAGCAGCACCAAAATTAATTAGTGCGACTTTGTAGGCAAGGTTGTGTGTTTGACAGCAGTGTGACAGCCAGGAATTCACATGCTACATCTGCTTTAGAAAGGCATTTAAACATGAAAATGATCAGGTACTATACATAAAGTATATACGAGGTGGAATCCAAAATTTTCGGGACTGGTGCTGCCATCTGGAAAGTAGGATTAGTAAATCTCTGCACCGCTAGGTAGCGAGAGCAGCATATCTGAGGAGTCATATTGATATTCAGCTGGGAGGATGTGTTGCATGTCCACAGTGATTTCCATAATACTCTTTGTTTGGTGGGTGGCGATTTTACAATGGATCTGCGAACAGAACAGCACGTGTGTATCAAAGTCTGTGCGAATCTTGGGAAAAGTGCTATGGAGACCCTTGCAATAATTCAACAAGTGTTTGGGGGACAGAGCATGAGCCATAAGTGTGTGTTTGAGTGGCATGCTCTGTTCAGGGCCTGCCGTACAGACGTCGAAGATGATCCTCACACTGGAAGGTCCGTTAGCCGCACAATACCAGACATTGTTGCCAAACTTCAACAATTGTTTTGTGCGGATCGACGTCGAACCATTCAAGACGTTGCGGATGAAGTGGGTATAGGTTATGCGACATGTCAACAAATGTTGACTGATGAATTGGGCATGCATCATGTTATCCCAAAATTTGTACCAAGGATCTTAACTGCCGATCAGAAGGCACTGCACGTTGAAGTGTGCATGGACGTTCGTCTGACCGCATCTGATGATCCAACCTTCTTGTCATGGGTTATCACTGCTGATGAGAGCTGGATTTATGGTTATGACCCAGAGACAAAGCAACAATCGTCCCAGTGGAAGAGGCCGGTATCTCCAAGATTCAGAAAAGCGAGATAGGTGAAGAGCAAAGTGATGAGCATGATCATCATTTTCTTTGATACCAAGGGAATTGTGCACAAAGAATTCATCCCACCCAACCAAACAGTGAATTTCACGTACTACTGTGACGTTTTGCGATGGCTCCCTGGAAACGTGCAGTGATGACGGCCCAAACTTTGGCGTCAAGGGAACTGGCTGCTGCATCACAGCAACGCGCCCTGTCACATGTCCTTGCTGACCAGGACCTTTTTGACAAAAAACATGGCGGTTGTACCCCACCCACCGTGCTCGCCAGATTTGGCCCCTTGTGACTTCATGCTATTCCCAAAACTGAAACTCAAGTTGACAGGCCATTGGTTCAACACTCTAGGGAGGATTCATGAAGCATTGCTGGTGGTGATTAACACTCTCAAAGAACAGGACTTCCAGAAAAAGTTTGATCAGTGGCAGAAGCTCTGGGATGCGTGACCATTAGTCCAAAGGTAAGATTTTCAACATATGGCACCACCAGTCCCAAAAATTTTGGAGAGCACCTTGTATTTTTAGAATTGGGAAGAATCATAGAAATTTGGTAAATAAAAAGTTCATGTTTTGGGCCCTCATGACCTCCAGGTCTCCTCATTTGGGAAATGTGCTGCGTAGCCTGTCAATCATGGACTTTTTTTTTTTTTGGACAAATCGATTGAATTTTCTCTTTAAAATGTACTGTATCATAGCTTTCCTTGAATTCTTTTAACATTTCACTTGCATACAGATGGATGATGGCAGTAGAGAGCAGTCATCACCGGAGTCTTCTGTTCGTGCTGGACCATCAGCTTTGGGGCAAAATGAGCAGGTATAATAACTGTTACATTGTAGCTGCAGATGTTAGTATGCCCTTCATTTCATGTAACAGGACTGGTTTTCATCTAAACTGTGGTGCAAATAATAGAAGTATTTGCTAGTTGGAAGTGCATTGGTAATTCTTTATTTTCATATTCATGTTATTTGCAAAATGCATTCTCTGGTAAAAATGTAGGTTGATGTTTCTCCTATCATTTAGTTTGAAATAATAAGGACTGGTGTAAAAGTAATTTCGTACTTATAGAAATTGTTACAGAGCTTGCAACAAGACTAATATGGATGCTGAATCAGTGATGTGCTTTTCAGAGGATTAAAAAAAATAGTGTAAACAAAAGTTACAGAATAGTTGCAAAGGAAACCATGATCACTGTAATTATTTATATTTCTTTCTTTCAAGGTGACCTTAATTGTCTTAATCTAGCTGCAAATATGTTTTAAAAACTCAAGAGAAGTGATGTAGCAGAATGATGAAAAAATAGTGGGTGTTGAGAGAAATAATGGAATGTTTTAGAGCAGTGCATTGTACATGTAAGGTTGAGATTACAGATTAATCTATTCCTGCCCCTAAAGGGGTGCAATACGAGATGAAAGTTTTTTAAATATGTCACTATTAAGGCGATTTTGAAACTACACCTAATAAAATTGGCATTTGGTTTGTTGTTCAGGAGTAAAGAAATGAGTGTTTCACTGTTTTTGGAAATTTTACCCCTTCAGAGATGAAATAGTGGGTGAAAGCTTTTTGAACGTAAATTGTATTAATAACCTACTAAAGTATTTTTAAAGCTTCATCTATGAAAATTAGTATTTGTTTTTGGAAATTCAATCCCTAGAGGTGAAATAGTGCCTGGCTGATTCATTGACTAGTCATCGCCCAGCCCAAACTGCTAAGCATAGAAACTTGAAAATTTGGGAACTTACATTGTAGGTATTGTTTAAGAAGGGATTGTTCGAAATTCTGCTTCTAAAGAACCAGAGATTACTGCATAATAGGTGTCAAACGAATACTGTCAAATAACATATCACAAAAACCAAAGAAATTCTGGTTGTATGTAAAGGCTGTTGATGCCACCGAAGTTAGTGTCCAGTCCTTAGCAAATGAGACAGGAAATGAAATTGAGTGTAGCAAAGCAAAAGCTGAAATACTTAACTCCATTTTAAAATCTTTCTTTATGAAGGAGAACCCAAGAGAATTGTAGCTGTTTAATCATCATACCACTGAAAAGCTGAATGAAATAAGGATGAGTGTCACTGATGTTGAGAAACAGCTGAAATCGTTAAAATTGAACAAAGTTCCAGGTCCCAATGCAATCCCTGTCATATTCTGTATTGAATTTGCAGTTGAGTTAGCCCCTCTTCTCACTATAATCTATCATAGATCCATCGAACAAAAAACTGTGCCCAGTTTTTGGAAAAAGGCGCAGGAGACACCCAACTACAAGAAGGGTAGTAGAAATGATCCGCAAAACTGCTGTCCAATATCCTAGACATGCCCTATACTATTACAGGTGATTCTAAATATTGCCTCCCCAAGGGGCTCACCTCTCTTTGGCGGGTTCATGCTTGTGTACCATGGGGCCCCAGCCTTTGCAGCATCTTTTCCCTTCCGTGCTGTACTTCCTCCCTTGGGGAACATGTCTGGGATGTTAATGGTAATGTTCCGCATTGTCTGTCACTGATATAAGAACAGTCTCAACACTGTTTTTTATTCACTTTCCCTTTCTTTGTTTCCCTTCTCTTCTCATTCCTCCACTTCGGTGTTTGAGGTTCTCTTTTTCTTCTTCCTCCTCATGTGCTCCTGAAGCCCGATCCATGCGTCTGACGTGTAACAGGTGACTGGGTAACATGTAATTCCCAGCTCTGGGTCGACAGGTAGGGTTCGCACTTTCCTCCCTGGTACAGGCCAGGCCCAGAGAAGGGTGATTGCCTGAGCTACTACCTTCCCAAATTGCTGATTGGTCCCTCTGTCAGGTGTTCAGTATGTGTGACCTGAGGTTCACCTTAGGCAGTCGCATCCCATTGTGAAGGGGACCCCCAGTTGGAAGGAGCATGCCATTGGAGATGCTGGCAATCGTGGGGAATTTTCTCACAATGAGCCAATCATCTTCACAATCAACATCTATGAAATGTAAATGGAATGAGGCTAATGATTCACTGACTGTTCCAGCTGCACTGCCGTTCCTTGTGGTCTCACATACTGGAGACGGCCAGTCCTTCGCAATGGTAAATCCGTTTATTATTCAGAAAGGTGTTGATCCCATTCCCGGCCCTGTGAAATCCTGCTCTCGTTTACAGAATGGGACTTTGCTTTTGGGGGCTTCTTATGATTCTCAAGTGCAACAACTGCTTGCTGCCTCACTCCTCCACGGTCGTCCTGTTCATATTGAGGCCCATAGAACTCTGAATTCTTCCCCTGGTGTTATTCACACTAGGCTGCTCGACAGTCTGACCGAGGTTGAAATCCAATATTACCTCTCTGATCAGGGAGTCATTGCCATCCATTGGATGATGAAAAAGGTAGATTCCTCCTTAGTACCCAGCCGCACTCTTTTTCTCACCTTTGATAGAGTGGTGCTTCCGTCCAAGATCAAAGCAGGCTATGAAATTATCACAGTCCGACCGTACATTCCCAACACTATGTGCTGCTACCAGTGCCATCATTACAACCACACTTGAGAGTCCTGTAGGCACCCAGCCAAATGTGTAACCTGTGGTAGGGATGCAAATGAGGGCGATTGTCTGCCCCCTCCCCTCTGTATCAAGTGCAATGGTGGCCATGCTGCCTTCTCTCGGGATTGTCGCGTGTATCTTGATGAGCGGGCTGTCCAGGAGATCTGGGCAAAGGAAAAAGTGCCTTACCTAGTTGCATGCGAGTTACTGGCTAGTCGCAAACCCTGTGTTCTTCCATCTGGCACCTATAGTTTGCTTCTTGTTACCCCTTGCTCCATGAAGGATGCAAACACGCGACCTTGAATTCAGTGCTGAGGTTTTGAAATTTCCCAGCGTCACCATCCCTCCATCCAGCTGTGCAACATGCCATCAAACTCTCGCCTCGAGGGGCGAAGCCACCAGTTGCACAACTGGTAGGCCGGAAGGGACAGGAGGAGTACTCCCGGGAAGACTTCCTACGTCCCTCCAGCCAAACAACACCCGAGTTTTCCTCTGCTAACCGGAAAGGCTTGAAGAAGTCTGCCAAAGACAAACGGTCTTCTTCTTCACCTACCTGAAGATCCTCTTCAATGGTGTTGCCATGTGATACTTCAGCCCAGCTAGCCTCCGTGTCACCAGTGCACACTACCAACCATTTTTCTACGTTGGATTCCACAGACCAACAGCACAAGCACGCCGATGCTTCTTTGGACCTCGTGGAGCAGGATCCTCCTGCTTCTGTGCCCTGTAGCAGTGAGTCTTCACAGGCTGTCATTCGGTAGCTCCCAAGGTGACACCCCTTCATTTCTTTCTCACGACTCTCCTCCAAAGGAATGTTCGTAGGCTTTGGTCCCACAAAGAGGATTTATGGCTGCTTTTAGCATTGCAGCTTCCCCTTGTACTCTGCCTTCAGGAAAGAAAATTGCATCCTCACTACTGCTTTGAGCTTTCACTTTTCTTCCCAGTTTGTTTTGAACTTCTCCCCGAGGTCAGCATTCCATCTCATGGGGACATCATGCTGCTCGTACGGGATGACATTCTGAGTCAACCCACCTCGCTGACTTCCCATCTTCAAACTGTTGCAGTTCGCGTTTTACTTCCTCACGTGACATTTTCCCTCTGTACCATTTGTCCCTCCATCATTTGATGTCGCTAGGGCCAACTTCCTTCAGTTTATTGGGCAGCTACCTCCCCCATTTCTGCCACTCGGTGACTTTAATGCACATCGTCTCCTTTGGGGTTCTCCCATAACATGTCAGAGAGGTGCCCTCTTAGTTGATCATCTTAATAAACTAAACCTGTTCACCTTAACACTGGAGCACCCACATTCCTTTCCGACTCTTTGCACACCTATTCCCATTTGGACCTATCCTTCTGCACTGCCCAGCTTGCCCATCGTCTTGAGTGGTCCATTCTTTCTGATACCTACTTGAACGAACATTTTCCATGTGCTATCTGTTTGCTATCTCCTACCCCACGTGCATGCACACCCAAATGGCAGCTTACTAAGGCTGACTAGCATCTTTTCTTCTCCATGGCAACATTCGAAGAACAAGATTTCCCCAATTGTGATGACCTGACCAGGTGGAATATCTCACAAATGTTTTCTGTACTGCTGCAGAATGTTCCATTCCTCGCACTCCATCTTTACTACGTCGTTTCTCGGTCCCTTGGTGGACTGAGGCATGCAGCGCTGCAATTTGTGCACTGACAATGTGTTCTCTGCATTTTTACCTATCATCCTATGATGGCAAACTGCATTCCTTGTAAACAGATGAGTGGAAAGTGTCGTCACATTCTTTGGGACAGCAAAAAAGCTAGCTGGATTTCATTCACTAGTTCTTTCAACAATTTCACCCCTTTCTCTGTCGCATGGACCGACCTCCAACGGCTCTCTGGGACCAAGATCCATCCGCCAGTTTCCAGCCTGACAGTAGCAGATGATCTCGTCGTGGACCCTGTTACTATCTCAAATACAATGGGCCACCATTTTGCAGAAATTTTGAGCTCTTCCCACTTTCACAATACCTTACTCCATCGGAAACAAGCGGAGGAGGCTTGTGCGATACCCTTCTCTTCTCAGAATCATGAGTGCTGCAATGCTGCCTTTTTACTATGAGGGAGCTAGATCATGCTCTCAGTTCATCCTGATCCTCCTCCTCAGGGCCAGACGCTGTCCACTTTCAGAGGTTGCAGCACCTTTTTTTGTGGGCCAGCACTTTCTGCTTACTATGTTCAACCGCATCTGGGCAAAGGGCACATTTTGCGGATGTTGTCTTGAAGCCACTGACATACCCATACCTAAGCCGTGTAAGGACAAAAACCTTCCAACCTTTCTTCTAGCTACCCCCCCCCCCCCCCCCCCCCCTCTCTCTCACCAGCTGTGTTTGCAAGGTGATGGAATGTATGATTCATGCCTGGCTGGTATGGTGGCTCAAGTCTCGCAATTTACTAACATCTGCACAGTGTGGATTTCGAGTGCACCCTTCTGCAGTTCACCATCTCATTACATTGTCCACCCATGTCATGAATGGTTTATGCAGAGATCCCAGACAGTTTTTGTGTTTTTTCACTTTGGAGAAGGCCTACGACACCTGCTGGAGAACTGGTATCCTCTGTACTCTTTACTCGTGGGGCTTCTGTGGCCCCCTTCCCTGTTTCCTTCAGGAGGGTGCGTGTGGGTTTTGCCTTGTCGGACACCTTCATCCAGGAAAACGGTGTGTTTCAGGGTTCCGTCCCAAAGTTTGTCCTCGTTGCTATCGCCATTAACTGCATAATGGCCTGTCTCCCAGTGGGCATCTCTGGCTCCCTTATGGTTGACAATTTTGCCATCTATTGCAGTTCTCCATGGACCTGTCTTGCTGAGCGGTGTCTTTGTAACCTCCCCCTCACTTATCGACCTTAATGACAGTGAAAAATTAAACCGCGTGTACCTAATGGAAATTTGGGAAAAGCAACCGTCACCGAAGTTAATCTGTCGGTAAAGAGGGAGGCAAGGGTTACATCTAAATGAAAGGAAAAATGCAAATGAAACTGGTGGAAATTAATTTTGAAAAGGGGTAAAGTTAATAAAGAAAGTAAATGTGTGGTCTTCACGTTAACAATTAATTGGCACTAATTAGATATTTGAGATTTGGGGGAAATTACAGTCGCCAGTCCTAAGGACAATTACTATAGTAACTGAAAAAGAAAGGTTATTACACATATAATTAGCACTAGAAGCGTGGCAACTGAAGGTTGACACGTGTAGTGTGAAAACTGGAAGTTTGTCAGAAGTAATAAATTTCACTACACTCTGACTTAATTTAGCAAAATAATTAATAAAACCAGAAAATTGAAAGTTAATTTAATGACTGAAGTTAATAGTGAGCTTTCTTTCTGAAGCACATCGAAATTCAGTAAAATACGGTTAGTCTTGGACTACCTCAACAATCATTTCAAAAGCTACTTGAATCTACGCAATTTAGAAATAAGAGATTTAACTTTGAACTAGAATTAAATGATTCTGAACAATTAAAAATAGTAAAATTTAGTACGTACCAAGCTGAGCTGCAGTCACAGGTAAGCTAAAATACGGTAACAAAACTCGCACTCTTAATTTGTGCTTGTGTAATGTAAATATTGTAGCCAGCTATGAATACCTTAACTGAACTTTGAAATTAAAGCAGTGAAATCGAATGATGCTGGTGTTTGAATTTCAATGACACTCGGGTTCATTCCGGAAAAGGAAGGGACCCTGCTTGGTAATGCAGTTGGGACAATGAGCAACAAAGGTTCATGCTAAGTTGCTGTAATTTTGTAATGCAACCATGTTATAAGTTTGAAAAGCTGAGGTCTGCCATACAGTGCTAAAACTTTACGTGCTTACAGTCTCCCTTGTTGGTTGATTGAAGGTTTGAAGCTGTTGATCGAGGAAGTGGCGACAGTCACTCATTGTCGGCCGTCGCTGTTGGAGAAGCTGGATGTTGGCGCGCCTTCTTCTCGACACGGTCACCAGATGAAATGGGCTCTTGATGTGCGCCAGCTAATGCTTCCCGTCCGCGACACCATGTCAGAAACTACCATCGCAAGTCGAGCGCAATTACATGCTGCCAAACCCCGAAAGCGCGGCAACTCGCGGGAGCTTCACACAACACACCTGCTCCACTCGCTACTCCAGGCAGACTCCCCTCTGCCCGCACTCCACGCGACCAAGTTAACACTACCAAAGATCCTAAACACACTGCTTCTCCACACGACCTATCGATGTATTCGTTCGATAGCATAGTTTTCCCTAGGCCAGACCCAGCGTAAAAATACAAATAATATTCACAAAACAAACCCACACACACACACACACACACACACACACACACACACACACACACACACACACACACATATATATATATATATATATATATATATATATATATATATACAAACAATAACAATATAGACACAGAAATATCATATCTTCAGGTAACAAAATAAGGAAAAAAAATTTATAGTGCAGCAGATGGAAATAGGATGTTATGCATTTCCGGCATTACATCTTCAGTGATGTCTTGATCATCTTTACTCCTGGAGCTTCAACAATGGCTTTCATTTTCCCACTGACAAAACCGTTGTATGAATTTGTGGCAGCACAATTGTTTTCTCCCACCATCTTTGCATCTTGGGCCTGTTGCTCTTCCATTCATTGAAACTGTGAAATTCCTGGGGCTCATGCTCGATAGGAAACTCTCTTGGTCTTCTCATGTGTTTTACCTGGCAGCCCACTGTATGTGGTCCCTCAATGTCCTATGTGTCCTCAGTAGTACTTCCTGGGGTGCTGATCGAACCACCCTCCTCTGTTTGTACTGGTCCCTTGTGTCCATTCGAAATTAGACTATGGGTGCTTTGTTTATGCGTCTGCATATCCATCCCTCTTATGCCATCTCAACACTATCCACCATCATGGCATCCTTTTGGCCACTGGTGCCTTTTACACTAGCCTGGTTGAATGTCTGTATGCTGAAGCTGCTGAACTACCAATGTCCTACCGCCTTGACTTTCTCCTCAGCAGGTATGCATACTGTTTGTCTGACATGTGTGGCCACCCATCCTGTGCCTCCTTCTTTGATGATTCCTTTGATCACCAGTATAGGGCGCGTCCCTCTTCTCTGTTACTTCCTGGAGTCCACGTTCGGCACTTGCTCCGGTGGCTTAACTTCACACTACCTCTAACACTACCTCTAACTTCCCCGATGGGTGTGAACCCTTCACCACTGTGGTTTCTTGAAGTGGCATATGTTAACCTTGCCTTTCCTTCGCTTCCTAAGGACACAACTCCAGCCTCACTCTATCGCCTTCTGTTTCACAACCTTCACATGGAATTTCACAACAATACCGTTGTGAGGACGTCGTTATCAGGAGAAAGAAAACTGGCATTCTACGGATCGGAGCATGGAATATCAGATCCCTTAATCGGGCAGGTAGGTTAGAAAATTTAAAAAGGGAAATGGATAGGTTAAAGTTAGATATAGTGGGAATTAGTGAAGTTTGTGGGAAGGAGGAACAAGACTTTTGGTCAGGTGAATACAGGGTTATAAATACAAAATCAAATACGGGCAGGATTAGGTTTAATAATGAATAAAAAAATAGGAGTATGGGTAAGCTACTACAGACAGCATAGTGAATGCATTATTGTGGCCAAGATAGACACGAAACCCATGCCTACTACAGTAGTACAAGTTTATATGCCAACTAGCTCTGCAGATGATGAAGAAATTGATGAAATGTATGATGAGATACAAGAAATTATTCAGGTAGTGAAGGGAGACGAAAATTCAATAGTCATGGGTGACTGGAATTCAAGAGCAGGAAAAGGGAGAGAAGGAAATACAGTAGGTGAATATGGATTGGGGCTACGAAATGAAAGAGGAAGCCGCCTGGTAGAATTTCGCGCAGAGCATAAGTTAATCATAGCTAACACTTGGTTTAAGAATCATGAAAGAAGGTTGTATACATGGAAGAACCCTGGAGATACTAAAAGGTATCAGATAGATTATATAATGGTAAGACAGAGATGTAGGAACCAGGTTCTAAGTTGTAAGACATTTCCAGGGGCAGATGTGGACTCTGACCACAATCTACTGGTTATGAACTGTAGATTAAAACTGAAGAAACTGTGAAAAGATGAGAATTTAAGGAGATGGGACCTGGATAATCTGACTAAACCAGAGGTTGTACAGAGTTTCAGGGAGAGCATAAGGAAACAATTGACAAGCATGGGGGAAAGAAATACAGTAGAAGAAGAATGGGTAGCTTTGAGGGATGAAGTAGTGAAGGCAGCAGAGGATCAAGTAGGTAAAAAGACGAGGGCTAGTAGAAATCCTTGGGTGACACAAGAAACATTGAATTTAATTGATGAAAGGAGAAAATATAAAAATGCAGTAAATGAAGCAGGCAAAAAGGAATACAAATGTCTCAAAAATGAGATCGACAAGAAGTGCAAAATGGCCTAGCAGGGATGGCTAGAGGACAAATGTAAGGATGTAGAGGCTTATCTCACTAGGGGTAAAATAGATACTGCCTATAGGAAAATTAAAGAGACCTTTGGAGAAAAGAGAACCACTTGTATGAATATCAAGAGCTCAGATGGAAACCCAGTTCTAACAAGGGAACATCCCCATCGCACCCCCCTCAGATTTAGTTATAAGTTGGCACAGTGGATAGGCCTTGAAAAACTGAACGCAGATCAATCGAGAAAACAGGAAGAAGTTGTGTGGAACTACGAAAAAATAAGCAAAATATACAAACTGGGTCGTCCATGCCTAAGATAGGCAATATTAAGGGCGATGTGAGCCGAGGAGTGCCGTGGTCCCATGGTTAGCGTGAACAGCTGCGGAACGAGAGGTCTTTAGTTCGAATCTGCCCTCGGCTGAAAATTTTGCTTTCTTTATTTTCGCAAAGTTATGATCTGTCTGTTCATTCATTGACGTCTCTGTTCACTGTAATAAGTTTAGTGGCTGTGTTTTGCGACAGCACCGCAAAACCGTGCGATTAGTTGACGAAAGGACGTGTCTCTCCAATGGGAACCGAAAACATTTGATTGCAAGGTCATAGGTCAACCGATTCCTCCACAGGAAAACACGTCTGATATATTCTATACGACACTGGTGACAGCATGTGCGTCACATGACAGGAATATGTTGTCGACCCACCTAACTAGTACACTTGGCGAATGGGTAAAAAGATTCTTCTACCTTGCCCGATTTAGGTTTTCTTGTGGATGTAATAATCACTCCAAAAAAAGTGATGAAAACATAAGGGTTTGTCACATAAACTGAAAATAAAAAGTTAAAATTTTTGGTCGAGGGAAGATTTGAACCAAAGACCTCTAGTTCCGCAGCTGTTCACGCTAACCACGGGACCACGGCTCTCCTCGTCTCACACTGCCCTTAATATTGCCTATATTGCACATGGATGACCCAGTTTGTATATTTTGCTTATTTTTTCATAGTTCCACGCAACTTCTTCCTGTTTTCTCGATCGATCTGTTCAGTTTTTCAAGGCCTATCCACTGTGCCAACTTATAACTAAATCTGAGGGGGGTGCGATGGGGAGGTTCCCTTGTAAGCAAAGAAGGGAAAGCAGAAAGATGGAAGGAGTATATAGAGGGTCTATACAAGGGCGATTTACTTGAGGGCAATGTTATAGAAATGGAAGAGGATGTAGATGAAGATGAAATGGGAGATATGATACTGCGTGAAGGGTTTGATAGAGCACTGAAAGGCCTAAGTCGAAACAAGGCCATGGGAGTAGACAACATTCCATTAGAACTACTGACAGCCTTGGGAGAGCCAGTTCTGACAAAACTCTACCGTCTGGTGAGCAAGATGTATGAGACAGGCGAAATACCCTCAGACTTCAAGAAGAATATAATAATTCCAATCCCAAAGAAAGCAGGCATTGACAGATGTGAAAATTACCGAACTATCAGTTTCATAAGTCACGGCTGCAAAATACTAACGCGAATTCTTTACAGACGAATGGAAAAACTGAGAGAAGCTGACCTCGGGGAAGATCAGTTTGGATTCCGTAGAAATATGGGAACACATGAGGCAATACTGACCCTAAGACTTATTTTAGAAGCTAGATTAAGAAAAGGCAAACCTATGTTTCTAGCATTTGTAGACTTAGAGAAAGCTTTGACGATGTTGACTGGAATACTCTCTTTCAAATTCTGAAGGTGGCAGGGATAAAATACAAAGTGCGAAAGGCTATTTACAATTTGTACAGAAAGCAGATGGCAGTTATAAGGGTCGAGGGACATGAAAGGGAAGCAGTGGTTGGGAAGGGAGTGAGACAGGGTTGTAGCCTCTCCCCGATGTTGTTCAAACTGTATATTTAGCAAGCAGTAAAGGAAACAAAAGAAAAATTTGGAGTAGGTATTAAAATCCAGGGAGAAGAAATAAAAACTTTGAGGTTCGCTGATGACATTGTAATTCTGTCGGAGACAGCAAAGGACTTGGAAGAGCAGTTGAATGGAACGGACAGTGTCTTGAAAGGAGGATATAAGATGAACATCAACAAAAGCAAAATGAGGATAATGGAATGTAGTCGAATTAAGTCGGGTGATGCTGAGGTAATTAGATTAGGAAATGAGACACTTAAAGTAGTAAAGGAGTTTTCCTATTTTGGGAGCAAAATAACTGATGATGGTCGAAATAGAGAGGATATAAAATGTAGACTGGCAATGGCAAGGAAAGCGTTTCGGAACAAAAGAAATATGTTAACATCGAATATAGATTTAAGTGTCAGGAAGTCATTTCTAAAAGTATTTGTACGGAGTGTAGCCATGTATGGAAGGGAAACATGGACCATAAATAGTTTGGGCAAGAAGAGAATAGAAGCTTTCGAAATGTGGTGCTACAGAAGAATGCTGAAGATTAGATGGGTAGAACACATAACTAATGAGGAGGTACTGAATAGGATTGGGGAGGAGAGGAGTTTGTGGCACAACTTGACTATTAGAAGGGATTGGTTAGTAGGACATGTTCTGAGGCATCAAGGGATCACTAATATAGTATTGGAGGGCAGCGTGGAGGGTAAAAATCATAGAGGAAGACAAAGAGATGAATACACTAAACAGATTCAGAAGGATGTAGGCTGCAGTAGGTACTGGGAGATGAAGCAGCTTGCACAGGATAGAATAGCATGGAGAGCTGCATCAGACCAGTCTCAGGACTGAAGACCACAACACCACCACCTTTGTGAGCACTGATGGCTCTCAGACTGACTGTGGTGTCGGGTGTGCCTTCGCCACTGGTGCCCACGTCTTTCAATATCTGCTTCCGGTGCACTGCTCAGTATTTACAGCCAAGCTCTTCACCCTGTATCAGGCCACTGAGTACATCCAGCAACACAGACTTTTCAGTTGTGTCCTATGCTTAGACACACTCAGCGCCCTTAAAAAGTCTATGTGTGCTGTACACCACCCATCCCTTAGTGCAGTGGGTGCAGGAAAACTGTCACATGCTCACTCTTGGTGGAGCCAGTGTGATGTTTCTGTGGGTTCCTGGTCATGTCAGTCTGCAAGTAAATGAGGCTGCTGATGCTGCTGCCAAGGCTGCAGTCCTCATACCTCAGCCAGCTAGTTCCTATATTCACTCTGATGATCTCTGTGTTGCCGTCTGTCAAGAGATGGTGTCCCTTTGGCATCACCAATGGTCCTCCCTTCACAGGAAATAGCTCTGGATTATTTGGCATCTCCCAGTGGTTTGGATGACCACCTCTCAGCCCTCCCACTGGGAGGAGGTCATTTTAACTAGGTTGCATATTAGGCACTGCCTTTTTAACCATAATCATTTGATAATTGGCACTGCCCCACCATATTGTACACATTGTGCCGAAGTTTTAACTGCCCGCCATTTCCTGACAGAATGCCCATTTTTTAACTGTTTACATTCCCGCTTGGGTTTGCCCTCTGAGTTATCAGCCATTTTAACAAATGACACTTGGCTGTCAACCATGTTTTACTTTTTGTCCATCAACGCAATGTGACAAAGGCCATTTAATTTTTAGTTTTGGACCTCTGTTTCTGTATGGCATCTTTTATAGCCCTTTCTCCACATCCCTGGTTTTAGCTGTCTTCTCTTATGTCAATTGGGATTGACATGTAGTTGTTTTTTAACTCCTCTCTATATTCGTGTTCTATGTTTTTGACCTGGGTGTGTATAACCCCAGTTGTTTTTGCACTCTAAAACAAAACAAAACAACCAATAAAATATTTCTGTTTGCCTATGACACAAGCTTGGTAGTAAAGGATGTTTTGTGCAATGTAGGCACTGTTTCAAATAGTATAGTTCATGATGCAAGTTCAAAGGTTGTAGAAAATAAATTAATGCTAAATCACAGTAAGACTCATTTTTACATTTTCTAACACACAATTCAACAAAACCCAAAGTTTTAGTTTCACAGAATGGATGTATGATTAGTGAAAGTGAACAGCTCAAATCAGAGTTCAGATAGAGAACTGTCGTGCAAAGCCCACATTCAGGATCACGTTCAAAGACTTAATGCTGCCATTTGTACTATTCCAAAGGTGCCTAAAGTAAGTGAGTGAAATTTGCACAAAAAGTAGCCTACTTTGCTTATTTTCATTCACTTCTGACATATGGTATTATAGTTTGGGGTAACTCTTCTCATTCGCGATGGTTATTTTTGGCTTAGAAATGGGTAGTTCGGGCAATAAGGGGTGTAAGTTCATGAACCTCTTGTCGATCACTGTTCATAATCTGACTATTCTGACACTGGCCTCATTTGGATTGCACTTCCTTGAATCTTGTTCAGAAAGGTGTGCAATGTACTGCTGCATCCATTTTCAACAAGCTACCACAAGAATTCAAAAATCTTAGCAGCAATCCATGCACTTTCAAATCAAAGCTGAAGTTTCCTCATGGGTCATTCCTCTGTTCTGTTGAGGAGTTCTTTGAAAAATTAAGTTGATTCCTATGTTTTATTGTTAATTCATTTTATTTTATCTGTTATTACTTTTATGTTGTAATTTCATCTGCTAAAATGTTCCATGGCTGTGGAGATTTGCTCCGCAATTTGGTTCTGTGGAACTAGACTTGTAAAATAAAAAAAAAAAAAAAAATTGGTTTATTGTAGAATCGTGGAACATATTCTGAGCTGAAACTTAATGAGGTATCTTGAACGGAATGACCTCTTCGATGCCAACCAGCATGGTTTTCGAAAACATCGATCATGTGAAATCCGACTCGCACTTTCCTCACATGACATACTGAAAACTTTGCATCAAGTCAATCAGGCAGATGCAGTGTTTCTTGATTTCCGAAAAGCATTTGACTCAGTACTGCACCTACACTTATTGTCAAAAGTATAATATGGGGTATTAAGTGAAATTTGTGACTGGATTGAGGACTTTTTGGTAGGGAGGACACAACATGTTATCTAGATGGAGGTTCATCTTCAGATGTAGAAATAACTTCAGGTGTGCCCCAGGGAAGTATGTTGGGACCCTTGCTATTCATGTCTTATGTTAATGATCTTGCACAGACAATATTAATAGAAAACTCAGGCTTTTTGCAGATCATGCAGTTATATATACTGAAGTACTATATGAGAGAAGCTGCATAAATAGTCAGTCAGATCTTGATAAAATTTCAACATGGTGCACAGATTGGCAACTTGCCTTAAATGTTCAGAAATGTAAAATTTTGCACTTCACAAAACGAAAAAATGTAGTATCCTATGACTATAATATCAATGAGTCACTGTTGGAACTGGCCAGCTCGTACAAATATGTGGGTGTATCACTTTGTTGGGATATGAAATGGAATTATCACCTAGATTCAGTCATGGGTAAAGCAGGTGGTAGACTTTGGTTTATAGGTAGAATACTGGGGAAGTGTAATCAGTCTACAAAAGAGATTGCTTACAAATCACTCATGCGACCCATCCTAGAATATTGCTAAAGTGTCTGGGACCCATACCAAATAGGACTAACAGGGGATATTGAACGCATACAGAGAGGGGCAGCATGAATGATCACAGGTTTGTTTAATCCATGGGAGAGTGTCACAGAGATACTGAAGGAACTGAAATGGCAGACTCTTGAAGACAGATGTAAACTGTCTCGAGAAAGTCTATTAACAAAGTTTCAAGAACCGGCTTTAAATGATTACTCCAGGGATATACCACAACCCCCTAAGCATTATCACATAAGGATTATGAGGAGGAGATTAGAATGATTACTGTATGCACAGAGGCATTGAAACAATCATTCTTCCATACTCCATATATGAATGGAACAGGAAGAAATCTTAATAACTGGTACAATGGAACATACACTCAGCCGTGCACCCCACGGTGGTTTGCGGAGTATAGATGTAGATGTAGGGTACTACTGTCACGTGCTGGAACTACACCACCTTATTTTCTCCTGTTCTGTGGTTTGTGTAGCTCTTCAAGAAATGCTCTTCACTGATGAGCATTCTTGAATACTTTTTGGTTATTGTGCATTGTCAGAATCGTGCTGGTCCCAGGAGGGCGTCTTGTGGAATCTGTGCTTCGGTTTGTACAATGTAGTCACTGAATAAATTCCCCATTGTACATCATTGGAGGCAGTAGTAGTTCGGTGCAAATGAACTTAGCAATTACCACTTACAACATTTACCTACCTCCAGGCAGACCACTTAACTTATTTTGAGCTGACTACGCTAATCCAACAACATTTCTCCCTTTTTCACCTGCTTGGGGACTTCAGTGCAGACCCCTCCCTTCGCGGGAGTAAAAATTCGTCTGTTAGGGGGCTTTCTAATTGACTAGCTTCTCACAACCAAGATCTCTGATTTCTCAATGATGGTTCTCCTGCCAAATTCAGTGTTGCCCATGGCACCTTTTCATTTATTAATGTAACAATCACTTCCCCTAATCGTGTGTCTTCACTACATTAATCACCATGCAATGACCTTTGTGACAGTGACCACTTTCCTGTGGTCCTGTCATTTCCTTGCCACTGCCAGATGGACCGACTGCCTTGTTGGGCTCTTCACAGAGCCAGCTGGCCTTTGCGTGCCTCTGCTGTTACATTCACCACCAGTCTGTTGGATTGTAGCCGGCCGAAGTGGCCGTGCGGTTAAAGGCGCTGCAGTCTGGAACCGCAATACCGCTACGGTCGCAGGTTCGAATCCTGCCTCGGGCATAGATGTTTGTGATGTCCTTAGGTTAGTTAGGTTTAACTAGTTCTAAGTTCTAGGGGACTAATGACCTCAGAAGTTGAGTCCCATAGTGCTCAGAGCCATTTTGTTGGATCCCACCTCCCAGTCCACCGTGCCATGATGGATTAAAGACATCGTAATAACGATTCAGGCTCACTAACAAACTCTGCAGTGATTCAAATGGCATCCTTCACAGACCAGCCTTATCACTTTTAAGCAATTTTGTGCTGAACTTATTTGCTTGTGGTCGGTTCTACAGTACTTGTAGAACATTAGCCTCCTTTGTTGCCTGCCTTCATTTTTCATCACTGTCCATCACTTTCCCTCTCCAGTTCCTGACCCTCATTCCTTTGAGGTCCTCCTCCATATCTTCAAGCTTCATTTGCTGGGTCTTCCTCTTCGCCTTCTCACTTCGGGCTTTCCCATAAACAGTTTCTTAACTCTTAGAGTTTCTGTCATTCTCTGTACATGACAAACCCATCTTATTCTTGCTCGCTTGATTTTCACTACAGAATTCTTCTGCCCAAAAAGTGTCTAGTTCTGTGTTTTATTCTGATTCTCCAGCTTCCTTCGCCTCTCACTGTCCCAAATATCTTTCTCAAAATCTTCCTTTCCCATCTCAATAACCACTCTTCCTTGTTTGTAGTCACCACCCAGCCTTCTGATTCATACTTTACTACAAGACTTAATTCAGTCAAATATGTTTGTGTTTTTATATTCCTACTAAAATTTCAGGGCTTGAATATATTCTGCAAGCAATAATAGCATTGATTTCCACTTGGTATAATTTGTTGAATTTTTGCTGCTGTTCTGTTACCTTTTTCTGTTATTAAATGTAGATATTCAAACTTTTCCAATATTTGGTACTCTTTCACATGTATTTTTATTGAGGTGTCTCCTCTATCCTCACCAGTATCTCCGATCATCATATACTTTGTTTTACCTGTATTCACCTCCAGTCCTAAATTTCACACTGCTCCTTCCAGTGCAACGTAATTATCCTTCAAACTTCTGATATTCCTTGCAATTAATGGTACATCAAGAGCATATGCCACCACATGGACCAGCTGGTTAAATATTATTCTCCCTGAGTTTGTTGGCAATTGGTGAATTACATTCTCTAGTGCTAAGTTAAAGAGTAGCAAAGAGATCACGACTTACAGCTGCAGCCCTCTCCCCATGTAGCACTTTTCTAACAACTCTTACTCTATTCTGACTTTTCAAGCTTGTAGACATAATATTTTATTAATCCCGGTCATATACGTGAGCATATTGTTGGATGAGTACACTTAACTCTTCCCTTTGTGCCTCAGATAAACAGGTAGATTAATTGACTTCTGCCTATATTGCTAATACGTCTATGTTCTCCCTGTTTAAGTGTTCGTATTTTTGTGCCTCAAGTAATAATATCTCAGGATATAACAACTCTATTTTTACACTACCATCTCCTCTGCAGTTATGTGTTGTTCTCACCCTCACCAAACCTACCGATATCTCTTACTCATCCACTGTGAAGTAACACTTACCATTACCTACATCAATTTGTACTTTGAATAATCTGAAAGCATCCACACCCATTAAACAACTGACAGTCAATTTTTCTACTACCAAACAGGTACATTCTATGGTGACGTCTTTGAATGTTATGAGTATACAACAAAAAAACCTCCATTTGAACGGGCCTCAAAGGGGCAACGGTGCTGACTGGCTGCCATGTCATTCTCAGCCCTTAGGCATCACTGGATGTGGATGCGGACGCGGACGTGGAGAGGCGTGTGGTCAGTACACCGTTCTCCCGCCCATTGTCAGTTATTGAGCCCGGTTCCTACTTCTCAGTCGAAGTAGCTCCTCAGTTGGCCCCACAAGGGCTGAGTGCACCCTGCGTGCCAACGGCACTCGATGGACCCAGACGGTGACCCATCCTAGTGCTAACCAAGTCCGGCAGCACTTAACTTCAGTGATCTGAAGGGAACTGTTGTTACTACTGCGGCAAGGCCATTGGCGATGTTATGGGTATGTATGCCTGTAATGTTATCCCCTTTGATCTGTTCCCAACTGCAGTTGGAATATGGCAATTTTGTACTGGTAAAGTTGGTATGTCTATACCCTTTCTAATTTCATTGAACAGACTTTGTGAAATAATGTTAATTGACATCTGTATATCAAGTACAGTGGGTACTGTGACATTGCCTATTTTAGCCGTTATCATGGTCTGTATTATTTCTTCTGCTTTTTTAATATCTCTTTCTTCTCTGACTCATAATTTCTCCTTAATAGCACTATCCATGTCAAAGTGTACAAGACAGTTTGTAAATAAGTGGTGCCCCTTCTTCTCTCCTCAATCTGTGGCTGGGGGCTTATCGCGACCCCCTCATGTTTTCCTGTAGGGGTAATGGAGTAATTTCATCACTCGTGTTGCCTCTACTATGTGCACAGTATGATCATTGTTTCTTCAGTTTGCATCCTGTCGGGATCGGGAATCAATTTCCTTTTGTCCTTGTTCTCGCTCCTGTATGTATCCTCTGCTTCCTCATCTGTAATCATTGTTCTTTATGTTAGGGCACCTCCTGCTGTTGGTACATCCTGGCCAAGGCAGTGGATCTTGAAATCTGGTATCTGAACCCATTTGTTCCACCGTTTTTCTTGTTTTTGTTCCTTTACTGAGGCAAATAAGTATGCCAACTGTGCTCGTTGTTTCCACTGTTGTTGTTGTTATTACGTGATGCATCAGGCTGTATATTTCTGTTCTCAGCTGCAGGTTGCCCCTCTTCATAAATGAAACTGATTGAGTCACGAATAGAGAGGAAATGTTAGAGAATGTTCTTTGGTATTGTTATCAATTTTTCCTTGACATGTGCCGGCAACTGGCTCTTCACTATCTATAAGACATCAACATGTGAGATTAGATTTGTCCAGTAATGCGTGTTATTAAAATATTTTTCAAAATATCTACGCCATCCTTCCTGTTTGCTTCTAAAGGGCTCAATTGACCAGAATTTGTCAAGAAACGCTTACTCAAATTGTTTGTATGTGTGCCAACACTCAGCCATGTCGGCAGCCAAGAGCAAAGTGTTACTTTGGGTATCGCCTACAAAGAATCAGATCTTTTGTGCTTCCATCCAGTTGTGTGGCAGCGCATTCCGGACTGCCCGTATGGATACTTCCTCCCCTCAGTTGAATATACTGGAAGTTGCCTATGCCTAATTAGGCCTTCATCTGCTAAAGTAGATGACAAATGAGGTGCTGTGCTCACAGGCAGTGGCACTGTCTCCATCTCCGTGTGCATGCGATTGTACACAACATATGATGGTGTTGTCATTACTATTGGTTGTTTCAAATTTAGTCCCATTCTTCACTGCCAGATGTTGTCACAGAATAATGCATTCATGCTCCCAGACATATCTATTTTGCTTTGATTGTGGTTGTGGTCGGTTCCTTTGAGGTACCACTGCTATTCACGAGCTCTGTGCATATTCACTCTTTTGCTGCTATCCTTGTGCATGTGTTCTTGGTATTTTTTCACAAATTTGTGACCTAGTTTCAAGGGTTCACCCTCTCTGGATATTTTTTGTACTTCATCCAGTAAGTTCTGACTGATTGCAATTCTGTTATGTTGCCTTTCACAAGCTTCACAGTTCCTGTAATTTTGGCTTTTGATTTTTAATTATGGATGAGAACTTGTGGTCTAGCTTATTTAAGCCAGTGGACAAGTCTGTGCATAAATCTTTTGCCAGATCTCTGCGCAGGCCAAGCATAACTTTGTGCTCAAATCGTCAAACTTCTCTGTTAAGTCGTCATATAAATCTGTGCAAAAATTGCAAATGTTCATATTTAGGTCACAAATAGCTTTTAATATTACTTGTTTTTCGGACATTGATGACGTGCTAACACCTTGTGTATCTTTCAGATTTGCTCATGATCAGGCTCTGTTCATGTGACATCAACAGATTCTTTGGAACCCACGCTGGCATGTCTTCAGCTCTTTATCTTGGGAAAAAATGCTCCCTAGGGTCATTTGCAAGTTGATTCCATCTACTGTGAATAGTGTTACGTCGCCAATCAGCACATTTTCCTTCCCTTCATGAGTTGAGTTTAAATAATTTTCATGATTATTCCACTGGCATCAGACATTGTGTGTTTCACTGGTATTTGTCATTTGACTGTGCGCAGTAACATTTTCTACATCTAAATTCTCTCCACTATTCTGAACAACTACTTTGTTGACTGGTTCCATATTGGCAAATTAAAAACATTCTGTTGAAAATTAAAATAGTGATCTTCATTAAAATATATTATGAAAGTTTTAAAAACTTTATATGCATTTTACACTGGGTCCAAATGGTGACTAATTGTTGCCTATCTTGTGGTCTATGTAATATTGAAGCAATTTTTTAGAGCAATAATACTGCTACTGATGATACCCAAAGTTACACAATTTTTAGAACGGGATAGGATGTGGGTTTAGTATTGATACACTCTACCAAGTGTAATCATGCCAATGTGATAATTGAATGGTCCTTGCATTTGTTGCAAAATAGTTGTCTGCTTATTCTTCAGTTTACCTCCAGTATATTATTAGGATAATTTTCCTCTGTAGCCATTTTTGCCACCTTACTTTTGGTACTCGGCTCATTCATCCACAGTAGTTGCAAAACTGAAACACTGAAATAAAGTACAATCAGCACATTTTTAAAAGTATGCAATATAACAGTTTTATCTACTCACATGTTCATTCAGCAGTCTTCGGTCACTGGTGGCCAGTGGTGGTGACATGATTTAGTTTTTTTAATTTTTTACTGATTGTATAAATAATAAGTCATTGAAGATATGAGGGAGGTCGGCAGACCAAACAGCTGCTGCTGTTATGTACACCTGTAACACTACCAATTCTCATTAATGTATTGTGAAGAGACGTCCTGGAGGTTATCACTTTAACTCATTTCTTCTTGATTGCAGCAGCTCTGGATTCTACTTGTGCAGCCTTAATCTAAGTAGATAAATAATTTCTTCTGACCATGTTGTGTCAATAAGACAACATCTTAGTGATATAATATTTTTGTAGAGGGACTCGTAATGGACATAGGTTTTTCAACTTACCAAATAAAACCCCTCTCCAAACCTGTAATAAACATAGCACTGAGATACAAGTTTACACTTTTTTGCTTCACACAAAAGACGGAGCATCTCCATAAAACATCCTACCATGGAGGCATCTGAAACAAAGAGAAGTGATTAATAAAAGGAAACTGTTAACAAATGAACATTAAAAAAGTAGAAATTACTAATATAAGATTGATTATGTATCACATGTAGTATAATGTTCATTGGAAGGCAACGGGAAACAACCACTGGAATTACTTCCCTAGACGTTGATGGGATGGACCTCTTTGTACAATATTCCAGAGGTAAAGCTTCCCCTCAATCAGATCTGAGGGAGGGGAATACAATGAGGACTCTAAGAGATTAGGGCAAATGGAAAAGGAAGGAAGGAGAAGAAGAAGGAAGACTTATTGAGGATTTGGACTTGGAATGTTTTAACCCTTCTCCAGGAAGGGAAATTAGAAAACACCAAACATGAAATGACAAGAAACAAATTGGATGTACTCGGGATGTGCGAGGTGAGATTGGGTGGTTATGGAGAACTAGAAAGTGATGACTTCCGATTGTACTATTCAGGTGAGATAAATATGGGATGCATGGGGTTGGAATTTTGACAGGTAGAAGACTGTAGGACAATGTTATTGAGGTTGAATATGTTAGTGGAAGAATAATGATGATGAGACTGAAAGGAAAAAAGAGAGACTTACTTATCATCCAGGTCAAGTAATCATTCATATGAAGAGGTAGAAGAATGTTATGAGACGATAGAAAACATAGGGGTGATTGGAATGTGGTAGTTGGCGAAGAATCAGAAGGAAAAAGCTCTGGGAAAAATTGGACTGGGAGAAAGAAATGAGAGAGGGCAAAGATTGTTGGCATACTACAATGAAACTTTAATGGTAGTTGGAAATACTCTATATGATAACCACAAAAGAAGGCGGTATACTTAGATATCTCAATTTGACAACAAAAGATATCAAATTGATTACACAATGATACAACAAAAATACTGAAATTGCCTAGAGAGCGTCAAAAGCTATCCAGGGGCAGATATTTATTCAGATCATACATTAGTAATAGCTGAGGTCCTAGTTAAATTGAAAAGAACCTGGAAGGGACAGAAGAGAGAGCACATTAACTTTGAGAAACTGAAAGACAAAGGCAGTTGTGAAAAACTAGAGAATGCATATTGTGATATCATGATGAAAGGACAGGAAACGGAATGCACAGAAGGAAGATGGGTTCGTTTTAAAAATGGGATCAGAAAGGCAGCTAAGGAAATACTTGGAGTCAAGGAGAGAGAAAAAAAGTGAAGAAAGAATGAGTAACACCAGATATAATAACCAAGATGGATGATTGCAGGAAATGGAAAACTGTAAACACAGAAGAAGGGAAGCGCAACTAAAGGTGTTAAATAGTGAATTAAGAATGGATACAGAAAAAACAAAGGAGAAACGGCTGACAGAAAAGTGTGACAAGGTAGAGAAATTAGAGAAATAAGGAAAATATGATTTGATGTACAAAGAAGCAATGGATTTGACATTCAGGGAAAAGAGAAACAACAGTGAACTAAAGGAAGTAGAGGCAGCAGATGGTAAAATATGATTTGATGTACAAAGAAGCAATGGATTTGACATTCAGGGAAAAGAGAAACAACAATGAACTAAAGGAAGTAGAGGCAGCAGATGGTAAAATGGTGAGTGAACCCCAAGAAATAATGCGAATATGGGAAGAATATATAGAATGGCTGTAAGCTGCAGACAGCCGACCAAGCTAAGAAGACCTTGGGATAGAAGAAGAAAATAAAGTTGCAGATGATGACAAAGGAAATGCAGTACTAACTAGTGAGATGGAAGAATCTATGAAGGAGATGAAAAATGGAAAGGCAATGGGAATTGATAAGGTTTCTGCAGAACTGTTAAAGTCATTGGAGAAAGAAGGGAAAAGGGAGTTGATTGAATTGTATAATCAAATATACATGACAGGAAAATGGCCAAAGGACTTTACAGAAAGTATCTTAATACCTATAGAAAAGAAAAAGAACAGCAAAAAGTGTGAGGAACATAGAACAGTGAGCCTGATATCTCATGCAGCCAAAGTCTTGCTGAGGACGCTCAACAGAAGGCTATATGGAAAGCTGAATTGCGTAATAGGAGATGAACAATTTGGTTTCAGGCGAGGAGTGGGAACTACAGGTGCCATTGGGCTTCTGAGAGTGATAGGGGAGAGGTGCATGGAGAAGAAAAGGAAGTGTGTCAGATGGGACAAACTGATGGAAATCCTAAGGAAACATGGAGTTGACTGGAGGGATAGACGGCTAATTAGAAATTCATGTTTGAACCAGAGAGCGAGAGTAAGAATAGGAGGTGTGCTGAGTGAAGAAACTGAACTGGGAAGAGGTGTAAGACAAGATTGTTGTTTATCACAAACACTGTTCAATATAGGCTATATCTGGAGGAAATTATTAGTGTAAGTTTTTTTGATGGAAGGAGAGGAGTTTGTATAGGGGGTTCGGAGAGTGGAGTGTATAAAATTTGCAGACAACGTAGTTGTGATGGCCAAGAGTGCAACAGAGATGGAACAAATGTTATATGATCTAAACACAAAATTAGAAGAATATGGAATGAAGATTAACAAGAAGAAAACGAAAAGCATGGTAATTGGAGGAAAGGGGAGAAAATGCCCTATGAAAATAGGGGGTGAGGAAATAGAGCATGTGAGTAACTTCAATTACTTGGGAAGTGTAATAATGAATGATATGTATTGCTCAACAGAAATTAGAAAAAGAATTGCAATGGCAAAAGAAGGATTCAAGAGGAAACAGAAATTACTTTGTGGACCACTAAACAAAGATTTGAGGGAAATACTTGCCAAAAGTTGCATCTGGAACATTGCACTATATGGTGTGGAGACCTGGATATTGAGGAAGGAACATGAAGGAAGATTGTAGGCACTAGAGATGTGGATGTGGAGAAGAATGGAAAAAGTGAAATGGGAAGACAGAGTAAGGAATGAAGAAGTAGTAAGAATAGTTGGAGAAGAAAGAAACATGCTCAAAGTCATCAGAAAGAGAAAACGGAACTTGACTGGACGTTGCTTGAGGAGGGACTGTTTATTGAAGGAAGGAATAGAAGAAATGGTGAAGGGAAAAAGGGAAGAAGAAAAAGAAGATATCAAATGCTGGACAATATCAAAGGAGGGTAATATTCAGACATGAAAATACTGGCTATGGACAGCCACAAGTGGAAGAGGCTTAACCCATGCCATAAGGCAGAATACCATACTACTACTACTACTACTACTACTACTACTACCACCACCACCACCACCACTAGTACTACTACTATAATGTTGTTAGGTTTGTCTTCTAAAGCATGAAAAAGAGAGAGACAAACAATTAAAAAATGTTGTAAGGTTTGTCTTCTAAACCATGAAAAAAGAGTCAAACAAGTAAAAAAACTACAGTCTTCCAGGTATTCCAGTTCACGTAAGCTATATATAGCACAAATATTGGGAACGCTTGTGCTGAATGTCATTGGTGGCTGCCAATTGGAGACAAGTGTTTGTAGAGCTAATGCCAAGTTAACCAGAAAATGAGGAAATGCTAGTGAATTGGGTTTTATATATCTAGCAATTTTTGTGGTGGTGTGTGAAATGTTGTGTTGCTGACAGACAGTGATGGATTATTCACATTTTATGGATGGCCCTTTTTAAATTTTCTACTTCTGCTGCATTTTTTGTGTTTCTATCATCAAAGTATGTAAGCAGTTTGACATTTTTTATGTTAATAACTAAGAGGTATGTCTAAATTGCAGATATTTTTGTTTTGTGGCATTCTGATTGGAATAAATTGTATGCAATAGTGAATTTTGGTTGTGGTGAGATGTGAATTACATGCATTGTGTAGATGACACTTTTTTAGTTTTTTCTGTTACAGCATATTGGTGGTTTTATTATGATATGTAGCCTAGCAATGTCTAGATTAGGTGGGAATGTGAAGTTCGATTGTGAATTGGCAAAGCCAACAAATGTGAAAGGAGCAAAATTGATTGTGATGAGACAGACCCATAGCATAGCCCAAGATCTATGTTAGATTGGAAGCCAATGAATGTGAAAGCTGGAAAACTGGTTACATTTTTGTTGCACTGACATGTAGTGTATTGCAGGAGCTATGCAGGAGTGATTTCTCTCAACTTGTAATAGCATTGGTTGTGATAAATAGATACTAATGTAAGTTTAATTAATAGTTTTTTCAGTGTTGCGCAGATTCTTCTGATTGTACCTCATCAGAAGGGAGTGGGTTTACATAGTGGGTGTTATTTTGCACTAACTTAAATAAATACTTACTCAAGCATATTTGTTTTTAGAGATATTACCTTTTAATTTCTGACCTGGATTTGTATGTCTCTAATCACTTTATAAGACAACCATAGATACTAATGCTGCATTTGCTATTCTTGTAAGTAACCGATGAGGAATATTGTAAAAGATGACTTCAGCCTATTTTAGGTGGATAATTTGCTTTGACTCCATTGTGTTTTCAGCTATGGCCTCTGAGCAAATTTGCTACAGAGACCTTGTTCTCATGTAACACATAGGCAGTGTTGTTAACTTATGTATGTGGCACAGATTTATAGACAGTTGTAGAAAGTATCTGAAGTGTGGTAGGGATATGAGCCTTCTTTCTTGTACAAAAGGTACAGATGGGGTGCACTGGAGCTGCAGAAAGACTGATCAAAGAATTAGTTGCAGCACTAGAAAAAATTTGTCATTTGAGGGAAGAAAGTTAACAATCACAAAAATTCTACAAATAACTTATCTCTGGGTAAAAATGTGCAGAAACTTTTTTATTACTGATGAATTACAGTTATCCGAGAAAACAGCGGTGGATTGGCCAAGCTTCTGCAGAGACCTATGTATTGAAATGTGCTTCAATGAAATTGAGAAACTTGGTGCCAACAGAGTCATTGTCAAAATCGACGAAGTTATGTCCAGAAGAAGAAAAATGGCAAAAGGAATGAAGAACAGGAAGATGGGTTTTTGGAGGAATTCAAAGAGGAACCCAGAAGTATTTCTTCAGAGTTGTTCCCAGACATAAGAAGAAGGTGTTGCTCAGTATCATCAGGGAATACATCCTTCAAGGAATGACTGTCATTTCCAACTGTTTTAGGTTGTACAAATGCTTGAATGATGAAGGGTTTGGGCATTTTGCAGTTAACCATAAAGTGACATTTAAGGATCCTGAAACAGGTGCTTACACTAACAGCATCGAAGGCATCTGGTTAGCAGTAAGGAAAGTTCTTCATGGCAAAAAAAAAAAAAAAAAAAAAAAAAAAAAAAAAAAAAAAACTTCTTACTTGTTCGTATATGTGTGGTGCAGAAGGTACTCTCAAAAGTAGGATTTACTTACGCATTTCATGAATAGTGTACAAGACCCAGTGTGATGTGTCAGTTTCAATAAAATCATGGTGTTACTATTTTTATGTTTTCTGGAATTTCTTCATTGTTTCCATTTTATTATTTTCTTGGAGATGTGGTCTGTCTAGGAAACTAAATAAAAGGCCATTTGTTGTTGCGATACATGTTTCACATTCTTTTATTTACGGAGTGTCGTTAGTGGCTTGTAATACATGGCACTTATTAAATACAAAGAAGTGAATCCTGTGTAGCTTAAAAATAAAATCTTGTTTTGTTGCATAGACATGTCACATCCAAGAATATGGTATCACTTGTGTTAAACTGTTTAATTACGCATTTTTGTGTATCCGTGTTTCTCTTTGAAACTTTAGTTCCATTGCATGGACTATATGTATTATGGTAAAGGATGTTATGAAAAAAAGCAATATTTGTTTTGAAACCAAAATGTCATTCTTGTTGGCTACAAAGATCAGTTATTCTATCGTCTTACATTCCTGTCACTGCTTGGAGCAGGTGTTACAAAAAAAAAAAAAAAAAAAAAAAAAGCTTTAAGATAAGAGCACTGACAACCCTTTGTGAAGTTTTATTCTTGCTGTCTGGTCAAATGCAGTAAGAAGGCATGCTGGGAGCACTGTCTGTCACTCCTGGAGACATGCCTCTTCACGTGAGGTGTGGGCTGAGCTCTGTGGTCTTATGGGCCGCCAACAATCAACAGCTGTTCCAGGTCTTGTCCTACAGGGGGAGCTTTGTACAGATTCATTGGTTCTTGCAGAACAACTTGAGACCCACTTTGCAACTGTATTGGCATCCTGCTCCTGTCCAGCTACCTGTCTGCTGCAGAAACAACTTGATGACATCCTTTGTTTCACTCCCCATCAAGCTGAATCATATAATGAACCTTTCACTGACTGGGAACCCCTTCAGGCTCTTGCTTTGTCCCTTGACACAGCCCTCGTTCAGTTTAGTCAGGTGATCCAACATCTGAAAGTTCCCCCAAGGCAGCATCTCCTCAGAGCCTTCAGCTGTAATTGGCTCAAAGGTGCCTTCCCCTCACAGTTGCGAGATAGCCTGGTAGTCTCACTCGTTAAGCCAGGCAACCTGTTGTCTATCAACAGTTAGCAGCTGATTAACTTGACCAGTGTTCTCCATGTACTGCTTGAAAGAACGGTTGCCTGCAGATTTTGCTGGGTTCTCGAATCTCAGGGCTTTTCGTCTCTCCCCGTCAGCGTGATTTCTGGAAGGGACGATCCATAACTGATCGTCTGCTTAGTTGGTAAGCAGCAGTCCAGTAGGCTCTTGCTAAATGCCAGGATCATATTGCAGTCTTTTTTGACTTGCATAAGGCATATGACACTACTTATCCTCTGTGACTCTGGCTTCAGAGGTCTCCAAACTATTATTATTCATCAGTTTTCATCACACCATTTGTTATGGGTTAGTTGGCACTTCACTCAGCTCCCCATGAGCCAAAGAGCCTGGAGTTCCACAGGGATCTGTGTTGAGTGTCATTCTCTTCCTCATAGCCGTCAATGAGCTTCTGACCTCGATTGAGATGCTCGTCACCCCTATTTGTATGTCAGTAGATTTTGCATTTGGTGCAGCTCCCATTCAGTAGCTTCTGCTGAATGCCAGCTCTAAGGTGCCATCCAGCAGGCCTGTGTGTGGGCTCTTTCCAACTTTCTCCAATTCTCTCCCACAATAATGCAGGTAATGAATTTCTGCCATCATACCACAGTCCATTCTGATCTAGAACTCAACTTAGATACCCAACACATGGATATTCTAGCACAGTCCCATTTCTTGGGCCACCTCTTTGATAAAATGCTGACTTGGCTGTCCCATATTTGTCATCTGATGACTAGCTGTATGCAGAAGCTTAATGCTCTCTGCTTCCTTGTCCACACAGCTTGGTGTGCAGGTCATGCTACTCTCACCCGTATTTACCATGCCCCAGTTTCATCAAGACTGGACTATGGTTGCCAGAGTTATGGCTCAGTGGTTCCTTCAGTTTTGAAACTGTCAGACCTAGTCTTCCATCATGGCAGCATCTGGCCACTGCTGCCTTTCAGACTAGTCTCAGAGACAATCTACTCACCAAAGTGGGGACTTTCCCTCTTCAGTTTTCATGGTACCAGCTCTTGGTCTTCTGTGCTATTGTCATTCGAGAATTCCCTGATCATTAATTTAGAGAGATCCACTTCAGTTGTACTAATATTTACTCAAAACATGATCAGTTTCGAGATTTTCAAATCCCATCTTGAAGTGTATGAAATTGTAGTATTTGGTAATATACACACATCAAAAAAAGTTTTGCATCACCCCGATTCCCAGAACTCCTGAAGATAGACATTGACTGTGGATATTGTATGACAGACACAGTCACTTTGACTGTTCAGAGATGTAACTAAACCCGCCCGAAGATGTAAACAACCATGCATGAGCAGTGGCTAATAGACGGAGGGGGTCCGACAGCTGATCAGTTCCAGTCATTCCACCAGGAAGGAGGTACACGGTATCTGTAGTTCAACCATGGCTAGGCAATCAGTACTGTGGTTTGATCATGTTTGCATTGTTACTTTGTGCCAGGAAGGGCTCTCAACTCGTGTCCAGGTGTCTCGGAATGAACCAAAGCAATGTTGTTTGGAGAGGGAGGAGGTATAGAGAGACAGGAACTGTTGATGATGTGCCTCGCTCAGGCTGTCCAAGGGCTACTACTGCAGTGGATGACCACTACCTACAGATTATGACTTGGAGGAACCCTGACAGCAACACCACCATGTTGAATAATGCTTTTCGTGCAGCCGCAGGATGTCGTGTTAAGACTCAAACTGTGCCCAATAGTATGCATGATGCGCGACTTCACTCCCGATGTACATGGTGAGGTCTTTCTTCGCAACAATGACACTATGCAGTGTTGTACAGATGGGCTCAACAATATACCAAATGGACTGCTCACGTTCTCTTCACCGATGAGTGTTGCCTATGCCTTCAACCAGACAATCGTCGGAGACGTGTTTACAGCTGTACGATACATGAATGCCATCCTCTGACCGATAGTGCAACCATATTGGCAGTATAATGTCGAGGCATTAGTCTTCGTGGACGACAATTCGCGCTCCCATCGTGCACGTCTTGTGAATAACTTCCTTCAGGATAACGACATCAGTTGACTAGTGGCCAGCATGTTCTCCAGACAGGAACCGTATTGAACATGCCTGGGATAGATTGAAAAGGGCTGTTTATGGACGACGTGACCCACCAACCGTTCTGAGATATCTACGCTGAAATGCCATTGAGAAGTGGGACAGTCTTCACCAAAGTGCCTTGATGAACTTGTGGATAGTATGCCATGATGAATACAGGTATGCATTAATGCAAGTGGACCTGCTACTTGGTATTAGAGGTACCAGTGTGTACAGCAATGTGGACCACCATCTCTGAAGGTCTCGCTGTGTAGTGGTACAACATGCAATGTGTGGTTTTCATGAGTAATCCCTTTGCATACAAGGGATGTCGTCATGCTGATATCTGCCCTCGGCTGGGATATGCCTTGCATCCTTCTGCCAAGATATCTATCTCCTCTGCATGGATTGTGCTCCCTGTGGTTTCTCATGCACCTCCCCTGGGATGGTGCCCAGGAAATGGATTAGATCCAATCTCTTTTTGGTTCTGAAGTCTGTCATCCCCATGACCTTACACATCTGTTTGTCCAGTTCTTCAAGAGGTCCAAAGTGCTATCATCTTTTACATGAACGACTCTAAAACTGTGGATTGGATGGGATACACGTTTACATCTCCTACTGGTAAGGAACGATATTTGCTGCTGAGAACAGATGCTGTATTTATGGCAGAACTGACAACTGTTAGCATGGCCTTCATTTCATCAAACAAGCTTTCCTTCACCATGTTTTAATATACTGACTCAATGTCCAGTCTCCAGACTATTGACTGATGCTCTTGTTGCCACCCTTTGGTCTCCATTATTCATGACCTTCTTGCTGACCTTGGTGATGCTGCCTCCTCAGTTGTCTCTCTCTGGCTGCCAAGTTAGGCTAGGTGCAAATTGAGACGCGTATAGCACGTGTGGTGCGATGCAGCGCAGTGCGTGTTTTTGTAACTTTCCAGGTTAAAATCGGACCGCGCAATTGGGACGTGACGCGACTGGGACGCGACACATGCATGCGTTGGGTCGTGTGGCATTGTGGCTGTGGCACAGTTTCTCGCGCCACACAAGTGCAGCGGGAGGTGTGAGTTGGGGAGGGGGAAGGCAGTCATGCCACATGCCCACTTCGGCATGGCGCATATGGGCAGTGGAAGTATCGCCCGTCCCACAAATACAGCCTTATGGTATACTGAATTTTATTATCACTGAGTAATGTTTCGTTTTTTGCCGTTTAAGCACTCCATCTATTTTTGTTAGTACATAATAGTGTTCAGTTGCAAATATCTGTACAGTCCTTTTGTTTCGTTTTGCTTTTTGTCAAGAACAATGCACAGTCCAGTAACTGGTGAGCCATTAGCCACTGGGATTATATCTTCTGCCTCAACAATGTTTTCAGATCGTAAGAAGGGACAGGCGATTCATCAAGAGGGTAGTGAATAAGGAAGTAAGGAAAATTATAAAATCACGAGATTTAGAAGCAAGGCAGGAAAGTAAAACAAGGTTATCTAATTGCTTCCTGCTATGTTGATGTATCTCTACGATCTGTTGCAAAAAATCGAAAAGGCATATTTTCCCTTTGTGCTTCTGGTAAAAAGCGTCCAAGATATGAAGTACATAAGTTTCACTACCGTCACTTGGATATGGATGTGATATGAGACATTGTACTATGTACATGTGGACATCTCATTTCCACTGTAAGCTAGAAACAGTCAAAAAGCAGTCACAGATAACAATGTTTTAATTGGCTCACCATGATGAGAACAAGCATTTCAATTGTTACATGCACATTATCAGCATTAATAAACTAATTATACAACAGGCTACACAAATGGAAAAAAAGGTCGGTATTATTACAACGCCAAACATGAAATGACAAGAAACAAATTGGATGTACTCGGAATGTGTGAGGTGAGACAGGATGGTTGTGGAGAACTAGAAAGTGACAGATTCCGATTGTACTATTCAGGTGAAGATAAAAATGGAATGTATGGGGTTGGAATTTTGATAGGTAAAAGACTGAAGGACAAGGTTATCAAGGTTGAATATGCTAGTGGAAGAATAATGATGATGAGACTGAAAGGGAAAAATAGAGACTTAGTTATCATCCAGGTCAAGTAATCATACAGATGGAAGAGGTAGAAGAATGTTCTGAGACGATAGAAAACTTAGCAGAGAGAGAGAGAGAGAGAGAGAGAGAGAGAGAGAGAGAGAGAGAAGAAATGCATGTATTGTTATAAATGGGTGATTGGAATGTGGTAGATGGTGAAGAACCAGAAGGAAAAGCTCTGGGAAAATTTGGACTTGGAGAAAGAAATGAGAGAGGGCAAAGATTGTTGGAATACTGCAATGAAAATTTCATGGTAGTTGAAAGTACTCTATTTGATAACCACAAAAGACGACGGTATACTTGGATATCTTGATTTGACAACAAAAGATATCAAATTGATTACATAATGATACAACAAAAATACTGAAATTGCCTAGAGAGCGTCAAAAGCTATCCAGGGGCAGATATTTATTCAGATCATATATTAGTAATAGCTGAGGTTTTAGTTAAATTGAAAAGAACCTGGAAGGGACAGAAGAGGGAGCACATTAACTTTGAGAAACTGAAAGACAAAGGTAATTGTGAAAAATTAGAGAATGCATATTGTGATATCATGATGAAAGGACAGGAAACGGAATGCACAGAAGGAAGATGGGTTCGTTTTAAAAATGGGATCAGAAAGGCAGCTAAGGAAATACTTGGAGTCAAGGAGAGAAAAAAAGTGAAGAAAGAATGAGTAACACCAGATATGATAACCAAGATGGATGATTGCAGGAAATGGAAAACTGTAAACACAGAAGAAGGGAAGCGCAACTAAAGGTGTTAAATAGTGAATTAAGAATGGATACAGAAAAAACAAAGGAGAAACGGCTGACAGAAAAGTGTGACAAGGTAGAGAAATTAGAGAAATAAGGAAAATATGATTTGATGTACAAAGAAGCAATGGATTTGACATTCAGGGAAAAGAGAAACAACAATGAACTAAAGGAAGTAGAGGCAGCAGATGGTAAAATATGATTTGATGTACAAAGAAGCAATGGATTTGACATTCAGGGAAAAGAGAAACAACAATGAACTAAAGGAAGTAGAGGCAGCAGATGGTAAAATGGTGAGTGAACCCCAAGAAATAATGCGAATATGGGAAGAATATATAGAATGGCTGTAAGCTGCAGACAGCCGACCAAGCTAAGAAGACCTTGGGATAGAAGAAGAAAATAAAGTTGCAGATGATGACAAAGGAAATGCAGTACTAACTAGTGAGATGGAAGAATCTATGAAGGAGATGAAAAATGGAAAGGCAATGGGAATTGATAAGGTTTCTGCAGAACTGTTAAAGTCATTGGAGAAAGAAGGGAAAAGGGAGTTGATTGAATTGTATAATCAAATATACATGACAGGAAAATGGCCAAAGGACTTTACAGAAAGTATCTTAATACCTATAGAAAAGAAAAAGAACAGCAAAAAGTGTGAGGAACATAGAACAGTGAGCCTGATATCTCATGCAGCCAAAGTCTTGCTGAGGACGCTCAACAGAAGGCTGTATGGAAAGCTGAATTGCGTAATAGGAGATGAACAATTTGGTTTCAGGTGAAGAGTGGGAACTAAAGATGCCACTGAGAGTGGTAGGGGAGAGGTACATGGAGAAGAAAGGAAGGTGTATGTTATGTTCACTGATATTGAGAAACCGTTTGACTGTGTCAAATGGGACAAACTGATGAAATTCCTAAGGAAACATGGAGTTGACTGGAGGGATAGACAGCTAATTAGAAATTCATGTTTGAACCAGAGAGCGAGAGTAAGAATAGGAGGTGTGCTGAGTGAAGAAACTGAACTGGGAAGAGGTGTAAGACAAGATTGTTGTTTATCACAAACACTGTTCAATATAGGCTATATCTGGAGGAAATTATTAGTGTAAGTTTTGATGGAAGGAGTGGAGTTTGTATAGGGGTTCGGAGAATGGAGTGTGTAAGATTTGCAGAAGACATGGTTGTCATAGCCGAGAGTGCAACAGAGATGGAACAAATGTTGTATGATCTAAACACAAATTTAGAAGAATATGGAATGAAGATTAACAAGAAGAAAATGAAAAGCATGGTAATTGGAGGAAAGGGGAGAAAATGCCGTATGGAAGTAGGGGGAGAGGAAAGAGCATGTGAGTAACTTCAATTACTTGGGAATTGTAATAATGAATGATATGTATTGCTCAACAGGAATTAGAAAAAGAATTGCAATGGCAAGAGGAGGATTCAAGAGGAAACAGAAATTACTTTGTGGATCACTAAACAAAGATCTGAGGAAAAGACTTGCCAAGTGTTGCATCTGGAGCGTTGCACTATAAGGTGTGGATACCTGGACGTTGAGGAAGGAAGATGAAAGAAGATTGTAAGCACTAGAGATGTGGATGTGGAGAAGAATGGAAAAAGTGAAATGGGAAGACCGAGTAAGGAATGAAGAAGTAGTAAGAAGAGTTGGAGAAGAAAGAAACACGTTGAAAGTCATCAGAAAGAGAAAACGAAATTGAATTGGACATTGTTTGATGTGGGACTGTTTATTGAAGGAAGGAATAGAAGGAATGGTGGAGGGAAAAAGGGGAAGAAGAAAAAGAAGATATCAAATGCTGGACAATATCAAAGGAGACAAATATTCAGAAATGAAAAGACTGGGTATGGATAGAGAAAAGTGGAAGAGGCTTAACCCATGACAAGACCTGCTGTAAGGCAGAATACCATACTACTCTTATTATTGCAAAAGTAGGAATATCCTAAAAGAGTGTGGTGATTAGATATATTTAATTTGTTGAAATGTATTATTGACAAAGGCAGATCTACTTTCATGACAATGTTTTGCGAACTCCAGCTCTCAAGGCACACATGGCTAGCCTCTGCATTCCTGTTGCGGGCATTATCCTCTGCTGCTGACAATACACTGACCATTGTGTTGTGCAACAGATCAATTGTTTGTTTTTCTCAGTAACAACTATTTTATTAGCCATCACACATTGTAAGTTTGGCAAGCCGTAGGTGAGTAACCAGCAGCTGCCATGTTCCTATCATTCTGCCTGAAGGAGCGCTTATTAATTATTTTAATACTGCTCAGATCAAGAGAAGGAATAAAATCCTCTGGTAAGCTTCCATAGCAGTCACTCAGTGTTAAAAATAAGATGGTTTACGGTGATTCAACCAGAATTCAAACAGAATTGGCAATTTATTTTTGTGTAAGTTTTTAACCTTTTTTCATTAGAAGAAGTCTGAACAAAAATTCAACATGTTAGCTAAATTTCATACGCAGCAACATGTGGTGCAATATGCACCAGACGCAAAATCATAATGACCCCTATTTTTCATTGCAAACTTTTTGAATTTTGCCTAATGTCTTACAAAAATGTGTGACCATTAGCGAGACAATGGGCACTTTGCCACGAAGCTGACATATAATGCTACACGCAAGGTAAAAATGGAATATTTTTACGGAATAGTTTCTGTAAAATCATTTGTGAAAGATTACAATGTGCTCATGCTTCATTTCTGTCAGTGCAAACTGTCGCCAACCGGCACGTGCAAAGTATGTGAACGTGTATCAATATGCGTTGGACATGTGCGGGAACATGTGCGTCGCATTGTAGTGTCGTGTCGTGTCTCACATGCTATACGCATCTCAAATTGTGCTTAGCCTAAGTGGGTATTTCTGGGACTGAACTGGTTAACTGTTTGACTAGATGAGCACTTACTCATTACCTGTTCACTTGCCAATTCCAGTTGGGGATTTGTGGCTGCTTGTTAAATCTCTGCTCATTTGAAAATGGAAAACCATCTGGTGTGCTACTGACTCATCTAACAAACTTCGCACAATCAAGGATACTACTGCAACATGGCACTTTCCCCAGGAGTCCACAGTCCTATGTCACCTCCACATCGATCATACCAGGTTAACTCATAGCTTTATTTTCTTAATGAGCCACTCCCACATTGTGGTTGTGGAGCCTTATAGAAAGTAGCTCATATCTTGATGGAATGTCACCTTCTTTGGCTCTCCATGCTAATTATGGACTTCCAGATTCATTGTGTCCTAATAGTGGTGGTTGATTCATGGATGGTTTACCTTGTTCTGACTTTTCAAACAAATTTCGGGCTTGCAGCCGGTCGTCGTTCAATACTTCGCGCGATATTTCAACTGGGCACCTGCCAGTCATTTTCAGGTGAGCCGTCGCAGACTGGCGAAAACGTCGTCCGTTCCGCAATATATAGCGTACTGTAACTATTCTGCGCATACGTGGAAAACTTGATAGTTGAACTACACTGCCCGCCGGCAGCGCCCCCGCTGGTGGAATAGCGGTACTCAGTCGCCCTCTGCGTTGTTGTTTGCCACGGTGGTCGACGCAATCTGTCGTCTTCGATTTGAGCAAATCGTGGAGATGATGGGATTCCATGCACTGTCCAGCTGGTAGCCGCTGTCACGGTTTAACAGATTTTCCACCAGTCGTATTTCTACGGATTCTTTAATAATGGAGTCCCAGAAAGACGTTGCTGTGGACAGAATCATTGTTTTCTCATACTCCATCAAATGTCCAGTAGAAATACAATGTTCAGCAATAGCGGACTTGCTTGTATGCAAAAGATGAGTGTAATGTTGATGTTCAGCGCAGCGTTCTTTCACGGTGCGTGTAGTTTGACCTATGTAAACCATACCACATTGGCACGGTATCTTGTAAATTCCGGCCTTTCGTAGTAACAGATTGTCCTTAACTGATCCCACCGGTTCTGACTTTTCTCCGTGAGAGTTGTCTCTGTTCTCAGTTGTAAAGTTTCAGTCTATCTACAGAGCAGGGACAGTGTGGTAACGGATGGGCAATCTTCCCTGTGTGCTAGATCTGTTGGTTCCCTAACTCTCCATGACCAGGCTACTCTTTCACCTCTATTTTACAATGTTTTAATTGCTTTTAGATTCAGTTTGCCTCCTTTCTGCTATAGCCAGCTTTCTGTTCTAGGTGTCGCACTCTGTTAAATAGCGTGTTCAGCAAAGTCCACCAATAACATAATGTGCATATCCCAGAAGACTGTCACAAGCACTTTCCTAGCAGATTGAGTCACTTTGAATTTTTATATATGTCCTGGAGAACCATTATGTTTCCACTGCCTAGACATGCTTGGTTTGGGGGTGCAGTAATAGGTCCACAACTTATCACCAGTGAAAATCATCATTCACTCACTCTTGTGGTTGTCAATCGGGTTCTTAGGTCCCAGCTAGCAATAACTTTTCGAAATTTCAACATACACTGTGATCAAAAGAATTTGGACACACCCAAAAGCATACATTTCTCATATTAGGTGTGATCAAAAGAATTTGGACACCCCAAAAAGCATACATTTCTCATATTAGGTGCATTGTGCTGCCACCTACTGCCAGGTAATCCATATCAACAACCTCAGTAGTCAGTAGACATTTTGAGGGAGCCGACTGGGGCACTACGCAGAAGTCATGGACTTTCAACATGGTCAGGTGATTGGGTGTCACTTGTGTCATACGTCTGTACACAAGATTTCCACACTCTTAAACATCCCTAGGTCCACTGTTTCTGATGGGACAGTGAAGTGGAAATGTGAAGGGACACATACAGCACAAAAGCGTACTGGCTGACCTCATCTGTTGACCTACAGAGACCACCGACAGGTAAAGAGGGTCGTAATGTGTAACAGGCAGACATCTATCCAGACCATCACACAGGAACTCCAAACTGCATCAGGACTCACTACAAGTACTATGACAGTTAGGCGGGAGGTGAAAAAACTTGGATTTCATGGTCGAGTGGCTGCTCATAAGCCACACATCATGCCGGTAAATGCCAAGTGACACCTTGCTTGGTGTAAGGAGTGTAAACATTGGATTATTGGACAGTGGAAAAATGTTGTGTGGAGTGACGACTCATGGTACACAATGTGGCGATCCGATGGCAGGGTGTGGGGGTATGGTGAATGCCCAGTGAACATCATCTGCCAGCATGTGTAGTGCCAACAGTAAAATTAGGAGGTGGTGGTGCTATGATGTGGTTGTGTTTTTCATGTTTTGCATGGCACTATCACAGCTCAGGCCTACATTGATGTTTTAAGCACCTTCTCGCTTCCCACTGTCGATGAGTGTTTCGGGGATGGCAATTGCATCTTTCAATATGATCGAGCACCTGTTCATAGTGCACGGCCTGTGGCAGAGTGGTTGCACTACAGTAACATCCCTGTAATGGACTGGCCTGCAAAGAGTCCAGACCTGAATCCTGTAGCACACCTTCTGGATGTTTTGAAACGCCGACTTTGTCCCAGGCCTCACCGACTGACATCAATACCTCTCCTCAGTGCAGCACTCCGAGAAGAATGGGCTGCCATTCCCCAAGAAACCTTGAATGTACGCCTGTGAGAGTGGAAGCTGTCATCAAGGCTAAGAGTGGGCCAACACCATATTGAATTCCAGCATTACTGATGGAGGGTGCCATAAACTTGTAAGTCATTTTCAGCTAGGTGTCTGGATACTTTTGATCACATAGTGTATCCTGAACAATATTGTACGCTACAACACAGGGAATGTTGAATTGCTGTGACAAGATTCACAGTTGCACATTGTCAATTATTCGAAATTGCTACCTCAGTGGCTCAGACATTCTGTGGGGTTGTAGCTGTTACTGGCCGCCTGGTGTGTGGTGAACCAGTAGAGTTCACATGGTCCTCTTGGACAAATGCACACGAGGCATTGCAGTGGCCCATATATTCATATCCTTACATACCATACATGTCCCTGTGAATTTCAATCGGTTTATGCCCTTCAGCCCACAAATATGACTACGCTGCTCTTCACAAATTGACAACAGTAACATGCACAATGTTTTTGTTTCATAGTTCAGGCTTCTCGTGCTAGAACTGCACATGAAAACAAAATACCCAGTGTAGCACAAACTTCAAACAGTATTGTTGGGAAATTCCATCATTCCAGCTGCGGTACCAGGGGAGTAAAGTATTATTTTGCATTACTTTCCATTCCTTCCTCCTACTAGCCATACAGAAAAAAATGTAAAGAAAAGAAAGAGCAGGACTTTTTTGTAGGAAATTTAATGTAGCTAAATTTTGTACTGGGATATATTTTCTTTGGAGGCCACAGCTTTGAGTTATTCAAGATAAATGTTCAACAGTTACCTCCAAAGCACCTCCACCCCACACTCATCATTCACCAATCAGGATTTGTAGATATTGTTCATGGCAATACCTCCTACCACCGTAGAAAAATTTTCATCTACATGAACTATTCCCAATATCAAAATTCCTTGGTTATTATTGATTAGGCTGTTACAACACCAGCATAATTGGCTGCTTAGTTAACATTATTAATTTAAATATGCGTGTGAAAGTAATAACCTTTGTGATCAGTATGTGAAATTGATTACATTGACAATTTGATCCATTCTTAACCCTTACAGGCCCAGTAGATTCATAGTCAGAAGGCCAGTTGAATACAGTGATGTAATTGTTCATTTTATGCTATTAAAATTCAAAAAAATATTAGGAAAGATTTACACAAACATCAGTTTTACAATTTGTAAGTGCTCAACTGTGCCAGTAGTGCAATAAGGTCAGTCAACGAAGACCATCAAATGTTGAGTGTGGGAAGTAATTGATGCAGTTGCAAATATTTGTGCAGTGGTATGAGGGAGTGCCGTGAACAAAATACTAAAAATCCTGACCAGTGGGGGCTGAGTGTGGGAGTGGGGGTTTGTTTGCAGGTCACTTTTGTGTGTATTTATTGAATAACTCTAAAACTATGGCCTCTAGTCAAAACATATCACAGTACAATATGTAACTACATTAAATTTGCTACTAAAAGGTTCTGTTCAATTTTTTCTGTAGAATAAATAATTTGCATGTAGCAAGCGAGAGAACGGGAAAGTCTTGTTCGTGGTTTATGAAGGCTAGTGATAACATTGCAGGTTGTGTAAAACAACAGCAGAGGGGACAGCTGAATCATCCCACATACGTATTCTGCAAAAAGGGAAACATTGTTAGCAAAAATGTTGGAAAAACTCTTCTTAACTGATTTACTTTATATTTTTAAACTGTACACTAATAAATATTCTTTGGTAAAACAGATCGTGACAAAGAAAATGCTGTGGTGTGCGGTGAAAATGTGTGGTTTTGCTTTCTTTTTTGCAGCCAGTTTTAACTGTGATAGCAGGGCATTAGAGAAATTACTGATGCCATATATATTCTTTCTCCTCAAAGATGATCGTAAGCAAAAATTGTGTACACAACACTGTACTGTTTGGTTTTCCTCTTTGTCAACAGCGTAACAGAAAAAGAAAAGTTGTATTTATGACTCATCTGATTGTGATTAGGATGCTTCTGTGGAATCTGAATGATCCAAAACTCTTTAATCCTGCACATTCACATGTTAAAACTATGCAAAATACTATCAATAAAGTGCTGTGAGGAGGATATGAGTAGAGAGAGGAGGGGGGAAGGAGTTTGGAATTTAGCAGTTGCAGAATATCCTTGTGTTCACTAATTCTGAATAAATCTGGAGATGCACTTGAAACATAGGCACAGTGACAGTAGTCATTAGTGCCAGCCACCTTTTTTAAGATTCCATACTAATTGTAGTACAGGGTGAGTACAAAGTCTTTTCCTGATTATAAAAATTTATAACAGAATAACCGTTTGACATAATAAGTTACATTTGATGCCATTGCATAGGTTAGTGTTACTAGTTGTTGTGGACTGTTAGGTCACGTTAGTTGCTGGCGAAATGGCGTTGAAGTAGGAGAAAGCACAATGTGTGCTTTGGTTACATGAAATGAAATCGCCCATAAGTGTACAGCGTAAATGTCAGGCTTCTCATGGACGCAGCATTTCTGAAGTTAAATCAATAAAGCAATGATATGCAAAGTTTAGCGAAACAGGCAGCATTGAAGATCGTCCTCAAAGTGGCAGGTCTCGTGTGAGTGATGCAACTGTTGATCGCATTCGGTAATCATTTCAACAGAGTCTCTCTAAATAAACTCGTTAAGCATCACGTGAACTTCAAATACCACAAGCAAGTGTGGTGAAGATTCTTCATGAAAGGCTTAGGTTGCATGCTTACAAAGTGCAAGTCGTGCAAGCTTTGTAACCGAATGATTTTCTGACACGCACTGAATTTACAACTGAGATTCTCAACAGGATTGATGGCGCTAACAATTACTTAAATTGCATGTGCTTTACTGTTGAATCCACCTTTCATGTGAGTAGAATGGTAAATAGGCATAATGTCTGTATATGGGGTTCAGAGTCTCCACATGCTACTGTACAGTTACAGCGAGACAGCAAAAATGTGAACGTTTGGTGTGACCTCATGCGTAACCAGGTTTTTGGACTGTTTTTCTTCGCGGAAAAATCCCTTACCACTAACATTTACTTAGACGTTTTGCAACAGTTCATTGCCCCACAGTTAGAAGAATATCAACCATGGATAATTTTCCAGCAAGATGGAGCACGCCCCCCCCCCCCCCCTCACTGGGCTTTGATAGTGCGTTATTTCCTGGATGAAACATTTCTGGATCGGTGGATTGGAAGGAACAGTCCAACACCCTGGCCACCCCGCTCTCCAGACATTACGCCCCTTGACTTTTTTTTTCTGGGGCTATGTTAAGGACAGTTGCTGACGTTGACGAACTGAAGGCTAGGATTCAAGCTGCTGTGGGTACTGTGAAAGAACACGTTTTACGAAGCAGCTGGCAGGAACTGGAATACTGCCTCAACATTCTCTGAGCTACCAAGGGACCACACGTTGAGGTTTACTAAAGTAAATCGTCTCAAAAAACTAGTAACACTAACCTATGTAACGACATCAAATGTCAATTATTATGTCAAACAGTTATTATGAAATAAATTGTTATAATCAGGGCAAGACTTTGTGCTCACCCTGTATATAACTAAGTAAGGCAATCAGATGAGACATAATAATGAAACAAAGCACTTAATAAAGAGAAATCCACACTACAATATGCTCAAAAATACGTACAGGGTTGCAAAACTGGATGTTGCACAACTTCTCAATTAATGCCACCCGAAGGAGTATGCTAACTGTTAATCCCTAAATAGGACCTGGATGAGATGCAGAAGTTTAATAAGCAGTTGACAGTTTTATCATATCTGTTGTGAATGGAGGGCAAATCCTCACGTACTCATGGGGTGCTCTCATGCCAAAACTAGGTGCAGTATTTCAAACGTGATGTTCAGGAGGGAGGAAATATATGGGGGTGGGGGGCAGTGTCTGATCTGGAGGCGTGTTAGCAGGCACAAAGGAAGTACATTACAGGTAGATGGTAGAAATCTAAAATTGTAATTGAAAAGGATTCACTAGAAACACATTCAGAAAAATAAGTAATTGTAAATGGATGGATTATTATGTTAGGATGTAACAGAATGGCTGTCCTTAAATTATTAGCACATGAAATATGGAATCTTGTTTAAAAGTGAAATTCAATGGAGAGAACTAACAAATTATGAAATATAATAGCTGGCCAGGAGATAAAAATATGTAGTGCTGCCAGTAAACACACACAAAGTAAAACCGATCCACTACACATGTTTCAGAACTAATAGTGCCTTCTTTGGGGAGGAGAGAAATAGGGTAGGAAGGTTGAAAACGAAGGACAGGTCACTCGGACTCCATGAGAGTAGCTAGAAATGAAGGAGTAGTCATCAGAGAAATGGCTCAAAGATGGTACATTGTTAAGTGCCAAGCCAGCTTAAGTACAGAGATGATAAGGACAGAGTGAGGAGTAAGGGTGGGTTAGGGGAAAGAGAAATGAACAATGCAATTAAGAATTAGATCCAGAGTGGTGTCAGGGTGCAAGGATGTGCTGGAAGGCAAGTTCCCATCTATAAAGTTCAGGGAAACTGCTATTGGGTGGGAAGATCCAAATAACCTGTGGGATATTCTAGCATTTGTAGACATAGAGAAAGCTTTTGACAATGTTGACTGGAATACTCTCTCTCAAATTCTGAATGTGGCAGGGATAAAATACAGAGAGCGAAAGGCCATTTACAATTTGTACAAGAAGCAGATGGCAGTTATAAGGGTCGAGGGACATGAAAGGGAAGCAGTGGTTGGGAAGGGAGTGAGACAGGGTTGTAGCCTATCCCCGATGTTGTTCAATCTGTATATTGAGCATGCAGTAAAGGAAACAAAAGAAAAATTTGGAGTAGGTATTAAAATCCATGGAGAAAAAATAAAAACTTTAAGGTTCGCTGATGACATTGAAATTCTGTCGGAGACAGCAAAGGACTTGGAAGAGCAGTTGAACGGAATGGACAGTGTCTTGAAAGGAGGATATGAGATGAACATCAACAAAAGCAAAATGAGGATAATGGAATGTAGTCAAATTAAATCAGGTGATGCTGAGGGAATTAGATTAGGAAATGAGACACTTAAAGTAGTAAAGGAGTTTTCCTATTTTGGGAGCAAAATAACTGATGATGGTCGAAGTAAAGAGGATATAAAATGTAGACTGGCAATGGCAAGGAAAGCGTTTCTGAAGAAGAGAAATTTGTTAACATCGAGCATAGATTTAAGTGCCAGGAAGTTGTTTCTGAAAGTTTTTGTATGGAGTGTGGCCTTGTATGGAAGTGAAACATGGACGATAAATAGTTTGGACAAGAAGAGAATAGAAGCTTTCAAAATGTGGTGCTACAGAAGAATGCTGAAGATTAGATGGGTAGAACACATAACTAATCAGGTGGTACTGAATAGGATTGGGGAGAAGAGGAGTTTGTGGCACAACTTGACTAGAAGAAGGGATCGGTTGGTAGGACATGTTCTGAGGCATCAAGGGATCACCAATTTAGTATTGGAGGGCAGCGTGGAGGGTAAAAATCATAGAGGGAGACCAAGAGATGAATACACTAAGCAGATTCAGAAGGATGTAGGCTGCAGTAGGTACTGGGAGGAGATGAAGCTTGTACAGGATAGAGTAGCATGGAGAGCTGCATCAAACCAGTCTCAGGACTGAAGACAACAACAACAACAACAACAACAACCACAACAACAACACATTGGGGGAACAAACTGTATTAGTCAGAGGATGAGAGAAAATATTGCCCAGTGCATTTTTTTTGTGAATAAGATATGTGGAATAGGTGATGGGGAATGGGAAGCTGGTAGAGGTTGTTGGTGTAGATTTGGAGATGGAGCAGATACACTTCTACACATGCCAGTGCTGTAGGGAAAGGATTATTTGATGTGGAAGGTGTGGCAGCTGTCGAAGTATAGATATTGTTGCTTATTTGTTGGTATTACATAGACTTAAGTTTTGAGTGTGGGCTTCAGTGAGGTGGTCAGGGACAAGGAAGGTGGCTTAGTGTTAGGAAAAGGACCAGGTGAATCTGAGTAAGGGAAAGGAGTTAAGTTGTTGCAACAAGTGGAGTTCTTCTTTCACGTTAGTCCAGACCACAAATATATCAATTAATGTGAACAAAACCAGGGAGATCCAGTTTCTGCGTTTTAAGAAATGCCTGTTCCATGGAGCTCATGAAAATGAAAATGTCGGGATACGATAGCGCCATCCTGTTTTGCATTGCAGTTCCCTGATTCATTTGTAGTTCTGGCTCTCAAAAGTAAAGTAGTTTGGGGGTAGGATGAAGTTGTTAAGGTGACAATAAATTACAAGGGTTTAGAAAGACTTTCAGGCAACATTTGGGAGAGGATATGTGTATGTGGGATAATTGTATAAAGCAGTCGCATCAATTGTGTCAAGAGTTCAAGGTGGGGTGAGATGTGGGAATGATTTAAGACATTCTGGGAAGTGATTGGTGTCTTTTATGTAGGCTGGTAGCTCTGTGTTAAGAGGTGGGGATGTTGGGCAAACAGGGTTGAGGTGCGTTTTGTGGGAGCTTTAAATCCAGCATCTATGAGACATCCAGGATGTTGGTATTTGTATATTTTGGGAAATAAAAATTGGAGTTGCATTAATTGGGAAACGTGATGAGATGCTGGAAGCAGCTGTGGGCCATTGTGAGGGTCTAATATTTTCTGGGTTTTCCACAGCTCAGTTTGAATGGATGGAATTGGGCCATCAGGAACAATTTTGTGTATTGAAGTTTCTAAGAAAGGTTGGTCTCATCTGCCACACTCTCCTTATATTCAGGTACTACAGTGGTTGAGCCCTTATGCACAGGGAGGAAGGTGACAGTGATCTACCTTCTGTTCATAAATAACTTGGATCTCAGCAGGATTAAGGTGTGGGTTTTGGTGATATTTTATTTTTAGAAAGGATTGAAAGGCAATGCTGAATGTGAATAATTCCTGGATTGCTTGGAGAGGATGGCTTTGGAGAGTAGCAGAAGGACGCCTTTGAGATTTGGACTGGAACTATTCTAGACAGGGGTTTATGCTCACTAGGTTATTTCTTGGTTAGAATTAAGTGGTGAATGAGAGGAGATATTTTTCTAGGTCATTATGGTTGTATTTGCGGCTGAAGGTTAGGCCTTTGGGAAGAACAAATGTCGCAGGATCAGAGAGGGACTTGGATGAGAGGTTAAAGTTGTGAGGCATTGGAGTTTAAGTAAGGTTATGGCTGGGCTTGACTAGAGATGTATTTGGACTTGGAGAATGAGTAAGGAGGGCAAGCTACTCATGTTCTCCATGGGGTTGGGAAGAGGGTAGTTGATTGGTGACAGTGTTGAAGATGGTAATTGTTGGAGAATGACACTGCTCTTGAGGTACTTGACAAACAAGCTGTGGATAACCATTTTAGGTAGTGTGCGGCATTTAGTTTGTGGCTTTTCAGAATTGCACTGCCAGTGCTACCACATACTGGAGTTGAATGGTGGAGCATTTGAAGCAGAGGTAGCAGCTACTGGGAGTGGTAGTTGGCAGAGGCAATGTACTGGTCAAGGACAGGGTGGACATAACCTAAGAATTGATCAGTCTTGAATTTAAGGGTAGCCTTTTGGAAGGATGGCGACTTTTAAAGTAAGGTATTTGGGAGCTTCACCAAATCTCAAGCAGGAATGGAGGAAAAGGGATTGTTGTGTGGCATTGGTGAGAGCATGCTCATAGAAAGAATGTAGGCATTGAGATATGGGGTCAGGGGACATGATGAAATTACTGAAAAAATGAGAGATTATTTGGACTGGTGTACTTGAATAAGGGAGGAAAAATGTTAATGTCAGGTGAAGGGGTCATGTGCATGGATAAATATGACACTGAAAAAAATGTTCAGAAAATAACAGAAAAGTAGATAGTCATGAATTGTACTGCTGAAAAGCAGAGAAGACTTCGTGGAAATATGAGTTGGTTGCTAAATCTGAAAGAGCACTAACCAAATGTGAAAAGTTGTTGATAAACCAGGAAAAGTGAGTGCCAAACACAGAGAAAAGATAGTGAAACAAAGGTGAGGATTGCTAAACAGTGAAAAGACATAATTAAACCATAAACTGCAGCATAAAGAAAAAGTTCATCAGTTAAAAAAAAAGAAAGCAAAAAAAGAATGTGAAGTATAGAAACAAATCAATTAAGAAAGAAGATAGGCAAAGGAAACATGGTGGTCAGCAAACTAAGAGAGATTATCACAAAGCTGGTAAAAAATATTGTGAACTCTAAAAAATCACTGAATGTGGAAAAAATCATTGATGACATGAAAGAAGATGCCCATATGATGAAACTGATGAAGAATTCATTCGTCACTGAAAGAATGAGAGAAATTTGACTGTAAAATTGAAATGAATGATAAATTTTCTGAAAACATAACTGAAAAGCAACTAAGACTGCAGGGAAATGGGAGAAGATAGCTAAATGCAGAAAAACAACAGCTGTGCAATAAAAAATTGCCTATGGTTGACAGAAATATTATCTCGGAACAGAGAGACATGATCATTGATCAATGCAAGAGAATAGCCAAACAGTGAAAGTGGATTGCAAAACAGTGAAAGGATGATACAAACAAGAATTGAATTACTACACACTGAAATAATAAGCTAAATAAAGAAGAAAGATCACAAAATAAAGGTCGCAGTCAAACCTAACAACATTCCAAAACCATTATTCCTGTCCCAAGTTTCCTACCCATACAATTGACCTCACTATAAAACCCAACCCATGCTCCCAGCCACCACCATCTACTCCAGCTAAACCACTGGTCAATTTTATAATATCAAAGTCAGAGCAACTTGTGAATCCATGTGTCAACTGACTTGTGTTAACTGCACAGTATTTTATATAGACATGATCACCGTGAAACTGGCTGTGTATGATTACGGATAGAACTGTCCACCTTAGGGACACCCTATACCCAGTTGCTGAATATACTTTATCAGTGTACCTCCTGCTTTCTTCATTATTATTTTTGTTTACACACACACACACACACACACACACTTCCTGGCGAAACATGTGGAGCACCCAGAAGACGTGGTCAATGTCAATGTAACTTTGTACATAAACACACCATTGGCAGGTATGTAAGAGATTAGAGTTGCAATTCTCTGTGATACATAGAATCTCCACCAGAGTACATTAGTGTTGTTACCAGACCTGGTAGGGTGTGAAGGGGTGTCAACAGTGACAGCTGTTGAGTGATCACCGTGAAGGACACAGAGGCATCAAATATTTGTATGAGACAGCATTATCAGCACCTTACTGAGTTTGCAGTTGGTGGGTCTCTATTTGGCCAGCTGATTGAATTGTGCAGTATCCATATTTGTGAGGCATTTGGATGTGACAGTGGACTGATGTCAAACTGCTTAGGAATGTGATGGCTGACAGTGGCCCAATGTTGGACTGCATAGGAATGTGGTGGCATACAGTGGCCTGATGTCGGAATGCTTAGGAATGTGATGGCAGGCATGTTCTTGTCAGTGTTCCAGTTGACCAAGTCTGACCACAAGAGAACCTCAGTATATTGTGCACCAAGTACATCATAACTAGGGAGACCATATCTACAGACACAAGAAGCAGGATCTACCACTTATGCAACATAATATTATCAAATTATCAAATTGAACCCATCTGTTTTTATTTGCTTTTTGTAGCTGATTAAAAGAAGATGCAACAAGTGTAACAATCATTCAGTCAACACCTTAACACTTTAAATATGCTGAAATATAATTATGGTGAATGATAAAATCTAAATATGGTGGAATATAATAAAATATATTTTTCATGTGAATGAATTGCTGTTAACATCTTTGCATTTCTCAGAAGTGTCTCATAGAGTTCTGCACAGTTCTGATTTAAATTAAAGTCTCTGGCTTATGTCTGGATTTTTCATGGGTGCACACGTTGTTCATTGTATAAAATCCTCATTCTGTTGGGAAATTTGTAGCAGGGCCGCATAAAATAAACTCTTAAGGTATTGCAGACATTCCCATAATCAATATTTAACATATCAAATTTTGTAAATCTGTCAACTCATCTTAGATGAGTTGATTTGTGACTTGCATTCCATTCCTTTAACATGCTCTCTAACATTTGAAATTTCGTAAAAAAAGTTTGTTCCATGAATTTCCTTTCCAGCGTATTTAAGTACAGAATCCTAACACATCTTAACATGACACCACTCAGCTCCGCATTCAGGGTAGCACAATAAAGCACTTCGAATTCAGGAAAATGTCCACTCCACTGTCCCAATATTGTGTAAAAGCGAAATAAAATACTTTCACACTCACTCACTCACTCACTGGTCATACCGGACTGGAGAGTCCATTACCGCAGCAACCTATTTTCGCCATCTGTCCCTGTCTTGGGCTATTTCCTTCACATTGTCCTCCCCTCTACGCCTTGGTCTCCCCACAGGACGCTTTCCCTCTAAGTGCCCGACCAGTACTCTGCGCACTGCCCTGCCCTCATCCATTCGAGCTACGTGACCCGCCCATTGCAGCATACGTGATTTAATAATACTGATTATGCCAGGGCTTGAATAAAGTTCGTGAACTTCTTTGTTATGCAGTTTTCGCCACTCTCTGCTAATATCATCCCTTTTTGCTCCGAAAATTTTCCTCAAAATTTTGTTTTCAAATACTTAAAACGGCTTTTCATTTTGCGCAGTGAGAGACCAAGTCTCACACCCATACAGCATAACTGGTCGAATAATAGTTTTGTATATTCTAATCTTTAAATTCGGATTCAATCTCATTTCTCGATGTGATGTCCACACCTAGATACTTGAATGTGTTCAGTTTTTCAAACTGCATGTCTCCGACTCTTAACATTTCCTGATCTACTGCTGTTTGCATTCTAGTAGTAACCAGGTATTTAGTTTTGTCTTCACTTATCCTTAGACCTACATCTTCACTAGCCTTGATAATGCCTTCGCATTTGCTGTTACAGATTCTTTCCTATCACTAATCATGATTAGATCATCTGCATACCCTAATATCTTAATATTTCTATTTAACTCCACACCCCCTCTGATTTATCTTCTTCCATTTGTACAATATATTCTAGGACTAAATTAAAAAGTAGAGGAGAGAGGGCATCTCCCTGCTTAAGTCCGTTCTTTATTACAAATTCTTCTGACTCCAATTTCCCCACGTATACTCTACCTTTTGCCACATGGCTTTTAAAATTAGAAACACTGACTAGGCCTTCATTATCCAGCATTTTTGATTTTGTGTCTACTACTGAGGATATAAATACTCAGTCCAATCTATTTGAAAGCTTTTACCTAAGATCATCAAGTATTTGAAAGTTTCGACTGTAGTAACATGCTGTTCCTTTAATGATTGTATGTCAGACTGCTTCATCACCATTGGGCATTTGTTTTGAGATAGAAACTATTACATCAATGCAGGAAATATTTTCAGTATTCGTTCAACTGAAGGTAGCATAGAAAGCCACCTTTTTCTACTGTAACCAAGTACTGTAGAATAAGCAGTTTCTACAAAATTGCTAAATTCTTGCAAGGAGGCCTCATGTATGGTGTTTGTGTGGAAATAAGAATAAATTTTATGAATTATACTTTCAAAACTGATTAGAATACTGGCTGTAGCACTTTGAATTTTATTGCTAATAATGTGGGCACTGTAACCTATTCCAACAAATGGTCCCTCAAGCATTTTCTGAATGACGGAATTTACATTATTACTGCCTTTCTGTGAAGCACCCCTGAAGTTTATATTTGTGTTGTCTGCAGAAAGTCCAACAATTTTCCTTCCAAGATTATGATGTCTCAGTGCTTTCAGAATAGATGAAGAAAAAATATCAGAATTTACTCTGAATTTTTCTGGGAAATCCAGAACTTTCGCTTTTACTCCTGTATTGAAATCAAAACAGTGAATCAGCTGAGGAAAATGTTTTGTTGAATTGTGATTGGAAGAGTCTATGTACATAGTAATATAATTCATCTTCTTCATTTGTCACAATAGCCTGCCATTTACTTTTCACACACAAATCTTATAGTCAAAACACTTTTGAACCAACTTATTGTGCAGTCCATCAATTTAATGTCTGTTTATGTTGAATGGTGTGGAAGGCAAAACAGTCTTCAGCAGCTGCAGATTTGCTGCTTGGAAGAAAGTTTTAGTACATGGCGGATACAGCAGGATCATCAGCCATCGCCGGCCGCTGTGGTCGAGCAGTTCTAGGTGCTTCAGTCCGGAAGTGCATGGCTGCTACGGTCGCGGGTTCGAATCCTGTCTCGGGCATGGATGTGTGTGATGTCCTTCAGTTAGTTAGGTTTAAGTAGTTCTAAGTCTAGGGGACTGATGACCTCAGATGTTAAATCTCATAGTGCTTAGAGCCATTTCATCAGCCATCCTATGTTTATTTTTTTGTGTGTGCCCAGATATTTCAGTTCATCCTCTGTTCACTTTTGTGAATGCAGTAGAACATTTTGGGCAGTGAGCATTCTGCATTAGCCGTATAATTACTGACAAAATAGAATTTTGCAAGATAGTTTACAGGATGATATTGGAATGCAGGATATTTTTAAGATTTTCTAATCTCTTGGGAGGCTGTGGGATAAAGCTAAAAAAAAGCCAAGTATCCTGTGAAATGCAGGACATCTGGTGACCCTAATCGTAACCCTTTCACTTCCACCTGTCATCTGAGAACAAGTAACGGACTCTTAGCAACATTCTATGTTATCCTGCACCATTGATCAGATACCAGCAGCAGCCAGACTAAGAAATGTCCCATGAATAGATTGCGATTAACACCACACCACAAACAGCTGCTTTCGGAATGGTGCCATGAGTGGCAAGGATGGACTGCTGGTGAATGGCACCACATTCTGTTCAGTGATTAATCACGATTCTGTACTATCCCAGATGATTGTCGCTGGCAAGTCTGGCAGCGATCTGAGGAGAGATCTCATTCTTCCACTGTTTTGGAGTGGCACAGCTGTATTACTCTTGGCTTCATGGTGTGTGGGGCCAGTGGATAAGACTTCAGCTCACTACTGCTAGTGCATTAGGTTGAGGTACACCCATATTCATCAGGATCCTTATATCTGGCTGAGATAGAATGTGCGTGGGACCAGGTCGGACATAAACTCTGTTCCAGTGCCAGTATCCTGGGTATCAAGAACCAGTTACAACAGTTCTGGCCCAGCTTGCCTCAGAAGGGGACACCCTTTCCAATCAGATATATGGATGCATCTAGGACATATGGGGTGCAACGTCAGTCATACTGATAAGTAGGGTCATACTACCAATTTCTTTGTAAATTTGACTCAAAATTGATTGCATTATTAACAATGTTAGGAAAGAACAGATTGCTACTCACCATAAAAATGACACTTTGAGGTATGGACAGGCACAACAAAGGGATTGTTGCAGGTTTAGCTTTTGACCAAAGCCTTCTTCAGAAAATAACGCGCACACACACACACACACACACACACACACACACACACACACACACACACACACATTATATATAATAGAGGGAAACATTCCACGTGGGAAAAATATACCTAAAAACAAAGATGAGACTTACCAAACAAAAGCATTAGCAGGTCGATAGACACACAAACATACACACACAATTCAAGCTTTCGCAACAAACGGTTGCTTCGTCAGGAAAGAGGGAAGGAGAGGGAAACTCGAAAGAATGTGGGTTTTAAGGGAGAGGGTAAGGAGTTATTCCAATCCCGGGAGCGGAAAGACTTTCCTTAGGGGGAAAAAAGGACAGGTATACACTCGCGCGCACACATACACATATCCATCCACACATGCACAGACACAAGCAGACATTTGTAAAGGCAAAGAGTTTGGGCAGAGATGTCAGTCGAGGCGGAAGTACAGAAGCAAAGATGTCAGTCGAGGCGGAAGTACAGAGGCAAAGATGTTGTTGAAAGACAGGTGAGGTATGAGCGGCAGCAAATTGAAATTAGAAATTAGCAGAGATTGAGGCCTGGCAGATACTGAGAAGAGAGGATATGCTGAAGGGCAAGTTCCCATCTCCGGAGTTCTGACAGGTTGGTGTTAGTGGGAAGTATCCAGATAACCCGGACAGTGTAACACTGTGCCAAGATGTGCTGGCCATGCACCAAGGCATGTTTAGCCACAGGGTGATCCTCATTACCAACAAACACTGTCTGCCTGTGTCCATTCATGTGAATGGACGGTTTGTTGCTGGTCATTCCCACATAGAAGGCTTCACAGTGTAGTCAGGTCAGTTGGTAAATCACGTGGGTGCTTTCACACGTGGCTCTGCCTTTGATCGTGTACGCCTTCCGGGTTAGAGGACTGGAGTAGGTGGTGGTGGGAGGGTGCATGGGACAGGTTTTACACCGGGGGCGGTTACAAGGGTAGGAGCCAGAGGGTAGGGAAGGTGGTTTGGGGATTTCATAGGGATGAACTAAGAGGTTACAAAGGTTAGGTGAACGGCGGAAAGACACTCTTAGAGGAGTGGGGAGGATTTCATGAAGGATGGATCTCATTTCAGGGCAGGATTTGAGGAAGTCGTATCCCTACTGGAGAGCCACATTCAGAGTCTGATCCAGTCCCGGAAAGTATCCTGTCACAAGTCGGGCACTTTTTGGGGTGGTTCTGTGGGAGGTTCCGGGTTTGAGGAGATGAGGAAGTGGCTCTGGTTATTTGCTTCTGTACCAGGTCGGGAGGGTAGTTGCGGGATGCGAAAGCTGTTTTCAGGTTGTTGGTGTAATGGTTCAAGGATTCCGGACTGGAGCAGATTCGTTTGCCACGAAGACCTAGGCTGTAGGGAAGGGACCGTTTGATGTGGAATGGGTGGCAGCTGTCATAATGGAGGTACTGTTGCTTGTTGGTGGGTTTGATGTGGACGGACGTGTGAAGCTGGCCATTGGACAGGTGGAGGTCAATGTCAAGAAAAGTGGCATGGGATTTAGAGTAGGACCAGGTGAATCTGATGGAACCAAAGGAGTTGAGGTTGGAGAGGAAATTCTGGAGTTCTTCACTGTGAGTCCAGATCATGAAAATGTCATCAATAAATCTGTACCAAACTTTGGGTTGGCAGGCCTGGGTAACCAAGAAGGCTTCCTCTAAGCGACCCATGAATAGGTTGGCGTACGAGGGGGCCATTCTGGTACCCATGGCTGTTCCCTTTAATTGTTCGTATGTCTGCCCTTCAAAAGTGAAGAATTTGTGGGTCAGGATGAAGCTGGCTAAGGTAATGAGGAAAGAGGTTTTAGGTAGGGTGGCAGGTGATCGGCATGAAAGGAAGTGCTCCATCGCAGCGAGGCCCTGGACATGCGGAATATTTGTGTATAAAGAAGTGGCATCAATGGTTAGAAGGATGGTTTCCGGGGGTAACAGACTGGGTAGGGATTCCAGGCGTTCGAGAAAGTGGTTGGTGTCTTTGATGAAGGATGGGAGACTGCATGTAATGGGTTGAAGGTGTTGATCTACGTAGGCAGAGATGCGTTCTGTGGGGGCTTAGTAACCAGCTACAATGGGACGGCCGGGATGATTGGGTTTGTGAATTTTAGGAAGAAGGTAGAAGGTAGGGGTGCGGGGTGTTGGTGGGGTCAGGAGGTTGATGGAGTCAGGTGAAAGGTTTTGTAGGGGGCCTAAGGTTCTGAGGATTCCTTGAAGCTCTGCCTGGACATCAGGAATGGGATTACCTTGGCAAACTGTGTAAGTAGTGTTGTCTGAAAGCTGACGCAGTCCCTCAGCCACATACTCCCGACGATCAAGTACCACGGCCGTGGAACCCTTGTCCGCCGGAGGAATGACGATGGATCGGTCAGCCTTCAGATCACGGATAGCCTGGGCTTCAGCAGTGGTGATGTTGGGAGTAGGATTAAGGTTTTTTAAGAAGGATTGAGAGGCAAGGCTGGAAGTCAGAAATTCCTGGAAGGTTTGGAATGGGTGATTTTGAGGAAGAGGTGGTGGGTCCCACTGTGACGGAGGACGGAACTGTTCCAGGCAGGGTTCAATTTTGATAGTGTCATGGGGAGTTGGATCATTAGGAGTAGGATTAGGATCATTTTTCTTCATGGCAAAGTGATATTTCCAGCAGAGAGTACGGGTGTAGGACAGTAAATCTTTGACGAAGGCTGTTTGGTTGAATCTGGGAGTGGGGCTGAAGGTGAGGCCTTTGGACAGGACAGAGGTTTCGGATTGGGAGAGAGGTTTGGAGGAAAGGTTAACTACTGAATTAGGGTGTTGTGGTTCCAGATTGTGTTGATTGGAATTTTGAGTTTTTTGAGGGAGTGGAGCTGGAAGTGGGAGATTGAGTAGATGGGAGAGACTGGGTTTGTGTGCAATGAGAGGAGGTTGAGGTTTGCTGGGAAGCTTGTGAAGGGTGAGTGAGTTGCCTTTCCGGAGGTGGGAAACCAGGAGATTGGATAGTTTTTTAAGGTGGAGGGTGGCATGCTGTTCTAATTTGCGGTTGGCATGTAGGAGGATGCTCTGAACCGCCGGTGTGGATGCGGGAGAGGAAAGATTGAGGACTTTTATTAAGGATAGGAGTTGATGGGTGTGTTGATTGGCTGAGTTGATGTGTAGGTGAAGGATTAGGTGGGTGAGGGCAATGGATTGTTCTGTTTGGAACTGGTATAGGGTCTGATGGAAAGAAGGGTTGCAGCCAGAGATGGGAACTTTAAGTGTGAGGCCTTTGGGGGTAATGCCAAATGTCAGACAAGCCTGAGAAAATAAAATATGCGAGCGTAATCTGGCTAGGGCGAAGGCATGTTTGCGGAGGGAATGTAAATAAAACTTAATGGGGTCGTTGTGGAGGTGTTGTGAGGGTGACATGGTATTAGAAGGTGGAAAGTGTAACATGAGGCTGAAATGAAAATGAAAATAAATATAAAAATATATGGGGAGAGATAAAGGTGAACTAGAAATCAAATGGAGATCTGGTGTGAAAAGAGGCGAAAAAGTGTTGGTTAGAGCTGGGTTGTGTTGATCCTGTGGTGAAATTGTGTAGGTAGACAATGATGTGCATAAAGGTTAGGTGGTTGTGTTGCCACCAAGACACGTTAAAGGGTGGAGAAATTCGGGAAAATTTCGAAAAAACTATGTGTAGATGTATTAAAAGGAGTGGTTTGGTGGTGGCAGATTATAGAAATGATGGCGTTAAAACCTGTGGGAAGCGGCTAAAAATGATCGGTGATGTGAGAAAAACGGAAATGGAAATAAAGAAAGTTATTAGAACTAGCCGAAAAGGTCGTTTAATAGGTGAAAGGAACTGTTCGTGAACTAGAAACGGTGGATTTTATAGCAGCGGTAGTGTTGAAAGCGGAAAAATAAAATTTTTTTTGGTTATGGTTTGGAAGTGGCTTACGTATTACTACGTATTATTGAGTATATATCGGCGGGATAAAATTGTATAGTAGATTACGGTAAAAAGGAGAAGGTGATTACAAAGTGAAACTACTGGCAAAAACAAGAGGAGGAAATAAGACGACAGAAAAGACTTCGAAATGCAACAGTGACAATAACAAACGTAATTGTTTGGTTCAAATTAATGATATGAATATAATAGAGGGAAACATTCCACGTGGGAAAATATATCTAAAAACAAAGATGATGAGACTTACCAAACAAAAGCGCTGGCAGGTCGATAGACACACAAACAAACACATACATACACACAAAATTCAAGCTTTCGCAACAAACGGTTGCTTCGTCAGGAAAGAGGGAAGGAGAGGGAAAGATGAAAGGATGTGGGTTTTAAGGGAGAGGGTAAGGAGTCATTCCAATCCCGGGAGCAGAAAGACTTACCTTAGGGGGAAAAAAAGGACAGGTATACACTCACGCACACACACACATATCCATCTGCACATACAGACTCAAGCAGACATTTGTAAAGGCAAAGAGTTTGGGCAGAGATGTCAGTCGAGGCGGAAGTACAGAGGCAAAGATGTTGTTGAAAGACAGGTGAGGTATGAGCGGCGGCAAATTGAAATTAGAAATTAGCGGAGATTGAGGCCTGGTGGATAGCGAGAAGACAGGATATGCTGAAGGGCAAGTTCCCATCTCCGGAGTTCTGACAGGTTGGTATCCAGATAACCCAGACGGTGTAACACTGTGCAAAGATGTGCTGGCCGTGCACCAAGGCATGTTTAGCCATAGGGTGATCCTCATTACCAACAAACACTGTCTGCCTGTGTCCATTCATGCGAATGGACAGTTTGTTGCTGGTCATTCCCACATAGAAGGCTTCACAGTGTAGTCAGGTCAGTTGGTAAATCACGTGGGTGCTTTCACACATGGCTCTGCCTGTGATCGTGTACGCCTTCCAGGTTACAGGACTGGAGTAGGTGGTGGTGGGAGGGTGCATGGGACAGGTTTTACACCAGGAGCAGTTACAAGGGTAGGAGCCAGAGGGTAGGAGTTCCACTTCCTCATCTCCTCAAACCCGGAACCTCCCACAGAACAACCCCAACAGTGCCCCACTTGTGCCAGGATACTTTCCGGGACTGGATCAGACTCTGAATGTGGCTCTCCAGTAGGGATACGACTTCCTCAAATCCTGCCCTGAAATTAGATCCATCCTTCATGAAATCCTCCCCACTCCACCAAGAGTGTCTTTCCGCCGTCCACCTAACCTTCGTAACCTCTTAGTTCATCCCTATGAAATCCCCAAACCACCTTCCCTACCCTCTGGCTCCTATCCTTGTAACTGCCCCCGATGCAAAACCTGTCCCATGCACCCTCCCACCACCACCTACTCCAGTCCTGTAACCTGGAAGGCGTACACGATCAAAGGCAGAGCCACGTGTGAAAGCACCCACGTGATTTACCAACTGACCTGACTACACTGTGAAGCCTTCTATGTGGGAATGACCAGCAACAAACCGTCCATTCACATGAATGGACACAGGCAGACAGTGTTTGTTGGTAATGAGGATCACCCTGTGGCTAAACATGCCTTGGTGCACGGCCAGCACATCTTGGCACAGTGTTACACCGTCTGGGTTATCTGGATACTTCCCACTAACACCATCCTGTCAGAACTCCGGAGATGGGAACTTGCCCTTCAGCTTATCCTCTCTTCTCGCTATCCGCCAGGCTCTGCCTTTGATCGTGTACACCTTCTGGGTTACAGGACTGGAGTAGTGGACACACACACACACACACACACACACACACACACACACACACACACACACACACATATCTGCTATCTGCAACAGATAGTGGAGGTAGCAAGCAGTCATGTGTGCATGAGTTGTGCTTGCTTGTGTGAATGTGTGTGTTTTATTTTCTGAAGAAGGCTTTGCTAAAAGCTGAATGATGTCACAGTCTTTTCATTGTGCATGTCTGTAACTCAACCTGTCATCTTTATGATGAGTAGCAATCTATCCTGTTATTAAAATTGCTGATATTCCAACCTGCGCTTCCCATTGTTTAATTATTGAAGTAACATCACATACCGTCTCAGCTGTGCAGCTTCATTTTGTTAGAATATGCGCCAGCCCTGACCACTCTTCCGACAGCCCCCCATTCATCTTTGCCTAGCCTTGTCCTTGCTACAGGTGAGTCCCTCTCATCAGGTCTCAGTGAAATGCCTTTCCTTTTCAACCTTCCCCAATATATCGTGCTCTCCTCCCTCAGGGCAGAATATTAGTTCTTAAAATTAAATAGTTTGTCAGTTTTACTGTTGTAGGTGTTTATTGGCAGTGCTACACATTTTACCTTCTTAAAATAAATATTGGCCAGCAATTCTGCCTCATAACTAGTTTTATAGCTGAATTTTCCTCTGATATAGAAAGCAGAGTTTCTCATTAACAGATAGTGTCACAGGTGTGAAATTAATCTCAGAATGGGGAACTTAACTTGTGTGGTTCCCACCAGAATCAATACTCAACTGATCCTTGTTCTTAACATTTGTAAATGATCTTCTGTTGACTTTAAAGGGTAATTGAAACACTATGTCTTCTGAAATCATAAGCATTGTAATTGAGAGTATATATTCAACTTTTTAAGTCACATTGTAAGTGATAGCTGAACAGGCCTACAACTAATGCACAACAAACAATTTAAGTCTTAATCTCACAGACACGTATCATGCAGCTCCAGAAAGCAAAAATTATCTACTTGAACCAGAAGTAGACCTTAATGGTCATATACTAAATGAAACATTGTTTCTAAAACTCCTTGTGACTCAGCTGAATAACTACATTGACCTAAAGACAAGGTGATTGACTTCTTTTGCATATTATCTTATGAGACAGTGCACATAAAGTAAATGAACTATTAATTCATTACACATGAGCAGCAAAAATACAGTCTAAAGAACATAAATACATTATGTTGCAGAGGCCACTTAGGGTCTTGGAATTATTATAATCACTTCCCAGTTCATTTATTTCCAGCTCTAAAAATCGATTTTAGCTGAACTGTGATGGCATCATCACAATAAAAGACACAATAACAATTTTCTTGTATACTTTATCGCTTTGTCTAGAGTTTGCCTTGAAGTTACATACTCTATTGGAAGAGTTTCAACAAGTTATCAAGTAATACACACACACAAAAAAAAAAAAGTTTTTCTTCACCCTGGTTCCCAGTTCTCGTGAAGACAGACGTTGACTGTGGATATTGTAGCACAGACACAGCCCCTTTGACTGTTCAGAGATGTCACTAAACCCGCCCAAAGATGTTAACAACCATGCATGAGCAGCGCCTATGGGCGGAGGGGGTCCGACAGCTGATCAGTTCCAGTCATTCCACCAGGAAGGAGATACATAGCTCATGTTGTCTGTAGTTCAACCATGCCTTAGACGGTCAATACTGTGGTGTGATCCTGTTCACATTGTTACTTTGTGCCAGAAAGGGCTCTCAACAAGGGAAGTGTCCAGGCGTCTCAGAGTGAACCAAAGCAATGTTGTTCGGACATGGACGAGATACAGAGAGATAGGAACTGTTGATGACATGCCTTGCTCAGGCTGTCCAAGGCTACTACTGCAGTGGATGACTACTACCTATGAATTATGGCTCGGAGGAACCCTGACAGCAACACTACCATGTTGAATGATGCTTTTCATGCAGCCACAAGATGTTGTGTGAAGACTCAAACTGTGTGCAGTAAGCTGCATGATGCGCGACTTCACTCCTGATGTGCGTAGCAAGGTCCATCTTTGTAACCAAAACCCCATGCAGTGCGGTACAAATGGGTCCAACAACATGCTGAATGGACTGCTCAGTTCTCATTGTTCGTTGTCTTCACCAGTGAGTGTTGCATATGCCTTCAACCAGACAATCATCAGAGACATGTTTGGAGGCAATGTGGTCAGGCTGAACGTCTTAGACGACACACTGTCCAGCGAGTGCTGCAAGGTGGAGGTTCCCTTCTGTTTTGGGGTGGCATTACGTTAGGCCGACATACGCCACTGTTGATCATGAAAGGCTCCGTAATGACTGTGCTATATGTGAATGCAATCCTCTGACTGATAGTGCAACCGTATCAGCAGCATAATGTTGAGGCATTTATCTTCATGGACGACAATTCGCGCTCCCATCATGCACATCTTGTGAATAATTTCCTTAAGGATAGTGGCATCACTCAACTAGAGTGGCCAGCATGTTCTCCAGACATGAACCCTCTCGAACATGCCTGGGATAGAGTGAAAAGGGCTGTTTAGGGTCGATGTGACCCACCAACCTTTCTGAGAGATCTACGCCGAATTGCCATTGAGGAGTGGGCAGTCTGGACCAAAGTGCCTTGATGAACTTGTGGACAGTATGCCACTGTGAATACACGCATGCATCAGTGCAAGAGGATGTGCTACTGGGTATTAGAGGTACCAGTGTGTACAGCAGTCTGGACCACCACCTCTGAAGGTTTCGCTGGATGGTGGTACAGCATGCAATGCGTGGTTTTCATGAACAATAAAAAGGGCAGAAATGATGTTTATGTTGATCTCTATTCCAATTTTCTGTGCAGGTTCCGGAACTCTTGGAACCGAGGTGATGCAAATTTTTTTTTTTGATGTGTGTATAAAGCATGTAATGAGAAATCCGAGTCTTCAGCAATTTACCTCTCATCTTGCTCAATGGCACAATGTTATGTTGTTTGTTTCTGCTAGGAAGCATGGTAGAGCACATGCAATATTATATTACTGCTAGCTATGCAGATGGTATGGAGGGAGATGATGCAGTGGTAGTGATGGGGGCTCCTTTGCATATGGGAGACCACGGTAGGGGAGGTGTAGTCCTAAACTTAGTTAGCTTCATATTCCGTGGATCATTTTACATGATAAATCATAATTATGTGGAACAGGTCATTTTGCTTTCAATCACAAATTAATTTGTGAACATGGATAAAGGTTTATAATTTTATTTTAATATATAGATGTGAACTGATAATTCTTACCCACCACCTTTTGCACATTGTAATAATAGAAATTCTTCTGTGGATAGAAACAGTTGTCGAGGAGATACTTTTCTGTTTGTTTTCAAATTTTACTTTTTTATATGTCAAACGGCTTAAGCCTTCACACAAATGCCTACCTTACAAAACTTGTAAGCTACAACGAGAGTGTCTGCAAACAGCCTTATTAATAGGTTATGCCAATGCGGCAAGTAATTCAACAAGTCAATGGATACAGGATTACACTGAAATTGCAAGAGAGGGAGCAATTTATTTTTGCCTCTTTGCACACATTTCTTCTTTCTGTTGCTGCCATGTTAAAATTAGCTTATTTTTCCAAACGCAGTGCGGTTTGCATAATTTCACCTCAGTAAAGTGATAAGGCAGTTGTAATTATAACAGAATACTGAAACAGTCTGCCGTTAATCAAACAGTTGAGGGCAAGTTAGATCAAAAGCTTATGAAAAGCTTATGCTTGGTTTAAAAATAGAAGTGATTCCTTCATTTATGTTGTTACAAACCCATACTCAATTTATATTTTACCAGCTATCAATGGTCCTTCAAATTATTACGTTATTTTATTCAACAAAACTCTGTAGTCAGTTGTGTATCACAGTAGATTGCATATTTGCTATGTTGGAAAACTCTCTCTCCTTCGTACACTATCATCTGCTAAAATTTATCTCAGTATCTCGAACCATTTATGAGATAGGGAGAATGTTATGAATATTTCACTTCCACTCTATCATTTGCTCACATGATCAGAAGTGAGTGCATGACATAAATTGATTTTGTCAAGATTGCTAATAGATATAGATTTCATATCAGCTTCGAAGAAAAATTTTGTATGTTAGATTTATATTGTGCACAGCAATACTGATCTATCACACTGAATCCAAACTCAGAGTAACCCCTATTTTTCATTGCAAACTATTTGAATTTTGTACAGTGCTTTACTAAATATAGAAATATCACAATAATTATAACCATTAATGAAATGATGAGCAGTTCATCATGAAGCTGATGAATCAGGCTATGACAGACATGAGAATCAATTTTTGATACCAAGTAGTTTCTTTAAAATCATTAGAGAAAGGCTGCAGGGCAACCAGTGTGCACACGCCTCCATTTCCACAGTGTAGCTGTGGCAAGCAGAGAATGTTTCATTCACAACTGATGAATCTCACGGCTCAGTAGGCAACAAACAATTGAGGCGACCAATCATTTAGAACAGAGAGGTGGACTCGCCCAGTGCTGAGAACAAGAATGCATTTTGTGCATGGGATAAGGTATCTCACATGAGCTCTACAAGCAGATATGTAAGGAAAACGTTTATTAAGGTCACATAACTTTGTCTCTCTGGTTTTGTTTGTATTCTGTATGCCCCTCCATTGGCTGTGGCATGTATGTGAATGGAGAATGACACACCTTTCATCTGGCAAATTCCACTGTGTCAGTGTCACCCACATATTATTTTACTTGGTGTTTATCAGTAGCATTCTTTTTTGAGCAGCACGTAACTACCCAGCAAGTAACATAAAGTTCATTATCTGCAGTCTCACAACCAGAAATAATTTATAGTCCTTTACTTTTAATGCTAGATCATCCTGCTTTCAGACACATGAATGTCATATTCTTGGTGTGATTTTTCAGTGGCACCATAACCTTGACCATTTTGGTAGAAAGCTGTGGCTTATTCTGTGATTCTTCAGTTTCTCCAGGTGTATTTGTTGATCAAACAGTCCAAGGGTGTACTGTGGTTCGTGATGTCTAATGGGCACAATATTTTGGCGATCAGACATGTTGCCATCGTCAGGTGTGCTGATGAACTGAGCTCCTGAGGGCATGTGACTGACTAACATCCCCTGCCAATGCAAGCAATGCAAGCCGCTCTATCCACTGTCCATGCCTGAGGTCGTGGAGATGCTACCGCAGGTGTCTGTGATGGCATTGATGTAAGTTCTCTGTCCACCCTCATTGCCAGGTTGTTTTATCTGCCAAGTCTTCTGAATTAATCTTGGTGCTGGTTCCCAAGCCTTGCTAAGAAGAATGGGGTACTAAAAACACTAGTACACAGGGGGCTTACCATTTCAGATGCAAAGAGTCTGCCCCAGGAGCTGGGACACCTCAGAACCGTGTTCTGAAAAAATGGGTACCCAGAATGATATATCAACTGTGCTCTCTGCCCCAACACAACAGTCAACCTGTGGAGATGCAAGAAGGCACAAAAGAAGAGACAACCACTGCCTTTATTCCGCATATTGGGCATACAGTCGGGAAAACTTGGATGCATATTGAAGAAGCACCAATTAAAAACTGTTTTGCTGCCCAATAAAACACGAGCATTATTGAGAAGCGTCAAAGGTGGTCTCCGCATGAGGAAGGCTGGTGTATACCAGATTCCATGTCACTGTGGGAAGACATATAATGGACAGACAGTGCGCACACCATCGAAGATCATTGTTGAGAACACCAGAGGCACACTCGAGGAATGAATCCCAACAAGTCGGAAGTAGCAGAGCACTGTTTGTCCAAGAATCACGTGATGGAGTACAAACGTACCAGGATTTTGGTACAGACTTCCAAATACTGGGACAGCGTCATTAGAGAGCCCATAGAAATTTGTACCAGTGATGATCTTATCAACCAAGGTTGCAGCTAAAATCTTAGCAAGGTTTGTGAACCAGCTCTAAGTTTACTTAATAAGACTCTCAGCAAACAAAACAATCTGGTGGTCAGTGTGGACAGAGAACTTACATCAGTGCCATCACAGACGCCGACCTAGCATCTCCGCCATCGCTAAGGCTGATGCTCATCCGCAGCCACGGACTGCGGACGGAGCAGCTCATTTGAGCAGGGGATATCAGTCAGCCACGTGCCCTCATGAGTGAGTGTAGTTTGTCAGCTCACCTGATGATTATGATATGTCTCATTGTCAGAGTATTGTGCCCATGGGATACTATGAACTGGCACTACACTCATGGACTGTTATGACCTATTCTCATCTATCACAGTGTGAAACACTTTATCTTTTTGCCATTGAGATAATACCCCACCATAGCCATTTTCAAATTCGTGTATTTTCCACCACAATGGTTGGAGTTTGTTACATATCATCTATGCTGCTTTTCAGTTTCTCACAAGAGTATCAAATTTTTTCTTGTTTGTGAGCATCCAGGGAACTAGTGTCAGTGACAGAATCAGTGTTTTCTTAGTAGCTTGCATTAGTGATCTTAAGAAGATTGGCAGTGCAAATCCATTCACAACAGGGCTCATTTTTATTTTTGTTTTCATTCTTTGTAGCTTGTAGTTTTTGTAGTATAACTTGTTCCACTGTCAACCTATACATAGTGGATTTTTTTTTTTTGCCTTTTAGCTTCAAACAAGTATTGGAGGTGGGCAAGGGTTAGTGATCACAATCTTATCAAAGCCACACTGGTTACTGAAGTTAATAAATTCATCAACAAGGCTAAGAGGGTTTTTGTGCTGGAAAGACTAAATAAGCAGTCATTAGATTCCCACTAAGACAGTGAAAGGATGCCGTTTAGTTCCATTATTATAGACGTAGAGTAATTATGTGGGACGGGTAAACTGTTGCTAATCTCACTCTCTGGCAAGTATGTGCCAGGTAACTAGATTAATGACAGAAAAGCCCCACTGTGGTTAAGTAACAAAATTAAGATGATTCCAGGAAAAGAGAGACTGTTGTACTCTTAGTTCAAAAAAGAATGCAGACAGATTGAAAAGCAAACATTGCTGGAAATTTGTGTGTCTGTAAACAGATCAATGCAGAGATCATGAAATAACTTCTACCATCATACTATAATGGAAGATCTTGCCAAGAATCCTAGAAAATTCCAGTCCTACGTGAAATCACTAACTGGAGTGAAGGCTTCTATTCAGTTACTTATAGACAAGTCTCGTGTGGCAACAGAAGACAACAAAAGGAGAGAGAAGTTTTAGATGTCACATTTTAAAAATCATTTATCCTGGACGACTGTAGAGACATACCATTGTTCGACTGCTGAACACATGGGAGACGTAGAAAAATAAGTCACCAGGTCCAGATTGAATCTCAGCTTGATTATACAGGGAGTAGTTGCTTGCATTTATCACACACCTGTTACTAAGTGGAGAGAGCCAACCAACTGGAAAATAAATCAATGAAAATAATCAATTTTTGAAAAATAATTGTGACTGGATGGATAAAAAATCTGTTCACCAAGTGACAGCAGGAAAAAAAAAAAAAAAAAAAAATATATATATATATATATATATATATATATATATATATATATATATATATATATAAATATATATATATATATATATATAAATATATATATATATATATACCAAGATTTTCAAACCTTCGGAGCCAGTGGCTCCTTCTTCTGGCAGGAGGGGTGAAGGAAGAGGACTGGTGAGGTTTAGCAAAAGGGGTAGAATTCAGAACAGGAACTTGGAACCCATTTCAGGGGAAACTTAACAGGACTCACTAAGTCTAATCTGTTCTGGGTGAATTTTCCAATTCTACACCTTTTCCTGAACTTCACCAGTTCTCTTCCTTCACCGCTCTTCAGCTTCCTTCACCGCTCTTCAGCTTCCTTCACCGCTCTTCCGCTTCCTTCACCGCTCTTCCGCTTCCTTCACCGCTCTTCCGCTTCCTGCACCGCTCTTCCCCTTCCTCCGCGCCTCTTCCCCCCTTCCTCCGCACCTCTTCCCCCCTTCCTCCGCGCCTCTTCCCCCCTTCCTCCGCGCCTCTTCCCCCCTTCCTCCGCGCCTCTTCCCCCCTTCCCCCGCGCCTCTTCCCCCCTTCCTCCGCGCCTCTTCCCCCCTTCCTCCGCCACTGGACTCGCATTCGGGAGGACGACGGTTCAATCCCGCGTCCGGCCATCCTGATTTAGGTTTTCCGTGATTTCCCTAAATCACTCCAGGCAAATTCCGGGATGGTTCCTTTGAAAGGGCACGGCCGACTTCCTTCTCCGTCCTTCCCTAATCCGATGAGACCGATGACCTCGCTGTTTGGTCTCTTCCCCCAAACCAACCAACCAACCAACCAACCAACCAACCAACCAACCTTCCTCCGCACCTCTCCCCCCTTCCTCCGCACCTCCCCCCCTTCCTCCACACCTCTCCCCCCTTCCTCCGCACCTCTCCCCCCTTCCTCCGCACCTCTGCCCCCTTCCTCCGCACCTCTGCCCCCTTCCCCCCCTTGCACCTCTGCCCCCTTCCCCCCTTGCACCTCTGCCCCCTTCCCCCCCTTGCACCTCTGCCCCCTTCCCCCCCTTGCACCTCTGCCCCCTTCCCCCCCTTGCACCTCTGCCCCCTTCCCCCCCTTGCACCTCTGCCCCCTTCCCCCCCTTGCACCTCTGCCCCCTTCCCCCCCTTGCACCTCTGCCCCCTTCCCCCCCTTGCACCTCTGCCCCCTTCCCCCCTTGCACCTCTGCCCCCTTCCCCCCCTTGCACCTCTGCCCCCTTCCCCCCCTTGCACCTCTGCCCCCTTCCCCCCCTTGCACCTCTGCCCCCTTCCCCCCCTTGCACCTCTGCCCCCTTCCCCCCCTTGCACCTCTGCCCCCTTCCCCCCCTTGCACCTCTGCCCCCTTCCCCCCCTTGCACCTCTGCCCCCTTCCCCCCCTTGCACCTCTGCCCCCTTCCCCCCCTTGCACCTCTGCCCCCTTCCCCCCCTTGCACCTCTGCCCCCTTCCCCCCCTTGCACCCTTCCCCCTTCCCCCCCTTGCACCTCTGCCCCCTTCCCCCCTTGCACCTCTGCCCCCTTCCCCCCCTTGCACCTCTGCCCCCTTCCCCCCCTTGCACCTCTGCCCCCTTCCCCCCCTTGCACCTCTGCCCCCTTCCCCCCCTTGCACCTCTGCCCCCTTCCCCCCCTTGCACCTCTGCCCCCTTCCCCCCTTGCACCTCTGCCCCCTTCCCCCCTTGCACCTCTGCCCCCTTCCCCCCCTTGCACCTCTGCCCCCTTCCCCCCCTTGCACCTCTGCCCCCTTCCCCCCCTTGCACCTCTGCCCCCTTCCCCCCCTTGCACCTCTGCCCCCTTCCCGCCCTTGCACCTCTGCCCCCTTCCCCCCCTTGCACCTCTGCCCCCTTCCCCCCCTTGCATCTCTGCCCCCTTCCCCACCCTTGCACCTCTGCCCCCTCCCCCCCCTTGCACCTCTGCCCCCTTCCCCCCCCTTGCACCTCTGCCCCCTTCCCCCCCTTGCACCTCTGCCCCCTTCCCCTCCCCCCCTTTGCACCTCTGCCCCCTTCCCCCCCCCTTGCACCTCTGCCCCCTTCCCCCCCCCTTGCACCTCTGCCCCCTTCCCCCCCTTGCACCTCTGCCCCCTTCCCCCCCTTGCACCTCTGCCCCCTTCCCCCCCCTTGCACCTCTGCCCCCTTCCCCCCCCTTGCACCTCTGCCCCCTTCCCCCCCTTGCACCTCTGCCCCCTTCCCCCCCTTGCACAACTGCCCCCTTCCCCCCCTTGCACCTCTGCCCCCTCCCCCCCCTTGCACCTCTGCCCCCTTCCCCCCCCCCCCCTTGCACCTCTGCCCCCTTCCCCCCCCCCCCCCCCCCCTTGCACCTCTGCCCCCTTCCCCCCTAGCACCTCTGCCCCCTTCCCCCCCCTTGCACCTCTGCCCCCTTCCCACCCCCCTTGCACCTCTGCCCCCCCCTTGCACCTCTGCCCCCCCCCCCCCCCTTGCACCTCTGCCCCCTTCCCCCCCTCCCCCTTGCACCTCTGCCCCCTTCCCCCCCCTTGTACCTCTGCCACCTTCCCCCCCTTGCACCTCTGCCCCCTTCCCCCCTTGCACCTCTGCCCCCTTCCCACCTTGCACCTCTGCCCCCTTCCCACCTTGCACCTCTGCCCCCTTCCCCCCCTTGCACCTCTGCCCCCTTCCCCCCTTGCACCTCTGCCCCCTTCCCCCCCTTGCACCTCTGCCCCCTTCCCCCCTTGCACCTCTGCCCCCTTCCCCCCCTTGCACCTCTGCCCCCTTCCCCCCCTTGCACCTCTGCCCCCTTCCCCCCCTTGCACCTCTGCCCCCTTCCCCCCCTTGCACCTCTGCCCCCCTCCCCCCTTGCACCTCTGCCCCCCTCCCCCCTTGCACCTCTGCCCCCCTCCCCCCCTTGCACCTCTGCCCCCCTCCCCCCTTGCACCTCTGCCCCCCTCCCCCCTTGCACCTCCGCCCCCTTCCCCCCTTGCACCTCCGCCCCCTTCCCCCCTTGCACCTCCGCCCCCTTCCCCCCTTGCACCTCTGCCCCCTTCCCCCCTTGCACCTCTGCCCCCTTCCCCCCCTTGCACCTCTGCCCCCTTCCCCCCCTTGCTCCTCTCGCCCCTTCCCCCCCTTGCACCTCACCCCCCTTCCCCCCCACCTCTTCGTCTTGCTCTTCCTCTTCCTCCACGGCTCTTCCTCTTCCTCCACGGCTCTTCCTCTTCCTCCACGGCTCTTCCTCTTCCTCCACGGCTCTTCCTCTTCCTCTTCCTCCACGGCTCTTCCTCTTCCTCTTCCTCCACGGCTCTTCCTCTTCCTCTTCCTCCACGGCTCTTCTGCCAGAAGGAGCCACTGGCTCCAAAGGCTTGCAGTCCTTAATACCTTGTGTATCTATCCAGTTACATTATACAAGCTACTGGAAAGATATGCAAGTAACTCCCAAATATAAGAGGGTAAAAGAATAGCCCACAAAATTATTGATGAATATCCTTAACATCAGTTTATTTGTTTACTACAGAATCCTGGAGTTTATTTTAAGTTTGTATATAATAAACTTCTTAGATAGAGACATAAAAGTGTGTAACCACAATGATTTAAAGAGCATCACTTGTCATTTTCTTGCAGAATATACTACAAACCATAGATGAAGGGCAGCAGGCAGGTTCCAAATGCATTTGACCCAGTGGCTTATTACAAACTGTTGGCAAAAATCCGCACATAGAGAGCAGATTTTCAGATAAATGAATGGCTGGAAAACTTTTAAGTAGTATTTACAAAGCAGAAGCCAGTGTTATTCTCACCAGTAACTGTTTATCAGAGAGGCGGACATCATCAGGAGTACACCAGGGAAGTGTGATAGGACTGCTTCTGTTATATATATGCATAAATGATCTGATGGACAGGGTAAGCAGCAATCTTTGACAGTTAACTGCTTATGTTATAGTGTATGGGAAAGTGTCGTCGTTGGGTGACTACCGGAGGATACAGGATGACTTGTATAAAATTTCAGTTTTATATGATGAATGCCAACTTGTTTTAAATGTGGTAAAATTTAAGTAAATGCCAAAGCAATGTGAAATGGAACTAGCACATAAGATCAGTTTTAGAGAAGGTGAATGGTCAACTTTGGTTTATTGAGATGGTTCTAGGAAAGTGTAGCTCATCTGCAAAGGAACCCACATAAAGAACACTTTTGGAACAAATTCTTGAGTACTACTTAAGTGTTAGGGATCCCCAACCCATTCAGATCAAAGGAAGATGTTGAAGCAGTTCAGATAAAGCTGGTAGTTTTGTTGCAGGTAGGTTCAAGCAACACATTATTACTAAAATCCCAGACAAAGTAAGAGAAATTAGGACTTCTGTGAAAGTATGTAGACATTCGTGTCTTCCTCACTCCACTTGTGAGTGGAACAGGAAAGAGAAAGGCTAGAAGTGATACAAGATGCCCTCCACCATGCCATGTATAGTGGTTTGCATAGTATGCATGTTGATGTAGATGTAGGATTATGCATAATAAAATTCTCTGTGGTCATCTTGAGGCAAACATTTCGTGACACACAAATGTGGTATCCACTTCACTCCCAAGGTGATGAATTCCGAGATTATACACATGTAATTGTCAGCAGTGCTAGGCCAACTTTGCTGAAATCTTGGTGCAGGTTAATGTCTTCTCCATTTCAAAACTGGGAGGAACTGTTTCTAGACTAGCTTCGCACATTCCACTTCTTACACTCTTCTTGCTGTCTTTGCTTTTCATGGGTGTGGATTATGAGTATTTTTTTGTTGTTTCCCTTTGTCCTTCATTGTCAGTATGGTTATCAGTTTAAAATTTATAAAATATTCAGCATTTGTCCTTTTGGGATTATGAAACAACAGAGTAAAATCTTCAATAAAACATCGTCTGTTGACGTATTCCTTAATGGTTGCAGTTCTCTTTCCTTGCAAAAAGCTAAATGCAGGTTGTACACAATTCTTTATTTAATCTGAAAGTAAGGTACTTTTAGCTTTCGGCCAGTAAGGACTTCATCAAAATTAGATGACAGACACATATATATATATATGTGTGTGTGTGTGTGTGTGTGTGTGTGTGTGTGTGTGTGTGTGTGTTTTTGCGCGCGCGCGCACACACACACACACACACACACACACACACACACACACACACACACACACGATGCAGTCTCAGAAAACTGAGGCCACACTAAGAACAGCAGCACCACTGCATGATGGGAGTGGCGACTGGGTGGGGGTAAGGAGGAGTCTGGGGCAGAGAAGGGGGGGATAGTAGGGTAGGGGTGCGGACGGTGATGTGCAGTTGGGGAGTGGGCAGGGATGAGGTGAAAAGAGGGTAGGGCAGCTATGTGCAGTCAGGAGATTGATGGAGGACACTGGAGAGGTGGGATAACGGAAAAGGAGAGGAGTAAAAAGACTGGGTGCGGTGGAGAATGAGGGCTGTGTAGTGGTGGAATGGGAACAGAGAAGAGGCTGGATGGGAGAGAACAGTGACTAGCAAAGATTGAGGCCAGGAGGGTTACGGGAATGTAACGTAAGAAATAAAATGTAACTGTACTGTTATTTATGCAGTTATGACTTTTAAACAAATGACATAATTGTTTTCATGAAAGAAACAATTTCTGTGAAATACCTGAGAAACTAGATGAGAATTACTTACCATTGGCTATTGAGTAAGACTGGTGTAAACTCAATTATGGATATTTCTGTATCACTAGGCTTTCTGCTGGATTGTGCATTGTACAGTTGGTATTTCAGTAGCAAGCAATATGCAGAAATTGCCCCTGTGTTCCATTACTTATAAAATCAAGTTAAAAATTGGAGTGTACAAATGTGTAATGCACTATTGTGCGTTTACTTACTTTCATTGTCTCCAGAATCATTGTCAACATGTAACTCTAAATCATAGTCTGCCATTATATTACAGACCAAGGAAGTATCATTTCCTTAGAAGTATACAAATTTATCAAGAGGCATCAGGAGAAGACAAATTCCAGGATGTGGTTCATTTTTTCCCTGGTGGATATTTGTCTTCACTGCAAGAAGCAAAGTGTAACTCAATAATGGCGACAGTGGATATGGACCACATTTGTATGTGTGTGTCTTGTTGTGGTCTTGCTAATTATTTGTGCCTGTTTTGTATCCTGCACTGGTACACTTGCAGATGTAGCGTGCCATTACCACCTTCCTTTCCTTCTGTCAGTCTGGTGAGCATCTCGTATGGAACAGGTAACTTCAGGCCCAATAAACACTACACACAGCAATAACAGAGCAGAGAGGACCTGGCATTTGTAAAGCATGTGTTCCACTAAGGTATCGCATGAGCCCACAACCGATGTGCAGGGCAGGCAGTCATTCAGAGAAGCTCTCTGCCTGAGCAGAACAGTTTTCCCCTGCCTATGTCATGTTGGTTGACCGTATTCTCTAGTGTGCCAGATATTTCACCAGGCTGAACTCTACCACTATTATACACACACACACACACACACACACACACACACACACACACACACACACAGAGAGAGAGAGAGAGAGAGAGAGAGAGAGAGAGAGAGAGAGAGAGAGAGAGAGAGAGAGAGTCACTGTTTACATGAAATACATTGAAACAAGTAAATAATACTTTACGTCAATTTTTCATATTTTTCCTACGAAAGACGTGCCATGTTGTCCAGGATGTCAGTGCAGTAGAGAAAAACTGTTTCAGATTCTGTCTCAAGCATACCTTGAACATATTACTAATCTTTCTTTAATAGATAAGAGTTCCAACATGTTACTGGGTTTTCCTCTCATGTCTTCCTCTGTCATCATATAAATCTCTTCAGATTTATGTCTGTTTACTCAGAAGATTTCCCTGCATATTTGATCAGAAACTTTGTGTGGGCAACACATTTTCACCATATGTTGTTCAATTTTGCATGTACTTGCTATTTTAGAGAGGCCATTCAGTGCTTTTATATGTATCATAAAAACATTTCTGAGTTCATAATCAGATTCAGAATCTTATTTTTCCTGTGTCAGTAGGTTTATGGTGGACATTGCAGGACATCATGAGCTGTATGGGTGCTATGTCATTACTTTGCTTTTATGTGCTTGCCTGCAGTAACTGTGCTGTACATTTGATCTTTGTCTCTGGCATGCAGTGTGTACCAGGCTTTAGAGAGTACACTGTTTATACTATGGGCTTGTTATGCCATTTCTGATTAAATTGTCCACTTCCAAAAGGAAGGTGCATTACTCTGATAATTTACTAGAAATTTCCTTATACAATTCACTTTTCTAGTGTTCTGACAAATATCATTCATTGAGTGGGTGTCCATAACCTTTTGAAGCCTTAGGAAACTGGAGCATACATTACAAACTACAGGCTATTGCACCTTAAACACACCGTGATCACTGCATGATGCTCTGGCACTTTGCTTGGGCAACATAGTGTATCAGTTTTAACTGTCTATGAATGAGTCAGAGTTAAATCAGTTTCAGCTTTAAGTACTTCAGACTGGCCATTGATATGCACTCCAACCAAGTGAGCTGGGGTAGCGACAGGACACTGGGCTCACCTTCAGGAGGAGTAGTGTTCGAATCTCCATCCAGCCACCCAGATTGGAATTTTATATGTTGTCCCTAAATTGATAAAGGAGAGTGCCTAGCTGTTTATTCTCAAAAGTGTATGGCCATTTTCCTTTTCCGTTCCGAGCTTGTGCTCTGTCTCTATGATTTTGTTGTCAGTGAGAATTTTTAAACCTGATCTTGTTTTCCTTGCTTCTCGGTCTCCAGTCTCATAGCTGCATGTGCATGTGCCCATAAAAGAACAAGAGAGTTTATGATAGTATTATGAAAGGATAGTTGCTATTCACCACATAGCGGAGATGCAGAGTGCAGATAGTCACAACAAAAAGTATGTCAGCAAGTAAGCTTTCTGTTAAAAACGCTTCATTCATGTTACACAACATACACACACTCACACAAATGCAACTGAAACACACATGACCACAGTCGCTGAGGCCGGACTATGAGCAGCAGCACATGTTGAGAGAAGCAACCGGATGGTTGTGGTAAGGAGGAGGTTGAAGCACGGTGAGGAAGGGATAGCATGGGGAGGAGAAGGTTAGCAGGGAAGGGGTGGGGGATGGTAAAGTGCTGCTTGTGGGAACATACAGGGACGAGGTGGGGAGACGGTAGGGCAATTAGGTGCAGTCCAGAGGTTAGACAGAGGGTGATAAAGGTGGGGAGGGGGAGCTGGGGGGGAGGGGGCAGAGGGAAAGAAGATGAGTAACAAGACTGTGGGTGCATTGGTGCAATAGAGGACTGTGTAGTGGGAACAGGGAAGGGCCTAAATGGGTAAAGGACAGCGACTAACAAAGGTTGAGACCAGGAGGGTTACATTAACGTAAGATATGTTGCAGGGAGAGTTCCCAACTGTACAGTTCAGGGAAACTGTTCGTGGGAAGGATCCAGATGGTACCACGGGATGTGAAGCAGTCATTGAAATGAAGAACGTCATGTTGGGCAGTGTGCTCAGCAACTGGCTGATCCAGCTGTTTCTCGGCCATAATTTATTTCAAACCGTAATTCCCCTCCCAACATTGTACCGAGGTCCCACCATCCAGCTACAGAGGAGCATTCCTCTTGTGACTCAGTAACACCCAAGAATGGAGTAACGGAATCACATTCTCAGGCGGGGTTTCGACTACCTCTTGTCATGCCACAAAATGAGAAATATTCTACCCATTACCCTTCACACCCCTCGCACCATGGCATTCCACTGCCCACTCAACCTACACAATATCCTCGTCCGTCCCTACACAACCCCTGCTCCCTTCCCCTTGCCTTATGGCTTATATCCCTGTAATAGACCTGGATGCAAGATCTACCCCATGCATTCTCCCACAGCCACCTACCACAAGAAGTCCAGTCACAAGCACCACCTATCCCATCAAAGGCCTACCTGTGAAACAAGTTATGTGATCTACAAGCTAAGCTGCAATCACTGTGCTGCATTCTACATGGGTGTGAAACCAACAAGCTGTCTGTGTCTGTATAAATGGCCACAGACAAACTGTGGCCAAGAAACAGCTGCATCCACTTGCTGAACGTGCACCTCGACATTCTTCATTTCTATCACTGCTTCACATCCTGTGTCATCAGGATCCTTCTCACCAATATAATATTCTCTGCATTGTATGAGTGGGAACTCTCCCTGCAATATATCCTACATTCCCGTAACCCTCCTGGCCTCAACCTTTGTCCCGCATCCCACCTTCACTCCCTGCCCTCCATCTAACTGCCCCAACAAGCAGCAATTTACCACCCGCCACCCATATGGCAGCCAGAGACTGTGTGTGTGTGTGTGTGTGTGTGTGTGTGTGTGTGTGTGTGTCTCCAGGCTTTTTGTTGTGCCTATCTGCGACAGAGTGCCCCTGCTATACTGTGAGTAGCAACTATTCTTTTCATAATATTGTCATTATTCCATCCTGGATTTTCCATTGTTTAACATAAGAGTTTAATATCATGTACTAGCTGCTGCTCAGTTATACAGCACAAAATTGTATATAAGCATGTCTCTAGCAAAAGTGTACTGGTAGGTGAAACACAAAATTAATTTAATTTCCCATGATTTCAATAAATGGCTTCAGACAAATGCTGGAAATATTTTAGTTATTGTGGCATTCAATCTGAAGACTGACTTGATGCAGCTCTCCACACTAGTCTCTCTTGTGCAGGTTTCTTGATCTCTGCATATCCCCTACAATTTATGTCCATTTGAAACAATTTGCTGTAGTCAAGCCTTTGTCACCCTTTACAATTTTTACACTCCCCTGCTCACACACCTCCCTCCCTCCCTCCCCCCTCCCCTCCCCTCCCCTCCCCTCCCCTCCCCTCCCCTCCCCTCCCCTCCCCTCCCCTCCCCTCCCCTCCCCTCCCCTCCCCTCCCCTCCCCTCCCCTCCCCTCCCCTCCCCTCCACCCTCACTCCATTACAAAATTAAATACTCATCGATGCTTCAGGATATATTGTATTAATTTATTCCTTCTTGTAGTGAAGTTGTGAGGCAGAGTTGTTTTCTTCCCAGACTGATTCTGTACCTCTCCAGTAGTTACTCAATATACTTGTCTAATCTTCAGCATCCTTCTGCAATAGCTGGCCGGGGTGGCCGAGCGGTTCTAGGCGCTACAGTCTGAAATTGCGCGCCCGCTACGGTCACAGGTTCAAATCCTGCCTCAGGCATGGATGTGTGTGATGTCCTTAGGTTAGTTAGGTTCAAGTAGTTCTAAGTTATAGGGGACTGATGACTTCAGCAGTTAAGTCCCATAGTGCTCAGAGCCATTTGAACCTTCTGCAATAACACATTTCAAAATCTTCTGTTCTTCCCTTGTCTGCACTGTTTATTTCACTTCCATAAATCAAAACATTCCAAATAATACATTTATATTGATGGTTAACAAATTCTCTTTTTCAGAAATGATTATCATAACCATTCAGCATTTTAAATCCTGTTGACTTCAAATCACTAGAAGTTATTTTGCTGCCTAAATAGCAAAACTCATCTTGCTGTCTAATTTCCTAATCTGCTTCCCTCTCCATCACCTGATTTAATTAGAGTACATTCCAGTATACTTGTTTTACTTCTGTTGATGTTCATCTCGTAAAGTCTTTTCAAGTTACTATCTACTCTATTCAACTGACATTCAAATTTATGTGATGTCTCTTACAGAACTGCAATCATTGGTAAACCTTATAGTTTTTATTTATTTTCCATGAACTTTAGTACATTTTCTAAATTTCTCTTTACCTTTCTCGGAAGCTTTCTTTGTGTACAGATTGAACAACATTGGGTAAAGACTACAACTACTGCCTCCCATCCAATTCTAACAACTCATATAACTGCAGTTTGGTTTCTGTACAAGTTGTAGGTATATATTCATTCTGTGTATTTTATCCCTGGGAAGTAAATTTGAAAAGAACATGGCCAGTTTCCTGCCTTACCCTTTTTTCATTGGATCTCCAACTTGATCTCTAATGATTTTATTGCCAACAAAATATTAAACTCTTACTTCCCTCCCATCTTTAATCCATTGTAAAAAGTATTATCATCTGTCATAGGTAAAGTAATAAATATACCAAAATGTTGACTAAGCTCCAAACACAGAAGAAACTGTTTTGAAGTAGCTGCTACACGATTGACACAAGAAATTGTCAGTAGGATGAGAGTGAGCGAAAAACTCTTCACACTGACGGTGGTTAAAATTTGATGTATGAAACCTTTGTGCCTTTCAGAAGTGTTAATTCTTCTCAGTTTCTTACAATTCCAGAAGTTGCTTCAGTTATAAGTATAAGCTGTAGAAGTGCACAAAATTAAGAATTTTTGTACAAGATGGATTCCTTGTTTCATGACTGTAGGATACCCTACCAACACTGATCAGTCCTGTGTCAAGGGGAGACAAAGGCAAAAGGGCAAGGGCCTATTAGTCATTGGTTTGAATGTGTGGCAAAAATAGTACCTCTTAGAGAAATGGCAACAAGGGAAGGGAGAAAACACCATATGCACATGTTTAGCAGCCATTGAGGGGCGCAACCAGTTGCAAATTGTGACTTACGTTGGGACAATCAGTGCGTGTTGTCTGGCCTACGAGGACATAGCTGGATCATTCCAGGAAGGTTAAGAATGCCAGCCTTGCTCATGGAGTTTCAGTGAAGTTGACAGTCTGTAGCACTGTCCCAGGACAGACCATGGCTTTCTGATTCTTTGTTGAGTGGAAGGTTTAAGCCAGAATTGCAAAGGTTCTGTGACAAGCCACACTGTCATTTTTTAGACTTTCCCCATTGGCTGGAGAGCTGTGCAGTCCTCCTAAATGGATCATTTGTGCACTACACATCAGAGACTGCTACCCAGGTAAATGACTTTGTGTGAGGTGCTGCACACAAGGGGTTTTTAGATTACTATTAATTTAGGGAACATAGAAGTATTGGTGTAAGATCCAAAGAAATACCCCTCCTCCATCCACAGGTGAGAGGATTAACATCCTAGTGGTTAACTGCTGAAGCATTCACAACAAAGTGACAGAGTTTGAAGCAATCCTAAAATCCAGTGAACTCGCGTAAATACTAGGTGCCAAAAGCTGGTTAAAACCCAAAATTTAGAGCGGTGATATTTTTGAGGAAAATATAAGTATATATTGAAAGGATAGACTAATGGGAAATGGAGGTAGTGTATTTGTAGGAGCAGACAAGAGACTCAAATCCACCGAGATAGAAATTGAAGCAGTATGTGAGATTGTTTGGGCATGGTTCAGTATCAAGAGTGAGCACAAAATTATAATTGGATCCTTTTACCAGACATCTTACTCACCTGATGCAACCAAAAACTTTAGAGGAAACCTCAGTTCCTTAATCATACTGTAATGCTCGGGCTCCAGGGCCTGACACTCAGTTGGGACTGTTACACCTCACTAGCGGACGTGACTAGACATCCTGCAGAACATTGCTAAATGCCATAACTAGAACAGATAGTTTGGAATTCCACTCATGATGAGAATATATTGGACCTAATAGCAATAAATAGACCTGAATTTTTTGAGGATGTCTTCATTGAAACTGGTGTAAGTGACTATGAGGCAGTTGTAACAACAATGATTTCCAGAGTACAAAGGGAAAATAAAATGAGTAGAAAGATTTATATGTTCAGGTAAGCCAGATAAAGGGGCATATCTCATTGAGGAACTTAAAACTTTTAACTGAAGATGGAGCATGTAGACTAACTATGGCTCAGGTTTAAAAGAAAAGTTAATCATGTACTGAGTAGATATGTACCTAGTATAACAGTTCATGATGGAAGTGATACTCTGTGGTATATAGTCACCAAAGAGAAACTTCTAAAGAAACAGAAACTACTGTATAATAGATGTAAAACAAAGCACAGGACTAGATAGGGGGATTTTTAATGAAATTCATTTGGCTGTCAAAGGGCAGTGTATGAAGCCCTCGGTGACTACCATAGGAGAAATTAGTGAAACACCTTTCACAAAACCCAAAGAAATTATGGTTTTGTATGAACACTGCTAGTGGTACCAAAGTTGGTGTCCAGACACTCGACACTCATGAGCGATACAGGAAGTGAAATTGAGGGTAGCAAAGCAAAAGTGGAAATGCATGATGTTCCTGTATCAAGAAAAATCCAAGATTGATGCCTCAATTAGATTCTTGTACCACTGTGAAGATGAGTAAAATTAGGATTAGTGCCAGTGTCATTGAGAAGAAGTTGAAGTTATGGAAACTGAATAAGGCTCCATGGCCTGATGGAGCACCTTTAGATTCAATTTTGAATTCAGCTGAGTCAGCCCATGTTATATAATTCCCCTCTCAATGAGAGAGAGAGAGAGAGAGAGAGAGAGAGAGAGAGAGAGAGAGAGAGTGCAACTGTTTCCAGTGGTTTGAGGAAAGCTATGGTTACACCCATTTACAGGAAGGGCAGGAGAGGTGATCCATAATACCACCATCCAGTGTCCTTGGGATCCATCTATTGTAGAATATTAGATTATATCCTGTCATCAAATGCATGAGGTACTCCCCTCCAAACTGTATAGATTCCGAAAATATGTATCATGTGCAATCGAAATTTCACTTTCCTCACATGGCATACTGAAAGCCATAGATCGAGGCAGGCAAATAGGTGTAGTGTTTCTTGTCTTCTGAAAGACATTTGAATTCTGTCAGACATATGCTTATTATTGAAAGTATGATAATATGGGTTATCAAGTGAGACACATGACTGGATTCATTATTTCTGGGTGTGGATATAGCATGTTATCTGGGATGGAGAGTCATTGACAGATGTATGGAAGTAACGTCACATGTGCCCCCTTGAAGACTGATGGATCCTTGCTATTCATGTTGTATGTTAGTGACATTGCAGGCAACATTAGTAGTAAGCTCAGACTTCTTGCAGATGATGCAGCCATCTACAGTGAAGTACTGTATGAAAAGTTCTGCACAAATATTCAGTCAAATCTCAGTAAGATTTCAAATTAGTACAAAGATTGGCAACTCAATTTAAATGTTCAGAAATGTTAAATGGTGCATTGTACATAATGAAAGAACATTGTATCCTATGAAGTAAAGTATCAGTGAGTCACAGCTGGAATCAATCAACTGGCGCAAATAACTTTTTAGTAGTTTGTAGGTACATGAAACGGAGCAATCGCGTAGGCTCAGTCATAGGTAAAACAGGTGTCAGGCTGTGGTTTATTGGTAGAATACTACAGAAATGCAGTCGGTCTGCAACGCAGACCTGTGCCAAACAGGACTAACAGTGGATATTGAATGCATTCAAAGGAGGTCAGCATGGATGTTCTCAGGTTTGTTTGACCCATGGGAAGGTGTCACGAAGATGATGAAAGAACTCAAATGGCAGAGTCTTGAAGATAAATGCAAACTATCCCATGATAGCATACTTATGAAGTTTCTAGAACCAACTTTAACTGCTAAATCTAGGTGTATACTTTAAACTCTCCATGCATCGTTTCCATAGGGATCACGCAAGTAAGATTAGACTGACTACAACATGCACAGAGGCAGCATCATTCTTCCTGCTCACCGTATGTGAATGGTATGAGAAGCAGCTTTAATAACAGGTACAGTTGGATGTATCATTTGTATTGCACCTCACAGTGGTTAGATGGGTAGAGATGTAGGTATACATGTAGATCAGTCTCATTACCATCAACAACAACTGCCTTAGATCTCTTCTGTTTGCTGGGTTTGGTCTTTGCTTTTCCTGCATATGTAAGGTGAAATATAAGTTCATATTTTCTAATCTGTTTATTGTAAATAATAATAATAATAATAATAATAATATTTATTATTATTATTGTTATTATTCAATTCAGTTATAAACAGGAAGATGATCTTTGTCCAACTTAAAAGCTCCTTTCCTTTCTTCTTGCTAACTGCTACTTCAACTATTTTTCTACTACAGTTTGTTGATTTCATTGGTAATTGAAGGTCTCTTATATGCAGGCCGATCAAGAGGTACAGCCTTTGTGGAGCTCATACAGGAAACCTACCCCCTGTCCAGAATCAGATCCAGAATCAGACAACCAGTCCTATGCAAGTGAAGCATCAAGTGATGAATCTGTAAGTAAATCAATGTATACCAAAGAAAAGCTGCTCATCAATTACTATTTCAGTATTTCTGAATTAATTGACATTGTTGGATATACATTTTGGTATTCATTTTGTTTTAAATTGGGAATAATTATCAATTTTGCAGAAACAAATATATTGTGATCTTCTCCATCAATATAAAGCTAATTTATTATGTATGCATTGTACATTTTTGTGGTTAACTAAAATCAAACAATAAAAAATCCAGGATGGAATAATGACAACGTTATGGGAAGGATAGATTGCTGTTCACCATATAGATGCTGACTCGCAGACAGGCATAACAGACTGCCAAACAAGTAAGATTTTGGCCAAAAACCCTTCCTCTGAATTAGGAAACACACACACACACACACACACACACACACACACACACACTTACTTAAGCAAATGCAACTCACATGCACATGACCACTGTCTCTGGCTCCAGAAGCCAGACTGTGAGCTACAGCACATGATGGGTAGTGGGGATCAGTGGGAGGCTGTGGTAGGGAAGGGGGTGGGCAGCAGGGTAGGGTTGGAAGGCAGTAAAATGCTGCTTAAAGGAGAATACAGGGACGGCATGGGGAGAAGGGGAGAGGGTAGGGCAGCAAGGTGCACTCAGGAGGCTAGACAGAGGTGAGGATGGATGTGGAAAAGGAGAGAAGTAAAAAGAGTGTGCGTGTAATTGAATAGAAAGCTACATAGTGCTGGTGGGGGAGGAGGTAAGAGGATAGGTAGGTGAAGAACAGTGACTAAAGAAGGTTGAGGCCAGAAGGGTTTCTAGAACATAAGATATATTTCAGGGAGAGTTCCCGCCTGTGCAGTTCAGATACGCTACTGTTGGTAGTCAGGATTCAGATGGCACGGGCTGTGAAGCAGTCATTGAAATGAGGAATACTGTGTTGGGCAGCATGCTCAGCAAGTGGGTGGTCCTGCTGTTTCTTGGCCACAGTTTGTTGATGGCCATCCATGGGGACAGACAGCTTGTTGGTTGCCACGTCCATGTAGAATGCAGCACAGTGGTTGCAGCTTAGCTTTTAGATCATATGACTGGTTTCACAGGTGGACCTGCCTTTGATGGGATAAGTGATGCTTGTGGATTGGAGGGTGTGTGGAACGGGTCGTGCATCTAGGTCTGTTACAGGAATATGAGCCATGAGGCAAGGGGTTAGGAGCAGGTGTTGTGTAGGGATGGACGAGCATATTGTGTAGGTTCAGTGGGTGGCAGAAAACAACTGTGGGAGAGATGGGAAGGATACTGGGTATGACATTCCTCATTTCAGGGCAAATGATGAGAAGTAGTCAAAACGCTGGCAGAGAATGTTATTTAGTAGCTCCAGTCTTCGGTGGTACTGAGTCATGAGTGGAATGCTCCTTTGTGGCCGGATGGTAGGACTTTGGGGAGTGGTGGGTGAATGGAGAGATAAGGCATGGGAAATGTTTCTCTACAAGGTTGGGAGGGTAGTCACAGTCTGTGAAGACCTCAGTGAGACCCTTGGTATATTTTGACAAGGACTGCTTGTCACTACAGATACAATGGCCATGGTTGGTTAGGTTGTATGGAGGGGAGTTCTTGGTATGGAATGGGTGGTAGCTGTCAAAGTGGACATATTGCTGGTGGTTGGTAGGTGTGATATAGACAGAGGTGTTGATGCAGCCATGTTTGAGGTGGTGGAGGTCAACAATGAGGAAGGTAGCTTGTTGGGTAGAATAGAACCATGATTCGAGGGGGGAGGGGGGGGGGGTTGTTAGGTTCCGGATGAATGTGAATAGTGTGTTGTCACCCTCAAACCGGATCATGAAGATATCACCAGTGAATCTGAACCAGGTGTGGCGTTTGAGGTTCTGAGTGGTTAGGTAGGATTCTTCTAGGTGGCACATGAATACGTTGACATAGAGTGGTGTCATGTGGGTGGGTATAGAATTTGTCAGGCATTGGGAAAGGTAGTGTTCAATAGTGGCAATGCCATGGGCATTAGGATCCATTCCATACCAACAAGTCCCTTCCACATAGCCTAGTCATCCGTGACCATCACATTTGTAATGATGAGTAGCCCTCCTTGAAATGTATGAAGGTTCTCTCTGTGGCCTTCACTGACCATGTACACCCAACCTTGTATGGAAACACATGTCCCATGCCTTATATCTCCAGTCACCCACCATCCCAAAGTCCTACCATCTGGCCACAAAGGAGCATTCCCCTCATGACTCAGTACCACCTAAGACTGGAGCAGCTAAATCACATTCTCTGCCACAGTTTCGAGTACCTCTTGTTGTGTGCCCTAAAATGAGGAATGTCATACCCACTATCCTTCCCATCCCTCCCACAGTTGTATTCTGCCACCCACTGAACCTACACAATATGTTCGTCCATCCCTACACAACCCTTGCTCCTAACCACTTGCCTCATGGCTCATATCGCTGTAATAGACCTAGATGCCAAATCTGTTCCATACATCCTCCAACCACACACCTACTACAATCCGGTCATAAGCATCACCTATCCCATCAAAAGCAGGTCGTCCTGCGAAACAAGTCATGTGATTTACAAATTAAGCTGCAACCACTGTGCTGTGTTCTATGTGGGCATGACAACCACCAAACTATCTGTCCGCTTGAAGGGCCACTGACAAACTGTGGCCAAGAAACAGCGGGACCGTGCAATTGTTGAACCCGCCACCCAAACAACATTCTTTATTTCAGTAACTGCTTCACAGCCTGTGCCATCTGTATCCTGTGTACCAGCATCAGCTTTCGTGAACTGCACAGTTGGGAACACACTCTGCAATATATCCTGTTCCTGTAACCTTCCTGGTCTCAACCTTCATTAGTTACTGTCCTTCACCCATGTATTTTCTTCCCTGTTCCCATGCCAGCAATACATCGCCTTCTATTCCAATGCACCCACAGTATTTTTACTACTTTCCTTTTCCACTGCCCCGCCACCTCCTTCCACCTCCAATCTCGTCCCTGTATGCTTCCACAAGTAGCACTTCAGCACTTTACTGTTCCCCACCCCTACCCTGCTATCCCTCTCTCTCCCCGCCCCAGCTTCCTCCTAACCTCCACAACCCAGATTGAGTCTCCTAACATGTGATGTACCTTACAGTATGGCAGTATGGCCTTGGCAGCCAGAGACAGTGGTCATACGTTTGTGAGTTGCATTTGCGTCCAATGTGTGTGTGTGTGTGTGTTGGGGGGGGGGGTGAGTTTATGACATGTTAGTCTGAAACGTGGAGCTAACGCAAGATGAGTTGATGACAAAAATGTTGCTGAAAATTATAGTGTATAAAAAAATCTAGAGAAAATGTGTATCCAGCAGTGGATGGAAAATAGTGGCTGCAGCAGCAGCTGCTTCTCGTGCTGCTGTTGCTGCTGATGATGATGGTAAAGGTGACTTACTCATCCAGGATAAAATATAATATAATATGAATGTAAATTAATACCTTCCTCCCCCCTCCCCTCTCCCCCCACCTTCCTCCCCCCTCCCTTCCCCCCTCCCCCTCCCCTCCCCCTTCCCCCTCCCCCTTCCCCCCTCCCCCTTCCCCCTTCCCCCTCCCCCTCCCCCTCTCCCTTCCCCTCTCCCCCCTCCCCCTCTCCCTTCCCCCTCCCCCCTCCCCCTCTCCCTTCCCCACTCCCCCTCTCCCCTCCCCCTCTCCCCTCCCCCTCACCCTTCCCCCCCTCTCCCTTCCCCCCTCCCCCTCTCCCTTCCTCACCCTCTCCCTTCCCCCCTCCCCCCTCCCCCTCTCCCCCCTCCCACCCTACCTCCCCCCTCCCCCACCCACCCTACCTCCCCCCTCCCCCTCCCACCCTACCTCCCCCCTCCCCCTCCCACCCTACCTCCCCCCTCCGCCCCCCACCTCCCCTCTCCCCCCTACCTCCCTCCTCCCCCTCCCACCCTACCTACCCCCCTCCCCCTCCCACTCTACCTCTCCCTCCCCCTCCCACCCTACCTCTCCCTCCCCCTCCCACCCTATCTCTCCCTCCCCCTCCCACCCTACCTCTTCCTCCCCCTCCCACCCTACCTCTCCCTCCCCCTCCCACCCTACCTCTCCCTCCCCCTCCCACCCTACCTCTCCCTCCCCCTCCCACCCTACCTCTCCCTCCCCCTCCCACCCTACCTCCCCCCTCCCCCCACCCCCTCCCCCTCCCTCTCTCCCTCCCCCTCCCTCCCTCCCCCTGTCCCTCCCCCTCCCTCCCACCCCCTGCCACTCCCTCTATCCCTCCCCCTGCCCCTCCCCCTCCCTCTATCCCTCCCCCTGCCCCCTCCCCCTCCCTCTCTCCCTCTCCCCTGCCCCCCTCCCTCTCTCCCTCCCCCCTGCCCCCTCCCCCTCCCTCCCTTCCCCCTGCCCCCTCCCCCTCCCTCCCTTCCCCCTGCCCCCTCCCCCTCCCTCCCTTCCCCCTGCCCCCTCCCCCTCCCTCCCTTCCCCCTGCCCCCTCCCCCTCCCTCCCTTCCCCCTGCCCCCTCCCCCTCCCTCCCTTCCCCCTGCCCCCTCCCCCTCCCTCCCTCCCCCCTCCCCCTCCCTCGCTTCCCCCTGCCCCCTCCCCCTCCCTCCCTTCCCCCTCCCCCCTCCTCCTCCCTCGTTTCCCCCTGCCCCCTCGCCCCTCCCCCTCCCTCCCTTCCCCTCCCCCTCGCCCCTCCCACTCCCTCCCTTCCCCCTCCCCCTCCCCCTCCCTCCCTTCCCCCTCCCCCTCCCTCCCTTCCCCCTGCCCCCTTCCCCCTCCCCCTCCCCCTCCCTCCCTTCCCCCTCCCCCTCCCTCCCTTCCCCCTGCCCCCTTCCCCCTCCCCCCTCCCCCTCCCTCCCTTCCCCCTCCCCCTCCCTCCCTTCCCCCTGCCCCCTCCCCCTCCCTTCGCCCCTCCCTCCCCCTCCCTTCCTCCTTCCCCCTTCCTTCCTCTCTCCCCCCTCCCCCAGTCCTCAGGGGCTCAGCATTGATTTGCTGAGTACGGGCTTGACAGCCCGGGGTTCCTGAACTGTGGACTGGTAAGCACCGCCAATCCCATCACCAACAGTAAGCCCTGGGCATGCTTCAGCGACCACCACATGGTGTGGTGTCTCAGGGAACGCGGATCTTTGCTTGACTGCCCTGATCGTGAGGATGGGATAAACCTTAAAAAAAATCCCTCAATTTCAAGGTGTGCTGTTTGCTGATGGGATGCATGGCTGTTGAGGTGGAACAGTCGTTAGCCAGCAACCCCTGGGGAACCTGCTGCGCCTCAGTTGTATAAGTCTTACACAGGCACGCGGGGCTCTGTCTGAGTCAACCCTTATTTCCCTAACTGCTTGTGGAACCGAGATGGAACCCTCGAAATCGTCATCATCTCCTCCCAGCGGGAAGGGTGTACCACCTGGGAGTACTCACACCAACACATCCAAAAGAATGAGAGAGACTAGTCCTCCTGATAATAAGAATACTTTGGACTGCAGTAACAGGGCTCATGGAGTAATGAATAACAATGTGTTTCTGGTGATAAAGAGGAAGAAGGGACATTTGAAAAAGTGTCCCCCTTTTGGAAGGGTTTGGAAGGCCCTGCTGGAACATTAAAATCTATGGAACGATTGTGTAATGGCTCATTGTTGGTTGAAACGAACAGGTCAAAGCTGGTAGACCTTCTTAAGAAATTGCAGAAACTGGGTGACTGTGATATCATTGTTGAGATGCACACCTCTCAACTCCAGCAAGGGCATTGTCGCGTGCCGAGATATCATGGACATAGCAGAACTGAAGCAAGAATGGGCACCCAGTGGAGCAATGAACACACAGGAATAATAGAGCAACTGAAAAGACTGCCACTTTCATTGTCACATTCAATTCTCCCACACTGCCTGAACATCTTATGGTGAGGTTCCTTCGACTTAATGTTCAGCCTTACATTTCAAACCCTATGCGATGCTATTAATACCAGCATTTCAACCTTACAACCATGAGTTGTGGAGGTGAAGCAATCTGCGGGAACTGTGGAAAAGTTGTTCATAATGCTGGGACTGACCGCCCGTCTCCAGTGATCTGCATCAACTGCTCTGGTAACCACCCAGTCTGGAGCTGAGACGGCCCTGCTTTTGCTGAAGAATGCAAAATACAGGAGATAAAAGTGACCGAACGGATCCCCTATGCTGAAGCCAAAAAAGAATATAAGGTAATGAAACCACCCTGTCTTTGCCTTATCATATTCTTCCATAGTGCAGAAACCTATTCTCAAGGCAGACTCTTCGACACAGCTGATAACTAGTGTTCCTGTATCAACCATAAGCACTTGTACTTATACATGTACGTTGTTGTTGTTGTTGTTGTTGTTGTTGTTGTTGTGGTCTTCAGTCCTGAGACTGGTTTGATGCAGCCTACATCCTTCTGAATCTGCTTAGTGTATTCATCTCTTGGTCTCCCTCTACGATTTTTACCCTCCACGCTGCCCTCCAGTACTAAATTGATCCCTTGATGCCTTAGAACATGTCCAACCAACCGATCCCTTCTTCTAGTCAAGTTGTGCCACAAACTTCTCCCCAATTCTGTTCAATACCTACTCATTAGTTATGTGATCTACCCATCTAATCTTCAGCATTCTTCTGTAGCACCACATTTCGAAAGCTTCTATTCTCTTTTTGTCCAAACTATTTATCGTCCATGTTTCCCTTCCATACATGGCTACACTCCATACAAATACTTTCAGAAACGACTTCCTAACACTTAAATCAGTACTCGATGTTAACAAATTTCTCTTCTGATGTATTGTCAAAAGCTTTCTCTAAGTCTACAAATGATAGAAACGTAGGTTTGCCTTTCCTTAATCTTTCTTCTAAGATAAGTCGTAGGGTCAGTATTGCCTCACGTGTTCCCATATTTCTATGGAATCCAAACTGATCTTCCCCGAGGTCAGCTTCTATTAGTTTTTCCATTCGTCTGTAAAGAATTCGCATTAGTATTTTGCAGCTGTGACTTATTAAACTGATAGTTCAGTAATTTTCGCATCTGTCAACACCTGCTTTCTTTGGTATTGGAATTATTATATTCTTCTTGAAGTCCGAGGGAATTTCGCCTGTCTCATACATCTTGCTCACCAGCTGGTAGAGTTATGTCAGGACTGGCTCTCCCAAGGCTCTCGGTAGTTTTAATGTCTACTCCTGGGGCCTTGTTTCAACATGTCAAAAGAAAAAGAGTAAGGACAAAGCAATCCAGGCAGCTGCACCAGGAAAGACCACTAACAGTTCCACAGCGAGCATCCAGAAGGTACAAGAAAAACAGAGTGCTTCTCAATGCCTCCTCAAAGGGACAGGGTGCAGGGAAAGGCTCATGACGTTTGGGTCAAAAGCTGTCACAAGCACTGTCAGATGTCATTCTTTTCCGTCTGACTGATGAGGAGGATATCGTGGAGTTAGATACCTTGGATCCAGGCAGCCCCTCCACTCCCCCTCGCTCTCCAAGTGCTTCACCTCTTCGGTGCAAATATACGGGTAAATTAAAACTGCACTGATGAAATGGCTTCCATACTGCAGTGGAACATCAGTGGGTTCAGGACTCGTGTGGAGGAACTCAAACTTGTGGCATAGGCATGTCCCTTGTGCTTTTGTTTACAAGAAATGTGTTTTAAAGATACAGATGTGTCTGTGCTTCAGGAAAATTCGGTATACCGCAAGGATGACCTATCGCGAGAAAGAACCAAGGGAGGTGTCACAGTGTTTGTCACTAAAGCGCACCCCCTCTTCTGTCCTCCCCTTGGCTGCAGTTGCAGTGAAAATTCATACATGTCGAAGGATCACTGTGTGCTCACTGTATTTACCTCTCCAAGATGCATTAGACTCTGAGGCTCTCACAGATCTTATCACACAACTCCCACAACCATTCCTCCTCCTGGGAGACTTCGGCGCCCATCGCGTCCTTTTGGGCTTGACCAATACTTGCCCTCGGGGTAGGGTTTTGGAGGGCGTTATGACGTCTCATAAGCTTTGCATCCTCAACATGGGTACTCACACACGTTTCTCTACTACTACTGGGTCATTCTCAGCCATCAACTTCTCTTTCTGTTCTCCCACCCTTGCCGACTCTGTTCAGTAGGAGGTCATTGATGACCTGCATTCCATTGACCACTTCCCAATCCACCCCCACCTACTAAATGGCTCACCACCTGAAGTTAAGCTCCCAAAGCAGGGCTAACTGGACGCATTTCAGCCAGCTGTCTGTGTTCAAACACTGCGACAGCATCCAAGGTTGGGTGGACCACGTCACACAAGTCATCCATCGTGTCACTGACCTCTCCATCCCACAGTCCTCAGGTCTTCTTAGGAGGCAGCTAGTACCTTGGTGGACAGACGAGTGCTGTTCTGCGATCTGGGGAAGGTGTACAGCTCTTTGACGTTTTAAATGCTGACCGACAGCAGACACTTAGGGCCTTTCGAGTCCCGAGGGCCAAGGCTCAACACGTCGTTAGGGAGAGTACAAAATGGTTACGGCAAGCGTTCCTGGACTCCATCAATCGTTCCACTTCTTCTGTAAAAGTATGGGAAGCCATGTGGAGGATTTTCGGTAAATTCAGCCGTTTACCAATAGCAGCAGTGGTGAAATAAGGATGCCTACAAACATCACCTAGAGACTTTGCTCAGATACTGGCCAAAAATTTTGCACAACCTACTGCCAATGCAAGCCAGGATATGGCATTTCGTCGTTATTGTGCGACTATAGAGAGGGAAAAGTTCTGAGGCTTACAACTCCCCTCTCTCTATGTGGGAGCTTGAGTCGGCACTTGCTGAGATTCGTGACGCTGCACCTGGTCACAACCAAATTTAGTACTGCATGCTTAGACATTTGCCAGCAGCATCAAAGGAAATTCGTCTCAAGTGTTTTAGTCTAACATGGCAGACAGGCAACTTCCTCAACTCGTGGAGGGAGGCAATTCTAACCCCTCTCCTCAAACCAGGGAAGGACTGCACATGTCCCAGTAGTTATCGGAGAATCACCTTAACGAGCTGTGTAGGAAAGACCCTGAGGTGAATGGTTAACCATTGTCTGGTCTGGTTGTTAGAGACAAAAGCAGTTCCTTAGCTGCTCTCCGTGTGGATTTCAAAGATTTCGGTCCACTGTTGACAATCGACCCTCCTAGAGGCCGCTATTCAGCATGCTTTCCTCTGCAAGCATCACTGTCTTGCCACATTTCTTCAATATAAGTAAGGCATATTGTCGCAGAAGAAGCTGAGTAGCACCGTGGTGTAGTGGTTATGATACTAAACTGTTGCATGGAGGGTCGTAAGTTCAAAACTCACCTGGGTTGTACAATTTTAATTTCTATATTTGGTTCAAGTACATTCTAGAAGTATCCACAAATGGCAAGAATCCTTGTACTGGAATGTTCTGTAACTGTATACATACCTTGTGTGTTCCGGCCAGAGGCAGTTCACTCCGCACTCTTGTATGTGGAAGTGCTGAATAAACCTTCGTTAAAAGAAGTTAGTGTTTGTCATTCATCTAATTAAACCTTCTTCTACGTGACATTCTTCTGATGGAGACACTGGGTATTGGAACTTGTGATAGTGTACATTATTGACGACACTTTGACTCCCATCAGGCCATGACAGAGCTGCCATTTACATGGCGAGAAACCCGAGTTAGAGCCATATTCAACAGATCGCAATCTACCAGAGACAGAAGAAGAAGAAGAAGAAGAAGACGTTGACGTTAAGATGACAGCAACTGTGTGCCACCACATGAGACATCCTTCTGGGTTCTCTGGTGACGATGGCCAAGATCCAAACAAGTGGCTGAAGGTATATGAGTGTATAGCCAAATTTAACAAAAGGGATAACACTGTGTGTTTGGCTAACGTATTTTTCTACTTGGAGGGCACTACCAAGCAGTGGTATGAGAACAATGAGGAGAAGTTCACCAGCTGGGAAATATTCCAGGTGGGACTGCACAAGTATTTCGGTGACACACAATGACAGAAGTGCAAGGCTGAAGATAAAGCAAAGTGCAGGGCACAGCGTCCAGGAGAAACTACGGCATCCTACATTCAAGACATCTTGGAGCTGTGTAAAATAGTGGATCCTAGAATGAACGAGGAAAATAAGGTTGCACATCTCGAAGGGTGTTGCTGAGGACATGTATCAAGCCCTACTCCTGAAGGAGGTTTTGACAGCAGATGACTTCATAAAATGGTGCCAGTATATTGAGACAATGCATTAAAAAAGAATTACATGCAAGAAGTTTGAACTGCTTCAAAACGTTGTATCGATGTCTGTGATGGAAGAAGCAACTGATTTCACAAGTGTTCTTCGTCAGATAGTGAGAGAGGAAGTTCAGAAGGCACTTGGATTGCGCGGCGAGCAAAAAACCAAGATGCTTCAAGAGGTTGGATGGAAAATACAGAGTGGAAACAGACTTGAGGACAATGTGATGGAAAGAGGAGGAGGAGGAGAAGAAGAAGAAGAAGAAGAAGGTAAAGGTGAGGTATTAGATATGGTACTGCAAGAAGAATTTAAGAGTATGCTGAAATATATAAGTTGTAACAAGGCTCTTGGAGATGATGATAATCCCTCAGAATTACTGAAATCCATAGGAGATTCAACTATAACAGAATTATTACACCTGGTGTGCAGTATACACACACCAAAAAAAGTTTTGCATCACCTAGGTTCCAAGACTTCCGGAACCTGTACAGAAAACTGGAATAGAGATCAACATGAACATAATTTCCTCCCTTTTTATTGCTCATGAAAACCACATGTTGCATGTTGTACCACCATACAGTGAGACCTTCAGTGATGGTATTACAGATTGCCGTACACACCAGTACCTCTAATACCCAGTAGCATGTCCTCTTGCATTGATGCATGCCTGTATTCATTGTGGCATACTATCCACAAGGTCATCGAGGCACTTTGATCCAGTTTGTCCCACTCCTTCATGACGATTTGGCGTAGATCGCCGGCCGGAGTGGCCGGGTGGTTCTAGGCGCTACAGTCTGGAACTGCGCGGCCACTACGGTTGCAGATTCGAATCCGGCCTCGGGCATGGATGTGTGTGATGTCCTTCGGTTAGTTAGGTTTCAGTAGTTCTAAGTTCTAGGGGAATGATGACCTCAGAAGTTAAGTCCCATAGTGCTCAGAGCCATTTTTTTGTCATGGATCCCTCAGAGTGGCTGGTGGGTCATGTCGTAAATAAACTGCCTGTCTCAATCTATTCCAGGTGTGTTCGATAGGTTCATGTCTGGAGAACATGCTGGCCACTCTAGTCGAGCAATATCGTTATCCTAAAGGAAGTCATTCACAAGATGTACATGGTTGGGGCATAAATTGTTGTCCATGAAGACGAAAGCCTCGCCAATATGCTGCTGATATGGTTTCACTATCAGTCGGAGGATGGCATTCGCATATTGTACAGCCGTTACAGTGCCTTCCATGACCACAAGCAGCATATGTCGGCCCCACGTAATGCCACCCCAAAACAACAGGGAACCTCCACCTTGCTGCACTCGCTGGACAGTGTGTCTAAGGTGTTTAGCCTGACCACATTGCCTCCAAACACATCTCCGACGATTGTCTGGTTGAAGACATATGTGACACTCATCAGTGAAGAGAACATGAAGCCAATCCTGAGCGATCCTTTCGGCATGTTGTTGAACCCATCTCTACTACTGCACTGCATAGTTGCAAAGATGGACCTCGTCATGCACATCGGGAGTGAGTTGCTCATCATGCAGCCTGTTGTGCACAGTTTGAGTCGTAACACGACATCCTGTGGCTGCAAGAAAAGCACTATTCAACATAGTGCATTACTGTCAGGGTTCCTCTGAGCCATAATCCATAGGTAGCGGTCATCCACTGCAGTAGTAGCCCTTCGGTGATGTGAGTGAGGCATGTCATCGACAGTTTCTGTCTCTCTGTATCTCCTCCATATCTGAACAACATCGCTTTGGTTCTCTCAGAGGCGCCTGGACACTTCCCTTGTTGAGAGCCCTTCCTGGCACAAAGTAACAATGTGGACACGATCGAGCTGCGGTATTGACCGTCTAGGCATGATTGAACTATCGACAACACGAGCTGTGTACCACCTCCTGCTGGAATGATTGGAACTGATCAGCTGTGGAACCCCCTCCATCTAATAGGCGCTGCTCATGCATGGTTGTTTACATCTTTGGGCAGGTTTAGTGACATCTCTGAACAGTCAAAGGGACTGTGTCTGTGATACAACATCCACAGTCATCGTCTGTCTTCAGGAGTTCTGGGAACTGGGGTGATGCAAAACTAAAAAAAGTTTTGCATCACCCCAGTTCCCAGAACTCCTGAAGACAGACGATGACTGTGGATGTTGTATCACAGACACAGTCCCTTTGACTGTGTGTTTGAGACAGGTGAAATACCATCAGACTTCACGAAGAATGTTATAGTTCCAATTCTAAAAAAGGCATGTGCTGACAAGTGTGAATGCTATCGAACCATCAATTTAATAAGCCGTAGAAGCAAAATATTGATATCAATGATTTACAGAAGAATGGAGAATCTTGGAGAAGGCAAGCTTTGGAAAGATCAGTTTTGATCTCTACAGGTATAAAATACAGGGAGCAAGAAATTATTTACAACTTGTACAGAACCCAGACCGAAATTATAACAGTTGAGAGACATGAAAGGAAGGCTGTGGTTGACACGGGAGTGAGACGGGGCTGTAACCTAATGCTGATATTATTCAATTTGTATACTGAACAAGCTGTGAAGAAAACAAAGTAGAAATTTGTAAAGTGAATTATAGATCAAGATTTGCTTATGACCTTGTAATTCTGTCAAGAAACTCCAAAGGATTTGGGAGAGTAATAGAATAGAATGGGTCATATCTTGTAAAGATATTGTGAAATGATGATACACAAACCACATTAAATCAGGTGATGCTGAGGGTATTTATATGGTAATGAGACACTGAAAGTAGTAGATGAGTTCTACTATATGGGCAGCAAAATAACTGATGATGGCTAAAGCAGAGAGAATACAAATGCAGACCAGAAATAGGAAGAAAATATTCCTGAAAAAGCAGAATTTGTTAACATATAATATCAATGTAAGTGTTAGGACGTCTCTTCTGAAGGTATTTGTCTGGAGTGTGGTCTTTTATGAAAGTGAAACATGGACAGTAAGTAGTTCAGACAAGAAGAAAATACAGCGTGCAACACAAGGGAAGGGTCACTTTTTTGAAACCCTGTAATTGTCTGCCATAGCAATGCAGAAGTTTGAAATTTGACTCAATGGTGCCTACATCCTTCCTCTTTAATGGTGCAAAAGCATAGCACTCTGCAACATCACTCTCAGGTTCAGCAGGATGTCCACACCTGGCCAGAGTTCTGAATTTTGTGTGAGGCATAAAGTGGGTTAATTGTGTCACAATTCACCACAATTCTGCCCAACACTGTCATCAATGTCACATAGTGGGCAGATCATCCCACACCCTCCTACCAATGTTTCACCCCTTCTTTCGACCCCTCTAGAATGGGGGACAGAAATACCATCCCAGCCTTAAAATTGTGTGATTTCTTAGGAGTTGTGCAGAGAAACATTTCAGACACACCGCTGCTCAGTATTGACATGAGAAGGCCCCAGGAGATGGTATAAAGGGCATTAATGAAACTACTGCTTTCCACAGGACATTGATTTCACACATTTTGTGTTGAAATGACAATTAGCCATGGAGTGAGTAACAAGATGATGATCTTGACAACATTTGACACTGCTGACACTCTTCCAGGTGATTTAGCCCTTCTCTAAGGACAATGTGGGCGTGCAACAGCATTGAATGTGCCTCCATCCCTTTTGAGTGCAATGTGACTGCAGCTTTTTCTCTGGTGTAAAGTGTGGTACCTCTAGGATCCATTTGGAACCATTTGGCAAAATTTGAACATGATCTGAGACAGCAAAGGGTGACTCTGCTTTTCCAGCCCTCCTGTCTTGCACCTTCCTGTGGCGTGATCATGGGGGGTGGTCCAACATTGACATGTGTGTGAATAAAATGACAAAGGGCCCTTCTGGGACGCCCTCTCCAGCTTATCAACACCCTCAGTGCCATCTGAACACCTTTGTTGAGTACTTTAAAAATGTATCTGTGCACAGACAGGCAGTTACTAATTACTAAGCGCTTACGTGATGGGCAACTGTTGAGATGGCCATGAGCTGAGTAGCACTGTGCCGCTAAATTTGCGCGTGCTGACTGGATGCAAAATCTAATGGGTGTCGCAGGGGATGTCCGTCATGCCAGTGACTAGTAATGAGTGACTTGCTGTCTCTGCACAAATGCATTTTTAAACAAATCAACAATCATGCACTAAGGGTTTTGCTGAATTCGAGGTTGAATCAACGGGAGTAGGGAGAAAGCAGTGCCAGGGGTTGCCAAGAATTTCGTAGTATTGCTCATTGCACTGCAAACTGTCATTGTTGACCACATAATGTATGAGAATCAACACCTCAAGTGAAGAGGCGTTTTTCATTGATGCCCTTTGTCATCCCCTGAGGCCTTTTATTGTTGATACTGAGCGGTGGTGTGTCTGAAATGTTTTCCTAATCCATCCATAAGAAAACTGCACAATTTCAATGCTGGTTATCATGGTTCTGATCTCAACCTCTCAGTGGCATTAAAAGAAGGCATGAAATGTGGGTAAAGAGGGGTTGTGCGACCTTCCCATTGTGTAGTATTGGGCAGAATTGTGCTGAAATTTGGTGCCAAAGTGACATGATTAACACACCTTACTCCTCGCATGAATTTCGAATGTCTGACCTTTTTTTAAAGTGTGTCAACACCTCATTTTTTGAAGTGTCACTGAAGCCCAGACTGATGTTGCAGGGCATCACACTTTGCACCTTTATAGAGAACGGTTGGATGCAACTTTGAGCCAAATTTCAATTTCTCTGCATCACAATGGCAGACAATTATGGGGTTTCCAAAAAGTGATCCTTTAATTGTGTTGCACAGTGCAGAACTTTTGAAATGTGATGCTATAGAAAAACGCTCAAGATTAGATGGCCAGATCAGATACTGAATCAGTCTGGGGAGAAACGAAATTTATGGCATAACTTGACTAAAAGAGGTGATCCGTTGATAGGACATATAGTGGGGTTTCAAAGAGTTGTCAATTTATCAGTGACAGAAACGGTGGAGAGTAAAAATTTCAGAGGGATACCTACGTTTGAATTACAGTAAACAGATTCAAATGGGAGTAGGTTGCGGTAGCTATGCAGAGATAAGAGATTTGCACAGGGTAGACTAGCATGGAGAGGTGCATCACACCAGTCTTTGGACTGAAGACCACCACCACCACCACCCACCACCACCACCACCACCACCACCACCACAACAGAAACAGAAACAGCAGCAGCAGCAGCAGCAACAACAAAAACAACATAGCACATCTGATATATATTGCAGAGACTTCAGATCGACTACAGAGCTGAAACTATGTATCAGTGAACAATATAAAATAGACTGTTTAATCCTACAGCCTCTGTGACAAATTGGTATTATTTGAGAATGCCTTTTGCTTGCAGAATGGTGTCTTTCTTATACCAGCTGTAGTGTAACACATTCGCAGTAACCTTAGAATTTATTGTGAATTGCCTACTCTTTTCTATGGCTCTTCACAATACTTATCGTGATTTTCATGTTCTGTGGTTGAAGGTACTGCATGTTCTAGATGCTGCACTAACTAATATGAAATTAGTGTTAAGCAAGGGTCACACACGTACACTGTATATCAAAGACTAACACAGTAAACTGTAACTGTTATTTCAGTACACGGGATTAAAATTATCACCACCTCTCATAACGTAACTCTTTCATTGCAGTGTGGAATTTTATTTTCCAGGTTCAGTGGGAAAAAGAGTTTATAGGTAAACTGATGAAAGTTAAGAAATATTCCTGTCAGCAAGAGAGAACAGCACCAGCCAGTGAGGTTAGGACAATATTAGATATTTTTATTTCAAGTAATTCTTGACTAAGTGGTCATAACAGGTAAGTTAGTAATTTAGCTGTTTCAAACTTCAGCACTGTGAAGACAGCAGCAAAATTAAGTTATCTGTTATTACTAATGTGGTAACTTCTTCGTAGTGCACAGTGATATGTGTTAAAATTTCAAAATTGGTTTTCCAGTAAACTGGAAATGGTACTAGGTTTAAGAAGAAGAAGAAGAAGAAGAAGAAGAAGAAGATACAAAGGAAAGGGAAATAGAACAATGTAAAAAATGTGTAATGTTGAGATGTTGTGTGTAACGAAGGTTTTGCTAAAATAGCCTTCAGAATGGCTGCTGGTATAATGTGTTTTATGACGTTCCTGAATATGTGGCTTCTGACTATATAGTGAGAAGGGTATTTGTCAATCCTAGAATGGATTGGCTGGGTCTCTCAGATCCAGGCAGACTTTGTCTTAAAAATATCTGCAAGAGTACACTGCTTGCGAGTAAGCCATTCATTGTAGCTTTCAATTAATTTTGCTAGAGGCCACTACTTGTTTCGTCATTCCACTTTGTTCACCAGTTGATTGTAGATGCGGGAAGAAACGCGTTTTGGATCTGAGAGATCCAGCCTGTCCTTTTGTGTTAGCTTTTGCACTTTTCTTGTTACACTCTCTGTGTACAATAAAACGGCTTGAAAATGGCTTGGCAGTGTCTATTAAGTCATGAAGGAATTCAAAAACTGCTACTAGAAAGTGATAAGATTCAGATGTGGATCCTAATTTTGTTCCCCAAAGTAATCACAACACAGAAAATGAAGTGATTGATCAATAACTGGACAGCAAAGTGAATGTCTTCACTCCTGCCAGTAACTTGAATACACTCACTAACACAACTAGTGCAGTTGGCTGCAATCCCTATCCCATACTGTTTGTCAAGATGTTATCAAACTAAATGGCTGAAAAATATTCCAAACCAAAATGTCTGTGCCAGATCTTATGATATAGTTACAAATTAGCATGATGTTGGCAGAGAAGCCAGAAATGTTACCACCATTGTTGAGGCCTGGAAACTGGTTGTCGACCATGATTTATTCGATTTCATATTAGAGAGCACAAATATTTATATAGATCTCATAAAACTTTGCATAAAAGTGACAAAAACTGCAAGAAACCTAAAAGAAAGAGGAAGTTTAAGGAATTTTTTTGGTCTTTAGTACATTATGACATTATTCATGGAGGCAAAATGAACATGGAAGAATTTTGGGATACTTGTGGCACATGGACATAAATCTTCCCAAGTTTGTCATCATATATAAAAACAAAGATAAGGTGACTTACCGAACGAAAGCGCTGGCAGGTCGATAGACACACAAACACACACACAAAATTCAAAATTGAATTTTGTGTGTGTGTTTCGTTCGGTAAGTCACCTCATCTTTGTTTTTATATATAATTTTTCCCACGTGGAATGTTTCCCTCTATTATATTGATATCATTAATTTGAATCCAACAATTAAGTTTGTCATCATTATGATTTAGATTTCTTTTGAGAAGTGTTAGATTAGATAATATTCACACAAGAGAGGAACATAAAAAATGATGTTGTACATGATGTTATGGAAGGAATCACAAAAAAATATAGAAGCATTACACATGTGTATACCTTGCAGTGGATGAAATGTTACTATTTTTTCAGATGTGTTGTTCTTTCAGAATGTATGTTCCTTCAAAACCTGCAATGCATGGGTTCAAAATATTTAACTGGGAAGTGTGAGAAGTAGTAAGTAAAATATTGGGAATTGGAACAACAAAGTGCAGGTTTTTCCCAAGTCAGTAACACAGCTGGTTGTGCTCAGACTTGTAGAGTCAGTGAAGAGAATGGGAAGGAATATTACCCCTGACAGTTGGTTCACAATGTACAGTCTTGCTTGAAAACTTTACACAGATAGTAATCATAGACTCAGGAGAACATTTTGCAAAACTAAGATCTTTGAAATTCTTCCCGCAAAGAAATAGAGCAATACATTTGTCCACTCAGATATAGTGATTCACCAATGCATTTTTATTACACAGAGCAAACACAGAACTGAATATTTCGAGAAGGCTACTTCTCAAGCATCTGGGCTTAGGCTCTTCCCACGTAAATAACATGGTTTATTTGAAGCAAGAAAATGAATGCAATTGATTTTAATTATTGGAGTAAACGAAGGACATTATATGTTCTTGCAGTATTAGTTTATTACCTCTGACTGAAAAACTCAAGTGAAGAGGGAATTAAAGCAGTTCACCATAAAAATATGTTCCAGCATTGTGAGCAAATGTGAGGATACATCAAGGAAGAAATTGTGATTAAATGAAGTTTTGTACATGAGTGAAAATATTGTTACACATTCATCTGTCAGTGTATGTGCATAATCAAATTATGGCAAATACATAAGAAATATGGTATGAACTGAGGAATGTACTCGAGGGCTTTCTATCCCCAAGGAAGTAAGTTCGTGGAAAACCTTTTTTGTGATGGACCAAAAAGTTGCTTGTTAGTAGAGTGCTTTGTATCAGAAAATATCCCTACATCTAATAAGTTAAAAAGCTTAAGTTTCAAGGTAAAAGATGTGTGGGTTGGTTTCACCCTAGTTACTATGTTGCCCTCTGTGTACAAGGTTTATGGTGCATGAGATAAAGGCTGATGTTTGCTTTGACTCATATCTTGGTGATGTGGTGGCCCTTTAGATAGAAGAAAGGCATAATGATTTGATGCACACATTGAAAAATATTAATATATTACAACTGCAATAAATATGGCTATTTAGCAAAGGGCTATTAAAGCAAAGGGCTATTAAAGCAAGATCAGGACTAATGGGCAAAACTAGCAGCAGATACAATGTGCGTTACCATTTTGTCAGTATCGTGTACTAACAAAATAGTAGAATAACATGTGTAGCGATGGAGCTACGAGTGCCTCATGTGCGTAACCCTGTCTCTAGGAAACCAGTGCTTGTGATGTAGTTACTGTAGCAGATACTGTTCCTAACATATCGTGCTACATCTAGCTTCCCCTTGAAGAGGAGTATATATTATCTACATTTATATTGAGTTTGTTCTTGACTGTAATTAATCTCAAAAAAATTTTAGGAAACTAATATTTTTTACCACAGGTTTTTCTGTTGCCTTATTAGAACTTTCTCTTTGTGTGTTTGCTTCAGTTCTTTTAGGGAATTATTACTCTTTTAACTCAACAGATTAAAAGATAATCAGAAGGCTTAATTTAAATTTATTTGTTCACTGTCCTGTAATACATTACACCATCCAAAATGCAGCTCCATTGTGATTGCTGTTCCTGAACACGGGATGATATGGTTGACATTCATAAGCATCTGGAAATCCCCATGACTACTGTGGAGTAATTGTTAGCTGTTGTGAATCAGTGTGTTGGAAAAGCTCCTAAGGGTTATGTGCCTGTGAAACCAGTACCAAAGGTATCCCAAGTACTGTCCTCTTATGTGAATCCTGTCTTCTCTGTGGGAAGTGCAAGATCTGTCATTACTCATCCACTTCACTGTGAGTGGCATTTCACTGGCACATTTAGGTGTCCTGTACAGTGTGGATGGAGACCAGGGAGAACATCTGTTTTGGGGAAACCTGTTTTGTCCAGTTTCAGGAGGTAGCAAACACAAAAGGGTAGGGGTCTATTAATAGTCATCAGTTCAAATCTATAGCAGATGATGGTACCCCTTAGGGAAATGGCAGCAAGAGACAGGAAAGCATAAAAAGTGCACTTGGCATGTATGCCTGGGGGCCTCATGCAGCATGCGGTAGAGGCTATTCCAGCAGCCATTGAGAGAACTGGGTAGAACTAGCTGCCGATTGCACGCATCTTGGAACAGATCATGTCTGCCATCTGAGGTCATACTTGAATCATTCCAGTAACTGGCAGAGGAAGTTGAGAAGGCCAGCCTTGCACATGGAGTTTCAACAAAGCTCACAATTTGCAGCATTGTCCCCACAACTGGTCATGACCCCCTTGGTTCTGAGTCGAGTGGGAGGAGTGAACCAAGGAGTTCAGAGGTTCTGTGACAAGCTAGGCTGTGACTTCCTTTACTTGCGCCATAGGGTTGAGAATTGTAGGGTACCCCTAAATGGGTCAGGTGTGCACTACACATCGAAGGCTGATACCCACGTAGCTGACTGTGTGTGGGTTGCACACAAGAGTTTCTTAGATGAGGTGACTCTCCATCCATTCCAGATAACAATAGTTGTAGGATTCCCAGATGTATCAGCATAAGGTTGAAAGAAATGACTCTCACAGGTGAGAGTATTAAAATCCCAGTGGTTAACTGCCGAAGCATTCACAGAAAAGTGCCAGAGTTTGAAGCGGTCCTGAAAAGCAGTGAAGCTCACATAATACTAGGTACAGAAAGGTGGTTGAAACCTGAAATTGATAGCAATGAGATTTTTGGGGAAAATGTAATTGTATATTGAAAGGATAGGCTAATGGGAAATGGAAATGACATATTTGTCGCAGTAGGCAAGAAGCTCCAATCCACCAAGGTAGAAATTGAAACTGTTTGTGAGAGTGTTGGAGCAAGACACATATAAGGGGTGGTCATAAAATGGTAAGGGGTGGTCATAAAATGGTAATTGAATCCTTGTATCTGCCAGACTCATCTCCTGATGTAACCGAAAACTTCAGAGGAAACCTCAGTTTGATTTGTATGTAAGGTCCCCAATCGTACTGTAATCATAGGTGGAGACTTGATTCATCCAACAATCAATTGGAAAAATTAGTTTTTTTTTTGTGGTGATTGTGATAAGACATACTGTCAAACATTGCTAAATTTCTTCTCTGAAAACTATGTAGAACAGATAGCTCAGAACCCCACTCAATATGGAAGTATATTGGATCAAATGGCAACAGACAGACTGACATCTTTGAGTTTGTCAAAGCCGAAACTGGTATGAGTGACCATGACTTGGTTGTGCAACAGTGATTACCAAAACACAAAGGACAACTAAAACAAGCAGAAAGGTACATATTTTCAGTGAACCAGATAAAAAATCGGTAGGGTCATATCTCGGCGAGAAACGTGAAACATGTAGCCCAAGGCAGGAACGTGTAGAGGAACTATGGCTCAAGTTTAAAAGAACAGTTGACCATTCACTGGACAGATATGAACCCAGTAGAACTGTTCATAATGGGAGGGTCACTTCATGGTATAAATTCACTGTAAAGAAACATCGAAGACACAGAGACTATTGCAAAATAGGTGTGAAAGAAAGCATAGGACTATAGATAAAGATATGCTGAATGAAATGTGTTTGGCTGTCAAGAGAGCAATGCATGAAGCCTTCAGTGACTTCCTTAGCAGATTTTTCTCAAATGATCTTCCACAGAACTAAAAAAAAACTTTGGTTGCATGTAAAGGCTGTTAGTGACACCAAAGTTAGTGTCCAGTCCCTAGCAAATGATAAGGGAATTGACATTGAGGGTAGTAAAACAAAAACATAAATGCTTAACTCTGTTATCAAATGTTCCTTTACATAGGAAAACCCAAGAGAATTGCCCCAATTTAATCCTCATACCACTGAAGTAAATATGAGTGTTGTTGCAAAACAGCTGAAATTGTTAAAACTGAACAAAGTTCCAGGATTCGATTGAATCCCAATCAGATTCTGTACTGAATTTGTGGCTGAGTTAGCCCCTCTCTTAACTGTAATCTGTTGTAGATCCCTCGACCAGAAAACTGTGCCCAGTAGTTACAAGAAAGCACAGGTCACAGCCATCTCTAAGAAGGGTAGTGGAAGTGGTCCACAAAACACCATTCAATATCCTTGACATTTATTTGTTGTAGAATTGTGGAACGTATTCTGATCTCAGATATAGTGATGTATGTTGAACAGAATGACCTCCATGCCAGCCAACATAGATTCCATAACCATCGCTCATGTGAAACTCAACTTGTACTTTTCTCACATGACATACTGAAAGCTTTGGATCAAGGCAGTCACGTAAATGCAATATTTCTTGATCTCCGAAAAGCATTTGACTCAGTACCACACCTGTCAAAAGTACAATCATATGAGGTATCAAGTGAAATTTGTGACTGGATTGAGGACTTTTTGGTAGGGAGGACAAAGGATGTCATCCTGGATGAAGAGTCATTGTCAGATGTAGAAGTAACTTTGTGTGTGCCCCAGGGAAGTGAGTTGGAACCTGTGCTGTTCATATTGTATATTAATGACCTTGCAGACAATGGTAATGGTAACCACAGACTTTTTTTGCAGATGATGCAGTTGTCTATAATGAAGTACTGTTGGAAAGAAGCTGCATAAATGTTCCCTTTTTTTTATCAGATCCTGATAAGATTTCAAAGTGGTGCAAAGATTAGCAACTGGCTTTAAAGGTTCAAAATGTAGAACTCTGCATTTCACAAAACGAAAAATATTAGTATCCTATGACTGTAATACAATGAGTCACTGTTGAAATTGACCAGCTCATACAAATACATGGGTGAAAACTTAATAGGGATTTGAAATGGAATGATCAAATGGGCTCAGTTGTGAGTAAAGCAGGTACTTCAGTTTATCGGTAGAATATTGGGGAAGTGTAGTCAGTCCACAAAGGAGATTGCTTACAAATCAGTTGTGCGACCCATTCTAGAAATATGCTCAAGTGTGTGGGACCTGTACCAAGTAGGACTAACGGGAGATATTGAACGTATCCAGAGAAGGGAAGCATGAATGATCACAGGTTTGTTTGACCCATGGGAAAGTGTTGCAGAGATGCTGAAGAAACTGAACTGGCAGACTCTTGAAGATCGCGTAAACTGTCCCGAAAAAATCTGGCTTTAAATGACGATTCTACAAATATACGACTCCCTATGTATCGCCCACATGGGAGTCATGGGGACAAGATTAGAGTAATTACTTCACACACAGAAGCATTCAGACAATCATTCTCCCCAGGCTCCATATGTGAATTGAACGGAAACAAACCCTAATGACTGATACAATGGGACATACCCTCCGCCATGCACATCATGATGGTTTCCAGAGTATAAATGTACACAATGTGATCAAATGTATCTGGACACCCTCAAAAATATAAGTTTTTCATATTAGGTGCATTGTGGTGCCACGTACTGCCAAGTACTCCATATCAGCGACCTCAGTAGCCATTGGACATCATGAGAGACCAGAGTGGGGCACTCTGCAGAACTCATGGACTTCGAACATGGTCAGGTGATTGGGTGTCACTTGTGTCATATGTCTGTACGTGAGATTTCCACACCCCTAAACATCCCTAGGTCCACTGTTTCTGATGTGATAGTGAAGTGCAAACGTGAAGGGACATATACAGCACAAAAGCGTACAGGCTGACCTCATCTGTTGACTGACAGAGACCGCAGACAGTTGAAGAGGGTCGTAATGTATAATAGGCAGACATCTATCCAGATCATCACATGGGAATTCCAAACTGCATCAGGATCCACTGCAAGTACTGTGACAGTTAGGTGGGAGGTAAGAAAACTTGGATTTCATGGTAAATGCCAAAAGACACCTTGCTTGGTGTAAGGAGCGTAAACATTGGGCGATTGAACAGTGGAAAAATGTTATGAGGAGTGAAGAATCACGGTACACAATGTGGCGATCCGATGGCAGGATGTGGGTATGGTGAATGCCTGGTGATCATCATGTGTAGTGCGAAAATTAAAATTTGGAGGTGGTGGTGTTACAGTGTGGTCAGGTTTTTCATGGAGAGGGCTTGCACCCCTTGTTGTTTTGCATGGCACTATCACAGCACAGGCCTACATTGATGTTCTAAGCATCTTCTTGCTTCCCACTCTTGAAGAGCAATTCGGGGATGGTGCTTGCATCTTTCAACACGATTGAGCTCCTGTTCATAATGTTACACAACAATAACATACTTGCAATGGACTGGCCTGCATAGAGTCCTGACCTTAATTCTATAGAACACCTTTGGGATGTTTTGGAATGCCAACTTTGTGCCAGGCCTCACTGACTGACATTGATACCTCTCCTCTGTGCAGCGCTCCATGAAGAATGGGCTGCCATTCCCCAAGAAATATTCCAGCAACTGATTGAACGTATGCCTGTGAGAGTGGAAGTCGTCATCAGTTCTAAGAGTGGGCCAACACTGTATTAAATTGCAGCATTACCAATGCAGGGCGCCACGAACTTGTAAGTCATTTTCAGCCAGGTGTCCAGATACTTTTGATCACATAGTGTGGATGTGAAATAATTTGTATCATATTAGTTCCAGACAAAGCTACTTATACGTCAAAGAATTTGGGTATGTGGTATTAGCCCAAGGCAGTAATCACCCCACAAAATATGTGTACATACTCATAGATGAGTACACGCTTTAATATTTGTGGATTACATTGATTGAGGAATTAAGTTCATATGCACAAATATTTGTTTCCAGCAACCAAAGTAACTAAAATGGGCAGCAAAGTGATTTTTGTCAGCAGAAGCTGCCCTTAAAAATCCTTCTGAGGGTGGGATTGGTCACTATTAGAGTCAGTATCATACAAGAGACTAGGACATTTACTCCATGATGCAAAGGAAACTCAAAATGTTTAGCCATGGATATCATGCACCCATGAGCTGCTAATAAGCTGCTAATCACTCCTGTGGAATGTAAGAAGGAATAACAATAATGAAAAATAATGGTTGGTGCAATACGTAAAATACGAGAAAAGTAACCACCCACCTATAGGAGATTGAGGCAGGGAACACAGAAACACGTAAGAGAATACAGCATTCACACTAGTTTTCAAGGATAACTCTTTTTCTAGCAGAAGTACGTACATTTCTCTCTCTCTCTCTCTCTCTCTCTCTCTCTCTCTCTCTCTCTCTCTCTCTCTCTCTCTCACACACACACACACACACACACACACACACACACACACACACACACGAGCATACACTTCCCTGGCTACTGCAAGATGCAAGACTGATTATTGATAAGCAATTTTTCAGTCCATTATGAAAAGTGTTTTCAACAAACTTACTCTCTTAGCAGCAGAAAACCTTCAAATGCATCCCTCAGTTCATGCCATATCCCTTATGCGCTTGTCATAGTTCAATTATGCATATACATTGACAGAGAAATGCTTACCATTATTTTCAGCTATGTACAAAACTTTTATTTCATCACAATTTCTCCCTTGATGTCTCCTCACATTTGCTCACAATGCTGGAACATGTTTTTATGGCCAATTGCTTTAATTCTTTCTATACATGAGTTTTTCAGTCAGAGGTAATAAACTAATACTGCAATAACTTATAATGTCCTTCACATACTCCAGTAATTAAAATCAATTACATTGATTTTTCTACTTTACATTCACTACATTACATTAAAACCCCTGTTTTGTGTTTTCCCGCAGTACAGACTTAAAAAACGCAAACCTGAGGAAAATGCAGAATCAAGGAAAACGTTAAAACCCCATAAAATATGAGCAGAAACACATGTAATTGGCATACATGATTAAAAATAACAATCCTCTCCAATACTTTGTATAAAATCTGTTTAAGTGAAGGAAATTAAATGTGCAATACAATGTTTTTACAATAATTTGTGCTAACAAATTTCCTGAGTTCTTAAAAAATCACAAATATGTAAAAGCAAATAAAAACTTATCAAAACATTGATATTGATACCTGGGTACAAGGTAATCGAGCTGTTTTCTGACGTGCTACAACTACAAATTATATGTTCAAAACTCACGTTTTTGAGATATCATCCTTTATGCTCACCCAGAAAAAAGCAAGAATTGATGAACATGTTGAATTAACCCAAAAAGTCACAGTAGCTATATGGTTAAAGCATAAGGATAAATGCGGACATCTGCTTAATGACATACTTTGTCACCATTTCTGTTGTTTTATGCTTTTCTTATGAGCCGCACCTCATATGCTCACCACTGTTAAAGTGTTGTTTTAGGCTTGAGGAGAGAAACAGAGGTGTGAAAAGATGAGTTTACTTCCACAATTGATGTTGCAAGCTTATTAGAAGTTGGTACAGTGAATTTCTGTACAATGTGTGAAATGTAAATTTGAAAGAAAGCTCAGGTGGTACAGTTTCGCTTCATGCCCTCGATCACTGCTGCCAGTCTTTATGCTCTACAGTGTGTGGTGCAAAGTATATACATGAGTAGTGTATGTAGTAGTTGCAACTGTATCGTGTCAGATTTGAACGTGGAAGTCTTTAAAATGTGCTATCACAAAACCTTTGTGCTATTTCCGTGTGACATCTCTGTCACAGTGCATCATCTGCACGAAAAGTATATTTTCAGCACCTCACAAAATGCTTTCACCCCTACCAGCACTCTTGTTCCTGAAGGACCACTCCTTCTCTCGACACATCCAGTAGGTGAGCTTATTTTAGGTGTTAGTATGGTGTGGTGGCTGTGCTGGCTACTGTGTGACTACAGTTATGTCCGGCATATTTTTTGAGACTCATTGTTTGTATATAAAAGTTTGATGATTGAATTTGTTGGTGAATACAGTACATTGGAAATACAGGCAAAATGATGAAATTGAGTTATAAATGGCATAAGAAAAGGTGGTGGCTGGTCCCCTTCGTCATATCTCAGTCCGGAACACTTCATGTTGACTTTCTTGTTTTTCCATTACCACTGCAATCTAGCAGTAGTTGTATCATAATTGCGTGGTGATGCTAAATGCTGCAAGTCATGTTGGCATCACTGATCATGGATTACGTCAGCATTTCCTTTCTCATGTCTCCCTTCTCCACAATAATCTAAAATATTCCCTTAATTCCGCCACCGCCTGTGGTGTAAACCATCTGTCTTTTGAGCCACTTATATCTTGTTCAGTCACATCAAACATCAATAGGAAGAAAATGGGACAAAGTTAAGTGAGACATCGATTAAATACTGAGAACCAAGATAAAACTTAAGAGAAAGAAATCTAAAATCAGGGAATTTTTAGCATGGATGTTATGGGTTTTTCATAGGGGCTACGAATGTATGGCATAGAATCACAAAAAAAAATGTAAAACTATTACTATTACTACTTCCACCACCACCACCACAGCAGTGTATATTTGGATATATTTGTGGTTGTGTGTGTGAATGTGTCTACTTTTGTTAGAAAAAGAGCTAGTGCTCAAAAGCTAGCGCGAATGCCATTTTGTGTTGTGCATTTTTGCACTCCACATGTTGATTCACTATAGGTGAGTGGCTGCTTTTCACTTACTTTATGTATAACAAGAAGGAAAGTAGATTACACTACTTCTCGTCTTATACTCATTGAGCCAGGAGAATTCTGTAATTAATTCACTAGAATTTTTGTTATCCAGTATAGACAACATTTATTGTAGAAACCTAGTGGTTTGTATTTCTAATTGATTATAGCCAGAAAAAGGCTTTCTTATAAACACACGAAAAACAATAATTAGGTACCAAAAACCATTCAGTTTTTTCAGACATTTATGGAAAGCTAAGAATGAAATAGAATTGATAACTCATGCACAGGAAATGAGAGAGAGATTATAAATGTCAAGTTGACAACTTTTTGAAAGTGGGAGTAGTTAAATGTCAGGTGTTTACTTTAGGCTCCAGAAAAAATTGATATGGCTACGTGGTTGAGAAGGTGTTACTCATTCTTTGAAATTAACTTACCCATTAACATTTGGGAAGAAGAAAAACTTCCATAACTATGGAAGAAACAAGATCTTCAACATCTCAGAGTATTTGATAACAAAGCACATATGTACATTAAAAAGGCCGTGAGTGTACTTTTAAGGTATTGTAACAAAACTGAAATAAGCTGAGTAACCAAAAGTCATGGGATTGATTATCCCATTTGGAGATGATCTGTGTATGGTGTCCAAATGATACCATTAGATGCAGCGTATGGTATGAGTGTACATTCTATATCTGAGTAATATGTTACAGAGATGTGTAGTAAACGTGGCAGCATGTCGTGAGTTATATGATTTAAATTTTGCGTTATAATCAGTTTAATGTGTATGGGTAATAGTATACTGGTGATAACACAAGATTTCAGTTTTCGATATCATCTGTGTCTACAGTGAATCTTCAGTATCACAGAGAGTATGTTTTCACACTTGTAAGTAAACTGCCACATGGAATGACCACAGCTGTTCGAAGAGTGGGTGTCTCATTGCCCTCCTGTGGCTTTGCAGTGGACACTCTTGTCAGTCAGATCACTACTGATTTGAATGTGGGACATCAGGAACATATTTCTATCGTAACTGTGCAGAGAGAGACAGACTGCATAGACTTTGACAGTTGCAACTGACATCACATTCAGAGCCTTCCCATAACTGTGTAAAACCTCTTTATTCTGACTTACCAGAGCCTAATAAAATACTTCACAAGAAATGAGAGAAATCAGATGGTTCTGATCATTTGAATATTGTGTGTTTCATTTACGAGTGAGAAGGGGGATGTAATGAGTGAAACAGGATCAGGAGGAGCTGAACCAAAACCATAGACACGAAACAGGCCAAATCTCTTGGACAAGAGCTATACAAATCTATTCCCATTATATTAATCCTAACATAATAAATGAATACACACACCAGATTTAATCACCAAGATATTTTGTAATATTAAAACCTAAGAAGACAGATGAGCATGTTCTTTACAGATTTAAAAAAATTTTGCTTCTTACATGTACCAGCTTGGAAGAAAAAAAATTGATCAGCAGATTCCAGCAAATGACTATGACCAAAACTAGAATAATTTGAATCACATTGAGAAAACAAAATTTGGGAAATAACAACTTGCCAGTCTGACAGAAAAACAGTCAGTGCTAAATGGATTTTTGAAACCATGGAAACTTTTGTCTAAATATGGTACACTATATGGTTCACAAGTGGCCCAAAGATACACATTGAAAAGTGTTGGGTTACATAGATGTCTGTCTGGACTTGCTGCCAGGTGTGATTTAGATACTGATTATTGTAATAGCTATTGTATCTTTACAGTATGAATTACATGAAGATATATCATTCTAATAAACTTACAAGTGTTTACAAACAAACAAAAAAAGTGTATGGTTTAAAATAAGTACTGCTCTGATGTAGTATTATGCTGGGCTATGTAGTGGTAAGTGTTAATTACAAGAGACCTCTGTTTTAATCACAGGAATTTGTAAAAAAAATTCCTGCTTGTTGCGGTTTACTTGTATGACGTGTTCATATGAAGCAATGACCTTCACACGAAGAATTCTTTAAAAGAAAAGGCTGGAAATGAAATGCAAACTCAAGTATCTTGGAGAAGTTACAAACAGCTTAAGCAAGCATTTTGTGATAGGCCAATTATGTGAGTTAAATTCTGAATAAATACACCATAAAGAACCGCAAAGCTACCTCTGTGCTCCTCGATAAGGATCAAGTCCCCAGCTACTTAAATGAGTCAAAAAATTTAGAAAGAAGCAATGTAGAATAGTCCTTTTTGAAAAGACATCGGTGTTTTCACATGTGCACCATTAGGGGGCAGATCAGATACTGCCTGTACTGTTACTGTGCTGAATTGTTTCGTAAAGTAATGCTGTGTGTGCCCACAAGGAAGTGGACAGGCTTATACGCTATTTGAAAGGGCCAGAAGAGAAAACTGTAAGCATTTGTAGGTGAAGATTACCATGTTTCTGGTTATTGTAATGCAGACTGAGTGTGATACATTGATGAATGGGAACCCAGCATTGGATATTTATTAAAATAGGTAGCAGATTGATCTCATGGACTATCAAGAAGCATCCAGCAGCAGCACTTTTGACAGGCAAACCAGATTCTGTGGTGTTGAGTTCAGCATGTCTGGAGGCATTGTTTGTAAAGATTGAAGAGAGAAATATATATTTCCATTTCCTGAAGTAGCTTCTCTGTGATGCCTGTGGAACAGACTGTGTGTGTGTAAGTGTTAAAAAAAAAAAAAAAAAGACTAGGGATGGACCAATCATTCCCAAGTTATCATTTAATTCAAGAAAATATTGATTAATGAGAATTAATGACAAATAATTGAGAAATTTTAAAAAGTTATTAATGAGTAATTTATTGTGCAGAATACTGATGCAGCAAAAATTGTTACTGTATTTTTCCCTGGTCTTCTATAGAAACGTAGTAGAACTTGAATAATTTTGATTCTCACTCCAGGTTATTATTCAAATGCAAGTGATTTAGACTCAGTTATGTATGTAATAAGGCTGTTGCCATCATTGGCTAAATTTTTCAATAACTATGAGATTATAAGATGATTGATAGCTTAAGTGTTTTCAGTTTTGTCTATCTGTTTTAGGTTGATCAGTGTTACCATGCTTTACACAATTGCTGTAATGATGACAACACTTAAAACAATGTGTCTTTTCAGATCAAAGCTACTTTTTTTTTGTGGTAGTCTTGTTAAAAAAAATTGGGTGCCAAAGTCACCAATCGCAATGAGAGAAAAGAGTCAGTTAACTCATATGTATAATAGACATAAAAAAATTTCAGCAACTGTACACAGAGTAATTGTGCAGGGAAAAACTGTAGATATGATTTTTGCTGAATACTATAACCAAGGGGGAAAAGTTAATAGCACATTCTGGATATATGTGTGAATAGATCAGTTCACTGTTCATCAGTCTGTTCAAGTACAGAATGATTAAATAAATACCAACATATCTTTATGGTATCAAATGAATTCAGGAGCCACAGCACATGTATCACAGATTTATGATAGGTTTCAAATATTGGCTGGCACTCATAATGACCTGTTTTCAGTAAAAATGATTTCTGAAGGCCACTGAGTGAAAATTAATCTGCATTCTGTATGCATGGTATCCAAGGACCACAGTTTAAAGTGACCACATTGAAATATATATAGGAAAATAAGTTGGTGGAAAGAGTAGATTGACACATGTGTGAAGTAGAATATGATGTCTAATTGTATGAAAGAGAGGCAGATATTACTATGGATAAAATAGTCAATTGGAACTGATAACTCAGCACTGAAAGAGTTTGCCCCAACCTATTTGCAGAGATCTAATGAAGTGTCAGAGATTACTGGAATCAGGAAGAATTAATAAAATTGTGGCCAAATGAAATAAGAGCTGTGCTATTTAATTACTGCAAAAGCATTATTTTCACACCTAGGAAGTATGTGGTGGCATACATGACCACAACTAATTTAAGCTGTGTACAACACAAGTACCTGCACAAGTGTACAAAAAGACAGAGATAAAATTTGTAAAACCATAATTTATGGAAAAAGATTGCTTTTAAGATAAGTGAATGTCTGCCAAAAGTGAGTTTTCACATTCAATACAGCTATTGTACAAATAAGAAATCATAAGAATGTGTTTATGAAATTTGTTAACAAGAACAGCGTGTCAGCATTCCAAAACCAAGTCAATTGTTTCTTATTATGGAGGCAGAAATATATAAGTAAAACTCTTAATGGCAGTAAAGGTACAAAATCGTCAGATATATATACTCCTACCAAGCACTTCTTCTGACACAGCTGGAAACTGTCATTCCTGCCGTTTGATTTTCTCTTACAGAACCACTGAACGACCCTATTTTGCAGACTGTGATGCCTTTTCAAATCAAGTAAAGAACCACGAAAATATTGAAAGCAGTGGTAGGTACGAACAGTAACCAGGCAGAAATTAAGACGTATTAGAAACAAAAATAATAATCATGAAGTGAAGTGTCAGAATTGAATATCTCATTTGATTTAAAGTAATTCTGCTAATTAGCAAGTTAAATGTGCAAAGCAGGAAAATGAACAAGACGTACAGAGTGGAAAACCATGTTTAAATAAAAACTGCAGCTATGTGTCATGAAATGATTAGTGGGTCACTATGTTAGATGGGTTTGCCAGAGACTGCAGTTTTGTGTGTGTGTGTGTGTGTGTGTGTGTGTGTGTGTGTGTGTGTGTGTGTGTGTGTGTGTGTGTTCTATTTTTGATGAAGGCCTTGCTGGCCGAAAGCTTATTTGTGACAGTCTTTTTGTTGTGCGTATCTGCAACTCGGTATCTCCACTATATGGTGAGTAGCGACTTTCCTTTCATAGTATGGTTACATTCCATCCTGGATTTTTCATTGTTTGTTTATGTTATATGGGAGTTAAATAATTGTGGAGTAAATATGTGAGAATTAAATTAGGTGATGAGGAACATGTTAAATATTTGTATTATTGAAATGTTAAGTTTAGAGGCTTCAGTTTGGTACATAAAGACGAGTGCAGTTTTTGTAATATGTTGGTAAAGCTAGTCCAACAATGACTGCTAATTGCGTGTATCATGAAAATGGAAATGTGATTTTGGTGATCATTACAGCAAAAACTGTTGCTAAAAATGTAATTCTGTGTTCCCAGTTAATAGACAAGTATTTCCAGCAGCAACTAAATGTGGCTGCTGTAACAAATGCCATGCCTTGCAATCCTCACAGTATCCCCATAATGTAGCTTTACTCATTTATTACTACAAATACTGATTATTCTTTGTGCATTGGTGTCTATGTCAATCAAATGCATAAATTGATTATTAAGTTTTACTCATAAGAAGCTCCTCTATAAAGCATATGAAACTACACTTTAAACAATATTAAATTGTAATGAATATAATAGAGGGAAACATTCAATGTGGGGAAAAATATATCTAAAAACAAAGATGATATGACTTACCAAATGAAAGCGCTGGCAGGTCGATAGACACACAAACAAACACAAACATACACACAAAATTCAAGCTTTCGCAACCAACGGTTGCTTCATCAGGAAAGAGGGAAGGAGAGGGAAAGACGAAAGGATGTGGGTTTTAAGGGAGAGGGTAAGGAGTTTTTCCAATCCCGGGAGCGGAAAGACTTACCTTAGGGGGAAAAAAGGACGGGTATACACTCGCGCACACACACCCATATGCAACTGCACATACACCTGGGTGCACGGCCAGCACATCTTGGCACAGTGTTACACCGTCCGGGTTATCTGGATACTTCCCACTAGCACCAACCTGTCAGAACTCCGGAGATGGGAACTTGCCCTTCAGTATATACTCTCTTCTCGTTATCCGCCAGGCCTCAATCTCCGCTAATTTCTAATTTCAATTTGCCGCCGCTCATACCTCACCTGTCTTTCAACATCATCTTTGCCTCTGTACTTCCGCCTCGACTGACATCTCTGCCCAAACTCTTTGCCTTTACAAATGTCTGCTTGTGTCTGTGTATGTGTGGATGGAAATGTGTATGTGTGCGCGAGTGTATACCTGTCCTTTTTTCCCCTTAAGGTAAGTCTTTCCGCTCCCGGGATTGGAATGACTCCTTACCCTCTCCCTTAAAACCCACATCCTTTCGCCTTTCCCTCTCCTTCCCTCTTTCCTGATGGAGCAACCGTTGGTTGCGAAAGCTTGAATTTTGTGTGTATGTTTGTGTTTGTTTGTGTGTCTATCGACCTGCCAGCGCTTTCGTTTGGTAAGTCACATCATCTTTGTTTTTAGATTTAATTGTAATGAGGAAGATAAAGAAATGAGGAGTGTTTGATCCAACTTCACCTACACATATTATAAATAAAGTATCTTCTAAAACACAAGAGAAGAGACATCTAGTGAACTTCTGTAATGATTCGCAGTACATGACCAACAAAAGCTACAATTTGACAGTCAGTTTCATATGTCCGCAGTGAGAGGAATTGTAATGGAAGTATTTCATTCAAACTGCTGGATATTACAATTTCACAGAAATGAACAGTGTGGTGGACAGGACAAAAAATGGACACCTAAATAAAATGTAGTGCTCTCCTGTGATTCTTAAGATGTTTCAGTTGTTAAGGTATGATGCCAAACAGAGCAGAATACTGCAAGAGTCCATAAAAATATTGTGAAATATCAGTTTAACAGGACCGGAGGAAGAGGGGGGTGTTACAATCACTGGTGTCTCGTCAGACCCAACTGGGGTATTAATAATACTGTCTAATTTCAGTTGTGAGGGTGAGGAAGTGACATGGGGTGGGGGGAGGGAGAAACAGCAGGGGAAGTTACTATGAAAGTAAATGCTAATGTGATGGAAGTCAGTTCCAGCTGAAGAATTTGCTGTGAGAACAAGAGGGGAGAATATAGAGTAATTTGAAGGACACTGATTGATGGAGATTGAAGCAGGGTATTTTTGAAGGAAAGTTGCTTTCTGTACAATTCAAAAAAGATAGTGTTAGTGAGAGGTGATACAGATCACTCACGTGTGAAGCAGCATATGTTGAGCAGCATGAAGTGCAACAGAGTGGTATTGTTAATCCCTGACCACAGCTTGGCATTGAAAATTCATACAGTTGAACAGCTGGATTGTTTGTTCAGTTCATAGTTATGTAGAACACTGGTAGTGGTTTCAGCTTTCAGAGGTGGTCCAACCATCAACATGGATAAGAAATGCCAGTGACAAGGCTGGAATAAGTGATGGGGGGGGGGGGATGTATGGGATGGGAATTGCTCCTATTTCTTCATCAGGCACTTAAACCATGGGACAGGTATATGTAAAGTGAGGGACAAGAATATCTTTTTGGCTGGATCATGTAATAATACTCTGGAAAGCGCGAGCTCTCTAGAACAAGTTTATCAGAAATGTTTTGATTTATTGTTCTTTTCAACATTGATGTCTGCTGCTCAGCTCTCTTATTGGATGAAGAGTTACATATTTTAAGTAAACATTTGTAATAAGGGAAACTTAAGATTGTATAACATTGAATTTTTACTCTTAGATGCTGAAGCACTGCTGTAATTTGTGACATATAACACAGTAAACAATGAAAACAATCAATTATTGACAAAATTATTTAACTGTGTAAATAAAATATCTACTTGCCAAGCAACAGCAGAACACACACATAAAAGACAATTGTAATTGGCAAGCTTTCAGAGTCAGCAGCTCCTTCAGGCCCTTCAACCCTTCTGCCTGAAATTAAATAATATAACATTTTAAGAAACGCTATAATAATGCAAACACAGAACATTTACTAGAGAGTCTTCTACAGTGATGGGAGGTGAAGAATATTGTAAGATGGGGAAGACTAAGAGCTTTGCAAAATTGAGATTGTAGAAATTTATTTAGAAGGGAAACTGTTTTGTTGCTAAAATAATTATTAACTCCAGAAATATTTTAAAGAAATTGCAGAATATAAAAATTTTGACAAATAGCAGCAAAAATTGCAGCCAGGATTGGAAGTAAGAGACTGTCGTTATATCAAGGAGAGTAATACAAAATCATTAGTCATTTGCGGAAGAACCAAAATTTCTTACTTGTCCCATGAATATTCTGGTACTAAATGACTGAATCCCTTTGGTTGGGTATGTGAAAAATGAAACTGAAAATACTCAAGAAAATACGTTTCATACGCTTGCTGATCTTGTGGCTATGTTAATGTTAACTCCTTCCAAACTGAAATTTTTCAGTATCACTGAGCTTTCCAGTTGAAGTGCCAGATGGGAATCATAGCAGTGACCATCTAAGCATGAAAATAATAATCAAAAGTTTGAAGACAAGAAGTATTGCTAAGTTAATTTTGAAAGCTACATGTATTTATGATATAATTATTCTTATTTTCTGAATTAAGAATTGTGCTTGCAGATAGAAACTAAATAAGATGGTTCAATAACATTTTGAACATGTGGAAGGGAAGACACATTCGTTTCTCATTTCGGCCCCCCCCCCCCCCCCTCCACCGGGGCCTCACAGTTCTTTAGTGAGTTTGTGCATGGCACACATGGGGCCCCGAGCTATTGCAGCCAAAGCTTGCTTCCCTGGCTGCATTACCGTCACCCTGCCCTCCTTCCCTGTCCTCACTCCTTTCCTGTTGACCCCTCCTTTCGCTCTCTGAGTTCTGATTTGTGTCGACCTGGCTATCCACCTGGTTTCCTGTATTGGTTGCAATTTTGTTTCTTTTACCTGTTCTTTCAGCCATTTTTGGCATTTAGGTCCCCACTTGAGGTTTGACTTCCACTTCAAAATTTCCTGTTTTTAGTGTGGGCCATTTGTGGAAGAACTCCCTGCTTAGCATCTATGGTGTGGATTCCTCTGCCCCCTTCCTTCTCCTCTCCCCTCCCCACTGTAGCCCCTTCCATCCTGCTTGGTCACCAGCACATGTAGCCAGTCTGTGTGGTGGGGCTGTTATGTACCCATATGGCTGAGCCCCCTGACAACACAGGGATCACACTAGTGATTCCTGAGCTGCTCCCTCCCCATGTATGCCAAGGAGTGGTTGCTTATCTTCTTGGAGCAAGTGAACTCCCAGTAACGGCCGACATGCCAGATGGCTCTTGCTGTGGCTGGGTGGTGCCCATAGGGGGAGGCCCTGGTTGGAGTGGGTGGTATCAGGGTGGATGCATGGTGCATGAATTGTATCACACTGCAAAAATCTGGCTGTTCTCAAACTGTCGTCTCTGAATGGTGAAGGATCGTTGAATGCTGCTTTGTATGACCCAGCAACCTTCCCTTCCCTGGCTACACCATGGGAGGAGGGGCAGGCTCGTCGTCTTGGGATGAAGCACTTTCGCTGTCACCTCGTCTGTACTAGGATGAATGGGGACACATTCACCACCACAAAGCCATTGTTTTTTGTGGAGAATATTGAGAACAAGTTTAGTAAAGTGGAGTCTCTTAGTAAGATGTAGTCGGGCTCCCTCTTGATCAAAGCTTCTCCTGCCACCCAATCCACAGCTCTTAGTGCCTCTGATCATCTTGGCAATGTCCCAGTTTCTATTACACCTCACCAATCTCTGAATATGGTCCAGGGAGTGATTTTTCATAGGGATCACATGTTGCAAACAGATGAGGAACTCTGGACTAATCTGGAGTGGCGTGGCATTCATTTTGTTTGACGTGTGGAGAAGGGTCGCAAAGACAACTGCACCAATACTGGTGCCTTCATTCTGGCATTCGAGGGAGATACCCTCTCGGAGAAGGTCAAGTTTATGTGCTACAGATGTGACGTGAAGCCGCATGTCCCTCCACCTATGCGGTGCTTTCTGCGCTTGCGTTTGGGGCATATGTCTTACTGTGGCCACCCACTCCTTGAGGGAAGCCGCTATATTATGCCTCTTGTGTGTGTCAGTTGTGCTGACCGCCACTCCCCTCGCTTGCTGGATTCCCGGCTTACAAGAGAAAAAAAGAAGATCTAAGAATACAAGTCCTTGGATTGCCCATCTTATGCTGAGACTTGCCAAAAGTATGAGACACTCCATCCAGTGTCACTATCTTCAACTTTTGCCTCTGTTACTTCATTTCCTCTTCCTTACCCCAACCCCATCCCACTCTCCCCTCCCCCTCCCCCTCCCCCTCCCCCTCCCCTTCCCCCGCATTTCCCACACCCTCCTCTCCCCGGGAATTTCCAGCAGTTACACATTAAACACAGATGTGTACTGGGATGCCAATCGCATTTCATTCCCACACACCATTGATGCAAAATTGTGTGTGTTCTGAAATTTTCTGAACAGACCTCATATGCTGGGGCTCTGCCACTGCCTTTGTTGATATGTCTGATCTTTTGATGGCTGTCTCGTATACTTATATCAGTGCAATCATTTCTCAATAAAATTATGGCTGGTGTTAATGCATGCATCATATCCACTTTTCTTACTTATTCTTTTGTTTTGTATTAATGTTCGATTACATTCTTCTTGTCTCACAGAAGGTTGATACGCTCTTCTTAGAGAAATGAAGATTTTTTTTTTTTCAGAAATGAAGATTTTTTTTTGTTAATGCTCACAACCATAATGTCTCTGGACATGCTGAAGTTAAAGCCATGTAGTCTCACGCATTGTGAAAAGCATTGCTGTTGCTAGGTTTCAGGTGTTGTATGGAATTGATACCTAATGTATCTTAAATAAAAATCTACATAGATGTAGATTTATGCTAGTAAGTCTCTCCTGCTCAGTCTGCATTGCCAAATGTAACAATGAACTGATATTCTTATTAGAATAACTGCAGTTTTGTGTCTTTTGTTGCTTTTTGATACTGTAGAATCCTTCCATCCAGTTTGTTAGGAGTGTGACAACAACCATAAATCTGAAGAAAGAAACTCTTTTCATTTAAAAATACTGGTACGTTGAGGGCTTCATTCCTATGATCATGCCACATTTAGGATGTTAAACTGACATGCAAATGTGTGCTTTTGAAGTAATTGTACCCAAAATTAAAGAACAATTGAAATTCCGTATGGTGAACGAAGTGCCATGTGTTAATGGAATTCATGTTTGATTTTAGACTGAATATACTACTGAAGTATCCCCTTTGCAGCTGATATTTTTTGAGAATCTTCTGATGACTGAAAAGTGCAATGTGGTTGCAAAAGACAACAAATGACTCCAGTTTAAGAGTAAGTGAATAGATGTACAAAATTGTAGACAAGTATTTGTAACGTCTGTTAAAGGACCCTCGAGAACAGTCTAAGCTGTTCTCACACACAGCACCACACAAACGGCTGGTACTGTCAAACAGATACATTCCATCTGCCGAGGTGTTGGATATGAATTGGCCACTAACGAATATATGAATAACAAATATGCGGTTATTGAGTGTTTGCAAATTTTTTTGGCTTGTAGAGCACAGTATGTTACATTGTAAGAGTAGTGGTGTATGACCAACAGCCTTATCATCACTCCTGGCATGATTGCAGATGATTCTGCTGTGTAGGGAAAAGTAACATTGCTAGATGAGTGGAACTAAGTCCAGAACAGGTTAAGTGGTGTCTCTCCTTCATCTTCTTAAATGCGGATAAAGTAAACGTAATGGTGATAAAGAAGGGAAAAAAAAGGTCAGTAGCGCCATATTTCAGTAATAATATTAAACTTCTGGAGCCTTGTGAAATGGAATGAATGCACAAAATCGCTAGAACTGAAGAAAAATAAAAATAAATAAATTGTTGGCATAATTCTGGAAAAGTGCAGTGCAGCTGTATAGGAAATTGTGTGCACAACTCGGTTATGTGCTGCTGTTGGGTACTATTCAGTTGCTTTGGAAGATCAAGAGGACTTAATGGAAAACATAAAAGATAAGCATAGATGTAGTGTTGGAATGAAAACGGTCTGTTTTAAATCCCAACAGAGATGACTGTAGGAAATTGTATGTTCTGTAGCAGGGAAACAGTTTATAATACAATAGAAAACTTCAGCATATAAACAACAAAGAGGAAGGGCAATCACTGATTTGTAGTGATTGATGCATGGTGCATAGAAACATCTAACAGTGCTGAGATGTTTTTGGCTTTAAAGTTACTGCTTTTTATTCTTGTTTAAGTATTCAGTCTCCTACACACTCACATGGACATCCAAAGGCAACGATCCACAGCCGCCATGGCACTCTATGATGTGGGTGGGTACATTTGGATGTCTGTGTGCGAAGGTGTACTTAAATTAAAAGAAGAGTGGTAGCTTGAAAACCTGGTAAAAATTCTGTGCTTTTGCATGTTTCTGTGTGTCACATATGCCAGATACACTTTATTAAAAGAACATGTAATATGTGAGTGCAAAACATCCTTAAGTGGTACTTGTCTGTTTCTCTGGTGCATACCAGTACAGATTGGGTGAAGAAATGGCAAAATGTAAATAAGAGCTGTATGATTCGTGACAGATACATTTGAATGACTTGTGAATATTACAGGGAGACACACGCATCACACTTCAGTGAGGTATCACACAAGAAAGGCTATATAAACCAAGAATGCCCTTTACGGAGAATCCATATATATATATATATATATAGACACACACACACACACACACACACACACACACACAAAGATGATGTGACTTACCAAACGAAAGTGCTGGCAGGTCGATAGACACACAAACACACACACACAAAATTCAAGCTTTCGCAACCAACCGTTGCTTCGTCAGGAAAGAAGGAAGGAGAGGGAAATACGAAAGGATGTGGGTTTTAAGGGAGAGGGTAAGGAGTCATTCCAATCCCGGGAGCGGAAAGACTTACCTTAGGGGGGGAAAAAGGACAGGTATACACTTGCGCGCGCGCACACACACATATCCATTTGCACATACACAGACACAAGCAGACATTTGTATAGGCTAAGAGTTTGGGCAGAGATGTCAGTCGAGGCAGAAGTACAGAGGCAAAGATGTTGTTGGAAGACAGGTGAGGTATGAGCGGCGGCAAATTGAAATTAGAAATTAGCGGAAATTGAGGCCTGGCGGATAACGAGAAGAGAGGATATATTGAAGGGCAAGTTCCCATCCCCGGAGTTCTGACAGGTTGGTGTTAGTGGGTGCACGGCCAGCACACCTTGGCACAGTGTTACACCGTCCTGGTTATCTGGATACTTCCCACTAACACCAACCTGTCGGGACCAATGACCATAGCAGTCTGGTCCCTTTAATCCCCGAAACCAACCAACCAACCAACCTGTCAGAACTCCGGAGATGGGAACTTGCCCTTCAGTATATCCTCTCTTCTCATTATCCGCCAGGCCTCAATCTCCGCTAATTTCTAATTTCAATTTGCCGCCGCTCATACCTCACCTGTCTTTCAACAACATCTTTGCCTCTGTACTTCTGCCTCGACTGACATCTCTGCCCAAACTCTTTGCCTTTACAAATGTCTGCTTGTGTCTGAGTATGTGCCGATGGATGTGTGTGTGTGTGTGTGTGTGTGTGTGTGTGTGTGTGTCATAGATACTGTCAAGATATATTTATGAAGGTGAAAACATGCACAGTGGGGAGAAGAGTGTCATTTTTTCCTGTACTAGAACAGTGAAAAATGCATGCATTTGCAATGCTAATACAAGACTCGTTGACCATAAGCAGTGCAGTTGCTTGTGGAGTATCCTCATAGGGGCAGATATTTCTTCGTCTTTTCTAAGGTACAAATATTTCCAGAAATTAAGATTTAATGTGTAATTCTGACACCTTGAAGCCATATTTATAAAACCGTACAAACTACACTTACAACGGCATTGACTAAATCCAGCTAAATAAATTGCTCTGGATATCAAGGGAATAATGATGAAAATATTTTTATAAAATTTAAATTTCATTACTAGCATTCCTCTCTTTCATGTGACCATTTACTATTATGTTTGTCACTGGTAAAAGACATCCTTATTAACTCAGTTCCATTCAAAAACTGGTATAAACAAATTTAAATACAGGCAAACTTCTTTCATGACATACAAGCTTATTTCATGTGTAACATATTATATTCAAAATATGCTCTCCAGGAAGACTCTCAGCACATTGGCTGTTGGGGGTAGGAGAATTGATAAAATTTGCAAGATGATTTACAACTTTGGACATAATTGACTTATTTTGCATTGTATTAATCTTAGTCCAGCACACAATGCAGTGTACGCAAGCATTTCCTGTGCTGTTCTCAATTGTCCTCACTGTGTACAGTTTAATTTCATGTGTCATTAACTCTACGTATCATGTCTTTATTCATATATGCAAGTAAATGAGGCACTACCTTTTAATGAAGTCAGTCTAAGTTGGGCAGCAAGGGAAAGCTGTCATTGTCAATTGATTATATTTAATTTTTACTGATTTATCTATCCCCCATCAGCCAGAGTACCAAGTGTCTTAAAGATTGTATGAATAATATTCATTACTACAACAAATTAGTAGCATTACAGATATCATAAGTTAATGTGAAAACCAATTCTTTATAATGTACATACCCATTTATTCTTTTAAAATGACTTTCAATCTCATCTCTCATGTTATATTACACAGAATGTCATATATCATATATCAATGGTTATGTGTGATCTGTCTGTGTTAAGTTGCCTTCACTTAGAGGCCAGCTATCAACTATTCAAATTACTGATCACTGTGTTTAGGGTGTGATAGGAATGCCTGTGGAGGAAGAGCTGCCAAAGCATTGTGATGTAAACCAGGACACCAAGCAAAGCAGCTATCAGCAACAAGAATCTGAGGTGCTAAGGTCAATATTACATCAGGTGAGCCAGCCATGTTGTACACTGTTTCAATGTTCAAATGGATAAAATTTGTTCCAAATAAATCAAGTTTACCATGGTACTCAAGGTAGGTTTTTGCTTGAGGCAATACTGGTGATAATGCTAGCGACTAGTTTAGTGTTGTGTTATGAGAAAAATAAAATGCAACTGAAAAAATGTGTTCTATCAAAATAGGTTGCTATCTTATTAAACAATGTAATGTATAGCTTTCTGTAGCTATGTAGTGGGAGCCAGGATGGGTGGTGTAATTAGGTAGTTTTGTGTAATGATGCTAGGTGGATGTCCGCTGATAAATCATAGAAGCAGAAGTACCTTTATTTATTTATTTATTCAATCAGGTACAGAGTTTGTGTTGTTGCAGTCAGTGGCCAAAGTCCAACACTGGCCATGGAGTATGGACAGTGTGCTGAATTTAGCAAGTGGCCTTTGATGAAATGGTCAGTTCACAGTGCTGAACAGAGTGCAGTCAGGCAAAGGAGGTTTTAGTTTTATAGGTACCTTGAATTCATAGAGCGCGCAATGACAAGTTAAGAAAAAGAAAAAAGCACCCTTATTGCACAATGAGTGAAGTGCGCAGTGGTTAACACTTTGGACGTATGTTCAGGAGGATGATGATTCAAATCATTGGCCAGCCATCCAGGCTTAAGTTTTCCATGGTTTCCCTAAAGCACTTCAAACAAATACTGTGATGGTTCCTTTGAAACAACAGAACCAATTTCCTTCTCCATCTTTCTTTAACATAACCTGAGCTTGTGCTCCGTATCTGATGCCTCGTTGTCAACAGGGCATCAACTACTTACGCCACAATGATCAATGGATAAATGACTTTTGCAAAATTAGGAATAAAATGTACATAATAATTGACGTGTCCCAAAATGATAGAAATGTCAGGACAGTGATTTTGTTGTTTGTGACTAATTCACTTCTCACACCATTCATCCACAGACTTCCATCCTCCAACCACACTCAAGAGCCAGCTACAAAGGAGTGCTCCATGTGTTACTCATTACCATCCCAGACTGGGAAAACTGAATTACTTCCTTCGTCAGGGCTTTGATTATCTGTCATGCCCTAAAATTGGGGACACCCAATCCAAGATACATGCCACCCTCTTCTAAAGCGGTATTCTGTCACCCACCTAAGCTCACAACATCCTAGTCCATCCTTATGCTGCTCCCAGCCCCAGCCCTTTGTCACAGGCACTGTATTCCTGTTGACCACTTAGGTGCAAGACCTGTCCAATTTACCCACACAGCACTTTGTATTCCACTCCTGTCATAGGCTAATCCTAAACCATCACAGGCCGGACAACCTGTGAAAGCAGTCATGTCATATACTAGCTCTGCTGCAATCATTGCACAACCTTTTACTCATATATTGGTATGACTACCAACCAGCTGTCCACTAGGATGAATGGCCACTGCTAAACTGTGGCCGAGTGTAAAGTGGACCACCCTGTGGCACAACATGCAGCTGAACATAACATGCTTGATTTCAGTGGCTGCTTCACAACTTGGACCAACTTTTCTGAACCATGTAGATCGACATTATCCTTGCAGCACAGTGTCCACTCCTAAAATTATCTCTTCCTCAATCTAAGGTAACCTATTGTCCCCACATCCTCCATCCAACAGTTGCCACCCCCCTATGTGCTGTAACACCTCCTCCCAATTCACATCCCATCTCCTTCATTGTGTGCCGCTCTCTGCCAGTGCACCCACCAGTCTTCTCTCCTCTCTGCTCCTCTCCTTTTCCATGGTCCAGTTCCCTCCCGTGCTTCCCTCACAGCCTCCTGATGTTGTATCTCCCCCCCCCCCCCCTCCCCCATCACACACACGTACCGTGCTATCCCTCCCCCTTCCCTACCCCACTCCAAATTGTTGCTTTTGTTGAACACAACAGTTACAGTTTGGCGAGAGTGGCTAGAGGTAGCAGTCATGTATGCATGAGGTGTGCTTGTGTGTGTGTGTGTGTGTGTGTGTGTGTGTGTGTGTGTGTGTGTGTGTGCGCGTGCGTGCGTGCGTACGCATGCGTTTTCTTATCTGAAGAAGTGTTTGGTGTATTTTCTTTTCTTTTCTGAAAAAGTCCCTGGGTGAAAGCTCAGTGTGCAACAGTTTTTCTTGTGCCTGTCTCCAATTCAATGTGTCATCTTTATGGTGAGTAGCACTCAGTTCTTTTAAAGGTTTTTGTTATTCCAACCTGGACTCTCCATAGTTTGATTCCACTTTGTTACTTTACAAGTTTTTAAAAGAAGTAGAATATCTTCTGTAGGGTGATTTCTTTTGTGTGACAAAAGAAACTAAATATATTTGTTGCTTTCTCAGTTGTCTTGATACACTGTGCAAACTAAAACAGAAGGTGCCAGGGAAAATAAAACTGCTACAATTCTAATGCTGTAGCCTTCCATTGGAGTTCATCACAAATCTTAATATGGTTAGTAGTATCAGATGAAAAAAGTTATTTGTTATATACACTCCTGGAAATGGAAAAAAGAACACATTGACACCGGTGTGTCAGACCCACCATACTTGCTCCGGACACTGCGAGAGGGCTGTACAAGCAATGATCACACGCACGGCACAGCGGACACACCAGGAACGGCGGTGTTGGCCGTCGAATGGCGCTAGCTGCGCAGCATTTTTGCACCGCCGCCGTCAGTGTCAGCCAGTTTGCCGTGGCATACGGAGCTCCATCGCAGTCTTTAACACTGGTAGCATGCCGCGACAGCGTGGACGTGAACCGTATGTGCAGTTGACGGACTTTGAGCGAGGGCGTATAGTGGGCATGCGGGAGGCCAGGTGGGCGTACCGCCGAATTGCTCAACACGTGGGGCGTGAGGTCTCCACAGTACATCGAGGTTGTCGCCAGTGGTCGGCGGAAGGTGCACGTGCCCGTCGACCTGGGACCGGACCGCAGCGACGCACGGATGCACGCCAAGACCGTAGGATCCTACGCAGTGCCGTAGGGGACCGCACCACCACTTCCCAGCAAATTAGGGACACTGTTGCTCCTGGGGTATCGGCGAGGACCATTCGCAACCGTCTCCATGAAGCTGGGCTACGGTCCCGCACACCGTTAGGCCGTCTTCCGCTCATGCCCCAACATCGTGCAGCCCGCCTCCAGTGGTGTTGCGACAGGCGTGAATGGAGGGACGAATGGAGACGTGTCGTCTTCAGCGATGAGAGTCGCTTCTGCCTTGGTGCCAATGATGGTCGTATGTGTGTTTGGCGCCGTGCAGGTGAGCGCCACAATCAGGACTGCATACGACCGAGGCACACAGGGCCAACACCCGGCATCATGGTGTGGGGAGCGATCTCCTACACTGGCCGTACACCACTGGTGATCGTCGAGGGGACACTGAATAGTGCACGGTACATCCAAACCGTCATCGAACCCATCGTTCTACCATTCCTAGACCGGCAAGGGAACTTGCTGTTCCAATAGGACAATGCACGTCCGCATGTATCCCGTGCCACCCAACGTGGTCTAGAAGGTGTAAGTCAACTACCCTGGCCAGCAAGATCTCCGGATCTGTCCCCCATTGAGCATGTTTGGGACTGGATGAAGCGTCGTCTCACGCGGTCTGCACGTCCAGCACGAACGCTGGTCCAACTGAGGCGCCAGGTGGAAATGGCATGGCAAGCCGTTCCACAGGACTACATCCAGCATCTCTACGATCGTCTCCATGGGAGAATAGCAGCCTGCATTGCTGCGAAAGGTGGATATACACTGTACTAGTGCCGACATTGTGCATGCTCTGTTGCCTGTGTCTATGTGCCTGTGGTTCTGTCAGTGTGATCATCTGATGTATCTGACCCCAGGAATGTGTCAATAAAGTTTCCCCTTCCTGGGACAATGAATTCACGGTGTTCTTATTTCAATTTCCAGGAGTGTAGTTTTGAAACTTAAAGCCTTAAATTAATTTCACCATTAGTCTAGCTCAGATTCTTATAATTCATGTTAATATTTTATGTTCCAGAATGTATTCAATACAGGTTTGTCATGGGTGAAATAAAAATAGACTGTCTTTTTTTCTCCATTCAGGACATAATGGGAAGTCCAGGAAGTCCAACAAACAGCCAGGTGTCTTCAACATGTGATTCTGGCTGTATGGAAGAACATTATGTGTCTTGTTTGCATGAGCATGAGAATACAAGGCAAAAATTGCACTATAAGAATCACCAGTTTGGAGAAGTGAATAAACATGATATTTCAGGGGTGACTGAGGTAACTCTTATTTTGTGGGTTGTGGTATATAAATAAATGTCTTCAGCTTGGTCTGGTGGGGTCCTATCAGGTTGATACCACTTTAGTGGCTTGCATGCCAGTAGTTCTGTTTCTTTATTGAAACATTTCCCCAGTCAAGCTCAGGTGTCTGAGTAGACCCTTTCTGAGGCCATGTCACACTTCAAAATTCTCAAGTTATTGAGTATGGAAGCTAGGATATCCAGATTAGTATACAGTGAAATTAACCACTGGGACACACTGATGGTCAGTTGCGAGGTATCACCAGTCTACAAGTTATGGTGCTGTGCTGGAAGTTCTGTGCATTCTCTGTTTATTTTATTTTCTGCATATGTCGATTTAATATTGGTAGTGAAACTGAGAAATATTTAAAAGAACAGCATGACTAGAAAAACTTGTTAATATTTTATTGTCATTACTTCGGACACAAGAGAAACATCTACTCACAAATCACTGAAACATTTATGTCAATATTATGAAAAGGATAGATTGCTACTCGCCATACAGATGATACGTCAAGTCACAGACAGGCACAACTAAAAGACTGCTAAAGGTGTTAGCTTCCAGTCAAAAGGACTTCTTCTAAAGTAGACAACAAGAGAAATTCATGAAAGCATAGTTCTCTCTCTCTCTCTCTTTCTCTCTCTCTCTCTCTCTCTCTCTCTCTCTCTCTCTCTCTCTCTCACACACACACACACACACACACACACACACACCCCCATGTGTGTTGTTGTCTACTTGAAGAAGTACTTTTGGCTAAAAACTCACATGTTTGCAGTCTTTTTGTTGTCCCTGTCTGCAACTCGGCATCTCTTCTATATGGTGAGTAGCCCTCTATCCTTTTCATAATACTGTAATTTGTCCATCCTGGATTTTCCATTGTTTGAAATATATATCCATAAGTTTGGAACTGAATCAGGACACATCATAATAGCTTTACATTTTATAGTGACAAATAGTGAGAGAACGGGACATGTTCATTTTATGTCAGGTAATGAAAGAGCAAGAGATATTACATCATAATTAAAGTGTACAGAAATATAAAAATGAGCAGAGGAAATAAAATTGTAAGACTGCAACAGATAACAAAGAGATTCAAGGAAAGTTAAGAAGCCAATACCAGATAGCAGATAGTTTGTTAATTGGAGAACATTTTCTGTCATGATGGAGCACTTGTTTCTCCTTTTACCTGGCTTTAAAAGTGAGCACTCAGGGCCACTGATCTTGAGCAGCATTTTAAGGAAAAGTCAAAGATAGTCTCTACTGCAGTTTTGGCTTCCAACAGCTGTACTGTTAATACCCAGTAAGAAATAAAAGTAGATGATAGTCTGTACTCTTCATTTTGCTCGGAAAAACTTCCAGCACACCACTAATGCTATGTTTAAACATTACAGGATTGTTTTTCTACTACTCATCGTGTTTACCTTACATATTTCAACATTTAGAGCAAGCTGCCATTCATCACACCAAATAGAAACTCTGCCAAACTTATCCTGTTTGGCCCTACACTCACAGTACAATGAAACTTTCCCATGCGCTACAGCATCATCAGAAAATGATCACAGATTGCTGCACCCTATATGACAGGTTGAATATGTATATAGAGCACAAGAGTGGTCCTATCACATTTCCGTGGGGCACTCCTGACAATATCGTGATAAACATTTGCTGCCCAGGCAGTGTGCTGAGTGTCGTATACTAACTTAGTTTAGAGGGAAAACAGTGGGTTTGTGGTCAGCCTGCACTTTCCGAGTTGTGAGGAGCAAATGCGGAAAGACAGATTCCCCATAGAGGCACCTCAATAACTTGGATCAGTGCAAAACAGTGTCACAGGGTACCTGTGAGAGGTGTGGATTTTGGGACTCAACAGGAAGCTTGCAGCAGGAGACTCGTGGAATTTAGGGGACCAATTAACACTATTAGTGATCATACTAACTACTACACTGAAGGCTAATTCTAAATATTAGAAAAAGCAAAGAGTCCTAACAGAAGTAGCGAACACTAGCAGCATGTTAAGTACAAACTTGAGAGCAGCACTCCAAGTGAGAAAAATGACATGCTGGAGCTTACTGAGGCTGGCCACGAGCAACACGGAGTCAGTTCCCCAACGATCTGACTGAGAAATCCCTCTGAATTCAAAAACATGGGTTTTTAAAGAATTATGGTAGTGCACTATTTCTCCTTTACTATAATCAACCAATCAGTCCACTGGCACTTAACAATCTTCAGCCAATCTGACTAGTCGCTTTGCACCTCCAGGGCGTCTCTGGCCAACTACTCCTCTGCTCCTACTGGATAGACAGGGATGCTCCTGGACTTCACATTAACAAACTCCACGTTTAGCAGCATCAGCATCCAGCTGAAAGCTAAATGTCACTGCCACTCCTATAATGGCCAGCAACAACAGTGTGTTGTGTCACTTGGCCCCACTCTCAGTCCTTATGTGAGAGGGGACTGCTGTAGATGTGTTCTGACCTGTGTAAATCCAGTGACTTGCAGTTCTCAGGAGCAGGTATCAAGCTTGCTTCCTCTGCTAAGACGTGCCTTTTTGTTGCCATCTTCTCTTGTGGCATCTTTACAACAGTGTCTTTACAACGTCATCTAGGTGGTATATATAGTTAATTCTGTGAAGTGAAACTTCTTTCCTGGGACACCTGCCCAGAGCATCTGCAATTTGCAGGGCTCTAGTGTTACTATTTAGCTCCGGTAACCCAAACACTACTGCCTTTTCCTGCTCTTTGCACTGTCTCTGATTTCTTATCTTGGATTGCCCTTAATGCCTCCCACAGCCTTAAGCGTAACAATCTAAAAATCATTATGTCATCAATATATGACATCTCCCCCTATGGAAAAAATTTGTTGACTGTTACTTGGCAACAAATTGGTAATCTGGCTTCTGTTGTAATTAAAACATCTTAGCTGTAGAAATGACATTATAGACATTTTACACTTTGCAAAGTTTGTATTTCACATTACTTTTCCACACATGTAAACATCAACATAGTACACTGTTTCAATTTTTACTGCTCTTTTATACACATATATACATACACATAGAAGCATCATTGTAAAACATTGGTTCATTTTTCATGAAGACATACATTGCATAGAACATAAATTTAAATCGTCGGCTACTTAACTTTTCACTTTTTAATACAAGTACACAACAAAAATAAAATATTTTTCTCTCTCTCCGCATGCTCTGTTAAAAATTTGTTTCTCTTTAAATGAATGACCACATTCGGGCCCTTTGTCCTAACTGCAGTATATGAGCCACATCACTGCATGTCTAGCTTATGGGTGCTGTCCCTTCTAACGCTTTAATCATACAATGAGACTTGGTCATCTGTTTTAAAATCTTATGGATTCTGGTCTCTATCATAGTACTCTTTGTCTTCTCCTTGTACTGTTAATCTCTAGCACATTGGTGCATGTGTCTCATTTTCTCTTTTAATTTGAGCACATAATCATTGTAATTATAAGTAACATTAGTGAATCAATGGTATCAATGTCACTCCTATCAAACGCTCCTTCTGGTGTTGGTGTTATAACCACATTTTCTGATGTAGTCCTCAATATCCTCCTTCATACCAGACCACACTCTCTATTTCTTAATTTAATTGTAAGTTCTTATGATCCCTTGATTACCACCTATAGCTGCGTCACAGAACTCCGACAAAATTTCTGCTTCTTGTTCAGCAGTTATCTCCTGCTGTTCGTTTTCAACTGTTGGCACTTCCTTACTTTCATTTTCCTCTGTTTCAGCATCAGCTGTCTGTACTTCCCTTATATTTGACAATACATCTGCTACTCAGTTGTTCTTGCCTTTTTTGTATAAAATTTCTTAATCATACTCCTCTAATTACAATCTGAATATCATTAACCATGAGGATAGGTCACTAGTATTTCTGACCCACTGCAATGGTTTATGATCTATACAAATGGTTAACTTACAACCAAAAACATATGGTCTGAAACGTTTGACTGCCCAAATTACAGCCAATAACACTCTTTCAATTGTGCTATAATTTTTCTCAGCGTTATTCAAAGTTCTGGATGCATTTGCAACTGGAAGATTTTTACCTACTTCTTCTTGGCTAAGGGCTGGGCCAATAGTGTCCTGGCTCATGTCAGTGATGTTAATAAACTTTTTTTGGAAAAATCTGGGTACTCTAATATGGAGGGATTGAGTAGCTTCTGTTTTAGCACTTGGAACACGTCTTCTTGCTTGGTGCCCCATTCATAATTAACAACTTGTTCAACAACTAACGTTGTGGTTTTGCCACTCTACAAAAGTCACTTAGGAAGAATCTCTAGTACCCAATTAACCTGAGAAAACTTTTTAAAACTTATGTTGTACTGGGTTTGGGATATTCCACCACTTCTTTTAGTTTGTTTGGGTCTGCTTTTAACCCATCTTCAGTTAAGACATGTCACTGGTATTTAATCTCTTTCCTAACAAATTCATATTTATCCACCTGCAACTTCAGATTATGTTGCCTGAGCCTCTCAAAAGCTTCACACAATCAGGCATTATGTTCTTCCAGCAATGGCCCAAAAATTTCTATGTTGTCTAAATAAACAAACATCTTTTCACCCTGTAATCCATTAGACCCAAATTCATCAATTTTTGGAATGTGGAGGGCGCAGAACAGAGTCCCATTGGCATTCTTTTGTATGTATAAGGGGCATATGGTGTACTAAGAGCTGTCAGCTCTCAGTCTTTTAGATCTAGTAACAGCTGATAGCATCCTGTAGCCAAATAAAGCATTGAAAAATATTTTACCTTACCCAGTCTATACAAAATTTCATTTGTATATGGAAGTGGTAAGACTGTGTTGACAGTAATGTTCTTTAGTTTTTTGTAATGAGCTATCATCCTGTATTTTCCTTTTACCAGATGGATCCATCTTTTTGGGAATCGTGAGTAATGGGAAATTATAGGCACTTGTTGAAGATACTTTTATCTTGTCTTCCAACAGCTGTTTCATCTCCTTTTGTAATGCTTCTTTGTGCAATTCTGGTATTCTGTAAGGACGAGAGAAAATTATTCATCCCTCTACTTTGAGAATCAGTTTCATTTTATGCTGGATTGCATCTGTGTATGTCAAATTATCCCCTGGCAGATGGTAGATATCGTTATACGCAGAAGACACCACTATTATGGCTGTTTTTCTTCAACATTTAAATGATTTAACCACAAGTTTTCTTTTAATAAACTGTTTCTCAATTTTTTCTTCACTCAATACTTTGTCTACCTTGTGCACAGTCTGCTGTGGACTTGGGCTACGTGGTAGAACTGCTTCCATCACAGTGTGTGAGGCACCTCCATAAAAACCACCACTTCTCATGTGTTTAACATGCTAATTACACAAGAGCGTTTTCATGCTCTCACCAATGCCTCTGGTAGGTACAAGCCTTCCTGCAACTCTCTTTTCTTGACAATACCTGGTATCTGCAACCTTTACCCTGAAAATCCTCCCTTCATGAGGTCCCAACTTTATTTTAACCACCTGGCATACCTTAGACACTGTAGCATCCATTTCCCATCAATAACACATCTGTCTACTGGCCCCTCGTTCACTTTTCCATTTGTTCAGCATATCGTTGTTTACTGGCCCCTCTGAACAGCTCAGAGAATTTTGAACTCCACTGCATCCACACTGTGCAATTTCAAAATCTGTTTGTTTCTTCCTAAGCCCCTGCCCTTGTGTACTTGCGTTCTGCACTTCTATCTCCATAAACAGTTAAATGGCCCTGCCCTCTATCCACAGTGTTCCCTTGGCATAATCAATTTTTACACCTTGCTTTGTAAAGGAACCTCTACCAATTAAGCTAGAATAGGGAAAATCCAATTCCCCTCCTACCTGATAAAACTTATATTTCAGTCTTAATTCCCAGTCTATTCCAAGATCTAAAACCACCATCCCATACATAACTTGTGATACCTTTAATCCTTATACTTTTTTCAGGTCTATACCCAATGTGGCTTTGCAGATACTTCAGACTGAACAAGTTAATTTGTGCTCCATTATTTAGAAGCAATTTTAATGAATTTACTGTATTCTGTGGGCAGTTCAATTCTACAAACTCGTCTTTAGCTTCACAGTTGACTTTGAATACCTTTCCCAGTTCAGCATAAAGTGACTGTAATTGTATGCTTTCCTTTTGTTCCCCAGCTTCTTATTTTTCACAGACTACCACTCTTTAACCATGTACCCTGGCCTACGACATGTGAAACACACGACTGGTTTAACTTTCTTACAAGGACCTGTATGTCCCAATGAATTGCAACTCTTACACCTGGCTGTCTTTGAGACCTCTGACTCTAAACACGCTTGGCGCCGATTCTACTTTGCGAATTATTTTCTCAATTCAGCAATCTCACGTTAGATGCCCTGATTTGCCACAGGTTTTACATTTAACATTACTGCTGCAATCCTTAGACGTGTGCCTTACACGTCCACATAAGAAACAGTTACGGGTTACCTTCCCTGCCTTGTCCTGATGACTTTTGTCACCAAAGCCTTTCTTCTTGGTGGTTATAATTACCAACTTTTCCGTCAAGGCCTCAGTGAGCTGCTGTTTCTGCCCCTTGCACATACAGTTGTCTGTATGCGATCACCATAGACTCCCTGAATGAATACTGCTCTGTTTAATTTTCCTACTAATGAAAAAGATCCTGCCAGTTATGGTGCTGGCGTTGCATGATGGAAAGCTTCACAAAGCTGATGTTGACATGTATCTACTTTACTGGCCCAATCTGCAATTGATTCCTCCTTTGATTGCCTACTAGAAAACATATTACAAACATGGTAACCGAAAGTACACTTCCATGTGTAATTTTCCAACAATATATTTCTCACTTCTTCCCATGTGGAAGATAATTCACGCATGAGCAGTTTACCTTGTGCAGGACCCTAAATATGAGCTTTTATGAATTTTAACACTGTTGGATTGTTTGTTTCATGTACTAATTCAAAAGCTATGTCCACATTGTTAATAATTTTATTTAATGCTGATTTTGTAGCAATGAAAGCCGGGGATTGAGTTTAAGGACATCACTGACACTAATGTTAGATGCTACTGCTCTGCCTTCAGCAACTACAATGTTAGATAAGGCCATGAGTTTCTTTTATCTGCTGACAATTGTGCAGAGGCAACACGAGACAGCGTCGCTGCTGAAAGAGCCATGCTGTGCTGAGGTGCGCTGAGCCAAGCACTATGTGACACTGCGACGGTCGTTGTCGCGATGCCCTCTGCTTTGCTGTGCCAGGCTGTTGCCCGCTGTCGCCAGCCGTCTGCTCGGTGGCCACCACTGCCACTGAAAGTGACAATGGCACGCTCTGCTGCTGGGTTGCACTGTCACTGTGTGTTGTTGCCCTTGTGGTCCTCCATGGACCACACCCACTGCTCTTTTTTGTTGCTTGGCTATACCTTCGACCCCCGTGTTGTTGTGAAGTCATGTAGGTAACATTGTCCTGGCCATGTCTTCCCTCATCAGGCATGTTCTCTAGGCCTCTCCATCTTTCTTGTGCTCCTTGCGCTCCATCTGTTCTCATTGGAGCGCTAGTGCTGCTTCTCATATGAGTCTCAAAGCCAGCAGTACAGTCATAATGTTGGGCTGCATGTGTGTGAAGCCCCTATCTATCTCAAAAATCGTTAAGAAAATACCTCGCATTTGACACCAGAAAATGTTTGCCTATGTTGTGTCCTAACCGAGGGTATAGGGAAGATGGGGTTTAAAGTCCGTCTGAAATTTCTGAGCAGGGAGGAGAAAATGCAGAAAGACAGATTCCCAGTGGAGACACATTGATAACATGGATCATCGCAAAATGCTGTCACATGGCACCTACAAAATGCACGGATTTTGGGACTCAACAGGGTGCTTGCTGCAGGAGACTTGTGAAATTCAGCAATCTGATTAACATTATTTACTAGCAATCAGTCTAACTTCTATACTGAAAGGTAATTCTAAACTTTAGGAAAAGCAAAGGAGGCACAACAGAAATCAATGTCTGATTGCACGGAGGTGAGTTCTAACAGAAATAGCCGACACTAGCAGCATGTTAAGTTCAAGCTTGAAAGCAGTACTCCAGATTAGAAAAACAGACATGTCGGAGCTTACCAAGGCTGGCCACAAGTGACATGGTGTTGGTGCCCCAACGATCTATCTGTGAACTCTCTCTGAATACAAAAACATGGGTCTTTAAAGAATCGTAGTGGTGCATTATTTCACCCTTGCTATAATCTATCCATCAGTCCACTGGCACTTAACAAGCTTCAGCCAATCTGACGAGTTGCTCTGCACCTCTAGGCCACCTCTGGCCAACCACATTTAGACTCCTCCCCTGCTCCTAGTCGATAGGTAGGGACGCTTCTGGACTTCAAATAAACAAACTCCAAGTTTGGTAGCAACAATGTTCAGCTGGTAGTTAAACATCGCTGTCACTCCTATTATGGCCAGTGACAACAGTATGTTACGTCACTTGGACCTTCCCTCAGTCCTTTTGTGAGTGGGAACTGCAGTAGTAGCATTCTAACCAGTTCTCAAGGGTACAGGTATCAAACTTGCTGCCTCTGCTAAGGTGTGCCTTTTTGTGGTGATCTTCAGCTGTGATGCCTTACAAAAGCATCTAGGTGGTGAATGGGATTACCAGTTAATTCTCTGAAACGAAACTTCTCCCCTGGCACAACTGCCCAGAACATTTACAATTTGCAGGGCACTAATGTTACTATTTATCTCCACTTTTGCCTCTTTTCTGCATTGTGTCTCTGACTTCCTATCTTGGAATGCCCTTGATGGTGCCCACACCCATAAGTGTAACATCATACAAGTCATTATGTCGGCAGTATATAACATGAGTTCTGTTACTGAAGAAGTCTCTTTGCAGCTCACATATCTGAGAACATATTCCTTATGCTCAGACCTTTAACTGTCTGCAGTGAGGCAGTTTGTGAAATGCTTTTCCAGAAATCAGGTAATATCGAATCTGCCTGTCATTCCTCATCCGTGGTTCACAGGTTATTATTAGAGAAAAGAGCAGGCTGAGTTTTGCATGAATGATGCTTGTAAATCTATACTGATTTGTGGACAGAAGCTTTTCAGTCTTGAGGAGATTCGTTATATTCGAACTTGGAATACACTCTAGAATTCTGTAGTAAACTAATGTTATGGATATTGGCCTGTAATTTTTCGGGACTGTTATTTTACCCTTTTTATATACAGGAATCATCTGCACATTTTTCCAGTCACTTTGAACTTAATGCAGGGTGAGAGATTTCCAGTGTGAATAATTTTGAAAGCAAAATTTAGAACTTTAACTTTCCTTGTGCTGTTTCGTATTTCCACACCAGACTGGTCGACGAATATTTGGAGAGAATTCCTCAACCCACTCAGCGATTTTATGCAGGACTAAAATTTTCATGGATTCTAGACAAGATTTTCCTCTAAAGTATGATGCTGAAAGTAGTTGTATGCTTCGTTCATTGATCTTTTTAAAGATGCACAAATTTCTGCTAACTTTTGTCTTTCAACATTATCACTTTCTTTTTTGTACTGAGGGTGCAACAATCTCCGCTTCATCAGCATTTTCTGAATTTTGTCATTAAACCGCTGTGTGTCTTTTCTGTCCTTAATCCCCTTACTTAGCACATACTTCTTTAGAATGTGGTTTACAGTAAGTTTAAATTTTGCTCATAATTCACTATGTCCCTGTGTAAAACATCTGCCATTTGAGAATCATGAAACTAATAAATCCTTGCAAATAAAGAGCTTCATAAAACTACAGGTGCTTTTATTGAACCAACTGCCAGTGTCAATTACTGAGAGAAAAACTCAAATGGTAAGTGCACAGCTAAGAACAATTTAAAATATATTAATCCGGGGAGTTATGTAACTTTGCCTATGTATTTAGTAATTGCAATAAGCATAATCCATACACCATTTTACATTATTACTCTATTTTTATTGCACCAATTAAATAGACCCATTGCTGTAAACATTACTGGCAACAACCAACAGAGACTGCCTGCCGTAACTATGGCTAAAATTGCACTAACTTGGTTGGTGCTACTGCTATAGCATAAATAACATAAAACATTCAGGATATTATGTAGTATTGTTTAAATGGTATGTAATTGAAATTATAATTAGAAGTTATAAATCTCTGACTGTCTGAACACAGGATGCATTACTACAAAATGTGGTTACATGTTTCATATAAGCAGAATGACACAATGTTAACAAACATATGCAGACAACCTGTCAAGGGTTTTAATAACTTCTTCAAGTTCTTTGGTAGTTTGGGGAAATTCTTCTTCTAGATTTTGATGAGTGTTTGAGTATTTGAGCTTATGGATTGGTTCTGGATAATTGAGATGCTGATCAAAATATTTTGCAAGTATTTAAAAGATTTTAGTGTTATGTGAGCCTTTTCCTGCACCCTTCTGGTGTTAGGTTTACATTTAAAGTAGATTCACTTAACTCTTTCACACACTTTCTGCTCCTAACAGCTACTGGAAAATGGCCTGTTTAGCAGATCATCCACAGAAATCACCTTCATAATAAATTGCATTGTATACTCACATTTTTATTTATTTGTTTTATTTTTTTAACCACCATCTAGCCCATAACCTTTTGACTTACAATGGTAGTAATCAAAACAAAATTGAATATTTATAAATTGATCTATTTAAATATATTTAAAATTATAGTTATTAGTTTGACATTGCAAGGAATTTTTTTAAAAAGGTGTTGTGGATAGCAGGAATTGAACCTGGGTCTGCGAATTATCAGACTGTGCGTTAAATCATGTGGCCACTGCACCATTACAACACCAGCTCCTCAAAAATTCTTCATGCCCTATGCTTCCACATTATGCTACACACAATTTCAAAGAAAAATATGACCTGGTGCTGTGAGCAAGGGATGATGTTACATCAGAGCTGTGTTCCTTGTCTGAGTTGATCATAACATAGCTGACAAACATTTCAGCACTTAACACTGGTTTCAGGTTGTTGTGGAGGGAGCACTACAAAACATGTTTTCATCCATTTTTATTTGCATATAAGCTCACATTTGAAGAGAAATAGCCTAATTTTAGTGCAGTTTCTGTCTTGCGTTCGTAATTTTAGTGCGAGATTTATTGTGTGCTGTAGCCCATTAGCACATGATAACTGGTCACCAATGTCCATTCATATTCTATATAGGTTGGTAACACCTGTTTATTTGCTCTTTCCATGATATAAACTCTTGTAGCATTTATTAACTTAATGAACCATTGTCACTATGATGGTGTCATGATCACTAATCTGTACTACTGTATAAAGACAAGTTGTAGTTTAATGTTGTTACCAAAAGTTTTGAAAAGTTGTTGGTTGAACCTACGTCAAACTTTCCTATGATACTGTAATAAACATTCAGACAGATGTAGGCTACATATTTTACAGTGTATATGGTGTGCAAATATGTGTGTAAAATCTACAAAAATAATCAAATTTTGAAAATAAAATGTAATTGGATAGATAAAAAAATCCACTCACCAAGAGGTGGAAGGAGAACACACATATAAAAGATATTAAAGTTTGCAAGCTTTCAGAATCAGTGGCTCCTCCTCCTGGCAGAAAGGTTGAAGGGGAGGGAATGGGGGTGAAGGAACAGGAAGAGACTGGATGGGATGAGACAGAAAGACCGATCCAGACATTCCATCTCATCCCATCCAGTAAGTCTCCCCTGATCCGGGGCTCTGGGCAACTTTCAACAACTCTATCCCTTTTCCTAAATTTTCCCAGTCCTTTTCCTTTACCCCTTTTTCTTCCACTTCTGCCAGAAGCAACCACTAGCTTCAAAAGCATGCAAACTGTAGTACCTTTTATATGTGTGTTCTTGTCCGCAGCTCGTGGTCTTGCGGTAGCATTCTCGCTTCCCGCGCCCGGGTTCCCGGGTTCGATTCCTGGCGGGGTCAGGGATTTTCTCTGCCTTGTGATGACTAGGTGTTGTGTGATGTCCTTAGGTTAGTTAGGTTTAAGTAGTTCTAAGTTCTAGGGGACTGATGACCATAGATGTTAAGTCCCATAGTGCTCAGAGCCATTTGAACAATTTTGTGTGTTCTTATGCCACTGCTTGGTAAATAGTTTTTTTATCTATCCAGTTGCATTATATGTATATAAACTCTATACTTCTACATGATGACAAGATGTAGATTAACATTGTTACCAAAAATCTCAAAGTTCTTCCCTGATTTACTTCAAATTCTTATACAATACTGCAATAAACATTCTGATGGGCATAGGCTACACATTTATATAAAGATAAAATGTGGGTAGCAAAAATTTCGTGAAGCACTTGGCTAGTTCACTTCAAATTTTTCATTATATGATATTCTAGTAAATGTTGAGGCAAGAAACATAATTAGCAAATATCTTGGAAAGTCCTTGACTGCTTTAGTTAAGATTTTTACATGCTATTCTAATATTCTTTTGGATGGACATAGACTGCATATTTTTCTCAATATATATGTAATACTAAAGGGAAAATGTTGATAAATATATTGAAAAGCTCTTGATCTATTCTTTTTTCTAGTTTACATTGTACTGTGATAAAGTCATGTTTACATACTTTTTATATATATGTAATATATAAATTTATATTTAATATATGAAGGGGAAATGTTGTCAGCAAAAATCTTGAGACCTTTTTACTTCAAAATGTTACATAATACTCTACTAACATTCCAACAACTTAGTCTACATATTTTTTAAACAATTTACAGATTTTCTGTTTAAACCTGTTGTGAGAAGAAAGTGCTGTGCTGAAAAAATCTTGTTTTCTTTCTCTCAGTCAGTTTTAAGTTAGATACACAGCTGCCAACTCCATTGGGCCTGAGGGGGCTCGAGCCCCCCTAGAAATTTGTTTGGGGGAGTGGGGGCAGAGCCCCCATGTAAAATCACAAAATTATGTTGAAATTTTTTATTTTCCTTCTTTGACAATAGTTACCTATTAAAATACATTCAGTAATTAGTTAAAACAAATAATTACTATGGTAGTAAGCAGGTCAACTGAAAACGAGGGGTTTGAATCATGATAGTGTTACGGTGCTGCAGGCACACTTGAAATTTGTCCCGGTGCGCGAACCTTCGGGTAAAGTCTGGCACCGGCAGGCCATCAAAAGGACTGGAGCAGACTCACCTGGAAGCCCCCCACCCCCCGCCTCACGACGCCGCAGCTATATAAAGCCCACACTGCTGTCGCAGTCATTCAGTGTGGATAGTTTTGTTCAGTAAATGCTGCAGACGTGTTTAGTGTTCCGACTTTAGTGTCTAGTGGACTATCTTATATGACTACATTTTATTTGTTTACTTTAGTCTCTTAGTGTATTGTGAATTAAGTTTGCTATGGGTAAATTTGTTACCAAAAAGGCACACTTGGAAGTTGATGATACTGCAAGTCAACCTCAAACAATGATTGTGTCGGCAAATGCTTCATCATCTTCAGGCGAGAACTGTTCACAGGCAGAACCTGAACAATCCGGTAAGGGAAGATCATTTCAAAAATCTTGATTGATCAAATATACATGGCTAGAATATGAAGCATCTACTGAAAAAGTTGTTTGCAAAACCTGCAAAGAGGCAGATGCTAAAAATCTATTACAATTTTCTTCAAAAAAAAGAAGATACATTTACTTCCATGGGGTTTTCTATCTGGAAAAAGAATTTTTCCAAAGCCTATCTTCATGAAAATACGTTTATACATAAAGAAGGTGATCTGAAACTAAATTCTAGTACTAACTGCAGTGTGGCATCCCAATTTAATGAACAGTTACATAATGATATGAAGAAAGGCTGTTTAGCTCTTGAGACAATTTTTACTACCGTGCAATTTCTATGCCAACAAGGACTAACAGTTAGGGGGCATGAAGATGTAAACTCGAATTTTTTTCAATTGTTGGAACTGCGAAAGAATGACATACCCAAGTTTAAAGATTTGTTAGGGCATTCGGGGTATGAGTGGACATCCCACGATCTTCAAAACGAGATCATAGATCTACTAGGAAAGCCTGTGTTGAAATGATTCTTCGATTCACGAATGAGTGTCATTTTGTATTCATACTGTTGACGATTCCTTAATCATCAGTGAAGACTTTATTGGCTTATACAAGACCTGCAACACTGAATCACAAACTCTGTTTAATATTTTAAAAGCTGTTTTTGCTCATCTTGATTTATCAATGGATAACTTAAGAGGATGCTATGATGGTGCCTCGAATATGAGAGGTAAGTTCAAAGGACTAAAAAAAGTAAGTTTTGGATATACAACCAAAAGCACATTATGTGCACTGCACTGCTCACAGTTTAGACTTGGCAGTTGTGGACAGTCTCCGCCATCTTACGTCTTAATAAACACCACAAGAGAATCCAACAAAAGGATGGGACTTTTCAGAAGCATACTCTGTGAGAGCGCCAATGACCAAGCTGGTCTACGACCCCTTTGCCCGACTCGATGGACTAAGCGAGCTTCTAGTATCTTGAGAATATTGAAAAACTTTGAAGAACTTCCAGAGTTTTTTGAAACATTTTCTGCAGAGGACAAAACAGAGGCAGGTTGAAAATGTGCAGGCTACCTTGAGTCAATGTTACAATTCGAGAATTATTTATTTTTACATCTTTATTGCCATGCAGTGGGCCCAGTAGAGGATGTCAATGAAAAAATTCAGTGCCCTCATCTAAGTGTTGCTGATCTGGAAAAATGTATGAGGACTTGATTTGTATATTGAATGGGAGGCGAGATACTTTTGAGCACTTTTGGGAATTGTGTTTAAAAAAAAAACCTTTACAAGTTTATGATCCTTCACATCCTTGGAATCGAAGTATACCAAAGAAGTATGAAAACAACGAAGCCAGCTCACCGCATACTTTCAAAACCCCAAAGGAATACTACAAAGCTATTTACATTGAAGTTTGTGAAATGGTTCAGTCTTGCATTACTGAGTGGTTTGCTTCAACTGGACTCACACAGGTCATTTCAGATGAACAAGAATGCTTTCTTTTAGTAAACAGAGGTGAAACAAATTTGGAAAATAAACTGAGTTTTTCAGAAATGACCTTGACATTGAAAGACTGTGCATACAGTTGAATATGTTAGCCGATATCGCTAATAAAAAAACACCTGGTTGTAAGAAACATGCGTGATGTAAGAAAGTACATTAAACGAGAGCCTGCAGTTGGAGACATGTTATGTGAAGTAGTGAAGTGCATTAAGCTTCTCCAAGTAGTTCAAATCATGACAGCAACAGCAGAATGGTCATTTAGCGCCCTTAGACGTCTGAAGTCTTATCTCTGATCAACAATGGAACAGAAGCGATTGAACAACTTGGCTGTTCTTCATGCCCACTGAGATGTTTTTTTCATGAATTGGATATCCAACCAGTCATCAACGACTTCATATTCAGTAATCCAGACAGACAGTCAACATTTGCGCATTTCTAAAGACACTCTAGCCCTAATAATGGCATTTAGAGCAATATTAAAAATCTTTATAAAATAGAGAATTAAATACATACATAGTGTTAAATTTTCAGTTTCAAAATATTAGTACTAGTTTAGTACTGTATTACTACATTACTATAATACTGTCTTAGTTATTTTCAAATACTAAACTATTTCTAGGGTGTAAGACCCAATTAAAAACCGCCGTTTACATAATTTTTGACTGAAAGTATTAAGCATACTGTATTAACTTTATTAACTGTATTAAAGCATTAACTTGAGATATTGTTTTTATTTAATGAACACTGAGTCTTATTCAGAGTAAGCTTAAATTAGCTATTTCACTTATTTATCAAAATGCTGTTACTGTGTGACAGCAATATTTTATGTTTTATTCTTTTAATGATAGTTTAGGATTTATTTAAATATAATTTCAGTCTTTTCAGAGCTATATATTCACTGCTCTGTAATAGTCTATAAGCATGATTGTTACTGTAAGTTAAATTAGCTTTTTACAAAAATACTGTGCATGTTTATGTTGTGTTTCTTTTTTCAAATCCAAAAAGTTAAATTAGCTTTTTATGAAAATACCCTGTGTGTTTGTTTTGCTTCTTTTTTCAAAGCTAAAAAATGTGTCAGGCTTGTCGAGTTTCCTGGAGTGTCGAGTTATCAAGAGTCCAGTTTTCGGGGTTCTAATGTTGGTCATATGACTCTAAAATGCTTAAAAAAACTTAAAAATCACTATTTTTAATATAAAATTTAGGAAATTTTCTGGGACAAGACCCCCAGTATCCCGCCCCAATATTTTATATAAGTTGGCACCCCTGCGTAGATATCGGGCATTTACGCCACTAGACAAACTCTTTCTTCCACATATATTCTTTCTCCTGACAATTTTTTTTATACTGGATGCACAATAGTGTGATGTTTCATTTTCTTTGTTGCAGTCAGTTTTAAGAGGAAAGAAGAATGTTGTATTTGTGGCTTTTAGACTTACAATTAGAATTTTACTGTACTACGGAATCTGAATCATTCGAAACTTTGCAACCTTACCCATTTACAGATTAAAAGTACAAGAAATACTTTCATTGAAGTTACTATCCTCACAGATCCATCAGCTGGAGAGATATCTCGTGTCCTTCGTATTAATGAATCCAACAATTTACTTGTTTAGTTTAAGGGACATTTATTTCTCAATCAAGATTTCACTTGCAACAACAATGAACAAGACTCAAAGTCAGAGACAAAAGGGAAGAGTAGATGGACAAAGAGGGGGGCGGGAAGAAAGTGGGGGAGAGAGAAGGATGAGGAGGAGATAGACAGTGAGAGGTGGAGGAAGAGGAGATGAACAAAGAGAGGGAGAAAGAGGAGAAGGGGGGTAAAGGGGGGGGGGGGGGGGAGAAGATGGACAGAGAGATTAAGGAGAGGAGGAGATTAGGACATATACAGAATTCCCATATGCATTTAGCAACAGCAAAACATTGATAGGTTACCTAGTATCTGTATACTGACACTGTCGATAATGTCAGGTCTTTTTATAGTTACAAGGTGTAAAGTATTTCTATTGCATTTAGACTGTCAAAATAACTGCTTAAGTCAGTTTTTTGAAATTGTGCTCAGAAGTACTACACAAGACTTGTATAACTGATAATGGTATAAATGGTATGCCCTGTAGTATTACGGGCAACTCTAAAATATTTTTGTTTGCTGATGACGCTAGCCTGGTAGTAAAGGATGTTGTGTGAAACATTGGCTCAGTTTCAAATAGTGCAATTCATGACATAAATTCATGTCTAGTGGAAAATAAACTAACACTAAACCACAGTAAGACTTCGTTTTTACAGTTTCTAACACACAATTCAACTAAACCTGACATTTTAATTTCACAGAATGGGCATATGATTAGTGAAACTGAACAGTTCAAATTTCTAAGTGTTCAGATAGATAGTAAACTGTCGTGGAAAGACCACGTTCAGAATCTTGTTCAAAGACTTAAAGCTGCCATTTTTACTATTCGAACGGTGTCTGAAGTGAGTGATTGTTCGACATGAAAATTGGTCTACTTTGCTTATTTTCATTCACTTGTGTCCTATGGTGGTATATTTTGGGGTAACTCTTCCCATTCTAAAAGGATATTTTTGGCTCAGAAATGGGTGGTTCGGGCAGTAAGTGGTGTAAGTTTATGAACCTCTTGTCAACCCCTGTTCACTGGTCTGGGTATTTTGGCATTGGCCTCTCAATATATATATTCCTTATTGTCACTTTTGTTAACAATATTAGCTCATTCCTAAGAATAAGCAGCTTTCACTCGGCAGAAATCAAATCATCATTTGGATTGGACTTCCTTGTGCAGAAAGGTGTGTAGTATACTGCTGCATCCATTTTCAATAAGCTACCACTAGAATTCAGAAATCTGAAACTGAAGAGTATCCTCATGGGTCATTCCTTCTGTTCTGTCGAGGAGTACCTTCAAAAATTAACCTGATTCTCGTTGTATTGTTGACTGCGTTTATTTAAACTTATGGCTTGACTTTTTTTGGGTTCATAAACATTTTATTTTTATCTTTTATTACTTTTATGTTATAATTTCTCATAGTGACACATTCCATGACCTTGGAGATTTGCTCCTCAATTTGGTCCTACGGAACTTGACGTGTAAATAAAAAAAATAAGAGAACTATCTGTCCATAGCACATTCAATGGTCTCATTGGTGTACCAGTCTATATTTGTTTGGTTAAAGTCATCTGCAGCTAATACTGCAGGATCGGGGTACATCCACCACACTACTGAGTGTAGACTTTCTTTGACTGATTCTATAACTGTTACGGCATTATTGGGTGGCCAGTAAACCAGTTACTTGTGTGTAGGTAATTTTGCAGCCAAGCCCTGACCTCTATAGACATAATACTTTTGTCAATTGACATGAACATCTCCCCCTCTGTCCTGTGGTATATGGTGTCTTACTTGTCTTTTAAAAGTACTTTCCATGCTTCATTAAATATTTTGGAGTTTTCTATTTTGGGTTTCATCCCGCTCTCGGGTCAGAGGTTAATTTGAGCATGATGGCTTTCCTGTGGCGGTTTAGGAACTTGTTGACAAACTATGCACACTTCCTATCCATTGATGTAAACATCCTATCCATCCCACTACTAAAATTATAATGGAAACAATAGGTAAAAAAGTGAAAATGTAATTATTTTTCATTGATCATAGCTACAGGCTTATGGAAACAGGTACAGTAGGGTTCGTTGTTTATTTAAATGTTTAGTGAAGTGTGTATTTTACTCTGTGCAGAGCCAGTAAGAGTTATATAAAGCAGTTGTTCTGAAATGGTATTCTAAATATTTCAGCAAATCACCAGCTGTCATCCATTTCCTATTTAAAGAACGATTCTGCAGAAACATTGCATGCAAAAAGTACTGCAGAGACATCAGTAGAAAGCAGCAGAATAGGTTAAGCAATGTGGGTGAACTATTGCCTCAAGAAGTCTGTCCTGTATGCAAAATGAGTCCTCAATCTCAGTACTGCATGAAGTACTAAAACCAGGGAGCCTGCCCTGATCAGCCAGACTGACTTGATCTCATAAAAAAACTTACACCATGTACAAGTAAAAGCATGAAACCTGACTTTGACTATGCTTTCAGTATATCTTTATTTTTCTTCCCCACTTTTACTCTACTACCTCAGATTGTTAGAGCTGATTGTCTTCTACTCTTATACTTGGTACTAAATTTTTTATACTCTCTGGTTCAGGCATTTACATTCATTCTTCGGACAGCTGTTTCATAAGAGGCCACATTCTTAGTTTAATTTAACGTAGACAGAATTTTTCCAGTTTGTTAAGTATGTTGTCAGGGTGGCAATTCTTCTAGAAAACCTGGAAATGTGTTTTCCATTAATATGGATAAATATGAAGCATTTGTTGATAGTGGAACAACATCTGGGAAGTATGTGTGGAAAAACAGCTAGTAACTTCTCTGCTTGTAAAGTATTTGTTTGATCATTCAACATTATATAGATTACAGTTAATGCTTTGTACTGATAATATAAGAAATTTAAAATTACTATATAGTTCTTCAAATGAACCTTGATGTTATTATGTTTTACTGTGTCCACATACCTGAAGTCTCTTGATCAGTTGGGAATTCTTATAGATTACAATTTATAACTTAGATTTCGATGTTTGGACAAGAAAATGTTCAGCTGCAAATGTTTGGAAGATCTCTCTCTCTCTCTCTCTCTCTCTCTCTCTCTCTCTCTCTCTCCCCCTCTCTCACACACACACACACACACACACACACACACACACACACACACACACACACACTCTACCTCTGTGGCAATGATGATCCAGTTGTTGATGTTAATGTTTCGGTTGCTGTGTTTGTACTGAGTAAAAGAGAAGATTAAGTAATTTTTCTTTGTATTTCAGGTGTGGCTGTGCAACACTTCTCATGTGTCTGCATATGATTATGTGTTTGTTCTTGATTCTATACCTTATTTCCATTCTGGAATATTCATTATATTGTAATATTGTTTCAAATACATCATTGTACTGAAATTGAGGCAGTTAGAAGCATAGGGATGTAATTGACAAAACCAAATATTTAGACATATGTGCACAGTATTGTAATGGAAGAACCAATCTGCTTGGTGGCAAAGGGATGTATGTGTGTCAGGTGATTTGAACAGCTTTTTAATGATTATCTCAACACCTAATTAACAAGGAGTGTTTTCTCTTTGGATACAAAGAGATGCAAGTGCCAATAAGTGTCTTTGGCTCCAAATAACTGGTAAGCTGTTGTAATCAGGTAATTTGATGCATTGAAATGTAGACAGGCAGTGAAAATGCCGATAGTGATGGTTTTCTGAGGCATGTACATCAACTTCCTCAGACTGTTATGACCCTCATTGCCTTTAGTGACAATGCAGGCATCAGAGCAAGAACGAAGAAACCATCATTAAGTTTTGGATATATATAATAAAGTACGCCTTGCTGAAGACTACTGACCACAAGTTCGTGATTTCAGGCCACTCCTGTGTGCAATGTTTTATAAGACTACCCTCAAAGATAAGATTTTTGATTCTATTGACTTAAGACAATGAAAGCTAGGATAGTGATGTTCACCATCTGCCATAACAGGGAAATATCAGAATCTTCCATTTGTACCTCCAATTTACCATCGATTCTATACGAATCTGAAGCACATATCAAAAACATCTGTTCCCAAACCATATAACAGATCACAAGCAAGTTGAGGACCAAGCATACAATGTGGTGGTGGTGGTGGTGGTGGTGGTGCCATCTGAGGATGTGTGTTACTCAGAATAGGCATTTCCCCTTAATAGAAACAAATCAGAGTATGTGTAGTGCTAAGAGATTGCTTGGAAATTTGTGTATGTAACATTGAACAATGGAAACTCCAAGTTGGGATATCAACAATATAAAGAAAAAATAGATTGCTTTTCACCGTAAAGATGACACTTTGAGATGCAGACAAACACTACAAAATGACAATTACACATGTAGCTTTCGACCAAAGCCTTCTTCAATAAAGAAAAAACACATGCTCACATTCATTCACACATACAAGTACACCTCATGCCCACAAGATGACCATCTCCAGCAGCCATAAGCTAAATGTGTAACCATCTTTTCATTTTGCCTGTCCACGACTCAATGTATCATCTTTGTGGGAGTATCAGTCTATCTTTTCCTTATGTTTTTGTATGTAAAATTGTTTATGCATTTGCCATATCCACTCCATTATATGTGTAATCCATAAAAGTTATGTGTTTGGATTAATGTAATAAACGAAAATGAGATGGACAAAATATTGTATTACATTCTTTTGAGTCTTTCCCAACCTGATATTGATGAGAGTCTTGAGGAAATAAGTAACATCCTTGGAGGCAGAGGGGTGTTAAGTGCTAACTAGATTAATGATAAAGTAACTGAGCACAGTATTCTGAATTTAATTCACAGATATTGTATGTGTAGCTTCATTAATAACCACTGCATATGATGGTTACATTAGACAGTATAACAAATGAACATGGAATTTTCAATTTGATACAAACTTTGAAGCTCATTTTCTGAGAATTGTGGTCTTGTCTCACTATACCTTTTTGCTTTTAACTGCCTCAGTTTCTTGTGTTTACTAATTTTATATCTGTTTGTTATACCTATTCTTGATTTAGCATTCAAGTCGGCTACAAGTAAGCAGTGATTAGAGTGTGGTGACATAATTCTCTATATCTAACAATTACCATTTCTTCTTTGTATTGTTAGCAATTTATCACTGAACATTCCACTCTTTATTTTCAGCAACAACCAGGATGCTCAAATAACTGTTGTGTGTCTTCATCTTGTGATTCAAATCAGTTGCAATTAAGACCAGACATTGAAACAGAAGATCATATTTGTGGTAAACTTAATTTGGGCTATGTTTCAAGATGGATGAAGGTAATATATTTCTGTCCTACTTGTCATTTAGCCAGTATTTTCTATTGGTGCCATTTGGATAATCTTGCTCATAATGTAGTTATAGGATTTAGAAATACAACAGACATGATGCTATAATTTATGTCGATTATTGTTGTGGTCTTCAGTCCTTAGACTGCTTTGAAACAATTCTCCATGCTAATATGCCCTGTGCAACCTCTTCCTGTCTGCATAACTATTACCACCTACAGTACTCAAACATGCTGTACAAGGTGCCATGAATGGTGAGGGAGTGGACATCTAAATCAGGGTGGTTAAACGGAAAACAAAATGTTAACTGCCAAAAACTGACCCCAGAAAAGGTTTATTCCCCAAAATGGAAATGGGGTTCCTGCTATCTTCAGCTACTTAAATTATTTTTGACAGTGACTTTGCTTTAAACAATCTATTTCCATAGATAAACTTACACAATTGCAGTTAACAACCATATAACAAGAACTTTTAATCTAGACCTTCTTCCAGAATAGACTAGTCTCTTCTATGTCTTTACTGGTACTGACATTTTTGGAGAGGTCTGCTTGTGTATTCTATGGCAGCCCCTCCAAAGCATCTTCAACTGGCGGAAGCATGGAATAGCGCACTCCATCACCAAGTGTAGACACCCACTTAGTGCTCAAGCTGCACTCTCAAATAGTACCTTATCTCACTTGACTCTGTGCAAAGAGGCACCTCTCATCAGTGTACCGTTTTTGCAGCCTCTGGCAGCACACTATTCAGGCTCCAGTAGTCAGGTCCCTAGATTGTACTTCACATATTAATCATCAGTATAATGTGCTTGTAAACAGTGTGTGATATTGGTAATAGCCTGGTTAGGTATGACAATTAGTTCAACATAGATGGCATTCAACAGTGACAAACTGCCTATTGGCTTCTGTCTCGGGTTCTTCGGCCGACGTTCATGTAATGATTTTTCTGACGTTTCGCCAGCACGAGTGGCTGGCATCGTCAAAGCTTCACCCTCCATTGCCGGTGGTGAACTGGAGCCGAGCTCGCGGGCGCAGACTGTATGTACCTGGCGCGCCAACGTCTGAGGGATTCTCTGCGGTCATTTCTGGTGCGGTTCTCTTCTTGCTACCTGCGACGGTCGTTCGCTGCAGTACGGGAAGCCAGGATCTGTTTACCTTAAGGTTTCCCTCTTTCTTGTTCAAACTGTTCGCGTGTTTTTGTATTTCTACAGATTCTCTGAACAAGCACGTGTGATAGTGGTTCTCTACAGCCAGAACTTCCGTGTCGGCGAATTTTATTACGTGGTCGGTCTCGTTCAGTGCGTGCTCTGCCACGGCCGATTTCTCCACCTGCCCCAACCTGCAATGTCGCTTATGCTCTTTGATCCTGGTGTTAATGGATCGTCCAGTCATTCCGACATAAACTTTTCCGCATGTGCATGGTATGCGGTATATTCCCGACATTGCAAGTGGGTCTCTTTTCTCCTTCGCCGATCTAAGACACTCTTTGATCTTCCTTGTCGGTTTGAAAATCGTCTTTACGCCATGTTTGCGAAATATATGGCCGATTCTGTCAGTCACCCTGGGAATGTATGGCAGAAAGGCCGTACCCGACATTTCTTTTTCTATCACGTTCGCTGACACGGAAGTTCTGGCTGTAGAGAACCACTATCACATGCGCTTGTTCAGAGAAGCTGTAGAAATACAAAAACACGCGAACAGTTTGAACAAGAAAGAGGAAAACCTTAAGGTAAACGGATCCTGGCTTCCCGTACTGCAGCGAACGACCGTCGCAGGTAGCAAGAGGAGAACCGCACCGTAAATGACCACGGAGAAGCCCTCGGACGTTGGCGTGCCAGATACATATAGTCTGCGCCCGCGAGCTCGGCTCCAGTTCACCACCGGCAATGGAGGGTGAAGCTTTGACAATGCCAGCCACTCGTGCTGGCGAAACGTCAGAAAAATCATTAGATGAACGTCGGCCGAAGAACCCGAGACAGAAGCCAATAGGCAGTTTGTTAACAAGTGGCCACGAAAGCCTCAACAATTTTGTATTCAACAGTGACATCTGCAGCAAGAAGTTACTTGAGCTAAATGTGCCTCGATGGATATCACAGTTAGAAGTGATGAGTTGCAATTACATGCTATGAGGAAAATGCATGATGGGTCCTGACCAGTATCAGGGGAACATCATGTAAATAAAATAAAATGTGTATCACAAAGCTGAGATGGCAAAGACAAATCCCATGGAAACTCTGGAACACTTTATCATGCTCAACCCAACACTTCCTGAACTTGCGGATATAAGGGAGAGGGTAAGGAGTCATTCCAATCCCGGGAGCGGAAAGACTTACTGTAGGGGGAAAGAAAGGACAGGTATACACTCGTGCACACACACCCATATCCAACCGCACACACACACAGACACAAGCAGACATTTGTAAAGGCAAAGAGTTTCGGCAGAGATGTCAGTCGAGGCAGAAGTACAGTGGCAAAGATGTTGTTGAAAGACAGGTGAGGTATGAGCCGCGGCAACTTGAAATTAGCGGAGGTTGAGGCCTGGCGGATAACGAGAAGAGAGGATATACTGAAGGGCAAGTTCCCATCTCCGGAGTCCTGACGGGTTGGTATTAGTGGGAAGTATCCAGATAACCCGGACGGTGTAACACTGTGCCAAGATGTGCTGGCCGTGCACCAAGGCATGTTTAGCCACAGGGTGATACTCATTACCAACAAACACTGTCTGCCTGTGTCTATTCACGCGAATGGACAGTTTGTTGCTGGTCATTCCCACATAGAAAGCTTCACAGTGTAGGCAGTTCAGTTGGTAAATCACGTGGGTGCTTTCACACGTGGCTCTGCCTTTGATCGTGTACACCTTCCGGGTTAGAGGACTGGAGTAGGTGGTGGTGGGAGGGTGCATGGGACAGGTTTTACACCGGGGGCGGTTACAAGGGTAGGAGCCAGAGGTTAGGGGAGGTGGTTTGGGGATTTCATAGGGATGAACTAAGAGGTTACGAAGGTTAGGTGGACGGCGGAAAGACACTCTTGGTGGAGTGGGGAGGATTTCATGAAGGATGGATCTCATTTCAGGGCAGGATTTGAGGAAGTCGTATTCCTGCTGGAGAGCCACATTCAAAGTCTGACCCAGTCCCGGAAAGTATCCTGTCACAAGTGGGGCACTTTTGTGGTTCTTCTGTGGGAAGTTCTGGGCTTGAGGGGATGAGGAAGTGGCTGTGGTTATTTGCTTCTGTACCAGGTCGGGAGGGTAGTTGCGGGATGCGAAAGCTGTTTTCAGATTGTTGGTGTAATGGTTTAGGGATTCCGGACTGGAGCAGATTCATTTGCCACGAAGACCTAGGCTGTAGGGAAGGGACCGTTTGATGTGAAATGGGTGGCAGCTGTCATAATGGAGGTACTGTTGTTTGTTGGTGGGTTTGATGTGGACAGACGTGTGAAGCTGGCCATTGGACAGATGGAGGTCAATGTCAAGGAAAGTGGCATGGGATTTGGAGTAGGACCAGGTGAATCTGATGGAACCAAAGGAGTTGAGGTTAGAGAGGAAATTCTGGAGTTCTTCTTCACTGGGAGTCCAGGTCATGAAGATGTCATCAATAAATCTGTACGAAACTTTGGGTTGGCAGGCCTGGGTAACCAAGAAGGCTTCCTTGAAGCGACCCATGAATAGGTTGGCGTACGAGAGGGCCATCCTGGTACCCGTGGCTGTTACCTTTAATTGTTGGTATGTCTGGCCTTCAAAAGTGAAGAAGTTGTGGGTCAGGATGAAGCTGGCTAAGATAATGAGGAAAGAGGTTTTAGGTAGGGTCGCAGGCGATCGGCGCGAAAGGAAGTGCTCCATCGCAGAGGGAAACATTCCACGTGGGAAAAATATATCTAAAAACAAAGATGATGTGACTTACCAAACGAAAGTGCTGGCAGGTCGATAGACACACAAACATACACACAAAGTTCAAGCTTTCGCAACAAACGGTTGCTTCATCAGGAAAGAGCGAAGGAGAGGGAAAGATGAAAGGATGTGGGTTTTAAGGGAGAGGGTAAGGAGTCATTCCAATCCCGGGAGCGGAAAGACTTACCTTAGGGGGACAAAAGGACGGGTATACACTTTCTTTCTCTCTCTCTCTCTCTCTCTCTCTCTCTCTCTCTCTCTCTCTCGCACACACACACACACACACACACACACACACACACACACACACACACACACACACACACACACACAAAATTTCAAGCTTTCGCAACCCACGGTTGCTTCATCAGGAAAGAGGGAAGGAGAGGGAAAGACGAAAGCATATGGGTTTTAAGGGAGAGGGTAAGGAGTCATTATAATCCCGGGAGTGGAAAGACTTACATTAGGTGGGAAAAAATGGACAGGTATACACTCGTGCACACGCGCGCGCGCCCACACACATATCCATCCACACATATACAGACACAAGTAGACTTACATATGTCTACTTGTGTCTGTATCCAGAGGGTAGGGAAGGTGGTTTGGGGATTTCATAGGGATGAACTAAGAGGTTACGAGTGTATACCCGTCCTTTCTTTCCCCCTAAGGCAAGTCTTTCCGCTCCCGGGATTGGAATGACTCCTTACCCTCTCCCTTAAAACCCATATCCTTTAGTCTTTCCCTCTCCTTCCCTCTTTCCTGATGAAGCAACCGTGTGTTGCGAAAGCTTGAAATTTTGTGTGTGTGTTTGTGGTGTTTTTTTTTTTTTTTTTTTTTTTTTTTTTTTTTTTTTTTTTTTTTTTTTTAATTGTGTGTATCCACCAGTGTTTTCCCGTGTGGTAAGTCACAGAATCTTTGTTTTTAATATATATAAAGTGGCTAGCGCACACACCACCACTTCGTTTTCAGTACTGTTCCAATATGGGTGTGTCAATGCTCATCTGATAATTAATCAGGTATCACAAAGGTTCTATGAGTCTTACAGCACGTATGCGACACAAGGTTGAGATGATATGGGCTGTTAACGGCAGAGAAGCGTGGTAGAGGGCACTCCACACAGTAGCTGAGTGCAGCTGTGATGGGAGAGGCACAGATACCACACAAAGAACTGTGGCAGCCTAACACAGCGAGGGAAGTGAGAAGAGAGTAAATGTCAGTTGGTGACAAGGTGGGGAAGGCTAGGGGAGAGTAGGCTCCACCTCTTTCAAGGTGGGAACCATGCATGTGACTGCTAGTTGACAGCTGAAGGTAAAAATAAGCACATGGCTGTCAGGTTGACAGCTAAGTGCCACACTGAGCCTATTCATTTGTAAATGCTAATGACACAGACAAGTGGTCCTCACTGTGACAGCTGGGCCACAGAATTAAACCATGCATCTGGTGCTCACACCCACAATAATTCAGCCTGAGAAGACAACAAAGCAGCATCCATTAAAGGATAGTGTTTTTGACACGGCATAAAACTTTTTGTAGGTGTTGCAGTATGGGTGTGAGTAGCTTCCAGTCACTTCCTCTGAATATGCAAATGCATAAAGAAGGCTGAAATAAAATGCACAGATTGGAGAGAGTATCTAGGGTGTGACGGAGGCAGGAGAACCTTTTTCTTTCGTGGTGCTGTTCTAACAGCCTCTAGGCAGGTCTATCAGAGTAGAATTTTGGGGTTGTGACATGTTAACATGGTAAGGTTTTAACCTATGAAAGTGGCAGTCTAGCATTTGTAATTCTGTGTTGACAAGAGAAGTCGAATGTATGATTTGGTAGGGGCCTTCAAGGGGTGCAGTGAACTTTTTAGTTTTTCTTTTCTTAATTGCAGGATTGTGCAATAACATACAGTCACCTGGCTGATGTGGAGGCAGTACTGCTCTTTTATTTTCTTCTCAGCACTGACTTGGCTGTAACCCTGATGTTGTTAGATTGGACTTGATGCCTGTTTGCTTGACGTGTGTTCATTGAATTCGTCACTTCTTTTGAGTCTAAACTTGGTGGTAGCTTGTCTGTTATGAATGGGAAGCTCATGATATGGCCATAGACTACCTGTAGACTTGTGAATTCTGCTGTTATTAGCAGATAGTGTGAAAGGAATGTATCTGTCCCGATGGAAATGTGTTAAAGTGGCATCATAGGATAACGTCTATTTAATGCTTTTGTGAACTGATGCAACATGGCCATTCACTTTAGGGTGGAAGTGGGTAGTTTTCCACTATTTAATTTTAAACATTTAACACATTTGTACAAACAATGAGGAATAAAATTTGTTCCCTGATGGGTTAGAACAGTGTCAAGTCTGCAAGATGGTGGTATCAGGTGAGTAACAAATGTTTTAGCCACGGTTTCTGCCATCATATGAGCAATGGGCAACTAGTATTGGATATCTGGAAAAGTAAGCAATTATTGATAGAATGTACTTATTTTCCTGCTAGATTTGGTAAAAGGGGTCCCATTACATCTAGAGTTATAGTTTTAAATGGTCTGGATGCTTCTTGTAAGGTTTGCGAAAGAATATGTGACTACATTGGCTGTGACTGCTGAGTGCAATACAGACGCCCCCTGATATACTGACCACATCACGGAGCCTGCCAAGCCACCACACATAACATTCATAGTACATCTGTCGCTATGGCAAACTTTAGTGTTTGTCATGATGTTGGGCGACACTCTGTTCTGGAGTGATTTCGGTACCATCAATTGATGTCCCAGAGGAGTTTTGCAGTACTATATACCATCTTCGAACACAAAATCAGGTATTGTGGACACCGTTGACAATTGTAGTCTTCTTCCTAGGCATCTTATAATTCTGCTATTAGTACTTCATGTGCTTTCAGTGTGTAACCTTTCTGCTGAGGGCGTCTGCATTCTGGTGCAGTTTTCCATGCTTATGCCATATTGTACTAGTTTTAAAGCCTAGTGGTTTGGCTGGCTAATAGGGTCTTTTAAATTCAACAGCCACAAGACAGCATGGTCATTTACAACAGTAAATTTCCTGCCGTACCGGTAACATTTAAAGTAGTTGGTACCAAACATAAGGTCAACAATTCTTTTTCTGTGGTGCTGTAATTGATTTTAGCATTTTTGAGCTGGTGAGAAGCATAACCAATAGGTTTTATTTTGTCCTTGAGCTCTTTGCTCAAAACAACACTGGTGGCGAAGTCTGAGGTGTTGCACGAAAGTATAAATGGCTTTTTAAAGTCAACGTATATCAACAGAGGTGAAGTCGTCAAAACTTCTTTAACTTTTTAAATGACAATTTCACATTCTGCAGCCCATTCAAAAATTACTCCTTTCTTTAATAACTTGGTCTTTCTTTAATAACTTGCTAAGAGGCTTAGTCACATGGCATAATCCTTAACAAAATGACAATAATTGCTTAACCGCTAGAAGTAATGTAACTTTTACATTGGTTGGGGCAGGGAAATTATCCACAGCTTTCATCAATCATGGGTTCAGTTGTACCCCATTGCAGCTGGTAATATGTCCCAATTACTGGGCTTGTTACTCTGAAAAAGAGCATTTTTCCAGCTTCAACTTTAGATGAGCACTCTGAAATCGTGCCATAAAATTTCTCGCTCACTCAGCCTGTTCTTCCATAGTTTGATAGAACACTATAATATCGTCTAAATGAACCAAACAGTTAGTGTGTCTCAAACCTCTTAACAACAAATCAGCAAAGCTTTGATATCTGGTAAGTGCATTTCTTAAGCCGAAGGCTCTGGCCTAACCTCATATGGCTAACTGATATTAGACCTAAAGTTTTGATCGTTAGTACAGCTTATACAAGCACGTGAGTTTTCATGGGATTGTTTTGTTTCCATTTTCTGGCTTTCACACACAGTGAACTGTTTCTCTGTTGCTAGTCTATTATTTTCTTTACCTGCAGTCACCATTTTGTCATTTACCGGATTACTGCTGATGTGTGCGCACAGATTAATGCAGTATTGTTTTGTTTTTGTTTCACAGCTTTCTGACACATGGAACTCTTTTTCTCGTAATAATTTATCAGTGTCATGTTTTAAAATTGAGATTTCACTTTTCAGCACTTCAACATAATTTTAAGTATCTTGATAATTTCACTTTTTGTTTTCAGTGCTTTTGAGTGTTTTGAAATGTAAACAACTGAGACATATCCATAAAAAAAATCATCACTGGTGTATTGTATGTTTATTTTGGCGCACTTTTCGTGTAACCAGTAATTACACTTAACACATAGGATTCCTTTTATCACATTCTTTACATAATGAACTGTTCGATTTTTCCATTTTTGATGAGAGTGGAATGCTGACTGTCTGTATGGGCGCCATCTTGTTACTGCAGTCATTAGTCAGAAGGCACAATAAAAACTGTTTTAGACCAGTCCTGAGGGTCTATCAGATCTGGTGATAGCCTGAACACATATCAAGGATAGTGAAAAAACATAATTTCCTAATTTGTACGACATTTCATGAATATATGGCAAGAGATAAGTATCAGGGGCAGTGATCTACTTTACAGTTCTCATGTCTACACAAAGGTGACAGGTCTTTTCACCTTTAATAGATTTTTTTGGGACAATCACCGTCGAACTCTGCAAGTTGCTAGCTGATGATTGAATAATTCTGGCATCAAGCTGTTGTTGAATTATTTCTTCCACAACAGACTGTAAGTGGTACAGAATTCTGTAAAGTTTCTGGGCAATTTGTCTTGCATTTCTGGTAAAGAATTCATGATATTCAAGATCAATAGCTGACAGGTACTGCCTTTCTTCAAATAAGCATGAATGTTCCACTGAAATTCGTTATAATAAATGTTGCTCTGATTCAGTGAAATGAGACAGCTTATTCTGTAATTGCTGCATAAGAAGTGACGTGATAATATGTAAAACTTAGACCTGTAATGATTTTGCTCATTTTGTAACACTCTTTTGGTAATGGATTCTACATTCTTGGTTATTTCTTGCCTACCAGCTAGTATGGTTCCTTTTGGTGTTATTGCATTATGGATTCCAAAATTGCGTATATACACTGGGATTACTGCTTATTCTCGCACAGTTTGTACTCTGCACTGGTTTTTCTAAAGTGTATTTGCATTCTGTTGAGAACGTCATTTGCGGTGACGCTCCTGCATTTTGACTGCCAACCAGAGAACTCTTCCAGTGCCAACAGTTATTGTTGCAGGGGTGGTGATTTTCAACACCAAGATACATGGTGAATCAGAATTTTGGGAAGTGGCATCCTTTCCCAGATTTCGTCACATCTGTGAGGTACTGTCACTGCCAAAATAATGAATTGCGGCGCAGGAAATCATTTCCCAGTATGATGTCCAAACCAGGCCTTCTCTGCCTTTCTACTTCCATCTCAAGCTCATTAGGGGTGCTTGTCATCAGGAGAAAGAAATACTAGACTTATCTGGGTGCCCGTATCCAACAAAATTTGGGTCAGTTTTTCTTGTATTTCTCCCTTCACAATCACATTTACTACTTCCTTCAACCTTCAGTAATTTATGGTGTTAACTGAATTTACCAGTGGTGAGGTTGGGTGACAGTGCCTGCTCCCTGCAATTTCTCTAATTAAAATGTGCATTTCCTCAGCCACAGCGATGACCACCTAGACTATGGAATGAACGGTTTCATTTTTGTGAGCAGTGCAATCGTAAATGCCCAAATTCTCAGCACTTAGGACAGTACATTGCCAAGCATGTACCAGCTATATGATTGGCGTGCTTATATTGACCACAAACTGGTTCATTAGCAAACACTCATTGCAGTTCATTATTACGTGCTGGGTCAGCAACAAAGTGTACAACTTCTCCCTGTAATAATACCATGTGGACTGTTTCATGGAGTGATGTGGGGGAGGGTACTTTGACTTCCCTTCCAGTTTGTGGATTAATGCTGCAAATGAAGACATCAGTCGCATGCTTTTCGGGTTTTGCTAGGAGTACATCATTGTGGGTGATATCTAGATCAAGGATATGTTTTGTATCAGGTAGCCCACCCCAGTCACGGCATGAATATTTTGCAAAAAGATTCCTTTTTCTCTTTGGGTTCTTCCCAGGAGAAAGGAATAAAATTAACTGCAGAAAAATTATTTGCAATGATAAGCAGGTTGTAGCTGAACTAGTTTTGCCTTCTCTAATTTCACCAAAGGTAGCTTGAACATTGAAATCTAAATTCATTGTGGCTGCTTGTCCTTGCAAATTAACATTGTGCTTTTCTAATTCTTTTTTTTTTAACCAGGAGGTTATTAAGTTTCCATTGCAAGGCTCCATCATCATCTTTGTCCTCAGTGAGAGATACTGTCGGCCTGAGACTGTGTTGGAGGGATGGTTATAACTAGAGACTGGATTATATGCATAATAAAAACCTCAAAATATGCGTGAAAAATGCTTAATAAATGCGTGGCATGGAAAGTGTCGAAATACCCAAGATCAAATAATAATAAAACATGGTAGTCACTGCGTGCATTATATCTGAGCCGAACCTGTGCATATCAACTACGAGGAAGAGCGTCAGCCATGTGAAAAATCGGTACACTTAGAACGCTGATATCATTTTATGAATACTTTCTGTTGGAGGTTAGGAAGGGGCCTTTCTGGGTTTATTTTCTAAAAATTTTGAAAATGCGGATGCATACCATGTTTCAAGAATTGTTCCTTCTTTGCTGTTATTGTCGATAACAAGTGGATGTGATGCAGGTGAGTCGCAGCGAAACAATCGATATGTACAGGACCAACTTGGAGATACATCGCGCACAGAGGGCATACTCAAAAACTCCATAATATTTTATTTAAAAAGCAACATACAATCATGAATTTTTTTAACAGTATTAACGTTTAATTAATATTATTAGGTCAAAGCATCATTTACAATTTATTTTACATTTTTTCTACTACTGTAAACATAAATGATAAAGTGGTGATCCAAATGGTCGGTAGTAAGATTGTCTCTTCAATCACTCAAAACATTTTTATAAGCAGAAAAGGACCATTTTATATCAACTGAGATAACTGGGCAGTATTTGAATTTGGATGCTATGTTGACACTTATGGTTTCTGGTAAAAGTTCACCTGTCCCATTAATAAAACTATCAATTTGGAACAAGGGTTCAAAGCCTAGGTTATTGTTTAAAATGTTTTCAAACTTTTCTTTAAGTTTTCTTGGGAATACATTGGGCAATGAAGAGTTCGCTACAATAATTTTATTCATTAACTGAATAGATTCATTCAGTGCCAAACCTTGAGTTTCAAGTTTTTTAATAGTCACAGGTATTTGGGAAAAATGAGTGCTAATCACAGCGATGTCCATTTTAATACTGGAATCATTAAAAACTTCCTTTCACTGGCAAATTGCCAAAGCCTCTGCATGATCGAAGTCATTTACTAACCCTCTAATGGCCTCGAAATGTTTATTGTAGAACAACACAGCTTCGACACTCGTACCCCAATGAGCTACTACTGGTTTGGGAGGTAAAGGTACATCTGGTGGTTTTTCTTTGTAAGTCTTGATGACAGCAGGAGCCTTTAGAAACACTTTCTTTGTGGGTGAGATAAGTTTATTTAAATTCACAAACGTGGAACATACTTCTTCAGCAAGGCCATGTACTCCATGAGCAAAGCACGTCACATGAATAAAATTGGGGTAAAATACTTGGAGGGCTTTTCCTGCCTTGATCATAAAGGGAGCAGCATCTGAAATAAACAGAAACACCCTTTCATCTGCAGAAGGTTCTGGAAATATTTTTGTAATGCCCTCATTCACAAATCTGGCGATCGCAGAATAATTTACTTTTTCAAGTTCTTTGCAGGCTGCTAAATAGGAAGAAGAAGATTCTTCTTTTACAGCACCAGTGATTAAATTTGCAATGTAATGGCCACAAGTGTCTGTAGTTTCTACAGCTGAAATCCAGATAATGCTGTCCTTGAGTTCACTTCGTATTCCTTCAGAACATTTATGTAAATTGTCCATATGTAATTTTTATGCAACTAAATTTTTAAAATACTGTAAACTTAGAGTGAAAATATGCATTTTGATTTAAGCAATATTTGCACAGGAAGCTTTTGAGGATAGGTTTTTGTAAGTTTGTGAAGAGGGATACTGCTTGCAATGAATGCTTCACATAGATCCATGTTAACCGACTTTTTTGGTTATCTTTGGACAAATATCTGCTACTGCAACTTGCTGTTATCCGAAGTTGTTGTTGTGGTCCTTTCTTCTGCATTCCTGTGATATGAAGACTTGTCTTGACATGCTGGTCTATTTGAAACTTTTTTTTTTTTGCACAAAATGTTTTTCTCACAAACTCGACAATATAAAACAATTCCGTTCTATGTAAATGGTCCAGGATGGTCAGCTATCCATGAAACGACGTTTCTTTTCTCGGGCGGCATGGCTCACAACACGTTCCACACTACATGTAAACATGTTCAATTGTGTACAAGTAAATAGAAACCTAAAGTGAAACGATGGACGTGTGTCTAAAAGCTTGCGCAATTTAATTTAATTGTTGCCAATGCGTACGGTATGACAGTGGAGGGGATTAACTGGGGGCAGGGGCACAGGAGCATTTACTCTGCCTGTTCATGTTCCTCGTCTGTAATGATTTCACTGCCTCTCGGTTTACAATTGCATGCAGTTCTAGGTCATATCAATCTGTGAGACATCGAAACTAGATCGAGCTAGTGACTGCCCAACAAAATTTTTAAAATACTGTAAACTTAGAGTGAAAATATGCATTGTCACTAATTCCTAGTTAAAATATGAAATAACTGGTGAAAAGGAGCCAAATATGCAAATGCATATGCAACATACAGATACATATAATCTGGTCTCTAATTATAGCAAATGAGGCCAACAGTTAACAACAGTGTCTCAAAATAGCACAGGAAGTAAAGAGAACCATACAGGGTGAAGAGTCTCTACTCATTCTGGCTGCTACATGGCATGTACACTCATTGGCAGATCAGGGACAGGATTCAAAAGCAATGGCTAATGACACTTACATTGGTAGCATCACTTGGGGATTGCAGCAACAGCAGCAGCGTGTTACTACAGCACAAAAAGTAGGACACCTGGGTTGGCGGCAGTGAAGCGAGGATGATGTGTGTCAAGTGCGGGACCCTCACAGTGATGGCAGGAACAGGCAGCAGGGACATTTAATGCAGCGTAGCATCGACATTGACCAGACAATGACCGGCAGCAAGATGAATGGGGCCCAGATGGTGACAGAACAGTGGCCAACCAGAATTCATCACAACCGGATGCAGCAGTGGCCGCAAAGCAAGCCAGGGCATCTCACACATTGGTGGGATAGCACACCCATGTATATGTGTCAGACATGCAACACTGGCACTATGCACTGTGTGATGTGGACAAAGTCCATGTGCTTTGCAGTGCGGCTAGCGTGAGCCATAGGTGGCTACAGACTGCACCAAAAGTGCCTGCCCTTTACTAAAAAGCAATACTAACAGCAACCAGCTGCTAAAGGACCACTATTCCAGATTAGATGGTGAGAATGGATCCCATGTATCTGACTCCAGATGTCTAGAAGGTGGTGTGAGTAGTGAGGAAGTAGACATCTGGGTTGTCAAAAGAATAATAAAAGGTTAACTTCCAGAAATGTATACCCGAAGAGGTCTGTTCCCCAAAAAGTGGTATACATTCGTGCTTAGGGAAGTGGAGATGTGGTCCCTATGACTTAGATGTAACTCATAGCATGGGAGAGGGGGAGAGGAGAGAGTTAGCAGTACAAGTGCTGGCGAGCAAGAGCATGTCACGTCTTTTCAGAGTCCTCTGCATGACCATGCCTGAGGCACCATGGAACTCCTCTTACACTACCCCATTGGTCGAAGAGGGGGGAACAAAGACCACTGAAGGTGTCCCTTGTTCAGCAATGTGAGAATTTTAACATGGCAGCATATCACTTTCAGTTGTGAGAGTGTGGGCAGTCTGCCAGCATCTAAGCTTGTAACAAAGAAACAAAGAATCTCAAAGTCTCAATAAAAATTCTACCCGAACACTGCATACTGTAGCCAATCATTGGGTCTCCTTCTGCAATCCTGTACCACTGCAATAACCAAATTGGGTACTCCTGCATCACAACAACAAAAAGCAAAGTAATGCCCAAAAACAATCAATTTCCGAAGAAACCTGGCACAACCAATCAAGATTACTCTGAAATGGAACTGTGAAACTGGATATATATGCTGATGAAGTGGCAGGTTGTCTTAGTTCCCCACTCACTGTTGAACATTTGTCACCAAGCTTGAGGGACAGGGAAAAGAAAACCCTCTGTATCAGTGGCTCCTATACTGCAGTATAGTGTGATTGGCTTAAGAACAAATGTGGAAGAAGTAAAGCTGTCAACACAGGATAGGTCCTTGTGACTACATGCACAAAATATGCATTTCAAACCTTCAGACAACCTCAGGAGGGCAGTCAGTCCTATGATGTAACAAGGAATTCAATTTAGTCAGATGAGAGGACCAACTGTGACAAATGCTGTTCTGTACTTGTTACCCCCATCACATATCTTCAGCCAGTAGCTGTTGTAGTTAATATATCATTACAATACTATGTGTTACATGCACTTACCACTTAGCAAACACGTGCAATGATACCATTGAGGACCTCATCCATGAACTCACCCATCCCTTTTTTCCTTCTAAGAGATTTCATTGTGCATCACATGCTCTGGCGTTCTACATACAAATGTCCCAGGGGTCTGTTAGGTGAGAGGCTCCTCTTGTTGAATGATGTATGTCTGCTCAGTACAGGGAAAATGACACATCGACACTGTAATTGGACCATTCACAGCCATTGATTTGTAACTTTGCCCTCCTAAACTTGCTGATACTGTTATTTGAAAGTGACGAATTACATTCTAGCCACCATTTTCCCATTTGAATTGATCTGGGTGATACATCATCACCAGCCACCAAGTCACCTAAATGAATGATAAACAAAGGCAACTGGACAGTTTACAGAAACCTGGCTGTATTCATACAACACTCCAACATGCAATGCATTATAGGACACACTATAATCATCCATATGGCTTCTGATGACTCCATACCAAAGTTACTCATTAAACTTAGTAGACAGCCAGTCCTATGATTGAACAAAGAAATCCATTTAGTCATCTGGTGTAGGTGGGCAGCAATGCATAAGTTCCACGTAACCTATCTGCCAACAATGTTGCAACCTTGGGCATTGCTTGGCAAAAATTCAGCACATTATCAGGAGAGCAAAAAGCTGGTATGTCAAAATATTTTGCATTCTATTAAGCATTTGACACCATCAACAGAGGTATAGGTGGTGATGAGAAAAACCAGTGGGAAATAATACATATACTGGGAAAAAATACATGCACTGCACTGGCTGTACAATACAGTGGTGCTTTAATCAACCAGAAGTTGTAGCATAGTCTGTGGCGGAATAGTTGGAACAAACTAGATGTCACACTAATGATGATGCCATATTCCAATGCATGTGATAATTTGGTGAGAGGACATGATTGGACATTAGCTCCAGTAACACCAGAAACTAGAACCAGCACTTTTGTATGGAAGAGCTAGAGAATGCTCTATCTGTGGCTCGCAATACAACAATGGCTAGACGAAGTGTGCTGCAGCATGTTGCTACATTTGAATATTAAGTTAAAGAACTACCACCTCATGCTTTTAACAGGATATAATCTGAAGGACAATATGCTGAGTCTTGAGGGAAACAATCATGATCCCTCTCCTGAAAGTGGGGAAGAATTGTACCAGTTTAAGTAGTTATCACAGTTTAGCACATACTTGTCATATAGGGAAGAGATGGAAGCAAATGATCAACACCTGCTCAGTATGGACTCTACAAATCAGAAAATTTCTCTACAGCTTTCAGTTTGCTTCTAAAGATACTACTTACTATACATTCAATAATCCAGTACTCCTTGAGACAGAGGTAAAAGAGGCTATTTTGTTTAGGAGAATTTTTTGCATTGAAAAGGTCTGTGACACTACATGGAGATACAATATAATATTAACAGGTAATTGAATTGGGATTCCAGAGTTACATTTCCATTATAGTGTGATCCTTTCTTTCAGGATGGTTTTTTGGTTCAAAGTTGGCAGTCCACTCTCTGACATATCCAGGGGAATGCTGTCACTCAGGGGAGTGTGTTAAGTGTTATTCTTTTTTCGATAGCCATCAACAATACAGTGTCCACAGACAGAAACCCTGTACTTTGTTCTTTCTGTGGGTGATTTTTAAATCTTTTGATTGTATTCTAGTTTAGCGGCAACCTCTCAAGTACTGCAGCCCCCTGCGGGTTCGGGGGTAAGAATAGGCCCGTGGTATTCCTGCCTGTCGTAAGAGGCGACTAAAAGGAGTCTCAAACGTTTTGGCCTTCTGTGATGGTCCCCACTTGGGTTTGACCTCCTTTTTTCCAAATTTCTGTTGTTAGTGCGTGCCATTTGGGGAAGGACGCCTTACGTGGTGTTTTTCTATTGGTCCATCATGCACCACCATCTTGCATGTTACCTATTGTCGTGTGGCGGGATTTACACCCAACGTCTTCTGGGTTGCCTCCTTCTCGTCTTGTGCGCAATCCCCTTCTTAGCGCCCACGACAACTGTGGACCCTTTCAACACCTAAAATCCAGCACAGTAGCCAGTCCGGTGTGGTGGGGTCGTCATGTACCCTCTTGGTGGTAGCCCCCTGACCACGCAGGGATCGCACTACAGATGCCAGAGCTGTTTCCTACCCATGCATGTCAAGGAGTATGTGCCCATCTTGTCTGGGGCACGGGGACTCCGGGCAACGGGATATTGGCCAGGTACCCGTTGCTTTGGCTGGGGGCCGCCCTTGGGGAGAGCCTTCGTTTGGAGTAGGTGGCATCTGGGCGGATGTGGCGCAATGAAGCGCAATAAATCACACCAAGCTGATGGTCGCACGGCCACCAACGTCTCTAAGTGAGGCAGAGTTGAGTTTGATGCTGCGCAATATGACCCTCAGTCGTTCCCCTCGTTGGCTGCGCCATGGGAGTGACGCAGATCTAGTGCCAAGCGGGAACCTTACGTACCGCAATACCTTGTCTGCAGCAGGACTGATGGTGACTCCTTTCTTACGACGAAGCCTCTGTTTTTTGTGGAACACCTGGAGGATAAGTTTGGGGAAGTGGCGGGGTTGTCTAAAATGAGGAATGGGTCCATCCTCCTCAAGACGTCCTCCCCAGCCCAGTCACGAGCGTTGCTCTTGTGTGATAAGCTGGGTGACGTCCCTGTTACCGTCACTCCCCACAGTAGCTTAAATATGGTCCAGGGGATAATTTACCATAATGACCTCTTGTTACAATTCGATGATGAGCTGAGAGCCGACTTGGAACGACGTGGTGTACATTTTGTCCGTTGTGTACATAGAGGACCCAAGACCAACAGGGTGGCCACCGGTGCCTTTATCTTGTTCTTCGAGGGTGATGTCTTGCCCGAGAAGATCAAGGTAATTGTTTACCGTTGTGAAGTCAAGCCATACGTCCCTCCCCCGATGCGGTGCTTCCAGTGCTGGAAGTTTGGGCATATGTCCTCCCGTTGCCCATCCAGCACTACATGTCGAGACTGCGGACGCCCCTCTCATCCCGATTCTCCATGTGCACCTCCGACTGTGTGTGTCAACTGTGGGGAGCACCACTCTCCATGCTCGCCGGATTGCCCCGTTCTTCATAAGGAGCGGAAGATAATGGAATTTAAGACCCTGGACCGGCTTACTTATCGAGAGGCAAAACTGAAATATGAAAGGTTGTATCCTGCTTCCATTTGAACATCTTATGCTGCAGCCACGTTATCATCGCCCACGCGAGCGACGGTTGTCGCCTCATCTGTGCTGCCTTCAGTGGGCCCTCAGGGCCGTGCATCTCTGTCTGCCCCCTCGTGTCTGGGTGCAAGCCTTCCTCTGTTGCCCCCTTAGCAGTTGGCGGCAAACCCTCTTCTGTCGCTCCCCCCACGCTTACTTCGGGAGTGAGATCTCCTCCAAAACCGGGGGGCTCGATCCCTCCCCCTCCTTCTCCGCCGGCGTTGCCGGTTCCTCTCTCACGGAAGGGGTCCCTCGGGACTCACCCTTCCTCCGTTTCTTCTCCTACCCATCCGGATGTCAGCCAGTGGCTGAAGGTTCCGCCACCTGCTGGTCGTAGGGCTTCTGCATCGTCGTCAGCCTCCAACGCTCCTTCAGAGAATCTCTCCCAGCCCTCTCACCCTAAGGGCAGACGCGAGAAGGAGGAACGGAACATGTCCAAGTTGAAGGACGTTCCGGTGGTTTCAGTACCGCCTGCTGTACATAGTCCTGGCTCCGGGGATGAGGTGGAGATCCTCACCTCTGCCACGGATCTCGCCCTCACGGAACCCTCGGGGGCCTTTCCTATGGACACAGCTGCCTCTCCCCCAGTGGCGGCAGTTGGCTCTGAGACGCCGTCTGCCTCTTAGTCGCCTTCACGCCCTCCCAGTCCCTTCCTGCTTCCATTCTCCAGTGGAACTGCGGTGGTTATTTCCGCCACCTGCGTGAGATCCGGATGCTTCTGAGTGTTTCCCTTCTGCATTGCCCTGCAGGAAACTTGGTTTCCAGCAATGCGGACCCCCGCCCTTCGCGGTTATCGGGGATACTATAAGAACCGCGCTGCCTGTCAACGAGCGTCAGGTGGGGTTTGCCTCTTTGTTCACCACTCTGTCTGTAGCTCGCCAGTACCCCTTCTGACGCCTTTAGAGGCAGTCGCTGCCAGGGTTGAGCTCTCGCCGGCTATTACTGTTTGCTCTGTTTACATTCCTCCGGATGGGGAGCTCCCCCGACATGTCTTGGCTGCGCTGCTGGCTCAACTCCCGCCACCATTGCTGCTGCTGGGCGATTTCAATGCCCACGACCCTCTATGGGGTGGGACTGTCTCTGATGACCGCGGTCGGGCCGTGGAGCATGTATTGGCTCAGCTCGACCTTAGCCTCTTGAATACCGGTGCTCCCACTCATGTCAGTGTGGCCCATGGCTCTTTCTCGGCCATCGATCTGTCTCTTTGCAGCCCCGGACTTGTCCCATCTCTCCACTGGAGAGTGCATCCTGACCTGTGTGGTAGTGACCATTTTCCCATCTATTTGTCACTGCCCCAGTGTCATTCTTCTGGGCACCTGCCCCGCTGGGCTCTCAACAGGGCTGACTGGCCGACTTTTACTTCTGCTGCAACCATTTAGTCTCCCCCACAGGGTGACATTGACGAGGTGGTCCGTGTCTTAACCAAGTCAATCATTTCGGCGGCCGAGGCTGCCATCTCCCGTTCTTCTGGACTCCCTCAGTGGAAGGCTGTACCCTGGTGGTCACCGGAGATTGCTGAGGCTATTCGCGACCGTAGGCGGGCTCTCCAGTGTCATAGGCGGCACCCATCTCTAGAGGCCCTCATCGCCTTTAAGAGGCTCCGTGCCTTGGCCCATCGTCTTATTGCACAGCGTAAGCAGGAGTGCTGGGAGAGGTATGTCTCATCCTTGGGCTCCCGTGTCTTCCCCTCGCTCGTGTGGTCCCGGATCCAGCGGATTTATGGATACCAGACCCCTATGGGTGTCCCTGGGATCTCCTTGGACGGCGCTGTCTGCATGGACGCAGCCGCCATTGCTGAACACCTTGCCTCGCACTTTGCTAAGAGCTCTGCGACCGCCACTTACCCCCCGCCTTTCGCTCTCTAAAGGAGCGAGCCGAGCAGACGCCGTTATCCTTCCACACGCGTCGTTCTGAAAAATACAATGCTCCTTTCAGTGAGAGGGAATTCCTCGCTGGCCTTTCTGATTGCCCTGATACAGCACCAGGACCGGACTGCATCCACGCGCAGATTCTGAAGCATCTCTCCAGGGACTGCCAGAGACACATCCTCGCCATCTTTAACCGCATTTGGAGCGAGGGCGTGTTCCCGTCGCAATGGCGAGAGGGTGTTATTGTCCCCATCTTGAAGCCCAGTGCGGACCCACGTTTTGTGCAAATTGCTCGAACGTATGGTGGGGCGGCGTTTGTGTTGGGTCCTTGAGTCGCGCAGTCTCCTCGCTCCATCCCAGGGTGGCTTCCGTCGGGTCCGGTCTGCTACGGACAATTTGGTGCGGCTGGAATCTGCTATCCGTAAGGCCTTTGCCCGACGTCAGCATCTCATTGCTGTATTTTTTGATCTGCGGAAGGCGTATGACACCACATGGAGGCATCACATCCTTGCTACGTTGCATGAGTGGGGTCTTCGTGGTCGGCTCCCGGCTTTTCTTCAAACCTTTTTTTTGCGCCGCTCTTTCCAGGTGCAAGTCGGTGCCGCCTCTAGTTCATCTTATACACAGGAAAATGGGATCTCGCAGGGCTCGGTGTTGAGCGTCTCCTTATTTCTAGTGGCCATTAATGGTCTGGCTGCCGCCTTGGGGTCGTCGGTGTCTCCTTCTTTGTATGCCAACGACTTCTGCATCTCCTTTAGCTCCACGACTACAGGAGTCGCCGAACGCAGGCTGCAAGTAGCCGTTCGCAAGGCAGCATCATGGGCTCTGTCTCAAGGTTTTCAGTTCTCTGCAGCCAAGACTCGAGTTACGCACTTCTGCAGGCGTCGGCCGGTCCACCCTCATCCTGAACTTTACCTCGACGGCCACCTGCTTGAAGTGGTGGACACTTGCCGCTTCTTAGGACTCGTCTTTGATGCCCGGCTCACACGGGTTCCTCATATTACTCAGCTGAAACAAAAATGCTGGCGGCACCTCAACGCCCTCCGCTGCCTGAGCCACACGTCTTGGGGTGCAGATCGCTGCACGCTGTTGCGATTGTACAGAGCCCTTGTGCAGTCCCGGCTTGATTATGGGAGCCTGGCCTATGTGTCTGCATCACCCTCAGTGTTGACGATGTTAGACCCCATACACCACTGTGGGGTTCGGCTTGCAACTGGCGCTTTCCGTATGAGCCCCGTGGATAGTCTACTGGTGGAGGCCGGGGTTCCCCCGCTGCGGATTCGCCGCGATCGACTGCTCACCGACTATGCTGCCCACGTGCATTGCTCGCCGGGCCATCCCAATAAAGAAATTGTTCTTTTCATTACACAATAAATTTTCATACTTTCATGATAACAATAAGCAATAAGCAAGAAACAGTGAGTAAAATGTACAAAATTCAGATATTATTGTAAGAAATGTGCTACAAGAATGGTGGTGATATGATACATGTGTAAGTACTACTCCATTTCAGCAATGTCAGTTATGGATTGAAGTGAGAGAAGATGTATGTAATGTTATATCAAGAAGTGCCATGATTTTTGTTCTCTGCTATTTAACCCTTAGAAGAATTACATCTACAGAAGTTCAGCTTTAGTTATAAACTGGAAATCTATGTACATACGAGCAGAACTGTGGAGATAGAAGATGTGGAAAACACTAAAAGTTCCAAGGAAGCATCTATTCCAAGGGATCTGGATGTGTCACAGCTAAACCCAAAATATTAGGACTTGAATTATTAGCAGAAATGAGAATTTACAGATCAATTATTAAAAGTAGTAGCTTCAGAGAGGAGAGCTCAGTGTAAAAAATCAATAATTAAAGATATATCATTTGCTGAAGTAATAAATACGATATTCGACTGGGGTAGTGAAATCAACATGTCAAAAAATGTAGTTGATCAAAAAATGTAGTTGATCAAAAATGCATGAACTGGGGTTGTAACGTACTTCCTATATTGGGAGTCGAAGTTATGTAGGAGGATTACTGGAAAAAAGGGTAAATCTACAAGTGAAGAAGTACTGCTTAAGTTTTTAATAGAAGGTGTGCCTTTTACTCAAAGTATAAGTGGTTGAACCAATGTAAGGGAGTGTTAACTTGAGTCTATATCATGATCAGAAAGATACAAGCATTCCTCCTCCTCCTCATTGTTTTTGTCTGCTAGTGTAGTGGCAGCAGTACCTGCATCAGTCCTCTACTGCACAGTGAAAGACAGCACTCACTCTTGTGATGACCATAGGTAGCATCAGAAATATCATATGGCAATAGCTGTAGCAGTTGATGACTGCAAAGTTGGACAAATAAAGTGCAGATATAGTTGCAAGATATGTCACAGTACGCACTGCTGCTGTCAATATTAGTCTTCACTGAAATACATTGGTTCCAATCTTTCTTCTTTAAGCTATCATAGTTGGAGGGCATTATTTCCAAACATTAAGTTTCTTGATTCCTCATGTCTTTTTAATTAATGTAATTTTCATTTTGTCTTCTGTTTGGACCCCAGAAATACTTGTCCCTCTCCTCCCTCTACCCGTCCCCCGTCCCCCGTCCCCGTAAGAAATATTTATGTGATGAAAGGAGAAAATATAAAAACGCAGTAAATGAAGCAGGCAAAAAGGAATACAAACGTCTCAAAAATGAGACAGACAGAAAGTGCAAAATGGCTAAGCAGGGATGGCTATAGGACAAATGTAAGGATGTAGAGGCTTATCTCACTAGAGGCAAGATAAATACTGCCTACAGGAAAATTAGAGACCTTTGGAAAAAAGAGAACCACTTGTATGAACATCAAGAGCTCAGACGGAAACCCAGTTCTAGGCAAAGAACGTAAAGCTGAAAGGTGGAAGGAGTGTATGGAGGGTCTATACAAGGGCGATGTACTTGAGGACAATATTATGGAAATGGAAGAGGATGTAGATGAAGATGAAATGGGAGATACGATACTGCGTGAAGAGTTTGACAGAGCACTGAAAGACCTGAGTCGAAACAAGGCCCCCGGAGTAGACAACATTCCATTGGAACTACTGACGGCCTTGGGACAGCCAGTCCTGGCAAAACTCTACCATCTGGTGAGCAAGATGTACGAGACAGGCAAAATAAGGCTTCAAGTATATAATAATTCCAATCCCAAAGAAAGCAGGTGTTGACAGATGTGAAAATTACCGAACTATCAGTTTAAGAATTCACAGCTGCAAAATACTAACACGAATTCTTTACAGACGAATGGAAAAACTAGTAGAAGCCAACCTCGGGGAAGATCAGTTTGGATTCCGTAGAAATGTTGGAACACGTGAGGCAGTACTGACCTTACGACTTATCTTAGAAGAAAGATTAAGGAAAGGCAAACCTACTTTTCTAGCATTTGTAGACTTAGAGAAAGCTTTTGACAATGTGGACTGGAATACTCTCTTTCAAATTCTAAAGGTGGCATGGGTAAAATACAGGGAGTGAAAGGCTATTTACAATTTGTATAGAAACCAGATGGCAGTTATAAGGGTCGAGGGGCATGAAAGGGAAGCAGTGGTTGGGAAGGGAGTGAGACAGGATTGTAGCCTCTCCCCGATGTTATTCAGTCTGTATATTGAGCAAGCAGTAAAGGAAACAAAAGAGAAATTTGGAGTAGGTATTAAAATCCATGGAGAAGAAGTAAAAACTTTGAGGTTCGCCAGTGACATGGTAATTCTGTCAGAGACAGCAAAGGACTTGGAACAGCAGTTGAATGAAATGGACAGTGTCTTGAGTGGAAGATATACGATGAACATCAACAACAGCAAAATGAGGATAGTCGAATTAAGTCGGGGGATGCTGAGAGAATTAGCTTAGGAAATGAGACACTTGAAGTAGTAAAGGAGTTTCGCTGTTTGGGGAGCAAAATAACTGATGATGGTCGAAGTAGAGAGGGGATAAAATGTAGACTGACTATGGCAAGGAAAGTGTATCTGAAGAAGAGAAATTTGTTAACATCTTGTATGGATTTGTGTCAGGAAATCGTTTCTGAAAGTATTTGTATGGAGTGTAGCCATGTATGGAAGTGAAACATGGACGATAAACAGTTTGGACAAGAAGAGAATAGATGCTTTCGAAATGTGGTGCTACAGAAGAATGCTGAAGATTAGATGGGTAGATCACATATCTAATGAGGAAGTATTGAATAGAATTGGGGAGAAGAGGAGTTTGTGGCACAACTTGACAAGAAGAAGGGACCAGTTGGTAGGACGTGTTCTGAGGTATCAGGGGATCACAAATTTAGCATTGGAGGACAGAGTGGAGGGTAAAAATAGTAGAGGGAGACAAAGAGATGAATACACTAAGCAGATTCAGAAGGATGTAGGTTGCTGTAAGTACTGGGAGATGAAGCAGCTTGCACAGGATAGAGTAGCATGGAGAGCTGCATGAAACCAGTCTCAGGACTGAAGACAACAACAACAACAACAACAACAACATAGTTTTCAATCTTGATTTGCTCACTGGATTTGTTATTCTTCTGTGCTATCTCCGTTTTCTGGCTGTCTCTTGTGTTATCCACCTGTTAGTTTTTGGCGGCTCGCTGTCGATGCTCTTGGCCAGTCTCCACTGCTTCTCAAGTCATTTTTGGTTTAAGTCTGATTCCGGGCACTAGGCAAAGCTTGTCAAGTTTGCTAAATAGGATGGTAACTAAAACTAGTGCTACGTGATTGTTAATTTTGGAATCCAAACAGAAACACATCCTAACCAAATATATTTTTTACTGTGAGTGAGATAACTACAAGTAATGATCGTATTCATGGTGCTTGTTTCTAGCTATCTGAAACCCTTGATTTGTCCACTTAGTGGGATCTACTGGTGTTGCCCACTGTAATAGCCAATGCTTTGGTGCCTGTGCCAGCTGATTAATGACATGACTGCCCCTGTTTTCCACCTGGACCTTTGTCTGCTGACTGTTTACAGTCCACTGGCCCACCAGATTGATTGGTGTTCTATATAGTGGTTGATAGCGTCAAACACTCCACTATGCCATGTTGATGGTGGCAGCCACTTTCTCAAGCACATCCCAACTAGGTAATTGGGCTTGTGGTATGTCTCTCAACCCATACTATAATAATGACTTTGGCATCATCCATACTTCGAAAAGCAATTAGAATGATTTCTGTAATTTCTGCAGTATTACAGTGCCAGAGCAACAATGTTGTGTTGGAGAGGCAATGTGACATCCCATTCCAACCTGGGGAGCCAACCAGTGGCATCAGGGCAACTTACTAGTTAATTTATGCCATGCTGATAGGCTTATAGATGAAGAGCCTGATGAAGATGATAGCTGTCATTTGACTGCCAACATCAGTTACTAAATATTCTGTAACCATGAGCATTGTCCTTGAAGGGTTTCTGCCAGTACCTCGCCTCCTACCTTCCAAACTGTGCAGAAGCTCTCCTGCGAACCTTGCAGAACTAGCACTCCTGAAAGAAAGCATATTGTGGAGACATGGCTTAGCCACAGCCTGGGGGATGTTTCCAGAATGTTTCTCATTCTGTGCACAAGATACATTGCAAGAGGCACATTATAATTGCACAGCTGGGGTAAACCTTGAAGTGCCATGTCCAATGCTCCATAGGACTGACCTCACTATTTTATCTAATGGTTAATTTTAAGTCCTGTAGGTACATTGTGAGTTTACTGCCCGTAATATTTCATCAGCCAATGGCTGCAACTTTTGCAGCAATTCATGTAAGTGATTACTAGAAGGTAGAAATATAGTATGCCACCAGACCGGGTCTCAAGTGGCACACAGTTGCCATGCAATAGAAGAAGAAATACCATAAATAGATGTCCCAAGTTTCTTCTGCTGTGTTCAAGACAACGATGCTGGTGTTACTGACTGTTTTTGTGAGTGCAACAGTTGTAATAATTGCTTGTTACTGATTTGCTGTACTGTTACCTGCTGCTCCAATATTTTTTCCCGTCTGTGATGCTACTCTTATTGCTGCTACAGCTACTGCTGAGGCTGGGCTACTGTTTCCACAATGCAAGAAATTGTGGATCCGTAGTGAAAACACTGCACATGGAGAACGTTCCTTCTCACCTGTCCACCATCTATAGTGATAGTATCACTCGAGACAGTAACTACATGGAATGACAAAGCTGTGAAAGTCACTAGTTAAGCTGATGAGAAAAATGCCACAGTGAACCAGCAGACTACATAAAATCCAACAACAAACCAAATTTATCTCTAGTCAAAGTTCAGAAATTCATAATCATAAATGAGGAAACAGAATTGGGTGAACTAACAGCTACCGAGATGTGACATTACTGTGAGCTTCACTCATAACACTGCAGTGCTACACAGCAAGCTGTGCTGTCTATTTAAGAAGTTTTCCTGAGGCCATAACTACTCTAATGCTGACTTGCTAGAGGTTGTCATCCATAGTCTGTGCAGGTACCTTTTGTGGTCAGAATTGGAAGATGCTGGTTCATACTGTGCTAATGTCTCTGCTTTCAAGTCCATATCAATATTGGTATGACCATTGGGTGTGCCCAATCCTGCGCAAGAGCTATGAGCGTTGGATGGAAACTTGAAATACCATTGTCAAATGTGATATGCCAGTAGGTTGGTATCGATACTTGATATCACACTGATCTTATATTGTGTGTGCAAGAATAGCTGTAGCCTGTCTACAGTGACTGTATTGACCATCAGTGTGATAAAGTATTGTATTTACACCCGGTGACGTGTGGGCAGTCATAAAGGAAGCGATGATTTGAAATCTGCTGAACCTACAGTAGCTATGTGTAAAATATAAATAGAACAGTAGGCAATAGTAGATTAACACCTCTGTAGCTTTGCAGCTTAATACACCAGGAATGTCTAGCAAATAAGGTACACACTTTTGTCAAGGTATGTATACCTAAAACATAACTCAGAAACAGTGAACTTTTTCCATTTGGCGTTAAGATATAGTGTATTAACTCTTGATACCCTTGATAAAGCCTCTGCTTTTGCATCTTGTTCTGGCATTTTGTAGCTCTTTTTTATTATTTTTAAATTTTTCAGGATTTCTTTTGTGGCTTTTCTCACTCTTTTGTTATTTTGTTGCAGTTACAATGACTCTTCTAACTCCTTTAATCTCTTGTGAGTTTTTCTTGGCCATAATTTGATTTATTTAAGTCCTGGCCCTTCCATTTATAAGCAATGGAAATCTAGGATGGAATGTAAAAACATTATGGAAAGGAAAGTTGTTACTCACCATACAGCGGAGATGCTGAGTTGCACAACAAAAAGACTGTCGGAGTATAAGCTTTCAGCCAATAACACTTTGTCGAAAAAAAAAAAAGAAAAAAACACACACACACACACACACACACACACACACACACACACACACACGTGTACAGATGCAACTCACGCACTTGACTGCAGCCTCTGCCTTCAGCTGCAGTCATGTGAGAGTGGGTTGCGCTTTGTGTGTGTGTGTGTGTGTGTGTGTGTGTGTGTGTGTGTGTGTGGCCTTGTTGGCCAAAAGCTTTTATATTGTGATAGTCTTTTGTTGTACCTATCTGCGACTCAGCATCTCCACTGTATGGTAAGTAGCAACTTTTTTTCATAATATAGTTATTGTTATATTTCATTAAACATTGTTCTAAACGTAATGATTGCTTTCTGTTTTATTGGAGTTACCTAATATTATACCGCTTTCTTTTGTAATCAGTTTATCTTCTTTTTGCTTGTAAGACTTATGGTGTAGGATTGTGATGGCTTGTGCAGTGTTTTACCAATACATCTTCTTACATTTTTTCTCTAACTTCCTTTTGACCTCTGAAGAAAGAGCCTTCAGGTTAGAGACCACAGGGCTATTATTGATAATTTTCAAATCACAATCTGTTCATACTTTTGGTTCACAATCTTTTGTCCATCTCCCCTCAAGCTTATGTCTGAATTTGTCATTTCTTTTCTTCATCACTCAGTTTTTTTGGATAAAAAATACTAATAAATGATCTTTGGCCCAGAAAGGTTTAATGTTTTTCCTTTTTTGTATTAAGGCACAACCAGCAAGTCCAACACATTGTGAGGTTTCATCATCATCATATGATTCTGAGTCAGATGATGGGCATGCTGGATCTCGTGAACAGGAAATGGAGAGACAATACCGAACTTCCCTGCAGCAAGCACAACCAAATTCAGACTTTATTTTGGCTGGCACTTCAGAGGAAAGTGAGGTATGTACTTTCTACAAGTGGCTCAAGTTTTTTTAATGAGTGAGTAATGCTAACTATGTGAGTCATACTACGTGGGAACCTAAGATAATTTAATCTCAGTATTGCCAGCAGCTATAAAGATTAAGTTGTATAGAAGAGCTAAGTGAAAAGTTCTTGGCCTGACACAGAAATGTTTTTGGTACCAAGGAAATTTTGTTTTTGTAACACTGGTGTATGTGTAAGTGTAGACTTTCTAGACATATATTTCTGAAGATAAGCTCTTGGGTTTTCAGCCAGGTGACAATGTTGAAATACCACAATATTTCAACATATGTCACATCCTTTATCTTCTGTCAAACTGTCAAGACACTGAGGATGTTTTCTTATTTATAAATGAGAGATTGTTTCCAACCCTTTGTGTGGCTGCCAGTGAAGTCTGGGCTTTGCTGGGTGCATAGTAGGAGTGCTTGCATGGGCACAGTTGATCACCATTCTGGGCTGTTTACCTAAATACAGCAATAAAACACTATTCTGACCACTACAAGATCTTTGTGAAGGATCCATTGAACCTACATATCTGGTATCCCATGTAAATATGGTCACCAGTTCATCATCAAACAATGCCTGTAACTTACAGTACTGCATGAAATACGTTAGATATGTATCTTCAGGGAAACAAAAATTAGTTATATCAGAGCACAACCTCAACAAGAACTTGTATTGATTTTGAGAACACAAACTTCTTGTGCCTATCCAGCAGATGATGGCAGCACATCATATATCGATAGGAATAAGGACTCGTGAAAAATTGGTCAACAGCATGAGAGCTTATTTGATGTTGAAACTCACAGAATGGTTAAAGGAAACACATCAGTGGATGGCATGCAGGGTAGATCATGAACATGTGTACTAGGAATCAAGTGGCACATTCATTTCCACTCCCACCAGCACTTCAACTGAGAGGGCATCTGCAGTGTCTTAACACTTGCCAGGAGGTGATGGATATAACACTTGTCAAAACATCACTTCGTTCGGCACTACCATCCTGCTAAAAGTTAAAGTGTTTCCATTGTATTTTGCAGTAACATAAATTGTGTCACAACTTGTTGTGCAAATTGGTGACGCATTCCAGTCCAGAGGAGTGATGTAAGTCCATATGTTTTCTTACTAAAAGGTACAATTATTTTATTTTTATTTTATTTTACTTCATTTTATTTATTTATTTATTTTTTTTTTTTTTTGGGGGGGGGGGGGGGGGGTGTACTTTTATTTTGCTTGTGGTGAGCTATACGAAGAGACGGTGATTGCAGTGACTTTGGGAGAGTACATATGTGCTCTGATGCCTAACAAGTATTCCTTTGATTGCCAGCCCACTCTAGGAATGCACATGCCTTCAAAGCATTGTTATATTACCAATGAACATCTGTTGTCAGAAAAATTAACTTTTGACCGTTGTTACTGTTCTTCTGTGTATGAAATGTTCAAGGTGATTGTGTAATGTAGTTCATGTGCATAGCAATGAAAAGGATACATGGATTGTTAACTCAACAATAGTATTGCATGTTAGTCCTTAATATGTGGTGTAGCAGCTCTGGATTCTAAAACAATTAGAACAAAGTCCAAGATAAACTCCAAGAGAAGTTTAAGAGAATAGTAGTAAAACAAAGTGAAAACAAGTAACATCACATTAGAAGAAATAATTTCACTGAATTTGTGACCTCCCAGTGCAGTATGTCTGGAAAGTGCAGATCATATTTAAGATATTAGTTGAGAAGAGAGAAGACAGTTGATTAAATTGATTTAATATACCTTTCCCGTTTTACTGTGTATTGCTTTCACATTTTTCATTTACGTGTTAGCAACATTACAGTGATGTAGGCTGCAGAGGGGCTGAGCAGACACACCTCTGGATGAAATCAGGATAGCAGTTTGGTACCCGTGAAGCATCTCCGATACTAGTAAAACATTGTCATAGTTCAATTATTTATTAACCATATTTACAGTCATCTTGTTCCACACTGGCCTTGTAGCTGATTCCTCGTTTGGCTGCATGCTGGATTCCTGCTGACAGCTGCTGAGTCAGCTCTTCGTCTGCAGGCCCAGGTGAAGAGTGAATGATCTCCTGCGGTAGTGCGCTACCAGCACTGCTATTGTCCAGCACGAATGGACTCGTACTAGATGCTGGAGTGTGCTCGATTCCACTCCGAGTTCTATGTTGATCCTTGATCACCCATCCCTGATGTGTTGTTAGAAGTTGTGTGGTTGGTTACTTTCCTTCCTACTGGCCAGGTAGGTTTCAGCCCCTGGTGGCACCTATGTGTTGAACAGGAATGTCAACCCCATGAGGCTCTGCTGCTGGTTTCCATGCTGAAGTTAGGTGCTGTCAGCAGTCCATGATGTCGTGGTGTTGGAAGGCAGTCAGCTTCTCCATCAGTAATGGTAGGTGACAGACAGTACAAAGTTCATCAGGTGAGGACCTTCATCTGAAGTACATCTAAGGCTGGTTTGTAGGCTATTCTGGAGTATCTGGGACATGGATTCGTGACAGTATCATAATCATGGAATCGAATGCTATTACTGTGAACACCATTGATGCCGGTGATCAACTCCTTGAGAGCTGGAGAGCTCGAGTCTGTAAAGGGAGCTAATGTGAGGCTGTGATGTGATGCTCAGTTCGTAATGACTTCATGTGTGTGTCTTTTTCTGCTATATTTGCTTAACAGGATCTTAATTGCTTTGTAGGTTCTCTGGTACTGGCTTTTGTGAAATAGGTTCAGTTTCATTAGATATCTGTTATGAGCTAACGAATATATGCGTCATGTTCCCATTGGTTTTCTGTCATGTGCTGTTTTCTGCTGTGCTCAGCTTCTCTCTCTCGGTGTGGTGTTGTAACTTGTCGAGGCCTGACCAACTTGTGACATACCGTTTATTTCCTGGTTCTGTCTCTGTCTTGGCATGACCGCACTTTGCTTGTAGCAAGGTGAATGATTTTTTAAAAAGTTTCTAATTTTCAACCCCTTACTACGCTGTGCCATAACAAGGCAGAAATGGCCAATAAAATGACATTTGTAATGTCCTAACATGACTACTTAAATAATGTTTGACATGTTAAAAGTGATATAACTTGCATCACAATGAAGTGATAACATGACAATATTCTCTAGCTGCAATGGCATGTGAATAAGTCAGAAAGGAAAGAAACAAAAGGTGCATACTTAGAGGACTAAAATAAGATAAAAACACATAACCAGCTGAGTTTTGCAAGATAGGAGCAACAATGGCTCAAAAGTAAGGATGGTTAGGAAAAGGAAATGTTGGTTATAAACAGGATGGTGTACTCAAACACTTATAGTATGGCATGAGAAAAGGTAGGTGTACCTAGAAATGAGGACCTACACTTGTTTTAACAGATTGGGAGACAGATCTGATGATTTTGTATGTAAGCACACCGCCTGTAAAGAGATAACAGGTGAAACTGATTTGAAAGGAGAAAGGCTGTGCCTGAGGAATGAAGTGAAAGTAGTATAATGCATTTTCGGTAGTATCAAACTACTTAATTTCTGAGACTCACTCCAATGTTGTGCAGAATAAAACTAGCCTGACTTGTAAAAGATTGCAGACATTAAGTAAATAGAAAATGTTGTTGTTGTGGTTGTGGTCTTCAGTCCAAAGACTGGTTTGATGCAGCTCTCCATCTATCCTGTGCAAACCTCTTCATCTCCGGGTAACTACTGCAACCAACATCCCTCTGAATCTGCTTACTGCATTCAACTCCTGGTCTCCCTCTACAATTTTTACCCCTCACACTTCCCTCCGGTACCAAATTGGTGATCCCTTGATGCCTCAGAATGTATCCTACCAACCGATACCTTCTCTTAGATTGTACCGCAAATTTCTCTTCTCCCCGTTTCTAATCAGTACCTCCTCATTAGTTATGTGATCTACCATCTAATCTTCAGCATTCTTCCATAGCACCACATTTCAGAAGTTTTTATTCTCTTCTTGTCTAAACTGTTTAGTGTCCATGTTTCAGTTCCACACACAGCTACAAACCATACAAATACTTTCAAAAAGGGCTTCCTGACACTTAAATCTATACTCGATGTTAACAAATTTCTCTTTTTCAGAAAAGCTATTCTTGTCATTGCCAGCCTACATTTTATATACTCCCTACTTTTATAATCATCAGTTACTTTGCTTAGAAAATGTTAAAGATATGAAATATGTCTAAAATTATGTGACTGACGTAATATACAGCAAACTAATAAAGGAATGTAGATTCTATTTGAAAGTTTAAGATTTATATGCTCTCAAAATGTAATTTGACCAAAAATTAGCATTAAGGCCAAATAAAACCTATTATGAAATGGAAAGGCGGCCAGAGTTTGTTACTTTACCAATGCGAGGTCAGTGTTTCAAAGATTATTTCTTGTAGCCACGGCATGGAAGCACAATCATTTTTGTTTGCTGAAGTTTGTATTAACAGTCAGAGCTCTATAAAATACATTAAATTTTCTACATATCCTAGCCTTGCATTTTGGCAGACAAAAGTAAACATTATAAGAAATATGCAATCTGAGGCTTTTCTGGCATATGTACTAATGCTTCTGTGGTTCTCAGGTTTATGCCCACATCCACTCATTGAAAGTCCATGATATTTCATTCCATCAGCACCACCTGATGATGGCGGAATGGTTGTCTGCTGAAATATTAGAGATGTTAGACAATTGGATCTGGCAGTTCACCTGAGAACTGCGGAAACATTATTAGAAATGTCTGTCATTGTAAAGCAATGCTGTGTCCACAAGTAATGCACATTACTCTCACAGTAATATATTTCCCATAAATTTTCTGATGTAGAGTATTTTTTTCTCTGCTAAAAGTGTAAAGAAATAAGGTAGTTGTTACCAAAATATATTAGGATATTGTTTATATTAAGGGTGAATATATGTGTCAAATAAGATTATTAGTTACAAAGACTTTTAAATGGTGCAAACATTCCACATTATATATAGCATGGACAGATATTTATGGAGAGATGATCAAAGTGCAGGAATATTTGGTGATATGTACTACTCCAGAAGATTGATGCATATCCCTATGGCTTCTGACTGACTAATGATATTTGCAGCTAAAAGTCATAAATTAACATGCGGTAGAGATATTGTGCAGGGCTTTATTTTTACTTTGCATGTGGTGAGTTATATTGAGGAACAAAGCATGTCTTCAGCATAGAACCGTGATCACAATGACTTTGAGAAAGGAAATACACTCTTAGCTACACAGATAAGTATTCATTGGATTGCAGGCCTGCCCTATAGATGCACAGACTTCAAAACTATGGTAATATTAACAATAAAAGCATGTTGTCAATTATGGAAATGAACTATTGACAGATTAATATTGTTCTGTACATGGAATATTGAAAGTAGTCATGTAATATATGTCATGTATGTGGAAATGAAAAGGATGTTCAGAGTGTTAACTCAGTACTGGTGCTGCAAGTTATGCAAAGAAATTTTGGGTAAGAATTTTGAAGTTTAAAGCAATTAGAACAAAGTTGGGGAAGAAGTCCAAGGTAACAACGATCATGCAAAGATAAACCAAATAATACTAGATTGGGAGAAATAATTACACTGCAATACTCCGTTCATTCAAAAACATTAACTGGAATTTGGTGCCATCATTAAATTCTTTGTTTTGAATCTCATCCCATAAAACTAAAACAAAAGGTGAAACGATTGAGAAAATGCACAGTATGATATTGGAAGTAAAGTGTCTGAATTAACTGGTGTCACAGGTATATAATAAGAAAAAGTGCTATTAATGTTACATGAAGAAGGAACTGTAAGAAAACATTATGGAATATCTGTGCTTACTCACTGAATACTGATGTAAAACATGCACAGGAAAGAACTACTTGGCAATGTTTAGATCGAAACTTCCTGGCAGATTAAAACTGTGTGCCCGACCGAGACTCGAACTCGGGACCTTTGCCTTTTGCGGGCAAGTTCTCTACCATCTGAGCTACCGAAGCACGACTCACGCCTGGTACTCACAGCTTTACTTCTGCCAGTATCTAGGTAGGAGACGAGATACTGGCAGAAGTAAAGCTGTGAGTACCGGGCGTGAGTCGTGCTTCGGTAGCTCAGATGGTAGAGCACTTGCCCGCGAAAGGCAAAGGTCCTGAGTTCGAGTCTCGGTTGGGCACACAGTTTTAATCTGCCAGGAAGTTTCATATCAGCGGACACTCCGCTGCAGAGTGAAAATCTCATTCTGGAATGTTTAGATCATTTTGAAACAATTCATACTGATTTTTTGTGCTGATACGTTAAACTAGATGACAGTTGTTACCAACACTTCACACCCAATATGAAACTGTAGTCAGACTTACGGGAGGAAACCAGCAGTCATGCACCTACAAGGGTTGAAGTAGCTTTCATCTGGTGTGAAGGTTTATGGCCGACATCTTCTGGCACACAGAGGTATTATGTTTGATTACCTTGCAGAGGACAAAACAAATAACAATATGGATTAAGTACAAGTCTACTGGGACAACTGTCCGCCCCGGTAGCTGAGTGGTGAGCGTGACAGACTGTCAATCCTAAGGGCCCGGGTTCGATTCCCGGTTGGGTCGGAAATTTTCTCCGCTCAGGGACTGGGTGTTGTGTTGTTCTAATCATCATCATTTCATCCCCATCGACACGCAGGTCGCCGAAGTGGCGTCAAATCGAAAGACCTGCACCAGGCGAACGGTCTACCCGACGGGAGGCCCTAGCCACACGACATTTCCATTTATTACTGGGACAACTGGATGAAAATAATACAGGACAAAATGTTTAGATAGCAAATGAGAAAAAGGGAAGGTATGTTTCATCAGTAAAGTGCACCTGACAACAGATGTGATTTGACAGTGGGGTAACTGAGGTATTTGAATTTTGAATTGGTGGAACATTCACCGTGTGCAACAGATTCAGTACTTTTTGACTTCCACCTTTTCTCACTTCTAAAGAAATGTGAGTCTGGAAATTAGTGATGTTAACCAAGAATAAATATATTTTGCAGACCTTGTGAAATTATACATCAGTCTTTTGTTTGTTGTTGTGGTCTTCAGTCCTGAGACTGGTTTGATGCAGCTCTCCATGCTACTCTATCCTGTGCAAGCTCCTTCATCCCCCAGTACCTACTGCAGCCTACATCCTTCTGAATCTGCTTAGTTTATTCATCTCTTGGTCTTCCTCTATGATTTTTACCCTCCACACTACCCTCCAATGCTAAATTTGTGATCCCTTGATGCCTCAGAACATGTCCTACCAACCGATCCCTTCTTCTTGTCATGTTGTGCCACAAACTTCTCTTCTCCCCAATCCTATTCAATACCTCCTCATTAGTTACGTGATCTACCCACCTAATCTTCAACATTCTTCTGTAGCACCACATTTCGAAAGCTTCTATTCTCTTCTTGTCCAAACTATTTATCGTCCATGTTTCCCTTCCATACATGGCTACACTCCGTACAAATATTTTCAGAAATGACTTCCTGTCACGTAAACCTATATTCGATGTTAACAAATTTCTCTTCTTCAGAAACGCTTTCCTTGCCATTGCCAGCCTACATTTTATATCCTCTCTATTTCGACCATCAACAGTTATTTTGCTCCCAAAATAGGAAAACTCCTTTACTACTTAAAGTGTCTCATTTCCTAATCTAATTCCCTCAGCATCACCCGACTTAATTCGACTACATTCCATTATCCTCATTTTGCTTTTGTTGATATTCATCTTATATCCTCCTTTCAAGACACTGTCCATTCCGTTCAACTGCTCTTCCAAGTCCTTTGCCGTCTGACAGAATTACAATGTCATCGGCGAACCTCAGTTTTTATTTCTTCTCCCTGGATTTTAATACCTACTCCAAATTTTTCTTTTGTTTCCGTTACTGCTTGCTCAATATACAGATTGAATAACATTGGGGAGAGGCTACAACACTGTCTCACTCCATTCCCAACCACTGCTTCCCTTTCATGTCCCTCGACTCTTGTAACTGCCATCTGGTTTCTGTACAAATTGTAAATAGCCTTTCGCTCCCTGTATTTTACCCCTGCCACCTTTAAAATTTGAGAGAGAGTATTCCAGTCAACATTGTCAAAAGCTTTCTCTAAGTCTACAAATACTAGAAATGTAGGTTTGCCTTTCCTTAATCTTTCTTCTAAGATAAGTCGTAGGGTCGGTATTGCCTCACATGTTCCATCAGTCTTTATCTGTACTAATTTTTGGGCAAATTGTATGAGCTTCATTGAATTAAAAAAAAAAAAAAAATACAATTTTTTGTTGCCAAGCCAAAACATTTCCATATTGTCTAAATTTTTGGATGAAGCAAGAACAATTGCTGATGATGAGTGATTATGAAATGAATAAAACTGCACACTGTCTTAATCACGGTGCAGTGCAGTAGATCGGAATGATTTACAGAAAGGGATGGAAGGTTTCCATTAGTCACTGTAGTTAGGTAGACTTATGATGAACAGAATCAGGTGGTAGAATATTTTGCTAACATTAATGCCATTACCATCTAGTACCCTCCAAGTAATCACTGAAGTAAGTATGTAGCACTCAGAATTCATTGACAATGAAATGTGCAACTATCCCTTCTCTACCTTTGTTGTATATTCTATGATGTATGATATTCTTGATATGGCACCTAATCTAATACAGCGTGTTTCATCTATTTTAAACGAAATAGCAGAAGTCTCCCAAATGTTTTTAGGTGGGTGAGAGGGCAAAAAATTGCTTTGACCATCTGTCTGAAATTTGAAGAGGACGATATTTATTGAAGTTATTTGTAAAATGTTGGACTTGTTAGACCCTGAGTAATTCATGCTTCTTAGTTACCTTTGTTTGTAATGACAGAACACACAGATCTTTTCCTTGTGGGAGTAATCTATACAGTATGCTCCTATAAAAGCATCATTAATTGGAGTTGGTTTAAAATTCAAGAAGCCCTGTGATATTCTTTAGGAGTATAATATTATCAAAAATATGGATTTTTATCACCAATTGATGTTTTAAAGTCTGTCTTACCACTGTATTACTGACTGTATTGAGAAGATAGTGTATAGTAATTGATGATGATCTCTCTCTATTCATTTATCTTCGCTTACACATTTTAAAAAAAAATTATTTTCTTTCTCTTTCAGTTTTGCAATTTACAATAATACACCTTCTGCCAGATTCAAAAATTTTGTTACAATATATTAAGTTTTCCATTAGAGAACTACACATTGACATTTATACTATAATGGAGACAGAACTGGTGATGTTTAAGCAGTGAAAATATTACAGAGGTTAAACAGTAGCTGATCATCAGTAATTTCCTTTTTCTGTTTGCACTGCCAGTGCACAAATTAGAAAAATTGGTATATAATTTACATGCTGATTTTCAGTTTCCAGTAGATCTCTACTGTATGCAGATTTTTTCAAATGAGCTGAATATCAGTGTTATGTTCGACACTAACTATTCTTTTTGGTGTATGCAGGCAGTTATTTGATTAGTCTCTTCTATGTATTATGTATTGATAGTCTTGTTTTTATTCCAGAAAATGATAGAAAGCCCAAGAAACTGCCAAGTTTCATCTTCTTGTGAATCTGATTCAGATGCCTCTGGGTACAGTAAATTGTGTTTACGAGTGTCGGAGGACTCAATGGAAGATGACACAGACCATTCAACTGGAAAAGATGTGAGTAGGAACCACATTGTTTTTACTATAATGTGTGTTCTGTAAGCCATTTTGTGCAAATGTAATTACCTGAATAGTTAGCAATTGTCATTGTTCTTGAATTTTTCATATGAGTGTTAGTGAGTCGGGAGCACTTAATAGCTTATTGCACTTTAAAACTGATGTGCAAGTTGTATGCCTTTTTAACTGCACTTGACAGATCTGTCTGCGGTTAAGTAAGAGGCATTGTCATTCATGATTCCTTGGGGGGGGGGGGGGGGGGGGAGGAGAGGGAGAGGGAGAGGGAGAGAGAGAGAGAGAGAGATTGATGCAGAAGATGACACAGTGTCATAACCTAAATAACAGCTGTTTACCTTATATCATTTCAGTGATTGAAAGTACAGGGTCTACCTCATCTTTAAGACAAATTACTTAATGCTAAATGGGTAGGTAAAGGTAATCTGTTTGTTCATATCTCAGAATTTTTGCATATTTAATTTTGGGGAAAGAAATTCTCTCTCTCTCTCTCTCTCTCTCTCTCTCTCTCTCTCTCTCTCCCCCCTTGCATGGTAGAGTAACTGGCATGAATGGAGGCTAGAACTGAGGGGAGAGAGATAGCAGAGTGGTTGCTCTTAGATGTAAATGAAAAGCAGGAGTAGCTCCTCCCACTGAAAAACAGCAGGCAAGAAAGTGGCCACTAAAATCCATTGAATTAGGATGAAGTGGGGCCAAATAACTAAAAATGAAATAATAAATATAACTTACTTGCGAGAACAGAAATACTGAGGATGATATGAAGCCAGTTAGAGAAAGTAATGAAATAAAAAGGAAAAGGATTGGTGATCATGGCCTGGAGAATTAAAAGGGACCAGAGGCAGAGGTGGTCAGGGATTAGCAGGTTTAGGCCAGGACAGTTGTGCAACTGTAGAAATATGTTGGAGGGACAGTACCCACTTTTGTAACTAAGAAAAACTGGTAAGGGGAGACACAGGTATCATGGATTTGTATAATATGAATTACAAAGTGAACGTTAAAAACATCTGAGTTACATTGAGTAGTATACTCTTTAACTAGATAATTGGTTCATACACAGAATGCCTGATGGAGGCAGCAAAATTTGTATCACATTCTACCTTCAGTGTCATTTCTTTAAATTTACCCAATAGGATAAACTGAGGACAAAGTTTCCATTCTCCATAGATTCCCACTTAAAATGCTGAACATCTTTTTTACATTTTCACAGGGCTGAACTGGCCTGTTTCAATTCAAATCTTATATTTCATTCAGTGTCTGGTGTCATCACTATTTGGTGGAAATTGCTAACACTGGAGCAGAATTGTAGGTTTTATTGCCATAGTATTTTTTGTGGTTTCCTTAATAGAGATACCACATTTTCCCAGAATCCTTCCTAGAAATCTATGTCTTCCATTACCCTGTTACCAATTTTGCATCATCATCCAAGTACCCATTCACAAGCCCCAGTAATCATGAGCTAAGAAAGAGGATAATGCCACATTTTATACATTGTGAAACTTAATAGGATTTCATTATAATAGAGGGAAACATTCCACGTAGGAAATATATATCTAAAAACAAAGATGATGTGACTTACCAAATGAAAGTGCTGGCAGGTCAACAGACACACAAACAAACACAAACATACACACAAAATTCAAGCTTTCGCAACAAACTGTTGCCTCATCAGGAAAGAGGGAAGGAGAGGGAAAGACGAAAGGATGTGGGTTTTAAGGGAGAGGGTAAGGAGTCATTCCAATCCCGGGAGCGGAAAGACTTACATTAGGGGGAAAAAAGGACGGGTATACACTCGCACGCACACGCACATATCCATCCACACATATACAGACACAAGCAGACATATTTTCATTCTCCCCCCTCTCCCCCCCTCTCCCCCCTCTCCACCCTCTCCCCCCCTCTCCCCCCTCCCCACCCTCTCCCACCCTCCCCCCTCTCCTCCCCCCCTCTCCTTCCCCCCTCTCCTCCCCCCTCTCCTCCCCCCTCTCCTCCCCCCTCTCCTCCCCCCTCTCCTCCCCCCTCTCCTCCCCCTCTCCCTCCTCCCCCCTCTCCCTCCTCCCCCCTATCCCTCCTCCCCCTCTCCCTCCTCCCCCCTCTCCCTCCTCCCCCCTCTCCCTCCTCCCCCCTCTCCCTCCTCCCCCCTCTCCCTCCTCCCCCTCTCCCTCCTCCCCCTCTCCCTCCTCCCCCCTCTCTCTCCTCCCCCCCCTCTCTCCTCCACCCTCTCTCCTCCACCCCTCTCTCCTCCCCCCCTCTCTCCTCCCCCCCTCTCTCCTCCCCCCCTCTCTCCTCCCCCCTCTCTCACCCCCCCTCTCTCCACCCCCCCTCTCTCCACCCCCCCTCTCTCCACCCCCCTCTCTCCACCCCCCCCTCTCTCCACCCCCCCTCTCTCCACCCCCCCTCTCTCCACCCCCCCCTCTCTCCGCCCCCCTCTCTCCACCCCCCTCTCTCCACCCCCCTCTCTCCACCCCCCTCTCTCCACCCCCCCCCTCTCTCCACCCCCCCCTCTCTCCACCCCCCCTCTCTCCACCCCCCCTCTCTCCACCCCCCCTCTCTCCACCCCCCCTCTCTCCACCCCCCCTCTCTCCACCCCCCTCTCTCCACCCCCCTCTCTCCACCCCCACTCTCTCCACCCCCCCTCTCTCCACCCCCCCTCTCTCCACCCCCCCTCTCTCCACCCCCCCTCTCTCCCTCCACCCCCCCTCTCCCTCCACCCCCCTCTCTCCCTCCACCCCCCTCTCTCCCTCCACCCCCCTCTCTCTCTCCACCCCCCTCTCTCTCTCCACCCCCCTCTCTCTCTCCACCCCCCTCTCTCTCTCCACCCCCCCTCTCTCTCCACCCCCCTCTCTCTCTCCACCCCCCCTCTCTCTCTCCACCCCCCCTCTCTCTCTCCACCCCCAATCATAGTTTAAAAGAGAGTGTTTCATGTGTCAGTTTGGTTGATTGTCTATGTATTGCCCATTGACATTCACAGTATGTCTAAAAGTGCTGTAGAACTGTTATGTTATTTTGAACTGAGGAACTTATTTTCTCACTGACGCAATGAGCAAGAAGACTAAATCTTCAGGATTATGAGTAACTTCTGATTATCAGCTGCATGTCCCAGAATGAGTTATTACAAAAATTTGCTGTGAAAACCTTCATATTTTTCATATTTTAATGGTACTCATACCATTTATGAAACATTGCAGATGATTTTGATGTCAAGACGAATCTCTTTTGTCTTATTTTGACTGCCTTATACATCCTGAAAAGGAAGCAATCCATGTCACAATTGTAGACCATCCCTTTACTGTAAATGATAAAGAAATGCGTTATATATATAAATGAAGTTATTAGTAATGTATGAAATTGTCATCAAATTGTACATGGGATATGACAGGGAAATTTTGTGTGTTGACAGATGAATGAATTATTTACTTATAATTATTGATCTATAACCTCCTTACATCAGACTGTTATTTTTAAATTTATTTTTCTGTGTCGTAAAGTAATGCAGTACTGTTTCCTTTATCCGACATTCTTCCACACAAGAAACCATTTGTGTGTAATGTGCATGTGTATTTAGTATTAGTGAGTGGTTTGACTTCTGTAGTTGCTTTCAGTTAGCATTGCCTGTATTAGTTACTGCCTTACCCCCACTCCTCTTTCCTTTGCACTGACATACAATCTGTGTTGCTTAATGTTATTGCTTATTTGTTAGTATTGTGCCAGGCTGGGACTCGAACCCGGATCTCCCTCTTAATGTGAGCAATTGACTTAACTGTTGCAGCCATCTGAGCACACTTCCCATCTGAGCCGAATTCCCAGCCTGTTACATACTGTTAGCATAGCATCTCGTACCCATTTTGGATTCCAAAAAGAGACTGGACTCTATGTGCATCAGCAGTGAAAGAGTAAATCTGTGGTCCTGACTGCTTGTATTTTAACAACTATCGTACACATTATTGTATGGATTGTTATGAACTTAAGTATAAAAATGCTTAAGTTCATCCTGTTCTTGAGGAAATATAAATTGTATCAAACATGTAGGGTTTCCAGAGTATAGCACTACACGTAATTCACATAAAAAAACAAAACTGTATTGTGTGCCGTGATTGATATAATACACTCCTGGAAATTGAAATAAGAACACCGTGAATTCATTGTCCCAGGAAGGGGAAACTTTATTGACACATTCCTGGGGTCAGATACATCACATGATCACACTTACAGAACCACAAGCACATAGACACAGGCAACAGAGCATGCACAATGTCGGCACTAGTACAGTGTATATCCACCTTTCGCAGCAATGCAGGCTGCTATTCTCCCATGGAGACGATCGTAGAGATGCTGGATGTAGTCCTGTGGAACGGCTTGCCATGCCATTTCCACCTGGCGCCTCAGTTGGACCAGCGTTCGTGCTGGACGTGCAGACCGCGTGAGACGACGCTTCATCCAGTCCCAAACATGCTCAATGGGGGACAGATCCGGAAATCTTGCTGGCCAGGGTAGTTGACTGACGCCTTCTAGAGCACGTTGGGTGGCACAGGATACATGCGGACGTGCATTGTCCTGTTGGAACAGCAAGTTCCCTTGCCGGTCTAGGAATGGTAGAACGATGGGTTCGATGACGGTTTGGATGTACCGTGCACTATTCAGTGTCCCCTCGACGATCACCAGTGGTGTACGGCCAGTGTAGGAGATCGCTCCCCACACCATGATGCCGGGTGTTGGCCCTGTGTGCCTCGGTCGTATGCAGTCCTGATTGTGGCGCTCACCTGCACGGCGCCAAACACGCATACGACCATCATTGGCACCAAGGCAGAAGCGACTCTCATCGCTGAAGACGACACGTCTCCATTCGTCCCTCCATTCACGCCTGTCGCGACACCACTGGAGGCGGGCTGCACGATGTTGGGGCGTGAGCGGAAGACGGCCTAACGGTGTGCGGGACCGTAGCCCAGCTTCATGGAGACGGTTGCGAATGGTCCTCGCCGATACCCCAGGAGCAACAGTGTCCCTAATTTGCTGGGAAGTGGCGGTGCGGACCCCTACGGCACTGCGTAGGATCCTACGGTCTTGGCGTGCATCCGTGCATCGCTGCGGTCTGGTCCCAGGTCGACGGGCACGTGCACCTTCCGCCGACCACTGGCGACAACATCGATGTACTGTGGAGACCTCACGCCCCACGTGTTGAGCAATTCGGCGGTACGTCCACCCGGCCTCCCGCATGCCCACTATACACCCTCGCTCAAAGTCCATCAACTGCACATACGGTTCACGTCCACGCTGTCGCGGCATGCTACCAGGGTTAAAGACTGCGATGGAGCTCCGTATGCCACGGCAAACTGGCTGACACTGACGGCGGCGGTGCACAAATGCTGTGCAGCTAGCGCCATTCGACGGCCAACACCGCGGTTCCTGGTGTGTCCGCTGTGTCGTGCGTGTGATCATTGCTTGTACAGCCCTCTCGCAGTGTCCGGAGCAAGTATGGTGGGTCTGACACACCGGTGTCAATGTGTTCTTTTTTCCATTTCCAGGAGTGTATATTAAAATAAGGGAAAGGCAACCACTCACCTATAAGAAGTCGATGTATGGAGCACAGTAACATATAACAGAAAACAGCATTCACACTAGCTTTTAAACAGTAACTCCTCTTCCAGCATGAGTACACACACACACACACACACACACACACACACACACACACACACACACACAGTGGCCATGGCAGGACTACTTATTGATACTCATTTAGTGAAAGCATTTGCCTGAGCTGATGGAGGTGAGAAGGATGTGCAGAAGGGGGTAACGAGAAAGAGGCAGATCTTTGGACAGATAAAAGCACAGAGGGTACAGCAAGAGATGTGATAAGAGGAAGAGGAGAGGAACTGAAAGAGAAAAAAGAGAGAAGGAAAGAAGAGAGAGGTAAAGATGTAAAGGGAAAGGGGTTGAAAAGGGGAGAGATACAGGGGGAATGCCCATATGGGGAGAGGGAGGGGGTGGAGGAGAAGAGTGATGGGAGAAGGCAGTGCATGATCTGGATGGAGGAGGAGTGGTATGGACAGAACAGTGAAAGGAAAGGCAAGGTTTGTGTTGTCGGTCGCAGCATATTTGGCAGGTTGATGGTCGAGCTTGTAGTTTGCCACAGTTTTGCAATTGCGGCTCATGTGATAGACAGTTGGTTACTTGTCATGCCCACATAGAACACGTCCAGAAAATGCAGCATAGCTGATGTACAGTGTAACTTCTCTCACACGTGGCCCTGCCTTTTATAGGGTAGAAAATGCCTGTGACTGGACTGTGGTAGGAGGTGGTAGATGGATGTATGGGATAGGTCTTGCACCTGGGCTGACAACAAGGGAACGACTTATATGTTGCAGAATTGGGGTAGGGATGGACAAGGATATTCTGTAGGTTGGGTGGACAGCAGAACCCTACTTTACGGAATGTGAAAAGGATTTTGAGTAGGATATCCCTCATCTTAGGACACCATGTGAGATATTGGAAGCCCTGGTGCAGGATGTGGTTGAACTTCTCAAGGCCATAGGTGATCAGAGGGGTGGTGTTAAGTGGCTGGTTAACAGGTTTACTAATGTGAGGGGACGACATAGTATGGGAGACTTGTTTGTAGATGAACTGTATAGGATACCATCTGTCAGTAAAGGCTCTGGTAATGTTATTAGAATATTTCAGAAATTCCAGTTTTGAACTGCAGACGCAACGTCCACAGAAGGTGAGGCTGTAAGGAAGAGACTTCTTGTCGTGGAATGGGTGACACCTGTTAAAGTGGAGGTACTCTCTGTGGTTGGTGCATTTGATATGGACATACTTATTTTATTTATGGAGCAATCTGAGACATGGAGATCAATATCTAAGAAGGTGGCTCAGTTGGTTGAGAAGGACCAGGTGAAGTGGATTTGGGAATAGATGTTGAGGGTATGGAGGAAAGAGCAAAAGTTGTCCTTGCAATGAGTCCAGAATGTCATCAGTGAATCCAAACCATAAAAGACATTTTAAGTGTGGACTGGATACGAAGGATTCCTCCAGATGGTCCATAAATAAGTTGTCATAGGATGGTTCTATGCAAGTATCCATTGCAGTACCAAATATTTGTTTGTAGATTTGGTCTTTGCAAGTGAAATAATCCCATCTGATCCAAAAGTCCAGCATAACCTCAGGAAGCCTCTCAAGCACTTAGATCCGAACCAAAACTTGACATTTGAAACCATCTCACTCCACAAACCCAACACTAAAGATCTCCCTACTGGTTGTCCCATTGTGGCTGGGAGCAATGTTCCCATAGAACAGACCTCTACCATTGTTGACCAACACCTCTAAACTGTTGTCTGTAATGTCCTGTTCTACATGCACCAATATCCACCTTGAACTTGGTCCTACAGCCATGGAACTCTATCTTTCCCAGCATCATCCTGATACCAAACCCACCACCTCTTTCCTAATTATCCCAATGGTCCACATCTTGACACACAATTATTTCACTTTTGAAGGACAAACCTATAAATAATCTGTTGTACTGCTATGAGTACTCGCATGGCTCAATCCTATGCCAACTTATTTATGGGCCATCTGGAAGAATCCTTTGTATCCAGTCAGCACTTTAAAGCCTCTCACCTGATTTTGATTCATTGATGATGTTGTTATAATCTGAACTCATAGAAAGGATAACCTTTGCTCTTTCCTCCATAACCTCAATATCTATTCCAAGTCCACTTCACCTGGTTCTTCTCAACACATTGAGCCACCTACCTAGATTTTGATCTCCACGTCTCAGGTGGCTCCAAAAATACATCTGTCCATACCAAATGCACCAGCCATGAACAGCACATCCGCTTTGACACCTGTCACCCATTCCATGTCAAAGAGTCTCTTCTTTGCAGGCATGTCATCTGTGGACACCACATCTGCAGTTAAAGTGGGAATAGTTGAAATGTGCCAGTAATTGTACCAGAGCATTTATTGAGAGACAATATCCCATCCAGCTCATCCATAAAAAAGTCTTCTGTGCCGTCTGCTCCTTTGACACCAGTAAACCTCTTAACCAGCTACCAAACACCACGCCTCTGATCACCCCGTTTCACGCTGGCCTTGAAAAGCTCAACAACGCCTTCCATCAGGGCTTCAATTAACCCCCCCCCCCCCTCTGCCATGCCCTGAGACAAGGGATATCATACCTAAAACCCTAATCACATCACCCAAAGTAGTGTTCCGCCACCTACCCTACTTGCAGAATATCCTTGTCCATTCTTACTCCTACCTTACTCCCAATTCTGCACTCCATGGGTTGTTGCATTGTGGACAGCCCAGGTGCAAGACCTATCCCCTTCACCCACCCACCACCTCATGTCACAGTCCTGTCACAGTTGTTTCCTGCTCCAATAAAAGGTAGGACCATATATGAAAGTAGCCGTGGTATATAACAGCTATGCTGTAATTTCTGTGCAGCACTTTCTGTGAACATGACAAGTAACCAACTGCCTATTTGCATGAATGACCACCTCGGAATTGTGTAAACCACAGACTTGACCATCCAATTGCCAAGCATGCTGCACACCACAACACAAATGACTTGAACATTGCTTCACTGTGTAGGCCATTTGGATACTCCCTTCCAGCATAACCGTCTCTGGACCACGCAGATGGAATTGTCTCTCCAACACATCCTGTGCTCTCACAATGCCCTGTCCTAAATCTCCGCTAATCTGTTACCACTGGCTCACCTTGCCTTTCCCCTCTCTCTTCTGTCCATACCACTCCTCCTCCATCCAGATCATGCACCCCTTTCTCCCACCACTCTTCCTCCCCCCCTCCACTCCATCCAGGCATTCCCCCCCCCCCCTCTCCTCCCTCCCCTCTCCTTCTTTCAACAATCTACGTTCTCTTTCCCCTCCCTCTCCTGCTCTCCATCTTCATCTTTCTTTCCTTTTTCCTCCTCAGTTCCTCCTCCTCCATCTTCCTACATCTGTTGTTGTAACCTCTGTTCTTTTTTTGGGGGAGAAAAAAGAAAAAAAGACATTTACATTCCAAACGGTGACACAGGACCAAAGTTTCGAGTGAGTCCATGGACTGCACCACTGTCATAATTAAATCACTGTTAACAAAAAGTTCTTGTGCTTGCGGATGAAAACCAAATCATTTATCATGAATGTGACTGGACAATCTCTTATCGAACAAATAATAAAGAAAATGAAATAAGCACAGTTTATTTTAATGGTGATAAGTTCTTCCAGTCACATTGACTTCAATCTGGTTCCTTCACTGGTTAGGTTTTACATGTTTGAGAAAGGTATTGTGGTGAGAGTGTTGGAGTTCATGAGCTTTGGTGTTGCAAGTGCTTAGCATTGCTGTTACCCATGGTTTCTTCGCAGCTACCTTCTTTGTACCTATGTTTTCCTTCCCAACTTCTGTGATGGCCCTTTTTAGAGATGTCCATTCCTCTTCAACCGTACTGCCTACTGCGCTATTCCTTATTGCTGTATCTATAGCGTTAGAGAACTTCAAACGTATCTCATCATTTCTTAGTACTTCCGTATCCCACTTCTTTGCGTATTGATTCTTCCTGACTAATGTCTTGAACTTCAGCCTACTCTTTATCACTATTATATTGTGGTCTGAGTCTATATCTGCTCCTGGGTACCCCTTAAAATCCAGTATCTGATTTCGGAATCTCTGTCCGACCATGATGTAATCTATTTGAAATCTTCCCGTATCTCCCGGCCTTTTCCAAGTATGTCTCCTCCTCTTGTGATTCTTGAACAGGGTATTCGCTATTACTAGCTGAAACTTGTTACATAACTCAATTAGTCTTTCTCCTCTTTCATTCCTTGTCCCAAGCCCATATTCTCCTGTAACCTTTTCTTCTACTCCTTCCCCTACAACTGCATTCCAGTCACCCATGTTTGTGTATGCAGGTTTAAAATCGGTCACAGGAGGAAAGTAGATGCAGCAGTCAGACGGCACCGACAAGTACCTGTTTGGTAATCCATAGAGGTTTTAGTGTGCGTGTAAGGAAGAATCCTGGAGTTTTTATGCTGCTCTGTGCTTATTGTGTCATTAACTATTGTTATGTGAAACAAGAATAGTTGAAAAAGTACTCTTGTAGACTTTTGACTCAGCCTTGGTAGAGGCAAGACGTATTTTTAGACTCTTTTTCTGAAAGTCGTGGTGTCTAAGCAGACTTTCTTTCGAATGAAAATTAATTTGTTTCTAATGTACAACGGTGCAAGGTACGTACAGAAAGTTACATAATATGTTGAAAGTGTGAATTATATAGTGCATGAAAGTCAAATACATTGTTAACTGACAAAAAGGAAAGTTTGTATGTCTACTCAATTCATAAGTGGAAAGAGGCTTAAAAGTTCCTGTACCTAGCACTATTTGACAGAGAAGAAGCCAAGAGATTTTCCAGCTGCCAGCTATCCCGTAAAGAAGAGGGGCTGCAAAATTCCAAATAAGTCACCTCTTAAAGGAGTGGAATGTGTTCAGGGGAATAAATCAGTATAACCCACACTACTTTCACCCTTTAAATCATTACAAAACGATAGACCACCCTGAAGTTTCACTGAAAAACAAATGTCTTTCAGTCCTAGTTGTTATGACGTTTTACTGTGGAAAGTGTTCCAAATCTGGGCATCAACAACTCACTGTGGCCTTCATCAGTGATACCTGATAGAAAACACACAATAAAGTATCTGGAAGCAATGAGTCTCCACTTAAGTCTGATTAAACTGATTAATACACTCCCTTATCTAATATCTTTTCATTTTCCACCTCCAACACACCAACGAATCATATTAATATCCAAATACTAAATAATTATGCAATTAATAAAGACCACCTTCAATAAAGTAGGACAAAGATTTGCATTACTCTCTTGCATTCTTTTGCCTCCCTCTTTTTGAAGATGGAGATGACTCCAGAGAATTAGTTCTAGTTCATCATTGGAAGCCATGAGGCTCCTTGTTCACCCACTTGCCATAATCAGATATTCACCATTTCAAGAAGGTGTACAAAATGCTGTTTGTTTAATATAACAAAAAAAGAAGTGTATTTAAATGCAAGTGGATGATCACAATAATTATTTGAACAAACAAAAATAAAAATACTAAGCTAATTTGAGAAGCTGCTCTGACTTCTCTGTGTGTTATTAATCCAAAAGAATTTTGTGTTCCCATAGCCATATTCACAGGCTGCAAATTAACCAAGTTTTGCTATGGTATTCTGAGTCCCAAGTCATAGGCAACATAGATATAACTACGTAATTTAAATGATATAAATAAAATAAAAATATATTACAGTCAGTTCATTTGAAAGGTAGAAAATTACATATAGTAGAACGAGAAAATTAAGGAATACAATACTTTCTGTAATGAAATGTAATATGTTTCTTGCTCGCATCGTTTAGAATATTAGTACTACTAGCTTTTGTTTACAAAAATCTACTATTCAGTGCAATACTCGGTAACCTGTAGGGCGGACTTAACATCCATTAATTAGTCTCATATTTGTTCTGTCTATTCAATTTGTAATCGATGTTCTGTTTAGCACAGTCCATTGTTGACATTACATGTATACCTTCATTTGTTGTTGTTGTGGTCTTCAGTCCAGAGACTAGTTTGATGCAGCTCTCCATGCTACTCTATCCTGTGCAAGCTTCTTCACCTCCCAGTACCTACTGCAATCTACATCCTTCTGAGTCTGTTTAGTGTATTCATCTCTTGGTCTCCCTCTACAATTTTTACCCTCCACACTACCCTCCAATACTAAATTGGTGATCCCTTGATGCCTCAGAACATGTCCTACTATCCGATCCCTTCTTCTAGTCAAGTTGTGCCACAAAGTTCTCTACTCTCCAATTCTATTCAATACCTCCTCATTAATTATGTGATCTACCTATCTAACCTTCAGCATTCTTCTGTAGCACCACATTTCGAATGCTTCTATTCTCTTTTTGTCTAAACTATTTATTGTCCACATTTCACTTCCATACATGGATACGCTCCATACAAATACTTTCAGAAACGACTTCATGACACTTAAATCTATACTCGATGTTAACAAATTTCTCTTCTATAGGAACGCTTTCCTTGCCACTGCCAGTCTACATTTTATATCCTCTCTACTTTGACCATCATCAGTTATTTTGCTCCCCAAATAGCAAAACTCCTTCACTACTTTAAGTGTCTCATTTCCTAATCTAATTCCCTCTGCATCACCCGACTTAATTCGACTACATTCCAGTATCCTCATTTTGCTTTTGTTGATGTTCATCTTATATCCTCCTTTCAACACACTGTCCATTCCGTTCAGCTGCTCTTCCAGGTCCTTTGCAGTCTCTGACAGCATTACAATGTCATTGGCAAACCTCAAAGTTTTTATTACTTCTCCATGGATTTTAATACCTACTCCGAACTTTTCTTTTGTTTCCTTTACTGCTTGCTCAATATACAGATTGAATAACATTGGGGATAGGCTACAACCATATCTCACTTCCTTCCCAAACACTGCTTCCCTTTCATGTCCCTCGACTCTTATAACTGCGATCTGGTTTCTGTACAAATTGAAAATAGCCTTTTGCTCCCTGTATTTTTACCCCTGCCACCTTCAGAATTTGAAAGAGAGTATTCCAGTCAACATTGTCAAAAGCTTTCTCTAAGCCTACAAATGCTAGAAATGTAGGTTTGCCTTTCCTGAATCTATTTTCTACGATAAGTGTTAGGGTCAATATTGCCTCACGTGTTCCAGTGTTTCTACGGAATCCAATCTGATCTTCCCCGAGGTCGGCTTCTGCCAGTTTTTCCATTCGTCTGTAAATAATTCGTGTTAGTATTTTGCAGCCATGGGTTATTAAACTGATAGTTCGGTAATTTTCACATCTGTGAACCCCTGCTTTCTTTGGGATTTGAATTATTATATTCTTTTTGAAGTGTGAGGGCGCTTCGCCTGTCTCGTACATCTTGCTCACCAGATGGTAGAGTTTTGTCAGGACTGGCTCTCCCAAGGCTATCAGTGGTTATAATGGAATGCTCTCTACTCCTGGGGCCTTTTTTCGACTTAGGTCTTTTAGTGCTGTATCAAACTCTTCACGCAGTATCATATCTCCCATTTCATCTTCATCTACATCCTCTTCCATTTCCATAATATTGTCCTCAAGTACATCGCCCTTGTATAGACCCTCTATATACTCCTTCCACCTTTCTGCTTTCCCTTCATTGATTAGAATTGGGTTTCCATCTGAACTCTTGATATTCATACATGTGGTTCTCTTTTCTCCAAAGGTCTCTTTAAATTTCCTGTAGGCCGTATCTATCGTACCCCTTACCTTCATTTATCTTGTATTAATATTAATATCCTTTCCATATGAGAAGTTACTAAATAAGTATTCATACATACCTGCAGATTTGTCCGAGCTGTTAGCTTTGCCTTTGTAAATAGCTAGTTTACTCTGCAACTCTGTCTTTCTGAATAATTAACTCCCCCTCCCCTTGTACACACACACATACAGAGACAAAAGTCTAAGGAGGATGCATGGCAAAACTAGAGTATATTTGTAGATTGCCCCATTAAGCAAAGTTTATTACACAGCCACATCAAAATAACCAGATGAGAACAATTTTCCTACATCGCTTCAGCTGTTAACCTGATCCTCTGTTAAAACACCTGTCCTGGAGAGGTTGTTACATCTTATTATTGACAGTGAAGGTAACTACGAGCTACACTTCTTTATTTAGAAACTGCATCGTAATTTTTTGTCTGTTGTGATATGGCTCCTTGGCTGCATAGTATTCAGCATTTCATGTATAGATACCTCTGTCCATTAGTCAGTGTATTCACTTTCTGGTTTGAATGAAATTTAACTTGGGGATTAAGATCCAAACCAAAGACATGAATTGTTTGCAGTATCCCTTCTCAAACTGAGGTAAGTTTGCTTTCAAGCAAGTACATGACATTGTATCACCCAAGCAACTGTTTTTAAAAGACCACATCACTTATGCTTAACTAGGATATTAAACTCGGAAGTTTGATCAGTCATTTCCATTGTTAGCCTGAACACAGTCCTGTTTTTCCCTTCTGTGAGTAAGCAATAGCTTGCAGTTATCTTTTGTGAGCACTGAGATGGCCTGTAATAGTGTTTGGAGGTAAAGCTTGAGCCATTAGTGATATGTGATATACTTCAAAGTAAGTGTCTCCTAACCAGAACGAGTGAGTGATTGGTGACACTATGTACACTATACACATTCATATGCTTCGAAGACCAGTTTAGCACTGTTTGCTTTGCATATTGGTGAGCTGTACTGGTTAGGAAAATAAAGTCTTACCACTTTTGAAGCCAAAACTGTGTTAATGTAAGACAGTAATATTGCCACTAGAAATGCTGCATACAGTGTGGCATAACAGTCAGCATCACTGGTTGGTGTGCTCTGGGTTGTTAGTTCAAACCCAACCAACAGCAGTTATTTGTTATTTAGTAGTCAACATTTCTGGAAGGTTCTCAAACTTAGTTCAGTTATATTTTGTATTGTGGTGTTTGTAATAAATGTGCTTTCAGTGCTTTTTTGATGACCTTGCGTCAGATTTGGACTTGATTGTAGTTACAGTGTGATAATGTTATTAAAATTACCTATGTTGTTGTTTTCACTCTGAAGACTGGATTTATGAGGCTACCACCTATGCTGGTCTATCCTGTGCAAGTCTCATCATCTCTGCATAACTGCTGCAACTTGAATCCATTTGAACCTGATTACAATAGTCAAACTGAGTATTGTGATGCCATGGTAAGACATTGGTCAGGTATTCGAGTGAATGACTCTTCAAATTCTCACTTAGCTATCAGTATTTACCGTTTCCTGTTACTTTCCTAAATCATGTAAGACAAATTATCCCCATGAAAGAGCAAGGCTATTTTCACTGCCCTTATTATTATTATTATTATTATTATTATTATTTAAACCATAATCTTCCTTTCTTCATATTGTAGTCATGCCTTTGTTGCCCTATACCATGTGAAAGTGGAGCTAGTAACATTGGTGCCTCATAAATGTAGCTGTAAGTGACTGCAGTGACATGCTATGCACTTGAGTCAGCTGCATCAATAAAGAGAGTAAATTAATAATTAATTAAAACAATAAAAATGAACCTTTATGTGTCCAAAGGTGTGTGTCCGGTGGGAAGAGTTCATTCATTACCTTTGGTACTGGCTATATGCCAAGACATTATCAGTGCAGCTTAATGTGTTTTCACAACTGCTGTATCCATCAATGCTATTTTGTGCAGGAGATTGATGACTTTGTTTGTTGTGATACTCAGTCCTGGCATCATCCAGCAGTTCGCAATAATAGGCAATGTTCATCATCACCCACATAGGTAATCACTCGGCGGTACACCTTTCGACTTCCAAAACACAGTTGTCAAAATGTTTCCGGCTGTGAATTGAGTCGTGTCCTTTATTATTGCCCTCTCAAACTTTCCTCCACTCTGTACTCATATTCTTGCCCTCTATTGTAATGATGAAATTATGTTTTGTTTAGGGTCATGATACAGTCCAGACTATCCTCTCCTTCAAAATTGATTCAGAATTATTTAACAAATGTCTTTCTACACACTATTTTTTTGCCTTGGTGAGAAGATGCGGAACCCGTGTTGCCCACATTTTTTGTTATCCAAATGTGTCCGAGTCTTACTTATTTAGTTATTTTCATGTTCCAGGTATGTTTTGTACCATTTTACCCAGAATTCTTGTACAGAATAGGAGTTGTCAAGAGTTTGTTTTCAAATTTAACTTTGTTGTCTTTCATTCATTTTGTCTCGTTGGATAAATAATCAAAAATTTTGGTGGCAGTGTTACGCACCCACTTTTGTGGTAAAGACAACCTGAATGTGGAATAATGAATGTCATTTTTTTCTTCTGGTACTGTGATTATGTACGTGATTATTTATTTTCAACTGCAGTGTGTTATTTACAACAAACTTTGTAAAAGGGAATAAATAATGCTGTGAAGCAGTAGTTAATATGCCTAACTCCGTAAACAGGTGTCTACAAGATGATCGTAGGTGAGCACCAGATATTATTCTTACAGCATGTTTTCAAGTAATGAAGACTGTCTATTTCAAAGATGAATTACCCCAAGTCGGGTGATGCAGAGGGAATTAGATTAGGAAATGAGACACTTAAAGTAGTAAAGGAGTTTTGCTATTTGGGGAGCAAAATAACTGATGGTGGTCAAAGTAGAGAGGATATAAAATGTAGACTGGCAGTGGCAAGGAAAGCGTTTCTATAGAAGACATTACTGGATGAAAATACACAAAATATGTCAGTTTACTGATTTGTCTCTCCCAAGTTGTGCAGTGATTTTAATTGCATACGTGGCTGATCTAAGCCATTTTAGGAGTTCTGAAATACCTTTTTTCTGGTTTAAATTATCGTTAATATGGACACACAAAAATTTTGAAGTTTCTACCCTACTTATTATTTTCTCACCATGTATTACACTTGTACCTCAAGATGTGTAGAACTGAATATATTGTGTCTGAAATTGATAATGAAACCATTCACAGAAAACCTTGCAGTAATGCTTATAAGAACATTACTAACCATTTTTCAGTTACAGTTGAATGTTGGGCTTGATTAAACTACTTGTGTCATCCACAAAAAAGAATTAATTTGGTTTGTACATTAGATAGAAAATCTTTTACATATGTAAGAAACAACAGTGGACCTAAAATTGAGCCTTGCAGAACCCCTTAGTGATTTCTTTCCAGTAAGAAGACTCTCCCATGCAGACATTGGTTGAATTATTAAGTACATTTTCTGCATTCTTTTGGTTGGAAATGACTATCCATTGGTTGGCTTTACCATCAATTCAATAAAATCTCAGTTCATCTGGGACATTATTGTGATTCACACAATGAAATGTGTCAGAAAGCCACAGAAAATTTTAACCAGGATTATTTTGTTATTTAGTGCTTGTAAAATTTGACGAGTGAATGACTGAATGGCAACCTCAATTCAGCAGTTCTTCTGAAATACAAACTGTGGTATAATGAGGATATTATTGTTGGTCAGGTGGTTGACCTCAAAAGGATTTAGATATTTTTGGTATGGTAGATTAGCTGACATTCCAACTGTTGCTCAGTGAACACCTGATTCACATGTTTACTAATAGTACATTACTGTAAATGAGTTGTATGTGTAAAACTTCAGGTAAGAAGAGCTAGTCCCATCAGAGTTGAAAAAAACTAGTTTTTGGATAGCAGAACCAAGTTACAGAATTGGTAGAACAAGCACATAGGCTGTAGCTATTTTGCTGTGATGCACGTTTAGCGATACAAGCTGAGTTAGTGACAAGTGAGAGAAACACTCTTCTGCGATACTTATTAAAAAATTGCCCACTTTTGCCTGTTAGTCATCTATTTTATAACCAACTTCAGGCCTACCAGTTATGGGCTCAACAATCTACATTTGTTTATTTTAAGGAATATTCACCTTCATAAATGTGTTTCCTGAAGCCATGTGCAAAGTAATATATTCACATTCATCAACACACATATTACTGTGTGTGTGTGTGTGTGTGTGTGTGTGTGTGTGTGTGTGTAAGAAAGAATGAGGGTTCAAAAAGTTAACACTAATTTTTGTCTGCATATTAATGGACAAACTCCTTCATCCATGGCAACGAGTTCACTGGTGACCCATCCTTTGTGGGATCCATTCATTTTTACTCAGTCACTGTTCCTTTCTTCTATAATTATGTCATACTGTATGTCTTATCAAATTTTAATTTATTTTAATACAACCAGTAATCTTTTATTTTAAAAATTATCAGTCGGTATTTATTAATTCAAATTTCAATATGTATAAAATTTAACACTTGCACGGGCGTGTGGTGTACTTTGTATATGTTAAAACAGTAGCTGTCCCTTATGTTACCAAGGCAAATATATATGAGCAAAATCATGGTTTAATCTTAGTTTAATTAAACAATGATAAAATAAACTTACATAATGTGAGCTAAAACAATGTTTAATTAAACAATAATGAAATAAACTTTTATTACATCATCATCATCATGGTTAGGTGTTATCTCACAGTAATGACCTACTTGAAGCATATAACAGTGCAGTTGCATCAGATACCAGCCAGCCACTTATTTTATTAATAATTATCTTGTGGATAACTGCCTCATTCTAGGATTGTGCTGCTAGCTCATAATCTGGGTTAGTTTCTTGCACATATTGTAAAGTTGTTTTCACCCAGCTCACTGTTTATTTTATGTTACTGCTGCTCACTTGGACATATGACAGAACAATTTATTACCGTGTTAGCTAAAGCAATGATGAAGGAAAAGGCATGGGCACACAATTGTGAAATGAGATTGGGACAGTGCAAAACAATGTTATTTATGTTTGGTACATTGTATGTAAAGGTGCACCCACTCGAGTGTTAAGAAAAAGTTGCTGATTGTGTGTTTTGAATCAGCAAATAAACAATTGCAAAACTTTTAAACTATACTCTTGGCTGTAATTGACTGCATTGATAATGTGGAATTGTTTTCTTCTTAACAAAGCTCGTAAATCTCTGGTCTTCATAGCTGATTTTTCAAGTTTTTGAGAATTGTGTTGTACTACTTTAGGAATGTTATGTCACAGTATTGACCTTCAAATCTCCTAAGTATAAAGAAACTCGAAGAGCACCAGTTTGTAAGGTTCTTTTGTAAGATATGTATCGTATATACGAGTACTTAAATTTCAAGAGGCATCAAAAATTTTCAGAAATCGAATTAATTAGTTGGTTGCTTACGTAGAAAAGAAAATGGTCTGTAATACACTACAGATAGTGAGATGCCCTTTAATCACTATAATGGGTTACCAGTTGTGCCTAAGAAGCTGAAAAGTGAAAATGGCACAGTCAACTGTTTTGATAAATCCAGTTATCATGTAAACTGGAGTTGGATTTGGGGGGACGGGGGGACGGGGGGGGGGGGGGGGGGGGTGTATTGGGATTTTATATGGAATTGGCAGTGATAAGTACTTGACCAGGATTTGAACCTGGGATCTCCTGCTTACTAGGTGGTTGTGTTAACCACTGCGCCAACTGGACACAGTGTTTATCGCAATGTGTCGATCATCTTGGCACACCTCCCGGCCAACCCACACTCCCAACCAGGGCCACCTATCTGCAGTCCCTGACCATGTTCTCCAGGCTTGCTACTTTGATATTCCCACCTGAGCCTATCAATGCGAAGTGCTTATATGACTGCATGGTGTCTGTTCTTTTGGAATGACCCTATAGAACAGACACCATGCATTCATAATTTCAGTTATATTAGGCCTGCACCATCCTGACTGCCAGGTCTCTTAGCCCAAGCTGCACAAACAAAATGAGGCACGAGCGTTTCTGGTGAGCATGAGCATGAGGAATAGAAGAATCCACACCTCATTTGCTGATGACTACCGTTCATGGCACGAGCGCGCTTGTGTGTGTGTGCGCGCGCGCGATCTCTCTCACACACACACACACACACACACACACACACACACACACACACACACACACACACACTATAAGAGATGATAGACAACAGTTGATCCCCACTCCCTCCACCACAGGAAACCAATTACAACCAAGCTACCCACTCCTTCTGCCACAAGAGACCAATAATATCAACATTTTTTAAATTGTGATGTACTATCATGCTCAGTCATGATAAAATATAGTGGCCTCTGGACAACAAAATATGCCAGTAGACCCAGGAGGAGGCCTTTGTAACCATGACCAAAACTTTGGTTTCATCAGTGATAATTATTTACAGTATGATGTAGTACTATAGCCACAAAACTTTCACGTTAACTGCTTTTGGCTGAGGAAGCCTGCATAATTATATAACTTATTTTCATTTGAATTTTTTAAATTGATTAATAGAATATATACACACACAAACTTAAATAATGCCAGTGAAAAAAATTATTTGTAAATACTAAAGCAGAAATTATGGACACTTTGTTTTAAAAACACATACTAGCAATGTAATTGATGTAGTTAATGAATTTGTTTTAAAAACATGTACTAACATATTAAAAAATATTTTCCAACCAGTTTTAATATATAATCATAACAAAGTTATAAATTACCAATCATTTATGCTGTATGATGCATGCAAAGAATTAGAAGTTAAGATTTTGAGAACGGTTTAAAATTGAAAGAGAATAAGTGAATGTAATGAACAAAATGAATATCAGAATGAATGACAGTGGAGCTGGAACAAGGGACCACCTGATAAAGAATGAGATCAAGAAAGAAACAGTGGTACTGGTACTGGATTGAGGACTGAGACTGACTGAATGAGACAAGGGTGGTAATGAGACTGACCTAAGGGGAATAGTGATTGACCATTCCTTAAGTACTGTTCCTTTGGACAGGTCCCCTCGGAAATGACCCGCAACTAACACTGACCACTCATCACTTCATCTTAAAGGTGAAATTTGGTCTTTACTCTCAATAATTGTTCACTGACTATTAGGTGTGTTTCACAAGGTCAGAAGTGAGCAACTGTACAAGGTTTGTTGCCCAAGGAGTTGAGCATCAAAACTAAAGAAAACAGCATAACTCTAGAGCATTGCCTGTCAAATTTGAGCGAGATTGAGCAGCTAGCAAGCACTTAGAAAAGGATAATAATTAACTGAACCATTTTTTTCTAATTTGATACATGGTTTCTCCAGCAAACTTCCAAAATAAGTGACTTGATATAAAGTGAAATCAAATTGGGTAAATGTTGGGTGTATTCACCTCTGTATGAATGATAAATATCTATCTACAAATAGGTCATCCTAGATAAGGCATATCATATGACTGTCAATGTAGGCCACATTAAGAGCGATACTGGCATAAATGTCCTGAGACACTTTGATTCATCTCCATGATTTTGAACTGGATAGCAATCATGCTAGAAAGCCCCCTTTCAGTTTCCTGATGCCTGTAAACCCACGAAAGAAAAATTTTCCACAAGTGTAATATGTGTGACTATCCCAATCCATCACTTTCGGATCTCTCTTGCATTTCAATGCATAAATTCAGAACTACTACTGCAGTGTTTTGACAAAGAATCTGTTGCAACCTCTGGGTATTCTGTGTGAAGCTGACTGTCCATAGTCACAGCAAATGGAGTTCTAGATTCCACGAGATAAAGTACTTGATCAGATGTACTAAATTCCACATTCTCTGCTGCTGAAAAATATGATACCTGAGGCTTTATAAAAACCTGTTAGATTTCTCTCTCTGTTAATTTTGTATTTTGACAGTTGCAACTTTAATGGAGGAATTCACACATACGTACAGGTAATTCAGTGTCTGGTAGTCACTTAACATCTACTGACAGAACTCGCAATTCCAATCAGTGATTCATGTCCAGTGCACAGCCAGAGTCAACAACTGAAGTGCGCAACACGGGCTACTGGAGAGAAGCAAAGTCATCATCAATAATCCATCCATAAGCGCAGTCATATTAGCACCCATGGAGAGAGCTGAACTGTCAGCCCATAGCGGGAAGGTGTGGCCACTCATGTGTGGCAAAGGTACTTGTAATATTTCCTGGTGGCTCCTCCCATTGTGGAACAATTCGTGTGTTGCCCTCAAAGTCCTGAGACACTTTGATTCATCTCCATGATTTTGAACTGGATAGCAATCATGCTAGAAAGCCCCCTTTCAGTTTCCTGATGCCTGTAAACCCACGAAAGAAAAATTTTCCACAAGTGTAATATGTGTGACTATCCCAATCCATCACTTTCGGATCTCTCTTGCATTTCAATGCATAAATTCAGAACTACTACTGCAGTGTTTTGACAAAGAATCTGTTGCAACCTCTGGGTATTCTGTGTGAAGCTGACTGTCCATAGTCACAGCAAATGGAGTTCTAGATTCCACGAGATAAAGTACTTGATCAGATGTACTAAATTCCACATTCTCTGCTGCTGAAAAATATGATACCTGAGGCTTTATAAAAACCTGTTAGATTTCTCTCTCTGTTAATTTTGTATTTTGACAGTTGCAACTTTAATGGAGAAATTCACACATACGTACAGGTAATTCAGTGTCTGGTAGTCACTTAACATCTACTGACAGAACTCGCAATTCCAATCAGTGATTCATGTCCAGTGCACAGCCAGAGTCAACAACTGAAGTGCGCAACACGGGCTACTGGAGAGAAGCAAAGTCATCATCAATAATCCATCCATAAGCGCAGTCATATTAGCACCCATGGAGAGAGCTGAACTGTCAGCCCATAGCGGGAAGGTGTGGCCACTCATGTGTGGCAAAGGTACTTGTAATATTTCCTGGTGGCTCCTCCCATTGTGGAACAATTCGTGTGTTGCCCTCAAAGTTGCAGTTGACTGATGGTTGTAATATAACAATCAACATGATACTTATTGTAATCCTTAATATCATTTCTGCATAGGTAGTTTTTGAATTAAATAGCTTGATATGGAGACCGGAACTGAGTAAAGAAACATCAAAGTGATAAAATATGGGTTACAGCCACATATTGACAGCTAATAAGTGTTGAACGAGAGTTAATCTTTTCATTTATCCTAACTTGACACAGATAGTCCCAGTTAAATTAAAGACTGCAAATACTGGTTCAGTTAAACTCCTTACAGAAAAGTCAGTAAAGTTAAATCTGGTGAACTGAAAGGACACTTGTGGAAACAACCAAACACAATTCACGTAAACCTAGACGGTATAGTCAGATCTTGCCTAGCTGCCAGTGCAGAGTGCAATAGAGCAGTGTCCCGTTTGTACAATATCCACAAGTGCATGCGGGGAGGAGCCAACAGCTTATGACACAACTACATGGTGGCACTACATCGTAGCCACATTGCTTGGCTGAGGGTTCCGAAGCATCCTAGCAGCTTTTATTAAAAATTTCTCATCACACTGGCATTTCCAAGTTAGTATTGATACAGCTCTTAGCAGTCACACAAGATTCAGCCTTGACTGCTATCTTCTTTGCAGTTGCCAAAAATGGAATTGGCACCATTGCAGGATCAAATGTATCATTAGCCATGTACATTCATGACTCCCATCTGTACTGTAGTTCTATGTCATTCTGCCCAGTACAGTATCATCTTTAAAGGACATTTAGAAGAGGTGGGTATAGGCCCAAAATCAGGTATAATTTTTTGCTTACAAAATCCCGAATCATGCCTATGGCCAGAAGTGGTAGAGGACTTTCAGTTTTACAAGAGCTGCTCAACTACAATCTGACATGCATACTGTACATAAAGTACCTTATGGCTACCTCTCTGCAGAAATTAAACTCCCTGCTCTTCGTTGGATACTCTTCCCATGAAACAGATCAAGAGACTCTTAGGAAAATTTTACTTGTCTTCAATTTCAGCGTGAGTGGACTATGGATGCATCACTTAAAGATCAGCAGTACTTCCTGTTTTGGGTATACTCGACCTTGTGCACCACAGTGGAGTCCACTTTGCAGCTAGAGTCCTGTTGATAGTCTTTTTGTCACAGCAAGTATTATGTCTGAAACAACTTTTAATTAATTACATGGGTAAGATTTACTATACATCAGAACATCCCTGGTTGCACATCAAGTTTCCTGCATCCTAACAATTGTCCATGTATGGATCATTTTAAAATGGGGAGACCACAAGCACTTAGGGTAAAAGATGCAAACCAGGAACTCTTTTTCCCTGCAATGACTTGCCCTCCTACCCAACAGATGAACATCCCCCTATGGTGTATTCCTCATCCTGCAGTACAAAAGTATCTCTGGCATGGCATTAATAATCACATAGACTCTAATATCATTTGTCATAGGTTCTATTGAGTCCTCCACAGTTGCACAACCTTTCATCTGATATCTACCTTTGGCTCCAAGGTCAGTGAGAAATTCGGCTATGCTTTTATCAACAAGAATGTTTATTAACCACTCATTTCCCACTGTAACACTAATGTGACCAACACCTTTTTTCAGCATCAGTATACAATAACCACTCAGGGACAACTGCTAGTGGATTGTATATGTAAATAGTGCAGTTATTGTCGTAAGGTGGAAATGGAGTGATTTATGTGACTTCCAAAAGGATGTGATCATTGGTTTTCAGGTCAAGGGTGGAAGCATTTCTGAAACGGCCAAGTTTGTGAATTGTTTGCATGCCGCCATGGTTAAAATATACCACGCATGGCTAAATGTTGCTGTCGCTGGGGCTGAGACGAGTGTGGTGCACCATGGGCACAGACGGCACATGAACAATGGCTGCAGAGATGTGTACGGGTGAATAGATCTGTAACTGTTGACCAACTGACCATCCAGATGAACCAAGAGGCTACCAATAGTCTCCCCTCAGTGACTGTTCAGTGAATGTTTCTGCTTATGGGCCTCCGCAGCAGGCATCTGGTTCATGCACTCGTGCTGACCTTGTTCATCAGTGACCATGGCTTGAATTTGTATGCCAATACCACAACTGGACATCCACTAAGTGGTAACAGAACACATGGCCATTGAAACATTTGAAATCAAACACCCTGCAACAATTGTCAGAAGGGTCCAGACTGGAGGAGGGAGGATTATAGTCTGGGTAATGTTTTTGTGGCATTGTCTGAGTGATCTTGCATTCTGGAAGAAATAATGGATCAACACAAGTCTGCATCTGTCCTCTGGGACTGTATTCAGGCTTTTGACAGATGGTCACATTAATTTGACTGAATAGTGTAGTAGCAGTACACTGAGTTTTCACACATGTTCAACCTCATCTTGCCAGAGATAATTTGAAAACAATTGAAAATTATTCACTGACTTGTCCTTTGATCTCTGCCATTCACAAATTTTTACATAACCTCAACAACTTCCATGTTATTCTTCTGGATGCCAAGCCATGTAGGCTACCAGGCAGTGACCAAGCTGATACATTATGTAAGGAAGCTTCTACAATGGACCCCCTGCCACTACAATCTCCGTAGCTCAATTATTGGGTACATTTCAGATGCTGTATCGTACAAAAATGGGGGAAAAGTGGGTGACCAAGGGAATTAATTATGGGTAAAGATGGTTTCAGTTAGACTGTAATTTTTTATCAGATTATACCAATTAGTAATCAAGCATCAGTTAAAGAACTGTGATGAATATGACTACTGTTAGATGGTAGAGGCACCTGGAACACTGTGATCATGTTGAAGTTTCCTCGAATGTTCTTTTATTTTGATAATGTAGGACATTTACCCAAATGTGAATCACATCTTTTCCTTTCATACAATGAGGCAGTGTTTCAACTTCATAGTACATTTATTAGGTAACATAGGATGTTTCCCATATATTTTGTCTACACGACTTGGATGCATGTCATGTTTGACATATATGAAATTGTGCATACCGTTTTTATTATCTTGATCGTAGGTCTTTCGTCCTGTGGACAAAGAGCTGAAGAATGCTATGCATTTTGAAGGGTATGTATAAATTCTTAAAAAGAGAATATGTGATTATTCTAGCATTTTAGAACACACTGTTAATAATAAAGCACACTTGTCAAACTGAAACAATGTACTCTTAATGCTTTTAAAATCTTATATAATTTGAATACATCCCATTCCCTCCCCCAGTCTGTTTTTCAATTATTTGTCCTCCTCTTCTTGTAATTGTGGTGCTGCCTCTTTTTCATACTGTTGTTAAACTCCTTTGCTTCATATAAATCTATCAAAAGTTTATAATGATTCCTTTCTTTTCATCACCACTCCCTTTCATCCCCTCACTACCACTTACTTAAGGCTGCTTCAACATCACTGAAATTTCTTATCTTTATTTATTGCCTCCTCATTTGACTTCCTAAGTGTGCTCATAGTACTGTCATTTCATCTGTCCTTTTTTTTTTCCCAACTCTCTTTTGATTCACTGCGTGACTGATGTAGTGGTCTAATACAGTCACTGTACTGTAACATCATGTGCTTCATTTTTCTCTTTTATTTTTCTTATTCTTTCTTCTCGTCTCTTTGTACTATAAGGCAAAATATATATTGTGAGCTATTAAAACACGTAACAGAGCTCTGTGCGCTATTAAATTTGTATGGTATCTATGTGTGTGCATTTTGCAATATGACCATAATGGTTATAGGTAATTTCTATTGTGCAATTTCTGGAACATTTATTGAGTTCGTGTTTGGTAGAAACTGCTTTGCCAAATTCCATTCAGAAGCATGCATGCATGTCCCTTTTTCCCTGCTCTGAGAAGCTTCATTTTGTGTTTCAATGCTATGCTCATCCATGTCATTCCTCATGTATATCACAGAAGTCAAAAAATTTACCATTCTGCTTTTGCAGTCTACAGCAGTTTCTGAGAACTGTAATTTTTTGCAATATACATACTGCAAAATTATTAAATGATCTTGTATAACTTTTGCTTCATAATGTTTGAAAAATGTATACCAATTTACAAATAAATTTTGTATGATTAACACTTACATTAGTGAAAGTAATCAGTTTTTGAAAGTATTATGTAGATGGATAGATAAAAAAAATCTACCCACCAAGCGATGACAGGAGAACACATATATAAAAGGTATTAAAGTTTGCAAGCTTTTCAAGTCAGTGGCTCTTTCTTCTGGCAGATGGACTGAAGGGGAAGGAAGAGTCATGAAGGAAAAGGACTGGTGAGGCTTAGGAAAAGGGGTACATTCAGAAAGTTGCCCAGAACCGTCAACTGCCAACATAATATTCCTCTTTTCAGCGACTGCTTCACAGCCTGTGGCATCTGAATCCTTCGCACCAATACCAGATTTTTTGAATTGCGTAGATGGTAACTCTGCCTGCAATATATCCTTCCCTCCTAGTCTCAACCTTTCAAACTTAGTCAGTCATTGACCATACCCATCTAGCCCCTTCACTATTCCTATTACAGCACTACGCAACCCTATATTTCACCGAGGCACCCACAGTCTTTCTCCTTGGAATATTTTAGGATATATTAACGTTAAAAACATAAATAACTTGAGAACATTACAGAAATGATAAATACTCAATAAAGTACAGTTTGAAGTGCCTACCCAGAACATTTTACTGAACTGATGATAATCATTAAGCCACATTGCTTGTGACATACCTCGCAGCATTATTCTATATCCTGGAGAAACAATTCACTGTTTCAGAAACTTTCAGTGGAGCCAACTATACCATCCTTGATGTAGATATTGTCAATGGCCCTCTGTATGGTGGCATTGGTAGATCCTCGCATTCCGGTTGTGTTGTTAAGTCCTCTTTGCTATGATAAGGCCCCAGATGGAATATCCCAGCCAATAATCCCATAAAACCATTTCGTGATGAGCATATCTGCATGCTCCCAATTTCACTTCTGCCTTCTTGATGAAGCGTCATAATCTTCAACTTAACATGTGATGTCTGACAAGATATAGAATGGCCAAAGTAACATTTTAGTAACTTTACCGATAGTCCTTCTTTCGACATAGGCATAAACATGGGCACCACCTCCTGTGGACTGTGTCTCACTAGATGGTATTGTGTATTTAAACCGGTGACCTAGAAACGATGGAGGGGCTTCGTCCCGCCATAGCCCTCAGTGGTTCACAACCCCACAACAGATGACAGCAGACCCCCCCACCCCCCCAGGATTAGTGTGTGGTTTGGCTCCCAGTGGACAAGTGGATAACAACCCCCCCCCCACAAAGGACGTCTCATACCAGACGAGTGTAACCCAAAAAGTTTGCATGGTAGAGTAATTAACGCTTACATGGAGACAGTGTTTGCGCAGCAATCACCGACATAATGTAAATGAGGCGGAATAAGGGGAACCAGCCCACATTCACAGAGGTAGATGGAAAACTGTCCTAAAAACCATCCACAGGCTGGCTGGGACACCGGACCTCAACACTAATCTGCCTGGCTGGTTAGTGTCTGGGCATCCACGGTTCATATGCAAGCCAACTGTTGTGCTTCTTCAGCCCGGTTAATTCAGATGTTCCACATAGTCATCCTAACTATCGTCCAATGGAAATGGAAACAATGTATCCATGGTCATTTCTGCCCCATGATGTGGAGCAGAAAGAATGTTAAGAATCCTGTAGTGTCTTTCTTCACTGCATTTGTAGGCAAGTGTCACAATGGGCAGTATTTTATCATAGTCTCTCTAACAGCATCAAGAGCATATCTGTCAGTGTCTTAAAGTGCTCTGTGAACCATTTCTGTGTGAGTAGTAGGGAGTTGTCATTCTGTGCAGATGTCTCTGTCACTGGTCTCAGCTTGAAAACTTTTCCACAGTGAGAGATCATGCAAGGAACTTTTCAATATCTAGAGCTTCAACCATCGGCACAGCTTTGGTGACAGCATTGAGTGTGAAGTAGTCAGTGCAGACTGTTATCCATCAATTCCCCAAGAGGTTGATTACAGTTGAATGGAATGGTGCTGCTGGAGGTGGAATTTGTGCCAAATGCTGTGGACATAATTGCACTTCCATCATTGACATTGTTTAAAGTGGTTCACATAGTGTCTAATGGATCAATAGAGACCAGGCCAATGATACCTGTATCTGAACCTGTCTAAAGTCTTCATGAAACCAGGTGACCAGATTTCGGAGTATTCAGCAAAATCTTCAGGAGACCTGTCTGTATATGAGCTAGGATGACAAGCAATCATTTCTGCTCCATTAATTAATTAGAATTCCTCTTTGGTTGATTTCTCCTCCTGAAGGTCTTCAGCAGTGCTGGATCTTCCCTCTATTCAGCAGCAATGTCATTTAATGAAGCTGTGCATGAGATTTCATCCACATTGCTATGTTCCACCAAAGGATTCCTTCAAAGACAGTTCGCATCTGCTTTTGTATACTCCTGAAACTTTTGTGCCATCTCGCCTGCTGACCTGAGGAATCTTTCAGGCTAGTCAGCCAGTAGAGAGAATAGTGGTCCGCCACAGTGGTGAAGCGTTTTCCAAATAGTAGGACTCTAACTTGTTGATAGCACAGACAGTTGCAAGGCACTCTTTATTGGTTGTAGAGTAGTTTATCTCAGACCTACCACAACTTCCTGAATTTTCACTAGAGCTGCCACTATTCCAAAATTGCTATCATTGATGTGAATTTCTGTCATGGCAGTCTTATCATACAATGCTAGAACTGGAGATGATGATAGTGCCTTCTTAAGGACAAGGAAAAATCTTTCTTGCAGTTCATTCCAGGAAAATTTAGCATCTCCCAGCTGTAGTTCTTGCAAGGGATATGCCTTTGTATAGAAGTCCTTTGTGAATCGCCAATGGCATGAGCGCATTCTGAGAAAAGTTCCTGCATCAGGAGCTGGAAAATCTATGACTGCTCTTATTTTGCCTGGATCAAGATAGACTTCATCACCATTAACTAGATACGCCAAGATTTTTATTTCTTGGGTGGCTTAGAGGCACCTTTTCTGATTTGGCAAGAGGCCTGAAATCTGAAAACATTTTAACACTGTTGGCAGGTGGCTTAGATGTTCTTCAAACGTCTTTGAAAAATGACACTGACAAACACATAAATGCCATGTGCCATCCTTCTTCATGAGGACCAAAGAAGCATACCAAAAACTTTCTGAAAGTGCAATGATGTCACCTTGCGGCATGTTCTGCCCTTCCTTAGCTGGTAACCCCTCCACGAGCATTGTCTAATTGGTAGGTGACCTCCCTTGTTAATATGGTGTTTTGTCATGGGCTGCTTGGTGTGTTGTTTCTTCACTCATGAATTTAAAGCATTTGAAAACTGACGCAGGACAGCTATTACTTGCCAATGTTGTACCTCATTCAGGCCAGCTCCTATTGGCAGTTTGACAGTTGCTTTCTCCCTTGCGTTGTCTGTTCTGGTAGCAGAGCATTATTCTTTGCCAATGATAATAAGCTGCTGCCCTTCGTGGACTGTTTCGGCTGTCCCTAACACATGTTTGGAGGTGAGTTTTGCCTTTTCATGAGAATTAATGGCCCACATACTCCTTGACCTTTTACAATGCATTTGATATTTGCAGGCATGTAGATTTCTTTTGTGATCCTGAATAGCTTTTTGCAATTGACAGACACTCCGCAGTTTAACTGAGCATCACGGTTGACGACTGGAACTCGTGAGTTAACAATGTCTTCAGTGGCAAACAACCATTCAGAGAAGTCTTTGTTACATGTTCTTTTTGGAATAGGTTCATCAGTCTGGATCTCTGATCTTCCACAGTCCATGACTGCTTGTGCTGCCTGTAATCAAGAATAACATTTTGACCACATCTGCCTAAAATGACAGATTTGAAAGGCTGCATTCTGTCATTGATAGTAAATCTTGCAATACATTTTCTTATTGGCTGGGTGTAGTGTCTGTTTACAACACAGTGCAGTTGCTTTTGTATCACAGAACATAATCTTTCTAACTGATGACAATAAGCATCCAATATTGTAGAAAAAGAAGCCTGAATTGAATAGTGAATAGCCAGACAGATTGACTGTTAATGTTGACATCAGTGAGATTTTCTGACATCTTGATGAGAGACACTCATGGAGGATTTTCATCAGTGGTGACCTCACCTCCATAATGGTTGCTATGCTTAGTTTTCATGAACTTGTCAGCTAGGTGAGCTGCTTGTACATCTGTATGTTGATGGTGAATGGCTACAGCATGATGGGGAGTGAGCTTGTCAGGTTAAGATAATAGGCTTCATCCCACAAGTGAACTATAATCATCAGCAGTTGACTGGTCTGAGTACGATTGTTGTGATGGTCTTGCAGCGTAGTAGTCATTGAACACTCGTCTTCTCTCTCTGCAGTAGTTTACAATTTGTCCATGGCATCCACACTGAAAACATACTGGCATGTTGTGCTCCATCCTCAAAATGTCTATTTTTCTGTGGTGCGTTTTACTGGATAGAGGAGTTCACCGTCTGTACATCGGTTGGATCCTGTGTTGTCATTTGATGGTTGTGTCATAAGTTTGAGTTGGCAGAGCCCATACTTCATGGTAAGTTTGACTAGTGCTGGAGATTGGTGCCAAAGATTGGCACATCTTTTCTGTGACATTCTCTATTGTCTCCTGCCTTATGTGGTAAATATTCATGGCTACTATTTCTTCCTTACACTGTCTGACAGCTCTGGTTGCCATAAGATGCTGTATCTCTCTCTCACTGTCAGATGTATGAGAAAGGCAATGTGGTGGTGGTCTTCCCAAACTGACATAGGGACCATGTTAGGCAATCAGTCATACCTCTTTCGTGACACTGTGCATGACTTTGTTGTTTCCCCATGAGATTGAGCACCATTCACTCATTTTCCCACTATGCGGACTTGCTGCTGTGTGTTGCTAACTGTATTCTTTGATTCTGACTTATATTTGTCTGAGTTATTGAGCTTCTCTTCATAGTTCTTCAACCACTGCTTGGCTGTGCCCTCGAAGTAAAAGTACACATTTGCCACACACATCATGTCACCAACCTGTTGTCAAATCCTTTCAGCCCTTTCGTCAGGTCCTGACTAATTTATTTGAAAACATTAATGGAGTCCTGAAGTGCAGCTGACCTACTGCTGTTTTGGAATCTATTGCTCTCCTGAATATAAAGATCTTTGGAACCACTTCTGCTTCTATTATGGTTTCTGTCTGTGCAGGCAGTTTACATTGCGTAGTTGGAGTCAGGTTGATGTAGATACTTTGGAATACCCAGCATCTCTATTAGTGCCATGTTGAAGTCGCAACCAAGTTCAGATTGAAGGTAGAATCATTACTGCAGTACAACACTTAGAATGAAAAGCATGTTTATTACTGACACCATTGCAAAGCCAGAACAGAACTGAATTCCTGGATGGAGAGTACCTATTTACGCAAACATTAGATATTTCAGAATGCTGGTGTTTGCATAAGCATCGAATATTCCAGAATATACAACATTACAGACATAAGATATTTCAGTAACATTCCAGAAAAGGTAAATACTAAACAATAAATAATTGCTGATGGTGAAGTGTGACCTGCCAACCTGCAACACACCAACTGTTGTTCTAGCTATTATACCACATTGCCTGCACCATCTCACAGCAATATAGAAAAGAGCCATTTCCTACCATAAGGTGCTCTACACCATACACAGCATTATGTTCATCTAAGCACAAGAATCATGTCCATTTCCAACCTGATATCTTGCCATTATTGATCCGTGGCTGTTCCCAACTTACGTCTTGTGTTCATAGTCACAATGATAGGTCAAGACTTACTATTCTTATCCAACTTTTCTGAATGTTGTAACCTAAAGCAAGAAATTGAGTATCATATCATATCCAAATAGAAAGATAACTAAAAGCACACCTCGTTAGTCACTTTTGCAACCTATCTGCAGTGACTAAAAAATTATGTCACCTATATAGCAAGTAAAAGTGTTCATTTTGAAGCTGCTTGATTAGATGACTATTGTAAATGGAACTCTGTATTTGCAAAGTTATTGAACTATTTTATTTGAAAGGCAATCACTCACCTTTGTTGACTGATGTGTGACGCATACACACTTTATAGAACACAGTATTAACTGGCTTTTGAGCTCTTCATCTGGCAGAAAGTACATGCATTCTCTCCCACAGACATCCAGACACACACCACCATGGCTGTGCAGCTGCTTAGCAGATGGATGTGGGGAGGGTTTAGGGAAGGATGTACAAGGTAAGGAAGGGGTAGCAGGATAGTGTGAGGCAGGAGCAAGAAAGACATATGGCTCAGTGTCTGCACAACAAGCCAAAAGGAATTCTGGTGAGGGAGAGTGTATAAGAGAGGTGGAAAAAAGGAAAAGGGGGAGGGAGCAAAGGGGGGGGGGGGGTAGAGGAAGGTAGAAATGGGGGTGGAGAGAGAGAGAGAGAGAGAGAGAGAGAGAGAGAGAGAGAGAGAGAGAGAGAGAGAGAGAGAGAATGGGAGGGGGAGAGAATATATATGGTTGTGGGAGGGGAATTAAGAGTGATGGGAGGAGACAGTACATGATCTAGTTGGGGAAGGAGTGTTGTGGACAGTGACAGAAGGGAAAAGGTAAGGTGAGGCAATGGGAAACAGGATAGCAGAGGTTTAGGCGAGGGAGATTATAAGAACACAGAATATGCTGGACAGACAGTTTCCGCCTGTGTAGATCGAAGAAAGTTGTTCTGGGAGGGAGTATACAAATGCCAAACATAGTGAAGTTATTGTCATTTCTACTTGCATGGAAGTCAGATGGTGGTGGCCATTCATGCAAGTAGACAGCTGATTACCTGTCTTGTTCACATAGAATTCTATGCATTAATTGCAGTTTAGCTGAAATGTAACATGGCTGCCTTCACATGTGGTCCTGTCTTTTGTAGGGTAGGATACACCTTTGATGGCTGTGGAGATAGGCAGTTCGTGGTGTATGGGACAGTTCTTGCACCTGGATCATCACAAGGGAATGAACCATGGGTGCAGGTTTGGAATAGGGATGGGGCAGGGATATTCTGTAGGTTGGGTGGGTGGCGGAACATTACTTTGGGCGATGTGGCTAGGATGGGCCTCATATCTGGGCACAATAAGAGGTAGTCTGTTCTCGCAAAGGATGTTGTTGATCTTAGCAAGAGTACTGGTGTAAGAGAAGGAGATGGCATGGGAGGCTTGGACTTCATGAACGAGCTGAATAGGACATTGTCTGTCAGTATAGTTTGGTAAGGTTAATAATGTATTTGACAGCTCCAGCCTTCCACCTAGATGTGGTGTCCAGGGTGGCAAGGCTGTTGGGAGGAGACTTTTTGACATGTAACTGGTGACTCCTGTCAAAATGGAGGCAGAAGTGTTGGGGGGGGGGGGGGGGGGTTGCTGGTGTGGGGGGAAAAGGTGGATTCAAATGTCAGGTTTTGGTATGGACCTAAGGCCTTGAAGAGTTGCTGGAAGGTGTATTGGACTTCTGGAATGGGATCATCTTTGCATGATTTGTATCCAGAGGCATCAGAAAGTTGGCAGAGACCTAAGCACACAGGCACTTCAGGTCATGACCGTAGGGGTGTAGTCTTTTTCCATTGGAAAGATGATAACGTCTGGATTGGTTTTGAGATTATGGATATTTGTGTGTTCCATAGGAGTGACTTTGAAGTCGCTAGGAAAAATCAACCACATATTTCACTAGGGCTATGACTACCTCTCATCAGGCCCTGAGATGAGGGGTACCCTACCCAAAATCCTACGCCACATCACACAGAGTAGTGTTCTGCTACCCACCCAGCATGCAGAATACTTTTGTCCAGCCCTATTCCAGTCTTGCGCCCCATGGGTTATTTTCCTGTGGACGGGCCAGGTGCAAGACCTGCCATATACACCCACCTACCCATCCACCACCTCCTACCACAATCTAGTCACAGCCATGTTATGTATTAGCTATGCTGTAATTACTGTGCAGCATTCTTTGTTAGCACGGTAACTAACAAACTGTCTCCTTGCTTGAATAACCACTGGCAAACTGTGGCAAACTATGATCTTCATCGATATTCTCTTTAAGCACAAGTTTTTCTGAAATAAGGAAATCGAAATTCTCTCCACGGCATATACCTCTGCTACTCCATTTCCCACTGTCTCACCTTCCTTTTCCCTTTTCTTTTCTGTCATTGTTCACACTACTCCTTCCCCATCCTACCAGCACTCCCCCACATCTTTCCCGCTCTGCTTCGTGCCATCCTAAAACCCACTTCTTACCTCGTGCATTCTTCCCTCCTCCCTTCCCACATCCATCAGCTCAGGCAACTTCTCTCTTAATAATTGGAGTTTGTGTGGCTGTAGTAGTGTGTGTTTTGTTGTCTGTGGGGTTGTATGTGTCAGTGTGTCTATTTTCTGTCAGAAGAAGAGCTAGAACTCAAAAGCTAGTTAATACTGTGTTCTGTTACATGTGTCTATATGCCTTACACAGTCTGATAAAGGTGAGTGCTACCATTCCTGTATTTTAGGTATTGTTCCAACTAGGAATTTGCATTATTGTTACTTCCTCTGAAACATAACAGTGTAATACATTGAAGACTTAGCTACCGGAAAGAGATAAACAGTCCCCTATTATCCTATTATTAAATATTACTGAGGAAATAGCAGTTTTTCTAAGTATTAGCTTTATTTCTAATATTCTCAGTTAAAGTTAGCTGGCATAATCACAAAAAACTTCAAGCAGTACAAGGTTAAGTTATTGTTAATATAGTATAAAGATTTAAGTTTCTGTGATTTGCTTGTCTTTTGTTAAGGTACACCTTTGCTCATCCTACATCGTTGAAGGTTCTCCATCTTGATGGGATATATGGAATACAAAGAATGAATGAAAGTTCATAGTTGGACTTGTATGCAGTAGTTTTACCGAATGGCTGCCTTTTTGGATCTGGCTTTACACGTATTGTTCCAGAAAGGTCTTCCATGGTGTTCATGTATTTAATCTTTATTTGGACACAAAAATGTGATTACAGTAATCATTATTAATGTAAGTCAGTCAAGCAGTTTAGAAACACACGATCAGAAGAAGACATTTTACATTACCTGTTACCAAAGCATCGAATCTCATTTCTCCCTATCATATCTAAAATATCTGAGAAAGTTAGTGTTAACCAAATCTAAAGGTTCATTGCATGGTATTCTGTTGTCCTAGACAATCAGTTTGGTTTCAACCAGGGGAAAACACGATAGATGCAGTAAACAGTTTTGTTGAGAAAATGAGCACATCATTAGGCAAGAACGATAAGGTTGAAGGAATCTTCTATATGACCCCAGAAATGCTTTAGATTCTGTATCCCATACCTTGCTTATTTACTAACTTCACAAGTATGGCATTAGAGGCAGTGCTCTATAATGCCTTAAACTTACATATGGAACAGAAAGCAAAGGATTTGTGTTCCTTTCAATGGGGCAAATTAGTAGACTAGAAAATAATATCTCAGTGCATCCCACAAGGCTCTATTCTAAGGCCCAGTCCTATTTCTGATCAATGTGAATGATTTACTATTAAATACAAGCTTCTCATCAGCTCTGTTTTGCAGACAATACTTTTGTGTTTGTTAAAAATCGGGATGTAGAATAAATTTCCAAATCATTGGTCAATATCCTTAGTACCTTAGAATCTTAGTTTCTGCTAAGTGGATGACTGTGTCAATTAGACTTAGTTTCGGATTAAATTTAATGGGAAAATTTAACACGCTTTTAGAATCTGATAGAAGGATTTATGAAAAACAATACTTTTTTCAAAATTTTGTATTTTAAAGTGCATGACTGGATTACGTTAGGACCGGAACCAAAAAGTGCTGCATAGCCAATGCTATGGAAGGCTCAGATGAGGACATACAATGGGACGATTGTCAGGGAAGAAGAAATGGCAGTAGGTTTACAAATGGAGATGATGATACCAATGATGATTATATTGATCAGAAATAGTGATATCACAGACAGCTGGCTTAGGTAGTAAGCAAAAAAGGAAGTGAATAGAAACATTAATTTAAAACATTTCTTTTTATTTTATTTTTCCTTGTGAAAAATTGGTGCAATAAGTTAATAGCGTTTTTGTTTTGCTTGTTGGTATTCTGTTTTTTTTTTTTTTAATTTATCAATTGTCATTTTTTATTTGTAGTTCGCTGTTGCTATTTGAGTGTACATATTGTCATATTTTCATTTGGAGATACTGAGTAGAGCTGTAGATGCTAGAAAATGGAGTACAAAGTAGAGAAATTGGAACATTTCCAACATATTCTTCTGTTTGAGTTCATTAGAGGGGTGACAGCAGCGGAGAAAGCCAGAAATGTTTGTGCCTGTGGTATAACCATCACTCCTAGCATTTGTTGTCAGCTACTGAGATGCCATGCAGACGCAATCCAAGAACAACAACCAGGGAAGGCTGCATGAAGTGATGCTGCTCCGCACTAATGTCTGCCAGCATTCTGCTGGACTGAGAAAACACACATTACAGGAATTGGGTTGGAAAGTCATTTTGCACCCATCTTATTCACCAAATCCTGCACCCTCAGATATTCACCTTTTCCACACAGTATCAAACAACGTTCAAGGAACTTTTTTGCAGATGAAAATGTGCTCTGAACATGACTTGACAAGTTCTTCACTTCAAAACTACACGATTTCAACATTCACAGAATAGATAAGTTACTCAAATGTTGGCAGATTGTTGTAAATATTGAAAGGGAATATATTATTGATGACTCAAGTCCCTCTTATGTGTAAGTGTTGTATTTGTTAAACTTATGGAAAAACTCTACGAACTTGGGGACCAACCCAATAGAATAATGTGAAGTCCAGGTTGGAATGTCAACAGTTATGGGGTAGGATAGATTGCTACCATGAAGATTACACATTGAGTTGCAGACAGGCATAATGAAAAGACTGTTACTCACTGAGCTTTGGTCAAAGCCTTCTTCAGAAAAAAGGAAAACACACACACACACACACACACACACACACAATATTCACTCAGGCATCAGGCAGCCAAAGCTGATGCATACATGACCAATGTCTCCGGCCACTCTGACCAGACTGCAGCCATTGTGTTGAAAGAAAGCAGCAGCTTGGAGTGGGGCGGGGAACGAGGAGAGATAGTAAGGTATGGGTGAGAGAGAGTAGAGTGGAGAGGAGTTGGGGGGGGGGGGCAAAGGCAGGGGGACAAGACTGCCAGAAGCAGCATTCAGAGGCTTTGGGGCAAGGGCAGAGGGGACAGAGGAAGTGGGAGGAGAGGGGCAAGAGGGGAAAAGACTAATGGAGTGATGCCCCCTCCCTCCTCCAAGATCAGTGACCTGCAGCACACACACACACACACACACACACACACACACACGGACAGACACTTCTTTAGTCTGCCACTTTCGTTGGTAACAGGCTTCTCAATTTGTACAAGGCTTGTACACAAATTAAAGACCTTTTTGTTTTAAAAATGTGGAAAATTTTGTTCCTTGATCCCTTTGTCAATAAATAAATAATCTCTTACTGCAGTTCACAACCAGCTTGACACCTCTTCCTGGCCATCCTCGTCAATTGATGAGTGTTTTCTGGGCATATTTTGTTACCTCTAATGATTTAGATTCAAAAACTCATCTCCTTTCCTTTCAAAAAGGTTCAAAAATTTCTGAGCATTCTCCACATGATTTTTCTTGCGAACCTCTGTCAACATTTTTGGCACTCAACAAGTGCAGACATTTCTGTACCCCAATTTTTTTGTTAAAATGGTTTGGATTCTTGATTTACTGACTTCTGGAATCAAAATTGTGAGGTCCTGGACTGCTGGATGGTGGTATTCGTGAAGTTTTGCTTCAGTTTTCTCCAACAATGTGTCATCAATTGAACACCTTCTTCCCCTTTCTTCCTTTCTACTGTTAAAGAACTCAGCAAACACATCCTATCATAAAGCTAGCTAATCACATAATCATAAATGGTCAGAAGATGACAGTGAAGCATCCCTCTGTAACAGCAGGCTCAGCCAGACCTAATAGACTACCAAGCCATGCAACCGCCCATTGTGGAGGGGGAAGCCTGCACTACAAGCTAGTGTTGCTGACAAGTGAAAAATTTCATTCATACCACTGCAAATGAAAAAATGGTCTTTAAATCTTGGATAACCCTCATACGTTGACTAAAAATAAATATCAGACAGATTTAATGCTGAACTTGTCATGAGAATTCAGTTTTCATACATACAGCCTGCAAAAATAAGTATCAGTAACTCTCATTCATTACAGTTTAAATTTAAAAATTCTGTTTGATTATGTTATTTAAAATTTGAGCTAATTTTGAAATTGATTTTGGGGAAAAATATTACTTAAGATACAATAATTGTCTTATTGTTTAAGATAAGTTAATTATCTTTTCCCCCCATGAACCATGGACCTTGCCGTTGGTGGGGAGGCTTGTGTGCCCCAGCGATACAGATGTCTGTACCAAAGGTGCAACCACAACGAAGGGGGTATCTGTTGATAGGCCAGACAATCATGTGGTTCCTGAAGAGAGGCAGCAGCCTTTTCAGTAGTTGCAGGAGCAACAGTCTGGATGATTGACTGATCTGGCCTTGTAACTCTAACCAAAACGGCCATGCTGTGCTGGTACTGCGAATGGCTGAAAGCAAGGGGAAACTACAGCCATAATTTTTCCCGAGGGCATGCACCTTTACTGTATGGTTAAATGATGGTAGCGTCCTTTTGGGTAAAATATTCCGGAGGTAAAATAGTCCCCCATTCGGATCTCTGGGCGGGGATTACTCAGGAGGATGTTGTTATCAGGAGAAAGAAAACTGGCGTTCTACGCATCGGAATGTGGAATGTCAGATCCCTTAATCGGGCAGGTAGGTCAGAAAATTTAAAAAGGGAAATGGATAGGTTAAAGTTAGATATAGTGGGAATTAGTGAAGTTCAGTGGCAGGAGGAACAAGACTTTTCGTCAGGTGTATACAGGGTTATAAATAGAAAATCAAATAGGGGTAATGCAGAAGTAGGTTTAATAATGAATAAAAAAAATAGGATTGCGGGTAAGCTACTACAAACAGCATAGTGAACGCATAATTGTGGCTAAGTAGTACAAGTTTATATGCCAACTAGCTCTGCAGATGATGAAGAAATTGATGAAATGTATGATGAGATACAAGAAATTATTCAGGTAGTGAAGAGAAACGAAAATTTAATAGTCATGGGTGACTGGAATTTGAGAGTAGGAAAAGGGAGAGAAGGAAATACAGTAGGTGAATATGGATTGGGGGTAAGAAATGAAAGAGGAAGCCGTCTGGTGGAATTTTGCACAGAGCATAACTTAATCATAGTTAACACTTCGTTCAAGAATCATAAAAGAAGGTTGTATATGTGGAAGAACCTGGAGATACTAAAAGGTATCAGATAGATTATATAATGGTAAGACAGAGATATAGGAACCAGGTTCTAAGTTGTAAGACATTTCCAGGGGCAGATGTGGACACTCTCCACAATCTGTTGGTTATGAACTGTAGATTAAAACTGAAGAAACTACAAAAAGGTGGGAATTTAAGGAGATGGGACCTGGATAAACTGACTAAACCAGAGGTTGTACAGAGTTTTAGGGAGAGCATAAGGGAACAATTGACAGGAATGGGGGGAAGAAATACAGTAGAAGAAGAATGGGTAGCTCTGAGGGATGAAGTAGTGAAGGCAGCAGAGGATCAAGTAGGTAAAAAAATGAGGGCTAGTAGAAATACTTGGGTAATGGAAGAAATATTGAATTTAATTGATGAAAGGAGAAAATATAAAAATGCAGTAAATGAAGGAGGCAAAAAAGAATACAAATGTCTCAAAAATGAGATCGACAGGAAGTGCAAAATGGCTAAGCAGGGATGGCTAGAGGACAAATGTAAGGATATAGAGGTTTATCTCACGAGGGGTAAGATAGAAACTGCCTACAGTGAAATTAGAGAGACCTTTGGAGAAAAGAGAACCACTTGTATGAATATCAAGAACTCAGATGGAAACCCAGTTCTAGGCAAAGAAGGGAAAGCAGAAAGATGGAAGGAGTATATAGAGGGTCTATACAAGGGCGATGTACTTGAGGACAATATTATGGAAATGGAAGAGGATGTAGATGAAGATGAAATGGGAGATATGATACTGCGTGAAGAGTTTGACAGAGCACTGAAAGACCTGACTCGAAACAAGGCCCCGGGAGTAGACAACATTCCATTAGAACTACTGACGGCCTTGCGAGAGCCAGTTCTGACAAAACTCTACCATCTGGTAAGCCAGATGTACGAGACAGGCTAAATACACTCATACTTAAAGAAGAATATAATAATTCCAATCCCAAAGAAATCGGGTGCTGACAGATTTGAAAATTACAAAACTATCAGTTTAATAAGTCACAGCTGCAAAATACTTACGCGAATTCTTTACAAATGAATGGAAAAACTGGTAGAAGCCGACCTCAGGAAAGATCAGTTTGGATTCCATACAAATGTTGCAACATGTGAGGCAATACTGATCTTACGACTTATCTTAGAGGAAAGATTAAGGAAAGGCAAACCTATGTTTCTAGCATTTGTAGACTTAGAGAAAGCTTTTGACAATGTTGACTGGAATACTCTCTTTCAAATTTTAAAGGTGTAAGGGGTAAAATACAGGGAGCGAAAGGCTATTTACAATTTGTATAGAAACCAGGTGGCAGTTATAAGGGTCGAGGGACATGAAAGGGAAGCAGTGGTTGGGAAGGGAGTGAGACAGGGTTGTAGCCTCTCCCCAATGTTATTCCATGTGTATATTGAGCAAGCAGTAAAGGAAACAAAAGAAGAATTTGGAGTAGGTATTAAAATCCATGGAGAAGAAATAAAAACTTTGAGGTTCACCGATGACATCGTAATTCTGTCAGAGACAGCAAAGGACCTGGAAGAGTAGCTGAACGGAATGGACAGTGTCTTGAAAGGAGCATATAAGATAGACATCAACAAAAGCAAAACGAGGATAATGGAATTTTTGTCAAATTAAGTCGGGGGATGCTGAGGGAATTAGATTAGGAAATGAGACACTTAAAGTAGTAGCGGAGTTTTGCTATTTGGGGAGCAAAATAACTCATGATGGTCGAAGTAGAGAAGATATAAAATATAGACTGGCGATGGCAAGGAAATCGTTTCTGACGAAGAGAAATTTGTTAACATCGAGTATAGATTTAAGTGTCAGGAAGTCATTTCTGAAAGTATTTGTACGGAGTGTAGCCATGTATGGAAGGGAAACATGGACGATAAATAGTTTGGACAAGAAGAGAATAGAAGCTTTCGAAATGTGGTGCTACAGAAGAATACTGAAGACTAGATGGGTAGATCACATAACTAATGATGAAGTATTGAATAGAATTGGGGAGAAGAGTAGTTTGTGGCACAACTTGACAAAAGGAAGGAACCGGTTAGTGGGACATGTTCTGAGGCATCAAGGGATCACAAATTTAGCATTGGAGGGCAGCGTGGAGGGTAAAAACCGTAGAGGGAGGCCAAGAGATGAATACACTAAGCAGATTCAGAAGGATGAAGGTTGCTGTATGTACTGGGAGATGAAGAAGCTTGCACAGGATAGAGTAGCATGGAGAGCTGCATCAAACCAGTCTCAGGACTGAAGACGACAACAACAACTACTGTCCAAATTAGGGATTCCACAGTAGAAGCTGACATTAAAAGGAGAGTGCCATTTGTCAAAAAGATTAATAAATTCTGATTTGGTCAACCACTCTTTGCTCTTGAGGGTTCCGGGTGCTTGTGATATAAGCGAAATCTGCAATTATTTCACTCGTGTGTATTAAACAGGGGACAGTTGATACAAATAACAATACATAATGGAAAACAACTCATTCAGATATAATATTAATCAGCTCAGTAGTCCCACAGGTCTCAACCCTAGACCAAACTCCTCTTTATTCCTCTTATTAGTGGTCTCCCAGAAATTCTACCATTAACAATACCTGTATTATTTCTACACAGCAGATGAGGACAACCAATTTGAGAACAGTGAAAGTATATTGTAGATGTTTTTTGATAACAGCCTCCTCCTTAATATGGATACAATAGCTTGTGTGATATTCTGCCTGTGAAAGAACTATACAACACACTATGGAACTAACATCAATCAAAAATTAATATTTCCTGTAAACAGAGCCATTCAGCTTCAATGTGCTTGTAAAAAACTGCATTATGGAATTGCCAAAAGCTGCTGTTAAGCATATTTATTCATGAAGGACCTGTTTTGTTATGATGCAACTTTGGTCAACAGTATGCTGACCACTGCAGTGGTCTGTCGATTTGAAAAATCTGTAAGTAAATAGATACATTATAAGTGACAATGATGATAATTTTATATTTGATCCCAAAGAACTTTTTTAACACGGTGTAATGGTAATCAGTGACTTGAAGATGATCTCTTGGGCGAAACTGGTTGTCAGGAAATAAATACATATTACAGCAGAATTTTGTGGTGCTATGATGCTGTTTTGTAAAGTAAAAATCAAGCTATTGAATATGTGAGTGGCACAATCTTCTTTAGTTCTGTGGCTAGATAAAACACTGGAGTAGAATGTATGTAGAAACAAAATTCTGAGCAAAATAAGCAACCACTGCTATACCTTTAGAATGCTAAATCAGAGTAGTGACTTGGCTATCACATTCCTACTACACTGATATGACAGGTTAATAGCTATACTCACGTGTGACAGTAGTCATATCAGTGCAGTTTTCTGACCAAATTATTTAATGGGATAGATAAAAAAAAATCTACTCACACAGGAAGCAGCGGCAGGACACGCACATAAGGCGGTTGTAATTGGCAAGCTTTTGGAGCCAGTGACTCGTCCTTCAGGCAGAAAGGTTGAAGGGGAAGGAAGAGGGGTGAAGGAAAAAGCGTGGAGAGGTCTAAGAAAAGCGGTAGATTTCAGGAAAGTAACACAGAACTGTGGGTCAGGGGAGGCTTATTGTATGGGATGAGAAGGAAAGACTGATTGTTGGGGACTGCGTCGGGCGAGATTTGAAAACCTGAAAGCTTAAAAGTGGAAGACAGGATATGCAGGCAGAGATTACTGCTTAAACATCATGCATGGGTTAATAAGAATGAAAAGCTAAGAGCATTGTATGTAACAAAAGTGGGAAGGGACGGTGAAAAATGCTAAGTGTATTGTATGTAACAGAGGTGGGAGGGGACATTGAAAAATAGATGGGAAAGACAATGAAAGGTGTAGAAAACTAAAACAGAGTGAAGCAAAGAGTAGTTACAGTGAAGAATTGTTGAGATGGAAGAAATTAACATAAATTAAGTCCAGGTGGGTGGCGAGAACCAAGAACGTGTTGTAGTGCTAGTTCCCACCTGTGGAGTTCCGAGAAACGGGTGTCTGGGGGAAGAATCCAGATGGCATGTGTGGTGAAACAGGCACTGAGGTCAAGTCAGTCAGTGTTGAAAGTCAACACTAAAGTAAGTTTTTGGTTTACTTGTTACATTTCTTTCATTCTATCCTTACAACTATTCTGATTATTGAATAAAAATGCCCCATGATTTTGTACAAAAGTATTGTAAAATAGCCTGTGGATAGATAGTTAAGTGCAAAATGTACTTAATGGTTGTATTTTGATTCTGCATAGTAATTGTCAATTTGATTTGGGAAGAAACCCACTCCCCACCACCACCACCACCACCAGCAGCGCCTGTCTGTGGTGGTGTCGCATTCCATATGGTCCACAGGTGCTGAGTATTTGCTCATCATTGCTCTGAACCAAGAGCTTTCCAATGATCTCATTTTAAGGGAAGGAATGTTGCTTATATCACAATTTACTCTCAGCAGTATATTATATATACTCTCAGCAGAGATTCAGAAGGATGTAGGTTGCAGTATGTACTGGGAGATGAAGAACCTTGCACAGGATAGAGTTGCATGGAGAGCTGCATCAAACCAGTCTCTGGGCTGAAGACCATAACAACACCAACACTCTCAGCAGGAAAATTATGTTTAGTGTGTTTTTGTGCTTTATATGTTTGTGTGTTGTGTTTCTTATGCTGATCATAGTGGTTTTGGGGAGACGAATGGAAACCACATTGGTGGTTGTTTGGTGCTCTAATTCAATCTGGGTCTGATATAGATTTTCCTTACTTCCCTGCCTCATGAGCTAGTGCTTCATGTAATAAGCTATATATGGATCATCAGGGAAAACTACTGTTCCACGTTTGATTTTGAGTTTGGCAAATTATCTTGATCCCTTCTATATTGATTTTATATTATGATTATTTTATGATTATTTTATATTATGATGTTGTTCTTTCATATCCCATATGTTATTAAACATAATAATAATTTTACTCTTATTACTAATGTAATTAGTTTTTTAATAAGATTGTTATTTACTTTTCATTAGTACTGTTATTACAGTAATTCTATATTTTTGACTTTTTTACAGAAAAGAAAGAAGTCATGTGAAACATCAGCTGCAGGAAAAGATGGGGATGACACACACATAAATGCGAGACCTGAGCAATACAAGTCTGTAGAATCAGTGAATTATGATGTTAGTGATGAAGTCCCAACTCAGAGAGCGCCATTGTCTCCACGCATTAAGAGGAGAAACGTTTCCCACCTGGGGCAGCTGGGTAGTTACTCTCAGTTGGATTCAAACCAACCTTCTCACTGGCGTCATCAGTGGACAAGGGACTTCCCCTGCAGAGGCCGCCCTGCCAGGTTGAGAAGCCAGTCCCCTGCAGATAGAGTGAATCGATGGAAAAGAAGTCCGTCACCAGTGGAATCCTGCAGAAAATTGAGAAGCAGAAGCGTGCTACCGATCAGAGATACTCAACGTGTGACATGGAGAAAAAGACGTTCGAAGTCTTGTGACACATACAGAAAACATAAAAGATCACATGAGAGTCGACATCCATCAAAAGAACATTTACTATTCAAAAGAATGGAACCAGTAAGTGAACCATCATCGAACAATAGAGTGGAAAGGCAGTCCAGATCAACCAGAAGGAGATGGTCGAAGCCTGCTAGCATATCTGGAAGGCACAAAACTTCAACTAGCAGTAGAGATAAATCAACACTGCAGATGACTGCCAGCAATTCAGAATCATTGTCAGTAAGAATGGCTGCAAGATGTATACACTGCAGTAGTAGTCACAAATTCCAAAAGGAACGCTCTGTACTTGACAGTGAACTTGCCATTCAGGGAAGGAGCCATGTGAACCAGACACTCTCGAGTAAAACTCAGAATGTGGCAGAAGAACAGTTAACGTACAGAACGCGGCGTTCATTGTCTAGAAGTAGATCGGTATTGAATACGGCACAACAAGAATCTGGGGCTGAGGTAATAGGTACCAAAATAATGCATAGTTTGTTGGGAGTCCAGGAAAACTCAAGTGGTAAAGAACAACCACCTCAAGGGTTCACAGAGCACACAAGGAATCAATCAATGTGTCTAAACACATCTAAAAGAAACAAAAGAACAAGTAAAAAGAAAGAGGCACCAAAAGAGCATGTGACAACCTTAAGAAGTGATTCAGTTATTCAAAATCAGAAATCATTCACTCAGTTGAATAAATTCTGTGAACTTGCACAAGAACAGCCAGCATTTGGAAGCAAGCTCTCAGTGCGAATTAACCGATTAAAAAATACTGAGGATTTTAGGACTAACCAGTTGTCAGGTGAGCAGTCGTCACTCGAGGACAAGTACTTAATAACAGATCACATTTCTGCAAGACTCCAGCATTCAGGCCCAGAAGATGCATTTAGGAAGAAAATACATTCACATAGAAGTCTGGTATCATCAGAGGAACGACCCACATCTTCAAATAAGCAATCTTTATCAGTGAATATGTCTAGAGGACAAAATCATCTGAATAAATTTCAAGAGATAAAAGATCAGTCAACTTTCAGCAGTACAAATTCTTTGCTAACAAAATCTAGTGAGGATGTCCATTTAAGCAAGGACAAAGAATTGTCTTATGATCATGTAGCTGACAGTAGTTGTTTAATGCCAAAAAATAACACTGAAAGGCATACTGAATCAAAAAAGAATCAAGAACTGGCAGGAGGTACCTTAAATTTGAAAAACTTTAAAGGGTTCCCAGAAGAACAAGTTTCAGTAAACGGCAAGCTTTCTCTACCTGCGATCTTATCAGAAAGTTGTGATTTTCCAATAAGCGCGCAAACACTACATCAGCTGTACTCAGCAAGAAAAAGACATTCTGCATCTGTGCTCACACAAGGGACGTCTTCATCACTGAATGAAGTCAAAATGGCACCATATCCTTTGTCAGATAGCAAACGTTTGTCTAGAAAACGAAAACTCTCAAAAGAAGACTGTCAGTCACAACATAAGTCTCTCAACTCCAGGTGCCAATTTATGTCAGCGCCTTGTGTAGCATGTGAAAACCAAGGACATCTTTCCAAAAGGAGAGTACTTGGGAAGGTCAAGCAATCTGCTGAAGCTGTACAGAGCGTCCTCCAGTCAAACAACATGAAAGTGAGCAAAAACAAAGCTCTACATCTCCAAACAGCAACATATAATTCACATCTACAGTTAGGACATTCCTCCACAGGTTGATATTCTTTCCATATTTTTTTTGCATCATACTGTCATAAATGCTATCTAGGTAAATACCATATCATGATTGTTCTGTTTGTGCCAACAGTGAATGGGTCTACTGCATCTAGTGAAACCTCACAGGAAAAAAGTTATTCTAAGATTTCAGGAAGAAATAGTTCCTTATTTAAAGATGCAAATGCAGTATGTGATGTAACAGCATCAGATGCCAGAGCGGTATGTATTTTCCTGTTATTTGATGTAGTATGTGATACTGATTACTCTGTTTGGTATTCTATAGTGTGTTGACCCCCCCTTTAAAAAACTACTTTAGGATGTTGAGGCATGCTGCAAGAGTTCAGGTATGTCAAGCTCTTCTGGTGCAGTAAAAGTCAAGACTCCAGACATATTCTCCTCAGTTACTCATTACAGTAATTATTAGTAACTCTTCTGAAGCAGCAACTCAACAACTTGTGGATAAAACACTATTTAATCTTCACTCATTATATGAACACTCATTCTCGTAGGCTTTTACATTCATTCTCTGTTAACATACAAAGAAGCTTTAATGCCACTGACATTCTTCTCCATTGGACATATGGGTCATCAGTATTCCTTCGAGCAGTGTATGGTGCAGACATCTCTTTGCTCACTTGTGGGTAATGTCAGGGCAGCTCAGCCAACATTGGCCCTGCATGAAGCCTGAAAGGAATACCTCAGATAAACAAACCATAGCAGCAGCAGCATCAACAACAACAACAACGAAGTGTAATCGAAAGAAACTATGATCCCAACTAGGGATAACTGTAATTCTTGAGAAAACTGTATTACCCCTCTTCCCACTAATGCAAAATTCATCATACTCATCCATCTATATGATACTACAGCACATGATTTTTCCCATCAGTCCTTTACATCTCTCATAATTATTACATATAAAATCAGGGAAAATCTCGTATCCTCACAATCGGATTGCAGATACACTCTAGTACATCTCAGGCAAGTCATTTTCTTTACGCTTTATAGTCGCAAACACTACACTTTTAAACACTGGGCCCTCCAAATTTTTGCTGGGGTGTATTCACCCAGCAAAATATTAAAATAGTCCCAATCTCCCAGTGTCCAGGAGGCTTTCCTCAGTTCTAAGAGAATGCTGGAGCTGGCAGTCCCTTCCCAAGTATTCTCAGTTGGCAAACATTGTGCTAGAGAAATGAATTGATTGGAGTTCTTAGTGCTCTACATTGTCCACCTCCAAGGGTATAAAATGCAATAAGAAAACCAGGAATAACTTCACAGAAACTATAGCTAGAAGTCTTATGGTAATATTGTAAGCTATTATCTCAGTTTGTATTTTTTGGTGCTATAGTGTATCTCTGTTACACTTTCACATAAGTTATCAATATTTCACTTGAAATTCAGTAGTGAGAGCATAACCATTAACCATTATACTTTATCACCTGAATATTTGTTTCATTGTCCATTATCAACCATTTTACCTCAAATTGAACCTTGTACAGGTTGTCGTGATCATTTCATCCATCATTCCCAGAGAAGTTTTGGTTAGACAGCTTTCTTCAGATCATTTATGAATGTCTGCAACTAACTTAAAGAATGGTGGATCTTGTAAATCTTGCCGTTAGTCAAGTGAGAAGCACAATGAGAATTGAAATATAGTATAATAATCCTTTACCATCTTGACTGCTACCTGCAACACTAGATTACTGGCATCAGACAGTGTCCTCCTCGTCATTAATATCTGCATTCTGCAAACCACTGAAAAGTGCGTGGCGTGTACTTATTCGCATAAGGAGTGTGGGAAGAACGATTGCTGAAATGCCTCTATGCATGCTATAGTTTACTGATTTTGCCTTTGAAGTTATTAAGTGAGTGATACATAGGGTGTTGTAGCGTATTCCTAGGTTCCTTAATTAATACTTGTTCTACAAGTTTTGTAAGAAAGGTTTTTTTTATCCAGAAGATGGGATATTTTGGCAAGCTGTCTTCAGGCATCCCTGACAACTGACTGTCTTCTTCTGGACACTGCCTTTATATCCCCTTACCCACACCCACAGCCTCCAGCTAGCTGGTTCCAGACGCGTACCTGGCGCAGTGGTGGGGGAAGCATGACATTCCAGCTCAATCCAGTGTCCTCAGCCATGTCGTAGCCAGTGGCAGATGCAGGTCTCTGTCAGTGGGGCAACAATGCATCCATGTCCTCTTCAATTGCCATGATGGGAGTGGATTTCCACATTGACTGCTGCTGTGCTTCGACCTTGATGAAGACTGGGTCCCAGCAAAATTGAAACCCACTGTCTATTTATTAGTTCATCATGTAGTTGGATTTCTACAGCTTCTTTTAGAATACAATCCCAGAATGTGTTGGATTTTTGCAACAACTTGGCGCCATCATAATTCATGGTATGTTCATGGGAAATGCAGAGGTCCACAACAGCACACTGTGTGGGCTGTTCATTGTCTGTTGTGCATTTATGTTCAGTGCATCTCTCCTTTACCATTTAGATAGCATGAACTACATACATTTTCCCGTGCTGACAAGGGATGTGATATACTCCTGGTTTCTGGAGTTGTATGTCATGCTTGACTGATCCCAACAAGGGTTTTCTCTTGGGTGGAGAGCAGAAGACACACTTGACACTATTACTCTGAAGTATTTTTATGCTTTTTGGTGGTGTGTTCCTTACGTTTAGGGTAATCATCACCACGAAAGGCCTCTCTTCATTCATAGCAGGCTGTGTTCTTGGGTTCTTTGGTCTTAAGGCCCATTATATTTGGTGGTTGCTGTAACCATTCATACAGAACATGGCTTGTAGATGCTGCAATTTGGCTGTTAGACTGTCATGGTACAATATGATGTGTGCTCCATGCACTTTTAGGACACCTCATTGTGAGGAGACTTGAAAGTTGGAGGCATGCAATTACAAATCTATATGTGTCAGTTTATGGTAGACACTGTGTCCTAGTGTGCCAGCTGGTTTTCACCTGTCAAACACTTCCAGAAATGGAAGCTGATTATTTTGTTCTGTCTCCAACATGAATCTGATGTTCTGGTCTTTTGAATTCAGGTGTTGCGGGAAGTGTTGTAGGTGATGTTGCCTGTGCAGTCAAATGATGGACACATCATCTACACATCGAAAAAGCATGAGGTTTTGTAGACTTCTGACTCCAGGACTACTTCTCCTTAATCCTCCATAAACGTATTGGCCACCAGAGATGAGAGTGGGCACCTCATTGCTACTCTGTCTCTTTGTTAGTAGTAGTATTTGCTGAATAGAATGTAATTTGATGGAACTGAAACAGCTTTGTCAGTGCTGTTCCGAACTTTGCTTCTGTGAGGCTTAGGGAGTCTCGTAGACGTACTCTTGTAAAAAGAGATACCATGTCAAAGCTCACCATGAGCAGTTGAAAGTTCTGGAGCTGCTAGATGAAATGCAGTGAATTCTATGTTTGGTGCTGTTGTTTGCCCACAAAGCATGTGAGGATCACTGTCATGTGTTTTGAAAATTCATTTATTGGTGCACTGATGTTGCTAACAATTGGGCAAGTGGCATTGCTTCCTTGTGAACCTCAGGTAATCAGGAAAGTCAGGGTGCACAGTTGCTTGAGGATGAAGTCTCTTCACAGTCTTCTTGACTTGGAAAAGCTCAATTGCCTCAGTTGGTAGGATCATTTTCACTTCTCCTTTAGCCATCAACCTCTAACAGGTCATACATTTTTGTTTTGTTTTTACAGTTGATGTGATATCAAGACTGTGCCTTTGTTTGCTGGGAGGATGACTGTGTCGCAATCTTCTCAGAGCCACTTAAGTGTGTTCATCTCTGGGAGATGTTGAATTTCAGTGGAAAAGCCCTAGTAAGAGTAAGACTTATTTCACATGATGTTTCCTGTGCTGCATGTTGTGGAAGTGCAAGAGTAACACTGGGAAAATCTAAAATCACACATTTGTAAGAATCCTTTTGTGTTATAATTGGTGTTTATCTTAAAGTGCTTGCCAGTTCAGTTCCTATGGCATCACTATGACATTCCGCTGTGGGTCAAACCAACCTGTGACCATTTGTGTTACCCTCTTGTTTATACACTCAATGTTAGTCATATTTGGCTTGGACCCCACACAGTTAGAGTGAATTTCTAAGTGGTCTCTTTAGTAGACTGATTTAATTTCATGTGTATTCTGCCAATAAACCAAAGTTTGCCCCTCTGCTTTAGCTATGGCTGAGCTTATAAGATCCTCCCATTTCATATCCCTGCAAAGTCTTGCACCCAGGTGTTTGTATGAGGTGACTGATTCCAGCTTGTTGATACCACCATAGCCATAGGGTTTTATATTCTTTCATTTTGTGAAGTGCAAAATTTTTCGTTTTTGAACTTTTAAAGCAAGTTGCCAATCTTTGCATTCCTTGGAAATCTTATTACAATCTGACTGAATATTTGTGCAGTTTTTTTCCTGGCAGTACATCTCCCCTGAAGTTACTTCTACATCTGTGTGTCTCTCTATTTGGGATAACATGCTGGTTCCTCCATACCATGAAATCCTCGGTCCAGTCATAAATTTTTCTTGATACCCCATATTAGTGTAATTTTGATAATAACTGTGGATGTGGTACTGAGTCATATGTTCTTTAGAAATCTAGAGATACTGCATCCATCTGACTGCCTTGATCCATGGCTTTTAGGATATATTAGAAAAGTGAAAATGGGTTTCTCGAGATCAGTGTTTTCTCGAGGAGTAGGTCATTCTGTTTGAAATACCTCGTTACATTTGTGCTCAGAATATGTTCTAAGGAGAAAAAAATAGACGTCAGGGATATTGCACATAGTTTTGTGGATCACTTCTGCTATGCTGCATGTAGACAGGTGTGATCTGTGCTGTCTTCCAACTACTGTGCACAGTTTTTTGTTCAAACTCAGTCACAAATTCAGTATAGAATTTGATAGAGATTTCATCAGGCACTGGAATTTTGTTCAGTTTTAGTGATTTCAGCTGTTTCTCTATATCACTTTTCTTTGCAATTTCTCGTTGCAGTAGTGTGAGAATTAAACTGAAGCAATACCCCTGGATTTTCATTTTTAAAGTAACATCTGAAAAGTGAGTTCAATGTTTCTGCTTTTGTTTTGCTATCCTCAATTTCAGTACCTGTTCCGTACATGATGTATTATAGTCTCTCCTTATAACTATATTAATTACAGAGACATCAGTATCAACTTCATGTTTTTAAATGAAACTCAGGAAATATTTTTTGCTAGTACCATTGTTCTAAGACTGACAAATTTAACAAGATTTCCCTCTTCAAAATCTGATTAGTAGTTTCAGAGAAATTACAGTATTGTGGTATAACACACATGCAGCCACATGAGAGATCATACATGGAGGAACCCACATTCAGCAGTTTACCCCATTAACAATCCAGTATTAGAATTTATGGTTTATCTGTTTCGAACATTAAGCCATTTAAGGTCATAATTATTTGGAAAATCATGGAGTTATACAGAATTGTTGTGTCACAGGCTGATAGGGCCCTCCAGCTTGACACAACTAAGACAGTCTACTTAGAAAAGTGGAATAGTGGAGGAAAGTTTAATTTTAAATTGATGATAATCACACTTGGCTATGTGTTATTGGACTGAAACACCAACTGGAAGGCAGATCACACGACATGACATAACATGACATCAAAGGATGATTTACTAGTCGGCAGTTCTCCTCTTGTTTCAGTTAGAGCCATTAAAGAAAGCTACATTTCAAAAATTGAATGGATTTGCAGAACAGGGATTCAAGGTGTAAAGATTGTTAAACAATAACTTCGCATCATGAATATAAAGTCAAGATTGCAAAATTATGTCATCAACAGTAACAAAAAGGAAATCACAAAAGTGTTATCATAAACACTTTCTTAAACTTCAGTTATTTCTTCGAATGTTTGAAATGCACACTGTCTACTACAATACACATTTACAGTCATTAGTGCGAGGACATCTTGACAGACTCAAGAGATTCCTTTGATATCATTGCACATGCTGCAACACTGTTATGTTTTAAATACTCCATGGCCATCAGAGCACATGCATAAGCTTCATCTTCAAGTTTGTCCCAGAGAAAAAAGTCCAGTGGCATCTAATCAGGTGAATGTACAGGTCAGCTGATAACACCTTCACAACCTATCCAGTGACTGGGAAAGAACTGGGGGAACTCTTTCCTTGCCACAAATGAGTAATAATCTGGGTACTCATCATGCTAGTATCAAATATATCTACATATTCCAAGTGGTACTTCCTCTAGGAGAGCTGGTAATGTGCGTGTCTTTTACCAGTCAGGGTTCTTCAATGAGGAAGGACCAGTCATATAATCTCCAATAATCCAGCACCAAACATTCACATCACATGGCCTCTGATTTTTTATTTGTTTTGGTCAGTACAGATTCTCAGTAGTCTAGTAATGTACAGTTCTCATATTTAGCTTCCCATGATTTGTAGAGGTAGCTTTATCAGAAAGAGAAGTCTTTAAAGAGAGAATTTATTGTCCTGATGTCACATCGAAATTGAATGAGAGAATTCCACACATCTTCTGTAATTCTGCTTGTTAATCTGCTGCTAAAGTGACACGATACAAATGGAAGCTGTTTGTGTACAAAATCTGAACAATGCTGGAGTGATTTATTCCAGAGGAAGTCTCTCTCTGGAACTAATATGTGGTTTATAAGAGAAAGGTGTCAAAACATCTGTTTCATTCACTCCATTTTTTCAGGTATGTTCCTTATTCCCTAAATTGTATTCCAGTGCCGTTCAAATAAGTTTTTTGCGCATTCACTGAATTACCATTCTTGTTGGACACCATCTGTTCAGGTATCTTTGTGTGTGTGCAGCTCAACTGTTCTCGTAACATTTCTTCTGCATTTTATGAAGAAGAAGTGTATCTAGTGTCTCTTGGTGTGTGAAAGGCAATTATTTTTTCAAACTGCATGGCACTCGACACACATGAATGTCACAGACATAATGAAAGCTGTATTTTGTCCGCCTGTTGAAAATGGATAAAGCCTATGTTCTAAATTTTGTAATTACTTCAAAATAAGCAGTCTGATTTTGAATAGTGAGACATCATTGAATTCATCTCTTTTAGAACTACAATATTAGCAGCAGATATTACATAGTTCTACTTGAGAAAGTGAAGTTGATACGTGTAACTAATATCTCTGTAATTAGTATACCTTCATTTTGTAATAACTTTCACACATTTCATAATGTATGGAAAGTTCTAGTTGGGAATAACAAATTATTTAGGAATAAAGTAGATTACTCACAGAAAGGCAGAAGCGCTGCACTGTCAACAGGTACACAAACAGAAAGTACAAAGCTTTGAGCTTTACTTTGCTAACTAAGAAATTCCTTTCTCAAGCTGTGCGTGCGTGCGTGCGTGTGCGCGTGCCCTCCCATGTTTCTCCTATGGCTTGAGAAAGGAATTTCATCTGAAAGCTAACAAAGCAAAGCTCAGTACCTTTTCTTTGTGTATCTGTCAACGATGCAGCGCTTCTGCCTTTCAGTGAGTCATCTCTCTTATTACTAAACATTTCGTTTCAAACAATGGAAAATCTAGGATGGAATGTAACAATATTACGAAAAGTATAGGCACAACAAAAAGACTTACACAGTATAAACTTTCAGCCAACAAGACCTTTCTTGAAAAAAGACACACACACACACACACACACACACACACAACTGCAGCCTCTGACAGCTGAAGGCACACTGCAAATAGCAGCAGCACTGCATGATGGGAGTGGCAACTAGATGGGGATAAGGAGGAGGCTGGGGTGGGGAGGTGGAGGGGTAGCATGGTAGGTGTGGGGGACAGTGAAGTGCTGCTGGGGAGCATGCAAGGATGAGGTGGAGAGAGGGTAGGACAGCTAGGTGCAGTTGGGAGGTTAGATGGAGGACAGTGGAGTGGTGGTGGTGGCGGTGGGGGGGGGGGGGGGGGGGGGGGTGTAACGGAAAAGGAGAGAAGTAAAAAGACTGGGTGCAATGGTGGAATGAGAGCTGTGTATTGCTGGAATGGGGAACAGGGAAGGGGCTGGATGGGTGTGAAAAACGACTAACGAAGATTGAGGCCAGAAGGTTTACAGGAGTGTAGGGCATGTGGCACAGACTGTAAAGCAGTCGTTGAAATGAAGGCTGTTGTGTTGCGCAGCGTGCTCAGCCACTGGGTGGTCCATTTGTTTCCTGGCCATAGTTTGTCGGTGGCCATTCTTGTGGACAGATAGCATGTAAGTTTTCATGCCCACATAGAATGCAGCACAGTGGTTGCAGGTTAGCTTGTAGATTACATGACTGATTTCATAGGTAGCCCTGCCTTTGATGGCATAGGTGATGTTTGTGACTGGATTGGAGTAGGTGGTGCTGGGAGGACGTATGCGACAGGTCTTGTATCTAGGTCTATTACAGGGATATGAGCCATGAGTAAGGGGTTGCAAGCAGGGATAGATGAGTATATTGTGTAGTTTCGGTGGATGGCGGAATACCACTGTGGGAAGGGTGGGAAGCAGGAAGTTTCTTATTTCAGGGCACAAAGACATACTTGAAACCCTGGCGGAGAATGTAATTCAGTTGCTCCAGTCCTGGGTGGTACTGAGTTAAGAGGCAAAAGGTCCTCTGTGGCCCGACAGTGAGACTTTGGGAGGTTGTGAGAGACTGGAAAGATAAGGTTCAGGAGATTTGTTTTTGTATCAGGATGGGAGGATAATTACGGTCTATGAAGGCTTCAGTGAGCCAGTCTGTATGTTTCAAGTGGGACTGCTCGTCACTGCTGTTACGACGACCAAGGGTGGCTACGTCGTATGGAAGGGACTACTTCTTATGAAACGGGTGGCAGCTGTTGATGTGGAGGTACTGCAGATGTTTTGTAGGCTTGATATTGACAGAGGTACTGATGTATCCATCTTTGGTAATCCTCAAGGAAGGTGGTTTGTTGGGTTGAGTAGGAACAGGTGAAGCAATTGGGGGATAAGTTGTTGAGGTTCTGGAGGAATGTGGATAGGGTGTTCTCACCCTCAATCCAGATTGTCCATAGCCGTACCCCAGATTTGTTCGTAGGTAATGCCTTCAAAGGAGAAATAATTGTAGATGAGGATATAATTGATCATGGAGACTAGAAAGGAGATTGTTGGTTTGGAATCTTTTGGTCACTGGGAAAGGTAGTGTTCGAGGTGGCGTCAATAGTGACAAGCATCTTGTTAGTAAAGAGACAGGAACTGTGGAGAGTCGGTGGAGAGAATGGTTGGTATCTTTTACATGGAGAGTAGGTTCTGGGTCATAGGCTGAAGTTGTTGGTTTATGACAGCAGAGATTCTCTCAGTGGGAGCACAGTAACTGGCCACAATGGGGCATCCAGGGCAGTTGGGTTTATGGACTTTAAGAAGCATGTAGAACGTAGGAGTGTGGGGAATGGTAGGGGTGAGCAGAGTGATGGACTCTGAGGAGAAGTTCTGGGATGGGCCAGAGAATTTGAGGAGAGACTGGAGATCCTGCTGGATTTCTGAAATGGGGTCTGTCTCGAAATATACCGAGGGTCTCACTGAGGCCTTCATTGACTGTAATTATCCTCCCAACCATGTACAAAAATAAATCTCCTGTGCCTTATCTTTCCAGTCTCATACAACATCCCAAAGTCTTGCTGTCGGGCCACAGAGGAGCATTCCCCTTGTAACTCAGCACCACCTAGGACTGGATCAACTGAATTACATTCTCCACCAGGGTTTCGCCTACCTCTCATTGTGCCCTCAAATGAGAAATGCCCTCCCGACAACCTTCCCACTCTTCTGACAGTGGTATTCCGCAATTCGCCAAACCTACACAATATACTTGTCCATCCTACACAAGCCCTGCTTCCAACCCCTTATCTCATGGCTCATATCCCTCCAATAGACCTAGATGCAAGACCTGTCCCATTCATCCTCCCACCACCACTACCACTACCACCACCACCACCACCACCACCACCACCACGTATTCCAGTCCAGTCACAAACATCACCTATCACATCAAAGACAGGGCTACCTATGAAACCAGTCATGTAATCTACAAGCTAAGCTGCAACGACTGTGCTGCATTCTATGTGGGCATGACAGCCAACAACTTGTCTGTCCACAAGAATGGCCACTGACAAACTGGCCCAGAAACAAGTGGAGCTTGCTGAGCACACTGCTGAGCACTACATCCTTCATTTCAGAGACTGCTTCACAGCCTGTGCCATATGGGTCCTTCACACCAACACCAGCTTTTCTTAATTGTGCAGGTGGGAACTCTCCCTGCAATATATCTTATGTTCCCGTAACCCTTTTGGCCTCAATTGTCGTTAGTCATTTTTCACACCCATCCAGCCCAGCCCCTTCCCTGTTCCCATTCCAGCACTACACAGCCCTCATTCCCCCATCGCACCTAGTCTCTCCTTTACCGCCCCCCCCCCCCCCCCCCGTCCTGCACCTCTCCCCTGCCCTTCATCTACCTCCCTACTGCAACTAGCTGTCCTACTCTTTTTCCACCCTGCCCTTGTGCACTCCCCAGCAGCACTTCACTGTCCCGCACCCCTACCACCACACTATCCCAACCTCCTCCTTACCCCCATCCAGTTGCCACTCCCATCATGCACTGCTACAGTTACTCGCAGAGTGGTTTCAGCTGTCAGAGGCTGCAGTCGTCAGTCGTGTTTGTGAGTTGCATTTGCGTTCTTGTGTGTGTGTGTGTGTGTGTGTGTGTGTGTGTGTGTGTGTGTGTGTCATCTATTTTGAACAAAGGCCTCATTGGTCAAAAGCTTATATTGTGACAGTCTATTCATTTTTCACACACTTCATCTCCATGAAAACATAATTACAAATTCTCAAATGGTTCCAAGAATATAAGAGGCAAGTTTAGCTGAATCATTCTGTATCATAAAGAGAAACCTAGAAGACAGTCATTGCTGTTTCTGAAGGTAGTATGTGTAGTTTGTGTAACATTTTTGTTTTTTATTTGCTACCCTTAAATCATACCCAATCATTAAAGTGGAGAGAAATAAATCACAGCAGGTTTCAAAAAGACAGCTAAAATGCATACTCATTGAGTAGATTCTCCCCCCCCCCCCCCCCCAACTACAGCACTACATTAAGTGTTTATAAAGACTCACATAAAGTCCTATGTTGCATCGGCATAATGTGAGAAATAGACTCTTGGTGGCTGTGATGGGATCAGGTTACAAATACCGGAAGAAGCAGTACAAACCCTCAAGAGTGACCAAAGAATTTTTTCGGGCTATGAAAAGACAAGACTCAGCGGTCATGAGAATGTCACCACTCTGCCCTTGCAATCCAGCACACTGATTTGAATAGGTAGAAACAAGTTTCCATTATGCAGGAATAACTAGTGATTCAATCAAATTTGTTCTAGTGCCAGGGCTGGAGTCAAAGCTATAATTATAACACCTCCTGCACAAGATTTGTATGACAATTTCACGACAGAGTTGATTTGCCAGGTATCCACGTCACAAGAACAACACATGCTTTAAGTTCTAACACGGAAAGAAATCAGAGACAGGAAGCCGTTGCAATACCTGAGACATCTACGCAGTAAAGTTGATGCAGGAACTGTACTCAGCATATTGCTATGTATGCTTTGGAGTAGCTGTCTTGTGGCACATGTTAAAGCTATAAGAGTGTCTCAAATGGAAATGCCATCAGGTGCCATCACATATCTGGCTGACAGGATTCAAAAGACAATAATGCTGCCATAAGTCAATGCAGTAGTGGCACCATGCAGCAATGCTCTGTCATCGGCAGTGTCATGCTCATTTTATGATTGCCTGTCATACAAGGTCAATGCTCTGGCTAGACAGATGAGTAAAATGTTGTCTCATTGCAACTCTGGCATGATAGAAGGTGTTACCACAGAAGATCCCAAAGTCATTCCACAACGAATTTGGTCCTGAATGATGCAGAGTAGTCCCCTGCATTATGCTGGTATCACCGGAAGTTTGGAGATCAGGCGTGCAGATGTACATGACCTTGCACCTTCCCAAATGATGGCAGCAGTCAGACATAGGCAAATCATGTTGCTGGATGATATTTCAGTGCCATTAAGTTAGCAATTGAAAGACAGACTGCAAATTTCTTTTGAGTACTGGTTCAGATTTGTGCATTTATACTTGAACTCACATAATTGCATGCATAATTGCCAGCAATGAACTTCATTGCTTTTCTGCCACAAACAATTCATCAACATCAGTGCATGATATGCAATATATCAACCTGCTCCTGCAGTTGCTACATGCCTTCATTTGGAATTTTATGGTTGCTGATTTCACTGAGCCAATAATTGGACTACACTTCCTGATATATTATCAGTTTCTACCTAATGTGACAAATGTGGGGCTTGTCAACAACATCACTGGACTTTTAGACTAGTGGATTCTGACACAGTTCAGCAATGCATAGGGCAAAGCTCACGCAGGAGACAGGAAGTAAATACACCTAGTTACTTGACCATTAGGTGCCCCAAGGCAAGTATATCACAGTACCATACATTATAAGAAAACAACTGATGCACCCCCACCCGCTCCCAATTTCATGTCTTCCTAAGCATTTAGCTCCTATTCGTCTCACTATCACGAGGGCAAAATTTAATATGATGCTCAGGGAAGGTATTATTCACCCTCCTACCAACCTGTATTCATCATCTCTCTATATAGTAACTAAGAAGTGCAGTGTGTGGTACTTGCATGGTGATTATCATGCACTTAATGCAAGGATGATACCAGACAGGCAGAGTCCATGCAAAATACCATGGCCAGTAAAAGTGCAGTCAGCAGGGCACACATGGGGAGAGCGGTAATGGTGAGGATTACGGGCAGGCACTGTAAAATTAACGATTTATTTTCACATGGCTTGTTAACCATTTGTAACTTCCAGAGAAATGTCATGAGTGGCGAATTTTGAGTAAAACCTACACATTTGTCCTGTTGCCGTGTTAAAATTTACTTCTTTTGCCAAAACACAGTCGAGTTTACAAAATGTCACCTCACTAACATGCTGTGCAGCTGTAGTTGCAAGAGAATTTTGAAACAGTGATTTATTAAGATTATTAAGTAAGGAACTGATGAAAAGCTAGGTCAATAGCTGATGAAGAAGCACATCCTTAGTACAAAATAAATGTGTAATGTCTTCAGTTATGGTGTTCGGAAACCCATAGCATTTCTCATTTCACCAGCTATCCATGGCCCTTAAAAATTAAATTCCTTCATTAAAAAAAGTCTTTAGTTAGTAGAATAACACATTAGATAATGAAGTTTTGCATATTAAACATACAGCAAAATACTCTCCTCTCTGGATGCTATCATTTGCAAAATTTCGTTTCAGTATCTCAAATTGTTTATGAAATTGAGGAATGTTGTAGATATTTCATTCTGGTTTTATCGCTGGTGCTTAGCGATCACAAATGAGTGTGCTACATCAGATCAGTTTTCTTAAGATTGGTGATACACTGAGACTTCCACCCTAGTCTAAAGAAAAGTTCGATATGTTGACTAAATTTCATACACAGCAACATATTATGTAATATGCACGAAATGCAAAATCATGGGCAACCCCTATTTTTCATTGCAAACTTTTTCAAATTTCTCGCAGTGTCTTTTTCCATGTAAATATCACAACTTCTATGACCCTTAAAGAAATGATGGTCATTGATTTACAAAGCTATAAGTAATGTAAAAATTCACTATTGATCAGCTGAAAGGCAGCAAATACAGTTGGCCTCCCCTTCTGAACAAACTAACAAACTCATCCCACACTTTGGGCGAAAATCAGTCACTGCGCGGTGGCCACCGTATCCTGTGCGGACTCTACACATGGCACTGCATAAGAGTCTAAAACTATGCTCTCCATGGTGCATTAGTGTTTAGTGTATTACATTGTGAAAAGGTGTTTAAACAAATTCATGTGGTGGATGAAGACATTCTGAAACAGGCATTATCGCTCCATTTGGCTTGGTTTGAGAGTGTCTGTATAACGTTTGGTTTGCGAAGTGGTGCCAAGTCTTGGCAAAGGTCCGTTGACTCTACGTTGCAAGGATTGTCATTCTGTTTTTCATATGTAGATGACAGCCTTGTCTTTTCAGCCACTGCTGAACAGCAATAGCTACACTTAGTGGAAGTTTTCAGATGCTTAGAACAACAGTCTGGTGTTAAATGCTTTCAGCTTTGTTTTTGATAAACCTCAGATTAGCTTCTCAGGCCATCTAATTTTGCCATCAGGGACATTGCCACCACCTGGGAAAGAAGATCCGATGACCAAAAAAAGCCATCAAAGAGCTATGCCATTTCTTGGGAATGCAAAATTTTTACAGGTGCCATCTGCACCGCTCAATCAAATTGTAAGGACTGATGACTGCAGCAATTACTGAATTGAAGACAAAGGGGAATTCAGTGATGTGCTGGACTTTTGTTATGAGCTCTGCTTTTGAGGCAGCGAAGCGAAGCATAGCAAGTGCTGCCCCACTAGTACACTCCACATTGGATACACCTCTGGTGTTGGTAGTTGACACTCGTAGGATGGCAATGCATGTAGCGTTGCAGCAGCAAGTTGATGGTGCTTGTCAACCAATTGTCTTCTTCTCACACAAGCCCTCCACTTCACAACAGAAATGATGATCATGAACTTCTTGCTGTCTATAAACCAGTCAAATACCTATAGTTGTCTGCTGCACTTCAATACAGACAGACCATGGCCGATAGTTTGAGTTGGAGTTATTTGCTCAGCTCAGTAAGTTCTGCTTTTCTTTGCGTCACAGGACAATCAGTTATCACTCAGGAAGCAACAACATGATCAAACATTGGCATTGTGTCGTGGTACAAGTTATACAACTGCCTTACCCGAGGTCTTACTTGGTCTTTGCACGACTTACAAACCAGACTTGAATTCATCGCCAATGGAGCTTGTGTATGACAGACTTCTGTGTCTACAGTTACATCTACGTACATACCCCACAAACCATTTTCTTTGAATAATTTTACACTCACCTCATAATCATTTTCTATTTGTTTTGATTTACTCTGGAAAAAAAATTCACATATTAACCCCTGGTGACTAGAATGTCAGATTTTAATATTGACAGTATAATGTAATTGGATAGGTAAAAAATCTACTCACCAAGTGGCAACAGGAGAACGCACATATACAGGGTAGATTTTCAGTTGACAGACCAGAATAACTCGAAAAATAAGTTTCACATGGAAATATGTGTAGAATCCAAAGTTGATTATTTTCGAGTGGGACATCTGCCAGTGCTAAAATTAGCCTGCCATCCCAGCCCCCTGGGGATGGGGCCGGAGGCAACTTTAAAATTTCAAATGGAAATCCTCAAATTTTTACAGTGCAGTTGCGCTTTATGCGCAGCGTTTCCCTGGCCAGGTACAATCACGGTCCTCTTTTTTTCGAGTTACTAAACCATTTACTGCGGAAGGTAGCATGAACCAGAAAAAAAGAACCCGTGCAGCTACTGTTTGTGGAGAAAACAATCAAGTGGTAGCCCTAGCAGCTGTGACTCATAATCCACATGTGAGCACGAGAGAAATATCAAGGCAGTCAGCAGTTTCACAAATGAGTGTTTGGAAAATCCTGAAGCTCCACGAATGTCATCCAAACCATGTATCCATGCGTCAGGAACTACATGACGATAACTTCCAAAACCGTCTAACATTTTGTCACTGGGCAGTTCAGCGGATGCAAACAAATCAAAACTTTTTTGCCAGAGTACTTTCCTCCCATGAGGCAACATCACAAACCATACCGAAGTTAATCGCCATAACGTGCATTACTGGAGTGAACAGAACCCTCACCGGATTAGAGAAGTCAACCATCAGTGACGTTGGTCAGTTAATGTTTGGTTTGGTATAATTGGCAATAAACTGATTGGTCCATATTTTATCGGCGGTAATTTGAATAGCAACAAATATCAAAACCTACTTGAAAATCAAATGCCAGATCTACTTGAAGACCTGAGCATCAAACTTCGACAAAATGTGTGGTTTCAACATGATGGTTGTCCAGCGCATTATTCATTAGTAGCATGTGATGTACTAGATCAACTTTACCATGGTCGCTGGATAGGAAGGGCAGGTCCTGTGAATTGGCCAGCCAGATCGCATGACCTTACCTCGCCAGATTTTTTTCTGATGGGATTATGTAAAAGATATCGTTTATCAGGAAATGCCTACCACTTGCGAAAAGATGATGCAAAGAATAAGAGATGCTTGCACTGCAATTACACCAGACATGTTATTAAGATGTGTGTAGGGATTTACAGCAAGAGTCAATAAATCCATCGAAGTTGGAGGTCATAACTTTGAACATTTGATTTCATAAAATGGTTAGGTGCAAGGGATTTACAGACAACAAGCAAGCCGAAAGTGGGGGGGACTCACTGGAAACGAGCACCCTGAAATTCATTTACTTGCATGTGTTTGCAAATAATCAACTATAAAACGAAACCAGTTGTTACTTTTCAGGACCAGTAAATCTTAAGTGGGAATACATTCCTCTTTAGTTAGCAAGTGGGTTAGTCTTTTTCTCAGTTAGTCTTTTACTTTGTTTACTCTGTTAATTAATGAGTTCACTCATTAGTAAGTGGGATGTTTGGTTGCTAAGTTAGCTAGTCAGATGATTTGTTTGATAATTAAAAGTTGTGTGGCCTCATGACCATGAAACAAACAAAACTTATCCGTATCTGCGTAAAATATTAATATGTGGGTCAACATTTGTAAAACTCTAATTCCTCTCTCTCAAACCCCATCCTACGGGGAGAGAGGGAGAGTTTTAGTTCTAGCAAATCCAAATTTATGAAGTAAATAAATATTTTTTATTTATCCATAACCATTTTCCACACAAAAATGAGAACATGGATTTTCTCGAATTACAGTGCCAACTACCAAGAATCAAAACAAATGTTTAAGACAAAATGTGTGTAATTTATTATGTAGAATCTGATTCTGCAGTAAAAAATGGGGGTTCCCATTTGAAATTTTGAAGTTGCCTCCCGCACCATCCCCAGTGGGCTAATTTTAGCAACAGCTGAGATCCCCCTCGAAAATAATCAACTTCGGATTCTACACATTTTTTCATGTGAAACTTATTTTTCGAGTTGTTCTGGTGTGTCAACTTAAAATTTGCGCCCTGTATAAAAAAAAGTTTTACTTATGCAAGCTGTTGGCACCAGTGACTGTTTCTTCCGGCAGAAGGGTTGGAGGGGAAAGAAGCGGGCTGCACTGAAAGGAAGTGGAGAAGTTTAGAAGAAGGGGTAGAGTTCAGAAAAGTCACCAAAACCCTGGTCAGGAGTGGCTTACCAGACAGAATGAGAAGGAAAGACATTGTATTGTGATAAATTGATTATTTTTGTTGTTATGTTAGCCCTTGTGGCTACCATTCCTTCTTATATAACCCTCTTCTCAGTTTTTGATGTCGTCTGTCTCTGTTTTTTTTACCTTATCTCTAGTCTGTTTGTTTGTTTATCTGTACAACCCAGTTTACTGAAATTGCTCCTACATCTTTTCTAGTACTGATTTCCATGTATGTAGACATGCCCATTGTTATTTATTAATTTGCACATAACAATTCTGTTGTTATTTAGGAATTTGTTTACGGTTCACTACACTGCAGGGCCTTCTACTGATCATCTTTCACTGATTTATTTGGTAATTTGATAGCTATATTTTTCCCACCCTCCACTTACCTTGTTTATAAATAATTCTTTCATGTTCTTGTGCATTTGTTTTTCGTTGAATAGCTCTGATCGACTTTTACTGCCATTACTTCATTCACCAAGCAAAGTAGTTTACATTTTCTTCTCAGACTTTCTCTTTCTGTTTTCCCCATTTTAAAAATTTTGTCTCTTTTCACATCTTTCCCTATCAATTTTTCCTTTTCCAATTGTTGTTTGTGTCATATAGCCCACTTTTCTGATGAGAACTTCTCGCCTACTCATCACCTCTTGCTAACCGTTGTCCAGTCTCTTGATGTTCATAGGAATATTTCTGATTTTTCAGTTTTCCTTGCTTTTCTTCCTTTTTCTATGTTTTTCCACCCTCTGCTTCTCTTTTTTTGCCACTCGCACCATTTCTAACACTCCAAACAGTCATTTCTTGCCATGAAGAATCCCATCACATTTTACATCCATTCTTTTCGAAAACATGCGACTGAGGTCCCATATTCCGTTTCTTGAAACCTGCTTGTCTCTTGGAGTTACTCCCAAGGGCCTAATATTGAAAGTCCCTGTTTCTGGATGTAATCCTACTTTACATCAGGCTCGTCTACAGTTTCAAATACAGCAATCTTTTCACTTACTTGGCTAATTTGTGAGTTACATGCCTCATCTGCCAATTTCCACTCCACCAGACTTCTCTCCTCCTACAAAATTCTGCTGTTGTCATCTGCTCCTCATGTTTTCTTGGATGGTGTCATTGCCAAGACAACTTCAGGCTGCAACAACATGCCAGACTTTACCTCAAAAAGCTGTGCCACTTTCTCCTAAACTACCTCAACAATGGTGTTTCCCATCTTGTCCCTCTGCAGCTCCCTAAACAGGCACACCATCAACCACTACTTTTCTCTTGCAAAGCCGGCCCTAGCCAACCTCCTTAACATCCCACAGACTTTGCCACTGCTTCCTGGGACAATAATTAATCATAATCACAAGAACCAGTCACAACAGTAGGGTGTTCTCAACTTCTCGTCTCAAGCACTCTCCTCTCCTGTATCATCCATGGGTCTCACTTTGTCCTAAACCTGCATTTAATCATGCTGCTTTGGAGAAGGACCTACATTCCTTCACACTTAATGTTAACTGGAAATACCACTTTGCTACCCAACCCCAAAACCTCTCCAACAGCAAACCTGACATTGAACATTGTCTTCAACAGTTCTGTCCACGATCCCAACTTTGATCCACCATCGCTACCTCAGAATCATTCCTTACAAGCCTTCCAAGTATTTCTCATACCCTGCATTGCTTTACAATCCTTCGTCAGGTCCAAACAACATGACACCAACCTGTCCTCTGCGGAACTGCAGGCTCTGTGTCCCCTAAAAGCTGATGACTTCATCATTATCCTCCCAACAGACAAAGGAGCTACCATTGTGGTACTTCACTGAGAGTATGACTGGCTGAGAATGTTGGTGAAAGCCTTCTCCAGCTGTCTGACACCACTGTATACAGCATCTACCATCAAGATTCCATCCCAATGATTCAAATTGATCTACAGTCCCTCCTCAGAACCTCAGGCACCTCAGTCCATAGAACTTCTTATCCCACCCAAACCATGTGCCCCACCTTTTACCTTCTTCCTAAGATCCACAAAACCAAATCATCCTGGCCATCCTGTAGTTGCTGGCTTCAAAGCATCCACCGAACATATATCTTTTTTAATTGATTAACATCTCCAAACCATATCACAAAGACTTCCCTCCTGTATTAGAGACACCAACCGTTTTATAGATCATCTGAAATCTGTGCCCTTCTCCTCCCACCACACACCTTGCTTGTCACCATTGATGCAACCTCCCTCTATGCTAATATCCCCCACGTAAATGGTCTGTCCACTGCTGACCCTTTCCTGTCAGTCAGTGCCCATCTGATTCCAAACCTATGACATCCTTCCTGCTCACCTTAATCAACTTTATACTTACCAACTGACTTATTCTTAATAAACTATTACATTTATCATGAGTGAAAAGTGCTTGACTTGCCGTAGGATTGTTAGGTCGGGGCTTTGGTGTGATGGTGCTGTAGTTTTTTCCATGTGGGTGACTGTAGTGGAATGGGAATAGGGGAAGTAAATGAGACTCATCTGTGGTTTTGTAGGATTTGTAGTAGAGATAGGAAGATACTAGAACAGGAGGGGAAAATTGCCGCCCTTCAGGCTGAGTTAGACAAGGCCAGGGGAGATCTTGGCAGGTTAAGGAGGGAGAAGGGTAAAGAGAGGTGGGAAGTGGCAACAGGCAACAGGAGGAACAGGCCTAGAACCTTGTCTGACAGCTTTATGGTGAATGTGGAAAATAGATTTGACCTGTTGCTTCAGTTAGAAGCTGGTGAGCCTCAAGCAGTTGCAGGTGTAGACAGGGCACAACAAACTTTCAGCAGCATATTGAAAAGTAAGAATGTTGGGAAATAAGTAAAGAGAAAGAAAGTGTTGTTGTTAGGTAGTTCCCATGGAAGAGGTGTTGGCCAACTTTTGCAGGATGAACTACGGTCAGAATACCAGGTCACCAATTTTTTTAAACCTAGTGCTGCTCTGGAGCAGGTGACAGAGGATTTAGGATCACTTTGCAAAGATTTCACTAAGGAAAACACCGTGGTTATAGTGGGTGGGACAGTTAACAGTATTGACAGAGACCCTGGGTGCAGAATAGAGTGTGACCTGGCAAAGATTGCATCAGCATCGAAGCATACTAGTGTTGAGTTTGTATCTGTTCTTGGGTGCCATGACCGACCTCATTTGAACTCTTCTGTCAAGAGAGTTAATTTGGAGCTGGAACGGCTGCTTATGTCGGGTGCAGGGTCACACATTGGTGTGGTTCCTGTTGATTCTTTCAATAGGTGGGATTATACCAGGCATGGTCTCCACCTCAACAGGAAAGGGAAGGGTAAATTGGCTGGGAAAATAGCAGGAAAGTTAAAAGGGAGAGGTACTGTCATGAGTGGTAAAATACCAGTGGTTATAGGGTTCAGAAAAGATCCCTTCATAGGGTAGGGAAGACAGAAAGAAACCAAATTTTAAGAGAGGTTAAGACTGAGATGAACCTTCAGTTTGAGAAAGAAACCAAAAAATATAATTCTAGCTTATTACATCGGCATAAACATCTATTGGTTAAGAATTTTAAACAGTCAGCAGATATTTAAACTCTACCCAATTTTAACTCAGTCAATGTGAAATGTCGGCTATCTTTATTGCATCAAAATATTCGAGGACTGAGAAACAAAATTAATGAACTAACTATCTGCATAGATGAATTAGAGTCTTCAAACCCAGCTGACATAATCTACCTCTCTGAACATCATGTGACCACCGGTATAGATATTTTAAGTGTTACAGGGTTTAGGTTAACATCTCACTTTTGTAGATCAGAAATGGAGAAAGGAGGAGTTGCCACATTCATCAGGAACTGTCATAAATTTAAGAACATAGACATTCATAAATTTTGCCTAGAACAGCATATGGAAGCATGTGCAACAGAAGTAGAATTTCACAAAAAATCGTTCATAATATTAAGTGTATCTCGAGCACCTGCAGGTAACTTCAATCTGTTCATAAACCACCTTCAAGCTGCACTGGACCATTTAACAACCAAAAACAAAGAAATAGTGGTTGCTGGTGATTTCAATGAAGATTTCCTTAAAGACTCCCCCAATAAGAACTTATTTGAGTTGGTAACACTATCATTCAACTTAATTCCCACTGTAAAGTTCCCCACTAGGGTAGCCAATAGCTCACATACAGCCATTCATAATATCTTTCTAGAAAAAAACCAATGAACAAAATTATATTACAAAACCAATAGTCAATAGCCTCTCAGACCATAAGATACAGTTCCTTCTGTTAAATGTTAATACTGAACAGGATATAAAATCTGTTAAATCTGAGCTCAAGAGGGTAATCAATAAGCCAAAAATTGATTATTTTAGGACACTCCTAGGAGACATTCACTGGACTGATGTTTACAGTGCTCATGGCATGAATGAAAAATATAACACTTTTGCTAATAAAGTGCTTACCTTATTTGAACACTGTTTTCCCCCAAAAACTTACCAAGGTTAGAGCAAAGTTTACAAAGAAGCCATGGATTACTCAAGGAATAGGGGTATCTTGTAAAACAAAAAGAAAACTGTATCTGTCAATCCAAAACAGTTCCGATGTTGATGCTATAGCACATTACAAGAAATACTGCAAAATATTAAAGACTATAATACGGACTTCAAAGCAAATATATTGCAAGGAAAAGATAGTCATATCAGATAACAAAATAAAGACAATATGGGATACAGTGAAGGAGAAGACGGGTAGAACCAGACATGAAGAGGGACAAATAGCATTAAAGGTAAATGATACATTGGTGACAGATGTGTGTAGTGTTGCAGAACTTTTTAACAAACATTTTATAACTGTTACTGAAAAGAGGAGGTTGTCAGGTTCTGTAGATGCTGCTATGGAATACCTCAGGCCAGACATTTCAAGTAACTTCCATAATATGAATTTGACCCTAACTACCCCAGCAGAAATAATGTCCATCATAAAATCTTTAAAATCAAAAACATATAATGGGTATGATGAAATATGTTAATTAAAGAATGTGATTCTGAGCTAAGTAACATATTAAGCTATCTGTGTAACCAGTTGCTTATCAGTGGAATATCTCCTCAATGGTAGAAATATGCTGAAGTTAAGCCACTGTTTAAGAAGGGAGATAAAGAAATAGCATCAAATTTCCATCCAACTTCACTTTTGCCAGCATTCTCAAGAATTTTAGAAAAAGTAATGTACAATTGGCTTTATAACCATCTTATCTCAAATAACATACTGTCAAAGTCGCAGTTCGGATTTGTAAAGGATTCTGATATTGAGAAAGCTATCTACACTTACAGTGAAAATCTGCTCAATTCATTAGACAAAAAATTGCAGGCAACTGGTATATTTCATGATCTGTCAAAGGCATTTGACTGTGTAAATCACAATATCCTTTTAAATAAATTATAATATTATAGTGTAACAGGAAATGCTGCAAAATGGTTCAAATCTTATCTCTCTGGCAGGAAACAAAGGGTGTTATTAAGAAAGAGACATGTATCAAGCTATCAGGCATCATCCAACTGGGAACTAATTACATATGGGATCCCACAAGGTTCCATTTTGGGCCCTTACTTTTTCTTGTGTATATCAATGACCTTTCATCAGTTACATTACCAGATGCCAAGTTCGTTTTGTTTGCCGATGATACAAACATTGCAATAAATAGCAAATCAAGTGTAGTCTTAGAAAGATCGGCTGATAAAATGTTTGTGGACATTAATCTCTGGTTCCTAGCCAATTCTTTGTCACTAAACTTTGAAAAAAAAAAAAAACACTCCATGCAGTTCAGAACTTGTAAGGGGTGTCCCAAGAGAATATGCCTAACATACGATGACAAGTAGATAGAAGAAGTGGACAGTGTTAAATTCTTGGGGTTACAGCTTGATAATAAATTCAACTGGGAGGAGCAGACCACAGAACTGCTGAAGCGTCTTAACAAATTTCTATTTGTAATGCGAATTGTCAGACATAGGGGATATAAAACTGAAAAAGCTGGCGTACTATGCTTACTTTCATTCCATAAAGTCATTTGGGATTATTTTTTGGGGTAATTCATCAAGCCAAGCTAAAGTTTTCTGGGCACAAAAACGTGCAGTAAGAGTTATATGTGGTGTGAACTCAAGAACATCCTACAGAAGCCTGTTCAGGGAACTAGGGATACTAACTACTGCTTCCCAATATATTTATTCGTTAATGAAATTTGTCATTAAAAATATATCACTTTTGCAAAGCCACAGCTCAATTCATGGAATCAATATTACAAATAAGAATAATCTGCACTAGGATTTAAAGTCACTTAGTCTTGTACAAAAAGGTGTGCATTATTCAGGAACACACATTTTCATTAACTTGCCAGCAGCCATAAAAAGCTCAACAACCAAGGAAATTCAGTTTAAGAGAAGCCTAAAGGATTTATTGGTGGCCAACTCCTTCTACTCCATTGATGAATTTCTCAGTAGAACCAACTGATTTGTGCGTGGGTGCGTACGTGCGTGCATGCGTGCGCGCGCGCGTGTGTGTGTGTGTGTGTGTGTGTGTGTGTGTGTGTGTGTGTGTAAGTACAATCTAACTGGTGCACCATTTCAGTGCAGTAATGTGTTCATTGTGAATAAGTATTATAGTAGTTCTATTACATGTTTATTATCTTATAAATAAAAAAAACTTCATTTATTTTAAATTCAGTGCATTAGTGTTTGTAAAATGATTCTTTCATATTGTATTCATTAAAAAAAATGACGATCATTCCATTTGGGACCTGTGGAAGGTACATTAGCTTATTTCTTTCAGTTGTAAATATTTGTCATGTATTACTGTTTTTCTGACATGTTCTACATCCTGGAGGAACTCCTCAGTATGGATCAGTTGGAATGAAAGTAAATCTAATCTAATGTAAGAAGCTTTTCTGTCTTCAGGAAATTTGTTATATTTGAACTAAGAATGTGTTAAAGAACTCTGCAGCAAACTAATGCTAAGGATATTGGTTTGTAATTTTGCAGGTCTTTTCTTTTACCTTTCTTACATACAGGAGTCATCTGCACTTTTTTCAATTGCATGGAACTTTGCACTGGCTGAGAGATTTTTGATACATGTGAGCTAAGTTAGAGTGCTGTAGAGTACTCCCTGTAAAACAGAATTGAGACTCCATCTGTACATGGTGACTTACATGTTTTCTACTCTTTCAGTTTCTTCTGCCTCTTTGTATGTCCTCCATTTGGGAGCATGTGCAACAGTCAAATGACGGTACATTTGTACAATCCTCCCACTTGACAGATTTTGTAAACATAAAATTTAAAACTTTAGTTTTCCTTTTGTTGTCTTCTATTGCCACCACAGACTGTTCGATGAGTGACTGGATAGAAGCCTTTGACCCACTTTGTGATTTTACATATGACCAGAATTTTCTCAAGTTCTCGGCAAGATCTTTTGCTAAGATATGATGTTGGAAGTTGTAGTATCCTTTGTGCATTCACCTTCTTATGGATGCACAAATTTCTTCTAACTTTTGCCTGTCAACATTTATGCATTATATTTTGAATTGAGAATGCAACAATCTCTGTTTCCTCAGCGTTTTCTGAATTCGATTATCAAGCCATAATGGGTCTTATCCATATGTAATCCACTTTCTTGGCACATAGTCACTGTAAACTTTGCCCATTATTCTTCCACATCAATCATATTGGAACTAAATGATGTGCATTCATTGCCTATGTGTAATGCTAAAAATGCTTATCTACTTTTTCTACCATAAATACTCTCATAGCCATCTTCATAGATTTATTAACTAGAGTAACAGCTGTCACTGTGGTGACAACATGATCACTAATCAATGTCTCTATACTATCATTGCTGATATGGCCATGCCTGTTTGCACTACAAGGTCTGAAATATTTCCAGTGTGTGAGCTGTTGAACGTGTTGTTCAAGGCTTTGTACAGAAAATGTGTTTAAATTACTTCATAAGACTGTTTGTCTGTTCCACCTGCAGTCAATCCATAGATGTCCCAGTCTATACTCAGTAGATTAATGTCTCTTCCAACTAATATTGCATGATCTGAGTATTTCTGTACTACATAGTGTAGTCTTCCCTTGAGTGATTATACAACTCTTATGAGCCGGCCGAAGTGGCCGTGCGGTTAAAGGCGCTGCAGTCTGGAACCGCAAGACCGCTACGGTCGCAGGTTCGAATCCTGCCTCGGGCATGGATGTTTGTGATGTCCTTAGGTTAGTTAGGTTTAACTAGTTCTAAGTTCTAGGGGACTAATGACCTCAGCAGTTGAGTCCCATAGTGCTCAGAGCCATTTGAACCATTTGAACAACTCTTATGCTGGGATCAAGCGGCCAGTAAAAATATCTGATAATTAACTAGAGCACTTTGATTGGTTGGGAATTCATCAATCTGAGCCATGTACAGCTACCTGATCATGGCCAGCCAGACTTCATTTATCACCTGATGGAACATATTGCTCGCATTCACCTCATCAAGTGTTGAGACATGGAATGACACCTACATCTACATCTACATTTATACTCCACAAGCCACCCAACGGTGTGTGGCGGAGGGCACTTTACGTGCCAGTGTCATTACCTCCCTTTACTGTTCCAGTCGAGTATGGTTCGCGGGAAGAACGACTGCCGGAAAGTCTCCGGGTGTGCTCGAATCTCTCTGATTTTACATTCATGATCTCCTCGGGAGATATAAGTAGGAGGAAGCAATACATTCGATACCTCATCCAGAAACGCACCCTCTCGAAACCTGGCCAGCAAGCTACACCGCGATGCAGAGCGCCTCTCTTGCAGAGTCTGCCACTTGAGCTTGCTAAACATCTCCGTAACGCTAAAATGCTTACCAAATAACCCTGTGACGAAACGCACCGCTCTACTTTGGATCTTCTCCATCTCCTCCATCAACCTGACCTGTTACAGATCCCACACTGATGACCAATACTCAAGTATAGGTTGAACGAGTGTTTTGTAAGCCACCTCCTTTGTTGATGGCCTACATTTTCTGGGGACTCTCCCAATGAATCTCAACCTGGCACCCGCCTTACCAACAATTAGTTTTATATGATCGTTCCACTTCAAATTGTTTCGTATGCATACTCCCAGATATTGTACAGAAGTAACTGCTACCAGTGTGTGTCATGACTTGCAAAGATGCTCGCTTCTCATGTTACATACAGACAGTGTCAAATCATTTCTACAGCCTCTATATACAGGCCCACACGTCAAAGAGAAGCATGTGTTCTGGGTATAATATTAAATCATAAAGCTACTACATTCTTGATCAACAGAGTTAAACTTGCATACATATTTCCAGAAGAGCTGCCTACACTTGTACCGCAAAACCAGCCTTGGCCCTACGCGCAAGTACAACCACATAAAGCAGTTTCGCTGCGTGAATGAAGAACATGTCCCAGATGTTGAGTGCTCTTTCCTACATGATTTTTGGATGACATTCCCCATCTCGCTAGGGGGCTGACGTAGCAGTCAGGATTGTTGCCTACCGTATTCTTGTTTCGTAGTGTCCAAGTGCTCACGCAACAGCTACCAGCTGTGCTCTTGTTCGGCATTAGCAGTTGGTTTCTCTCTCCCCTCTCTGCCCTCTCCCCCCACATCTCCCCCCCCACATCTCCCCCCCACATCTCCCCCCCACATCTCCCCCCCACATCTCCCCCCCACATCTCCCCCCCACATCTCCCCCCCACATCTCCCCCCCACATCTCCCCCCACATCTCCCCCCCACCTCTCCCCCCCCCACCTCTCCCCCCACCTCTACCCCCACCTCTCCCCCCCACCTCTCCCCCCACCTCTCCCCCCCACCTCTCCCCCCCACCTCTCCCACCACCTCTCCCCCCCACCACCTCTCCCCCCCACCACCTCTCCCCCCACCACCTCTCCCCCCACCACCACCTCTCCCCCCCCCACCACCTCTCCCCCCCACCACCTCTCCCCCCCACCACCTCTCCCCCCACCACCTCTCCCCCCCACCACCTCTCCCCCCCACCACCTCTCCCCCCCACCACCTCTCCCCCCCACCACCTCTCCCCCCCACCACCTCTCCCCCCCCACCACCTCTCCCCCCCACCACCTCTCCCCCCCACCACCTCTCCCCCCCCACCACCTCTCCCCCCCCACCTCTCCCCCCCCCCCCCCCACCTCTCCCCCCACCACCTCTCCCCCCCCACCACCACATCTCCCCCCCCCCCCACCACCACATCTCCCCCCCCACCACCTCCCCCCCACCACCTCTACCCCCCCACCACCTCTACCCCCCACCACCTCTACCCCCCACCACCTCTCCCCCCCCCACCACCTCTACACCCCCCCCCCACCACCACCTCTACACCCCCCACCACCACCTCTACCCCCCCCCCCCCACCACATCTCCCCCCCCCCCCCCACCACCTCTACCCCCCACCACATCTTCCCCCCACCACCACCTCTCCCACCCCACCACCTCTCTCACCCCCCACCTCTCTCCCCCCACCACCTCTCCCCCCCACCACCTCCCCCCCACCACCTCTTTCCCCCCCACCTCTCCCCCCCCCACCACCACCTCTCCCCACCACCACCACCTCTCCCCCCCACCACCACCTCTCCCCCGCACCACCACCTCTCCCCCGCACCACCACCTCTCCCCCCACCACCACCTCTCCCCACCACCACCACCACCACCTCTCCCCACCACCACCACCACCTCTCCCCACCACCAGCACCACCTCTCCCCCCCACCAGCACCACCTCTCCCCCCCACCACCACCACCTCTCCCCCCCACCACCACCACCTCTCCCCCCCACCACCACCACCACCACCTCTCCCCCCCCCACCACCACCACCACCACCTCTCCCCCCCACCACCACCACCACCTCTCCCCCCCCCACCACCACCACCACCACCACCTCTCCCCCCCCCCCCCCCCCCCCACCACCACCACCACCTCTCCCCCCCCCCACCACCACCACCACCACCACCACCACCTCTCCCCCCCACCACCACCACCACCACCTCTCCCCCCCACCACCACCACCACCTCTCCCCCCCACCACCACCACCACCTCTCCCCCCCACCACCACCACCTCTCCCCCCCACCACCACCACCTCTCCCCACCACCACATCTCCCCCCACCACCACATCTCAACCCCCACCACCACCACCACATCTCCCCACCCCCCCACCACATCTCCCCACCCCTCCACCACATCTCCCCCCCACCACTCCCTGCCCCCCAGCCCCACCTCTCCCTCCCCCCATACCCATCTCTCCCTCCCCCAACGCCCACATCTCCCCCCACCTCTCCCCCCACACACACACCTCTCTCTCCCCCCCCCACACACACCTCTCCCTCCCCCCCCCCCCACATCTACACCTCTCCCTCCCCCCCCCCCACATCCACATCTCTCCCTCCCCCCCCACACCCACACCCACATCCACATCTCTCCCCTTCCCCCCCCCCCCACATCTACCTCTCCTCCCCCCCACACCCACTTCTCCCTCCCCCCCCCACATCTACCTCTCCTCGCCCCCCACACCCACTTCTCCCTCCCCCCTCCTCTCCCCCCTCTCCTGCCAATGCCCTCACCTCAAAACTCTCCATAAACATGTTGGCAACCACAGGGGACAGTGGGGTGCCCATAGGTACACCTTCAGTTTGCTCGTAATATTGGTTTTTGTACACAAAATACGTGGATGTCAGAGTATGATTGAACAGGACCAACAGGGCACCGCCACATTTCTCTGCAGTCAGTTCTAGTGAGTCCTTCAGTGGGACCCTGGTGAACCGCGATACCACATCAAAACTAACCATGATGTCCGAATCTGTGATGTGCAGTTGCTTGAGGCGTTGCAGGAAATCTTCTAACTTGTGGATGTGATGAATACATTTCCCCACATATGGAGACAAGTGCCCCAATATTACTGACAATAGGACGTAGGGGCACGCCCTCCTTGTGTATTTTAGGCAGACCATACAGTCTAGGTGGCACTGGCGCTTTTTCCCGTAGTTGTCTGATGATCTTATCGGGTATCCCTGTTTCCTTCAAGAGAGCATTAGTCTTCTTGGCCACCTTGTCCGTGGGGTCACACTCCAGAATTCTGTATGCAGAGTCCTCCAGAAGTTGGCGTACTTTCTTATCATAATCCACCCGCTGCAAGATGACAGTGGAGTTCCCTTTGTCTGCTGGCAGTACCACAATGCTGTTGTCTTCCCGTAGTTTCTTGAGTGCAAGCCTCTCCTCGGTTGTGATGTTCGATTTCGGCGGCCTGGCCTTGGTGAGGGCCCTGGAGGTCTCTCGGCGGACTTCCTCTGCCACATTAGGTGGAAGGGTGGCTGCAACTTGATCTACTGCACTGACGAAACCTGAAATGGGTACGTTTCTAGGGGTCGTAGCAAAGTTGAGACCCTTGCTGAGTACCTTTAAGGTTGTATCATCAAACTGTATGCCACTCAGATTCGTCACAGTGCTTGTCTCTTCCATCTGCTGTGCTTTCTTACTCATGCGGTCAAACTTTGCAGATTGGCAAGATGAGGCATTCCTTCTAGCACACTCAGCTAAAGACCAGGAGGCACGGTCTACCCAATCCCAATCTTCTCTTGTTAAGGAGGCTGCCATGTACAGATGAATGTGTAACAGCACCCTGGCTACATCATCTAACCTGTGGCGCATATCTCGAATCCTCTCTCTCACCAGTGCCATGCTGGCTCTGAGTTTTATCTTGTTCGCCGCTCTGGAGTTGATGTGATGATTAATTCTGGCAAATACTGGTACCACTTCTCCGTCTCGACACCTCAGCAAAAAACTGAGAGAACTCAGCATCTTCCCTTTCTTCTGCGGTAACTTGTCCAGCTTCTTGATATTCTGACACATCTTCTCCCCGTAGAGACTTTTGATGTAACTCTTCAGGCTTTCCCGGCGATCTAATGACATCTTGGGTTGTCGGGTGTTCTGCCGGATATCAGCGTCGTACTTGCACGATATTTCGCTCACATAGCTCGTGACCTTCATCAGGTGCGACCTGAGACTGCTCCTCTAGTTGACCTCGTCCAGTCTTTATCCCTATGGCCTTCCCCCTCCACCAACGGCTGCAGGCGCTTCCTCTGTGGTCCGCGCCCGTTCCCTGCGACCTGCTGGAACGTTGCTGCTCCGTTTTCCGTCCGCTGCGGTTCTAGGTGTTCCCTCTGCGGTCCGCGCCCACCAAACCCGCTCCCGGGGGTTTCATCTACAGTCTGGGGTACCAAGCGTTCCCCCTGCGGTCCGTGCCCGCTCACCACGAGCTGTTGGAGCGTTGCCGCTCGGTTTTTTGTCTGCTGTGGCTCTGGATGTTCCCTCTGCAGTCCGCGCCCACCAGTCCCACTTCTGGGTGTTCCATCTTTGGTCTGGTGCGCCTGGCAGTCCGCCAGGGGCTCGTTTTCCATCTCCATGTCTCTGGTTCTTCTGTTTGTGTAGTATTGCAGCTGGCCCCTTTGCTCCTTTAACAATTCCAGAGCTGGATCCCAGGCTCTGCTTAGCTGGTACCCTGTGTCACGGTTCATAAGATCGTCAGCAATTTTAATTTCTATCGATTCTCTTATAACACTGTCCCAAAATCTGGGTGTTTGTGCTAGAATCTTGGTATCCTCAAACTTCATGGCATGATCTAGTTCTAGACAGTGTTCAGCAATGGCTGACTTAGTCACCTGTCTTAATCTAGTGTGCCTCTGATGTTCTTTGCACCTGATCTCCACAGTTCTTGTCGTCTGGACAATGTGGGACATGCCACATTGACAAGGTATATTGTAAATCCCTGGTTTTCGTAACCCCAGGTCGTCTTTGACACTCCCCAGCAGTCCCCCGATCTTGTTGGATGGACAGAAAACACACTTGATATTGTGTTTACGGAGGATCCTACTGATTCTGGCAGAAATAGAGCCAGCATAGGGCAGATATGCCACCTTCTTCAGGAACCTGTGGTATAGTGGCTGGTTGGAGTGCCCTCTCAATCTGTTGAGTTGGAGACAGGCAGTTTTTTTTATAAACTGTTAAACATTGTAGCAAGCACACCTCGTGCACACCTGACCGCTACCACCAGCATCTCTGACTGGAATGTGAGTCACGTAAATAACAATCTGTAATGGTATGGGTAAGGGGGAGGGATAACAGACTACAGGTGGGGGCAAGAGCGCTGTCTCACAGGTTATGCAAAAACTTGATGGAAGCGGAAGCTTGAGGAGACTGCCAGGTGCAGCATTGGGAAAGCACATCTGGGAATTTAAACAGTTATGCAATAGTAGTCTGGCTAGACTGGCCAGAGATAGCAGTCGTGTGTACATGCAGTGTGCATGCTTGTGGAAATGTGTGTGTGTTTCCTTTACTGAAGAGGCTCTGACTGAAAGCTGTAATTTATAACAGTCTGCAGCTCGATGTGTCATCTTTATGATCAGTTGCAATCTATCGGTTTCCTAATATTGTTGTTTATTTAAAGTAGTTGAGTCTAGAAAACCCTCTAATTACTTGCACTATGACTGTCAATTGGCTTTCAAACTTCATTGTCTTGAAATAGCGCATTACTGGATATCAACAAATTTGTGTGTTGGTCAATCAGTACGCTCTGAAACAAGTACAGACTCTGCAAATAATGGTTACCAGTCATGTTTTCATAACCGTCATAACTCTGAATTTTTACTGCTAGTGACTGTTACACTGTCAGTATTTGGAGCCCAAATGTGACCAGATCCTCTGTTATGTTTCAGCATTCAAAGAGTTATTGTACATGATAATCAGTAACATGTAGATTCTCTGTTGGCAGGTGCACCGTCTTTTCTTTTACTAGTGTTGCAACATTTTGGTATTACCTTGTATTGGTTTAGGTGTTTTTGTTTGTCTTCCACTACCTCCAGTTGTTGTTCTGATAAGTAGAGTGTCTACCATTTGAATTATCCTTTCGTTATCCTGCATTAAGGTTACAAGTTAATCCTTTTTATTTAAAACGCCCTCTGCTGCCTGTGAGGTCTGCTTGAAACACAAGCCTCTCCATCGCACCTCTTTTGCTACTCTGGCCCAGTCTCCTCCCTTGCAGATGCTTTCTTCCACCCACATTAGGCACTTGTCCATTGACCTCTCCCTTCTACTACTTGTAGAGGGGAGTGGTACATAATTTTGAATATGGACCCATGCCCCCCCCCCCCCCCCCCAAGGGGCTCATGGTTCCATCATGAGTTCGTGTGCGGGGCCCCAAGCTAATGCAGCCAATGCTTCCTTCTCTGGCTGCATTTTTATCACCCTGTCCTTCCTCCTCTCCTTGCTCCTTCCCCGTTGCCCCCTCATTTCCCTCTCTTGGCATCTCTGTGTTCTGATTTATGTCGACTGGCTATCCACCTGGTTTCCTGTATTGGTTGTAGTTTTGTTCCTTCTGCCTATTCTTCATCCTTTTTTGGCGTTTAGGTGCCCCCTTGAGGTTTGGTCTCCACTTAAAAATTTCCTGTTTTTAGTGTGAGATATTTGAGGAAAAACTTTCCAGCACTGACGGTGTGGATTCCTCTGCCCCCTTCCTTCTCCTCTCTCTTCTCCTCTCTCCCCTCTCTCTTCTCCACTGCAGCCCCCTTCCATCCTGCTAGGCCACCAGCAAGTGTAGCCAGTCTGTTTGGTGGGGTTGTTATGTAGCCATATGGCTGAGTCCCCTGACAACACAGGAATCATGCTACTGATACCTGAGCTGTTTCCTTCCCATGTATGACAAGGAGTGGTTGCTTATCATCTTGGAGCGTCGGAACACTCGGCAATGGCCCGACAGCCCTTACAATGGCTGGGTGGTGCCCATGAGTTCAGAGTGGGTGGTATTAGGGCGGATGCTTGGCACGTGAAGCATATCAAGCTGCAAAAATCTGTCCCTTCTCAAACAGCCATATCTTTAAATGGTGAAGGATCATTGAATGCTGCTTTGTAACACCCAGCAACCTTCCCTTCCTTGGCTACATCATGGGAGGAGGACCAGGCTCTTGGGATGAAACACGTTCCCTGTTACCTCATCTGTTCTGGGCCACCAGCAACAGTCAGCTGTCCAGTGTCTTAACCTCCAAGGTGCTCTGTGCACTGATCCATTGCTCCTCGCAGAACATTTCATGACACACTTTGCAATGGCATCGATGTCCTCTTCCTACTCTATTACCTTTCTCCAGCAGAAACACAGAGTTCAACAGCCCCCCTCTGTTTCTTCCTGCACCAAACTGAGCCCTGTAATGAACCCTCCTCTGAATGGGAATTGTTGCAAGCCCTTAGCTCTTCACAAGACATACCCAAGACCTGGATTCCATCTGCAAACAGATGATCCAACACTTGGACGTTCCCCAGAGGCAACATCTCTTCAGGGTCTTCAACTGCATTTGGCTCACAGGTCATTTTCCATCACAGTGGCGGACAGTATAGTTATCCCCGTCCTTAAGCCCAGTAACAATCCAACATCTCTAACCAGGTACCGCCAAATTAGCCTGATGAATGTATTTTGTAAACTGCTCGAAAAGATGGGCAGCTTCAGATTGTGTTGGGTACTCGAATCGTGGGGCCTTTTGTCCATCAGTGTGGCTTCAGGGCAGGATGATCACCAACATTTACTCAGATTGGAATCAGCCATCCGACAGGATGTTACTCACTGCTGGGACCTTGTCATGGTCCTCTTTGACCTACATAGGGTATACGACATGGCTTGGCGCCATCACATTTTAGTTACCCTCCATGACTGGGGCTTCTGTGGTCCCTTTCCGATTTTCATCTGCAAGTTTTCATCTCGCCGGCTCTTCCAGGTTCAAGTTGGCACTTCACTCAGCGCTCCTCAGATTCAGGAGAACTGTATCCCACAAGGTTCTGTGCTAAGTGTCACTCTCTTCCTCATTGCCATCAAGGGGCTTGTGACCTCTGTTGGGCCTTTGATTACCCCGGCTTGTACATCGATGATTTTTGCATGTGGTGCAGCTCCCACTCTGTAGCATCTGCTGAGTGCTGGCTGCAAGGCGCCATCCAACGGTCCTCTGTGTGGGCCACCTTCCATGGCAGTTTTCTCCCTTCAAAATGCAGGTTATGCATTTTTTTCGTCAACCCACAGTACACCCCGATACAGAACTTTATTTATGTGACCATCTCGATGTTGTAACACTGCCCTGTTTCTTGGGCCTTATTTTTGATAACAAACTGACATGGCTGCTCCACATTTGCCACCTAAAGAGTACATGTATGTAGAAGCTTAGTGCTGTCTGCCTCTTGGGCGCACACTTCTTGGGGTCCAGGCCATTCCACTATTCATCTTTACCATGCTATGGTCTTGACCTGACTAGATTGTGTAGTCAGGTTTATGGCTCAGCAGCTCCTTCCAATTTGAAACTGCTTGACCCTGTTCACCACTGTGGGATGCGTCTGGCTATTGGTGCCTTTTGCACTAGTCCCATTGATAGTCTCCTCACAGAACCAGGGATTCCCCCTCTACACATACGACAGAGCCAACTGCTGGTTTCTTACGCAATCACCATTTGCCAATTCCCTACGCAATCACCATTTGCCAATTCCCTGAGCACCCCATGTACCCTGCTCTTTGCCAATGAGGGATGTCTCCCTCCTGACACCTGCCCACAGGTGGGATTTCCGGTTGGCATGCGTCCCATTTCCCTCTGTTGTGATCTTCATTTCCACTCACTGGAATGCACCCCATGTCTTTCCTCCCATACCCCCCCCTTGGATGGTGCCTAGACCATGGATTAGGACCAATCTATTCCAGCGTCCTAAGATCTCTGTCACTCCTATGGTTTTCCAGTGTCTTGTGTGTGACATCCTTGCATAGTTCCTGGGTGCCACCATCTTTTACACTTATGGTTCTAAGCAATTGATAAGGTGAGATATGCTTTCACGTCTCCTACTGTCTTAGAACGCCATTTACTGCTGGGATCATGTAGAGTGTTCACAGCAGAGCTTTTAGCTATTCACAGAGCCCTCTGTTTTGTTTCTCAGGTCTCCCTCAATAGTGTTTTAATTTGTTCAGACTCATTGAGCAGCCTGCAGGCTATCGACTGATGTTACTCTTGTCACCCTTTGGTTTCTGCTATCCATGACCTCTCTGCCCTTGGCCATGCTGGCTGTTCCATTGTCTTTCTGTGGGTCCTAAGTCACATGGGCATCCCAGGGAATGAACTGGCTGACCGTTTGGCTAGAGAAGCAGATACCCCCATTTCCTTTAATGATTCCAGCTGTGGATATGCAGATCTACATCAAATCTCTCTTTGCTCAAAAATGGAATGATATCTGGTGCGCTACTCCTCGCAGTAATAAACTTTGCACAATCAAGGAGTCTGCTGCAGTTTAGCGCTCTTCCTTCTGCTCCTCTTGGAAGGTGTCCACTGTTTTATGCTGTCTACACATTTGTCATACCAGGTTCACCCATTGTTTCCTCTTACGTAACAACCCACTCCCCACAGTGTGGTTGTGGAGCCAGACTGACGGTATCCCACATATTGGTGGAATGTCATCTTTTGGCCCTTTGTGCTAAGTATCACCTTCCTGATTCCTTAAATTTAATATAGTAGAACCTTGTTAGCATGAACTTGCAAAAGACGAACTCGCGGTTAATGCAAAAAAAATATTGGTCCCGCCAGGAATACATTAGTTCTTATGGTATGTTTTATTGGTTAACATGAATTTCGGTTAAGGCAAATTACAAACTCTGTTTCAGTTCCTAGCGTAGTTAAATTTCACTGTAACACAAACTTCCGACCTTAGAGTATACTAAAGCGTAATTTTTTTTTTTTCTGTAATGAGTGTAGGAAATGTAGCTACAAAGCTAATTATACTTATTGTTGACTCGTTTTTAACGTATTGTAGGTCAGTAGCTGCGATTATCACCTCAACAATCAGTGTATGCTGTACATTGTAAGACATTCAATAATGTATGCAGCAGCATTTAGGATGTACTCAGTGCCAGATTTGACAGGTGTTCTATTAGTTGTAGCCGTATAGAGTTGGAATACTGAATAAAAACTACAGTTACAACTGATACCATGGCACACAAAAATGGCAAAGAGGAAACAGACAGCTCTAAATGTACAGTTAAAGCTAAAGATTCTAGATGAAGTGGACCATGGTACCAAGAAAACAGCAATTGCAGAGTAGTTTGGAATACCTAAATCTACTTTATCTACAATTGTTAAGAATCGAGAAAAAATTATTAATGGTGCAGCATCAGGTTCTGGAAACACATCTAAACGACTTCGTACCGCCAAGTATGAAGACATCGAGATGTTGCTTCTAGAATGGTTCAATCCTCGTGTGATGTGTTTAACATGGATGAAACTGGATTTTTCTACAATCTTTTTCCAAATCACACACTGTAGATAAAATATGATAAGTGTCACAGTGGAGCACGAAGCAAACAACATGTGACTGTTGTACTGTGCTGTAATGCTGACGGCAGTGAGAAGCTTTGTCCCTGGGTTATCAGTAAATCTGAGAAACCATGTTGTTTTAAAAACGTAAATATGGACACTTTACCTTGCATCTACTCTCACCACAAGAAAGCTTGGATCGATGGCACATCATTTCGCAAGTGGCTTCTTCGTTTCAACAGTCAAATGGTTGCTCAAAATAGACATGTTCTTCTTACATTGGACAGATGTACTGCCCATAACGTTCATGATCTGAACCTATCCAACATAAAGGTTCAGTTTTTTCCACTCAACACCACAAGCCGCCTTCAGCCTTTGGACTAAGGCATAATCTCTCTGATAAAGAGAGCTTATCGTTAGTGACTTGTAAGAGATGCAGTATGTGATGCCGAAAACAATTGTGCAACCCCAAATTGGAATCTACTTGACGCAATAAAAGCCATCACAGCAGCCTGGAACTCAGTATCGCCACATCATATAGGGAAGTGCTTTAACAGAGCTTGGAGACATAGCAACACTGAAGATGTCCACGAGTTAGAAAATGCCACTTCACCTGATGAATGGACAGTTCTGCAGGACGTTGCGAACCCTGGGATTAGTTTCGAAGAATTCATTAGTGTAGATGACAATGTTGCTGTATGTGCTTGTGTGGAATCGGGTGTGCCAAAAGCTGTGAACGAGGTGCAAGAGGGGCCATCAGAAGAAAGTGAAGAGGGGCCATCAGAAGAAAGTGAAGAGGGGCCATCAGAAGAAAGTGAAGAGGGGCCATCAGAAGAAAGTGAAGAGGAAGATAATACAGATACCATTCCACCTACCCATCAGGAGATGTTTACAGCCTTGGACTGTTTAGAACGGTTCGTTTCAACATCCGACATCACTGCTGGGTTTATGGATGCTATCATTACAATTGGTTGTGAAATTACAAAATATTACTGTTCTCACGAATGTCAGCGAACCATGACCGAATTCTTTCCAAGAAAGTAACGTGCATAATTTGTGAGTACTTGGAGTTTACAATCACTTTATAGTGTTATAAGTCTACAATAATGTGAGTGATAGTGTAGTGTATTACACCATTAGTGTACTGCTGTACATGTATACTTATTAAAATCTGTGTTTTTCACTTAACACGAAGTTTTTGAACACGAATTCCTGATTTTTCGGTCCCTTACGATTCATGTTAACAAAGTTTTACTGTATTAACGGATGATTCACAGACTGTTGAACTGGTCCTCAGTTTCATCCCTGAAAGTGGTTTTTATTTCCAGGTGTAAGATCCTACTTTATTCTTGGAGCAGGGGCAGGTTGGATTTGGTTGGGACCTCTTTTCCAGTCTTCTTGGTCTGTGACCCCATGACCACCCCTTTCTTCCAGTTTTTGGATTTGGTCTCACCTTTTATGCCTATTACTGTTTGTGTTTAATATTTATTATGTTATAATGTGACTCCTCTGACTGTATCCATACACTTTTAGCAGACCCTCTTTCTTCTCAGACTAACTTTGGAATCGCAGGACTGATGACCTCGCCGTTTGGTCCCATAACCCCTCTCAATTAATAAATCAATTAATCAATGAAGCCATGTCCAGAAATATAACATTTTCATTCTATGATGATTTCAGTTCAGATTTGTAAAACATCCACATCTACTGAGGTAAAGAGAAATGGCTGAGCTGCTTGCCCTGGTATGGAGTAGGGTAGACAAGATGATGTGTACTGCCACTGAAAGTCCATCAGGAAATGTGGTTTCAGCATGATGGTGCACCACCTCACTTCTCACACGTGATTCAGGCACAGTATAGTATAAGATGGATAGGCTGAGGTGGCTGCTGCAGTCACTGAATTTAACTTATATGGACTACTTCTTGTGGGATCGTACGCAAAGTTTAACTCAAGAGTCTCCAGTGGAGACAGAGGAAGATCTGCTGACACGCATTCTGGCTGCTATGCTAGAAATTGAAGAGATGCCAGGTGTGATGGAGAGTGTACCAGAACATGCTTCACAGATACAGTGTCTATAACAATGTTGGCAGTTGCCACATTGAGCAACAGTTCTAATGCATCAGTACCATCCTGTATGTAGAGTATGCTGGGTTCTTTTTTGTTTGCAATAATGCAGGCACATAATGTTTAAGTGTTAATACAAATAAATGTGCTTAAGTGATAAATGGAAGTTTTGTTATGTTTCCTTTTGAATTTTTCCCTAATAACTGTGCTGTGTCATGCCTAATTCATTTCCTTTAATTGAAAACGTGGTTAGAATAGAAACAGTATGTTTCGAAACATGGGTTACTATTCAAAATATTGTGTACTCCCTCCACTCTACAAGTCCTAGAAGTTTATAATGGGAATTTCTGAAAACCGTATATAAGAATGAAGTCATTAAATGCATAATGTTTTGAGGTAACTAGATAACAAAGTTGCTGAGCTAATTTTGGACTTCATGCCCAAACCATTGTCAGCTTCCCTGTGTACGGGCTTAAAAATGTCCCTTGTCTCAGAGTTTGACGAATCAGAGCCATGCAAAGTTAAAAGATTGCTAACCAAAGGAGACTTAGGAGACAAAAAGTCATCTACTATGCTCAGAGAGGTACACGTTCTTGTCATTAAATGATTTTATAAAAACTATATTTCTTCAGTGACTACCAGTCAGTGCATATTCTATTCTAGTAGCTATTCAAAATGTGAAGGCCATCATATATGATCAGATAGTTTTTCAATCTGCATACTATATTTGTCAAATATTTGACTGTGTATGGCTCTGTAGATGTCTTTGTTAAACTCAGTGTGTGTTTGATGTGCTAGGGAGAAGTTTTGATTGAATTTGAATTCAACAAGATTGCTGACATTATTTGTGTTTTTCACCATTCTTTAACGAAAATGAGTTTTATTACAATATATCTCACTGTATCATGAGTTAACACAAGAATGGAAATTATGGTCAAGGTTAAAAGTAGAACAGCACTGGTAATTACCAAAATAGTATAGATGTTGTGTCATTCCCAGCCATATATTATGCAGGGCAAGGCTAAGAAGAAAATTAGTATTCTATGCACAACCTACAAGTGAGAGTGCAATAAAATTAAAAAATATCAAAGCTATCTGGTTCTTCCACAATTAATGTACGAGAGCTATTTGGAAAGCAAGGTCTGACTGGGCATGAAATTGAAATTATAGTGAAAATCCAATGAAGCTTTGCACAGATATGTTTGGCAGTGTCTCTAGTATACCCATCGATCACGTCACATCACTCTCTTCAATTCTGAGCTCAGAGTGAGCACATAAAGATGCTGAGAAAATAGTTTCTCCTGCCAGGTAGGAGGGCCTGTGGAGAGATTTTGCCTGATCTCATGCAGCCCATACAACAAAACTGTCACGTGTTTCTTTCATGTCAGTTCTTGGGTGCACTGCGCAGGGGCAATGAAGACGCTCCGGACAATTTGATCACCTACAATACAACCTGTAATTGGCTCCCCTGAATTCTGCTCACATGAAATGCTGACACTGAAGACAACATTTTGGCACAGGTAATGAACTGTAGACCAGCATAGAGAATTGACAGAAAGCACAGGCTTCTATGAAAAGGCTATCAGAAAGTTGGTACAATGCTGTGGCAAATGTCTAAGTCATAGAGGCAGTTATGTAGAGAAATAGCTGGAAGGTGTAACTAACTGAAGCAAATAAAATATTTTTTTATTTTCGCAGTGGTTTCCAGACCTCACTTTCCAAATAGCTCTCATATACGTTCCCAAATTGTGTTATTTTAGTAAGCTGTCTTTAGAGGACCAAGTAGAAGATAATATATATTTCCTTCGGCAGATTTCCATGGGTATATTTGTCTCAATTTCAACTGTATGCTTGACCAGCATCTAGTTATCTTTTCCTTCCTTATACAAATTGCTGAAAACAGTGCAACAAATGCTTTGTCTGCATACATAGCCATTCCCACTAGTTTCAAAATACTTCATCATACGAATAGCATCTGCTTCAAAAGTGGAGTTAAACTGACAAACTTTGTTGGTATGTGTATGAGATTGTTTGAGGTATCCATGGATAGAAAAGATTGAATATGGTAAACAAGTTTGATCATTTAGTCTCAGTGCCTAAAGTCTCAATGCAATGGCTTCTGTGGCTTGGAAAATTGTTGAGATTTTATGACACCCAGTCAGGTCGTATATAGTGCAGAAACTTCTTTGCCTGCATTTCAAGGTGACAGACTTTCCCATATGGGAAAGCAGCTGAGGGAAATTCTGTGCAAATAAGTAGACGCAATAACACTTGTGTACTGTTGCAGCAAAATTAAATGACTGCATTAGCAGTAATATCAGACACAAAAAATATGTTGGGCTTAAGTTGGATACTGTGGATGTACTGAAGAAACAACTTAAATCATAGATATAAAAACACAAATTTTGTTCCCTAGTCTCTGATTTCCAATACAACATTGACCTTTGCTGGTCGTTGTCCTCTACCCACCCCCATTCACTAAACAAAATTTCTGCTAATGACAACTGCAAATATTCTTTGCAAGCAGTATGAACACCCAGCAATAACCATAGCAAAGCTTATGTCCAATGCGTGGAATGGCACATAACAGCAGCCTTAAGGGTGTTGTGCCAACGTTGGGTGGTGTCATTAGTTTGAGAGTGGTATGCTGTAGTTTGAAACCATTGGACACTGCACAAGTTACTTAACTCTGTAAACAGATGGGGGACTCAAACTGTCTGCCCTGGTCAGTGGTTATTGATGTGGGGCAGCTGAAACATGTGATCCTCATCTGTAGGAAGGCAGGTGCCGTAGTTTTGGATGGAAGTCCACAAGTGGACCTGCTTCCACCCAACATGTCACCCTGCATATGGCTCATAGTATATAATAGAAACCATTTGATTGTGGCAGTGGTTCTTCTAGATTCAGGTGTATATGCCATAGTCTTCCTTTAGGAATTTTGTATTTTTCGTGTTGCAGGGAAGTGTGATGTCTGACAATGCTGGGCTGGCAGTTGATGCAAGTATGGGTCCACTTCCTACAGTTGGCTTTAATGTCAGACCTCAGGAAGGTTGTGTTGATGGCAGGGTGTGACAATTTCTGTAAGTTGTCAAAAATAGCTCTGTGGAACTCTGATGAGCCCAGTAGACATACTTTGGAATGTGAAGTATCACACCATAGGTGCAAGTCCATGCCAGAACTCTGTACTGGTTCCATAGTTAACCTGGTGTTGCTGTCCATCAAGAGCATTGTTACCTGTAGATCCTTCTTTTGTTCCTTCTCCATTTCACTGAAGTCTACTGCAGCATTCAATGTTAATCTGAGACAGAAAGTCAGGATCCATGTTGTCAGCACTATTAACATGGCATATGTCCATAGGGAGTTGCCCAACATCATCCAGATGATGGAAGTGGCGAGAATAGAAGTTCTTACTGGGTTGTGTATTGCGTGTACCAGTGGTCAGTGAATTTAGCAGGTATCTCTCAGCTTCCTCATGGAAATGTTTAATAGCTTTGCACAGAGCCAAAAATCCCCCGGTCGTAACCTGACTACATTTGTTGTGACCCAATGACTTTTCACAAAATGAATCAGAGAGGTGGTTGTTGACCATCTACTGTTCATTATAGGACTGCTCCAATTGTGGACTGTGACACTTGTAAAAGTGTATTGTTGCAGGAAATCTCTGAAGTTCATGAAATTTTGTTACATGTGGTGTCTGCTTGATGAGTTATGTACATTCTTGATCCCATCCCGCATCACCGAGTGGCCCAAGAATGCAACCTCCTGCCTGTGTAGCTGGAATTTGTCCTGGTTTATTACGAAAATGAATTTCTCCATCACATTGAAAAGCGAGTGCAAATGCTCACCATGCTGTTCAGGTGAAGAGGAGAAAATTGGTATATCATCTAAGTATGGGAAGCAGAATGGAAGATGACTAGGTCCCTATTGATGAGACACTGCCAAGTTTGGGTGGCATTTTCTAACCAAATGGCATGAACAGGAATTCAGATATTCTGAAAGGAGTGATGACAGTGATTTTAGAGATGTCATCTGGTGCCATTTGAATCTGTAGGTATGCCTTTTCACATTCAATAACACTAAATATGGAAGCACCAGCCAACGAGTGGGAAAAGTCTTTAACATCAGGAACTGGAAATCTGTCAAGCACTGTCCAGGTGTTCTGTGCCTGGTAATCAACACATATTGTGTGTGCGCTGTCCTTTTTAGGCACTCAGTGGATGCAGAAAGACAATGTGCTCTTTGATGGTCACAGGACACCAGGATTTAACAGTTGTTAAATAGCTGCTTTAGTGATATTTCACTTTGTTGGTGCTAGATGCTGGGGTTATGAAATACAGGAGGTCCAGGGGAAGTTCTTTTCTGTGGACAGTATTGTCCCTAATGTCACATTGGGCAAGGAAATGTGGAACATAAGACAAACTTCATGGAACACTGGAAGGATGTAGTGATCTGCTGATGTCATGTCAGTGACTGTAATTGCTGTGTAGTTACCTGTTAAAGTCCGTGGTTAAGGTAAGGACAGTTGCTAACATTACCAGTTGGTCACTGGTGAGTGTTTCAAACCACATCTTTACGTAACTGTATAACACCCTCTCTAGCCCCTATGTCCACAGCATCCAATTCAAACAAGGTCTGAATTAATTTTAGTAAATGAATTCTTTATCACTCCTATAAGGGCCACTACATGTGTCTCCCACACTCTTTAATTTTCCAAGTCTTGTAAAATTGTGTTGAGTTGGGAGTTTGAAGATGGAGGTTATTTGGCATTGGAAATTGTACTAATTCTTAACCGTGACAGCTGATGCTTGACTTTAGCTAGCTCACCCAGAAACCCGGGTCAGAGGAGACTTACAGGAAGAGATGAGAAGGAAAGACTCGTTGTTGGGGACTGCACTGGATGAGATTTGACAACCTGAGAGCTTAAAGGTGGGAGATATGGTGATAAGCAAGACAGAAATCACTGACAAAACATCTGCAATACTTCAGAAGAGTGGAAAGCTAAGTGTGTTATATATGGTTGTGATGAGGGGTAGGGGGACAGTAGACAGGGCAGAAAATAAAAGATATAGAAAACTAAAAGATAATGAAGAAAGAAATAGTTTCTGAGACTGGAGAAACTTAAAGAAAATAATTAAAGAAAATTGTGGCCAGGTGGGTGGCGAGAACCAAGGACATGTTGTAATGTCAGTTCACACTTTTAGAGTTCTGAGACACAGGTGTGTGAGGGAAGAATCAAGATGGCACTTATGGTGAAACAGGCACCAAGGTACCAACTGTCATGCTGTAGAGCATGCTCTACAGCAAGATATTGTATATTGCCAGTATACACCATCCTTCTCCCTTACCCTATGACTCCCAACTCTGTGACCACCCCTGTTGTAAGACTTGCCCTATGTACCCTCCTGCCGCCATCTGTGCCTCTTGTACCAGCTGTTGTGTAAACATTTTTTGGCATTCGACATTGGTATGATTACCACCAAGTTATCAGTTAAAATTTTTCTTAGTTTGTGACCGTATTGTCAATATGTAAAACTACCAACATTTCGGTCATTATTGCAAGTGAGCTTCTGCAGGGTGTTTTTGTCATCAGTTTTACATATCAACAATGCGGTCACAAGCCCAGAAAAATTATATTGAGGGGGAGTATGCTTGCGAAACACAATATCCTGTTAGAGAGCATGCTCTACAACATGACAGTCATGACCTCAGTGCTAATTTCATCAATTGCACCATCTGGATTCTTCACCCAGACAACAGTTTCTTGGAACTCCACAGGTGGGAACTGATGTGACAACATGTCCTTGGTTTCTTTACCCACCTGGCCTTAATTTATGTTAATTATTTTCCTTAATTACCTCAACCTCAGCTCCCTTTCTTCATTTCCTTTTAGAGTTCTTTATCTTTTATTTTCTGATCCCGAACTCTGCCTGTTCACCCAAACTCCGCCCCTTTTTGCTATCACACCAGTCCTTTTACTTCACCCCTCTTCCTTCTCTCTTCAACTCTTTTGCCAGAAATATAAACTGTTGACACACACTGGAATAATTAGTATTATATTTCTGTTTGTTGCTTCCATTACAACGTGACTTTAGCAAATATGTATATGCATTTATTGTAATTATTTTTTTAAGTGACTTACTTGACTTAGTTCCTGTTGTTCCCTCTGGTATATAGGGCCGTGATGTAATTCTTCCACCTGGTACGATTTCTAGCAAGTCTCTTCACTTCACTTAACTCCAGGTTTTCCCATCCTCTGCAGCTTGTCTCTCGATCGTCCTTTTCCAGGTCTGTTTTGGATGACCATTTTTTTTCTAACTCCTTGAGGGTTCCAATCCATCACCACCATTTCAACAGCTCCATCTGGTATTTTTTTAAGTGCTAAATAAATAATTATTTTAACTTGAACCACAATGCCAAACTTTGTGGATGACAATTCATTTTTCTTCTATTACTGTGTGCAACATTACATACAGGGTGTTACAAAAAGGTACGGCCAAACTTTCAGGAAACATTCCTCACACACAAAGAAAGAAAATATGTTATGTGGACATGTGTCCGGAAACGCTTACTTTCCATGTTAGAGATCATTTTATTACTTCTCTTCAAATCACATTAATCATAGAATGGAAACACACAGCAACAGAACGTGCCAGCGTGACTTCAAACACTTTGCTACAGGAAATGTTCAAAATGTCCTCCGTTAGCGAGGATACATGCATCCACCCTCCGTCGCATGGAATCCCTGATGCGCTGATGCAGCTGTGGAGAATGGCGTATTGTATCACAGCCGTCCACAATATGAGCACGAAGAGTCTCAACATTTGGTACCGGGGTTGTGTAGACAAGAGCTTTCAAATGCCCCCATAAATGCAAGTCAAGAGGGTTGAGGTCAGGAGAGCGTGGAGGCCGTGGAATTGGTCCGCCTCTATCAATCCATCGATCACCGAATCTGTTGTTGAGAAGCATACGAACACTTCAACTGAAATGTGCATGAACCACATGTTGTGTCGTACTTGTAAAGGCACATGTTCTAGCAGCACAGGTAGAGTATCCCGTATGAAATCATGGCAGTGAATCGAGGAAGTACAGTACACACTGACGAAACTAAAATGAGCTCTAACATGGAAATTAAGCGTTTCCGGATACATGTTCACATAACATCTTTTCTTCATTTGAGTGTGAGGAATGTTTCCTGAAAGTTTGGCCATACTTTTTTGTAACACCCTGTATAATGTTGGTATTGGGGATTTAACAAAAAGTTGCTTTAATTTTATTTTTGTTTGTAGCTCTGATTGTTATCGGGTAATTGAAGGGAATTAATATTTATTGTGCCTTTTGTTCGCCTGAATTTTTTTCTTAAGTGTCTCCTTTTGTATGTGTATAGTTACAGATACAAGTCAAAATACGAAGACCTAGAATCAGTGACAATTTAGTACTCAGATTGCACATCCAAGTTATTAATTAACAATTGGCTTTATTTCTTCTGCAGGTAAAATGTTCCTCGCAAGACAGAATTTGCTGCAAAGAAGACAGTGCTTTGTTAGGACCTAGTACAAGTCAGATCAAGCCTTGTTCAGTGGTTCTTAAAAATTTAGAACTTTCATCAGAGAAATTTGTATTCCCACCCTTTCCTCATGTTACTTGGACTACAAAAGCGAGTGACTTCTGTTTGCCGCAAGATTATATGAACACAGTGCGGAAAAAAGGCAAGTGAACTGACAACACTGCCATCCATATGAATGCATGTCACCAAGACAGTGTGTGTGTGTGTGTGTGTGTGTGTGTGTGTGTGTGTGTGTGTGCTGGGGGGGAGAGTTACTTATGTAAATAGTGGATCATTATTTTATCTGTAAATAATGTGTAAGTAATAGAAAAAATATATTGTCACTGTTTTTAATCTAAGCTAGCAGAAAATGTATGTTTGCAAAGCATTTTAAAAGAACTTGCCACAAATATTTTGATAAGTGAAATAATTATGCATGCTACATTTTATAAAAATAACAGAAAAAAATACAATGAACAAATGATCTGCAAAGTGTGACTGTGTTTATCTGAGAGCAAAAGTATTTATTGTGTTTAATATTTTGGAGGGAAACCAGTGAATTTATGTATAGCGTCAGTTATTTCTGATTTATTGCACCGTGTGAAGAGAATATATGAAGCATCTCAAACTACCAAAATTGTCTGTTTTGAAGTTCTTTAACATGAGTGTAAGTTTTTAATGTGTATGTCACTTAGCTACATGGGTGAGAATATTAAGTATATTATTTACAACCAAACATGTTGCTGTAAGATTTTGTATTTATTGAGTTGTAAACTTCACTGTGGAGTGTAATGTAAATTTTTTGTACCAAATATTTATGTCTTGATGTGTATCTTTTACATCAATAATAATAAGAATACTTATTATATGTTATTTATTTATTATACATATAGTTGTGGGAATTATTTTTGTATGTGTTGCGTTTTCTGTAATTACCCACTTTACAATTTTATTGTATATGACATGGAAAACAAAACACTGATTTCCTTCCCTGTTGACTGGAGATCAAAACATTGAATCACTAGGCGTTTCGGTTTCTAATTCAGTGTAGAGGAATTTGTCAGCACCAGTTGTACTTAATTTTTTAAAAACAACAGTTGAAGCTATGCGTGATGTATCTATACACATCTGTATCCAAAAGTGAGAAATTTTTCATCAAGTATCTCCTAAATCAAATGAAACACATGAGGGATGGAAAAGTTTATTGTAGGTGTGATACTGTGTATTAACTCATGGTGGACTGGGAACAACAGTTTATAAATAGGAAAATTTTTTCATTATTTGCTGGTGTTAATGGCTGTATGTCACTGTGCCCTAGTACTTATCTTGGGCTTGATTATTGGCATGGTTGGAATTTGCACTTTACTTTGTTGTTATCCAAGGACAAGAAGCAACATGGAAACCCTTTAATTATGATGAAATTCTTTGAGGTTTATGGGCATTAAGTGCAGCACATTTTGATTAGCGAAGAGGAAAATGTGATGTGAGGAACTGAGAAGTCATATTTGCACTTAACTTAGCTTTCCAGCTTTCCCTTGTGCCTTTAATAGATGCGCCTAAGCGATGGAATGATTTAGCAGACACTTGATGGAAAATTGTAATTTCTCACTTTTGGAGACAGCTATGTGTAGATGTATCACACACAATTTTAATTGTGGTTTAAAATAAAAAGAAAAGTGTAGCTGGTGCTTACATTATCTTCAAAACCATTATCTCAGTTACAAAATCATCATTAAGATGTTCCACATGCTGGACAAGAAAATAAGTAATAATTATTACATGATCTGTAAGGAAAAATACATTTATGTATGTTGGAAGGTTAAAAAGTATTTTGGTACTGGACTCTACACTCACCTGTTTTCAATTACATGTGTAGTATATTACCACTGCAGAGCTTTGTTCTGTGAAACTTGATAGTACTATATGTATGGCCTGGAATATAACATCTGAAGTTATATAATAACTGATAACAAGTGCCACATCGTTTCGCCTGCTAACAACTAACTTTAAGCAAAGGAAGCAAGGATAGACTGCTACTTGCCATATACAGGAGACCTTGAGTCACCAACAGGCACAACGAAAAGAGTGCTATACATTTAAGTTTTCCTGACACACAAGTCGCCGAAGTGGCGTCAACTCGAAAGACTTGCACCAGACGAACTGTCTATGCGACAGGAGGCCCTAGCCACAGGCATTTCCAAGGGATTAAGAACATGTACTTCAGTTACACATTTGTGTATTAGTTTTGTTTACTGTATCAGCATGCAGAGAAGTGGCAAACATAATATTATCAGTTATAATCTTGCTAGTTAGTTAGTTGCATTTCTATAGGTCACTTGCACAATATATCGTTGTGATCTGGAATGAGTCATTCTACTGGTTGTTAACCAGGGTTTAAATATGGCTATATGCTTACCATATACCAATGAGTTGACATAACAGAAAAGAGTATTTGGTGTAATAATAGAAATAAGTTCATTATGTAAAAGTTTTTAGCTAAATAAGCTGTAGGTTACAGGCACATCCGTGGAATAAGAGGAATTGTGTTGAAGAAACTTTTTTTAGCTCATTTTCAAATTTAGCTTTGCCATCAGTCAAACATTTAAAATAATTGGAGAAGTGATCAAAGATTTTTGTTGCAGCACTATTCATCCCTTTCTGAGCTGAAATCAGTTGTAATTGGGAGCTAAAAGGGTCATATTTTATGGACACTAATTTCATGAAAGGAAATACGTGTTGTGATGTTATATTTATAATACCTATCTCCTTAAACTGTTATCTGTGTTGGCGAGCACCACACATTATTTTTATGACACATTTTGGGGCAATGGAAACTTTATTTCTTGTACATCAGCTATTCCAGTATATAATTATACGGTGCGTCCCAGAAATGTTGCGACAAACTTTGAGGGTTTGCGGAACAAATTGAGGAAAGGGGACCGGCATCCAGAAACGCCATCCAGCGATCTTATAGAGTGCCTAAGTAAGTTATAGGCACCAGCACCTGCCACTGGGCCACCCCTTCAGCAGCAAATGTGACTTTGTATGCTGATGAACCACAGGCAGAACATCTCGGAATATTGTTTGTTTTTCAGTGATCATGGCTGATTGCTACCATCACCAGTAACGAATATGGAGCTGGTTGCTGCATAGACACGCATTGTCCCCATTGAATACGATGCTCTGTTGCATTTGTCGAGGACAGTTTTGGGCATAGGTTTCCATCTGCAGTGTACCAAAAAACATTGGATATTTTAAAGGGTTCCAGAAGAAAAATGAATTTTATATAGAAACCTGTGGCCGAACCCGTCATCCATCGAGGTAGCAGAGCATTGCATTAATAACAGATAAGGCCTTTCTACACAGCAGTTAGCTCCATCTTCTCCACTGGCAGTCATGGCAGTTGTAATCACTGAATAATAAATGACATTGTGTTGATGTCCTGCATATGGTCCCTCAGTGTAAAAAGTCATTTTTGCTGCCTAAGAGGTGGGCTAGAGGCAGGTGCCGATGCCTGTAACTTCAGCGCTCTGTAGCGTCCCTGGATGATGTGTCTGGACACGGGTTCCTAGCCTCGATTTGTTCCTTAAGACACCCTCTACAACCCCTCAAAGTTCATCTTAAATGGCATTCTTGAATGAAACTAAGGAAAGTATATTATTTTCCTAATTTGTTTCCCTCCTAGACAGAAATGACATGAGCTGCAAAAGTGGCAGTAATGAGTTGTTTAAGAAGCTCTAAAAGTGCTATTTAAATTTAAATTTTCATCAGTATGTACACCCAAAAGTTTTTAAGATTATTCCTTGGTCACTAATCCTGGTTAGTGCATTAAATTTATCATTGTTGTTACAACCTCTGGTGTACAGAAGTAAATATGCAGATTTTATAAATGAGAGAGAGACCATTTGTAAAACAAAAAATGTAGATAACTGAGGCACCCAGAAGCCAAGACAGGTAAGTGCACTTTATCATGCTTTAAGAAAATTAATTGCAAAGTTGAGTGAGTGACACTCTGTTTAGCTGCACTTAATTTGATGTGTTATCCATGTTTCACTTTCCTACACATCAGCTGTTATCGAGCGAGGTGGCGCAGTGGCTAGCACACTGGACTCGCATTCGGGAGGACAACGGTTCAATCCTGCGTCCGGCCATCCTCATTAGGTTTTCCGTGATTTCCCTAAATTGCTCCAGGCAAATGTCGGGATGGTTCCTGTGAAAGGGCACGGTCGACTTCCTTCCCTGTCCTCCCTTAATCCAACGAGACTGATGACCTCGCTGTCTGGTCTCCTTCCCCCACACAACCGACATCAGCCGTTTATACCAAAGACTGAAATCCACTGAATGTGGTACTGCTCAGTGGAGGTGCTATGGCTCTTTAATAGGGACTGCACTTACCTCGTCTAGCTTCTGTATTCTGAACTGCTATAGGATGATTCAAAATAAGTAAGTTCAGAGTTCTTTTATATTTGCTCAAGCATAGAGCAACAATAAGAAACTTTGCACCTCTGAAGCAGCTACACTTATGTATCAAAAACCATATGCTGTTTTCCATCTCATTCTGCTAACTGGCTTTGCTTTTGACTGTGGTTATTACTCTGGCCTCTTCTTCGCAACACAGATTTATGTAGACTGGTGGTATGAAGCACAATAATTCTGTAAGGCTCGTGCGTGTTATGTGCTGTATCTTGGCCATCAAGGGAGCCGTTTTGTAAACACAACCTGTCTGTTTCCCCAGTGATTGTGGCCTCTGCCCAGTCCTTCAAAATCCAGTATTCTTTGACTGCAAAGAGTATCAGTCATTGTTCACACAAATATTATTTATCACATAAACTGTGTTTGATACTGCAGTCATTTTCAAAAGCCCATATTACTTCTTAGTTGATGGCTACATCAGAACATAGGGAGTAGTGAATTCCTCCTCAAGGCTCATACTAGAGGTGTGAACATGACAGATACAGACAAATATCCAGTATTGTGTTCAATGACTGTTTTGCTTGTAAACTAGTATTGTTGATTCTGCTGGTGTTTGTATCTTTGACTACATTTATAATGTAGCATTTCTAGGGATCAACTGTTTTGGAGTTGGTCTTTTGCCTTCTAATGACAGGAAATTCTTTTGAAACTTCAGTAACTGTTGCCAGTTTCTGGGATGAAAATTTTGTGCTGAAATTAACATTTAGTGCTCTCCAGGATCCAAAAATTTATATCGCCTTTTTTTAAAAGAACTTCGACTCGGTGAGTCTTTATGGTTAGCTTTTTCATTCTTGTAACTATTCATGACCCACATCCATAATCTTACAACAAAGTGCCTTGTTTCGTGCACCACAGTTGTCATTTATGACTTCATTGTCCTTCACACCTGGTGGTTAGATTTTTAGGAACTTAAGTAATCAAAAAATTATTTATTGGTAGCCCCAGTAAAGCTCAGTTGTACTCATTATCTGCCATATCTGATCCAAAAAAATGGCTCTGAGCACTATGGGACTTAACATCTGTGGTCATCAATCCCCTAGAACTTAGAACTACTTAAACCTAACTAACCTAAGGACATCACACACATCCATGCCTGAGGCAGGATTCGAACCTGCGACCATTGCAGTCGCGCGGTTCTGGACTGAGCGCCTACAACCGCTCGGCCACCATATCTGATCCAGGAAGTTTGTATTTTCCTGCAAAATTGTGATTGTAAATCTCACCTTATAAAATGTTTTAAAGTTCAGGGTCTGTGTCTGCATCCATATTTAAGACTTCTGAACAACTGCCCATTGAGAATAACAACCATTAGAGAACAGCTGGTTTATGTACATACCTATCTTCCTTGACCACCAAGCATTGAAGTTGAAATCAGACCCTTACTTGTTTTGGCCATTAGACCTCAGCACCTGCTGGACTCACAGCTTGCCTATCTTTCTCTCTCAACAGAGGACACTCATACCCATTTAATTTTGTGCTGAACTCTGTACACCAGGAAATTTCACATACCTCCATTGGTTTCTAGGCATGTCATTTGTTTTATACACATTATTTACGGTTTCCTTTTTTCTGTGATCTGTTGTGCTTAATTATATTACTCTCTCTCCTGCAAACAAAACTAATTCTGCTTCATGTGTATTAAACAGAAATTCACACACATGTATGAAAAACAACAGACCAGTTAATGTTGAACCTTGTAGAATTCTATTAATGATTTCCCAAATCAAAAATATGTCTGCTGTCTACAGTTGTTAAATATGTAGCATATGTTTCTGCATTCTCTTTGTTAAGTACAGCATTAGCTATGCCGTTAATTCTAAAATCCACCCTTGTTCTCACAAACTATAATGATTTAAGTAATCAAATGCTGTTGATAGGCTACAGATAATACTGTCTGGTGCTGAACTGTCATATAATGCTGGTAAAATTTTATGAGCGAATGTATGAACGGCTTCATCACCTTGAGCTATCCTTCTGACACCCATGTTGTGACTGATCCTTGGAAACAAAACAAGCTACTTTATATCTGTTTTCCTAAGCAAGTCCACTTCACATTGTATCAAATTACCACCTGTGACCAGTAGAGCCACACCAGCCCTGGGCTGTCTTATATGCTGAATTTTGGTGTGGTCTAATCTGGCTAGTGGTGCCACAGCAGTTGACAGTAATGTTGCGGCAGCTATTCAGTTACCATAGTGACATCTGGTGGTGCCACTACACCCCTTCATCTCTCCACAATGACTGCTGGGGAAGAAAACAGATGATGCACAGTCCAGAGGTGCCTCCACTGAGAAAAGGGATGGAGTGATGATAGCATCACTATGGAAGATCAAAGCAGGATGAGACTCAGTGGAAGACACAGGAGTCACTATAGGACCAGAGGGTTTGCTGGGGGTGGAGAGGAGGTTGGCTGCTTATCGTGATGATGGAAGCAACGTTTATTTTGATCCCATAGGAAAAGTCTGTGAGCAGAAGCCACGGCATGTATCACAGGCCCATGGTGGATGCAGATGTTCCCACAGATCCAGGTTGGTTGATGGTCAAACTGACAGCCCCACACCAGTGTGTCCACCCAGAAGGCTATTGTGGCAGAGTGGGATGTGGTGAGTGCAGCTCACCCAGGCTGTGGCCCTTGATAAGGTTGGCCCTGTAAGTTGCTAAAAACCTGCAGAAGGCATTAGGTGTAGTGTTAGACATCTTTTGCTTGTGGAGCTGGGTTTTGAAGTTGTTGATAAAGCTTTCCACATTACTGTTGGATTAGTTAGCGAAGGTGTCGAATCCTGTTATAAGTGCAAAACTATTCAAAGATGTAGGGGGTAAACATTGTCCCTTTTTCAGAAATTGGGGCATGTGGAGTGCCTTCAAGGGCAAAGATTTTGTACTACACAGCAGTAATAGGGACAGTACTGACCTGGGACATGTGGAACACAAAAGGGAAGTGAGAAAAGGAATCAGTCACTACTATACACATTGGACTTCCCAGGATTAGCCTTTTGTATCCTTTCTCTGAAGATCACTCCTGGTTCAATACACATAGGATGAAGAAACTGATGACCTCACAGTTTGGTTTCTTTAATTCCAGCAACCAACCAACCAACAATTATCTACATGGAGCCAAAAAGCTGACTAGCAAAATCGAAGCGAATACACTCCCACAGCTCCACAGTGTCAGGCCAGGTAGAGTCCTGCAGAGAAGGTGCAAATTGATGCACCTGACAGGTAGAACATAGCCAGCCCTGGTCCATAATGTCACAAGTCATTATTTAGCTAGAATAAATGTTGCCATGCTGAAATTTTCAACCAGGACATGAGCAATGTGCAGGAGGTGCAGCACGTGTGGTCAAAGAGAGGGTGGAATCAGGATGCAGAAGTGCTCTCTGCCCAAGGCTCACAACTGAATCTCTTGATTTAGGTGTACTTGATGACACCATGGTCAAGGAGGCATGTCTGGCCACCTTTTTTTGTAAAGCTCTGAATGTCTTTTCAGTTAATGTTGTGGCTCATGGACTATCTGGCCTGAGTGTTGGAGCTTTACTTAGAGAACATGGTTCATCATAAAATGAACCTGACCATGTGCTGTTATGAACACGTACCTCTCAAACTTTTCAAGTATAAAAGTTATTCAGTTGAAAAATGGAAACTGTCACACTGAAATAATAATAGTACAAGTCAAATTAATTTGTTTTATTGTCCCTTTAGTACATAACACACTTTCCTAACTCTGCCTAAACTCGTCCAGTCTTGTGTAAACAGTCGATCTCATTTCACGTTCTTACTGAAGGAACCATTATTACACTGTGTTTTCACATTAATTAAATAGGTAATCACTGATCACAGGAGCCTTTTCATTTATGTTCTACTATAAGATGTTTCTCCATGAAAGTTACTGATTCACAAACTTGACACTGTTTCAGCCATAAACCATATAACTAATCCCGTGTGCCTTGCTGCAAAATAACACTTCTCCTACAAACTGGAATAACACTTTCAACTCTATTATACTTCCTACCAAATTCTTCATACTGTTTATCCATGACATGGCTGCAAGTGACTGCTCCATCTGAAGCCGAATGACTCTTGTGCACACACCAAGATGGCAGATGACCACTAGTGGTGGGGCATTTTTGCATTAAAAGAGCAAGACAATGCTTCCTCAGAGAAAAGGCACATCTATAGGTAAGGCGATCAGTATCGATATGTTACAACATCAAAGATAGCAGTACTCCTTCCAGGTTGCACAAAGTAAGCAATGCAGCATCACATTTGATTCTTTTGGGTGGCAGGAGCGCAACGCAAGGAAAGGCTTCAATGGTCAAATGCACATCCAAATCAAGCTGCTAACACCCCAGGTCTTGGTGGTAGGCTGTGTTGGGTCCTGCGAGGAATCTGAACAGTGTGTCCACATTTGTGTGTCCCTCACTCCTCAATAATACAAAAATGAAAATTAGACATTTACAGCAGCCAGGGCTGGCGATGGTGGGCAGAATTTCTGTCGATAAAGGAATAATTTAAAGTTCTGAACTGTAGAAGTGATAGTGAGGGCCTCCTGCTCTGTTTGAGAATAACTTTGGTGAGAATCAGGTAAGGTCTTAGAAGAATATGTGGTAGGGCACTCAGTTCCATCAGTGTATTCATTAATTATGGGTCAGAATTGCACTAATACCGTTAGAGGCAGGGTGGGGGGATGTGACGTAGTATTTAACGTGATATGTTTCAGTTGCTATTACGATTGGTGTTTGTTGTCAAGCACTGTACTTGCTTGAGACAATCCTTTAAAGCATGGAAAACTTGGTGACAGTAAGGTGATCAACTGAAAAGTATGCCTTGGCATTGTAGCTGGTTCAGAGTATAAGAGAGTTCTATCAGATTTGCAATTAACTGAGTATAATGTTGATCTTATCCAGAAACACTTGTAAGTTTTTTATATTCATGGACTGCGTGGAAGAACACCTGCACTGGTTTCATGTATGTTCTCTTGCTGCCAGTCTCTAGAACAAAAGCTTGGGGTTGTGAATGTGATGTTCTGTAATTGTAGTTATTGACCCATAAAAAGTTAGAATATGGCAGGTACTGAAGAGATTCCAAAAGGAGCCAATTATAATGATAAAGGTATGAAACAAAGGTCTCAGTGGTCAGTTGTACTGAATAATGTCCAGAGGCCTAATTTTACAAAGATTTCATGCAGGATCTGTAGGGGATAAGTTTCCACTTCCAATTGTGTGTTGATTATGACTCCGAAATCACCAAAAACTCTCAAGGTGCCCTTGGGCTTGCATGCTGTTACCGGGGGAGTTGCTCATTGAGTATGGGGAATAGGTGTTAAGACCTGTTCATGTGTGTGTCTGTCTGGCTTTGTTTTAAGGGTGTTCATTAGAGCTAAGGTCATCAGAATAGCTTTGGAAGAACACAGAGCAGTTGCCACTTTAAAAGTGACATCAGGTTCAAAATCAGTTGTTTTCCATAATACAGGTGAGACGATTTGAGCGTATCTATCACAGAGTCTTTAAGCTAGTGCAGTGCCCTTCAAATTACACAGTGTACACTGTTTCATAAAATGTAAATCAAAAAGAATGGAAAGAGTCTATCCCAAAAACATTGTCCACCTTGCAGTCAACTACTACCAGAAAATTTTTCTGAATGGGGATGTAAGAAATAAAGACTGGCAACTTTGCTAGTGAAGGCTCGTGGCGGCATCCATACACCCAAAGATCCTAAACTAAAGTAAAAGTAAATTGGTTTTGCGAGGATATGGAAACATGGAGTCCATTTGTAACATCACAGGGTATTTGCCCATGAATGTATATAAGTTCATTTTATGGGAAGCATTTGAGAATTTACACTTCTACAATTACTTGTTTCACAGGTTGGGGTGTATTTGCAGCAGAGCTGCTAAAACATCTCTTGCAAGTGTTCCTTTTTGCACACCCATGGGGCCATGTGCTGTGTGTGTCGTGAAAGAAACAATGTTTACAGTTGGGCAAGGTGCAGGTGATGCTGCTGCTCATGTGATCCATCACCGCCTGTAGTAGTTTACAGAGTCACCTGTACTCTAAAGCAGATGGTATGACATCATGCATGACCAATGTTGGAGAGGTGACTGCGTCAACATCATCATCTGTGGCAAACAAACATTGGGCAGTTTCTAGAGCTTGAGCTATTTGCAATATTTCTATCAAAGAAAGTTCGAATTTACCTCAATATGTTGTTTTTCAGAGTCAGCTGTAAAGAGCACTATAACATCCGAGTCAGCTTAGCTCTGCTATCTCAAACATTTCCAATTGCAGTTTACATTTAATCCATGTAGGTTGATGGCACAGCCCACGTAAGAATGATTCATGTCGTATCTTTAGGAGCCAAAATTCTAGCCTGGCCATAAGACATGTTTTTTTCTGGAAACATGTTCTTGTAACAAGTGAAATATTATAGGAAATTGAAGTTCTGCCATATTTGTTAATGGCTCCAGTTTCAGTATTAGGTGATACAGTTCATGATTTCCTGACAAGAGCATGACCTTTTGTCTTTCCAAGTCAAAAATATGACAAGTTGGATATATAACTGCAGTTGTCTATGGTAAGCATACCAGTTTTCCCACTGTTTATTAAAAGGTGAAAAAGTCATAAACACCTGTGGTATGGAAGACATCTCTACTACATTCACTAATGCTTTGCACTGCTTGTAATAGGGATGTTATTAGCTCTTGTTAATCCTATATGGTTTGCGTTAGTTGTAAATTTCCATGGTTGAAAATTCACTCTCTCACCTGATTACTAAAACGTTCACAAAGCCCAGTATGTACACATCTCAGGTCCCAAGTTAACAACACTTTTGTAAAAGGTGATCTACATAGGGAACTCATGGGGCTTTCTCCGGTTTATCAACAACTGTATATAGACACGGGATGTTCCTTGAAAAAAGTGCAAGCTCTTTCTAAATTTGTATTCCTAAGAAAGTCCAATCTGTGCCGTATCAAAGTTCCACATATTAGCCAAAATGATAGCACATTCACTGTGCAATCTACAAATAGCACCACAGCTACCTCAAACTGGCACTGGGCTGACTTATATGATGGATTCTGGCTTGGTGTTGTAGAAGGGTGCACCTGATGACCAGTGTTTTCCGAGTCGTCACAGTGGTTGACAACAATGTCGCCACAAGCTGTTCAGTTTCCATAGTGAAGTCAGATGGCGCATCTGCATCTCCCTCTTTCCCAGCAGTGACCTCTGGGGGAGAAGACACAATAGATGATCATGGTCTGAAGGAAATGCAACTGGCTGATGATCATAGGCAATGCTGTGGAAGGTCTAGGCAGGATGGGGCTTGGTGGAAGATACACGAGCTGCCACAGGGCCAAAGGGATCACCAGGGTGGCAGAGGAGAAGCTGATTTAGATAGTTAGTAGTAGTAGCTTTATTCATCCGTAGATCTCTTTTTACAATGATATAGGACATGTCAAAGTATTTACAAATTTAGATCAATTTAAAATAAGCTAATGTGTATACACATATATTTACAGACTTCTAGTTAGAGACAATCATTAGATTTACTCCTGGTATACATTACTTTTTTTACAAATAACTTGTTAAATAAAAAAAAAAACACACACACACACACACACCGGTGATCTCTGGGCCATTTTCTGTACCACAACTTCCCATTTGCTATCCTGAAAAACTGAGTCAGCATCCCTTCACAATGAGTGAGATGTTGAGCTCAGAAAGAGGAAGAGGTGTTAGCATTGTGGCATGCATAGCTTGGGGGGTAAGTATTTCTAGAAAGGAAAAAAACATAAAGTGAAGGTGTTATGTGGAATGTTGGGTATTTTATAATCCTCATTATTATTATTATTATTTATTTGTATAACATTTTTTATCAAACCCCTACTCTTTTAGGTAAGTAATCCTTCAATGTATAAAATGTATTGCATAACAGGTACTTTTTAGCTGCATTTTTAAATAAGTGTGTTTTTGCAATTTATTTAATCTCTTTTGGTAATTTATTGTACAGTTTTATTCCTTGGTAGAAAATGCTGTTTTGAGTTTTATGTTTATTTTTTCTTGGTAAATGTAAGAGGAGTCTAGCTCTTGTTGCATGTTGTGCAGTAATTACTAATGTCATTTTTGGTGTGTACAACTAACTGGTAAATGTATTCACATGGAGCAGTTAACATCCCCAGTGTTCTGAACAGATCTTTACAATGAGCTAGACTAGTATTTTTGGTTATTATTCTTATGGCTCTTTTCTGGAGTTTGAAAATTGTGTTCATATTTTGTGCATTTGTCCCCCAAAAAAAGAATGCCATAGCTAAGAATTGAGTGTACATATGAATAATATGTAGCTAAAAGACACTGCATGTTACACACTGATGATAGGATCCTAAGGGCATAACATGCTGTTGACATTCTGTTTGCAAATACCTTTGTGTGTTCACACCATTTCATTCCTAGAAATTTTGCATTTGTTACACAGTCTATAGAGGTGCCATATACATTTAATTTAACATTAGTTTTCTTTATGTTCAATGTCACTTTATTACTTATTGACCAATCATAAACTTGCTTGAGAGTTTCATTTGCTTTATCGGCAAGGAATTCTCTTGTTTTCTCAGTGACTATAATATTGCTGTCTTCAGCGAAGAGGATTTTTTCACCATGAATAACACTACTGGGAAAGTCATTGATGTATATCAGGAACAGTATTGGTCCTAATATGCTACCTTGTGGAACTCCTATATTAATGTATTTTGGTTCTGATAAGTGTTTTACTAAATGTTTAGATCTATTTGAAGTATGTGTTATCTCTACTCTTTGTACTCTATCTGTTAAGTATGATCGAAACCAGTCATTAGCTACCCCTCTTATTCCTAATGCTTGTAATTTATTAAATAGAATCTTGTGGTCTACTGTATCAAACACCTTAGAAAGATCCAAAAATATGCCTGTGACACACCCATCTTTATCAAGAGCATAAAGTTCAACTTTTGTGGATTCTACTATGGCTGACTCTGAATTTTTTCCACTTTGGAAACCAAACTGTGATTCATTTAAAAGATTGTATTTGTTCAGGTAATTCATTAATCTGTCTTTCATAATTGCTTCTATTATTTTTTAGAATGGTGACAGCAGGGAAATGGGCTGGTGATTTTCTATGTCTTATGTGTTACCTTTCTTGAGCAAAGGTACAACTCTTGCCTGTTTTAACTGCTCTGGAAATGTCACTGATGTGAAGTATTCATTTATTATATTTGTTAAGAGGCCTTGTATAATCCCTATGCATTGTTTCAGTACACACACTGGTACTTCATCTAAGCCTACTGACTTTTTATTTTTTAGTTTTTGAATTGTTTTACTGACTTCATTCTCTGGGGTTGGAAGTAACATCATTGTATTTAGTGCAACATTATTTACAGGTGTTATATTTGTTGGGGGAATATTTGCTTTAACTTCTCTGCAATACTTGGAAAAAAAAGCTTGTTTACATAGTTTGCCAAGTGCTGTGGATCATTTATTACTTTATCCCCCTCCCTTAGCAATATGTTATTTGCATTTGTTTGCCTCTCCCCGTTTCCCTTTGTATAACATCCCATCACTTGATGGGCCTCACATGCCTGACAGTTTAAGACAACAAAACTTCGTAACTCAAAAATTGTCAATTTTTATTTACATTCTAAGAAATGTGTCCCACATAAGGTGAAAAACCGCATATCTGAATGAAGATAAGCTTACCTCTTCTATAGCAAAGTATCAGATCTCATATCTTGTAATATTAAATTGTTAAGGTATGAAACCTTGTATCTGAGAAGAATGTTTCTCCTTGGAAATTTACTGCGCTCTTTCCACTGTTGTGGCAATGTAATAATTATACAGAGTTTGTTGTTGATAGTTAAAACATTCCTTGTGTAATTTAACAGTGACTAATATGCAATAAATTATTGATTGTTAGGTGATCAGTTAATGTATGCAAATGATTAAATTGACTATCCAGAAGTGATAAGCCTAAAATAATGAACTACACTATTTTTGGTAAGGAAACAATCAAATGTAAGCCTGCTATAAAACAAAATTCAGCAACAAACATAAGGCTATCTTTGATTTGAATTGTGTGAATCTATCTTTATCTTAATGTATGTTATTGTACCAAAGCTTAACTTTCAATTTGCTGGTACTTCTCTGTGTATGTAAAGAGTAATACTGTGCTATAAGCCTACAATAATTATGCAGAGTGGCCCAGACATATGTTGTATATAAATTTTATATCCAATCAGCAAATTTTCTGGAAGTTTTTCTTGATATTGCGGAAAACACAAATGGAAGTAATTGATTACAGATCAAACATAACTAGAATATTGAGGATGGCCTTAAAATTACGTGAAATTTTGTACTTATAAGTGCCACATGTACTGCAAACATCATTATCACCCTCAAATGAGCTTTTTTATCAGCTATCTTAAATTTAAGTAATTCAGAAGGCAGTGATTTTATAGATTCAGCTACAAGTCTTGAACCTATTACAACAGAGGTATGGGTACATCCACTACAATGACTGATGTGCCGGGCGTAGAATATCTGTGACTTGACCAGAGACTTTAGTTTAAATTTCTTCTTAGTGAACAGTCATGTGTCTTTTACCTGTATATGTAATCACCCAATAAAGTGTAAGTCTACCGTGCCATCTTGTGACTCATTTACATCACACTTGCACTTTACCCAACTTCCACATTGGGGATCCCGACAATACACAATGAGTGTGTGTGAGGTAATCCTCATACAGATATAGTTTTTACATTAGGACATTGCGATCTGCGCTTAACTGCCATGTCCCGAAATTTGCACACAATTTTGATGGTTCCCATTCCGGACAATTCAGTGTTTCTTAATCGAATTTTCCATCTTCTACGGTCATAAATTGAGCAAGTGAGGTGCTCCAGTACTGTGTTTTGACTTTTGACAATACTGCTGAACAATTGAAGGCAACAAACGATATGCTGCAGACCTCATTGCTGTTCTGGCACTGCAGAAGTACTATGCAACTGCTGATATGCAGTTTTCCGACAGCTTGGATACATGTTCATTCACCATGGACACCGCATCCTCTGCATAACACATGAATTTGTCTGACCTGCCTCTGCTACTGCCAGCTGCCTAAGATTTCAAGCATTCATGCCACACCACAGATGGATCTGGAACATTCTCATGTTCACCTGGACCAACCTCAAGCCTGGTCTTCAATTGTTTATTACTCATTTGTAATGACTGACATCACAAGTGAACAATCCTGAGCCCGACCAACTTCACCCAGGCAGTTGTGACTCTGACATCACTGTACCTGGCTGGAGCGATGGCCTAGGAGCAAACGTACCTGCACAAACAAGCATGGTGTGCACTCGCCAGTGCAGAACATCCATTCATGTATCAAGCCAGTGCAGCTGCTTCACACAAGCAATTATGCTTCATCTGGACAGAAACACTTTTACTGGGATCAGGCAACGTACATCACTGCTGCTGCCCTACACAGTGACCTTCACCCAGCCAAAACAAACAAATGGGTGCCACACAACCATGCCTCACTTGCACACCCGTTCGCATGGCAGCAATTTGCCAACACTGCAAGCAACTGTTGCCTATCTTGTGATTACTCAATAGTACCTGTAACTACCCAAGAAGACTGTTCTAGTCACATGAACATATTACATGGCAGCAGATCTACTCTCACTCCACTGACATCAAATGCTACCAGGCTTCACATCTCTGATTGTGCACGTGAACATGATTTTCTCATTGACTTGGACTCTGACATATGCTCTGTGGGGTCTCCACCTATGCTCATCCCACTTCCAAGTGTCCCAAGAGCTGTGTTTTCGTCTGCGCCACCTCGCTTGTCACTTCCAATGAACCAAATTTAAGCAGACATCAGCCTTGACATCAACTTTGTACCACTTAACACCTCATTGACAACAGATGAATCTGTGGCATTGCAACTGCTTAAAGCCACCAATTCATTGATTGCAGTGCATGCCTCTATGGTCCGGATCCTGCAACTGTCATCATCCCACCACCTCACATGTACGTTCTCTGTTAACATCATACAGCTAGGCCTAGTGTAACGTCACGAGTCAATATGCAATAACTTTATTGCAGTAAGCTACTTTGCAGAACAACCCATAGCATTGGGGCCATTGGATGTGAAGGAGATAGCCAGTTGTGTCTTAGCAATGACTCATTCGCATCTGTCGCTATGCTACCCGTGGAAAGCGGTATCTGTGTCACTTTGAGCGATTGAATATTCAAACCCTTAGAAATCTAAATAAACTATATTAAATATTATTCAGAATTATTTAATATTGTTCAAAGTCGATACTCTGCCTTTTGTTATTCAAGAGAATATGGTATAAAAATTTCAGGTTTCTATCTGTCATAGTTTTGGAGTTAGAGGAAATTACCTAAAACATCCCAAACCAACACTTAGACTAAAAAACTCAGTTAGGAATAATAACAGGTTGTCTTTTAGTATCATCTGAAATCATTACTGGAGTTCATAAAATGTCAGGTCAATTTATTTGGATTTTCATTTTAAAAATGTTAACTGCTTTTCATTTTCATAATATAAAATTCAGAAAAGGTTATTAATATTGTTGTGGGAGTAAATGAGAGTGAGTGAGAGTATGTATGTGGGACAGACATTAAATTTCAAGATTAAATTTATGTAATACATTACATAATCATAGTGTGGGAAAGATGTTTGTGCCCACTTTACTGATGATGTATGTCTAAGTGTACTTGCTTTTGTAAGGAGGCAGCCGGAATAACAGTTGAAAGTAAAATCATGTTCTGAATAAATTCCAAGATTAGTTTTCCTTTTGTTTGGTCTTGTTAAACATTATATTAATATTTGCATACTGAAATGTCATGAATGCAACTGGGAATAGTGATTTGTGTAGGACAGCTTTGGCGTGAGAATGATCTCGAATGATTGTTCTGATTGGCTGATAGTTTTGATCAACCAATCAGAGTTTAGCAGTTCCTGTGCGCTGCCGGGTAGTTATAGGCTGTGGGAGGAGCAGCATGGAGGAGTCACTGGGTAGTTATTGAACGTGAAGGTCATGGTGAACGTGTCCATCTGCATAATGTGTAAAATGAAGAAGTTATTGGTATTTCAGATCCAGATTGTGTTGCCGTAGAAGTAGTTGCATTTACGGACAGTTTTGTGAAGTTTCAAAGTTCTAGAATTGTTTTGTTGGAAAGATAAACGCATGTGAACTTTCGGCCTTTGTAAAATTCCATGTGGCATGTTTCATATTTGTATATGGAATATTTGGCGAGCAATTTCTTTAATAGAATCCACTGAAAAGGACTGAATGTGGCCGGCCGAAGTGGCCGTGCAGTTAAACGCGTTGCAGTCTGGAACCGCAAGACCGCTACGGTCGCAGGTTCGAATCCTGCCTCGAGCATGGATGTTTGTGATGTCCTTAGGTTAGTTAGGTTTAACTAGTTCTAAGTTCTAGGGGACTAATGACCTCAGCAGTTGAGTCCCATAGTGCTCAGAGCCCTTTGAACCATTTGACTGAATGTGAAACTCAGATATAGTAGGGGAGTACTGACAGTGAAATCACGTTAAGTCTTCGGGTTGGACTTACGTGCATGTGTACTGGGTTGCATGAGCTGCGAAGTGAGGACAGTGATGATGTTCGCTAATTACATGTGGGCTGATGGCAGGTATTTTTTAAACTAAAATGGAATAAAAGACTCGTTTCAGAATTTTGACATTTTACTGAGAGAACAAAGCAACCACTTTCCACCCAAAAAGTATTATAAGAATTTACAGCATAGCATGCTATCAGAGTTTACACAGACTTTGGAGAGTAAGTATTGATGCCGTTTTCTTCGTTGCTGCTTTTATGTTGTCAGCACAGTACATATATAAGCAGAGAAACATTTTGGTGATCTGCCACCATACTGAGGTAGGTGGAACTTTTGCAATCAACAAACCACTTTAATAAACCCACCCCGCCACACTAGGTATGGAATTTTTATATTATTTCCACCTCTGCCTGGTCATAAAACATGCCACACTCTTGTACTTTGACACAAGTCACTGCATCCTAGGACCCTCTGCGCAGGCACCTGCAATCCTATCTCATACATCTGCCAATCAAGTCGAACAATAGGAACACAATTGTACATCCATCAGCACACTCATCAAGTGTAACTCCTCCATCAACGAGTTATTGGTGGGCCACCAACGCCGTGCTGAGAGCTGTGTGTCATCAGACACACTCCATAGGGAGAACATATTGCTCACACAATGTAATTATGACACATCAGCTGTCCTCACCATGACACTTGAGCAGCTTATGACCTCGACGCAGAACCGTCATGACGAGAGTGGGAGCACAGAAATGACCCTGGTCCCTTTCTAGACTGAAAGGCAAAGACTGTGGGTAAGAAGAAAGAACCACATTAAAATATGACAACCAAGTAAAATGCGTCTACAATGCTCACCAAAATTTGTTGCAAATCAAAGAACAAGAGAATATATTCTTCAACAGCTGAGGGGAACTGTAGTCAGATATTTCATACATTCTGGTCAAGTATGAAATGAGAACAACAGGAAATGTATGCTGCTACTTTAGCTCACAGAAAAGAAGATAAATAAAAAACCAAAGTACGAAATCAAGAAGAAAATGTAGTCTTCAGTACAATTTAGAACTACAAGATGATTTACTACCCATGTGCAATGAAATATGACTTTCAACTTTAGAAATCGATGAATGGTGAGTCAGCAGTTGAGTCAAAGAGAGAGAAGAGGATAATTATTTTAGAACAGGAAGGAAATGCCAAGAAGTAAGAAATGCACTGAAAGAAACCATTCCTAAATTTTTGGATTAAATTCCCAAATTGTCACCCATTATTGCTGAGCATCTACTTCAAAGCTTTACTTGGAGCCACAGTTTTTGTCATTTAGTGAGTTGTACAGAGCATTCTAAAGTGATTGCATTATCAATAATATTGAACCAACTGCTGAAAAAGATTCTTTGGCAAAAGAAATAAAAGAACATAACATTGCTTTACACCATCCAAAGTAAGATGAATGTGATCTCTGGTTTTCTTATGAGCTAAATAATATTTCTGAGAGTTAGTTCAAAGCTCACCAGATGAAAAAGAGAGAGCAAGAAGAAGAAGGCAAATGATAAAAAGGCATCTAAAGCACAAAGATGTTGTGCATTTATCATGGCTGAACAAGATGTACACTTAACGCCTGCAACCAATGTCAGTTGTCTTTATTTTAAACAGAAGCTGTCATGTCATAATTTTACTGTTTATAATGTACATGATGTTCAGTGATATGTTATATTTAGCATATGGAAGGAGGAGAGCTAGACACTAATATGTTTATATGTTTGCAACGTGCATTACACATTTCATGACATGGAAATAAAGCGCTGTGACAAAAGTAGAACCAATTATGAAAAGGATAGGCACAATGAAAAGAATGTTACATACCGAGCTCTCAACCAAAGTCTCCTTCAGGGGAAAAAAAAAAAAAAAACAACAACACACACACACACACACACACACACACACACACACACACAGAGAGAGAGAGAGAGAGAGAGAGAGAGAGAGAGAGAGAGAACAACTGCTTCTCCAACCACTCTGGCCAGACTGCAGCTGTTGCGTGGAATGAGAGTGGCAACTTGTTTGACGAAAGAAGTAATAGACTTTGTTGTTTTGTACACAATTAAGCAGAGTTTAGGACAAGGACAAAATAATGTATAAGCTTTCAGTACCCTCTATTTTGTCAGGCAAATATTAATATTACTAATATATTATCACTCACCGAGTCTCATTTTCTGAAGTAGGCAAACGACCTAATTTCTTCTTATGAAATGTCCTGTGCTTCCATATACTCCACACATGCACTGTAGATACGCATTAGGTAGCAAAAACTGTAATGCAGCATGACTGGCACTTCTTGTTTATGAAGAAAATCCCTGCATCTGTTTTTCACTCGTTCAAATGTCTCGATCTCTCTGTGATTGAAGTCTTTAGTATCATTCACAACTTTCTTCTCAATTTCAAGCACTGCCAATGTTGAAAGCCTATGTTCCATCACTATGTTCCAGAGAATGGTTTTTATCCTTTTCGTTGTGTGTGTGTGTGTGTGTGTGTGTGTGTGTGTGTTTTTCCCATGTTAGAAAAGTGGAACTAAAATATTTTGTGGTGATGGATCTTGTGCTCAGAACCAAAATGTGTTACAGCATAACAAATGGTACAGCAATCATTCAACAATATTTACTTAAAGTGTACTCCCAAATGGAATATGATAGTGTGCATTCTGCTATTCAATGCAGAAAGAGAAACAACATTCTATGTTACGTTGCTGCAATAAATGAAACAAGACAATACCAAGAGGGGTTGTTTCAAGATATGGCAAACAGACAATACCAGCTGCTACTACCAAAGATTGACTAGGAGTTTATGTTGTTAAACACATTGCCCCTTTAAGCTAATCTCTTAAAACCTGGAAAGTGCATTGACAGAAAGTCAGCCATTCAAAATGTATGTCTTTGGATCGTGACCAGTTCAATAGAGGACAGAGGTCACTATATGGTGAAACATAGGTGATGTGGGAGATATTCTTGCTACATTCACTAAAATTTGCACTGTCTGTAATATAGCTGCTTTTAGCTCCCGACAACAACGTGTGGTATGCATTAGTAGTTGTTGTAAGTGTTCTAGGACTGAAAAAAGACACTCTCAGCTAATTACTAAAATTTTCAGGGTCTAGTTTCCATGTGTCACTCGTCCTGAGTCATCAACACTTTTGTAAAAGAGAATTTATGCCAATATCTCATGAGTTGCAGGGACAACAGTCTGGAGGAGTGACTGATCTGGCCTTATAACACTAACCAAAACGGCCTTGCTGTGCTGGTACTGCGAACAGCTGAAAGCAAGGGAAAACTACAGCCATAATTTTTTGCAAGGGCATGCAGCTTTACTGTGTGGTTAAATGACGATGGCATCCTCTTGGGTAAAATATTCTGGAGGTAAAATAGTCCCCCATTCGGATCTCCAGGCGGGGACTATTCAGGAGGATGTCATAATCAGGAGAAAGAAAACTGGCATTCTACCAATCAGAGCGTGGAATGTCAGATCCTGTAATTGGGCAGGTAGGTTAGAACATTTAAAAAGGGAAATGGGTAGGTTAGAGATAGAGGGAATTAGTGAAGTTTGGTGGCAGGAGGAACAAGACTCCTGGTCAGGTGACTACAGGGTTATAAATAGAAAATCAAATAGGGGTATTGCAGGAGTAGGTTTAATAATGAATAAAAAAATAGGAGTGCAGATAAGCTACTTCAAACAGCATAGTGAATGCTTATTGTGCCCAAGATAGACACGAAGCCCATGCCTACCACAGGAGTACAAGTTTATATGCCAACTAGCTCTGCAGATGATGAAGAGATTGATTAAATGTATGATGAGATAAAAGAAATTATTCAGTTAGTGAAGGGAGACAAAAATTTAATAGTCATGGGTGACCAGAATTTGATAGTAGGAAAAGGAAGAGAAGGAAACCTAGTAGGTGAATATGGAATGGAGATAAGGAATGAAAGAGGAAGCCGCCTAGTAGAATTTTGCACAGAGCATAAATTAATCATAGCTAATACTTGGTTCAAGAATCATGAAAGAAGGCTGTATACATGGAAGAGGCCTGGAGATTCTGGAAGGTTTCAGATAGATTATATAATGGTAACATAGAGATTAGGAATCAGGTTTTAAATTGCAAGACATTTACAGGGGCAGATGTGGATTCTGACCACAATCTATTGGTTATGAACTGTAGATTAAAACTGAAAAAAACTGCTAGAAGGTGGGAATTTAAGGAGATGGGACCTGGATAAACTGACAGAACCAGAGGTTTCAGAGAATTTCAGGGAGAGCATTAGGGAATGATTGACAAGAATGGGGGAAAGAAATACAGTAGAAGAAGAATGGGTAGCTTTGAGAGATGAAATAGTGAAGGCAGCAGCAGAGGTTCAGGTAGCTAAAATGACAAGGGATAGTAGAAATCCTTGGGTAACAGAAGAAATATTAAATTTAATTGATGAAAGGAGAAAAAATAAAAATGCAGTAAATGAAGCAGGCACAAAAGGATTACAAACATCGCAAAAATGAGATCGACAGGAAGTGCAAAATGGCTAAGCAGGGATGGCTCGAGGACAAATGTGAGGATGTAGAGGCATATCACCAGGGGTAAGGTAGATACTGCCTACAGCAAGATTCAAGAGACCTTTGGAGAAAAGAGAACCATTTGTATGAATACCAAGAGCTCAGATGGAAACCCAGTTCTAAGCAAAGAAGGGAAACCAGAAAGGTGGAAGTAGTATACAGGGTGGTCATTGATTGTGAGTGGGCCAAATATCTCACGAAATAAGCATCAAACAAAAAAACTACAAAGAACAAAACTGGGAAACTCGTCTAGCTTGAAGGGGGAAACCAGATGATGCTATGGTTGGCCCGCTAGATGGCACTGCCATAGGTCAAACGGATATAAACTGCATTTTTTAAAATAGGAACCCAATTTTTTATTACTTATTCGTGTAGTACATAAAGAAATATGAATGTTTTAGTTGGACACCACTTTTTTTACTTTGTAATAGATGGCGCTGTAATCGTCACAAATGTATAAGTACGTGGTATCACGTAACATTCCGTCAGTGCGGATAGCATTTGCTTCGTGATACATTACCTGTGTTAAAATGGACCACTTTCCAATTGTGGAAAAGGTTGATATGATGCTGATGTATGGCTATTGTGATAATAATGCCCACCAGGTGTGTGCTATGTATGCTGCTTGGTATCCTGGATGACATCATCATCCAAGTGTCCGGGACGTTCGCCAGATAGTTACATTATTTAAGGAAACAAGAAGTGTTCGGCCACATGTGAAATGTCAACCATGACCTGCAACAAATAATGACGCTCAAGTACATGTTTTAGCTGCTGTCGCATCTAATCCGCACGTCAGTAGCAGACAAATTGTGTGAGAATCGGGAATCTCAAAAACGTCGGTGTTGAAAATGCTACATCAACATCGATTGCACCTGTACCATATTTCTATGCACTAGGAATTGCATGGCGATGACTTTGAACATTGTGTACATTTCTGCCACCGGGCACAAGAGAAATTATGTGACAATGAAAGATTTTTTGCATGCATTCTATTTAGCGACGAAGCGTCATTCACCAACAGCAGTAACGTAAACAGGCATAATATCCATTATTGGGCAATGGAAAATCCATGATGGCTGCAAGAAGTGGATCATCAGTGACCTTGGCGGGTTAATGTATGGTGCGGCATTATGGGAGGAAGGATAATTGGCCCCCATTTTATCGATGGCAATTTAAATGGTGCAATCTATTCTGATTTCCTATGTGATGTTCTACCGATGTTACTACAAGATGTTTCACTGAATGACAGGATGGTGATGTACTTCCAACATGATGGATGTCCAGTACATAGCTCGCATGCAGTTGAAGCGGTATTGGATAGCATATTTCATGACAGGTGGATTGGTCATCGAAGCACCATACCATGACCCGCACATTCACTGGATCTGGCATCCCCAGATTTCTTTCTGTGGAGAAAGTTGAAGGATATTTGCTATCGTGATCTACCGACAATGCCTTACAATATGCGTCAATGCATTGTCAATGCATGTGCGAACATTACGAAAGGTGAACTACTCGCTGTTTAGAGGAATGTCGTTACACGTAGTGCCAAATGCATTGAGGTTGACACACATCATTTTGAGCATTTATTGCATTAATGCGGTATTTACAGGTAATCACACTGTAACAGTATGCATTCTCAGAAATGATAAGTTCACAAAGGTACATGTATCACATTGGAGCCACCGAAATAAAATGTTCTAATGTATCTACATTCTGTATTTTAATTTAAAAAACCTACCTGTTACCAACTGTTCATCTAAAATTGTGAGCCATTAGTTTGTGACTATTACAGTGCCATCTATCTCAAAGCAAAAAAAGTGGTCCAACTAAAACATTCGTATTTCTTTACGTACTACATGAATATGTAATAACAAATGGGGGTTCCTATTTTAAAAAATGCAGTTTGATATCCATTTGACCTATGGCAGCGCCATCTAGTGGGCCAACCATAGCACCATCAGGTTTTCCCCTTCAGGCTAGACAAGTTTCATTCTGTGTACTTTTTTTGTTTGACGCTTATTTCGTGAGATATTTGGCCTGGTCACGATCAATGGCCTCCCCCCATGAACCACAGACCTTGCCGTTGGTGGGGAGGCTTGCGTGCCTTAGCGATACAGATAGCTGTACTGTAGGTGCAACCACAACGGAGGGGTATCTGTTGAGAGGCCAGACAAACGTATGGTTCCTGAAGAGGGGCAGCAGCCTTTTCAGTAGTTCCAGGGACAACAGTCTGGATGATTGACTGATCTGGCCTTGTAACACTAACCAAAACGGCCTTGCTGTGCTGGTACTGCGAACGCCTGAAAGCAAGGGGAAACTATGGCCGTAATTTTTCCCGAGGGCATGCAGCTTTAGTGTCAGGAAGTCGTTTCTGAAAGTATATGTATGGAGCATAGCCATGTATGGAAGTGAAACATAGACGATAAATAGTTTAGACGAGAAGAGAATAGAAGCTTTTGAAATGTGGTGCTACAGAAGAATGCTGAAGATTAGATGGGTAGATCACATAGCTAATGAGAAGGTATTGAATAGTACTGGGGAGAAGAGGAGTTTGTGGCACAACTTGACTAGCAGAAGGGATCGGTTGGTAGGACATGTTCTGGGGCATCAAGGGATCACCAATTTAGTATTGGAGGGCAGCGTGGAGGGTAAAAATCGTAGAGGGAGACCAAGAGATGAATACACTAAGCAGACTGAGAAGGATGTAGGCTGCAGTACGTACTGGGAGATGAAGAAGCCTGTGCAGGATAGAGTAGCATGGAGAGCTGCATCAAACCAGTCTCAGTACTGAAGGCCACAACAACAACAACACAACGATCAATGGACTACCCTGTGTAGAGGATCTAGCATATTTACTCGAATCTAAGCCGCACTCGAATCTAAGCCGCACCTGAAAAATGAGACTCGAAATCAAGGAAAAAAAAAAATTCCCGAATCTAACCCGCACCTGAAATTTGAGACTCGAAATTCAAGGGGAGAGAAAAGTTTTAGGCCGCACCTCCAAATCGAAACAAAGTTGGTCCATTGCAATATGAGACACAATTTAGGCCGAATGAATGATGACACAGCTACAGTATTTTGGTTCAAGTCGTAAGCTTAGCAGTTAAGCTTTACCAGGTAGCCATTGCTGTGAGTCAAGACACTCCGTCCGTATTTATACGGGTACCCTACCTTTTCCACGTGCTTCGTCTGGTTTGAATTGATAACTTACTTTTCTTTGATCTTATAAGTACCGTTCTCTTTGTTATAGGTGTTTACGTCACTCTAAGCTGAAAATGCATTACTGTACTGCGTCATGCATTGTTTTCGCATTCTGATAATGGGTGTTTACGGCCTGTCGCCGCTCGCGGCATGGCTTGCTTTTGTGCGCGCTACCGCCGCTTACTATTAAAAAGAAAAAGAGAGAGAGGAATCGTCTCATTAGCGAAACAATGGCAAGAGACTGCTATTTGTTGTTATTTACACTGCTGCTTTCTTTGATAATGATCAACAAGATCCAAATAATAGACTGCGGATGATAGAAGATGTTCTGAACGAGAGTATAGCGAAAATTTTTCTCCGTTTGAAAATCTTTGCAGACGCCTCTTTAGTACATTACATTCTGCACAGAAATTAGAGTCATCTTAGATTTAAAAATCTAGTCAATTCCCGTGCTTCATTTCTGACTATATCAGTATTAGGCATAAGAATAATACGAATATAAACATGAAATAAGGATATAAATATCCTTCCGCGTTTGCTGTTGTCTCACTCTAGTTTTATAGTTTATTAGGCAGACAGGATTTAAATGAAATAGCAGCAAACACGAAAGAATACATGGCAAAATGTTTATATTCACATTATTGTTATGGTGAAGAGAATACTGCAAGTGATTCACTATTCATAAAAGTTCCTACTAGCAACCATCTCTTCTCACAGGTAGGAAAAAATTCAGAACGTAGAGTTGGCCATATTGACTAACATCCCAAACAGTCTTGCCAGTAGGACTTTCGTCGTTCATTGAAATGCTGCTACATTCGAAGATTTACAATACGGAATTTGTATTTACTTCGTTGGATAATATAGGAAATGCAGTGGTCGAAACTCGGGACGGAGAAAAAAGCTCGTCTTCCACTTCGTTTTTTTCTTTTTTCTTTTTTTTTTTTTTTTAAATGACGCAGAGGTTTTGGCGCTAGTATTTATCTTTGTGCCTGCAAAGCATGCTTGTGTAGCGCTATATATTCGACGGCAGAAGTTTGTTGTGGCGGCACCTACCAACACTTTGCAGCACTTCCGCGTACTCTGCACTCGATTCTAAGCCGCAGGCGGTTTTTTGGATTACAAAAACTGGAAAAAAAGTGCGGCTTGGATTCGAGTAAATACGGTATTCAAGGGCGATGAACTTGAGGACAATATTATGGAAATGGAAGAGCGTTTAGATGAAAATGAAATGGGAGATATGATACTGCTTGAAGTGTTTGACAGAGCACTGAAGGATCTAAGTAGAATCAAGGCTCTGGGAGTAGATAACATTCCATTAGAACTACTGATAACCTTGGGAGAGAGCCAACCCTGACAAAACTCTACCATGTAGTGAGCAAGATGTTTGAGACAGGCGAAATACCCTCAGACTTCAAGGAGGATGTAATAGTTCCAACCCCAAAGAACGCAGGTGTTGACAGATGTGAAAATTACCGAACTCATGGCTGCAAAATGCACAGCAAATGGAAAAAGTGATAGACGCTGACCTCAGGGAGGATCAGTTTGGATTCCGTAGAAATGTTGGAACACGTGAGGCAATACTGACCCTATGGCTTATCTTAGAGGATAGATTAAGGAAAGGCAAACCTACATTTCTAGCATTTGTAGACTTAGAGAAAGACTTTGACAATGTTGACTGGAATACTCTCTTTCAAATTCTGAAGGTGGCAGGTGTAAAATACAGGGAGCGAAATGCTATTTACAATTTGTACAGAAACCAGATGGCAGTTATAATAGTCGAGGGAGATTAAAGGGAAGCACTGGTTGGGAAGGGAGTGAGACAGGGTTGTAGCCTATCCCAGATGTTATTCAATCTGTATATTGAGCAAGCAGTGAAGGAAACAAAAGAAAAATTTGGAGTACAAATTAAAATCTATGTAGAAGAAATAAAAACTTTGAGGTTTGCGATGACATTGTAATTCTGTCAGACACAGCAAAGGACCTGGAAGAGCAATTGAATGAAATGGACTATGTCTTGAAAGGAGGATATAAGATGAACATCAACAAAAGCAAAACGAGGATAATGGAATATGTTTGAATGAAATCGGGTGATGCTGAGGGAATTAGATTAGGAAATGAGACACTTAATGTAGTATATGAGTTTTTCTATTTGGGGAGCAAAATAACTGATGATGGTCAAAGTAGAGAAGAGATACGAGGGCGGTTCAGAAAGTAACCTCCGATTGGTCACAGTGCGGGTTGTGGGGGGAGTAGCGACGCTATCTGTGCGTTCACGCACTCAACAGGTCAGTCGGCATCAAGCCGTGGTCGAGTGAACGTCGTACCTGCGTTAGTTTAGTTTTTGTGGCAGTTTGAAATGTGTGCTGCAATAGAAAACCCCGCCACATGTGAAGTGCGTGCTGTCATAAGGTTTTTTACAGCCAAAGGATATTCTGCAGCAGCTATTCATCGTGAGCTTTGTGCCGTGTACGGACCAAGAGTTATGAGTGAAGGAGTTGTCCGTGAACGGGTACGTTTATTTAAAAGTGGACGAGAAAACGTTCATGATGAAGAGAGGAGTGGTAGACCATCATTGGTGACTGACGAACTCGTTCAGACAGTTGATGCAAAAGTTCGTGAAAATCGACGTTTCTCAATGTCGGAGTTGTCTACTGGTTTTCCACAGATTTCTAAGACTCTCTTGTATGAGATAGTGACAGCAAGATTGGGTTACCGTAAGTTCTGTGCACGATGGGTTGCCCAAAATTCTTACCGACCACCACAAAACTCAAAGAATGGCCTCTGCATTAAACTTTCTGCCACGTTATGAGGACGAAGGAGAACCATTGTTAAACAGAATTGTGACCGGTGACGAAACCTGGATTAAGTACGTGAACCCTGAGACAAAAGAACAATCAAAGATGTGGGCACATTCAAATTCGCCTACCAAACCAAGAAAAGCCTCGCAAGATTTTTCTGCCAGAAAACTGATGGCAACGGTGTTTTGGGATGCCAAAGGGGTGTTGTTGGTTGAATTCATGGAACGTGGTACGACCATTAATCAAGACGTGTACTGTGAAACAATAAAAAAGTTACGACGGGCTATACAGAACAAACGCCGTGGTATGCTGACTTCCGGTATCGTTTTTTTGCACGATAACGCCCGTCCTCACTCTGCTCGCAGAACAACGGCCCTTCTTGAGTCCTTCAAGTGGGACGTTATCAACCATCCACCTTACAGCCCAGACCTGGCGCCAAGTGATTATCACCTCTTCATGCATTTGAAGAAATGGCTCGGGTCACAGCGGTTTGATGACGACGAAGAGCTCAAAGATGCGGTCACAGGCTGGCTCCAGGCACAAGCGGGTGATTTTTATGCAGAAGGAATTTCAAAGCTTGTGAAGAGATATGATAAGTGCCTCAATCGCTATGAAGACTATGTAGAAAAATAGTGCAAAGATGTAGTTGTAAGATGTATATATTAAAATATTTTTATTTAACTTGGTGTATTTTTTTAAATCAACCGGAGGTTACTTTCTGTACGGCCCTCGTAAAATGTAGACTGGCAATGGCAAGGAAAGCGTTTCTGAAGAAGAAAAATTTGTTAACATTGAGTATAGATTTAAATATCAGGAAGTCGTTTCTGAAAGTATTTGTATGGAGTGTAGCCATGTATGGAAGTGAAACATGGATGACAAATAGTTTAAACAAGAAGAGAATGGAAGCTTTCGAAATGTGGTGCTACAGAAAAATGCTGAAGATTAGATGGGTAGACCACGTAACTAATGAGGAGGTATTGAATAGAACTGGGGAGAAGAGAAATTTGTGGCACAACTTGACTAGAAGAAGGGATTGGTTGGTAGGACATGTTCTGAGGCATCAAGGGATCACCAAGTTAGAACTGGAGGGTAGTGTGGGAGGGGGGGGGGGGGGGGTGGTAAAAATCGTAGAGGGAGACCAAGAGATGAATACAGTAAGCAGATTCAGAAGGACATGGGTTGCAGTTGGAACTGGAAGATGAAGAAGCTTGCACAGGATAGAGTAGCATGGAGAGCTGCATCAAACCAGTCTCTGGACTGAAGACCACAACCACAACAACATCTCATGAGGCCTCATTCTGGTTAATTCACAACTAGAGATATATACAGGATGTTCCTTGGAAAGAGTGCAAGCTATCTTAAACCCAAAGTTCCACTCATTACCAGTAGACTCTACAATACAAACACCTGAACTACTTCGCACACACATTGCAAGGTTCACATATTGCTGTACAACTGACTTACACTATCCCTAGGCTGGTTTATATGCTGAGTTCTGGCATGCCCTTGTCAGATGGCACTCTGATGACCAGTGGTGCCTGGTTAGTGGCCGCATAGCAGTTGCCAGCCTTTGAGTTTCTATATGATGCTGGTTGGTGCAACTGCATTAAGTAAGTTCCCATTACCATAGCAGGAAACTATTCTGTAGTGCATTACTTTCTCAAAAATTTTAGAAAATGTCAGTAGTGAAATGATCAGTAATTGTCAACAACACCCCTACCACCTTTTTTACAAGGAGGGGTGTACTTCTGCAATTACCAAGCCTGAGGCTATGTAGAAATTCAATAGGAAAGCTGTTCCTGGTGTAAGCACTGTCACGGTTTAGTACTCACTGTTGCCATTGGGTGGACAGCAGTGTCAAAGACTTCAGTTCTCGCTTGTACAATGCAGGCACTGCAATTGGTATTAAAAATTGTTTGGTTTAGTATTTTGTTAAATAATTCCCAGTATTCTTCATCAGTGGGTAAGTAGTACATAGCACTGTGGAAAATAACTGGAGTTGTGCTTACTGCCTCATAGTCCCTGTTTATTAAGTGCGTTTAAATTATTGGGTATTTATCTTTCATTAGTGCATTCAGCTCTCAGTACAGTAATTATTTTTTGCCAGTGTAAACATAGGCAATGTGTAATGACATTTAGCATTCAGTTACCTCAGATGGATTAAAGTTTATATCCTCACTCACAAAGCAATTATTTTCTCACAGAGTTTGTGGAATTCACAATGTTTAATGTTGTGCTGTTTTGCATTCACATATTGGACTTAAAAATATTTTTTCTGTAACTAAGTGACATAGCTTAGTGCTTAAGACACTGGATGAAACTTTGGGAGCATGAATTTTTAAGTTCCAGGCAAATGTCATAATGATTCCTTTGAAAAGGACACAACTTATTTTCTTCCCCAGTTTGAGCTCATGTACTCTTTCTATAATAACCTTGTTGTTGATGGGCCATTAACCCCCTTAACTTTCTTTCTTTTTTATTTTGTCTGTAGAACACTGTAATAATAGACGCAAATACCTTTATCACAGAAAACCATTCCATTAGTGTAAACATGAAAGGTTCTTTAGAATTTACAGAGAAACAGAACACTTCATTCTATCTTAAAATTCCTGGCTAAGATTTAAATCTCTTTTGTTACATGTGGAGCACTGAGAATAAGAACACAGAAGAGTTCCACCTCTTAAAAATTTTTTTGGTCAAAAACAGAGCATTTAACAGTATCTTTCAAACTACGCATAACATGCTTTTTATTTTCCAATAGAAATGTGATCTGGTTTTTTATGAAGCTAGCAAGCAAGCTGTAATCCTTTGGAGTTGGAAATAACCTGGAATCACCCAACTTAGCTATATCTGCACCTCAAATTGCAGTGTGACAGCCTCCTGTAAGTGCAAGCTTAGCAGCAGTTGCTGGCTCCATGTTTTTATTCAATCAGTTCTGAAACTTTTTGTGTGGTGCTGCACAAGAGCAAGGGATACATCAGGAGACAAATCAGGCTAACATGTGGGAAAGAATCAGGAGAGTATGAATTAACTGCCTTATTGATTCAAAGCCAGAATTGCGTGTGGCTCGCACTAGTAGACTAGGTAGATAGGTGCTTGGTATAATTTCCATGGTTCAAGTCAAACCCTGGAATAATGGCTTAACCAACCTCTTACTTGCACACAGTAACCATAACAACTTTGGTAAGTCATACATGCTCAATTCTGCTGTGTCTGTCTCATTATGTTGTACCATCATTCTGTACTAACCTAATCAACCAACGCTCTCATATAAAATCCCCTTACTGTATGTTACTAAGATCTCTTCAAATAAAAATACACTTTGAATAAAAACAGTGAGTGCTTGCAGGTTATGTGACTGAAATGTAACAAACAAAAACCTGAGCCATGTCTCAGATGTGCAAGGCATTCTACTCCACCTTGTACGTCTCCTTACATTCATAATTTTGGGAAATGTGAGTGGTATCTGGTAGCGGGGGAGAAGCACAGCTCTTCATTTACCTTAATGTAACAAACAAAAACCTGAGCCATGTCTCAGATGTGCAAGGCATTCTACTCCACCTTGTACGTCTCCTTACATTCATAATTTTGGGAAATGTAAGTGGTATCTGGTAGCGGAGGAGAAGCATAGCTCTTCATTTACCTTAATGACAGCCATCTGCTGAACATAATTGACCAAGTGCAATGAGAACAGAAGATGTGACTAAACAGGCCCAAGTACACACCTTACTTTTCAAAAAGACAATTGTGAGTTTTCTCAAGGCGAACCTATCATATTTGCAGCTCATCTGAAGTTGAGTAAGGTGCTGCTGACAGATAAGAAATAATTTCAGTTGGACAATAAGTCTCCTCCACAAGCTATTTAACAAGGAGAAGGGAAAGAATATTAGGTTTTAATGTTCCATTGAAGAGCAGGTAAAAGAGTGGGGAGACTGACAGGAAGAGTCTTATCTAATGCTGAAAGATATATTATGAGACTGCCTACATTTGTTTACCCAAAATACAATGAGCTATTAATTGTCCCAATTGATACTAGCCAAGAGGCAATCTGAACCATAATTAGCCCAGGAAGGTTTAGGGAGAGTTCTGTCCTTAGCAGAACTCTAAATAAAGCAAACATAACTATAACAATGGAAGGTACTTATGAGCAGCTGATATACAAAGTGTTTCTGATGCTATCTGTTTGGAAGGAATTATCTGTGTACACATACTTCAGCCTTCTACAATGGCTTGGTTGTATCGATGGCCCTTGCTCCAACTTTATGAAAATGATGCTGTAGCTAGAAGAATGTGGTTCATGTACTATAACATGAAGACTAAACAAATATTCAATGCACCTGTGATGCTGGCATTTATATTCTCATCTTTCCTTACGTAGAATTTGCTCAGTTTTGACACCTGTCACCTTTCCACACTTCTCTCCATTACAAACTGTCAATTCTTTGAAGTCTCAGAAAATGGCATCACCCAATTCCTCTTTTTTAGTAAAGTTGTGTCATAAATTTCCTTTCTCCTGAATTTGAGTTGGTACCTCATTATCAGTAACTGATCTACCCAATTAACCTTCAGTATACTTTTACAGTACCCCATTTCAGTTATTTCTATTATCTTCTTGCATATATTGTTTATTGCCGACATTTCATTTCTGTATAATGAGGCAGACAAATACATTCAGACAAGACATTCTGACATTTAAATTTACATTGAGTATTAAAGTATCTGTCACTTCTAGAAAAGATTTTCTTGCTATTGCAGGTATACATTTTATATCTTCTGTACTATGGCCATCATCAATTATTTTGCTGCCCAAAAATTAAAACTATAACCTATTTCAAGGCAATACCCATTCTGTTCACCTGACCTTCCAAATCATCATCACATGTGGCAGGATTACAATGTCATTAGCGAACCTCAGAATTTTTATTGCTTATCCCTGAACTTCAGTGCCCTGCCCAAATTTCTCATTGGTATTTTTTACTGCTTACTCAATGTACAGACTTCATAATGTGAAGAATAGGGTAACACTCTGTCTCACTGCCTCCTCAACAACTTTCTTTTCATGTCCTTCAACTCATATATTATCTGCAGTCTTAGTTTTGTGCAAGTCCTAGATAATGTTTCACTGTCTGTATTTTATTGGTGCTACCTTCCTGTCACGGTCGCCCCCCCCCCCCCCCCCCCCCCCCATGAACCATGGACCTTGCCGCTGGTGGGGAGGCTTGCGTGCCTCAGCGATACAGATAGCCACACCGTAGGTGCAACCACAACGGAGGGGTATCTGTTGAGAAGCCGGACAAACGTGTGGTTCCTGAAGAGGGGCAGCAGCCTTTACAGTAGTTGCAGGGGCAACAGTCTGGATGATTGACTGATCTGGCCTTGTAACAATAACCAAAACGGCCTTGCTGTGCTGGTACTGCGAACGGCTGAAAGCAAGGGGAAACTACAGCCATAATTTTTCCCGAGGGCATGCAGCTTTACTGTATGATTGAATAATGATGGCGTCCTCTTGGGTAAAATATTCCGGAGGTAAAATAGTCCCCCATTCGGATCTCCGGGCGGGGACTACTCAAGAGGATGTCATTACCAGGAGAAAGAAAACTGGCGTTCTACGGATCGGAGCGTGGAATGTCAGATCCCTTAATCAGGCAGGTAGGTTAGAAAATTTAAAAAGGGAAATGGATAGGTTGAAGTTAGATATAGTGGGAATTAGTGAAGTTCAGTGGCAGGAGGAACAAGAATTCTGGTCAGGTGACTACAGGGTTATAAACACAAAATCAAATAGAGGTAATGCAGGAGTAGGTTTAATAATGAATAGGAAAATAGGAATGCGGGTAAGCTACTACAAACAGCATAGTGAACGCATTATTTGGCCAAGATAGATACAAAGCCCACACCTACTACAGTAGTACAAGTTTATATGTCAACTAGCTCTGCAGATGACGAAGAAATTGAAGAAATGTATGATGAAATAAAAGAAATTATTCAGATTGTGAAGGGAGACGAAAATTTAATAGTCATGGGTGAGTGGAATTCGAGTGTAGGAAAAGGGAGAGAAGGAAACATAGTAGGTGAATATGGATTTGGGCTAAGAAATGAAAGAGGAAGCCGCCTGGTAGAATTTTGCACAGAGCACAACATAATCATAGCTAACACTATGTTTAAGAATCATGAAAGAAGGTTGTATACATGGAAGAACCCTGGAGATACTAAAAGGTATCAGATATATTATATAATGGTAAGACAGAGATTTAGGAACCAGGTTTTAAATTGTAAGACATTTCCAGGGGCAGATGTGGACTCTGACCACACACTATTGGTTATGACCTGTAGATTAAAACTGAAGAAACTGCAAAAAGGTGGGAATTTAAGGAGATGGGACCTGGATAAACTGAAAGAACCAGAGGTTGTACAGAGTTTCAGGGAGAGCATAAGGGAACAATTGACAGAAATGGGGGAAAGAAATACAGTAGAAGAAGAATGGGTAGCTTTGAGGAATGAAGTAGCGAAGGCGGCAGAGGATCAAGTAGGTAAAAAGACGAGGGCTAGTAGAAATCCTTGGGTAACAGAAGAAATATTGAATTTAATTGATGGAAGGAGAAAATATAAAAATGCAGTAAATGAATCAGGCAAAAAGGAATACAAACGTCTCAAAAATGAGATCGACAGGAAGTGCAAAATGGCTAAGCAGGGATGGCTAGAGGACAAATGTAAGGATGTAGAGGCCTATCTCACTAGGGGCAAGATAGATACTGCCTACAGGAAAATTAAAGAGACCTTTGGAGATAAGAGAACGACTTGTATGAACATCAAGAGCTCAGATGGAAACCCAGTTCTAAGCAAAGAAGGGAAAGCAGAAAGGTGGAAGGAGTATATACAGGGTCTATACAAGGGCGATGTACTTGAGGACAATGTTATGGAAATGGAAGAGTATGTAGATGAAGATGAAATGGGAGATATGATACTGCGTGAAGAGTTTGACAGAGCACTGAAAGACCTGAGTCGAAAGAAGGCCCCCGGAGTAGACAACATTCCATTGGAACTACTGACGGCCTTGGGAGAGCCAGTCCTGACAAAACTCTACCATCTGGTGAGCAAGATGTATGAAACAGGCGAAATACCCTCAGACTTCAAGATGAATATAATAATTCCAATCCCAAAGAAAGCAGGTGTGGACAGATGTGAAAATTACCGAACTATCAGTTTAATAGGTCACAGCTGCAAAATACTAACACGAATTCTTTACAGACGAATGGAAAAACTAGTAGAAGCCAACCTCGGGGAAGATCAGTTTGGATTCCGTAGAAACACTGGAACACGTGAGGCAATACTGACCTTACGACTTAAGGACCTTAAGATTAAGGAAAGGCAAACCCACGTTTCTAGCATTTGTAGACTTAGAGAAAGCTTTTGACAGTGTTGACTGGAATACTCTCTTTCAAATTCTAAAGGTGGCAGGGGTAAAATACAGGGAGCGAAAGGCTATTTACAGTTTGTACAGAAACCAGATGGCAGTTATAAGAGTCGAAGCACATGAAAGGGAAGCAGTGGTTGGGAAGGGAGTAAGACAGGATTGTAGCCTCTCCCCGATGTTGTTCAATCTGTATATTGAGCAAACAGTAAAGGAAACAAAAGAAAAATTCGGGGTAGGTATTAAAATTCATGGAGAAGAAGTAAAAACTTTGAGGTTCGCCGATGACATTGTAATTCTGTCAGAGACAGCAAAGGACTTGGAAGAGCAGTTGAATGGAATGGACAGTGTCTTGAAAGGAGGATATAAGATGAACGTCAACAAAAGCAAAACAAGGATAATGGAATGTAGTCTAATTAAGTCGGGTGATGCTGAGGGAATTAGATTAGGAAATGAGCCACTTAAAGTAGTAAAGGAGTTTTGCTATTTGGGGAGCAAAATAACTGATGATGGTCGAAGTAGAGAGGATATAAAATGTAGACTGTCAATGGCAAGGAAAGCGTTTCTGAAGAAGAGAAATTTGTTAACATCGAGTATAGATTTAAGTGTCAGGAAGTCATTTCTGAAAGTATTTGTATGGGGTGTGGCCATGTATGGAAGTGAAACATGGACGATAAATGGTTTGGACAAGAAGAGAATAGAAGCTTTCGAAATGTGGTGCTACAGAAGAATGCTGAAGATTAGATGGGTAGATCACATAACTAATGAGGAAGTATTGAATAGGATTGGGGAGAAGAGAAGTTTGTGGCACAACTGGACCAGAAGAAGGGATCAGTTGGTAGGACATGTTCTGAGGCATCAAGGGATCACCAATTTAGTATTGGAGGGCAGCGTGGAGGGTAAAAATCATAGAGGGAGACCAAGAGATGAATACACTAAGCAGATTCAGAAGGATGTAGGTTGCAGTAGGTACTGGGAGATGAAAAAGCTTGCACAGGATAGAGTAGCATGGAGAGCTGCATCAAACCAGTCTCAGGACTGAAGACCACAACAACAAGTGAAGTGTGTATACCTGTGAACATCATAAAAAGCTTTTTTTAAAGCTAGAGATGCCATTAATGTAAGTTTGCCTTTCTTCAGTCTGTCTTCAAAGATAAGTCATAAGGTCAGTATTGTCTTACTTGTTCCTAAATTTCTGCAGCACCCAAACTGATCTTCATTGAGGTCAGCTTCTACCAGTTTTTTCCATTCTTCTGTCAATAATTTGTTTGAGTGTTTAGCAGTCATGACTGACTAAAATTATACTTTGATTATATTCCCATCTGTCAGTACCTGTCTTTATACCTGGAATTGTTACATTCTTCTTTAAGTCTAATAGTATTTTTCCTTCTCATGTATGTCATGTGTTCTCCCAAGGATCTCAATAATTCTACTCCAGTGGCCTTATTTTGACTTACGTTTTTCATTGCTCTGTCCAATTTTTCTTGCAATATCATATCTCTTAATCAGCTTCCTCTTTTCTTTCCATAATATTGTCTCAAAGTTTGTTTCTCATATCCTGTCCATCTATATATTCTTTCAACCTTCAGCCTTCCCTTCTTTGCTTGGTATTTGCTTGCCAATTGGGCTATTGATAATCATACAGCTGCTTCTGTTTCCCCAGAAGTTTCTTTAATTTTCATATACAGGCATATATTTTCCCATGGCCATGCATCCATCTATGGCTCTTTCTTTCTTCTCTAGCCATTCTTGTTTTAGCACTTTACGTCACTCTTGTTTTTCAGACATCTGTATATCCTTTTTCCTGTATCATATATTGTATTTTTATCTTTGCTGATTTCATCAGTTAAATTCAGTATCTCATGTGTTAATCAAGGATTTATACTGGGCTCTGTATGTTTGTCTTTTTGTTCCCTTGCTGCCTGACAAGATTTGTAAGCAGGCCTGGTGAATCATTACAACCCTTTTGATGACTGAAGCATCAGAGACCTAATCGGCTACCCTATGCTTATCCTAAACCCTCTATTCTTGAAATTCCTACCAAAAAGTGACACAGGTTGCAGCTCCTACAACAGCTGAGTCAGTCCTTTTGGAACAGGTGGTTCACTGAATTTCTGCATCAGATATAGTAACACAGTAAATGTACACCATAAGGATCATAGTATCTGCAAATCAATGATATCGTTCTGGTCAAGCTAGGCAACTTGCATTCCTTGTGGTGGAGGCTGTGACTTATTGAGCAGCTGTTTCCTAGTTGTCAAACTGTCCCCTCCCTAAGCAGTTGCACAGTGATGTGTAACCTCCAATTTATGTGATGGCAGATAGGAAATGCTCATTGCCAAATATCTACTTAGAGGAATGAATTCTTTTTTGTTTCTGTTGGTAGTAGCATCTAGACGGGTTCTTAGGGGATCAGATGAGGATAATTGTTGATGAATTTGTGAGCTATAGTTTTATGGTCATAGTCACAAGGAGTTGTCATAATACTGACAGCACTGTTGGAAGTTAGACATGATGATCCTGAGGATTCTACAGCTACAGGAGCTGTTAGTTCTTTTTTATTTATTTATCTATATGGAGACAATGTAAACAATATGGACATTGCAACACACAGATATTGAAAATACAAAAACAGACAGACATAAATGCACACAATTACACACATAAATACGAGGGCGGTTCAGAAAGTAACCTCCGATTGGTCACAGTGCGGGTTGTGGGGAGAGTAGCGACGCCATCTGTGCGTTCACGCACTCAACAGGTCAGTTGGCATCAAGCCGTGGTCGAGTGAATGTCGTACCTGCGCTAGTTTAGTTTTTGTGGCAGTTTGAAATGTGTGCTGCAATAGAAAACCCCGCCAAATGTGAAGTGCGTGCTGTCATAAGGTTTTTTACAGCCAAAGGATATTCTGCAGCAGCTATTCATCGTGAGCTTTGTGCCGTGTACGGACCAAGAGTTATGAGTGAAGGAGTTGTCCGTGAATGGGTACGTTTATTTAAAAGTGGACGAGAAAATGTTCATGATGAAGAGAGGAGTGGTAGACCATCATTGGTGACTGACGAACTCGTTCAGACAGTTGATGCAAAAGTTCGTGAAAATCGACGTTTCTCAATGTCGGAGTTGTCTACTGGTTTTCCACAGATTTCTAAGACTCTCTTGTACGAGATAGTGACAGCAAGATTGGGTTACCGTAAGTTCTGTGCACGATGGGTGCCCAAAATTCTTACCGACCACCACAAAACTCAAAGAATGGCCTCTGCATTAGACTTTCTGTCACGTTATGAGGACGAAGGAGAACCATTGTTAAACAGAATCGTGACCGGTGACGAAACCTGGATTAAGTACGTGAACCCTGAGACAAAAGAACAATCAAAGATGTGGGCACATTCAAATTCGCCTACCAAACCAAGAAAAGCCTCGCAAGATTTTTCTGCCAGAAAACTGATGGCAACGGTGTTTTGGGAGCCAAAGGGGTGTTGTTGGTTGAATTCATGGAACGTGGTACGACCATTAATCAAGACGTGTACTGTGAAACAATAAAAAAGTTACGACGGGCTATACAGAACAAACGCCGTGGTATGCTGACTTCCGGTATCGTTTTTTTGCACGATAACGCCCGTCCTCACTCTGCTCGCAGAACAACGGCCCTTCTTGAGTCCTTCAAGTGGGACGTTATCAACCATCCACCTTACAGCCCAGACCTGGCGCCAAGTGATTATCACCTCTTCATGCATTTGAAGAAATGGCTCGGGTCACAGTGGTTTGATGACGACGAAGAGCTCAAAGATGCGGTCACAGGCTGGCTCCAGGCACAAGTGGGTGATTTTTATGCAGAAGGAATTTCAAAGCTTGTGAAGAGATACGATAAGTGCCTCAATCACTATGGAGACTATGTAGAAAAATAGTGCAAAGATGTAGTTGTAAGATGTATATATTAAAATATTTTTATTTAACTTGGTGTATTTTTTTAAATCAACCGGAGGTTACTTTCTGAACGGCCCTCATAGATAAATACAGTTCTTGCCTTACTGAGTTACTCATTTGGACACTGTATTTCACTGTTCTATTGAAGATATTGTAAATGCCTCTTAACTGCAGTAATTAATCATTAGCATAATTGTCAACAATATTTACACATTATTTAAGTAATCCGTTATGGTATTAAAAAACTTTTCTAACAGATAATTTTTAGGGTATTCCTGAAGCATGTATTTCACTTTGTCTTTGATCTCGTGTGTGACATTTTTGTGTATTGTAATTCCATGATATAGCATACTATTTTAGGTTTTTGTTTTGTTTTTTCTATCAAGATGTAAGTGGTGGCTGGATCTGGTTCCATGTTCATCTAGAGACCTGTTCATTGGGTTCTGATCAGTGTCTTTCTTAAATTTGGATCACTGTTTGCAAAATGTACTCACATGTAACAGTCAGGATTTTTATAGATTTAAACAATTCAGTGCAGTGAGTTCTCTTGCTGCTTTTATCATAATTCATACAGCCCTTTTTTGTAGCTTAAAGGTTGTTTGTCTGTTCTGCTCATTTGTTCCACAGACCTTTGGCCCAGAACCCATCACAGAATAAACATATACTGAATATATTGTTCTAGTGCATGAGGTACTAGACACAGAATTTATGATTCTAAGTGCAAACCATTCTGAAGCTATTCATTTCCTGAGGGCAGTAGCATGCTCAGTTCATTTTAGTTGTGTGTCAAAATGCATCCCTAGAAATTCTGTTTGTGATACACATTCTATGAGCTATTATTTCACTTTTAAAGAGTTATTTTTGGGTTTTCTGCTTATGTGGAAACTAATACTTTTTTTTGTCTACCCAACTGCATTCATGTGTGAGTGTTTCTTCAGCTTTGTCCTTTAGTACACTTGGTGATGTTTCATTGATTAGAATGTTATTGTCATCAGCAAACAATACTCTTCCACCATGTTTGACACTCTGGAGAAATCATTCATATATATCAAGAAGAGTGTTAGGCCAAACACACTTCCTTGGGGGATTCCAATATTAATGTTCAAAAAAAATTGTTCACATGGCTCTGAGCACTATGGGACTTAACATCTGTGGTCATCAGTCCCCGAGAACTTAGAACTACTTAAACCTAACTAACCTAAGGATATCACACACATCCATGCCCGAGGCAGGATTCGAACCTGCGACTGTAGCAGTCATGCGGTTCCAGACTGAAGTGCCTAGAACCACGCAGCCACACTGGCTGGCCCAATATTGATGTGTTCTGGGTCAGAAAGGTATTTTATAGTATGAATGGAGTTTGTTTGAGAGATCTCTACCCATTGCACTCTCTTTTTTAGGCAAGAATGAAACCACTTATTTGTTATTTCTCTTATACCTAAAGATTCCAGTTTATTTAACAGAGTTGTGTAGTCTGCTATATTGAAGGCTTTGATGAAGTCAAGAAAGATGTCTATTATATGATCTCCTTTATCCAGTGCTTCCAGAACAACATTTGTAAAGTGAGCTATAGTTGATTTTGTGCTTTTACCAGGCCTGAACCCAAACTGTTCTTTACACAGAAGATTGTATTTGTCAATACAGTCCTTCAGCAAGCAAACAGGCACTTCATCTATACCTGCCAAGGTCTAATTTTTTAGGTTCCAGACAACATTGCTTATTTCTTCTAAAGTGGTGGATCACAGCATCATTGTTTTTGGAACATAGTTCAGTGCTTATACACGGTGTATTTTGTCAATCTGTGTTGTAGCTTGGTAACTATGTTGCTGAAATATCGATTTGAAAGTTTGCAGGTTTTTGGGATGGTGTATCTTGTTGCTATTGTGCTGTAATTATACATTTACCTGTTTTGTCATTTTTCTATTTTTCTCTTGTTTGGTGATGTTCCAGGGTGCTTTTATTTTCTTTTCCACATTTTATGTAATTTTATTATTTTGAGACTTTTTTGCTGTTACTAAATTTTTTCTATATATCTCTTTGTATGTTTGGTAGTATTATTGAAATGCAGGGTCATTTTGATTGTTTTTTTATGCTGCTGAGGTGTTTGAGTGGTACAGAGGATTCTCTTATCCCATTGGTCACCCAGTTACTTTTGTTTTGTGTTTTAGTGACTCATAGTACTTTTTTGAACCTGAATTTAAATTTAATAGAAACTTTGGAAACTTCCTATCTGAACTAGTCTCCATGTACGCTGCTTTCCACGTTTCATTGTTCATTTCCATGGTAAAGTCAACTCTTTCGTGCATAGAGAAGACCCTTTGATATATGTGTATTTTTATTTTGTTTTCTGCAGCTATGTTTAATTTTAAGAGCTGACTGAAATGATGTGAAATACCCATGTTACCTATAACAACATCACAATTTTTTTCCTCCAAATCAGTTGGTATATGGTCAGTGACTGATGGTGAGTGCTTAGTTACCCTTGTGGCTGTGTTAATCAATAGTGATAGTCTATAGCTGTGTGTAATGTTCAAAAATGTGTTGCAGAATCCATCTGGATTCAATGTGTTGTTTAAATATCCCCAAATGAGGATTTCGTCCTTAGAATTAGTAACCATGTCCAATACTTGATATTAGTTTTGCTATGAATGTATCTGCATCACCATTGGGAAAACCATAAATAAATGGCAGAGTTATTCTTTGGAACTTGTGTGGTTTTCTTATTTCTTTAGCTAATAAGATATTGGCTTCACTTAATGAAATTATGTAATTTCTAACTTTATACATAATCCCTTCCTTCACGTATATAAATTATCCGCCAGCTCTGATAGTAGTTCCATTATAATGGCACGCTAGATTATATGAGCTTGGAGCTACACGTGTAATTTCAGATCCCCAACCAATGTTCTGATATTCAAACAAGTGCACTATCAGCAGTCTGCACTTTTATTTCTTGTTGATTGGATATCTTGGTGGAGAACTGAGGACCACTCAGCAATTCTTACCTTGGAGAATTCAGGTTTTTTTTCATGAAAACTCATTTGGATGCTGATGAGCTGTAGTTTTCTTGTCATTTGCTTCACTATCCACTGTTGTTTCTGTAGACTCCTCACTTTTTTTTTTGTATGTTTTACTGGTACTGCTGATGTTCTGTCACTTTGACATTTCTTGAGGTTTTTTTGTTTCTCCTGTTGGGTCTAGTGATGGCCCTGGGACTATGGGTTTGGTTTTGAAGTTATTTTGTTGTTTTCTTACTTCCTTGGTTTACAGGTACACCAGATATTGTTTACCCAAGCAATTCAGATGTGGTCAGTGTTGTGTGTGGAATCTACATCCTATATTACTCAAGTCAATGCATTTCACATTTTTAAAATGTCTGCAGATTTTAGTAAACTGATTATTGGCACTTTGTGTCTTTGTATTAACACACAACTGCCTCACAAGATTGTTTCAATGTGGAAGATTCACAATTACAACATTTGTATGTGTGAGATTTTTCAGACACTGTTTAAGATCGTGTGTAGCACTCACCAATTCATTTTTGTGTTCATCGTTAGAACCCCCTAAAAGTATGATGAAGTATTTATTGCATAGATACTTTTACCTCTGTAGATGCAATCATCTTTTTAATTTCACTAAGTGGGACTCCCAGTTTCCCTATGTCACATGAATATGTATTAGTTTTTATCTTAGTTTATTTGCAGGGTGACTACCATGGCTGTCTGAAAGCACAAAGATTTTGCTATTGGAATTTAAAGTCTGGAAGTGGATTTGTATCATTTTACCAAACAATTCATCATGACTTTGGGTCAGCAGATATGTACTGTTCACATTTAAGTTTGGTTTCTTGTTTGTCATCGTTGATAAATTTTCTTCACCTGCTTTATTCACATTATCCTTTTCCTCTTCACCCTGTTCACAAGAACTGCATAGATCTGCACTTTCACAATTATTGATAGAAAGTTCTTGAAATAAGTTTCGTGTACAAAGATTATTTTACTTTCACAACTTTTTCAATTTAGCACTCTATTCTTGCTGCTATTGAATGACACATTTGTTCAGTTTTATGTAATGCTCACACTATTATGCAGAAATTTCAGCGTGTTCAGTTCTTTTTTTTTTTCAAGCAGTGATTTCACAATATCAATTTTTTACGGTACTGATAATAAACTGTAAACTAGCTATGTGTTCATTCAGTTTGCTAATTTTGTCCTTACAGTTTTCACTCAGTTTCTTTTTAACAGCAAAATTTACTTTGTTCTTCTTTTTCTTTTCTGTTTTTATGCCTGCTTATCTTTTACAGTTGCCACCATCTTAAACACAAGTGCTGGTTTTCTGGTCGAGTTCCATGGGGTTGTGCTGGGACCAAATCATTGTCAGTTTGATACAGTGGTGCTGACAGTGCAAATGTTGATGCTGATGCTGATGTAGGTGGAGACGTATCTGACAAGGATGAGAATGGTGGTGGTGTTACTGGCAATCGTCCAAGTGGCATTTGGCAATAGAGATGGAGAGGACACACAATTTGGCTGAATTCAATTTGGGCATTTTCCTACAAGCATTAGAGGTGCCAAAATTTTTCTATCCTCATAATATATAAATGAAAAAAGTGTGTGTACAACAATTTTTTAGCATGGATAGTGTAAACCATACAGTATGTTGATTTCCAGGCATTATCCATTAGAAATCCAGTGGAAAGAATTATGCATGAATTAAATGGACCTTTTAGAACTTATTATGCAAATAAGCATCTAAAGTGGGTAGAAATGATTGAAGAATATAAGGGAATGCTGACTGAATGGAGGTAGCAGGAATGCAGCATGAAGCAGAACCACTCCTAAAATGAGTAGCCTGTCCTATGAAAGAAGCTGACACAGAAATACAGACAACAATTATTAAAGAATGTTTAATCAAGAAGGTAGAGGAATGAGAAAAAAGATGAAGACATGGCTCTCTTCTTAAAAGTCATAGATGTGGTATAAAAAGTGGGAAAGTAGTTGAAAAATCCTGTCCATTGTATGAAGGAGCCTTTGTGGTTATCCACCATGATACACCCCAAGTCAATAGTCCTAGCAAATCCCACTACTGGAAATATGAAGGGACTGTTTAAGTGTACAAGATGTACAACTATTTGTTGGTAAGAAGACAAAAGTATAAAGACTAAGGAAACAGTCTCAAAATTTTAGGCAACGAAGTAGCTTCACGACCTTCAAAACATGATGGTGCACTTGGGGTGGGAGTAAATTTTTACCAGTATAAAGATTTGGAAGCATATTTTTGGGCAGTCTCACAGGTAATCATACTCGTTTTATCTACCAGCGACAGGAGTTTGTTAGAGAATGAAAGCCAAGTGTTGAATCATAGCATGAAGAACAGGAAAGCTGACTAATGATAAGTGAATTATATTTTTATATGTATATACTATTGCAGTTATGTATTGACCCTAAATTTGTTGCAGACCCTTTATGCTCTTGTTAGGGGCTAGCTTCAATTTTGGTGTACTGTGATAGATTATTTTATTTGAAGACTCATAAAGAGTAGTAGCTTTGTTAAATATTGTGGTCTTGGAACCATTTTTAGCCCTTTCTTTTATAAAAAATGAAGTTAATTTAAAATAACTTTACAGATTACATTAGCAACAAAATTTTACTTTTTTCTGTAACTGGCATGAAAACAGCTAATCTTTATGTTTTCTGATGTGCTGATAACAATATCTACATAAGCATTTGCATGTATTTATGTAGGTGTTATCCCTTGGAGAAAGGCCACTCAATGTGCAACTGCTTTGCCTGGCATTATAATTATCTGCTGGTGATTCCCTGATTAGTGTTTAGCAGTAATTGGCTAACACTAATGCTCTACACTTTCCCAGATATCATTTCCACTTCCAAAATTTGCTGGTGGAAGCATTCTCTGTACTCATCGGTTACCACACCACAGTTGTCAGGAAAGAAGTCCATGTGCAAATCTAGTAAATATAACTTTAACAACTTGCATCCAATTCTATAGTAGCAGTGCAGATATTTTGCCCCAGGATCATTAAAGTTTTCTGCCCTCTCTTTTCCTAGAAAGTTTGTTGATAGTTGAACAAAGGTGTCCCAAACTTTTCATCACCTGTCTGGGTGATGTTGAAATGCTCGTCTTTCTACGGTTTCCATATCTGCGGACCCATGAAAATCTCCTCTTTTATTTTTAAATCACCATGATTTGAAAATTTCTTTCGCAAATAGAGAAATGCTGTGGAGGAGTCAACGAGCAGCCTCCACTGATTGCTGTACATTACTACAAAATACCACATTCTTTTCACTTTCAAAAATGGAAGGAATGGCATATTGCAGTTACAGAAGACAGTCACATTTACTGTCTTATCAAGACAGTTCCATTGTTGTAGTCTTGATGCCAACAGTTCAGCTTTACCTTTTGGCAGTTCCAGATCTCTCACTAGGTCAGAAAGTTCACACTGTATTATTTTGTGAATCTCTGCACATCCATGATTACGCACAAAGTCAGTATGTTTCAAAGAACTGGGTTTTGAAGGTTATGGTGCAACAACAGTTTCACTACTGCTCTCATCAGTATCACAGTCAAGTTGACTGGAACGGGCAGCCCGTCTAGAGGCTCCGGTTGCATGGTTGACAGTATGTTAGCATATGTCAAGGAAGGCTTTTTCTTCTTGGAAATACCATGTATTAATGGAGTTGTCATACAAAAGTAACAATCATTCACATGGTTTGATGATTCTCACCAGATCATGGGTACAACAAAGCCCATGGAAGATCTTTTCTGATTGAATCATGAATGAAGACTCAAGACAGAAGACACACAACATATATTAGGATCCCAGGGCTTGTCCTGGTCCCAATTTCACAGCCAAAGTACAGTCTATATGCCTTCCCAATATGTGCTGTTTTTTTTTCCTTTGTGATTTCAATGTAGCCTGTTAGTAAATGTAGCAAAAGCTATGAGCATTGTTTACCCGTATGCCAGGCATATTTAAATACAAGAATTACAATGACCCCATGCACCAACTACACCTCAGTAACACATTCTTCCAGCACATGATGAGAAAACAGCTTGTAATAGCCTGAAACTCAGTTTAAATGAAACATACTCCTCTCTCCCCTTACTCTTTCCCTTCTCCTTCCCCTTGTTGCTATGAGCCCAGGCTCAAAATATTCATAAAATACACACAGCTATTGTTGCCTGAACCTTCATCATTATATCATCATCAGGATTTTGAAACCTATATGGAAAGGAATTGACAATGAATGCTAATAAAACACAATTATAATGAAATACATTCTCTTTAATATGGAAATGAGAGGTAACTGGAGTTTTTCATTGTCGTTCTTGTCATCATTGTGGTCAATATAGTTAACAAACATTTACTTCATCCTATTTACATTTTCACTGTTGGCTAGCATTATAGGGCATAGTGAAATAAACAAAAAATTATCTTCCAGAAGTATTGTACAAAATTTGCCTTGCAATGTATCTGGGTTTTCTCCCATCATGTGAATGAGATCTCAGACTGTAACATTTCATTCTTAACCAACCATTGTTGCAGCCTCCATTTTTTTTCTTCTTCTTCTTTGACATCTTCTTCTTAGATATGGTAATGTGATCATTGGGCTTAGCCAATTATGAAATGATGCTGCATAGCTCTTAAGGATTCTTATTGTTGGATGTTCTAATTGTTCACATGAGTCATAATCATTGAAAATGGCTATCATAGTGTATATTGATGTACTCCAAAGGGGTGGAGACTCATGGAGAGTCTACAAAATAATTACTTTGGTCTTAGTATCCTTTGTCTCCTGTGCAAGGAAGCACCTTTTATCTTTGTTGCAGGGAAGTACCAATTTACTAGTTGGAATTAAGCTCATAGGAGAGAGTCCACCAGAAATTGTGGTGCTAATAAATTTTCAGGTTAAAGTTACTAGTGTATACTTTTATTTATTTGTGTACTGGGATTTTATAGGGTTGATTTGTTAAGTGGTGGTAAGTAGTAACGGTTTCTGCTGTTTTCTACAGGGCGGTAAGAGTAATAAGGTATAGTTCTGTAGGGGGGGAATTTATACTATTTGAAATTTTCTGAATGATAATATGCCTGTGTTTGTATAATTTTCTAAGGGTGGTTAGCTTAACTATAATATGAAAAGTCAAGCTTATTCTCATTTTTGCCATATCTATCAAATTTAAAAGTAGGTTGCATGTGTGGCTACTTAGTTAGTCCACTTTATAGTCTGGTTTAGATGTTGAATTGTAGCTCTATGCAAACAGCTTCTGATTAATGTATTTTTAATAGTATTGCACCAGAAAGAACATAAAATTTTTCTAAATAGGAAACTCTATTAATCTTTACGTTAAAATACATCGTGTCTATCAAATATTGAGTGAATATTTTATGTAATATTGTAAAATAAATAGAACATTGCAGTACTGTTATAGCTGGATGTGATAGACCCAGTCAGTAGCTCTTCTTGAGAAACATTATTAGGAACAAAACTGAAAGTATCCACTGTCTTGTACACTGGTAGTCTGGTCCTCCTGTAGTATCTTCTGCGACGGTACGGCATGGCTGTGTGCTTCGTGCGGCTGCCTCGAGTCGACTGAGCATGCTGCTGCCTCAGAACAGGATGTACTTCCTGAGGCAGCAGCATGCTCAGTCGACTCGAGGCAGCCGCACGAAGCACACAGCCATGCCGTACCGTCGCAGAAGATACTACAGGAGGACCAGACTACCAGTGTACAAGACAGTGGATACTTTCAGTTTTGTTCCTAATAATGTTTCTCAAGAAGAGCTACTGACTGGTCCTATCACATTTGTTGGATGCAAGATTAATTTTTCATGTACTACTACAGAACTTGTTCCTGGCAATTCATGGTTAACGCTTGCTGTAGTACGAGGTAGTGATAAAGCATTACAAGGATTGTAGTCGTACTATGACAGAGACATTATAGCCTATCGCACCTTTTCTATTGTTGTCATAAGTGGAAGATTGTGGTAGGTCGGATGTGACAGGTCACTGTACATTAAGTTTCAATAGTAATGTAAAGATCGCGATTAACAATTATATAGAGATATTATCACAGCAGCAGAACTAATGGCATTAAAGTCCATATTTAAATTGTTTTGCTTAAAAAGATAAATAAGGATAATAATTATAAAAAATAATGGTACTAATGAAAATATGTGTATCTACTTACCTGATATAATTCATAAATGTTGAAAAGTGACAATGTCTGATGAGTGTTGTAAACAACAGTGCCACGCAATATATCATTGTTGCAAATGGAGTGTTCTGTTTTGTGGTCACTTCTCCATTATGTTGTACTTTGGACTACCATGCAGAAATTGAGAAGAAAAAAATTAAAAATACACAGACAAGGCAAACTGAATTTCTAGCATTAATTAAGGAACATGAATCTTTTGCTCTTCATTCTATTGACCAGATTTTGCTAGACAATGGTTCTCTATCTACTGCCACCATACCATCTAGACCAAATCCCATAGAATTGGTCCGCTGGTCTGGAATCTTGCAAAGAATAAGACCATAGTTGCAGTATGTGAAGCACCTCACTGTATAATCCAAATAAATAATGGCCAATGATTTTGCTGCTGACAAATAAACTTTGTGTTATCTTGTTTGATGCAAGCCTTTCAATGTAATGCTACTATGGTCACAAGGACATCAATTTCACACCTTTTATATTAAAATAGCTTTACTGTTGGCCTCACAAGGCTTAGTGGACCTCCTTCAAGACCTTTCAACGAGAAAAAAAAATTGAAGTGGTTGCTGTGACTTGAATCCTGGACGTGATGGGTACTAGTCAAACATGTTAACTACGGGGTTGGAACTTAAATAGTGGCAACTATTTATTCACAACCGATACAAAAGAGTTACATGTTTGCACCTGTTACTGTCCTTCAAAGTAGTCACCAACATTGTGTAGAAACTGTTGCCAGTGATGTGGAAGGCGTAGTATATGGTTAGCAGAGCCTGTTCTGTTGATGATGCGAATGGAGTGGTCTGCTGTCTGTTGAATCTCTGGAACAGTTCTGAAGCGAATGCCAGTAAGTGATTCCTTCATCTTTGGAATAAAATACTGTTCATTTTTGGAGCATCACCTGTGACCAGCTTTGCAAAAGAATCGGCAACACTTTCTGTGCAACCCATCCATCATTTTGCACGACAATGCGCGGGTGCATACAGCGCAAGCTGTGGCTGCTGTGTTTGGTCGATGGGACTGGACAGTACTGTACTATCCACCATACTCCCCAGTCTTAAATCCTTGTGACTTTGATTTGACTCTGAATATGAAGGAACCACTTCATGGCATTCGCTTCAGAACTGATCCAGAGATTCAACAGGCAGTAAACCACTCTATTCACACCATCAACAGAACAGGCTCTGCTTACGGTATACTGCACCTTCCACATAATTGGCAATGGGCTCTACACAACGCTGGTGACTACTTTGAAGGACAGTAACAGGTACAAACATATAACTCTTTTGTATTGGTTGTGAATAAATAGTTGCCACTATTTAAGTTCCAGCTCTCATACAGTCAGTTTGCTTTTGCATCTGATTATTAGTGTTTAGTGTTACAACATTAGAAGATTTGAGAGGTCATGCTTCACACAAATAAATATGTGATGATCACTGAATGAGATGTACTCTGCTGGACAATAGTAAAATCAGTCAGCGTAGATTTGAACTAAGAGTCAGGATTATCAGCCAAGACAAATGTCAAACAATGAATCAACAGTCACCACTGTGGAAAATAGTAACATCACCAGGGAAGGTAGTTTTGCAAATATTGGCAGTAAGGCATCATGAGCAGCTAAGGTGAGAAATATGTTCTGTTTATGTTTTTGTTCTTGGTCTAAATGGGCAATTCATTCCTTGGCACTTAAACACATGTAGCGTAACACAGCGCTTCACTTGTAAGAGTACTGGAGTGTGTGCTGCTACCTTCCCTTCCTGCTTCTCAGGCATAAACGTGATGGTGCTGTCACTGAGGCCAGGTTACCATTTTGGTTTACTGAGTAGTGCAACTATTTTTATTATAATTTTAATAATAACTAAATAGGATAAAAGTAGCCCAAAACATTTTATTTATATGTAGATGATATCCTACATTTCTTCAAAGATTTCTTAGTTTCAATTTTTGTTTGAGGTACTTCTTGAGCAGCATGCAGCAGAGGGAGTTCAACAGCAGAAATCCCTACGTCACAGTAGGTGCTGCAAGGAGCTACCAGTGCCATACAAGTGCCAAATACCACCTCAGATATACATCCACACATACTTCAGTGAATGTGCAAGATAATAATGATTAAGAAGAATAAATGAGTGAAACTAATATAAGTCATAGAAGGAAGAGAGACACTTCTGAAGGGCTTTGTGGGATGACTGGTGGTGGGTGGTCATTCTCTACTAAAGAAGTATGCAAGTGCAGCAGCAGAAGGCAGTTTGTGAATACAAGGACTTCAGATTATTAATGTTTGTTTACAATCAGATTTTGAAGTTGCTAGCATCAACAATAAGTGAGACAAATACACTATCATGTCATCTACATTCCAGCCCATTGTGGGGATCAGAAATAGAAGAATGCAGGCTCAGTAAAAATCAAAATTTACAAAAACACTATATCATTACAATTAAAGGGGAATTTTACTGCTGAAAATGTTGAAAAGTGAGGCAACAGTAACCAGAGAAATAAAGTAAAAGGAGAAGAAGTTCAACCTTTGATGGCTATTACACATTTATTGGTTTTTAAAAATTTGGAACCAGGACGACAAACTGAAAAACAAATACTCATCTTTTAATTTCTACTCTGATGCTCAGAACCATCTTTCAGGCTGCCTAAGCATGATAGTCATACAAAAGCTGAAGAGAGAAAGGCTGGTGGGTCTGGCACTTATGTAGATGTGTGACAGACAGAAGGGGCCACCATAGTGGTAGTGTACACAGGAAAGTTGGGAAGAATAGGTGGGACACCTAAGTGGCTGTGGAAAAAAATCAGAGGTGAGTGTGGATTATTGTGGGTGTGGGGTAAAAGGAAGACCCATTTATACACACAACAAAGATAATGGTTGGACTAATCAATGAGAGGTGAAAGTTGAAGTAGCACAGTATGTGAAGAAATAGTGGTGACAGTCTGCCAGTGTGAGATGCAGAGGAATCACTGAAGATGATAGGTAAAGGCCATGATGACAATAACATTAATGAAGATTTCACAGGACATGAAAAATGTCAGCAGCAGTGATGCAGATGGCCGTAATAAAGCTGACTGCAGCCATTGATCACATGAGAATACAGGTCATGATTCCCACAGATGAATAACAACACTTGAACTTTTTCAGATGCAACCTGTGACCCTGGGAGCAGACCAGGCTAATCCATCTGTGAATGAATGGAGGTTTCATTGTATCTGAAAGGAAATAGTGTCTTTTTCAAGTATAATTTCATTTAGCAGGGCATCAACAAATTAACATGCAACAGATTTCAGTCATTAGGAAAAATTGTATGCCACAATCAATGGGAGAATAATGTATCATATTTAAGGTAAGTAAATTCACATTAACATGTGGGGCATCAATCTATTAACTGAGAGAGGAGGGAGGGAGGGAGGGAGGGAGAGAGAGAGAGAGAGAGAGAGAGAGAGAGAGAGAGAGAGAGAGAGAGAGAGAGAGGGCACAAGTTAATTATGATTATGAATTTTCCATTAGTCTGCACATCTAGCAGGTGTGAACTGTGAAGTGAAATCTCTGCATTAAATCAAACATGTGATGTCCTTATTCTTACCATCTGTACCATCCTTTGTATCAATATGTCTTGACATATGAAAACTGTGTGTCAGATCAAGACCTTTGCCTGTTGCAGTCAGAAGTAAAGCTATTAGGGTAGGCCATGAGTCATGCCCAGATAGCTTAGTCAGTTGAGCAATTGCTCATGAGAGGTAAAGGTTCTGGCCTCTAGCACACACTTATAATGTATAAGGAAGTTTCATATCAGCACACACTCTGCTACAGAGTGAAAATTCATGCTGGAAACAATACCCTAGGCTATGGCTAAGCCACCTCTTCACAATATCCTTTCTGCCAGGAATGATGTCTCCATAAGGTATACAGAAGCGTATCTGTGAAGTTTATAAGGCAGAAGAGAAGTACCAGCAGAAATCTGTGAGTGTAGGTTGTGTGTCATGTCTGGATCCCAATCAGTAGAGCACTTGCCATGTAAGGAAAGAGTTCCAGGTTCGAATCCTGGCGCAGCGCACAGTTTTAATGTGCCAGGAAGTTTCAAGCCAATGCGCACTCCACTACAGAGTGAATATACATTCCAGGTCCTTTTTATTGTTATCTTCATTGCCTGAAACATTCAGATCATAGTCTTCAATTTCATTTACCATCTCTTCTCACTGCAAACATACAAATTTTTGCTTCATCTTTACACATACATCTTCCTTTATCACCTTTTTATTTTCCTATTTGCTCTTCTCACCTTCCACAACTATCCAATTGGCAGGATGACTCCTCTGTGCCAGCCAGAGTGGCTGAGTGGGTCTAGGCACTTCAGTCTGGAACCTCATGACTGCTACGGTCGCAGGTTCAAATCCTGCCTCAGTCATGGATGTGTGTGATGTCCTTAGGTTAGTTAGGTTTAAGTAGTTCTAAGTTCTAGGGGACTGATGACCTCAGGAGTTAAGTCCCATAGTACTCAGAGCCATTTGAACCATTTGAACTCCTCTGGTTTTTGTAGCTGTAAACTTATCATCCTCTTATTTAGCATCCATGGAAACTCCACTGCATTCCACAATTCTACTTGCACCATCTATACCACTACCATTGATTAGCACTCGTCAGTAAAAACAATGGCCTCATCTGTACCAGCCACATACATAGCTACAGCAGTGTTAACTGTCCCAGCGTCATCCTCATCAGACACTCCACAAACATCAACTTAACCAACATGTCATGCCCAGCATCAGGTATCCAAGCAAAGCAATGCCCAGCCAATTGACCAGCCATCAAAGTTGGAAAATGGTCCACAGTAAGTCCTTACAAAAGACTAAGCACTGTCTACCAGTTTTCCAGTAACAAAAAAATTCCAGCACAGGCATCTCATCACTGCACTCGTGGACTTCACTCAAACTGGCCCAGAATGTCTTCTCGAGCTACTTCCTTTGCACTAAGCTGAACTGACCCCAAATTCATTATTCCCATAATCATGCCCTTTGACATAAAAGAAGTGTCCCTAAATGAAATGAATTCCACCTAATGCCCCCAAAAATTCCAGTTGTCAGTCATAATATTGTTATGTCCTGATTTCCACTTCTTGTCATAAGTATTGATCCCTGTGTTTTCTGGATCCCTCTCAGCATCCCACATAACAAAAAACCTCCACCTGCCCCCCCTTTTCTGCCATTATCACATACTGACACTCATTGCTGTGAACATGGAGATTAAGCCTCTGATTGTAGAAGAGGATACAGAACAGCAATAATTCTCAGTCCTGGTACCCATACATGAAGAGCTCTGCAACTATGACTCCAATACCACATTTCTCATTTGAATTTAATCTGTACCATCATCATAGACTGATCATCTCACTACAGTTGACACCTCTATTTAGAATTACAGATTCCAAGTAGAATTTTGCCTTCAGCAACCACCTGATTGAACTGTAAAATGTGCCATAGTGGTTTCCGTTGCAAAGCTTATCACCTCTTAAAGCACCATTACTTACAATCCTTCCACTGTGGCACAGGAGCTAGTTAATTCTACTGCACTTATACCTTTAAATCTAAGGAAAAGCTTCCTCCTGGCTAAACACAAATTAACTGTCCCCACTTGCCCCATCAATACATCATTTCACAACCAAAACTAATACTCCCATAGTTTAAGAAGTATCCATTTTTTTACTCTTGCCCTTCAGTCTCATTCACACTGACTGCCTCTTGCAGAATTCATATAAATTCCATTACCACATGTTCCACAACCACTCCCACAGCATTCCTCACACATAAATATCCTGCTCTAATTTTACCTACATTTTATTCTGAGCAGCAGATTCCATTCTGCACCAAATCCTTCCCGTAAGCATAGAAATATCCTTTCACGTTACTGAAACTCTCATAATGCTCTCCTATCAAACTCCCTTCTGCAATTCATATTTCATATTCTAGACCATATCCACATTTCACTTTTTTTTTATTCCTTCTGACAGCCAAACCTGCAGCCAGTCAACAATCCTAGAAGATCACAATCTGAGGCCAAAATCACCATTGGTACTACAAGAGAACATATTTTTAATATCATCTTTATTTCTTGTTCACCATTTAATGCCATTTTCAATACATTGTTATAAATACTTAGGTATGGTATAGGATTAGACACATTGCTGCAGACTGCCCAATGCTACATGGAGGAATTTGTGATGCTCATGATGTTTGTTTATTTAATTAAATTGTAGAGGAAGAATTAATATTCTTTTTCCACTGAAGACTTCATGATAAGGATTGTGCCCTACAAAACATTCAAATTCTGCATTTGTGTATAAATCATGTAGCTTTAATCTGAATGTTTTATTGAGACTTCAGGAAGGTAAAGAAGCTTGCAAATGTGTGTTAATGTAGCACATATGATCAACAAAATTTAATTATATTCAATATATATTGAGCACATTAACTACATCATCTCTTAGTATTTCACCAAAGCAAGCTGAAGAGGAAGACAGTGAGCAGCCATAAATATAAATCTATCTATATGTCTAAAAACAAAGATGATGTAACTTACCAAATGAAAGCGTTAGTATGTTGATATACACACAAACAAACACAAACACACACACAAAATTCGAGCTTTCGCAACCTAAGGTTGCTTCATCAGGAAAGAGGGAAGGAGAGGGAAAGTCAAAAGGATGTGGGTTTTAAGGGAGAGGGTAAGGAGTCATTCCAATCCTGGGAGTGGAAAGACTTACCTTAGGAGGAAAAAAGGACAGGTAGCTCTCTCTCTCTCTCACACACACACACACACACACACACACACACATGTAAAGGCAAAGAGTTTGGGCAGAGATGTCAGTCGAGGCGGAAGTACAGAGGCAAAGATGTTGTGGAATGACAGGTGAGGTATGAGCGGCGACAATTTGAAATTAGCGGAGGTTGAGGCCTGGTGGGTAACAGGAAGACAGGATATATTGAAGGGCAAGCTCCCATCTCCGGTGTTCTGATAGTTTGCTGTTGGTGGGAAGTATCCAGATAGCCCGGACGGTGTAACACTGTGCCAAGATGTGCTGGCCGTGCACCAAGGCATTACCAACAAACACTGTCTGCCTGTGTCCATTCATGCGAATGGACAGTTTGTTGCTGGTCATTCCCACATAGAAAGCTTCACAGTGTAGGCAGATTAGTTGGTAAATCACGTGGGTGCTTTCACATGTGGCTCTGCCTTTGATCGTGTACGCCTTCTGGGTTACAGGACTGGAGTAGGTGGTGGTGGGAGAGTGCATGGGACAGGTTTTACACCGGGGGCGGTTACAAGGGTAGGAGCCAGAGGGTAGGGAAGGTGGTTTGGGGACTTCATAGGGATGGACCAAGAGGTTACGAAGGTTAGGTGGATGGCGGAAAGCCACTCTTGGTGGAGTGGGGAGGATTTCATGAAGGATGGATCTCATTTCAGGGCAGGATTTGAGGAAGTCGTATCCCTGCTGGAGAGCCACGTTCAGAGCCTGATCCAGTCCCGGAAAGTATCCTGTCACAAGTGGGGCACTTTTGGGGTTCTTCTGAGGGAGGCTCTGGGTTTGAGGGGATGAGGACGTGGCTCTGGTTATTTTTGCTTCTGTACTAGGTCGAGAGGGTAGTTGCAGGATGTGAAAGCTGTTTCCAGGTTGTTGGTGTAATGGTTCAGGGATTCAGGACTGGAGCAGATTCGTTTGCCACGAGGACCTAGGCTGGTCCATTCCCTACACCCTACTTTTGGGGTTCTTCTGTGGGAGGTTCTGGGTTTGAGGAGATGAGGAAGTGGCTCTGGTTATTTGCTTCTGTACCAGGTTGGGAGGGTAGTTGCGGGATGTGAAAGCTGTTTTCAGGTTGTTAGTGTAATGGTTCAGGGATTCAGGACTGGAGCAAATTCGTTTGCCATGAAGACTGTGGTGTCACCGCCAGACACCACACTTGCTAGGTGGTAGCCTTTAAATCGGCTGCGGTCCGTTAGTATACGTCGGACCCGCGTGTCGCCACTAACAGTGATTGCAGACTAAAAACAAAACTTTCTTTTTCTTCACAGCTTTTTCTGACTTCTTACTTTTCAAACACTTTTTGAAAGTTTGTTGTGTCCTGGCTACACCTACATCTATTTGTGGCTCATCAGTTTTCAGCTGTGACAACAGATCAAACCTGTTTTTCACATTCACAACCACACTGTCTGAGAATGTCCTATTCCTATTTCTTCTATAACCTGTTGTCACTTCCCATCTCTCTTTTCCCTTCTTCCCCCTCAGTCTTTCCAGATCTTGTTTCACTTTATCTAGTTCCACCTGAAGGGCAGCAATCTTCTTCTCCTCCTGTTCCACTATCTTCCTATCTCTAAAACAAATGCTACACAACCAATGAGCCTTGTTTATTTCCCCAATTCCTACACCGCTACAGTCACCCACATGAAAGAAACTGCAACAACCCTTACACCACACCCTAGAACTAACAATCCTACAGCAAGTCATACACTTATCACTCATGGCAAACAAATTTTAGCTTTAGTCTAAGTTAAAACAAGAATAACTTCATAGACTACTCAATTAATGTATTAAATTTCTTAGATAGTTTAGGCCTTAAGTTCGGATACTAATTCAAAACTTATGGAGAAACAAAAACAATGTAACCTGTATTGTTTACGTGATGAAACAAAAAAGTAAACAAAGAACTGAGCCTTCACCATACAAACTTTTCACTTATTTTGGAACTTTTCACTTCAGATACTTACTAGAGAACCAAATGGATAGCGTATGTAGATTGTCCAAATGGCACCTGTCATTGGAGTTACTCTCCCTCTACATATACAGACAGGGTGTCCCAACTATCTTGTCCACCCAAAATATATCTGGAACAATAACAGCTATTGGAAAACGACTTTCACCGGTATCAATGTAGGGCTGGGGCCCATGAATGTACATATTTGGAAACATTCTAAAACGAAAGCGTATGTGTTTTTTAACACAAACTTATGTTTTTTTAAATGGACCTCCTATATTTTTTCTTCAGCAATCCATAGCATGACAAAGCACATACACAATGACATTGATTGCATCGCAATATTCCCATTACATCCCGAGATATTGAGACGCGAAGTTGACGCTTGAAACACCCGACATGGGCTGCTAGCTCTCGTCCTGAGGCTCAGGCGTGAACCCGATGCTGCCCGTAATCGTGATGTGATTGACATGTGTAATCACACTTCCATACTTATCAAGAGGTCCGAAACGAATAATACGGTCTGCTGCCATCCTATTAACGTCGTACATTCCAGCAGGTATTTATCCCATAGGCTAGGGGTGATGCGGTTCTGTAACATATCTGTGTACCGCAACGTTAGTCACAAAGTTAACTTCGCTTATCGTTAATCCATTACTAAAAAGATAATGCCGTTCAACATTAAAACTTTACTTTACTGTAGATCTAGCGCAAGTGACAGTTACTCATTCACTCGTAATAGTAAAATTCATGTTGATGGTTTTAGTGAAATGAGCAAGTGGACTAAATGTTTTACTGTTGTTTAGGTAAAAATGTTTTGATTTGGGAAGTTCAGGTAGGACATAGAAGATGAATGTAAACATGTTTAACCAATTAGTTTTATTATCACATAATTATCAATGTTATGTTTATCTAATGCGTTAAATGACACATTGCTGCAAACAAATGTTTCTTAACATCACTGGGTAAAATGGCCCTTTGTAGAAACTTCCACTGTGATACCAGCACTACATACTAAACATAGCGTTCACATCTCATGCTCAAAGTGATGCCCATTGGCTTGCATACACAGGGTCACTCTGCAGATGAAGGATGCCCTACTTCGTGCTACTGTTTCCTCTTTGATGGCTGTACAAGCATCAATAATGCGTTGCTTCATGTCCTCTGGTGTTGTTGGTTCATGTTGGTAAACAGCATCCTTCACTGCTCCCCAAAGAAAATAATCCAGCAGTGTAAGGTCCGGAGATCGGGCAGGCCACCTAACTGGGCCACCTCTTCCAATCCACCTACCAGGGAACTTACGGTTCAGAAGTGGTCGTGCTCGTAAGGCGTTATGTGCAGGGCATCCGTCATGCTGATACCACATGACCATTCTCCGGTTCAGAGGTACGGTGTCCAAGCGGACAGGAAGATTGTGTCGTATAAATCTGGAGTATTGTCTGCCATTTTGGATGCCATTTATAAAGAAAGGCCCAATAATAGTATCTCCGATAATCCCACACCAAACATTAACTTTCCACGGACGTTGATGCTCTATCTGACGGAGCCATTTTGGATTGTCTGCAGACCAATAATGCATATTCCTCATATTGACAATTCCTTTGTTAGAGAATGATGCCTCGTCGGTAAAGAGAACATCTACAAAAAAATTTGGATTAGTCAGAAGATTTTGCTGAGCCCACCGACAAAATGTTACCCTATTGCGGAAGTCATTTCCATGAAGATCCTGGTGTAAATGAACATGGTAAGGATGAAATTTATGATGTTTAAGAATACGCTGTGCACTTGATTTCGGCACACCAACTTCACGTTCAATTTGACGTGTGCTGATTTGAGGATTCACAGCTATGGTAGCGAGCACAGCAACTTCAGCACGTTCATCTGTGCGTGTTCTAGGACGATGTCGAGGTCTTGGATTTAAGCTTCCCGTTTCACGTAGACGAGATGTGAGACGACCAAACATCCAGCGCGAAGGTGATGGCTTGTCAGGGAATCGTCTCCTGTACAGTCGTTCTGCCTGAACAGCATTTCGTCCACCTACAACAGGGTACAATACAGGTATGTAGAGTAGGGTAGAAAACAGACATATTAGCTTAATAATCATAATGTTCACTAACAGTACTATCAACAAACAATAACGTATTTCCCATCAACGTACATTCTCCATAGATCAGCAGCATTTCTACCATATCTTCGTGTGTGTACATTATACTGTACAGTTTAAGTTCCACAACACAACGTTTATTCACAATGTGTACTACCTCCGTGCCGTCACTAGATTACTCTGATGCATGACTACACTGGCAAGCGGTGTACTGCACGCCAAAGCAACAACAAATGGGATGCTCGGAGAGTGGTGGAGTACAGGAGTTTGCATGGGTCGCAAATCATAAACAAGGCGACGTGGTAACTGTGGCAGTAGTGGGAACTACGTTGGACACTTGACTAGGTAGAGCCAGGCCCTGCGCGACAGGCACAATGGGTCATATAACGCATTACATAAACCTTATTTTGGGTGTGCAGGATAAATAAGACAACCTGGCGGGTATACACCGATCGGTACTGGTTCATATTGTGTACGTAGATACGTAAAACGTGCAAGAGGGAAACCATTATGTGCTTATGAGGGTTGATGGCAGCAGACCGTATTATTCGTTTCAGACCTCTTGATACGTATGGAGGTGTGATTACACATGTCAATCACATCGCGATTACGGGCAGCATGGGGTTCACGCCTGAGCCTCAGGACGTGCGGTAGCAGTGCATGTTGGGTGTTTCATGCGTCAACTTCACGTCTCAATATCTCGGGATGTAATGGGAATATTGCGATGCAATGAACGTCATTGTGTATGTGCTTTGTCATGCTATGGATTGCTGAAGAAAAAATATAGGAGGTCCATTTAAAAAAACATAAGTTTGTGTTAAAAAACACATATGCTTTCGTTTTAGAATGTTTCCAAATATGTATATTCATGGGCCCCAGCCCTACATTGATACCGGTGAAAGTCGTTTTCCAATAGCTGCTATTGTTCCAGATATATTTTGGGTGGACAAGACAGCTGGGACACCCTGTATACTCCATAGACTTACAGCACCATAGACTTGGTCGTGTTTGAGTTGACACTGGGCTTAAGTCATGCTTACAGTGTGGAGGCATAAAATTGGAGTGGTGTGGTTCTCAACACATGTTGCCAAGTATAGATAATGTGTGCTTGGTAAGCTGTCTAAATTTGCATTTCCTAAAGTTGTAGGACAACATGCATGTAAGATGCCTGACTTGGTGCATACAGATTTATGTGGTTCCATGGAGCCAATGTTCAGCTGTATGGCTAAGTATATGGATGTACTAGTGGATGTTTATTCCAGAAGGACATTACATTATTTTCTTGATGGCAACAAGCAAACATTTGATTCTTTCTGAGAGTTTAAAATGTGAGCAGAAACTAGGATAAGTGCAAAAATCAAAGCTATTAGATCAGACAGTGGCACTAAATTTGTGAATGCTGATTTATTTCTGAGAGAGAATGAAACTGAGCATCATATTAATGTGCCCAATAGTCCAGAACACAATGGTGTTATGGAAGGGTCCAAAAGATGAATTTTTGAGATGGCATGTTGCATGTAATTTGATTCTGATCTTTCTAAGCAATATTCAGTGCAGAGAAGCAATATAGCTGCTGTTGTAAATAACTGTGTTCCTCAAAGAGCCCTTAGGAATTATGGAATGGAAAAATAAAAGTCTTTTTACCATTTAAAATTGTCTAGCTGTTGAGCCGTTCTCCATGTACCAGATCAAAATAAAATGAAGTAATGTAAAATATACCAGATTGAAATAAAAGGAAGTGGTGTACCAAAGCTAAGGAACTTGTTTTTGTAGGTTATGATCAAGTGAATAAAGGCTATAGACTAATTTATCTACAGAAGACCAAGGAAACTGTGAAAGGCAGAAGTGTAGTTTTTCAGAAGAATGAGTGCAGGACTGACAATGTGAAAGTATCACCTGTAAGTGTAGATCTGTGTGTTCTGGGTAAGTGAACAATGTGCTGAGTGGGGTGAGCCAGAGAAGACCTGAACTACCTCCAAGATACTCAGTCAGTGAGAGATATAGAGGAGACTGAGGTGCTGCTAATGGACCCCTGTCCTCCAGAAGATGACCAGAAGGTCAGCCTATGTATCCAATCCTAAGGAGTACCTAAATTATAACACAAGTTTGACCATAAGGTCAGCCTACCAGTATGTATCCAATCCTAAGGAGTACCTAAATTATAACACAAATTTGGTAAGCTGTTTTACCAGTTTGAGAGAAGATCCTTTGTATCTGGAGGACATCGTGCTGAGGGGTGACAGAGAAGACTGGATAAAGACATGAAAGAGGAAATAAAATGGTGTTTTGGGAACTTGTGGAACCACTATATTGCACATAACAAGTAGGTTTTTAAGTTGGAAAGCAATGCGTACGGTGTAAACACCCTACTGTCCTAGACTTTATGGTGTGTCCTCCAGTTGATCAATGAGATGGCACATCTGAATTACTCTAAAGGGGTGGCATAGATTAGCAAATAATAAAATAAGTTATCTTTATATAAATGAATTTCCATGACACTGAACAAACACACCTTGGACCAAGTGAGGTGGCACAATGGTTAGCACACTGGACTTGCATTCAGTGCACTAGGGGGGGGGTCTCACTTCATAAAGTCAAGCAATTAATGAATTAACAATTATAGCATTTGGTAATTGACCTCCAAAAAATCCACTTCCAGCCATTCCTATGTAGCTGCTGTAAAGCATTAAAATACAATTCATATTATGTATGGAATATTGAGACAAGATGGTTTTTTATTAAATAATGAATGCAAAAAAAATGTAATGAAGTAGATAATTATTTAGCCAGATGCATTACAAGATCACATCTGCTCAGCATGATATTCCGATAAAGAAAGGTAACGTGGCATGAAGATGACAAATGATACTCAAAAATTTGTTACAGATTGTGAAGAAACCTTTTGAAGAGTTGTGAGACGGAGTCCTCTTAGAGCTCTTATTAGTTTGACTGTAAATCTTGATCCTAAGATTATTCATTTTGGTATTGAATCAGCTTTTCTACATGGAGGCGTCAAGGAAACAATTCTCATATACAACCTGTTGTTGTTGTTGTTGTTGTTGTTGTTGTTTAATCAAAAATAGGGATTAAAGTTCAAGGAGAAGAAATAAATACTTTGAGGTTTGCTGACGACATTGTAATTCTGTCAGAGGCAGCATAGGACTTGCAAGAGCAGTTGAACAAAATGGACTGTGTGTTGAAAGGAGGATGTAAGATGAAAATTCAACAAAAGCAAGACAAGGATAGTGCCTTTATGGTTTAAAACAGTCTGCTAGACAATGGAATGAAGAGCCAGAAAGTGTACTTTTAGAACTAGGTGGTTTTTGTTGTTGTTATTTTTATTGTTGTTGTGGTCTTCAGTCCAAAGACTGGTTTGATTTAGCTCTCCATGCTACTTTAACCTGTGCAAGCCTCTTTGTCTCTAACTACTGCAATCTACATCCTTCTGAATCTGCTTACTGTATTCATCGCTAGGTCTTCCTCTATGATTTTTACTCCACACATTTGCTTCCAGTACCAAACTGGTGTTCCTTTGATGTCTCAGAACACGTCCTATCAACTGATCCCTTCTTCTAGTCAGGTTGTGCCACAATTTTTTTTTCTCTCCAGTTCTATTCAGACCTCCTCATTAGTTTTGTGATCTACCCATCTAACCTTCAACATTCTTCTGTAGCACGACATTTCAAAAACTGCTATTGTGTGTTTAACACCCATGTTTCACTTCATTCAAATACTTAAAAAAAAAAAGACTTCCTGAGACTTTTACATATTTGATTGTAATAAATGTCTCCTGTTTTCTTACCATCATTAGTCTACATTTTATATCTTCTCTACTTTGGTCATCATCAGTTATTTTGCTGCCATAATTGCAAAACTCATCTACTACTTTAAACGTCTCATTTTGTACTCTAATTCCCTCAGCATCACTTGATTTAATTTGACTACATTCCGTTGTCCTTGTCTTCTTTTTGTTCATGTTCATCTTATATTCTCCTTTCAAGACACTGTCCATTCCATTCAGCTTCTCTTCCAAGTCCTATGTTGTCTCTGACAAAATTACAATCAGCAAACCTCAAAGTATTTATTTCTTCTCCCTGGCCTTTAATCCCAACTCCAAATTTTTTCTTTTGTTTCCTTTACTGCTTGCTCAATCTATAGATTGAATAACATCAGGGATAGGCTGCAAACCTGTCTCATCTCATCCTCAACAATTGCTTCAATTTCATCCCCCTTGACTCTCATAACTACTGTTTGGTTTCTGTACAAGTTGTAAATAGCCTTTTCTGCCTGTAATTTACCCCTGATACCTTACAATTTCAAAGAAAGTTTCCAGCTTTCTCTGTGTCTACAGTTGCTATAAACATAGGTTTGCCTTTCCCTAATCTATGTTTTAAGAGAAGTTGTAGATCAGTATTGCCTTGCATGTTCCTACATTTCTCCAAAATCCAAACTGATCTCTCCTGAGGTCAGCTTCCACCAGTTTTTCCATTCTTCTGTAATCAGTTTTTATTAGTATCGTGCAAGCATGACTAATTAAATTGAGAGTTTGGTAATATTCACACCTGTGAAGACCTGTTTTCTTTGAAATTTGAATTATTATATTGTTCTTGAAGGCTGAGGGTACTTCACCTGTCTGGTATATCTTGGACACCAGATGAAAGAGTTTTATTATGGTATTTCTCACAAGGCCATCAGTAGCTCTGACAGTATGTTACCTACTCCAGGGGCCTCATTTGAACTGAGGTCTTTCAGTGCTCTGTCACATTCTTCTTACATTATCATATCTCCCATTTCATCTTTATCTACATAATATTGCCCTCAAGTACATTTTCCTTGTGTAGAGTCTCTATTTTTTAATGTATTTGATCCTCTGCTGCCTTCACTATTTCATCTCTCAAAACTACCCATTCATCTTCTCCTGTATTCCTTTCCCCTGTTGTTGTCAATTGTTGCCTAATGCACCCTCTGCAACTCTCTACAACCACTGGTTCTTTCAACTTACCCAGGTGCTCTCTCATTAATTTCCTACCTTTTTGCAGTTTCTTTAGTTTTAATCTACAGTTTGCAACCAATTAATTATGGGCAGGGCCCACATCTGTCCCAAGAAACATCTTAAAGTTCAAAATCTGGTTCTGAAATCTCTGTCTTACCATTATATAATCAGTCTGAAACTTTCTGGTGTCTCCAAGTCTCTTTCACATGTACAGCCTTCTTTCATGTTTCTTAAACCAAGTGTTAGCGATGATTAAATTATACTCTATGCAAAATTCTGTCAGTCAGCTTCCTCTTTTATTCCTTTCCCCCAGTCCAGATTCATCTACTATTTTTTTCACATCCTCCTTTTCCCACTATCAAATTCTGTTTTCCCATCGCTATTAAATTTTTGTGCCTAAACTATCTGAATAATTTCTTTTATCTCATCACATATTTCTTCACTCTCTTCATCCTATGTGGAGCTAGTTGACATAAAAATTTGTACTGCTGTCGTGATCAGGGGCTTCATGTCTATCTTGGCTACAATAATGCATTCACTATACTGTTCATAGTAGCTTCCCACATTCCTATTTTCACATTCATTATTAAACCTAGTCCTGCATTACCTCTATTTGATTCTGTATTTATAACCTTGCATTCACCTGACCAGAAGTCCTGTTCCTCTGCCATGGAACTTCACTAATTCCCACTTTATCTAGATTAGATTAGATTAATACTAGTTCCATGGATCATGAATACGATATTTCGTAATGATGTGGAACAAGTCAAAATTTCCAATACATGACATAATTAAGTTAATTTAACAACATAATTAAGTTATTATAACAACTTTTTTTATATTTTTTTGTTTGTTTTTTTTTCTTTTTTTTCTTAATTTATATCTAAAAATTCCTGTATGGAGTAGAAGGAGTTGTCATTCGGAAATTCTTTTAATTTCTTCGTAAATACTTGTTGGTTATCTGTCAGACTTTTGATACTATTTGGTAAGTGATCAAAGACTTTAGTGGCAGTATAATTCACCCCTTTCTGTACCAAAGTTAGATTTAATCTTGAATAGTGAAGATCATCCTTTCTCCTAGTATTGTAGTTATGCACACTGCTATTACTTTTGAACTGGGTTTGGTTGTTAATAACAAATTTCATAACAGAGTATATATGCTGAGAAGCTACTGTGAATATCCCTAGATCCTTAAATAAATGTCTGCAGGATGATCTTTGGTGGACTCCAGCTATTATTCTGATTACACGCTTTTGTGCAATAAATACTTTATTCCTCAGTGATGAATTACCCCATAATATGATGCCATATGCAAGCAATGAGTGAAAATAGGCATAGTAAGCTAATTTACTAAGATGTTTATCACCAAAATTTGCAATGACCCTAATTGCATAAGTAGCTGAACTCAAACATTTCAGCAAATCATCAATGTGTTTCTTCCAATTTAATCTCTCATCAATGGACACACCTAAAAATTTTCAATATTCTGCCTTAGCTATATGCTTCTGATTAAGTTCTATATTTATTAATGGCGTCATACCGTTTACTGTGCGGAACTGTATGTACTGTGTCTTATCAAAATTCAGTGAGAGTCCATTTACAAGGAACCACCTAGTAATTTTCTGAAAGACATTATTGACAATTTCATCAGTTAATTCTTGTTTGTCAGGTGTGATTACTATACTTGTATCATCAGCAAAGATAACTAACTTTGCCTCTTCATGAATATAGAATGGCAAGTCATTAATATATACTAAGAACAACAAAGGACCCAAGACCGACCCTTGTGGAACCCCATTCTTCATAGTTCCCCAGTTTGAGGAATGTACTGATCTTTGCATATTATGAGAACTGCTTATTTAAACTTTCTGCACTCTTCCAGTTAGGTACGAATTAAACCATTTGTGCACTGTCCCACTCATGCCACAATACTTGAGCTTGTCTAGCAGAATTTCATGATTTACACAATCAAAAGCCTTTGAGAGATCACAAAAAATCCCAATGGGTGGTGTTCGGTTATTCAGATCATTCAAAATTTGACTGGTGAAAGCATATATGGCATTTTCTGTTGAAAAACCTTTCTGGAAACCAAACTGACATTTTGTTAGTACTTCATTTTTACAGATATGTGAAGCTACTCTTGAATACATTACTTTCTCAAAAATTTTGGATAAAGCTGTTAGAAGGGAGATTGGACGGTAATTGTTGACATCAGATCTATCCCCTTTTTTATGCAAAGGTATAACAATAGCATATTTCAGTCTATCAGGGAAAATGCCCTGTTCCAGAGAGCTATTACACAGGTGGCTGAGAATCTTACTTATCTGTTGAGAACAAGCTTTTAGTATTTAGCTGGAAATGCCATCAATTACATGTGAGTTTTTGCTTTTAAGCAAGTTTATTATTTTCCTAATTTCAAAGGGAGAAGTGGGTGAGATTTCAATTGTATCAAATTGCATAGGTATGGCCCCTTCCATTAACAGCCTAGCATCTTCTAATGAACACCTGGATCCTACTATATCCACAACATTTAGAAAATGATTATTAAAAATATTTTCAACTTCTTACTTTTTGTTCGTTTAGTTTTCATTCAATTTGATGGTAATACTGTCTTCCTGTGCTCTTGGTTGACCCATTTCTCTTTTAATAACATTCAAAATTGTTTTAATTTTATTATCAGAGTTGCTGATTTCAGACATGATATACTTCTGGATTTTTTAATAACTTTTCTTAATATAGCACAGTAGTTTTTATAATGTTTGATAGTTTCTGGGTCACTACTCTTTCTTGCTGTCAGATACATTTCCCTTTTCCAGTTACAAGATATTTTTATACCCTTAGTAAGCCATGGTTTGTTACATGGTTTCTTACAAGTATATTTAACTATTTTCTTGGGGAAGCAGTTTTCAAATGCATTTACAAAAGTGTCATGAAATAAATTATATTTTAAATTGGCATCAGGTTCACGGTACACCTCATCCCAGTCTAACTGCTGTAGGCTTTCCCTGAAATTTGCAATTGTTAAATCGTTGACTGAACATACTACTTTGGAGGACTGTTTCGCACTGCTGAATGGAGCTATGTCATATATTGTAACTAGCTGAGCACCATGATCAGAAAGACCATTCTCAACAGGCTGAGCATTTATCTAGTTAAACTTATCTTGGTCTATAAAGAAGTTATCTATCAGTGAGCTGCTATCCTTTACCACCCGAGTAGGAAAATAAATAACAGGTGTCAAATTGAAAGAACCTAGTAATACTTGAAGGTCATTTTTCCTATTACCCTCTTTCAGAGAATCTACATTGAAGTCCCCACAAATAATAATTTGCTTCCCTCTGTCTGACAGATAGCACAACAAGGAGTCCAAATTTTTCAGAAATAGATGAAAATTTCCCGATGGGGACCTATATACAGTTACAATTATAAATGTGCCTTTATTTAATTTAAGCTCACAGGCACATGCTTTTATATGTTTCTCTACACAAAACTTTTTGTTTCTATACTTTTTGCACAATGATAACTATTGACATATATGGCAACTCCTCCTTTCTCCATATTTTCTCTAATTACATGTGCAGAGAGCTTATATCCACTTACATTTACCTTATCCATATCAGTAACAATGTGATGCTCAGACAGGCATAGTATATTTATTTCATCCTCAGCTTCTAAATCTTCTAAACAAACCAGAAGCTCATCTATTTTATTCTTTAAACTCCCAATATTTTGATGAAATATACTTACATTATTTTTAATTATACCTTTGTGAGAACCTTTCTTTATTCTAACATTTGCAGTACTCTCCTGTCTGAGATGCTCATTGTGCTTAGGCCTAGTTCCTATACCAGTGGTCACATGGTGTTCAGAGAGGCAGATTATGGCAACTGGGTTGGGTGACTTTAATTCATCAATGCAATTACCTAGGACTGAGATACAACTTGGTGGAGATAAAATTTCTGGTGATTGGTGAAAATTTATAATTGACAGCTGTGATTGGTGATCCAATGTGCTAGAATTGTGCTGTTTAATTTCTTTCCTAAACTGAAGATTTGTTTCAATCCTGGCCTCTCGTAGAACTTGACATCTTTCTGTCTTACCTATCCTAAAAAAGGTGCTGCTCGAACACCTGTAACCACTGGTATTTTAGCATTCATGGCAGTGTCTCCCCCCCTTAAATTTCCTGCTATTACCCCAGCCAGTTTACCCTTCCCTTTCCTGTTGAGATGTAGGCCATGCCTGGTATAGTCCCACCTACTGAGAGAATCAACAGGAACCACACCAATATGAGCCCCTGCACGCGACCCAAGCAGCCCGTTCCAACTCCAAATTAATTCTCCCAACAGAAGAGTTCAAATGAGGCCGGTCATGGCGTCTCAGGACAGATACAAACTCAACATTGGTGTGTCTCGATGCCGACGCAATCTTTACCAGGTTACACTCTATGCTGTACCCAGGATCTCTGTCGATACTGTTCCCTGGCCCTCCCACAATAACCACGGTGCCTTCCCTAGTAAATCCTTTACAGAGTGAACCTAAATCCTCTGTCATCTGATCCAGACTAACACTTGGTTTGAAAAAAATCGTGACCTGGTATTCTGGTCCTAATTCCTCCTGCAGAAGTTGGCCTACACCTCTGGCATGAGAACTGCCTAACAACAAAACTTTCTTCCTTTTCGATGACTTTCCTACATTCTTTTTCAATTTCCTATTGAAAGTTTGTTGTGCCCTGTCTACACCTACCTCTGCTTGAGGCTCATCAGTTTCTAACTGAAGCAACAGGTCAAATTTATTTTTGACATTCACCACAAAACTGTCAGACTTAGTTCTAGGCCTGTTCCTTCTGTTACCTGTTGCCACTTCCCACCTCTCTTTGCCCTTCTCCCTCCTTAACCTGTCCAGATCTTCCCTAGCCTGATCTAGCTCAGCCTGAAGGGCAGCAATTTTCCCCTCCTGTTCCACTATCTTCCTATCTCTGCTGCAAATCCGACATGACCACTGATGAGCGTGATCCACTTTCCTGACACCCACGCCACAGCAGTCACCCCAATGAAAAAAACCACTGCATCCATCACACCAAACCCCGGAACTAACAATTCTATGCAAGTCAGGCACTTCTCACTCATGGCAAAAATAATACTTTGGCTAGAATAAATCAATTAAATTACCGAAAATCAAAAAAGTCGTTACAAGAATTAAGCCTACTCACAAATGTATATAAGCAAGTTTCTGATTTAAAATTCCGCCGTTTTTCTGAGGTCTGTATTAAAACAATGAAGGTATTATATATTTCACTCGATGGAATGAAAAAAGGGCAATTAAATGAGATACTTTAAGTTTGATTCTCCAAAAACGTTACGAGAATTAAGCCTATAAACAAATGTATATAAGCAAGTTTCTGATAAAAAGTTATGCTGTTTTTCTGAAATCTGTATTAAAACAATGAAGTTGTATGCTATTTATGGTAGTTTACTTATTTGTTACCAAGAAACTAGTCAAATTACTGTGAAACAAGAAACAAACATGTTTACAAAATTTAAGCCTAAAGGCGACTTCGCGAAGTTACGGTCTTTTCGCATTTTCTGAAAAAGTACGCAAAGAAAAGTGAAACCTTTAACAGCAAGACTAAACGATACACTAATGCACGTATTTAATTTGTTGTCGGTGTTAAACTAAATTATATTCCTGTCTAAATCACTTAACTTTCTGAAAATGGTTTCTGGCGTCACTTACTCGGAGGCCATCTTGGAAGCCCTCTAACTATAACCTATCCATTTCCTTTTTTCGATTTTCTAACCTATCTGCCTGATTTAAGAATCTAACTGTTGTGTATATAGTTCCACGTAGTCAGCGCGTACACAACTTTCCCACTAGAGCGCACCCTGCTAAGCACAACAGCGCAGGCGCAGTGCTCGTCTGTCTCCGCTGTACGAGATGGCGCTGCCATAAACATGGACCAAATTCTGCTTCTGCCAATTCGCGTAATAATATGTAACGCAGCCAATGAGATTGCTGCTAATGTAGAACCTTTTCTCCTCGCGGATCACAATCGCACAGTGATACCTGAACGCTCGAGGTATTATAACGAGTGTACAGACCTCCGATTAGTCAGTCTGCATTAGTATGCACCAGTCTGTACCAGTCTATAGTAAAGTTTCAGTCTGTGCCTAATAATCTTATCATATTCCTGTACATAGCCATGAAGATAAATGAATAGACACTTTGTCAAGTATCAGAGATATGTGAGAATAAGATTAACGTACCAAGACCAAAGGAACTTCAGATTGTCAATTGTAAATAGCATCCAGAATCAAGTTAAGTAAGGTTTATGATTGTTATTATTTTAATAAATGTGTGTGAAAATTAATCAAGTTCTGTTTAAAGTTGGTCATCGTCAATCTGCTACTCTAAGCGTGCAAGTGGCATTTCTATCGTCTGACCTGACGGCAGAAGATAAACATGCCATGATAAGACCACGAGACATATTGCTGACACTCGCCTACTTTGCTAGAGTGACAAGTCAAATAATCTGATGGTGTGTGTACCGAAGGCCTTACAGTACGCACACCACATTGGCGATGAGGTACTAAGGAAACAGATGATTTCAGCACAATTACAGATGACCACGTGTGAGCCTGAAATAAAATAGAATTACAGTGGACTTCGGGAAGCTAGATACTTGACTGTTAACCCGCTCTCTTGCAGCTAAAATATCATTATTGCAGTAATCTAGTCACACTTGGACTTTTCAGATAACCATGGACCTCATGGCACGGATCATAAATCTCATGGCACAAATACAACAGATGCAACAGGCGTTGCATACAAGAGTGGAACGTTTGGAGTCGCAGCCTGCCGTAGCGTCTCTGCTACAAATTAAACTTCCGCCACCACCTTTTGCAGTTTACAACAGCAAGGAAGAAGCGTGGCCGGACTATGCAGCACGCCTGGAACAGCTCTTCCTCACACACCAGATATCAGGTGATGTAGAAAAAAGATCTTATTTTTTGGCAAATTGTGGCGCAGCTATCTACAACCTTATCTTAAAACTGAGTCCGACTTGTGAACTGACAAATTTGTAATTCCCAGCTATTAAAAACTTGCTCGAAAAATACTTCGACAAGCAAACGCATGTCGCTGCTGCAAGGCATAAATTTTACTTATGCAAGAAAAAGGCACAGCAGACATACACGGAATGGATTACACAGTTGCAAGGATTAACTAGGAATTGCAAATTTATTTGTGAAAACGAAAAGTGTAAAAAGTTCTACGCAGATTCTTTAATACGTGATATGCTCATAATGCATTCACCAGACGAGAAATTAAGGAAAGAGCTCCTTAGTTTAACCAATGCATCCTTCCAAGATTGTTTACCAATCATTCGAGCACATGAACAAAGCCTAGCTTCTGTGCGTGTGGTACAAGATGATGGCTGTGACGTGTTCGCGACACAGGCACGTGACACAGGGCAACGCGGCCCGCATAGCAAAGGCCGTAAACAGAACAGCAAAGCTAGGCTCATGCGATCTAAGAACGGATCACACACCCAAACTAAAAGACTAAAGTTGAAATCATGTCTTAAATGCGAAATCAATCATCACAGAGACAATTGTTACTATCGTAACGCACATTGTGACTTTCGCAAACGAAAAGGGCACAAGTCAGAAGTGTGTAATAAGAAAAGTGTACAGTCTAGAAATAAGTTTAGCAATAAGAAAGTGCTTAATTTTAAGAATTATACCTCCAATGCGTGTGACAATATGAATAGGCAATACTATATTCAGGTTTCAAAAGTTAAACATGAAGTTAATGCTATCGTACAAAACAGGAACAAGTCTTTGTGTATCACATTACTGGTGAACAAAATACCTATCAAATTCCAGATTGACACAGGATTGTTGATCTCTATCATAAATCTGCACGCACATAAACGACTAGGTTCTTCTAAATTGCAGCATTTTGAAAGCTCACTGTACAGCTACAGTAATGAACACATTCCAGTCAAAGGTGCACTGATGACAGCAGTAACTTACAAACAGTTTGCCAAGACAGCTACTTTAGCAGTAGTTAACACCCATAAGGCATCAAACTTGCTGGGACTGGATCTCTTTAACGAATTAGGCTTCACAATCCATGAAGCAAAACAGGTCACACACGAAGTTCCGAAAGGCAAATTACAAACAGTATTGCAGAAGTACGAAGATATTTTTTCCTCCGCGACAGGCAGTGTAACTGATTACCAGGCACACATTACGCTGACACCGAATGCAGTGCCGAAGTTTTGCAAAGCTAGAACTGTTCCTTATGCAATGAAAGAACGCATAAAACAAGAACTTGACCATTTAGAAGGCAATGGTAATATAGAACCAGTCACATGTAGCGCCTGGGCAACACCAATCATTGTCATAGAAAAGCCAAATGGATCATTACATATCTGTGGAGATTTCAAGAATACTGTCAATTCACAGTGCATTATAGATACATACCCAATTCCGAAACCGGAAGAACTGATGTATAAATTAGCAGGGGGTGTGTATTTCGCCAACTGGATTTAAAGGAAGCATATCTGCAAATCCCTTTAGACAAAGATACACAAAAGTTTATGGTCATAATATTCCATTTGGATTGTACAGATACAAGCACTTACCATTTGGTATTGCAAGTGCACCAAGCATCTTTCAGCATTACTCGGAACAATTAATTAGAAACTGTCCTAATGCAGTTAACTATCTCGATGACATAATCGTCTCGGGAAAAACTCCACAAGTTTTACTAGATAACCTGGAAGAACTGTACAGGGTTCTCAGAAAGGCCAATCTCAGGTACAACAAGGACAAATGTATATTTTTTGTCAAGAAAATTCAGTATTTAGGACATATATTGTCAAATATCGGAATCAGTCCGACACCACAGCATATAGAAGCAATAAAGAAATTGCCAGCTCCGAAAGACTTAAAGCAACTAAGAGCTTTATTAGGCCAAATTAATTATTACTGGAAATTCATACCGAAAGCAGCTGAAATTTCCGAACCGTTGCACAGATTGCTTCGCAAAGGAGTCATGTGGAATTCGTCCAAAGACTGCCAGCACGCATTCGACAAACTGAAACAAAGTCTAGTAGACGCAAAATGTCTTATGACATACGACCCACAAAAGTTGATCACTATTGCAGCGGACTCGTCAGATTATGGCATCAGTGCAGTCATGTCCCATAAACGTCAAGGAACTGAACGGCCGATTGCATACGTGTCGAAAACATTAAACTCAAGCCAACGAAACTATAGCCAAGTAGAAAAAGAGGCACTAGCAATTATCTTTGCAGTGAAGAAGTTTCATGACTACATATACGGACGAAAATTTATCCTGTTCACAGACCATAAGCCATTGGTGACAATATTTGGACCACATAATAGTGTATCCCCTAAGACAGCACAGCGTTTACGACGTTGGGCATTGCTACTGTCTAATTACAACTACGAGATCTTATATAGATCAACGACAGAACATGCCAACGTCGATGTACTTTCACATCTACCGGCGGGTCAAGATGAACATTTTGACAAATCAGATGACGTATGTTTTCAGATAGACGTAACCAGTGAGGACGTTGTTGAAAATTTCCCTGTCAATGCCACCTTAATACCTAAGTTGGTGCCCAAAGATCCAGTGTTATCAAAGATAAAGCAGTATATTCTTACGGAATGGCCAACCGATAAGAACATGTTAGCTCAGCTGAAAGTGAAATCTTATTGGAACATGAGACATGCGGTCACAGTGCACAAAGGCGTCATATTAGTTCACAGTGAAAGGGGAAAAACAAGAGTAGTTATACCCAAAGCTCTCAGGACTAAAGTGTTAACAATGTTACACCAACGTCATTGAGGCATAGTATGCACGAAACACATGGCCAGAGAACATTGTTACTGGAAGAACATTGATAAAGATATTGAAACAATGCTTTCTAACTGTAAATTATGTCAGACGCATCAATCAGCTCCGCCAAGACAATATTTTCCATGGCCACAGGCAACAGAACCTTGGTCAAGATTGCATATTGACTATGCAGGTCCTTTTCTTGGAACTTCTTGGTTCATTGTCATTGATGCATTTTCAAAATTCCCTTTTGTACTACAAATGCATACAACTTCTTCAGCGACAACGATTCAAGCATTGTCAAAGATCTTTTCCATTGAAGGATTGCCTCAAACCATAGTGACCGATAACGGCACACAATTTACATCACAAGAATTCCAGTCATTCTGTCAGATGAATGGAATTGCACATTACAGGACAGCACCATTTCACCCTGAGGCTAATGGACTCGCTGAACGATTCATACGAACATTCAAGGCACACATGACAAAGTTGGTGCAACAGTACATCAAAGAGACTTCCTTATTAATTTTTCTGTCACAATACAGAGTTACTCCGCACGAGGCACAGTCACCAGCAGAAAAACTGCATGGGCGACAACATAGGACTTTGATGTCTATCCTAAAACCCACAATGCATCCAGAAAACAATCAACGAACGTTAAAAGGACGACGATTCCACATAAACGACAAAGTCCTTGTAACTGTCTACAGTCGAGGAAAACATACTTGGACACAAGGAATCATTGTATAATGCATTGGAAATGTCATGTATAGAATAAGAACGCAAAGCGGCATAGTTATTCGCCATACTAATCAATTACGGCAGCAAAGACAGCAGTCACATATCGGCAGAACTCCTAGGCTGTTTCATTTTGCAGACTCAGAAGCAGATGTCAAACCCGAGCAGCTCGCAGGATTCCAGACGCCACCACCGGCAGCCACCACCGTCGACGCAGACACCGCCGCCAACACCGACGCAGCACCTTCATGGGCAGCCGACTACACCAGCCGTCCACAACTGACATCCTCAGAGAAGATGGACGTCGAAGAATTAGATTTAAGCTATGACCAATGTACTGATGTTGAAATGCAATTATGTAACAAAATTTTTGCTTCTCCGGTTCCCTGTTCCGTAGGTTTTGAGTGGGTTTTCCTAGCGCACCGCGGGTGAATGCCACGGGGAGCAACATGTGTGCACCCACAGACATACGCACACCGGAAAGCAAGGAAACAGAAAAAAAAGGCTTTTCAAGCAAACTTCAAAAGCTTTTTTTCTTCCCCCGGAAGGGAGGGAGGTTGTGTATACAGTTGTGCGTAGTCAGCGCGTACACAACTTTCCCACTAGAGCGCACCCCGCTAAGCACAACAGCACAGGCGCAGCGCTCGTCCATCTCCGCTCTACGAGATGGCGCTGCCATAAAGACGGACCAAATTCTGCTTCCGCTGATCTGTGTATTAATATGTAACACAGCCAATGAGATTGCTGCTAACATAGAACCTTTTCTCCTCGCGGATCACAATCGCACAGTGATACCTGAACGCTCGAGGTATTATAATGAGTGTACAGACCTCCGATTAGTCAGTCTGCATCAGTCTGCATTAGTATCCACCAGTCTGTACCAGTCTATAGTAAAGTTTCAGTCTGCGCCTAATAATCTTATCATATTCCTGTACATAGCCATGAAGATAAATGAATAGACACTTTGTCAAGTATCAGAGATATGTGAGAATAAGATTAACGTACCAAGACCAAAGAAACTTCAGATTGTCAATTGTAAATAGCATCCAGAATCAAGTTATTATTTTAATAAATGTGTGTGAAAATTAATCAATTTCTGTTTAAAGTTGGTCACCGTCAATCTGCTACTCTAAGCGTGCAAGTGGTATTTCTATCTTCTGACCTAATGGCAGAAGATAAACACGAGACATATTGCTGACACTCGCCTACTTTGCTAGAGCGACAAGTCAAATAATCTGATGGTGTGTGTACCAAAGGTCTTACAGTACGCACACCACACTAACATTCCATGCTCTTATCCATAGAAAGCCAATTTTATTTCTCCTAGTGACAACCTCCTTCTGAGAAGTCCATAGCTGGAGATCTGAATGGGGTTAGGATCAGAATTTTATTGTCTCATAACATACATGTTAAATCATTGCTTTAGTGTACGGGAGACTCATCAAGATTATAACTATAATAGATTGTAAATGGAATACAACATATACTAGAACTATAGAATATCTGAGTATATATACTGTTTCACCTCCAGTATATTGCACCCAGGAGGATGCCATCATTGTTAACTATATAGTAGAGCTGCATGTCTATGGAAAAAATTATGGAAGTAGTTTCGCCACGGTTTCAGGTGTTCACAGTACCAGCACAGAAAGGCTGTTTTGGTTTACAGTACAAGACCAGATCAGTCAGTCAACTGAACTGCAACTGCTGAAAAGGCTGCTACCCCTCTTCAGGAACTACATGTTTGTCTGGCCTCTCAATGGATTCCCCTCAGTTGTGGTTGCACCTGCTATTCAGCTATCTGTACCGCTGAGGCATGGAAGCCTCCCTACCAGTGACAATGTCCATAGTTCATGGGGTGTAGGTTATGTTATGGATATTGATGAAGAATGTGCGTTCATTGAAAGATTAGGTAAGTCTTGCCATTGTTGCTTAGCATGTTAACAATTTTTATGTCTTTTGTAATAATGATGTGACAAAATACAAGTTGTATTGGAGGTTATCTGAGCATTTTAAATTTAAGCATCTATACATGTGTATAACTAAAGACTGGGAGAAAGGCAATTTAGAATGTGACCAGGAGGGTTACAGTACAGATGTGCTGAAACATTTTAATACCTTACCTGATCAAAAGTTTCCAGCCACCTATTAGTGAACATTAATATGGGTTGTGCCCAATTTTCAAACATGAAATCTGATGGTAACACTTTCAATGAGGTGTCTGAATTTCTGTGGAGGAATGGATGCCTTTTCTTCCTCAAGAGCTGAAAACAGAAAATGTTGAGTACTGACCTCTGGAGCAAAGCTGATTTTCTAACTCATGTCAAAGCTACTTTATTGGATTGAAGCTGGGACTGTGAGCAGGCCAGTCCATTTCAGGAATGCAATTGTGGAGAAACCATTGTTTCACAGATGTTGTTTTATGACAGGGTGCATTGTCTTGCTGATACAATCACTGTCTCTGAAATGTTTCTCTACTGTATGAAGTACACATTGCTGTAAAATGTACTCATACTCTTCTGCATTTAGTGTATTTCTTAAGTGTTATAAGGGGACTACACCCTAACATGAAAAACACTCCATGTCATAACATCACCTCCTGTGTTCTCCACTGTTGGCACTACACATGACGGCAGGTAATGTTCTCCAGGCGTCTGCCCAACCTAGCCCCTTCCACTGAATTGCCACAGGGTACGGCATGACTGATCATGCCAAATCCTTCATATCCACTCATCCTCTGTCCAGTGGCTTTGCCCTTTGACATCACTCTTTACACCACCTCAAGAATCACTTAGCATTGGCTATAGAAATGTGTGGTTTATGAGCCACTGCTCGACCATTGCACCCCATTATTTTTAACTCCCTACACACAATCATTGTCTTAGTTAGACTGCTGGTAGCACTTTGGAACACACAAGTGATTCCTTCTGCCAATTTCAACTGATTTTTTTACAACCAGCCTCTGCAATGCTCGATGGTCCCTGTCTGTCAGTACATCGTGAGGTCTGTCTTGTTTTAGGTTAGCCATGATTGTTCCTTCATGTTTCCACTTCACAATCAGGTCACAAACAGTTGTCTTGGGCAGCGTTGGGAGGTTTAAATGTCTCTGATGAATTTGTTACTCAGATGACATCCAATGATTAGTTCTTGTTTGAAGTCACTGAGCTCTCCTGACCAGCCCACTGCTTCTCTACTGAAAACACAATACCTTCTGCTTCCTTTCATATTGGTGGGTCTGTCTCACATGACACCTAGTTGTCAATGTTGGATTATGTAGGTGTGTCCAGATGCTTCTCATTAGATAATGTATCTTGATCATACTCCTGTAAGAACACCAATGGAGGCCGGATTAAAGATTTGAGATGTGCAGGGTGATAAGTTTCAACTGCCATATCCAGAACTTGTTGGATTTTTGCTGTGTATCAGTATTAATGCAAGACCTAATATGTCATATGCAGCAAGTATTTTATGGCACTGTGATTTTGAGTTTACTAGTGTGAGTTGGAGAGCAGGAAAATGAGTCCTTCATTATCTCTAGGGTACTATGATCTATGGTATTGTGTTTAACAAAGAGGATGTTAAACATCTGGATGGAACACATTTTATTGATTGAAATTTTGTGTATATTTTAACTGCTGGGTTGCCCCAATAAGAGTGTTCTTTTTCTTTTGGGGAAAAATATAATTTCCTGGCAGAGCAAGAAACTGAAGGATATTGTCACATCAGTTAGTGAAGCTGAATATGCGCTTTAAATTCTATAGTCAAAGCGGCAGTGTATTTGATATGGAAGACAAGAGAACTGTTCAATAATAAGCATCAAAATCCTATCATTTTTCATGACAACCAGAGTTCTACTTGATTGTCATAAACTCCAGCGTTTCATCCAAGAAAGGGGAAAGAAGAGGGATGAAGGTAAAGGGCTAGTGACAATTAGGAAATGGGGAGAATATGGAAAAGTTACTCAGAACCCTGGGTTATGGAAGAAGGAAAGAACTAAAAAGAAACATTACAAACTTTTATTTGAAAAGCTAAATCTAATGTTAATTTCACATTATATAGTGTGATGCACTTAAAATTTTCACCTCAAATTACTTTTGATTCATTAAGACATTTGTAATCCGTTCTCACATAGGTGAATGGTGAGCAGGGGCAACAACAATGCATTCTTGTAATTTTATTTATAACTGGGATACAGACAGCAATTTCTTTTCCCATGGAACTATGCAGCTTTTTGGCAGTAGAATAGCAAATCTCTGTAAGACAAATTCTGTGATATAACTTTTTCTCTAGATATAATAAGAAATCACAAAGTAAAAATAGTTTTTTTGTGCTGGTGATGTGGCTGTCAATGGGCCACCATTCAGAAGTTTACAGGACTCTTCAGTGATCTCACCATTTGTTAAACATTGTCGGCACTACAAAAGTTAATTTGTCATCTCAATACCAGCTAAATTCCTTCAGTGATGTAACATTTTCTTTTGCATGAAACATGTTCAAATCTTTGTAAGGTCTTACATCTTGCATCTTAAGCTGCTGACACAAGTTTATTGGAAAACTAGTGTAAACTTCCAGGTGGTGGACCATTCAGTGGCTGCAACAACAATGCAAAAATCCCTAAATTCAATATCTTTTTACACCATGATCTCCTGTTAAATCTACAAAAGAGTTATATCAGTGAATTTCTCTCACTGAGATCTCCTATTCTAGAATCAAAAAATAGCATAGTTCCATTAAAAAAGAAAGACCTCGATGCCTGTAACTCAGTTATTAGTGAAGTTATGAGAATAAATTGCTGTTCATTTCATGAACCCATGATAACTGTTCATTTGTGTGGAAACAGATTATAAATGTCTTTATTGGATCAAAAGTAATTTTAAACAAAAAAGTTATGCACATCACCATGTATGCGAGACTCTCATTTTCACACAAAGAGGAACCCACAACTTTGTGAGTACAGCTACTTCTTGCACCAGTGTTAGACTAGACAAAGATCAACTTGCATGTCATATAGCCACAAAATGAACCTGCATTAACAACTCCACATTATATGGGTCTGAAATTTAGAAATAAAATTTGGAAGTGGAAATGTGATTCAACTCAAAATATGGAGACAAAACTGGAAAAATGGCTCAAAAGTAAATGGTATTCATGTGCAGAAGATTTCATGAGTGATAACTATGTAAAATAGTATCTATATATATCATCATGTATCCACTAGTTTGAGGTAACTACTTTTGTATTAGTTACTGAACAGTCCTTACTGTACAGGAACAGTCAAAGGTATAGATCCAGTGAATCAAAGAACAAGTATGAAAAATTATTAAATTATTTTAATGAATTGTCTGTATTTAAAGCTAAACAAAATTAGACTAACTGACAGACTGTTGTTTAAAACACTGCAAAATCCATATGTCATACTTAAGTGAACTCTGCCAATACAAGAAAATGAGCCCGGTCTCAGGATGAAATGCAGTGTCAGCACTTGCTTCAGGAGAGAAACACTGAAAGCACCAGTCCTAAAATGAGTGGAGCATCTTGCACAAGATAATACTGATATCCACGTGCATCTGACAAGCTGATCATATGCAAACCAGGGAAATCTGTTGCTCCCTCAGAGGGAGTCGTAGGAACAGCAGTGGCAGCAGTCAGCAGCAGATGCTAGGCACCGGCGGCGTCCTTGGAGTCATCGTCCGGCTTGGTAAGTGCATGCAGCTCTGCTGGCGGCACCTGAGTATGCACACGTTCACGTGCAGTGGTGGAGTTCCAGGGCTGCAGTTCAGATGTGGCACAGCAGGTATAGACGGCACCTGGTGCAGCCAGCAGCACACTAACCACGATGTAGACCAGCTGCCACTGTGCTGTCGTTTGCTGCAAGCACACATTCTCATGTACACAAGAGGGATAGTTTAAGGTGATTTTTTTGGGGAGGGAGGGGGGACTCCTAAGATACGACTTGGCAAACAAATGGTAATGAGATGGGGAACTATTAATATCAATGGGGGCTACTCTGGGAAGAAGGTAGAGCTGGTAGAGGCTCCAAGTAAGATGGGGCTGGACGTCTTAGCTGTTAGTGACATTCGGGTAAGGCGTGAGAAAGAAGAGGAAGTGGGAGAATACAAGGTCTACCTGTCAGGAGTCAAAGCAGGAATAGCACAATGGGGTGTAGGGCTTTACATCAGGAAAGAAATGGTACCCAGCGTAGTAAGGTATGCAAACGAACGACTGATGTGGATAGATTTGACAGTGTCTAGCAAGAAAATTAGGATTGTGTCAGTATATTCGCATTGTGAAGGGATAGATCAAGATAAGATGGATAGTTTTTATGAGGCACTCAGTGATGTAGTTGTTAGAGTAAAGGACAAGGACAGTGTTCTGCTCATGGGTGATTTTAACGCCAGGATTGGAAATCGAACAGAAGGGTGTGAAAAGGTTATGGGTAAATTTGGAGAGGATATGGAGGCCAACAGGAACAGGAAACAACTCTTGGATTTCTGTGCCAGTATGGGCTTAGTAATCACAAACTCCTTTTTTAAACTTAAGAACATTCACCAGTATACTTGGGAAGGCAGGGGAACCAGATCTGTCATCGACTATATAATAATAGATCAGGGATTCAGGAAGGCTGTGAGGGACACACGTGTATTCAGGGGATTCTTTGATGACACTGATCTTTATTTAATCTGCAGTGAAATTGGGATTGTGAGGTCAAAAGTGCAGGAGGTCAGGTCCATATGTAGGAGGATAAGAGTGGAGATACTTCAGGATAAGGAAATCAGGGACAAGTACATAACAGTGATCTCAGAGAGGTACCAGTTAGTTGAATGTAGTCAATTACAGTCATCGGAAAAGGAATGGACAAGGTACAGGGACAAAGTACTAGAAGTGGCTAAAGAATGTCTTGGAACAGTAGTGTGTAAAAGTAGGATGAAGCAAACAGCTTGGTGGAATGACACAGTCAAGGCAACCTGTAAAAGGAAAAAGAAGGCGTATAAAAAATGGCTACATACTAGAACTCAGGTAGACAGAGAAAGTTATGTTGAAGAAAGAAACAAAACCAAACAGATAATTGCAGCATCCAAGAAGAAATCTTGGGAAGACCTTGGAAATAGGTTGGAGACCTTGGGTCAAGCTGCTGTAAAACCATTCTGGAGTGTAATTAGCAGTCTTCGAACGGGAGGTAAGAAGGAAATGACAAGTATTTTGGACAGGTCAGGAAAACTGCTGGTGAATCCTGTGGATGCCTTGGGCAGATGGAGGGAATATTTTGATGAGTTGCTCAATGTAGGTGAAAATACGATCAGTAATGTTTCAGATTTTGAGGTAGAATGGGATAGGAATGATGATGGAAATAGGATCACATTTGAGGAAGTGGAGAAAATGGTCAATAGATTGCAGTGCAATAAAGCAGCTGGGGTGGACGAAATTAAGTCGGAACTCATCAAATACAGTGGAATGTCAGGTCTTAAATGGCTACACAGGATAATTGAAATGGCCTGTGAGTTGGGACAGGTTCCATCAGACTGGACAAAAGCAGTAATCACACCAATCTTTCAACATGGAAACAGAAAAGATTGTAACAACTACAGAGCTATCTCTTTAATCAGCGTTGTGGGTAAAATCTTCTCAGGTATTGTTGAAAGGAAAGTGCTAGTATTAGTTGAGGACCAATTGGATGAAAATCAGTGTGGGTTTAGGCCTCTTAGAGGTTGTCACGACCAGATCTTTAGCTTACGGCAAATAATGGAGAAGTGTTATGAGTGGAACAGGGAATTGTATCTATGCTTTATAGATCTAGAAAAGGCATATGACTGGGTTCCTAGGAGGAAGTTATTGTCTGTTCTACGAGATTATGGAATAGGAGGCAAACTTTTGCAAGCAGTTAAAGGTCTTTACATGGATAGTCAGGCAGCAGTTAGAGTTGACGGTAAATTGAGTTCATGGTTCAGAGTAGTTTCAGGGGTAAGACAAGGCTGCAACCTGTCTCCACTGCTGTTCATATTATTTATGGATCATATGTTGAAAACAATAGACTGGCTGGGTGAGATTAAGATATGTGAACACAAAATAAGCAGTCTTGCATATGCAGATGACTTAGTTGTGATGGCAGATTCGATTGAAAGTTTGCAAAGTAATATTTCAGAGCTAGATCAGAAATGTAGGGACTATGGTATGAAGATTAGCATCTCCAAAACGAAAGTAATGTCAATGGGAAAGAAATATAAACGGATTGAGTGCCAAATAGGAGGAACTAAGTTAGAATAGGTGGACGGTTTCAAGTACTTATGATGCATATTCTCACAGGATGGCAACATAGTGAAATAACTGGAAGCGAGGTGTAGCAAAGCTAATGCAGTGAGCACTCAGCTACAATCTACTCTTTTCTGTAAGAAGGAAGTCAGTACCAAGACTAAGCTATCTGTGCACCGTTCAATCTTTCGACCAATTTTGTTGTATGGGAGCGAAAGCTGGGTGGATTCAGGTTACCTTATCAACAAGGTTGAGGTTACGGATATGAAGGTAGCTAGGATGATTGCAGGTACTAGTAGATGGGAACAATGGCAGGAGGGTGTCCACAATGAGGAAATCAAAGAAAAACTTGGGATGAACTCTATAGATGTAGCAGTCATGGGGAACAGGCTTAGATGGTGGGGTCATGTTACACGCATGGGAGAAGCAAGGCTACCCAAGAGACTCATGGGTTCAGCAGTAGAGGGTAGGAGGAGTCGGGGCAGACCACGGAGGAGGTACCTGGATTCGGTTAAGAATGATTTTGAAGTAATAGGTTTAACATCAGAAGAGGCACCAATGTTAGCACTGAATAGGGGATCATGGAGGAATTTTATAAGGGGGCTATGCTCCAGACTGAACGCTGAAAGGCATAATCAGTCTTAAATGATGATGATGATGATGATGGGAGGGGGGCACTTACCCCTATTTAGAACTATGTACTCACTTTTGTTTTACTGCGATATAAAATGTGGAAACAACAACAACATGAGGCTGAGATTATAGGAGTTGAAGGACATGAAAGGGAAGCAACAGCTGAGAAGGATGTGAGACAAGGTTACTGCCCATCCTCAATGTTACTCAACCTGTACACTGACTGACCTGTTAAAGAAACCAAGGAGACTTTTGGAAAGAGAATTAAAGTTCAGAGAGAAGAAATAAAAAACTTTGATGTTAGTGATGACATTGTAATCCTGTCAGAGACTAAAAAGGCCATGGAAAATCTTTTCAACAGAATGGATGATGTCTTGAAATGAAGTTATGACATAAACATCAATAAAAGTAAAATAAGGGTCATAGACTGTTTGAATTAAATTACATTATACTGATAGGATTTGACTAGGAAATGAGAAATGAACAGTATTCGATGAGTTTTGCTGTTTAGGCAGCAAAACATTGATGATGACTAAAGTAGAGAGGGTATAAAATGCAGACTGGCAATAGCAAAAACACTGTGAATGTATGCTTTCCCGGCGTATACAGCTGGCGAAGAGTTCTCGGGCTTCCAGCCAGGTGGCGGTGTCTTCAAACTGCGACGTTTCGACGAGTGACATACTCATCATCTTCTGGCGAAGTGCCGAGACTTTGCGGATGCCGGTCCCTTTATACCTGCGGTGTGCCCCCCACCACCTGGCCGCGGGAGGCTGGGTCCAGAGGAGCCGGCGGGCGAGGTGGAGGGGGAAGCGGGTGCCCAAGATTCACAAAGATGGGGTGCTTCTACGGCCGATTCTGGACACTATCAACTCGCACAGTTATGGACTGGCCAAATACCTGGTGCCACTATTGAAACCATTGGTGGGACACTGCAGTCATTATGTGAAAAACTCCACGGATTTCGTTAGAATACTGAAGGACATTCGAATACAGAGTGATGACCTACTCGTGAGCTTCGACGTCACCTCCTTGTTCACGAAAGTACCACTACAAGACGCCTTGGTGCTCCTTAATCAGCACTTCGAGCCTGAAACAGTGAAGCTCTTTGAATATGCACTTATGACCATCTACTTCAAGTGCAATGGAGAGCATTATGAAGAAGTGGATGGAGTGGCCATGGGATCTCCCCTTGCTCCACTGATCACGAATCTTTATATGGAACACTTTGAGGAGGTGGCACTACAAACTGCTCACCGTAAACCCAGGCACTTCTTCCGCTATGTGGACAACACTTTCGTGATTTGGCAGCATGGCAGGCATGCACTGGAGGAGTTTATAGACCACCTAAACGGCATACATGAGAATATCACCTTCACGATGGAAGTAGAAGAGAATGGCTGTATTCCATTCCTGGACATACTGATCAGGAAGAAAGTGGATGGCACGCTGGGCCATTCAGTATATAGAAAAAAGATGCACACAGACCTGTACCTCCATGCAACCAGCTGCCACCATCCGGCGCAACGCCAGTCAGTACTGACCACCTTGGTACATAGGGCGCACGTCATTTGTGACAAAGAAAGCCTCTCAGAGGAATTACACCACCTAAGAGAGGTATTTCGGAAAAACGGGTACAGTGAAACACAGATTGGCAGGGCCTTCAAGAGGAGACAGGCTGACAAATTTCAGGAAGAGGAAGAGGAAGTTAACAAGAGACTCTTTCTTCCATATTTGGGGCCCACATCAGCCAAAATCGGGAGGCTATTAAGAAAATCTAACATAAATACCGTCTTCCGACCACTGCCGAAGACGAAAGAGCTGCTGGGCTCAGCTAAAGACCCACTCAAACTAAACACACCTGGTATATACAACATTGCTTGCGAATGTGGTGTGCAGTACATTGGTCAAACACAGCGCTGCATCTCTAAAAGGTGGGAGGAACACATCAGGCATGTTCGACTTGGACAGATAGAGAAATCTGCTATAGCTGAACATAGCATCAACGAAAACCACACCTTTGACTTCGAAAACACCAGGGTGCTGTGCCGAGCCGGGAGCTATTGGGATAGCGTCATTAAAGAATCAATAGAAATACGGGTCCACGAGAATCTTGTGAACAGGGACGAAGGCTATCAACTGAGTGCAGCCTGGAATCCAGCATTAGCCGCAATATGCCAGGAACGCAACAAGAACCGTCCAGCTCACGAGACGCGATCAGAATGCTCTGACAGAGACACGAACAGCACACCCGCTTCCCCCTCCACCTCACCCGCCGGCTCCTCTGGACCCAGCCTCCCACGGCCAGGTGGTGGGGGGCACACTGCAGGTATAAAGGGACTGGCATCCGCAAAGTCTCGGCACTTCGCCAGAAGATGATGAGTATGTCACTCGTCGAAACGTCGCAGTTTGAAGACACCGCCACCCGGCTGGAAGCCCGAGAACTCTTCACCAGCAAAAACACTGTTTCTGAAAAAGAAGAGTTTGTTAACATCAAATATAAATTAAAATCTTAGGAAATATTTTCTGAAGTTGTTTGTTTGATGTTTAGCCTCATCATGAAAGTAAAATGTGGATGATAAACAGTTCAGACAAGAAGAGAACTAATGAGAAGGAACTGAACTAAATTGGGGAAAATGGAAATTTATAGCAGAAATTGGCCAAATGAAGGTATTAGTTGACAGAACACATCCCGATGCATCAAGGAATCGTCAGTTAGGTAATGGAAGATGGCGTTAGGCGGCAGAGGGTAAAAACTGTAGGAGGAGACTGGGGTTTGATTATGGTGCAGTAAGAAGGTTCAAATGGATGTAGGTTGCAGTAGTACTAACATGAAGATCTGCATCAAACCAGTCTTCAGATCTAAGACTACCACCACCACTGCCACCCAGATCACCACCACAAACAACTCCACCACCACCACAACAACAACAACAACAACAACAACAACAAAAATTATTTGACATCATAAAATTGAAATAAAACTGCTGGACCGTATAAAGGGACACCCTTCTCTAGCATTACTTTTCCTCAACAGAAGTAGGCAATACCAAAAACAATTACAAATTTTTAAACAGGTTAATATTATCTCAACTGTTTTTCTAAAAAAAAAACTGCATATGATTTTGTACACGATGTGGTATATTTCAGGCTACATTAATAAAAAGAAATTATTTTTGTTGTTACAATTGCCATGTATAAGCTCTGTATGTACAGTTAAAATTACCTTTTTTTTTTTTAAAGAAGTGTTTGAAATTACAAAATATCTAGCACACTTAAAATTCCTATTACTAATTGCACAATCTGACGACATTTCTTATTTTTACTTCTGGAGTCATTTATAAAATAATGATATAAATTGGCAGAGATTATTTTGTCAAGAAAATTTGTAAACTCTTTGGAATATTGTTAGTACCACAGAATGGGTTAGTAGAGGGCATGCTTCTGATGTGATCGGACATGTTTTTATTTTTTGGCAATAACAACGTAATTTTTGATTTTGATGTGGAAATTGTAAAGACAGTGTGATACAGATAAACGTGAAAGAATAAAATTAACTGCTCAGGCAATTTTTTCAGAAGTTATTATGTCAATTGGAACCGTGAGAACCTATAATAACAAACATTTCAGCTTCAAGGATCAGCCCCTACACGTTAATTTTTTTTAACTCTGAAAGTGGGCTGTGGAACAATAATTTCAACAAAAGAAGCTGTGTTTTACTACACTCTATATCATTTGAATAGAGCAATATGTGCACATCAAACAACTAAAATGCTGCAAGACATGTGGGATGTAGGACCTACACTATTCTGTGTAATACAAAAATACAAACCATCAACATAAGCACACAGGACAAAAAAAATTAGGCCCCCCCCCCTCCCCAGGAGATATAACAGTAATTATTCTACCCCTAGCCATAGTTACAACCTCAGTACAATGAGGAAGAATAGCCATGAGCTTCTTAAGGCATAACATTTCCAGCTGAAGCCTCTCACTGATGGTTAGATCATGTAGAGCTATCAAATTGTGGTGATGTTTACTGTTACTTTCACCAGCTGATCCTAATAGTTCCAGACATTTTTGATTGGATGATATATTTGGCCCGGAGAGTTGTAACTGATGGCTCATCACACCATGAACATGTGCATGCAGACTTGTGAATGTGGCCATTGTCATGTTGGAAGACAGAAGTGTCCATATTAGACTCATCATAGAGATGAAGAAGAAAGGGGAGGTAGGTCACTGAGAATGTTGACCTGAAGGAGTAGTACCAAGTAATGATATAAAAAACATTCCCCTTACAACAAAGAACCACCTTTGGCTGGAACTACACCCTCCACATACTATGGGTAAATAGCCCGTTGGGTGGTTGGTGCACTCAGCACCTAACAAAAAACAGGCAACATCATGACTTGTCAAACAACACTTCATGCCTTCAATCAAATATTGCCCAGTTTCTGCATTGTTTGACTCACTGAGAACATTCAGCTTTATGTACTGCTGAGATCAATGACCTCCCTCAAGGTAATGGACCTGCAATGCCTATTATATGCAGTTTCTTTCACAATGTTTGCTCAAAAGCTAGTTAAGATGAACCTGCTTTCAGTGACTATAGCAAATCCTATTGGGACACAATAGCCCCATTCTGCCATTCTCTCATGTCTCCATATCTTGCTGTTCCGATTTAATATGACCAACTGCCACTTCACTATCAGTGCCATGACTTACATCACTGGTGGAATGTCATATGACTACCTAGTACTATTTCTGCACCACCTACAACACACCAAAGCCACTGATATACTCCTTTATGGGACTGACTAATATTTTTTTGTGGTCAGTTTATTTTGTAACACATAACATACAATCTTATAAATTAATGTAACAGAGCAGGGGTACCCAGTAAGGAGGGAGAAGATAGAGCTTGAGCCCTCCTGGCAGTCAGCATAGTCAAGTGTTTTTGTGAAGCTCTAAGACAAAAATAGAAATATACACTATTGGATCACAAGTTTCTGGATACCTGTTAGTGGGCGTTAATATGGGGTGCATTCATCCTTTGCCTTTGATAGCTTTAAATCTGCTGGGGACACTTTAATAAGGTGCTTGTTTGTCTGGAGGAGTGGTAGCCCATTCTTTCTCAGGAGCTCAAACCAAAGCAAGTAGTGATGTCGGACACTGGGGTCTGGAGAGAAGTCGGTATTCTAACTCATCCCAGTGGTGTTCCATTGGTTTCAGGAAGGGTCACTGGGCAGACCAAGCTATTTCATAAAAGTTCTTGTCCACAAATTATTGCCTCACATTCACACATGCTGCTTTAAGACATGATGCATGTCATCGCTCTGAACTATTCCTCTACTGATTAGTAGTATGTAATGCTGTGAAATGTGTTCACACCCTTCTTCAATTAGCATTTTCTTGAGAGCAATAAGGAGACCATACCTTAATCACAGTAACCATCCCCATACCACAATACACCTCCTCCATATTTCACTGTTTGCATTTCACATGATGGCACATAATGTTCCCCACACATTCGCCAAACCCAGACTATTCCATCAGACTCAAAATCACTCATTTCCAGTCTGTCATTATCAATTGATGTCACTTTTTAAACCACCACAAGGCTTAGCATTGACTACAAAAATGTAGGGCTTATGAGGAGCTGCTTGACCATCGTAACCCAATCTTTCTAGCTCTCTTATACCAATTTAAATGTCAGTATTATGCCTGTTTTTAACAGGGTCGGAACTGGACTTTTTATAGCTACTTACAAGCTGACATTCACCTTCCAAAATCTTAAAAATACTCCATACCTCAGGTATATACCCTACCCCTCTGCCCCCCTGCAAACCATACTATGAGTGCTCTTGGTTGAGAGGGACACAATCACCAAGGTGATGAGACTTCTAACCCACTGAAACAATGCACAATCACAAATTTAAATGCATTTCTACTCCATAACTTACTTCCTACTCTACCAAGCAGTTATGCCATTGAATTTGTCTCATTGATATCTACATTGACCTTTCAATATTTATGACTTCATTGTTCATGTATTCGATTGTGCGCTATATTAATTGCCCCACATCCAGCCATCCTTATTTAGGTTTCCCACGATTTCCCTAAGATCCCTTCAGGCAAATGCTGAGATGGTTTCTTTGAAAAGGCATCACCAATTTCCTTCCCTTCTTTCCCTTATCCAAGCTTGCACTCGTGCTCGACAGGATGTTAAACACTAATCTCCACTTAAATTAATTGTATTGATGTATGTTTAGCATCCATACATATTTAGTACCCATGAACAGAGAGAGAATATAAGAGAAGCACTTGGAAGTTCAGCAAATGATCAGTTTTGTAAAAAAATATGCTAAATCTTCACCTTGATTTTTTGGAGTAGTTGATATGTTGTTGTCATTATCATTCACATTGCAATGTTCTTCAGAGGTTTATTTTTAATTTTAATGTTTTGCTGTAGCATCTGCAGCATCTAAGAAACTCAGTAGCAATTTGATCAATAGCAAATAATGTTTTTTATGCAACATCTGACATTTAATACTAAATTTCAGTCACAACAGACCTATCAGCTACAGTATGTTTTTATTATTTGTATTTTATTTGAGTAATGTGTTGAATACAACAGAACTGTTCGTTTTTTATGTAATTTGCACACTATAAAATATGGTATTAATTATTTAAGTTTTTTCCAGCATCAGTACGGTTTTTTTCTAGCCGCACCTCGTACAGCTTTTAGACATTTTATTGCAGTTTTAAGGTTTTCATTTAAATTAATATTGTGTAAAAGGATCTTCAGGTGTTTGTAAGAGGTCTGAGAAAGGAGAGAACTACAGTGACTTCCAGTGGTATCTTACAATATTTTTGCATGGTGTATTATGCTGAAATCTGCAACAACAAACAACAAATGGACATTATTTAATAATAAGCACTTAAATAATCAATACAACAGAACTGTTCGTTTTTTATGTAATTTGCACATTATAAAATATGGTATTAATTATTTAAGTGCTTATTATTAAATAATGTCCATTTGTTGTTTGTTGTTGCAGATTTCAGCATAATACACCATGCAAAAATATTGTAAGATACCACTGGAAGTCACTGTAGTTCTCTCCTTTCTCAGACCTCTTACAAACACCTGAAGATCCTTTTACACAATATTAATTTAAATGAAAACCTTAAAACTGCAATAAAATGTCTAAAAGCTGTACGAGGTGCGGCTAGAAAAAAACCGTACTGATGCTGGAAAAAACATTTATTTACAGTTATTTACAATTTCATGTTATCTCCTTCAATGTACTCTCCTCCTCGGTCTCTACACTGCTCCATACGAATTTTCCACTGTTCATAGCAATGCTGCAGATCATTTTCGGTAAGTCCATACATTACTTCCGTCGCTTTTTCTTTTACTGCTTCAACAGTCTCAAATCTAGTTCCTTTCAAAGCTGACTTGACTTTAGGGAAAAGAAAAAAGTCACAGGGGGCCAAATCAGGTGAGTAGGGTGGATGATCTAAGATGGGAATGTTGTGTTTTGCCAAAAACGTCTTCGCTGACAACGCACTGTGAGCTGGGGCATTGTCTTGGTGAAGGATCCATGACTTTTTTCTCCACAAATCGTTCCGTTTTCTCCGTACTAGCTCACGTAGGGTAGCCAGGACGCTAATGTAGTAATGCTGATTCACTGTTTGTCCCTCTGGTACCCAATCAATGTGCACAATCCCTTTGATGTAAAAAAAAAAAAAAAAACAATCATCATTGCCTTGAATTTCGATTTTGACATTCGTGCTTTTTTTTGTCGTGGAGAACCAGGAGTTTTCCAATGCATCGATTGGCGTTTAGTTTCGGGATCGTAATTAAAAAACCACGATTTATCACAAGTAATAACATTTTGTAAGAAGGTGGGATCACTTTCAATGTTTTCCAGGATGTCAGAACAAATCATTCTTCGGTGTTCCTTCTGTTCAATTGTGAGAGACTTTGGAACCATTTTTGAACACACTTTGTTCATGTTGAAACTTTCATGAAGAATCTGCCTAACACTTTCCTTGTCAACTCCTGTTAACTCAGACACTGCTCTGATTGTTAAACGGCGATCTTGTCAAACAAGTTTACCGATTTTTTCAATGTTTGCATCAGTTTTTGCTGACAATGGTCTGCCAGTGCGAGTGTCATCACTGGTGTCTTCGCGGCCATCTTTAAATCGTTTAAACCACTCAAACACTTGTGTTCGCGATAAACAATCATCGCCGTACACTTGTTGTAACATTACAAACGTTTCACTTGCAGATTTTCCTAGTTTGAAACAAAATTTGATGTTAACACGCTGTTCTTTCTGTACACTCAACATTTTCCGACGCACAGACAAAACGTCAACTACTTAAAACAGACGCCACGGGCAGACTAAGTGCAGGAGGCAGATGAAACTCGAGCAGTAGGCGGAGCGAGAGTCACGTGACAGGCCACGCGACTTTCAGCCTTATTGCATAGGTTTTATTGTTTCACCAGTACTAGTCCGGTTTTTTTCTAGCCACACCTCGTATATCCATTGGGCAGTTGGCAGATGTTCTCTAGGTGTTTTGACAAACTCTCAACAGTTGACAGCCTATTGTTGTCTAACAGAAAATGACTCTGTGTCAGTGCAAATATGTGCACCCCATTGTTTACTTGCATCCTTTTGGAATAGTGATCTGAGATATGTTTTTTGAGCAGCAAACCTGTGGAAATGCATTTCGGGACTAAAGCATGTTATGGTGATTTATGTGTGTCCCTGCAGCAAGTGTAACATGTACTGATGAATGAAAATGTTGCTACAGTGGAGAAGCTTGTGAAGGGAAATGGGCCTATTAATGTAAACAAATAGCCAATATTTTGTTATTCATTACACAATATTTTCCATGAAATATTGTTATTTGGTAAAAGGTCTGTAAGATGTTCATGAATTGAGAGATTGTCACGTCAATGTCTGTGAGAAACTTTTGTGTAATTTCCAGGTTGAATGTAATATGTTTCTAGACAGAACTGCTACAAGATATGAAATCTGAAATGAAAATATTGAGTACTAAATGGTGCCACTGCTATTTGTCAAAACCAAAAAAAATCTACACTCAATCTTTGGCAGGAAATGTCAAGCTCACTTTGTTTTGGGATGCAAAAAAAGACTCATTTTCGAGCATTTCATGGAAAGGGGATGAATCCTTACCAATGAATTGTATTCCAATCTGCTACTAAATCAGTTCAAAAAATGGCTCTGAGCACTATGGGATTTAACTTCTGAGGTCATCAGTCCCCTAGAACTTAGAACTACTTAAACCTAACTAACCTAAGGACAACAGACACATCCATGCCAGAGGCAGGATTCGAACTTGCGACCGTAGTGATCGCGCAGTTCCAAACTGTAGCCCCTAGAACCGATCGGCCACACTGGCCGGCTACTAAATCAGAGCTTAAATGCTGCAAACAGGAGAAAATGACGAAGATCTCTGACTATTGCTGCATTAAAATGCCTAACCCCAACTGCCATTCCAACCATAGCAACAACACAGGATATGAAATTTGGATGTCTCGAAGACCCACCTTATTTAGCAGAAGTTGCCCCAAGTGACTTTCATGTGTTTGAGTGGCTCAAAGAAGTGCTATGTGGGAAGGAGTTCAGAAGTGATGAAGAGGTAAAAATTGCAGAGGGCATGTGGCTGCAGTCACAACAAAAAGAATTCTTCTCATGACATATGCACTTCCAAAGCTGTCATTGTATGTACATGATCAGCCAATTCGATCACTTGGTGACATGGCCTCTCTGGGTTGGTGTGCAACATACAATCTCTCTAGATTCTTCCATTTTTGTCAGTCTTGAGCTTCTTTTTTAAGTTTCTGTCCCATCTGTCCAGTGGTCTTCCCCTTTCTCTTTTTTGGTAAATTGGGCTCCAATCTAGTACTTGTTTTGACCACCTGCCATCTTTTCTTCAAGTGACGTGTCTAGTCCACTGCCATTTCAAAGTATTCACTCTTTGCATTGTGTCACTGACCTTTGTTGACTGTCTGATATCAACTGCTTTCTTTCTGTCTTACTTTGTGCAGCCCAATATTGATCTTTCCATTCCTCTTTGGGCTACTATTAGTTTCCTGACAAAGAACTCATTTAATGCCCACATCACACAGCTGTATGGTAAGTTATCACTGGCAGTATACATTGACCAAAAACTGTTTTCTTCAGCCCAGTCAAATTATTGGATTTCAAAACTGAGGAGTATCTTCCACAAGCTTGCTACCCTAGTTTAATATATCATAATATTTCTGGTTTTAAATCTCCATTCATACTTAGCATTTGACCCAGATAGACGTATTCTGTGACCTCTGAAGTTGCATATTTCCAACAGGTACATTTCCCTCTGGTGTCCGTTTAATCAAGATCTTCATTTTATCATAGTTCATTTTTAGTCCAACTTCAGAGCAGATTGATGCAGGTTCACTAAGCAGTATTTGGAGTTATTGTATACTATTTGCAAATAGTAAAATGTCATCAGCGAACTTCAGGTTACTGGTACTTAATGTCTTTCCAGAATATGCATTCCATCTGTTATCTAATTTAGACATTGCTTTTTGAGAACTGTTGAAAATAGTTTTGGAGATGTGGAGTCACCTTGTTTTATACCTTCTTCAATGAGAAATTCAGTGGTTTCTTCAGCTACATTCACAAGTGCTATGGAGGTTTTGTATATGTTCTATAAAACTTTAATATAGGCCTCTTCTGTTCCTTGCTCTGTTAGAGCCTCAAACACAGCTGGGTAACTGATCTAACCGAATGCCTTTTCAAAATCTATGAAGGCAATGCAGAGAGGTAGATGGTACTCATTTGTTCTATTAATTGTTTCGCTTGGAGTGAGGATATTATCAATTCTGGTATACTGAACCCAACACGAAATCCAGCTTGCTCAACAGGTTGGGCCAGGACAAGTGTAGTGCTCAATCTGGTAGTCAAAATTGTAGTAAAAAGTTTGGACAATGTGGACAGGAGGCTTATTGGGTGATGGTGCATCCTTTCTTACGAATCAGGATTATTTTGGTTTTATTCCAGTCTATTGGTAATTTTCAACTGTGCAAACAATATGAAAATATTTTAGCTAAATGCTTTATAGATTTGTCATCCATCAGCTTTAAAATGTCGACTGATAGATCTTCACTACCTGGAGCGGTCCCTTTTTTCATCTTATATGTAGCAAGTTTGACTCCTGAGAGGAGTATTTCTGGTATTTGGGAAACAGAGGCATCCAGTTCGTTTGGGATTTAGGTATTATCATCAAATTTAATGTTTAGGTCACTACAAAAATTCTGAATATGTTCAAGTATTTCTTTCTTATCTGTAATTCGGCCTTCGTCTGTGTCTAACACTATTAGCTGAATTTTTCCAATCATAAACCTCCTCTTGGCTATCTTTAAACTAGATTTATTTTCAAGACTGTCTTTTAGCCTATCTTCTTCATACTCATGGATGTCATTTTTCATGCTCTTATCTGGAGCCTTGCACAGTTATTTATAGTCCATCTTATCTTCAGCCAACAGCCTTGCATCAGTGGTAACACTGGTTCCCGTCAGATCACCGAAGTTAAGCGCTGTTGGTGAGCAGGGTGCACTCAGTCCTTGTGAGACAAACTGAGGAGCTACTTGATTGAGAAGTAGCCGCTCCAGTATCGTAAACTGACATAGGGCTGGGAGAGTGGTGTGCTGACCACATGCTCTCCATATCCACATCCAGTGAGCCCTATGGGCTGAGGATGACACGGTGGCCTGTCGGTACGGTTGGGCCTTCATGGCCTGTTTGGGAGGAGTTTTTTTTGTCTTATCTTTGTCTGTTTCTACTTAATTTTTCTTCTTTCATCCATCAGTCTCACCATTTTATTTGTCAGCTTCTTTGGTTGGTTTTGAGATCTGGACAAGCTTCCCGCTTCTTCAGCTGCTGTGATTAGTATCTTTGCTACTGTTTCTGCTTCACATTCTTTTAATTTTCTCTTAATTCTTTCTTTAAATTCCTCTTTCCTGTGTTCTACTTTCTTTAAATTTAAAATTACACCATCATCATCATCATCATCTGAGTAAAGTTGAGACATCTTAGTCGGTAGTCGGATGTTTTGCACTTACATTGTTGTAGGTGAGCACGCTGACGATGAGGGGCGATATAAAGGCTGCTGTGAAGCCGAGGGTGCAGCTGACGCCCATCAGGATTCCTGCAACAGGTCGAATGTAATGCAGTTCACTTTAGTTAATTACATGCCCCATAGATCAAATCCACCATAAACACTATGGCATGGAGTAGGTAGTAGTCAAAATTGCATGTACATATGTTTCAGAAAACAAAGGTAGCTACAAGCAGGGCATGTACATCATATGGGTCAGTAGTTCACTGTTTATTTCTTTTCATGACTTTGTCTATGTTGTAGAAGGATTTATGAAACTGAAAGAATGTTGATCTGTGTTAGAAAACATCATCACTCTCTGCCAGACATTTTAATCAGATGAGTAACTTGTCAAAGTATTTTATAGCTATACACCATTTCATTACTGTTGTACAAAAAATTTATTTTTTCTCTTTTGAATATACAGGTTATGTCTGAAACTGAACTGTCACTGAAGACTGAACCTATACAGGGTGATTCCATGATGATGTTACAAACTGTCATGGATATTGGAAAAGGGTAAACATATCTATCCGAGGTAAGAGATCTAGTACACAAAATACCAAGTCGAAAGTTATAAGTGAAAACCGTTCAATAAGTAATGCAATTCTTTTTTCTGAAAGCAGGTTGATTTTTTTACAGGATTCCAATACATCTTATTACCTCCTACTCTTTTGCCTCAAAACACTATGTTTCAACACAATCTCCATTCAATGCAACGGCTTTACGCCACCTTACTGGGAGGGCCTGCGTGCCCACAGTGTACCTCTCTACTGGTTGTCATCAGAGACAACATCTTGCTGCATCAATAACCTCCCCACCACCCACGTACTGCTTCTCATGGAGTGCATACTTCATTTTGCCAAACAGGTGGATATCGGAAGATACAAGCAGCACAGTAGATGAGGAAGAACAGTCCAATGAAGTTTTGTGAGCTCCTCTCAGTTGGGTAGACTTGCATGAGGCCTTGCATTGTCAAGGAGAAGGAGAACGAGAAGTTTGTTTGCATTTTTGTGGTGACAAACACGCTGAAGTCGTTTCCTCAATTTCCCGAAGATGTTTGCAGCTGGCCGGCAGTGGGAGAGAGGAGAGGTTTCTGGCAACCTTGTTGTGATTGTGACAGATGCCTCGCCCAACGACTCATCGTGCTAGACGCCTCGCCCAACGGCTCGTCGTGCTTTTGTTCACGGCCAGATCTCCGCAAGTGGCTATGAATGTGCGCGGTGCTTTAGTTTTCCCCAAAACAAACTCAGTGATAGCTTTCTGTTCTGAATGCACCTCCGTTACAGACGCCATTTTGACGTTTACGTACAGCGAAGCCAGCTATCGGAACTTCAAGAAACTATAGGAGTTGAAGCGGGAATATATGGTGGCACAGAGAGATACCTACGTGGTCAGTGAACTGGCGCCGCCCCATGACCACTAACCTACACATTGGATGGGTGAACTGCGCATCGCTAAAAATCTGTAGCAACCGTCTTCATTGCCACCTCCAGTCAAGTTGGCTACACGAATCATTTTTTATTGGAGGATGCACACTGATGCGCCTTGTCCAAGGAAACAAAACTACTGAGAGACGCTATCTCGCACTCAATTCTTTGCAGTTCTTGATAGGCGTCACTTCAGGGCTAGCAGTGGTATTGTAGTTGCGGCACTTTTCGCGGTACCTCTCTGCTATATTCAACTTTTGCTCGTAGCAAATCCGTTTCTTATTGAGCTGCACTGCGAGAAATCACCATTACAGTTCCGTCAATATCAGAGCAGTAAGCTTTGTTGGCACAGATGATTAGTCGTGGCTCATTAATTTCATATGGTCAGGAAAAGTTACATTCTGGAGATTCATCTGTTGCTCTTTAATCAATACTGTCTCCTGAAAATGGACAAGTTACCACTATTTTTCTTGTGTTTCTATGTCTTTTCATTTAGACTTCGCTCGAACCACAGTAAGTCTGTGGATTGCTAGATAAGAACATGTTTTTGGCTGACAAATTTCCGCCTTTGTAATGAGACTGCCTAGCGTTTATGTGTATTATTAAGAACATAACTGATTTAATTATGGTTGTCTGTCTGTTACTGGTCTCTAGTTACCCTGTTCCCTTCATTATTTATCTTGGCAATCGAATTCCCTGCTGTAAGAGGAGTTTCTGATGTTTCTACGGTCCAGGGAGCAGAAGATAACAGGTGTGACCATTTTAATCTAATGGTAGGGGAAACGGTGACAAGCAAAACTCCTCCCTTCTCTCATTCCGTCACCACACCAACATATACGTACAGGACAGATGGCATAAGAAGCTGATGGAATGGATTCGAACTAATAGAACAAGAAGAGGGAACCTGAGAACAGTATGGGAAATGTGTGACGTAATCAATCCTAATGCACAATAGGAAATATCCTATACAGGTCTGCATCGATCATATCAAGTATGAACAAAATAGAATCTTTATATACAAATCTGGTTTCACGTAGCAGTAACGTATGTGATCTGCCATTGTATTGTATATAAATTTAACAAGTGTGAAGTTCAATTAACAAAACATAAACGTCTTAATGCTAAAAAAACGTATGAATAAAATTTACATATCGATTTATGCAGAACGATTTAAATGCTTCTAATAATTTCCGGGTATGCAGCCGGATCCCGTCGACATTCTGCCACGATATTTCGGCCCAGAGACGTCCGGCCATCATCAGGTGAGTACACAACTACTGAAGAGCCCTGCCTGCCTGCACTCATCTTTTGCTTTCCCCTCTTTGGGGAAGTGTGAGGGGGAGTCTGTAGCCTTTCGGCTTTTACTCCCCTGTGAACGGGTGTGTGTGATTTTTCTATAGTTTTTGGTGTCTGTGATTTGTGATGATTGTTGTGAGTGTGTCTGGTACTTGCCTGAGGTAGGCGAGAAGTTTGGTGTTATATGGGATGGAACAGGATGATGGATTGGGTGTTGGGATTTTCTCTTCGACTTAGTCGTCGAAGATCGTCATAGGGCGCTTGTGCTTATCGCGGGACATGTCATACCGACCTAGGGAGTGGATGAGTGCGTTTCCGGATCTGGAAGAACCCTCGTAGAAGGCCCTTGCCAGATCCTGGAAACGCTCTCTCAGGAGTGGGATTACGGCTGCGGCGTGCAAGTCGTCTGTAGGGAACCCAAGAGGTAAGTGCAGTGCCCTTCTGAGGGCGCGGTTCTGCAGCCTCTGGAGTTTGTCCAGGTGCTGCTTTGCCGCGTATCCCCAGACAGGGCACGCATACTCCATTACTGGCCGGATCAGGGCCTGGTAAACATTTACTGCTACTGGGCAGGGAAGGGAGCTGGTTGTGTTCAGGATAGGATATAGGATGGACATTCTGGCGCAGGCCTTCCTGTGGACCTCGTCTATGTGGGGTTTCCACGTAAGACGAGAGTCCAAGGTTACGCCAAGGTACTTGGCGGTTCTGCGCCAGGGGAGTTGGGTTCCATTTAGGTGGAAGTGGAGGGGGGGACGTTGAGGAGGTTCGCGCCTTCCGAGCCTGCGGGTAATCAGCATTGCCTGCGTCTTCTCCGAATTGATGGTGATGCGCCAGCGACGGGCCCAGGTTTCTGTGTCGTCTAAAACCCTTTGTAGCCTACGAATGACCAGGTCCTTGTTCGCATTTCTCGTGTAGAAGGCTGTGTCGTCTGCGTACTGCGCGGTGTGCACCAGGGGGGCCGTCGGAGTGTCCGCAGTGTACAAGCTGTACAATACGGGCCCCAGGACCGATCCCTGTGGCACCCCCGCACGAATACGCCTTCTGGTGGAGGTGGCAGTTTCTACTTTGACGGAGAAAGTCCTATTCGCGAGGTAGCTCTTGATTAGCTGAACTATGCTCCCTGGAAACCCTTGTGAGTACAACTTGTAGAGTAGCCCTCTATGCCATACTGAATCAAAGGCTTTGGCTACGTCTAGTAGCACTATCCCGCAGTAGCCTCTGTGGTTGAAGCCCTCTGTGGCTGCTTCAACCATTCTCATGACCTGTTGTGGGGCAGAGTGGTTCTGCCGGAATCCAAATTGGAAATCCGGCAGAATTTGCTCTCTGGTAATATGTTCTTGTATGGGTTTTAGCAGGAGGCGCTCATAGATCTTGCTGAGTGTTGGCAAGAGGCTAATCGGCCTGTAGTGCTGCGGGAATAGAGGGTCTTTTCCTGGTTTGTGTATCGCGACCACTTCCGCATGTTTCCAGCAAGCTGGGAACTCGCGGGAACGAGTAATCTCGTTGAGGACGTTCGCGAGGTGTGTGATCGCTGTGGGTGGGAGTTTTTTGACTAACTGGTTTGTGACACTGTCGTGCCCTGGCGCCTTTTTTGTAGGGAGGGACCTGATTATCTTGGTGGTACTGCATTGTGTGGTCTCAATCTCTTGATAACTTCTTCAGGTAGAGAACAGTCGTTCAAAAGGGTAGTAGTTTTCCTTGATATTCGGCTTGTTGGGTCCTTTTCAATTCTACGGTACGTAGAATCATTTAGCTGACAATATATCTTCTCGTTGTAGGCTTCTCTTGTCAGAAGAACTGTGGCGTTACCCTTATCCGCAGGCAGTACGACTGTGCTAGTATCTTCTCTCAGGCTGCGGAGAGCAGCTCTTTCAGCTGGCGAGATGTTACTCCGTTGTGGCGCACATTTCAACAACGTTCGGCAAGATTCACGTCGAATTTCGTCTGCAGAATCCACAGGGAGACGTCTAACGTTGTTGAAATGTGCGCCACAACGGAGTAACATCTCGCCAGCTGAAAGAGCTGCTCTCCGCAGCCTGAGAGAAGATACTAGCACAGTCGTACTGCCTGCGGATAAGGGTAACGCCACAGTTCTTCTGACAAGAGAAGCCTACAACGAGAAGATATATTGTCAGCTAAATGATTCTACGTACCGTAGAATTGAAAAGGACCCAACAAGCCGAATATCAAGGAAAACTACAACCCTTTTGAACGACTGTTCTCTACCTGAAGAAGTTATCAAGAGATTGAGACCACACAATGCAGTACCACCAAGACTCTACGGTCTTCCGAAGATACACAAGGATGGTGCCCCACTACGATTAATAGTGAGTAATATTGGTGCTGCGACCTATTCTACAGCAAAATATCTGGCCTCATTACTAAAGCCGTATGTGGGTAAGTGTTGCCACCATATACGTAATTCCGAGGATTTTGTCAGTCGCTTGAAGGAAGTTAAGCTTAGCAGCTCGGATTTATTAGTCAGCTTTGATGTGGTCTCACTTTTTACCAAAGTGCCTTTAATGGAATCATTACATCTTATTGGTAACTTATTCAGTGCAGAAATGACGGCCTTGTTTGAACATATACTCTCCTCAACGTACTTTTTATTCAATGACGAATTCTTTGAACAAACAGACGGCGTCGCCATGGGGAGCCCTTTGTCGCCTGTGGTAGCTTATCTCTTTATGGAGGACTTTGAGGAGAAAGCACTTGAGTCTGCTGTTTTAAAGCCTACGGTCTTCTGGCGGTACGTAGATGATACTTTTGCTGTATGGCCTCATGGCAGACAGGAACTGGAGAAATTCCTTCATCACTTAAACTCATTACATGAGAACATCAAATTTACGATGGAGATTGAAAAAGAGGGCACTTTACCATTTCTAGACGTGCTAGCACGCCGTAAAAATGATGGGTCATTAGGACATTCTGTGTACAGGAAAGCGACTCACACAGATCTGTATCTCCGGGCGTCAAGCTGCCATCACCCAGCACAAACAGCCGGTGTTCTCAGTACCTTAATACATCGAGCGCATATAATATCGGATGATGAAAACCTCCACGCAGAATTAGAACACTTGGAGAAGGTTTTCAAAGAGAATGGCTACACTTCTCGCCAAATAAGGAAGGCCATGCGCAACTATCATAACAAGAAGCAACGTACTGAGGACGCAGATGATGACTTTAAATCAACTGCGTTCCTTCCATACGCCGGGAGTGTGTCGTCGAAAATAGGCCGATTACTGAAGAAAAATAAAATCAAGGTTATCTTCCGTCCACCAGCAAAGAACCGGGCCCTGGTTGGATCCGTTAAAGACGATTTACAACTGAAGAAGACAGGCGTCTACAAAATTCCCTGTGAATGTGGCGCTGCATATATTGGCCAGACGACAAGAACTGTCCATGAACGATGTATAGAACATGAAAGATACACCCGTCTGCGGCAACCGTCAAAATCGGCAGTAGCAGAGCACTGTATTTCTTTGGGACATTCAATGGAATACGATGTAACAAAAATTTTATCCCCGGTTTTCGGTTTTTGGGATTCCGTAATCAAGGAATCAGTGGAAATACGTCTTGCCAATAATCTTATAAATCGTGACAACGGCTTTCAGCTGGATAAAAATTGGAATCCTGTTATTAAAATTATACAATCACAGCGGAATCGACAGTGTCATTCGATACTCAATGACTAGATGAACCTTTATTTCCACCACCGAGGGCAGCACGTACAACTCGGCTATGCTGCGCATGTCAACACCTGACGCATGCGCTGTAGGATGCCAGTACATTTCACATGCGCGAGCTTCGGCATAAATACGTCGACTGCACCTGGGCTCTTCAGTAGTTGTGTACTCACCTGATGATGGCCGGACGTCTCTGGGCCGAAATATCGTGGCAGAATGTCGACGGGATCCGGCTGCATACCCGGAAATTATTAGAAGAAGAAATACGCCGGGAAAATTTCAGAAGTCGATTTAAATGCGTTTGTTGAATATCTATGTAACTGTTTAGCTCTTTGATGTACATGTGTATTATTACCTCTGTTCTTCTTCCTCCCGCTAGGCGAGGTGTTATGTTCTGGTTGTTGGTTGCTATGAGTATGAGAGATGTTTCAGTTGTGAGGGAAAGATAGAGTTGGAAGTTAATTGAAATGGAGAGGTATGATTGTATATAGCTGTGAAACAGTGTTTGGGAAATACACAAGAGTCGAAATGGAGAAACGTTTTGCGTTTAGTATTTACAGCCTCTCTGTGGAAATAGTATTTTTTTAATAAAATATTTATCATAACAATCACAGTTGCAATTAGTCACACTTGATAGCTAGTTTTGATCACATTTAATGATCATTTGCTGAGCTCATTAATCACGAATTTACTCGCGAGTATTTTACTTATTTCTCACAATACACGATTAATCAGATCTGAAGATCGTCATTAGATGTGATCGAAACCATTACGAAGTGTCAGTAATTACAACTGAGACTAACAGTAAATGATTCAAAAACATTGATACAGCTGTGACTTCTCTCATGCAATATGTCATCCATTGTTAAAGTGAATTTTGTCCATACAGGTAATAATTCGTCACAACAATCATACCTTGGAGTGGAGACAACGAGACCAGCAATATGATCAGCTAAAGTACAAAATTTACAATTCATCAATGTGGACATGCCTTGCAGTTTCATTCCAAAATGAATATCATCGATGTGGTGGATATGTCATAACAGAGAGACAGTCATTACTCAAAGTGCATGTTACAAGGGTATGTCAGAGGAGTTTTGTCAAAGAATTTGCAGATGGAATATTGAAAAGACAGGGGACTCTGGAAGCTAGGATACAAGGAACTACTAGAAGGGCGTACTGAAAAGTGATGCTTGCGAATTTTTTATTCTGTTCTCAATATCAGTTGAAATATTAAATGTCATGGCAATGGCCTTGCCGCAGTGGATACACCGGTTCCCATGAGATCACCGAAGTTAAGCGCTGTTGGGCGTGGCCGGCACTTGGATGGGTGACCACCCAGCCACCATGCGCTGTTGCTATTTTTCGGGGTGCACTCAGCCTCGTGATGCCAATTGAGGAGCTACTTGACCGACTAGTAGCGGCTTTGGTCAAGAACGCCATCATAACGACCGGAGAGCAGTGTGCTGACCCCACGCCCCTCCTATCCGCATCCTCCTCTGAGGATGACACGGCGGTCGGATGGTCCCGGTAGGCCACTCGTGGCCTGAAGACGGAGTGCTTTATTAAATGCCACGGATATTACTCGGTCGACTTTCCCCCTTTGCTGACAGAAGTTGCGACCCTTTGTCGCTAGAGGTCTCCAAATTTTACTGTATAACATGGAGATGTGTAATGTAACTATGTCTTTGTGTGAGAAAGTAAAACGACAAATTCGAGGAGATTGTCGATACGTGGAGTACCCTTTTCTCCAGCATGACAAAGCCAGAGAACGCACGAGGACTGCGACATCTTCAACAGTTCCAACGCCGCGGGTTCACTGTCCTCGATCATCCTCAATACTGTCCTGACTTGGCCCCAACCGACTTCCTTATTTTCCCAAAACTTATAAACACCTTCGAGGACTCCACTTTGATAGTGATGTAGGTGAGGTTGCAGCTGCAGCAACAAAGTGATACATTCTACAGTGGCGGGATCGATAAACTGGTCTCCCGTTGGGAGAAATGTATTCTTCGCTAGAGTGACCATGTCGAGAAGTTAATAGGTTGATATGAAGAATAAAGATGTAAAATGTTTTAGGAGTTTTCACATAAAATCAGAGACATTACTTTTCAGCAAGCCCTCATATAATGTTGTATTAAACGGTAATAAAATACTAATGATTTCTTTGTCTTTTATGGTTACGAGTGTCCCCCCCCCGCGGCCTTGTTAACTTTGGATGTTTGTGTCGCGGGCCTACCTGCGAAGTTGGGGCTGAGGTCGACGAGGCTGGCGAGCGGCCCCGAGGAGATGGCGCCGCTGACGGCGGTGGCGGCGGCCAGCAGCACGGCGGCCCACACCGGCTGGCAGCCGCAGAACGCCAGGCCCAGCGTCAGAACGCCCATCACCGGGCAGCCTGCAACCGCACCAGGTTACCTGCTAATGTTACCTGCACATTCCACGAATCGTAGCTGCTGTGCCATGTTCAGCACTATGTACTGAGGTGACAAAAGTCGTGGGATACCTCCTAATACTGTGTCGGACCTCCTTTTTCCCGGCGTAGTGCAGCAACTCGTCGCGGCGTGGGGTCAACAAGTCGTTGGAAATCACCTCCAGAAACTTTCAACCATGCTGCCTCTATAGCTGTCCACAATATTGCGAAAGTGTTACCGTTGCAGGATTTTATGCACGAACTGACCTCTCGATTACGTCACATAAAGGTTCGACGGGTTTCGTGTTGGGTAATACAGGTGGCCAAATCATTAAACCGTGTTATCCAGAATGTTCTTCAAACTAATCGCGAACGACTGTGGCCAGGTGACATGGCACATTGTCATACATAAGCATTCTATTGCTGTTTGGGAACATGTAGTCCACGAATGGCTGCAAATAGTCTCCAAGTAGCTGAAGACAACTATTTCCAGTCAATGATCGGTTCAATTAGACCAGAAGACCCATCCATTCCACGTAAACGCAGCTCACACAATTATGGAACCACCACCAGCTTGCACAGTGCCTTGTTGACAACTTGGGTCCACGACTTCATGGGATCTACACCAATATCACAGCTCAAGTGAATGTAGGTAAATGCTCTTATTGACCATATGGCTCATCACATGGTGTTCATATTTGGTATACATATACAGGGTGGTCCATTGATAGTGACTGGGCCAAATATCTCACGAAATAAGCATCAAACGAAAAAACTACATCGAACGAAACTCGTCTAGCTTGAAGGGGGAAACCAGATGGCGCTATGGTTGGCCAGCTAGATAGCGCTGCCATAGGTCAACCGGACATCAACTGCGTTTTTTTTAATAGGAATCCCCATTTTTATTACATATTCGTGTAGTACATAAAGAAATATGAATGTTTTAGTTGGGCCACTTTTTTCGCTTTGTGATAGATGGCGCTGTAATAGTTGCAAACGTATAAGTACGTGGTATCACGCAACATTCCGCCAGTGATAACGGTATTTGCTTCGTGATACATTGCCCGTGTTAAAATGGACCGTTTACCAATTGCGGATAAGGTCGATATCGTGTTGATGTATGGCTATTCTGATGAAAATGCCCAATGCGCTTGTGCTATGTATGCTGCTCGGTATCCTGGACGACATCATCCAAGTGTCCGGACCGTTCGCCGGATAGTTACGTTATTTAAGGAAACAGGAAGTGTTGAGCCACGTGTGAAACGTCCACCACGACTTGCAACAAATGATGATGCCCAAGTAGGAGTTTTAGCTGCTGTCGCGGCTAATCCGTACATCAGTAGCAGACAAATTGCACGAGGATCGGGAATCTCAAAAACGTAGGTGTTGGGTATGCTACATCGACATCGATTGCACCTGTACCATATTTCTATGCACCAGGAATTCCTGGCAACGACTTTGAACGTCGTGTACAGTTGTGGCACTGGGCACAAGAGAAATTATGGGACGATGACAGATTTTATGCATGTGTTCTATTTAGCGACGAAGCGTCATTCACCAACATCGGTAACGTAAACCGGCATAATATGCACTATTGGGTAACGGAAAATCCACGATGGCTGCGACAAGTGGAACATCAGCGACCTTGGCGGGTGAATGTATGGTGCGGCGTTATGGAAGGAAGGATAACTGGCCCCCATTTTATCTATGGCAATCTAAATGGTGCAATGTATGCCGATTTCCTACGTAATGTTCTACCGATATTACTACAAGATGTTTCACTGTATTACAGAATGGCGATGTACTGCCAACATGATGGATGTCCGGCACTTAGCTCGCGTGCGGTTGAAGCGGTATTGAATAGCATATTTCATGACAGGTGGATTAGCCATCGAAGCACCATACCATGGCCCGCACGTTCACCGGATCTGACGTCCCCGGCTTGCTTTCTGTGGGAAAAGTTGAGGGATATTTGCTATCGTGATCCACCGACAACGCCTGACAACGTGCGTCAGCGCATTGTCAATGCATGTGCGAACATTACGGGAGGCGAACTACTCGCTGTTGAGAGGAATGTCGTTACACGTATTGCCAAATGCATTGAGGTTGACGGACATCACTTTGAGCATTTATTGGATTAATGTGATATTTACAGGGACTCACGCTGTAACAGCATGCGTTCTCATAATTAATAATATCACAAATGTACATGTATCACATTGGAACAACCGAAATAAAATGTTCAAACGTACCTACGTTCTGTATTTTAACTTAAAAAACCTACCTGTTACCAACTGTTCGTCTAAAATTGTGAGCCATATGTTTGTGACTACTACAGCGCCATCTATCACAAAGCGAAAAAAGTGGTCCAACTAAAACGTTCATATTTCTTTATGCACTACAAGAACATGTAATAAAAAATGGGGTTCCTATTATAAAAAAAACGCAGTTAATATTCGTTTGACCTATGGTAGCGTCATCTAGCGGGCCAACCATAGCGCCATCTGGTTTCCCCCTTCAAGCTAGACAAGTTTCGTTCTTTGTAGTTTTTTCGTGAGATATTTGGCCCGGTCACGATCAATGGACCATCCTATATATATGGCTGGACTTTAACTTTTTGCACTTAATCTCCAGCAGCAGCATGCCGCTAGAAAGACTGCAGCGTGCTGCCGTGATAACGCCAGACTCGATGAAAATCAAAGTCATTAGATCCAAAAAGACCAGCGTGTTGTAACGAAATCACTAGAAGAACTCATATACCAAACATTAACATCATGTGATGAACCATGTGATCAATAATAGCATTGACCTACATTCACCTGAGTCATGATGATGCCTGCCTGGCGTACATTGAGAACTTTCCACCACGTGACTTAATCGCCTACCTTTACGATAAATCCAGTCCTTGGGTGCTACTAGGTCTGACCAATCTACGAATTTCTTTACTGACAAATATGTGCGTGTTCATACTAGACGTATGTGCCAACTGTCAAAATATGACTCTGTATCAATATTTATAGGTATTCAAATGAAACTCAAATTTATTGGTGATTGTACTGTGTATAATACACTCCTGGAAATTGAAATAAGAACACCGTGAATTCATTGTCCCAGGAAGGGGAAACTTTATTGACACATTCCTGGGGTCAGATACATCACATGATCACACTGACAGAACCACAGGCACATAGACACAGGCAACAGAGCATGCACAATGTCGGCACTAGAACAGTATATATCCACCTTTCGCAGCAATGCAGGCTGCTATTCTCCCATGGAGACGATCGTAGAGATGCTGGATGTAGTCCTGTGGAACGGCTTGCCATGCCATTTCCACCTGGCGCCTCAGTTGGACCAGCGTTCGTGCTGGACGTGCAGACCGCGTGAGACGACGCTTCATCCAGTCCCAAACATGCTCAATGGGGGACAGATCCGGAGATCTTGCTGGCCAGGGTAGTTGACTTACACCTTCTAGAGCACGTTGGGTGGCACGGGATACATGCGGACGTGCATTGTCCTGTTGGAACAGCAAGTTCCCTTGCCGGTCTAGGAATGGTAGAACGATGGGTTCGATGACGGTTTGGATGTACCGTGCACTATTCAGTGTCCCCTCGACGATCACCAGTGGTGTACGGCCAGTGTAGGAGATCGCTTCCCACACCATGATGCCGGGTGTTGGCCCTGTGTGCCTCGGTCGTATGCAGTCCTGATTGTGGCGCTCACCTGCACGGCGCCAAACACGCATACGACCATCATTGGCACCAAGGCAGAAGCGACTCTCATCGCTGAAGACGACACGTCTCCATTCGTCCCTCCATTCACGCCTGTCGCGACACCACTGGAGGCGGGCTGCACGATGTTGGGGCGTGAGCGGAAGACGGCCTAACGGTGTGCGGGACCGTAGCCCAGCTTCATGGAGACGGTTGCGAATGGTCCTCGCCGATACCCCAGGAGCAACAGTGTCCGTAATTTGCTGGGAAGTGGCGGTGCGGTCCCCTACGGCACTGCGTAGGATCCTACGGTCTTGGCGTGCATCCGTACGTCGCTGCGGTCCGGTCCCAGGTCGACGGGCACGTGCACCTTCCGCCGACCACTGGCGACAACATCGATGTACTGTGGAGACCTCACGCCCCACGTGTTGAGCAATTCGGCGGTACGTCCATCCGGCCTCCCGCATGCCCACTATACGCCCTCGCTCAAAGTCCGTCAACTGCACATACGGTTCACGTCCACGCTGTCGCGGCATGCTACCAGTGTTAAAGACTGCGATGGAGCTCCGTATGCCACGGCAAACTGGCTGACACTGACGGCGGCGGTGCACAAATGCTGCGCAGCTAGCGCCATTCGACGGCCAACACCGCGGTTCCTGGTGTGTCCGCTGTGCCGTGCGTGTGATCATTGCTTGTACAGTCCTCTCGCAGTGTCCGGAGCAAGTATGGTGGGTCTGACACACCGGTGTCAATGTGTTCTTTTTTCCATTTCCAGGAGTGTAGTATATAGGGTGCTAGCATCAATCGAGTCCCCTGACTCTTACCATCTGAAATCAGGACTCATCTGACCCAGTCACGGTTTTACAGTCGTCTACGGCCCATTATACGAGTATAGAGTCACGAGCACAGGAGAAGCTTTGCAAACGATGTTGTGCCGTTAGCAGTGGCAGTCGTGTCTGTTGTCTGCCTCATTTCACCGCGTTGTCCTAACAGATGCGTCCGTCGTACGTCCCACGTTGACTTCTGCGATTGTTTCATGGCGTTGCTTGTCTGTTAGCACTGACAACTGTACGCAAACGCTGTTGCTTTCAGTCGTTAAGTCAAGGCCGTCGGCCACTGCGTTGTCCATGGTGAGAGGTAACGCCTGGAATCTGGTATTCCCGGCACTCTCTTGACACTGTGGATCTTGGAAGAGCCTACTGGATTCCCCAACGATTTCCGAAATGCAATGCCCCACGCCTCTAGCTTCAACTACCATTCCCCATTCAAATTCTGTTAATTCTTCCAGTCTGTGCGGCCATAATCAAGTTGGAAACCTTTTCACATCGATTATCTGAGTACAAATGACAGCTCCGCCAATGCAATGCCATATTATACCATGTGTATGCGATACTTACCGCTATCTGCATATGTGCATATCTCTATTTCATGACTTTTGTGAGCTCACTGTGGTTACATTGGCTATACTCTCTATCGATGGTGAGGTGACCTCTCTGACTGAAGTGAGGTTTCATCTGTGCCAGCGTAGTGGTAAGAGGAGGGGTGTGACCTGGTACAGTAACAGCGGTAAGCAACAAGTGCGCGTCTCGATGTATGCTCGGTCAGCGCAGACAGCTTGCCTACTTGGCTCTAGACGGAAGGTGCCATGCACTGTCTTACTGGATGTTGTCAGTGTGTATATCGGTCATGAGCGTACTGAGTACCGAAGTTTTTGGGCGAATAAGACATATAGAAATCTTCTACTTCAACAGTATTGGAGACTCAGTGTTTTCAGGTGAACTAGAGATATTCTGTATACTATATGGAGGACTTGGAAGCCAAGTAGACGAGAATTTGCTGTAAAGAATGGCACCTAGAAACTGGACAAGCAGTGCAAAAGGGAAGGAATCATTCCTGATAATTATTGTTGTTGATAATTTCTAACGTTGATCAGGCAGCCAGATGAAAAATACAGAATTTGCTCAAATGTGCTCAATGCTGGCTGGTGTTCCGAGTACAACTGGTATCAGCTACTGACGGTTAAAAACCTGCTCTATGGTACTATTACCTACATTTATGGTGGAGTATTCCCCTTTTAAAATTGCAGCATTAGCAGAATTAAACAGGATTGCGATGTTTCGGTGCTTCATACGAAAGTGGATCACTTCGAGTGGTCTTTTAACGCTCTTTACGAAGATACAATCTGTTCTACAGTTTTTATGTAATTCCTAAAGTTTCCTGTTTTTAAGTTTCTCACATAAGGGCGTACTTCTACACATTAGAATTAAGCATGACTCAGTGCCAGTAGCATACTCTGTGCACTTAAAAGAAATCTATGGAAACATGGAGATACTGCTGAAGGTATTAAGCTATTCGAAATACCAATGGGTTGTATGTCGGTACCTGAAAGTAATAGGAATGCTGCTGGGACAACAGTCAGGCTTTACGATATTTCCTTGTGTCGTGTGCCTGTGGGATAGTCGTACCCATGAATCACATTGGAGTAGAATCGAATGGCCTACCAGAATAACAATGAATCCTGAGGACAAAAACGTGATAAGAGAATCTTTGGTGAAATCATCATGCCACCTCTTCACATTAAATTGGGAATCATGAAACAGTTTATCAAAGCATTTCCTAAAGATGGCGATTTTTTAAGTATATAAATTCCAAATTTTCTTTTCTGTCTGAGGCTAAACTTACAAGCAATATTTGTGGGAACAAGCATTAGAAATTTGATAAAAGATGAAGTATTTGTGAATGTACTAATACAAGAACAACGACTGTCTTGGACAAAAAGTGGGTTGACATTTTCTTACGGAGTAGGAAGCATCCAGATTTCAAAGCCATGATGAAAAATATGTTGATAGCTCTGAAATATTTAGGATATCAGCCATAAAATCCATTTTCTTCATAGCCATCTTGACTTCTTCAATGGCAATCTTGGAGATGTTAGAGAAGAACATGGAGAAAATACTCATCAAGACATGAAAGAAATAGAATCACATTATAAAGGCAGGTGGGATAAAGGGATGGTTACTGACTACTGTTGGTCTCTAAAAAGAGATAAGGTGGAGTTGCAGCATAGAAGAGAATCTCGAAGACAATATTTCAAAATGAAGGGGAAGCAGTACTGGAAAAGTGCAGTGTCTGTGTAAGACTTCGGATATGTTAACTTAAATTGTTATTAGACGTATGAACAAATGAGTGCTGTTTGATTTTGTTTACTAAATACATTTGTAAACACTTCACATATTACTAGTATAACTGCAAATGTCTTTGTTAATATAGTAAAATGTCTGATCTATGTAAATAAAAAACAGTTGCCTCATATATGAAAGATCATCACTTGAGAACAGCTTCACAGAGTTGGCTGGTTCTTTTTTCTTTCTTTCTTTTTCTGTGTTCTTTGTCAGGACAAGGTTTGTATGAAAGAAAATTTTTGGAAAATCCACTGAAAAAGTCGGAAATTTTGATGGTATTTTTGTATCAATTAAAGAAATATGATGGACGATTTGACAGTTCTGTTGTCACATGTTCTCATAAAAAAAGAAATAGTGTGACATTTAGTATGACACTTCTGCTGTCGCATGATTTCATAACAACAATAAATTCCGAATTGAATATTAATGTTTAACGAAAAAGAATACAATTAAAGCAATATTTCAGTGTGTTATCCGTGGTTATCATATCTTTGGTGTGTTGCAAAGATTGAATTGATGCCAGTTCGTGGTAATTTGGTGTGTTGCAAACTTTCAGTTGATTTAAGTTCATGGTAATTTGGTATATTGCAAATGTTCTGTTGATTTCAGTTCGTGATTTATTTCTTTGGAAAAAAATGCCACCAGTGAGGCGTCAAAACATCGGTCAATGTACGCACAACGCAAGCCAATTACATGAGCGACGAGTCAATGAGACTGACGAGGGCATGGACAGTGTTTGGAGGCAAACCAAATATGAATTTCTCAAGTACGATCCACTATGACACCGGATCAACGGATACAGTCGACTTTGTCTCGCTCAGTTGGAGCTTATGCAGAGAATAATTTGGAGCATACAGTCAAACATGACAATTTGAACTAAACGTTTGGCGTTCAGATACGATCCAACGGTCGCTTATGCCGCAGATGTATTGGTCGATTTCTGAATAATGAGCAATGTTTGTCAACACTGCAATGCTTTGAGATTTCGACATGAACTACCAGGATTATGTTGTGCGAGTGGAAAGATCAATTTACCACAACTGACACGGCTAGCACAGCCACTGGCATCATTGCCTTCTGGCCAAGAACCTCGATCGAAGCATTTCTTGCAGAATATACAGAAGGATAACAGTTCCTTCCAGATGATATCATTTGGGACGAATATTACCGAAGAATGGGGTTTTAACCCAACTTTGAAGGTAATTCCTTTCTCAACTGCATGACACATCACATACACAGGTACATCACACAAACATCAACGATGCACGAAGTTTCACTGAGGCTCATAAATCAATAATTTACAGTTACGATTTATTTTCTTTCAATAAATTCATGATCTTATTGAAATTTATTTGTTTCAATTGACACAAATTCAAGTAAAGATTCAGTCGAATGGATCCCTTCTCAACCAATTGAATGTCCTGACTGATTGACTCATCATTGCCTAGTGCAAACCCGTAAGGATAGAAACTCAAAATTTGAAGAGCGTATTAATCCTATACTGTAGGTATCATTTAAGAAGGGAGTTTCCGAAATTCCACACTAAGGGGTTGAAATAGGGGCTGAAATGATTTTTGAAAATACGTCGCTAATAAGTCAGTTTTAAAGCTGGGAGGACGAAAGTTGGTTTTGGTTTCTCGGTCAGCAATTAAAAAAAATGTATGTTTAAGCACTGTTGGAAATTCTACCCCCAAGGCGGTGAAATAGCGTGTGAAAGTTTTTTTTAAATAAATCATTATTAAACAAGTACAAAATCATTTTTAAGCTAGATCTATTCTGATGTTTGTAGCGTAATTTCAATTCAGACAACTAACCTGATCCTCTTGTGAATAACTGTTTATTGAGTTCAATTGATTTTTTATTCGATTAACTTTTTCTTTTCTGTTGGATCAATAATAGTCTTAAGAGCAGTTTAATAATCTTGCGCTATTGCTGGTTTGAATAATTGTGTTTCAGCATAAAAATTGTTCTTATGAGGTGTTCCATGATGAAAGACAATTTTTCTATGGAACGCACAATTGTAATTTGCTGAGCTTCGTGATTTTCAATAAATCTGTTTTATGTAATGTGTTTGTCAAATAGTCAATCGTTTCCACCCTTTCCTAATCTGTGGGTCCCAATGTTTCTGCAGTGCGGCGTTTCGCTATCACACAGTTATAGTACGTCTTCTCAGCGGAAAACAAGCTGAACATTTACGCCCGTGGTCGTCAAACTTTTTGGCTAAAGAGCCAACACTGACAAGCGGGACTGCAACTCAGGCAGCTTGTGTACCAATTGGGAACCTTCATAAATTAGTATGATAGGAGAATGCAATGGAGTAGCCGTAGTACGAATGCGATAATTTGGCCACCGGTCTCCAAGTACTGATTGTTGGAAGTCGGTTCCATTCAGAACACTCCGAGTCGATTATTCTGTTTCAATTTCTTACGACCCTCAGCGACCCCATAGTGATGGCACTGTAACTGCCTGCAGAAGTGTTGTTGCGCTGTCTGTGTGGGCAGATGATTAATTGATTAATAACAACAATTGTATTTTTATTAATAATGCAGTGTCAGACAGGACCAAAATGTTTACTAAATATTTTGAATGTTATTTTTCTCCTATTCGTTTCTATTTATTGCAAAAGATTTAATTAATTATATATTCCTTGCTACAAATGTGTACCGCATTTGAAGATGTCGTCTCTATAAAGGACAGTCAAATGGAAACGAGACAGACAGAAAAAAAGTAAGGAAACTGTTTATAATTTAAAAGGTAATCTCTAAATTATTAACACGTTTATCCCAATGTGAGACAAGGCGGTCGGTGCCATCTTGGAAACCCGTTTGCCGTTGTCTATGGAAATATTATTGTATCTGGGTGTGCACCTCTTTGTTCGCAGCATATCGTTAGCAATGGATGTCTTTCTTCAGGGCTCCAAAGCCCATGGGGAGAGATTGGCCTTCATGTTGCTAAGGTTGTTTCGACTACGCTGCAGAAGTTCCGCTGGGTCGCTCCTACACTTCCCCCATGCGGTCCCGATCTTTCCCCATACGATTTAAATATTATGCGAGCGTGGCGAAAGACATCCATGGCTGTCTATTTGCTTTGGACGAAGAGGCGCACGCCTAGGAACAATCATGGTTCGGTAGGGAGGCGCAAGCTTTTTTCCATTCAGGCACCGACCGGCTTGTCTCACAGTGGGATACATGTATTATCATTTGTGATGATTTCTTTTAAAATAATATAAAGTTTACTTACTTTTTCCCATCTGTCTCCTTTTGAGTTGACTGCTCCTTATATAATGCAAATTCACGAATCCATGTTAGTTCCGTGTCAAAATTTGTGTCTTAGTAGGTGATGGGCACTAGTGAAGTACGCTCGTGAATTGTCAACATTGGCAGACAAAGGGCAAAAGATTCCCTCTCTCACACCCTCTAACCCCTCAGTGGTCTCTACGTCTGAGGTAAACGCCCAGATGTACTTGGCTCACTTGCGAGTTCACCACAGTCAATAATAAGTGAGTGCATCTTAAGACCTTACTGTTCCTATAAGTATTTTTGATTCATGCTGTGTAGGAAAACTACACTCTTAAGAAGCTCTTTACGCTAGTTGACATTTTTGGATTCGGCTCTTAGCCACATAACGTTACAAAATACGGCTGAGAACCGCGAGACGCACGAATCCTTGATTCAGGCTTCATGCGGCTCGCAAGCCGGCTTTTGCTAACCAATGATTCACGCGATTTATTTTTACACGTATGAAATTATCTATAATTAACTATGTTCAATGTTTCGAAGGAGCAAGCCTTCGTCACCAAAATTGCTCTACAAGAATCTCGTAAAAGCGATAAAAATAAATATATTAAAATTCGTGCTCACTTATAAACGTTTCTTCCTTAAATGTACTTGACATCATTTGTGCAACCGGTAAAACAAGGTAATGTAAGTCTGCGTATATGGTGCATGAACTTAGACAGTGTCACGACAACAGCTATTTAGGTGCACGGTCCATATTCCTCCAGGAAAAACAAACACATTTTTAACTCAGCTGAGTACTCAGGGTGCATAATCACGAAACCAAAGACACTATCACCAACGAACACACATAATGTACACCTCTACGACGTTCCAATTTTGTAACGTAATGAACGTCCATAGTAGATAACCACAGACTTCGATACCGTGTCGGGTGTCCAAAAGTTTTTGAAAACGTAATTTTCTTCTCGTGTAATCTGCACGTATAATGTATTTTCGCTTTCACTGTCCTGTGACGTGGTCGCTAACTGTTCCAGAAGAACCAGTTTCCTGCGCAAAATATTCAGTTTTTGTATATCTGTATGTATGTGTGTCTCACAGGAGTTGTCAAGCACATAAGATTTTAGTTACTGTTTGAAGTTAATTCTGTTATCAATTAAATTCTTTCCGGCCGGCCGAAGTGGCCGAGCGGTTAAAGGCGCTACAGTCTGGAACCGCACGACCGCGACGGTCGCAGGTTCGAATCCTGCCTCGGGCATGGATGTGTGTGATGTCCTTAGGTTAGTTAGGTTTAAGTAGTTCTAAGTTCTAGGGGACTTATGACCACAGCAGTTGAGTCCCATAGTGCTCAGAGCCATTTTGAACCATTTTTAAATTCTTTCCATCACTCAGTACGCGGTTAAAGATTTCTATGACTGAGTTAATTTACGCGAAAAACTATGGCAAATCATATTCAACATACGTCGTTCGCCTTAGTCATCTGATGGAAGCACATGTTTACGTTGTGAACCGCTGCGTGGCGAGAGCCAGTTTGGCCTCTGAAGTTGGGTAAAATGTTAACTCTGACAAGATGCCTTGTGTCCATGAGGTACATAATTCAATTTATGCCCCATCAAAATTACTCTAAACATTGTTATTTTCTAAAAGTCTTTTTCTCCATTCTAATTCGGTTTTTTGTACCACGGATCTATATGGTGATGCCGTTAAATCGAAACGCGCAATAAGAGATATACAAAAGGAATAAGCGACTACGACAAGAGTATACACTGATGAGCCAAAACGTTATGACCGCCTTCTAATAGTATCTTGTTTGTCCATCTTTGGAACGAAATACGTTACTGATTCTGCGTATCAGGGACCCCACAGAACATTGGTAGGTTTGTGGAAGTATGTGGTATTAGATGTCTATGCACAGGTAATGTAATTCGCGTAAATAACGGGCCGCTGATTTGCGTACGCGGTGATGGCAGCTGATAGTGACCCATATGGGTTCCATAGGATTTAAATCAGGCGAATTTGATCACCGAGACGTCAACGTGAGTTCAATATAATGCTCCTCAAACCATTGTAACATGGTTATGACTCTGAGACACGGACAATTATACTGCTGGAAAATGACATCGCCGTCGGGGAAGATATCAAGCATGAAAGGATGCAGGTGATTCGCAGCTGTCAGCGTGTCTTCAGTTACTACAACAGGCTCCATGCAAGCGCAGGAGAATGTCTCCCACAGCAAAATGTTGCTTCCACCAGCCTGTGCCTGTGGCGCGCTGCACGTTTCGTGCCGTCGTTCATCTCGATGACGGCGTTAGTGGAGACAAGCAGCGCAGCGACCTAGTATAGCAAAAACGGCGATTCACCCGAAGAGCCGACACGTTTCCATTGTTTAACGGTACCAAACTCACTGCAGACGTAACTAACAATGTCGTTGGTCAACATGTGAACACGTAGGGGAGGCCTGCTGCGGATCCTTCTACCTCTTTCCGTAGATGCTCACGACAGTAGCACGTGAACATTAGACCAGCTTCGCCGTTTTCGAGATACTTGTTCGTAGGCTATGGGTAATAATCACGTGCCCTTTATCAAAGTCGCTTATCTCAATGGATTTCCCCATTTTCAGCCGATATCTTGGCTACGGCGATTCCCCGTCCATGAGTGCCCTGCTTACATAATTTTGTTACCCAGTCACATGACCACAACGCCACCGGGCGCATCAACATCGCGATGGACAGTGGTTATAATGTTTTGGCTCACCAGTCTCTTATTGAGACAGACACAGTTGCACTCTCGGTACAGAACAGAACGCAAAAATATCGACAGATGAAAGTTAGTAGAAGTACGTGCTCCTATAAAAAGATGGAAGTAAGGAGCATACAACTTCGACCGTCACATGGTGAAAGATCTTGCCGAGAACCCAAGAAAATTCTGGGCGTCTGTAAAATCGCTAAATGGGCAAAAGGCAGTAGAAGACAGCAATTGGAAAATTAAAGTTTTAAATCTCACCTTTAAGAATTCTACTAACATACCGCCGTTTGACCGCTGCACGAACTCCCGTCTGGAGGACAATAGTAATAAGCATCCCTGGCTTAGAGAATTAACTAAAAGAGTGAAAACAAGTAAGTCTCCAGTCCCGATGGAATCCCAACTAGGTTTTACAAAGGGTAATCTACGGCATTGGCCCCTTACTTAGCTCGTATTTGTCGAGAATCTCTCGCCAAGCGCAAAGTCCCAAAATTGTTCAAATGGCTCTGAGCACTATGGGACTTAACATCTGAGGTCATCAGTCCCCTAGAACTTAGAAGTACTCAAACCTAACTAACCTAAGGACATCACACACATCCATGCCCGAGGCAGGATTCGAACCTGCGACCGTAGCAGTCGCGCTGTTCCAGACTGAAGCGCCTAGAACCGCTTGGCCACGCGGCCGGCGCGCAAAGTCCCAAGCTCTAGGATAAAAGCGTAGGTGACTCCTGTACTGATCCGCAAAATTACAGACCAATATCCTTAACATCGATCTGCTGCAAAATTTTTGAACATATTCTCAGTTCGAATGTCATAAATTTCCTTGAGAGAAAAGCTTCTCTCTACAAACTAACACGAATGCAGAAAAAGTTCCTCGTTCGAAATTCAGTTTGCCCTTTCCATGCACGATATCCTGCGAACAATGGATGAAGGGAAATAGGCAAGTTCCATAGTCCTAGATTTCCGGAAAGCGCCTGACGCAGTACTCTACCGCACATTGTTAACGAAGGACTGAGCGTATGGAATATCGTCTCAGATACGTGATTGCCTCGAGGACTTCTTAAGTAAAAGAACCCAGTATTTTGTCTTGGAAGGTGAGCGTTTATCAGAGACAAAGTATCGGCAGGTGTGCTCCAGGGAAGTGTAATTGGACCGTTCTTGCTCTCTACATATGAAAATAATATGACGGATAGTGTGAGAAGTAATCTGCAACTTTTGCTGATGACGCTGTGTTGATCGGAAAGTGCCGTCACTGAGTGACACCAGGAGGGTGCAGAATGACTTAGACAGAATTTCTGTTTGGTGTGAGACAAGGCAGGTTGTTCGGAATGTATAAAAACGCGAGCTACCGCCGACTGGTAGGGAAGAACAGTCCTGAACGAATGAATACATTTTAGTTTGTGCTGCTTGACACAGTCATGCCGATTAAATATCTAGGCACAACTTTGCTGAGGGATATGAAATGGAACGAGGACCTGATGTGGATAGTAGGGCAGGCAAATAATCGACCTCGGTTTATTGGGACAATTCGAAGTAAGTGTAGATCATTTGTAGAGGAGACTGGGTATAAGACACTTGTGGAAGTCATTCTTGAGTATTGCTCGAGTCTTTGCGGTTCCCACCAGGTCGTGTTAAAGGAAGACATCGAAGAAATTCACTACTGTGCTGCTAGATTTCTTACCAGTAAGTTCGATCCACACGCTAGTATTAGAAAACGCTCTGCTAATCTAAATGGGCATTCCTCAAGGGAAGACGACATTCTTATCGACAAACACTATTGGAAAAGTTTGGAGAACCAGAATTTTCGGCTGACCGTACAAAGACACTGCCACCTACATACATACGAGTATGGCAAAGGACCGCGGAAGAAATTAGGTCTCATATGTACGCATTTAGAAAGTCGTTTTTCCCTGTCTTCATTTGCATGTGGAACTGAAAAGGAATTGACTAGTAATGGTGCAAGATACCTTCAGCCATACATCGTATGGTGGCTTGCAGAGTACTGTGTTGACGTATATATAGATGAAATATAATTGAAGGAGAAATGACCAAATGAAAGTCATATCGATGGAAGGTGCTGGAAACGAATGGAGAGAAAGCGAGAGGAAGAGAAAAAAGATAAGGTTACATCTACAGTGAATTTAATATCTATATATCTTCTGTATGCCTGCTGTCATAAACACTATTTGATCAAAAGTATCCGGACACCCCTATGTCCATTACATGTCGTGAGAGGTGGACCCGCCAGTGTCAAAGGAGGCGGGGAATTCTTGTTTTCTCAGCAGAGAAGCAGAACTTGTCAGCCAGAAGAGCTCAGTGACTTTGAATGTCTACTAGTCGTTGGATGCCACTGGAGTAACAAATTCATTAGGATAATTCAACTCTTCTAAAGCTGCCCGTGGCGATTGTCGGTGATATGACTGTCAAGTGGAAACGCGAAGGAACAAGCACACCTAGACCAGTACCTGGCTTACCTCATGTCGAGCAGTGCGTAAGGTGGTTGTAAAAAATCGCATGGAATCAGCAGAAGGAAGTTCTGCGAACATTCCAACTATCAGAACGGTGGTGCGCATGGAGTTAAAAAGAATGGTCTAGTGTGGTCGAGCAGTTGCTCGCGAACCACACATTTCTGTACCCAGTGCTAAGTGACACTTGCGGTGGTGTAAAGGTCGACGTCATTGGACAGTGGATGACTGGAAACGAGTGATTTGGTGCATGAATCACGCTACACCCCCTGGAAATCCGATAGAAGGTTTTAATTTGGCAAATGCTTGGGAAATGTTAGCTGTCATCATTTGTAATGCCAACAGCGACCTGCGGAAGACATGTGTTACAATACTGGGGCGTTTTCCGTGGTTAAGGTGTTACCCCACTTTTGTGATTAAAAAAATGCTGAATGTGGAAGTATATAAACACACTTTACAGCATGTTCTGCGTGCAATAGAGGAACAATTCGGAGACAATAAATGTTTGTATCAGCAGGACAGTGCACCCAGCCATAAAACAGCATCCATGAGGCAATGGTCTGTGACAATAACATTCTTAAAATGGACTGGCCTGCCCAGAGTCCCGACCTGAAACCCCTGGAACACCTTTGGAACGCGTTAGAATATCGACTTCGCTCCTACCCCAGTTTCCAACATCAGTAACTTTACTAGTTTCCTCTCTTGAGGAAGAACAGGCTGCCATTCCTCTACATTAAAGGCGTCCCCTACAGAGTTCAAGCCACCATACAGGCAAAGGCTCGACGCCCCGACATTAATGTCCACTAACAGATGTCCAGTTAGTTATGATCAGTTAATGTTCATAGATCGGTAGCGCTACCTGCTCTCTGCTCGAGAGGGGTTCTTAATAACAGTTCACAAGCTTTTTTGTCTCTGGAAGCTTTCTGAGGACGAATTCCATATATTATGGTTTTCATTTTGTCGGTGGCAGCCAGTCATACACGTCTATACGTCGTTTGCTCCAGACCACAGACAGCTCTAAACTTACAGCTTTATTGTGTTCCAATCTAAACACGTTCGTTCTGAGGAACACTGTTGAGAAAATTTAGAGAACCGGCATTTGAGGCTGACTGCAGATAAATTGTAGTGTTGGTAACACCGGTTCCCGTCCAATCACCAATGTTAAATAACGTTGACTCGGTTAGTACTTGGATGGGTGACCGTCCGGGGAACTCCGGGTGCCGTTGGCTGACGCACACGTAAGTCGCCGAAGTGGCGTCCAGCTGAAAGACTTGCACCAGGCAGGTGTGCCACATGACGTTTGTTTATTTAATTCTACTGCCGCCAAGGTACATTTTGCGTAAGTATGATGAAGATAAGAGAAATTAGGGCTCGTTCGGAGGCACTGCAGACAGTCGTTGTTCTCTCGCTCTGTTTTCAAGTGGAACAGGGAAGAAAATGACTAGTAGTGATACAAGGTACCCTCCGCCTCGCACCTTACGGTGGCTTGCGGAGTATGTATGAACCAGTAGATGTAGATGAAAGTGACGAAAAGTGTTAACATTAGTTTCATTTGCAGTAAATTATTATTAGCAATCAATTACAAAACACCATTTCCATAAATAAAACCTAAATATATCTTACATACAACATTAATAAAACTGGTCAATCTGCATTAATTAAAAAATAGCGAAAAATATAGAGAAAGGTACATTTGAAGATAGTTGTGTGTTCTTTGACCAGAGTACTATTTTGTCGTCATCCGATTAGAATCTAGATGTCCATGCTTCTTCGTGTTTTCTTTTTCTTTTTTATTGGATAATACTGTCTCATAAATAACAATATCGTTAATAAAATTTAGTTGCACTTACGGGGCTCCGGAAAGGCTCAAAATCATGAAAAGTTAAATTTTTACTTTTTTGCGTTTTCTGAATCTGCAGACTATTACCTTTTAATAGATATATAATTTATTCAATTCCGAAGACTACAACTATTTTTAAATTTTTTTGGAAATGTGTTCTACATGGGCGTGACCCACTGTGATGCTGTTAAACTGCTGTCAAATGGTGTTATTATTAACGTCCGTGTTCATCAGGTACATTTTAGTGATGTGAGGTAAAGTATGTGTTGTGGCTAGCCTGTGATGGTTCAATATATATTGCTGGTGTGATTGTCGATTGTTTCATGTTTATTTACTCTGTCGTTATCTCGAAAATATTCGTAATTAATTCTGTTTCTTGAGTCTCTGTTTTGTTGAAGTATAATAATGAGTAAAAGTAAAGTTATTAGAAATCCATTGAAGGCTTGTAAGAAAAGGAGAAATGTTGGAAAGCCAAAGGTATGTGTTATTACTGTAAACAATAAAGGCGATAACCAAGTGAGTGAACCTAACCTCTCAAGTACACCTGCCTATAGCAGTCAAAGTGGGAAAGGAAATACTTCACAGAAGAAGCTTGGTTCAATGAGTGAAAACTATGAATGTTTTATGGGCGAATCGGATGTGAATGAAATATTTGATATGTCGGTTCTCAAAGGAATTTTTTCAAACTGTGTAAGATGTATTCATTGTAGTGAAGTTGGTCTGGAACTCTCCATAATAAAGCACGTAGGACTTGCTAGTGAAATACAACTGAAATGTGATAAGTGTTCATACATGACCACCTTTTGGAACAGTGTTGCAGTAACTGCAACTGAAGCAAAATCTACGAACACAACAACGAGCGATGCTTGCTTTAGACAAGGAACGCCTTCGGGCTGCAGACAGGGCTGTAAAGAGTCTAGAAATACAAGCAAGAGTAAACAGGAGAAGGAACAAGAGGAAGCTGGAGGAGGAGTTTGCAGAGGATGAAGATAATCCATCCTATGGACCTGGAATGCACTAAAAAGTTAATCCAATCTTTGTCGCTCGATTCCCAAAACTTTTATTTTCTCATACTAATTACATGTTTTCTAAGTATCTTCCAAACATATTTGTTTCAAACTTTCAGTAAATGTTACACAGTACCTTCTGCATAATTTAACACAGCCTTTTTCCAAAAAACTGTATATTTTTGAATATATAAATAAAAAATTGCAAAAAAATGTTGTGAATTTACATTACAATTGAAAAAAAATCATCTTTAATAACTGAACTAAAATTTTGTAAAATTCCTGTGTTAAGTTATAGCCCATATTCCAATAAATAATCTGTAATAAGTTCAACTTCCTACCTCAAATACTTTGTGAGGTAAGATGTAATTTATAAGCGTTATTTTAACATTGCAAGTATAGGGCGTTCCGGAACCCCTTCAACACTTTCCTTTGTCTCTGTGATATATTATGAGTTACATAGAAACAAACATAAAATGTTCTATTGTAATCTCTTACGTCTACTGGATGAAAGAGTGATATTTATTGTGACCCTGGTAATTACTGCATTATAGCAAACTAACTAATGTAGTAACAGTGGCCAAACGCAAGACATAAATAAAACGTACAGTATTAACGCTTCGGTACTGATCTTCTTCCACTGTTGACCCGCAACCTTTCGACAACCACATAAGTGGTGAACAATGGGTATTGTTACCACATTAGTTAGTTGATTACTTGTGTAACAATGACTGTAGTCACAGTGAATGCCCATTTACCCAGCATACACCGCACAGTGGAACGCGTTATTTTAAATGTCTGTTTACTTAGAAGGGAATTGAACAGCACTTTTTTTTCCGAAATGTCTCCTCATGAACTGCTACAACACATGAAATATTAAAATTATATTTTAGGAACACCGTGCACTATGTGATCAGTACTTTCGTTAAGTAAGTCTTAACCTGGCAATTATTGTGGTTGGCTCTGAGCACTATGAGACTTAAAAAAAAAACACCTGAGGTCAACAGTCCCCTAGAACTTAGAACTACATAAACCTAACTAACCTAAGGACATCACACACATCCATGCCAGAGGCAGGATTCGAACCTGAGACCGTAGCAGTCCCGCGGTTCCGGACTGAAGCGCCTAGAACCGCTCGGCCACCGCGACCGGAGCAGTTATTGTGTCTAGTGCGAATTAAGTGTGCAGTCAACATGCACGATTCAGGAAGTTCTGACACTGAGGTAAAGTCTGGAACGTTTCAACCCACGTAGCTAGGAACAGTAACGATAAAATAATTCTGTAATACCATTCTGGATAAGTCGGACATCCTTCAGTGGGCGAATAACACATTTTATAACCTTCAAATGTGTCTTTAAATGTATAGCATATCAAAGAACCTTCCAACCAATCTCTAAGAATCCAAGTTCCAAATCATTATACAACCAAATTATGCGAGAAAGACGTACAAAAGTACACTCAGTATTTTTCTTTGTATTCTGTGCATTTCTGTCAATGTATCACGGTCGCAAAAGAAACGACCAAGCATTTCGAGCAAGACTTGGTTTGAAATGTGCTGTAGTCACTTGAGTTATGGAAGTTGTAAAAGTTAGAGATAATTCTTCTAGTAACAGAAGAAGTGTGATCATTAAATAGGAGCTTTGAAAATATTTCCCATTACTTTAAGGTCTGATTTCACGAAAATTGGGACAGGCTCAACAAACATAGTGCTGGGACAGAATGATTTCGCACGTTTTGGAGATGTAATTTTTTTGGGTTCGTTTCACTATATTGAAACAGTACGAGACAAATAAAATGTGGGAAAAGGAACATGTAAAAATTTATAACTTTCTATATGTAATATATATGTGTTGTGTATTTGTGCAGATAGTCGAGTATTTTGTTCGGGACGTGGAGGCAAAGTTCAGCCGTCAGCCCAGAGGCAACCGCAGAGGCTGGAGCCAGAGTCCATAGTGCACCAGCTGGCTGCTATAAGAACGACCGATGGCTATATGTTGCTCATTGATAACTGTTAAGGGACAATTATGGCACCGTGCTTTTGTCAACGAAATTGTTCACCTATGGTTTTGGAACCGAGGAAAGTTGAATTGCTATCGAGGAACAGTGGGAGGCACTTAAGAGGAACTAAGTTCGTATGTAGAGGATCGGAAGGATCGAATATTTAGTTACTGTTCGTTCGCTAACTTGAGCTGATGCGGTTAGCCATCGACATTAATTAATCGGGCGGTTGTATCGATGCATTATGGAAGTGCGAAGATTCCGTAGTTTTATAGGTACGTCTGCTAGGGTCTGTATTTCAGGGAGAGATTGCAGCAATGGGTATAGACTGGATATCAAAGACAAGAAATTTTATTGCGCTTCTCGACTTATTTTGAAGAATTATCGCAATGATGCATTCTTCAGTTACCTGAGTGTGGATTTAAATTTTGTGCGTGTAACGCGGTTACGAGTTTTCTGAGGTCTATGAATCGAAGATAATATTGTTTGGCTTCATCGATCGGTCTGAAGCTATTTGAGTCGTGGTTGCGGTTATGGTGCATTAGTAGCACAGCACGCCTATAAAGTGGGTGCTGTGATTAATCTTAAAAGCTGACGAAGGCGTTTTCTGAGGCATAGATAGAGTAATGGTCGTGAATGTATTGGACAGATCTGGTATTTGAGGTGATACGTGAATATAATTTTGTGGATACTGAATTATTTTACTGTCGAGCGGAGTTCTCGGAGATTTTACTGTAACATCCAGACCGTCGTCTTTTTCTTTTATTTTGATAAAGCTTACCCCACTCGCGTTTGCGACAGTAACGTTTCGTTTTGATCGAGACTCTAGCTGAACCACATTTAAGCGGAATTCCACTGCAACCATTATCCCTGTACTTAATAATGACGAGTGACACTTTCATTCACGTTTTGTTAGTGGCATCGCAGATCGCTAACACCTGAAGTGGTTGCGAATTTCACAGTATCCGTTTTAAATTGAGTTAAAAACTGGTGTTAGCACCTAGGATTTTTGTTTGATTTTTTTTTTATTATTACTTCAGTTTTGTTTCTCACTCCATCACCCGTTGGCGTTTGTCTCTGTAAGTGGTTAGTAAAGAGAAGAAAATATATTGTTATTTTGTTTTAAAGTCAAAACCTAGACCCCGCGTTCTCGTTTAGGCCAGAGTTACTAAGTAACTGCTATTTGAGAGAAATCATTCATTATGACAGAAGCAAGCGAGATCTTAAACTGTGCAATATTAACAAATAGAAGAGAGCTGTCGAAGTGAGAGATTCTTGAGTGAAAAGTGAACGTAAGATAAGTAATCCAAAGTATTTACGAAGAAAAGAGTTTTCTCAGGGTAATTTAACTGATAAAAATCGTAATAAAATAATTTGATCTATAGTTTGTACTTAAAAGGATGTAAGAGTGAGTTATTTACTTAAAAATACAGAAAATGCGAAGGAATGGTTTAATTTTGTTCTAAGGTTGAAAGTTTACAAACGCAGTTTCGTAACGCAAAGGCAGAGACGTTGTTTATATTATAGACGTGTGTTGCCGTAGAAGCAAAATAGATCGCTGATTGTACCCATCACAAAATTCATACATTTGGAACATATTTTGGATGTTTGGTGAAGGTGCTATGTGTAAGTAAGAAGGTTGCAAAATATGTCAATCTTTACTGTGATTTTACCAAAAACCCATCAGCGAAGCGAGCGCATTGAAGGTCTGTGACTTACATTAAAGAGCGGTCTCATGTATGTATTGGTAGTAATGATTCTTGGCTACCCTAAAAGGTTAAGAATAAGAAAATTAAATTAATTCTCTTATAGAAAAGTTCTAGAGAGCTACCTCTTCATACGTGTTTAGACAAAATAATTGCAGATTAATTTCGATAAATTAATTGTATTTAATCTTTGATGATCTTACTGGACAGTACGTAGTTACATAGTCCCGTTAGTGTGTTGACATCATTTTGGGGGAACAACCAATTAAAAGTCACCGCTATTGACCTTAACATCCTAATAATACATAACGCAAAGGCATTTAGAGATTATATCGATAACAATGTACGCAGATAGCTGCCTTTTGTTTGCTCAATTGCAGTTCCCCAGAACCGGAACTTCTGTGTAGCGAGAGCGTTACCTCTGCGTTCCTTCACATTAACAATCATGATTCTTAAGATTATTTAAAAATTCTTTCTCATTTTCTCCTCGTATTGTGGGCGGGGGTTGTGTCTGCATGTAATAGAACTAGTTACATGAAGTTATATACTGCTATTCCAGCACAGGCGACATCCACTGCAAATGAATTTTCTTTAATGAACCATATTGTGGTAATGAATCCGAAGCGTTTCGAAAGTATACAGCTCATGTTCCATTTGTGTATCTGTGTCTAAAGAGAGTATGACAATACCGTTGCATTTAATATGCAGGATGAACAGAGGAACAAAATAGCGACAGTCTCCAAGAAATGTGTAATAATTCCAATTCCAAAGAAGGCAGGTGCGAATGTTACCGAACCATCCTTATTTGTCATACTTGTGTGTTTATTTAATGAACAGTTTGCTATTTTTCCAGTAACTTCATTTAAATGTTCATCGTAAGTTCTATTAAAAAACTCTGCTAATATAAAACTGGTCAATGGCATGTGTTAGCGAACACCACAATTGTAAAGAGAACCAGAAGATGTTTCTGTCAAGAGGGCATAAATAATTTTTTAAATAATTAACAACAGTCTGTTGTCATTTATCGTGAGCGCACTTGAGCAAGGGCACTGGGTTATTTATTTATGGGCAAACCGTTATTTATATTTATTGTGAATGATTTAAGTGTGGCTGAATGTTAATAACATTTCTTTATTTAAATATTGTTGAAATTTATTAGCATAGTGCGGGAAAGTGTTCAACTTAAATCATTTCTGGACAGCTTACGGACGATGTAAATTTGGTGGGGATAGCCTTCAGCCAATGGAAAAACATAAATAGTGGAACCATGTGGGGGTCAAGTGGAGACTGTGACTTCTCGAGTGAAGAGCTCAAGGGAGCGATTCGGAACACTTTATATCGAGTTCTGGAAGCAGGCACGCCCGTCTAGAGTAATGTACGTGATTGAGTCGTGATTGTTTCTGGGCAGTAAACGGCCGCTATAGTATTCTAACTTTTAAAGAGACTTTGTATTTCGAGAGGTTTGAATGTGCTCCAAATAGGACTCTAACTTTTGATGCTCGATTTACAGAACTGAGAACAGACAGAGAATGAGTTACTATTCTTCATCCTGCGTATGTTAATTGTGAATCATCCTGTTGAACTCTGATCTATTTTGAGCTGGTGAATTGTGCTCGCGAATTGTCTCAGTTTTTGCGAGTCTTTGATGATTGGGATTTTTCTACCTTTCTCGTAACACTACTGACTTATATCATTAGTAAGGAAGATGTAATGTGCAGATTGACAATAGCAAGAAAAGCTTTTCTGTAAAAGAGAAAGTTTTAAATATAAGATATATATTCAAGTGTTAGCAAGACTTTTCTGAAGTATTTGTTGGAGTGTAGCTTTCTACAGATGCTAAACCTAAACGATAAAGTATTAAGTAACTGAATAGAAGCTTTAGTACGACAACTAATAAAGAGGTACTACATCTTAGTGTGAGAGAAGAAATTTTTGCCTTTCGTTGAGTAAAAGAAGACATTGGTTGCCTGAGCACATCTCGAGGCATAACATTGTCGGTTTGGTGTCGGAGGGAAATGTGAAGAGTAAAAACTATGGAGGGAGGGCAACGTGTTACTACAGCAAGCTGGTTCAAATGGATGTAGGTTGCAGCTGTTTTGCAGAGATGAAGAGGCTTGTACAGGGCAAACTAGCTGCGTCAAGCCAGTCTGTGGGGAGGAAAGGGAACTGATAGTTCATTGCGGAAGGAGAATGCGGGAGTTGGCGTGCCGGCAAGTGCGTGTGATGCGCGGGAGCGCGCTGCGACACTCACAGACGAAGGTGGCGATGCGGCGTACGACGGTGTGTGTGGCGCGTCCGGAGCTCAGCAGGAAGTCCGAGAGGCGCGAGAAACCGTAGCCGAACAGAGTCCGCAGGATGTGCGGCAGCCCCGACAGCATGCCCGTCTGCAACACCACCATCGCTGAAACGTCCCCTTGGAAAAATTATAAATGACTGTGCTTAAACTGACACACAATAATTTTAGCGCAACGCAATCTGACTTTCAGTAATCCCTACAAAAGAATGGCCCTGACTAACAATAACATATACCTTTCATGAATTCTTACCTCACAAAAATCTTCGTTACTCGAACTACCGCAATACAGCGAGCGCCAATACTGCCAGCTAAATAAAAGATTCTAACTACTGAAGGCACTAACTACTGATAGGCATAGTTAGCAAATGAAACATTTTGATAGAGGAAAAACAATGTATTTACCTTAATATTGTTCAAAAGTCATATTATATATATCAGTTCATGACATCGAGTCTTACAAATTTACTGTCTCTGTCCAGATCATCCGCTCTCAAAATTCCGCCATCTCTCTCCCCACATCCACCACTGCTGGCGGCTCAACTCCAATTGCGCAACGCCACGCGCTGTTAACATCCAGCTGCCCAACACTACAATAGCCAACAACAATGGAAACTGGCCGGTCACGGGCATTTTCGTTACTGATGAGCGGTTTTGGAATTCCAGTTCGGCCTACGATTCGCTGCATCTGGAGATCCCTTCACGTTGTTTAGGCGTTGACAGGGTTCGCGAGTGCGGCGTTCGGTTCGGTAGTGACTTTTGCAGCTGTCGTCCTCTCATTTCTCATCACAATCTTCTTCAAAGACCATCCGTCACGATCACTCAACACACACTTTCGTCTGCGTTGTGACTTAGCGTATCATGTTGTTCCGCTTTCCCTGTGCGCTGTACAAATGTTTGATGCGGCTCCTCTTGCAACACCAAACATTTCGGCTACTTCGGTTATGGAAGCGCCTACCATCCGGGCACCAGCAATTTGCCCACGTCCGAATTCATTTTGCTCCGCCATAACGCACTCACAACTACACAGAACATTCCTCTGACCATTTGCAACGTATTGAAGAAGTTGCATAAGTGCCGGTCGTCGTCAGATACAACGGCACAAGCTGCAGGCTTGGCTAGCGTCTGCATTTACGTTCAAGCTTGCATTTCTCGCCGTGTTTCCATATTTTTTGTCCAATCCTGTAAACTTCAAGATTTCTACCTCCATTGGTCCTTGTGTACTGAAAAAAATGAAGGATTTAGAGGTCTACTTTTGATTAAAACATTTGTTTGTATTGACTATGTCATGACTAACGAAAATTTGCGCAGCATTCGGATTGAAACTGGATTTACTTCTTTAAGTAGGCAATGTCCTTAATACAATGTCTCCATTGCCGAATGGTTACCGACAGTACCTCTTCAGAGTTTTATGAGGTAGGGAGGTCCACAACTAGGAGTGCCTTGCGAGACCAAATGAGGAGCTGCTTGAATTAAGAAACAGAAGCATCATCTGCGTTGATGGACTGGCAGTAACGGCTGGAGGGAATGGCCTAGTGCTGATCACATGCCCCACGATTATACCCTAATGGGGAAAAAATCACACCGCCAAAAACTAATGAATGTAATTGTAATGAAATTTCAGGAATAAATTTGTCTAGGTAATATATTTAAGTGAGTAACACTGGAAGATCACACGTTCATGTAAGCGCGAGATACGCCATTACGAATGTGAAATGCTGGTTCATTAATAACCGGTGTAGCTGCCGGAATGTTTCAGGCATGTATGCTGACGTGCATGCATTATGTTGTACTGGTGATGCATTATGTTGTACAAGTGCCGGATGTCAGTTAGTGGAATGGAATCCAGTGCCTGTTGCACTTGGTCAGTCACTACGCGGGCGGTTAATGCTGTTTGCGGATGACGCTGGAGTTGTCGCCCGATGAAATCCTACATGTGCTCGATTGGAGACAGGTCTGGTGATTGAGCAGACAATACGTCGACACGCTGTAGAACATGTTGTGTTGCAATAGCGGTAAGTGGACAAACGTTATCCTGTTGGAGAACACCCCTTGGATCGCTGTTCATAAATGGCAGCCGGCCGGTGTGGCCGTGCGGTTCCAGGCGCTTCAGTCTGGAACCGCGCGACCGCTACGGTCGCAGGTTCGAATCCTGCCTCGGGCATGGATGTGTGTGATGTCCTTAGGTTAGTTAGGTTTAAGTAATTCTAAGTTCTGGGTGACTGATGATCACAGATGTTAAGTCCCATAGTGCTCAGAGCAATTTGAACCATAAATGGCCGCACAACAGGTCGAATCATTAGACTGACGTACAAATTTTCGGTCACGGTGCGTGGAACAACCACAAGTGTGCTCCTGCTGTCATACTTAATTGCACCCCAGACCATAACTCCAGGTGTAGGTCCAGTGTGTCTAACACGCAGACAGGGTGGGGTGCGGGTCCTCAACTGGGCTCCTTCTAACCAACACACGGCCACCACTGGCACCCAGACATAACCAGATTTCATCAGAAACACCAAAAAAATCTCCACCCTTGCATTCCAGTGAGCTATCGCTTGACACCACAGAAGTCGCAAATGGCTGTGTTTTGGTGTCAGTGGGATACTGAAGAAAAGATGTCTCGCTCGGAGCTGTCCTTGAAGTAACCGATATGTAACCGTTCGTTGTGTCACTATGAACCACCCGCTGCTTAAATTGCTGCTGAAGATGCAGCATGATGCGCCAGAGCCGTACGCCGAACACGATTGTCTTCCCTCTCGGTAGTGTCACGTGGCGATCTGGAGCTCTGTCTTCTTGCGACTGTACATTCTCGTCACCACCTCTGCCATCAATCGTGCACATTGGCTACATTCCTTCCAAGTCTTTCTGCAAAAACGCAGAAGGAACATCCAGCTTCTGGTAGCCCTATTACACGACCTCGTTCAAACTCAGTGAGGTATTGATAATGGCATCTTTGTCGCCGCAAAGGCATTTTTGATTAAGATGAACTTACCACGTTCAATCTCAAATATAACTAATTCCCAAGTCCGTTACAGCCAGCATTTGAAGCAAATCCGATTTACATCCTCCTATTGGCGCTTCTAGTGCCACTGTTATGAGACTGGCACGAAATTTGAATAGACATCATCTTTCAGATATAGAAACACACCTACCGACTTTCGCTTATGTCGCACAACTCCTTCTTGCTGTTGCGATGTTTCTCCATCTGTCTAAATCGCTCCTCGTGCTGCGTTGTAGGCAGCAGTTTGCCAGTCAGAACAAGCCTACGTAGTGATCCCTACGTTGTGTTTACGTTTAATTCCCTTAACGCTAGAACACTAAAGGGGGGATAACGTTACACTGTTACTAAACCATCGTAAATTTTACTACTCCATATTTTATTTAAAGGAAGTTATAATTTATAGCTTGTGTTCTAGTCAGCTCCAATTATAAGGTCTCTAGTGATGTGACACGTACATAATATGTGGTGTCACCGCCAGACACCACACTTGCTAGGTGGTAGCCTTTAAATCGGCCGCGGTCCGTTAGTATACGTCGGACTCGCGTGTCGCCACTATCAGTGATTGCAGACCCAGCGCCGCCACACGGCAGGTCTAGAGAGACTTCCTAGCACTCGGCCCAGTTGTACAACCGACTTTGCTAGCGATGGTTCACTGACAAAATACGCTCCCATTTGCCGAGACGATAGTTAGCATAGCCTTCAGCTACGTCATTTGCTACGACCTAGCAAGGCGCCATTACCAGTTACTATTGATACTGTGCATAATGTACCGTCAAGAGCGACGTTCGCCATTAATGGATTAAAGTTAAGTATTCCACCAGCTACGTTCGTTTTTTTCTAAATTCTAATTTCCTTGTCCTGTTCCAGACCTCACGCCAGCCTGCGTGAGCTAAAACGCGTGCCTTTCGGCTTCCTCTAGTAACACGGTGTTGGCTCTCCTGCCAACCACAACATAATAAGTATAAAATCTCCTAACTGTCCTGTTTTACACCCTATACGGACAATAATAGATTGGCGGGAACCGCGAATTGGTACCAACTGCAATCGTAATTTTTATGTCACTTTGATTGTGTCGTACAAAGCTGCTAAAAGTACTATAGACTATTTTTTTTTAACAATGTTAGTGAAAGTCGTTTTTCAAGTGATTCCGGTAGCGTAAATAGGCGTTTTTCAACCAATCTTTTGCCTGACCCATTTCATTGTCACGTTGAATTTCACATAGTTCGAGAAAAGCCATGAGTTAGACGGGGTATGCCGTATTTGAGGATGATGAGGATGAAACCAATGAAGATACAAGAAGTTAGCTCACCTGTGGCCTCATCGATGACATAATCGATAAGTCATCAGATTACCCAATCCCACCCCCTGTGACGTCATGCGGTGTTGCTAGATTTTCCCCACCCTCTCTGACATAAGCCAATTTGCCAGTGTATAAAATTAGCAGGAATTTTAAAAATGGTGGCAAATTAGGAACTCAGTGGGAAATTCTAAAGAACCCAGTTGTGCTACAGGGGTTTCCCCCCACTCCTTTGACATTACTGTGAAAGTAGGGCTGTTGCGTAAGCGTAATTTTGTGGGAAATTCAAGGTAGCGCATTGGCATATTGGTCGAAGTAGGTTACTTATGCTGAATATAGAATTCAAGATGAACGCTGGATTTTCTTCTGATGTTACTCTGAGAGGAATGCTGTTGTCCTAAATATAAATTGGCAGGAAATCCAAAGTGGTGCATTGTCATGTTGGTGTAAGTAGGTCAGTTGTGCTAAATACAGAATTCAAGACTGGCCACTGCTTTTACCCCTAATGTCTTTACTGTCGAAGTGAGGCTATTGTCCTAAGTATACATCGACGAGTCTCGCGGTTCTAGGCGCTCAGTCCGGAACCGCGCGACTGCTACAGTCGCAGGTTCGAATCCTGCCTCGGGCATGGATGTATGTGACGTCCTTAGGTTAGTTAGGTTTAAGTAGTTCTAAGTTCTAGGGGACTGATGACCACAGATGTTAAGTCCCATGGTGCTCAGAGCCATTTGAACCATACATCTACGAGAAACTCACAATTCAAAATGGTACATTCTGATGCTGGTGAAGGTAGATCACTTGCACTAAGTGTAGAATCCACAATGGCGATCAAAGATGGATGACCTGGAATGCTGGAACAGCTCTATGATCTCAGAATCCAAGATGATGGGACAAAGGACTAGAAACTAGTATGAACCTCCTTGCCGATCTACTAACATGTTTTCCCCAAGCTGCATTCTCACATGTATGGCTATTTATAGCAGTCAAGACATTTGGTGTAATTACAGAATTCTCAGGTTTCCACCTCCAACGTCACACTTTAAGCACTTGTCAATATAAATTAAAGTTTGCTGGGAAATCCAAAATGGCTAACACACATGTGGGAATTTAAGGAGATGGGACCTGGATAAACTGAAAGAACCAGAGGTTGTACAGTGTTTCAGGGAGAGCATAAGGGAAGAATTGACAGAAATGGAGGAAAGAAATACAGTAGAAGAAGAATGGGTAGCTTTGAGGGATGAAATAGTGAAGGCAGCAGAGGATCAAATAGGTAAAAAGACGAGGGCTAGTAGAAACCCTTGGGCAACAGAAGAAATATTGAATTTAATTGATGAAAGGACAAAATATAAAAATGCAGTAAATGAATCAGGCAAAAAGGAATACAAACGTCTCAAAAATGAGATCGACAGGAAGTGCAAAATGGCTAAGCAGGGATGGCTAGAGGACAAATGTAAAGATGTAGAGGCTTATCTCACTAGGGGTAAGATAGATACTGCCTACAGGAAAATTAAAGATACCTTTGGAGAAAAGAGAACCACTTGCATGAATATCAAGAGCTCAGATGGAAAACCAGTTCTAAGCAAAGAATGGAAAGCAGAAAGGTGGAAGGGGTATATAGAGGGTCTATACAAGGGCGATGTACTTGAGGAAAATATTATGGAAATGGGAGAGGATGTAGATGAAGATGAAATGGGAGATATGATACTGCGTGAAGAGTTCGACAGTGCACTGAAAGACCTAAGCCGGAACAAGGCCCCCGGAGTAGACAACATTCCATTAGAACTACTGACAGCCTTGGGAGAGCCAGTCCTGACAAAACTCTACCATCTGGTAAGCAAGATGTATGAGACAGGCGAAATACCATCAGACTTCAAGAATAATATAATAATTCCAATCCCAAAGAAAGCAGGTGTTGACAGATGTGAAAATTACCGAACTATCAGTTTAATAAGTTACAGCTGCAAAATACTAACGCGAATTCTTTATAGACGAATGGAAAAACTGATAGAAGCCGACCTCGGGGATGATCAGTTTGGATTTCGTAGAAATGTTGGAACACGTGAGGCAATACTGTCTCTACGACTTATCTTAGAAGGAAGATTAAGGAAAGGCAAACCTACATTTCTAGCATTTGTAGACTTAGAGAAAGTTTTTGACAATGTTGACTGGAATACTCTCTTTCAAATTCTAAAGGTGGCAGGGGTAAAATACAGGTAGCGAAAGGCTATTTACAATTTGTACAGAAACCTGATGGCAGTTATAAGAGTCGAGGAGTATGAAAGGGAAGCAGTGGTTGGGAAGGGAGTGAGACAGGGTTGTAGCCTCTCCCCGATGCTGTTCAATCTGTATATTGAGCAAGCAATAAAGGAAACAAAAGAAAAGTTCGGAATAGGTATTAAAATCCATGGAGAAGAAATAAAAACTTTGAGGTGGGCCGATGACATAGTAATTCTATCAGAGACAGCAAAGAACGTGGAAGAGCAGTTGAACGGAATGGACAGTGTCTTGAAAGGAGGATATAAGATGAACATCAACAAAAGCAAAACGAGGATAATGGAATGTAGTCGAATTAAGTCGGGTGATGCTGAGGGAATTACATTAGGAAATGAGGCACTAAAAGTAGTAAAGGAGTTTTGCTATTTGGGTAGCAAAATAACTGATGATGGTCGAAGTAGAGAGGATATAAAATGTAGACTAGTAATGGCAAGGAAAGCGTTTCTGAAGAAGAAAAATTTGTTAACATCGAGTATAGATTTAAATGTGAGGAAGTCGTTTCTGAAAATATTTGTTTGGAGTGTAGCCATGTATGGAAGTGAAACGTGGACGATAAATAGTTTAGAAAAGAAGAGAATAGAAGCTTTCGAAATGTGGTGCTACAGAAGAATGCTGAAGATTAGATGGGTAGATCACATAACTAATGAGGAGGTATTGAATAGAATTGAGGAGAAGAGGAGCTTGTGGCACAACTTGACTAGAAGAAGGGATCGGTTGGTAGGACATGTTCTGAGACATCGAGGGATCACAAATTTAGCATTGGAGGGCAGCGTGAAGGGTAAAAATCGTAGAGGAAGACCAAGAGATGAATACACTAAGCAGATTGAGAAGGATGTAGGCTGCAGTAGGTACTGGGAGATGAAGAAGCTTGCACAGGATAGAGTAGCATGGAGAGCTGCATCAAACCAGTCTCAGGACTGAAGACCACAACAACAACAACAACAAAAACACACATGTGATACAGGATTGTGTTATTTCAGCTCAAAAATTTGGAGCCCAAATTTCTTAGGTCACTTATGCTATGCTTAAACAACCCCCCCCCCCTTTCACACACAGTGTAGTCTAATATATGTTTCCTCCCCACATCAATTACGATAAGTTTAAAATAGTGAGAAAGTCAACATAACCCAAGTTTAAAATGACGTGAAGCATGCTGGCTGTTAGAATAGAGCACTTGGCCTAACTTTAAAACTGAAAACCACACTGATGCACGTTACATCGTTGTCATTATCATGTTTGGTAGGAAGAGGATAGGAACAATTGTGGCTTTACTGAGAGAAACACAACACTGGGGAGGATCTCTTCCATGCGCATCGCGAAGCTCGGCATCGTCTGCAACCACCGCTGTGAGGCCGTGTACCAGGGAGCGCTGGGCGCCACCTCCGCCGCCAGAGGCTGCACCACACTGTGTCACATTTTATGGCTGTCGTTAAACTGCCCTAGAGCCCAAACCTGAGGAGCTCACGATGCACCACTGCAGAGAGTCTAGAGCAGTCCGCGACATGTAATACAGTGAGGAACGCAGGCAGATGCTCGCCCATTGTCCGCTAAGACAGGGCGCCACCGACACAGTCAGCTCTCTCCATAAGACGACACAGCTTTCAAATGTATTCCTAAAACTACACGGTTTTACACTTCAACTTACTCCAATTTTAGAACGTAGTGCTAGATGATGATGTCTGGTTTGTGGGGCGCTCAACAGCGCGGTTAACGGCGCCCGTAAAAAGCCCCAATCTTTACGCAGTTCAATCTCGCCACTTGCACGAATGATGATGAAATGTTGAGGACTACACAAACACCCAATCGCCACCCGGAGAAAATCCCTAACCCGGCCGGGAATCGAACCCGGGACCCCGTGATCCAGAGGCAGCCCCGCTAGCCACTAGACGAGCCGCGGACCATTGTGCTAGAGGAAGGCGATGTAATAGTCCTGACATTCCGTAGGTGGAGCAGCCTACACGGACGGCTCTCTGCAGACTGCTGTTCAATTTTCAACTGATAAGCGTTTGGTGTGAGCTAAATATAATCACTAGATGGTTTCGGCATTTCCATGGTTGTATGATGACTTACTACAGCGCATTTAGCGATCTTTGTTGGAGTCTGGTTAACAATTTTTTACATATGAAGGCCGACTGTGATTCTGTATATGTCCGAAAGAACAGACGCCATTTTCATCCTGCAGAGACTATGAATCAAGACCCAACGGAATTAAAGACATTAGCTGGCAGTGAACATTGATTTATATTAATGGAGCAAGCTGAAAGTTTGTGCTGGACAGGGATTTTGCGGCGGCGCGTTTCCTTCCGTCCCTTTTACGACGGACCTGCACCTACCTGTGAACATTGTCTCAGCAGATCATCAGTAGGAAAGCCGAGTGAAACCTATTGTACTTCGACGTGAACAAGGCCGCAATTTAAGTCACTAATCTACGTTTCAGGAGAAAGTTTTCACACAAATGAAAGTTTGGAAATTTTGTCCTCAATTAATATATTCTGAAACTTAGGTGAACAAGTATCACTGCCAAGCTCGTGCTAGTCTTAAGACAGTCACTCATAATCCCTTTCACTCACGTTAGCAAGTTTATGGTGTTGCATTTCCCGAAAACGTAACAGCTACAAAAATACTTATTGTTTTCGATTGATAATTCTCGCCAAATATCAAGACTGTCGGTACCAATTGAAATTTTTACTCTAGGCAAGACCTGAACCAAGGACCTCTCGTTCCTCAGCTGCTCACGCTAACCACGAGACCACGGCGCTCCTGAGCTCTTATTATCCTTGATGCTGCTTATCTTGCACATGGACTACTCAGTTTGTATATTATGTCTATTTTTTCCCTAGTTCCACACAACTTCTTCCTGTTTTCTCCATTGATCTGTGTTCAGTTTTTCAAGGCCTATCCACTGTGCCAACTTATAACTAAATCTGAGGGGGGTGCGATGGGGAGGTTCCCTTGTAAGTAGGCACATGTACCGACCAGTGCGCCATCTAGACACAGGGCCACCACAACTGCACAGACTACCCCAGCGCACCTTCCGCCAGACCAAAATTCTCTACTTACACCATACAATGATGTAGTGCCCCTGCTCAGTGGCCTTATTACTAATGGCGTCTCGCCGATTCCCGTAACGGTTCAAGCTTGGTGTGCGTCTGCACTTTGTGTCTTGATTCATTGTGGCTGCAGGATCAAAATGTTCTTTCGGAGATGTCAGAAATAACAGACACCACATATATAATCACACACAACCTCGGACTCATGAAAATCGGCGAGATGTTGCGAGTAATGAACTTAATAAGCAGGGGCACTATGTCAGTAGTGCGTGGTATAACTTGAGAATTTTGGTATGACGGGAGGTGTACTAGGATAGCCTGTGTGGTCGTGGTGACCACTGTGTCCGGATGGCATAGCGGTCAGTGCATATGTCCAGTAAGCAGGAGACCTGGGTTCATATCCCGATCTGGCACAAATTTTCCATTTGTCCAATTGATATAAATCAATGCCCACTGGCGGCTAATGTCTTTAATTCCTTTTTATCGTTATTCCAATTAGATCAAAGTATGCATCACACATGGTAGGTGTCTGTATTATTATCTCACTAACACCTTTTTATTGTATATGGACAATATGGGTAGCGCAATTGAAGATATGTTTGATAACGTATTGGTGTACCTTTTACATCGATGACTCTGAGCGACGTAAGCCACTGGCAGGTTTCCAAAGACGTAAGCCATGAAATTCACTTAAATTGCACGCACAGAGCGGTATGCCAGTGGAGTCGATGGCAACCTCGAAGAGAAGTGGAGTGCTTGTCAGATTGTTGTCAGAGTATTGCGAAAAAAGTGGAATCGTTTATACTGAAATCGGACGACACGACTTTACATGTAAATGTACTCTAATTTTACAACTGCATGGTTTTTGGCATCTTAGTCTCTGGAATGCGACGCTATTAACATTCAAATGTAAGAAATCTATTTCCAGCGTCTGACATACTCATACATTGGCCTAGCAAAGTTCTCTTGTACGGAGTTCCACACATCATGGTCGCAACCAGCCCCACTTCCACAGTGATATCAGGGTAAAATCCAGTGGTCATCTTGTATTCTATATACTTCCACCAACATGACACTGCACGACGTTGGATATTCCGCCGATTTATACTTAGCCAATAGCCCGTCTTCTACAGTGACATAATAGAAGTGGAAGGGGGGGACTGGAACACTGTAGCAAAATTGGGCTATTTTGAATATCCTGCCAAATTTTGAATTTACCACCAATTTTTTAATTCCCGCCATTTTATACGTAGGGCAATTTGCCGATGTCACAGGAGGTAGGGGCAATCTGGCAACAGCGAATGAAGTCCTAGGGGGAGGGGATGGGAGAATACGATGACTCATTGGTTTAAGTCATTGATAACGTGATAGATGACCTACTTTGGGCCAGTACACACACATTGTACCTATTGATACAATGGGATGAAACACTGGAGTTGCAATATAATAAATATGTCCCATCCAAAACGAAAATTTGTGTCACTGGGTACTGAATTGGTATTTCCTGTTTGTCGTGAGCAGTCGATTTATTTACGTTAATTAGACCTGTTTCACCAAACGTCAGCAACATCAGTGGAATTTTATATTTGTGACAATATGGAAAAATGCGGAAGTTTACGTTGATAATACAATAATTTACCAAATTTTTCATTACTGACCAAATAGTGAAGATTTAATGCTTTTTCTTATGGCAAACATTATCTCTCCTGAGACCCCAATTTTTCCTAGGGTATAGAATGTCCAAATACCTAGGGGAATGCAGCCGGGTGACGTCGACGATAACCGCCGAAACTTCGACAGGCGCACACCTGGCCATTTTCAAGGCATAACTGCAGCAAGTAACCGCTGTGCAAGAGTATTTAAAACATCAGTTTTCAGAGAAACTAGATAACACTCTCACTCACTGTAAACACTAACGCCATCACAAACCAAGGATGAGCGACGTCTTGGGATTGGCTTGACAGTGCTTCATGGTCGAAGTCTGACTGGTAATTCCATACTGTAACTTCTCGGCATTTGGCGAAGTCTGAACGTTTCTGTGGCTCAGTCTACTGCTATATCTCGATGTTCCGTGACAAATCTCGCGGCGAAAGCTTCTGACGACGCAGCTTTGTACGTGCTAAGGAAAGGTTTAAATTTTGCACCGATTCCCAAATGTTTGTTAGTGGTTGATTTTATTAGTTCTGCTAAATAGGTTGTTTTTAAACTACCTCTTGATGCTGCAAAGGACGCTAGAAGGCAGGCATATCATATGTTGACGGAGGCACGGGGAAAGGGGAATGCTACCATTGTTTTGGACGAGCAAGATTATGTTCAAAAGATGCAGTGTTTACTGTCTGATTCAGGGTATTGCGTCATCAATGCTGACCCCACAAAAAGTGTTGAGAGAAAGACTAAAAGCTCCTGAAGGAAAATTCGTTATCGGAGGAGACTATCAAGAGTCTCAATTCTTATTGTGCTTTTCTCCCAAGATTGTATGGCCTTACTAGGTCCACGTCCTCTGTCAGATTGTAACATTGGTGCTCCGACATATCGAGCAGCAAAATATGCTGCAACTCTGTTGAGCCATGTAGTAGGTGGTGCTCACACCGGCAGATTTCTAACGTCGATTATAGGGAATGCGTTTGAATGACTGAGATATTCTAGTAAGTTCTGATGTAGTCCCTCTCTTCACTCGAGTTTCTCTTTCTGATTCACTATGATTGATTGAGGTTTGATTTGGTGCTGAATTAACTAACTTACTTCGACATGTGTTGACTGCCACTTACTTTTTGTTCAATGAGCAGTACAACGAGCAGGAAGATGCAATTGCGATAGGCAGCCCGTTGTCACCTGTTATTGCCTGTTTGATTACGGAAGGCTTCGAGGAGCGTGCCTTGGAGTCGGTGGCTTTGAAAGTTGCCTAGACCACGATACTTTTATTGTTAAAACCTGAATTCAGTTCACCCGAATGTATGTTTGGCGATGGAAGTGGAAAAGGATGGCTGTCTTTCCTTCCTTGATGTGTTGGTCAGGAGTTAGGTTGATGGTACATTGGAACATGTTGTTTATAGGAAGCCTACTCACACTGACATGTATCTGCAGGCTGATAGTTGTCACCATCCTGCCGGCCGGTGTGGTCGTGCGGTTCTAAGCGCGTCAGTTTGGAACCGCGTGACCGCTGCGGTCGCAGGTTCGAATCCTGCCTCGGGCATGGATGTGTGTGATGTCTTTATGTTAGTTAGGTTTAAGTAGTTCTAAGTTCTAGGGGACTGATGACCTCAGTAGTTAAGTCCCATAGTGCTCAGAGCCATTTGAACCATTTGTCACCATCCGGAGGGATACTTCGTATCTTGATTCACAGGGCCGTATCATCTCGGACCCTGAGAATTTGTCAGCTGAATTAGCCCACCTCGAAGTCACCTTTCGGCAGGGATGTTATAGTGAAAGATAGAGCAGATGTGCGTTGCGCTATCGACCAAATGTGCACCGGGTGAGTGATGATAATACCGAAGTGGCACCAAAGTCGACGGCCCTTTTGCCTTATGCAGAGAGCATTTCGATCTGGATTGGTCGAAAATACAAAGTGGAGTATAACAGTCAATAAACCCGCCCCTGCAGAAAATTGTCTTGGCACCGCTCATCCTATGGATTATAACACGGAGATTCTGACAAGCACTTCCGCCTATTGGGATACTGTTAAGGAAACTGTTGACATTAAATTAGAAAGTAACCTTATAAAGAGCGACGGTGTTTTTTGTTTAAATTCTGCATGGAATCCTGCTCTCTCCCTTAATAAAAAACAGACGGCCAGAGATAATGCTACCGCCGGCCGCTGGTGGCCGAGCGGTTCTAGGCGCTTCGCCGGCCGAAGTGGCCGTGCGGTTAAAGGCGCTGCAGTCTGGAACCGCAGGACCGCTACGGTCGCAGGTTCGAATCCTGCCTCGAGCATGGATGTTTGTGATGTCCTTAGGTTAGTTAGGTTTAACTAGTTCTAAGTTCTAGGGGACTAATGACCTCAACAGTTGAGTCCCATAGTGCTCAGAGCCATTTGAACCATTTTTTTCTAGGCGCTTCAGTCTGGAACCGCGCGACCGCTACGGTCGCAGGTTCGAATCCTGCCTCGGGCATGGATGTGTGTGATGTCCTTAGGTTAGTTAGGTTTAAGTAGTTCTAAGTTCTAGGGGACTGATGACCTGAGATGTTAAGTCGCATAGTGCTCAGAGCCATTTGAACCATTTGATAATGCTACCTCTCATGTTGATTCTTAATTTCGCTCTCGATAACTTCTGACATCGGTCGCCTTTGGTTTGGCTAGTCTTTACGGTGTGTGTGAATGTTATCTTTCCGGAATTTCGGCAAAAATCGAAGTTTTAAATTCCCTTGCACAGCGCGTACTTGTTGCAGTTATGCCTTGAAAATGGCAGGGTCTGTTTGTGTCGAAATATCGGCGGTTGTCGAAGACGTCTCCGGTTGCAGTCCCGTAAGTTATTTAAACATTATCTCTCTTATTCCACAACGGTTTGGGATCGCAGTCGGATGTTTTCGTCATTTGTCCACCATATTTATCTGACAACGAGTTAGGTATCTATAGGTGAGCACTAAGGAAACCCGTCCGACTATAGCTGACTCGTGTACAGTACAAATATCGTGACAGAATGTCGATGTCATCCGGATGCAGTCCCGAAACCTCCTACAGTACTCATTACACTGCGAAAACTTCGAGAATTACATTATCTCTCCCGTTCTTTTACCAGCTCATAAGTATTGTAATCAAATCTTCTGAGGCTTTCAGCAGCATTAAATGGTTTCACGTGCTCAAGTACCTCCCGGTTACTGTCAGGTTGTAACTAACGACTGCCGTGAGGTTAACGGCTGCGTTCGTCTTACAAGCCCACGCTACCGGCTGTGACGTCACTGGCCCTTAGTTCCGGGCCATAAAGGCGTTGTTTTCACATCGTGCTCATTGCGGCAGTTCCATTAACACATCTGACTGGGTCCTATGCTGTATACGGCTTTAGTCCATCGTAGCTATTGAGGATAGCAGCAACATTAATTTTGGTGTGTGTGTGAGTTTGTGTATTTGTAACGCTGTCTCAGAAGGCACTTTTCCATCTGGTGTAAAGATACTATCAAATTTACGCTCTGAGACACACAAAAAAGACGCTTTACGAAGGGGTAGATGGGATGTACATGTGCAAATAAACAAATAATCACAATTCCAGAAAAATTGGATGCTGTATTCAAGAGAAACAGGTTCACAAATTAAGCAAGTCAGTAAGACGTTGCGTATTAAGCACTGGAAACACCGTTTGAATGCCTCTGTCGGTGCTGTAATTAGTCGGATACTGCCTCCCCGTCCCCACGGGACCGGTACGTAAGGGACTGAATTTCGCCTCCAGATTCCTCACTCAATCCAGGCTCTCGGAACTTTGCAAGCAGGCTTTCGCGAAATACACTGAGGTGACAAAAAGTCATGGTATAGCAATATGCACGTTTATATGTGGCGGTAGTATCGCGTACACAAGGCGTAAAAGGGCACTGTATTGACGGAGCAGTCATTTCTATTCACGTGGCTCATGTGAAAAGATTCCCGACGTAATTATGGCCGCATGACAGGAATTAACAGACTATGAACGCAGAATGGTAGTTGCAGTTACATCTACATTTATACTCCGCAAGCCACCCAACGGTGTGTGGTGGTGGGCACTTTACGTGCCACTGTCATTACCTCCCTTTCCTGCTCCAGTCGCGTACGGTTCGCGGGAAGAACGACTACCGGAAAGCCCCCGTGCACGCTGGAATCTCTCTAATTTTACATTCGTGGTCTCCTAGGGAGGTATAAGTAGGGGGAAGCAATATATTCGATACCTCATCCAGAAATGCACCCTCTCGAAACCTGGACAGCAAGCTACACCACGATGCACAGCGCCTCTCTTGCAGAGTCTGCCACTTGAGTTTGCTAAACATCTCTGTAACGCTATCACGCTTACCACATAACCCTGTGACAAAACGCGCCGCTCTTCTTTGGATCTTCTCTATCTCCTCCGTCAACCCGACCTGGTACGGACCCCACACTGATGAGCAATACTCAAGTATAGGTGGAACGAGTGTTTTGTAAGCCACCTCCTTTGTTGATGGACTACATTTTTTAAGGACTCTCCCAATGAATCCCAACCTGGCACCCGCCTTACCAACAGTTAATTTTATATGATCATTCCACATCAAATCGTTCCGCAGGCATACTCCCAGATATTTTACAGAAGTAACTGCTACCAGTGTTTGTTCCGCTATCATATAATCATACAATAATGGCTCCTTCTTTCTATGTATTCGCAATACATTACATTTGTCTATGTTAAGGGTTAGTTGCCACTCCCTGCACCAAGTACCTATCCGCTGCAGATCTTCGTGCATATCGCTGCAATTTTATAATGCTGCAACTTCTCTGTATACTAAAGCATCATCCGCGAAAAGCCGCATGGAACTTCCGACACTAGACGCATGTAACACTCCATTTCCGGAATCGTTGAGGAATTCAGTATACCGAGACCCACGGTGTGATGAGTACGCCTAGAATACCAAACTTCAGGCTTTACCTCGCACCACGGACAACACTGGCCGACGGCCTTCGCTTAACGGCCGAAAGCTGTGGCATTTGCGTAGAATTGTCAGTGCTAGTAGACAAGCAGCACTCCGTGAAATAACCTTAGAAATATATGTGGAACGCACCACGAACGTGTCCGTTAGGACAGTGAGGCGAAATTCGGCATTAAGTGGCTATAGCAGCAGAGGACTGACGCGAAAGGCTTTGCTAACAGCTCATGGCCTGCAGCGCCTCTCCTGGGTTCGTGACCATATCGGTTGGACCCTATGCTACTGGAAAACTGTGGCCTGGTCATAGGAGTCCAGATTTCAGTTGATAAGAGCTGATGGTAGGGTTCGAATGTGGCGCAGACTCCACGAAGCCATGGGACCAGATTGTCAACAAAGCACTGTGCAAGCTGGTGGTGGCTCCATAATGGCGTTGGCTGTGTTTACATGGAATGGACTGGGTCCTCTGGTCCAAATGAACCAATCATTGAGTGGAAATGGTAACCTACGGCTACTTGGAGACTATTTGAAGCCACACATGGACTTCATCTTCCCAAGCAACGACGGAATCTTTCTGGATTACAATGCGCCATATCACCTGGTCACAACTGTTCGCGATTGGTTTGGAGAACGTTCTGAACAATTCGAGGAATAGATTTGGCCACCCGGATCGCCCGATATGGATACCAAATGCAAGTGTGTGTGAAACCTTGTGGGACTTAACTGTTAAGGTCATCAGTCCCTAAGCTTACACACTACTTAACTTAAATTATCCTAAGGACACACACCCACACCCGAGGGAGGACTCGAACCTGCACCGGGACCAGCTGCACAGCCAGATGGATCCCATCGAACATTTATGGAACATAATCGACAGCTTAGTTCATGCGCTACATCTTTCACCGGCAACCCTTTCGCAGTTATGGGCGGCTATAGAGGCAGCATGGCTCAATATTTCTGCAGAGGACTTCTAACGACTTGGTGAGTCCACACCACGAAGAGTTGCTACACTACGTCGGGTCAGATGCAATATTAGGAGGTTTCCCATGACTTTCATCACCTCATTGTAGATGGCGTCACCCTTCAGGCGCCTGCCAGTTCAGGTTTCTCGTCATTTCCGCGACGTTCTCCTGTCAGTTAAACAAACCTGTGGGCACCGATGGCGCCCTTCTTTGTTTGTACTCAATATGCCCTGTTAATCCTATTTGGTATACGTCTCGCAGACTTCAGGATTATTTTTTTTGTTTATATTCATTTAAAGTAGGCCAATATATTCGTAAACTATCAATATAGCTAATTAACAGTGGTTAATAAATTTTGTGGTTACAATAAGCGTTCGAAATGCTGATAGCATGCTGCGTGATACACTACTGGCCATTAAAATTCCTACACCACGAAGATGACGTGCTAAAGACGCGAAATTTAACCGACAGGTTGAAGATGCTGTGATATGCAAGTGACTAGCTTTTCAGAGCATTCACACAAGGTTGGCGCCGGTGGCGACACCTACAACGTGTTGACATGAGGAAGATTTCCAACCGATTTCTCATACACAAACTGCAGTTGACCGGCGTTGTCTGGTGAAACGTTGTTGTGATGCCTCGTGTAAGGAGGAGAAATGCGTACCATCACGTTTCCGACTTTGATAAAGGTCGGATTGTAGCCTATCGCGATTGCGGTTTATCGCATCGCGACATTGCTGCTCGCGTGGGTCGACATCCAATGACTGTTAGTAGAATACGGAATCGGTGGGTTCAGAAGGGTAATACGGAACGCCGTGCTGGATCACAACGGCCTCGTATCACTAGCAGTCGAGATGATAGGCATCTTATCCACATGGCTGCAACGGATCGTGCAGCCACGTCTCGATCCCTGAGTCAAGAGATGGGGACGTTTGCAAGACAACAACCATCTGCACGAACAGTTCGACGACGTTTGCAGCAGCATCGACTATCAGCTCGGAGACCATGGGTGCGGTTACCCTTGACGCTTCATCACAGAAAGGAGCGCCTGCGATGCTGTACTCAACGACGAACCTGGGTGCACGAATGGCAAAACGTCATTTTTTCGGATGAATCCAGGTTCTGTTTACAGCATCATGATGGTCGCATCCGTGTTTGGCGACATCGCGGTGAACGCAAATTGGAAGTGTGTATTCGTCATCACCATACTGGCGTATCACCCGGCGTGATGGTATGGGGTGCCATTGGTTACACGTGCCGGTCACCTCTTGTTCGCACTGACGGTACTTTGAACAGTGGGCGGTACATTTCAGATGTGTTACGACCCGTTGCTCTACCCTTCATTCGATCCCTACGAAACCCTACGTTTCAGCAGGATAGTGCACGACCGCATGTTGCAGGTCCTGTACGGGCGTTTCTGGATACAAATAATGATCGACTGCTGTCCTGGCCAGCACATTCTCCAGATCGCTCACCAATTGAAAACGTCTGATCAATGGTGGTCGAGCAACTGGCTCGTCACAATACGCCAGTCACTACTCTTGATGAATTGTGTATCGTGTTGAAGCTGCATGGGGAGCTGTACCTGTACATGCCATCCAAGCTCTGACTCAATGCCCAGGCGTATCAAGGCCGTTGTTACGTCCAGAGGTGGTTGTTCTGGGCACAGATTTCTCAGGATTTATGCACCCAAATTGCGTGAAAATGTAATCACATGTCAGTTCTAGTATAATATATTTGTCCAATGAATACCCGTTTATCATCTGCATTTCTTCTTGGTGTAGCAATTTTAATGGCCAGTAGTGTATATGAAAAACTATGTGGGAAAAAACACTTTTAGTAATGCAGCACTTAATTAGGAAGAAATATCATTGTTAACGGCCGTATTCTCACACTGGAACGTTTAATGGATGGGGACAAACCACAGTATGTGCGAGAACAAAGAGTAGGCTAGTTGAGAGCGGTGCAGCGCCTTACCATGCCCATGTCCCAGCCGTGGATGTACTTGAAGTAGGTGGGCGCCTGCGTCATGAGGGTGAAGATGCCCATGTTGCTGGCCCAGTGCACCACCACCGTCAGCCACAGCGGCCACGACGTCGCGATGCTGGCCCACGGCGTCCGCGGCTGCAACACGCCCATCCCGTCAGTAGACTGACCGCTATCGTTATGCAGACTGTGTCTAAAGAATACGGCGAAAGATATGATATCGGAAGAAAGCGACTACTAAGGTGCCTGCGTTTGCTGCACATGTGTCGAGTGAAAATCCCACTGCTAACCGCTGAAGGGGAAACTAATAGATGGAAATAGTACTCTGATCGCCTGTATGAGCAGGAGGACGTGTATGCTTACGTGATAGTAGAAGTAATGGGCTTCGATCCGAGAGACACAGGGGACTCGGTATCTCACAGTTCGGCAGAGCTTTGGAGGACTTGCGAACAACCAGGTCTAATTAGAGGATAGATTAGCACCCAACGGGAACTTCTAAAACCTTTCGAGGAAGTGGCACGTCTGTGTATAGAATTTATGAGGCAGGAGACATGCCATCGGACTTATGGAAAAATATCGAACGAACAATCTCCAAAATGGCATGGACGAATAAATGTTTGACATCTCAAACACTGAACAGAGTAATATACACCAGAATGAAAAGAAATTGAGGATCTGTTAAATGACGGTCAGTTTGACTTTAGGAAATCTAATAGTATTCATATCGGAATTGAAGTTACACTACTTAATGGCAGCAAGACTTAAGAAAATTCATTATATCTTCACAAACTTTCAACAACCTAACCTGGAGAAACATATTTTAAATTCTGATAAAAATCAGGTGTAATCTGTAAGTCAAAAAGAATAATATCCAAGACGTGCGAGAACGAAGAGGGGAAAATGGCAGTCTTTAGGATATTCGTGATCATTAAAGTGCCTGCCTCTGAGAGGGGAAGGTGCGCCGGTCCCAGTTCGTATTCACCCGGCTGATTAACGCCGAGGGCAGGTGTGCCGGCCAGCTTGTGTGTGGTTTTTAGGCTGTTTTCCACGTCACACTAGCTCAATACCGGCTAGTACCCAAGACCCGCTTCAAATACACGCTATTTAAATTTTCAGAACATTTTCTCACACTTTCGGATAGAACTGACTCTAGACGCAGACATGTGGGTGCACTAATTATGTCTTGGGCGATGAATAGGAGACTGATGACCGTAGATGTCCAGTCTCCTTAAACCCATAACCAGCAGCAGCAGGGGCAGCAGAAGGGAAAGTAAGAATGGAAGGTTCCACGGAGAAATGCTTGCCTTCAAAAGGGTATAACTGAAGTAGGTAGTCTTTCTCTTCTATATTCAACCTTTATATTTTTGCACATTTTACTGCCTTAGGTGCGCCGACTATTGTCAAACCATAAAGAATACTAAAATTTGTAAATGGAAACGAACTGTAGCACATCTTGCAAATATGCTGCCATTTACTTATACAGGGTGTTACAAAAAGGTACGGCCAAACTTTCAGGAAACATTCCTCACACACAAATAAAGAAAAGATGTTAAGTGCACATGTGTCCGGAAACGTTTAGTTTCCATGTTAGAGCTCATTTTAGTTTCGTCAGTATGTACTGTACTTCATCGATTCACAATCAACATGTGTGGGCTGACGAGAATCCGCACGCAATTGTGCAACCACGTCATCAACACAGATTTTCTGTGAACGTTTGGGCAGGCATTGTTGGTGATGTCTTGATTGGGCCCCACGTTTTTCCACCTACGCTCAATGGAGGATGTTATCATGATTTCATACGGGATACTCTACCTGTGCTGCTAGAACATGTGCCTTTACAAGTACGACACAACATGTGGTTCATGCACGATGGAGCTCCTGCACATTTCAGTCGAAGTGTTCGTACGCTTCTCAACAACAGATTCGGTGACCGATGGATTGGTAGAGGCGGACCAATTCCATGGCCTCCACGCTCTCCTGACCTCAACCCTCTTGACTTTCATTTATGGGGGCATTTGAAAGCTCTTGTCTACGCAACCCCGGTACCAAATGTAGAGAATCTTCGTGCTCGTATTGTGGACGGCTGTGATACAATACGCCATTCTCCAGGGCTGCATCAGCGCATAAGGGATTCCATGCGACGGAGGGTGGATGCATGTATCCTCGCTAACGGAGGACATTTTGAACATTTCCTGTAACAAAGTGTTTGAAGTCACTCTGGTACGTTCTGTTGCTGTGTGTTTCCATTTCATGATTAATGTGATTTGAAGAGAAGTAATAAAATGAGCTCTAACATGGAAAGTAAGCGTTTCCGGACACATGTCCACATAACATATTTTCTTTCTTTGTGTGTGAGGAACGTTTCCTGAAAGTTTGGCCGTACCTTTTTGTAACACCCTGTATATGATACCTTGTTCTAGCTAAACATGCAATAATGGCTTAAGAAGCCGAAACTTAGAACTAAGAAGTGTCTAAATAAATACAACCTACGTGGGAAAACACCGTCTTCATACAACATTCTTATTGCCTCAGTGTGCGCTATCGTAGGAGACAAAAACTTCGAAGTTTGTCGATGACATTGTAGTTCTAACAGAGACGGCAGAGGACATGGAAGGTCAGTTAAGTGTAATCGGTAACTTCTTGAAAGGAGGCTCAATATCAACAGAACACAAGAAGCCTAATGAAATGCCGTGCAATTAAAAAGAGGCCATTCTGAGAGAATAAGATATGGAAATGAAAGATGAGAGTCAGTTGATGAGTTTTGTTATTTGAACAGCCATATAACTGACGATGACTGAAGTGATTAGGAAATCATATGCTGCCTGCCAATAACAAAGAAAGCGTTTCTGTAAAATAGAAATTTGTAAATATGAAACATGGAATATAAATTTAAGTGTTAGCATGTCTTTTCTGAAGGTATTTTTATAGAATGTAGCCGCGTACAGAAGTGAAATGTGGACGATAAAGCCGCGTGGGGTAGCCGCACGGTCTCAGGCGCCTTGCCACGGTTCACGCGGCTCTCCCCCTCCACGAGTCCTCCCTCGGGTATGGATTTGTGAGTTGTCTTTAGGGTAATTTAGTTTAAGTTAGATTAAGTAGTGTGTAAGCCCAGGGACCGATGGCGTGAGCAGTTTGGTCCCACAGGAGCGTACCACAAATTTCCAAATTTGTGGACGATAAACCGTTCAGACTAGAAGGTCTTGAAATGTGGTGCGACAGAACAACGCTTAAGATTAGATGGGTAAATCAAACAAACAATAAAGATATAGTGAGTCGAAGGGAGAAAAGAAATTATGGCACAATTTGGGTAAAAGAAGGGATCGATTGGTAGGACTAATCCTGGCGCAGCAAAGAATCGTCAATTTGGTCACGGAGGGAAGGGTGGGGAATAAAAATTGTGGAGGGGGATCAGGACTTGACTACAGTAGTTCATATGGGAGTACTGCCGTAACAGCCGGCCGAAGAGGCCGCGCGGTTCTGGCGCTGCAGTCTGGAACCGCGAGACCGCTACGGTCGCAGGTTCGAATCCTGCCTCGGGCATGGATGTGTGTGATGTCCTTAGGTTAGTTAGGTTTAACTAGTTCTAAGTTCTAGGGGACTAATGACCTCAGCAGTTGAGTCCCATAGTGCTCAGAGCCATTTGAACCATTTTTGAACTGCCGTAACATGAAGGATGTACGTCATATGGCATGCCCACTGTCTGCAGCTGATAGCAGAAGGTCAGTTGAAGTAGTCCAGTGAGCGGCGACGGCTGTGTTTGAGCCAGTTTCTGTGTGTACTTTCTGAAAGTGCGGGAGGCCAGTTAAAGCACCCTAACAGTATGGCTGGGAAACACGAACAACGTGTGTGAAGTGGCACATGGTCAGAGGATACAACAACGTTTCCTTCTGGCACCGCATCTCGTCATCCGTCATGAGGATGCACGATGCAAAACGGCGAATCCTGTGCAGGAGCTTCCGTGTAGGTTGGGCTGGGAGATACTGGAACATACGCCGTATTCATCTGGTATGAGTCATTGGGATTGCGACTTCTTTGCTTTGCAAACGCTACCACGCAAGAGAAGACACCGTACGTGCCATGGGGCGGTCATTGCGATACATCGACAGAGTGTACGACGTCCTCCATGTCTATGGGAGAAGATGATCGAGGTAGGTGGCTATTGTGGACACGTAATATGGTGAATATCTGTCAATGACGTGTGCTATGAATTATAACCGTGTTGTTATTACTTTCCATCCAACGCATGTAGGTTGCAGGAATGCAGACAGTAGCATAGGAGAGACTGGTGTGGACTGAAAACCAGAACAACAACAGGTGCAAGGAGATGTGAGACAATTAAGTGAATACAGTTTAGGTGAGGAGTGGTAGAAGCACGCTAGCAGAAGCTGCTGACCCTCTTGGTGGAGACGGCGGCGCCCAGCGCGTCGGCGATGAGGCGGCGCTCGCGGTCCGAGATGCGGGGGTGCTTGGCGGGCGTGTCGTAGACGAGCAGCCACCAGGCGGCGAACCACAGCACGCCGAGCGCGCCCGTCACGTGGAACAGCGACGGCCAGCCCCACGCCGACACCAGCACGCCGCCCAGGCAGAACGTCAGCGCCACGCCCATGCTGCCCCCTGCAACAATCACACCTTGCTTGCACCAGTCTCAGATTTGCGCGGAAATGTCAAATCGTTTAAATATTCTACTGCTCCAAGGACCATAATTTTGCTCCATACGTTAGGCTCTAATTTTCAGGCCTTTGAAGCATGAAATTGCAAACACGTTGCTGCCCACTAAAATTGCAACACCACGGAGGCGGCGCACAACAAACGACAACATGGTATGAACTTTACTATATGTTTCGATAAGAAAAAAATTAGGGTTCCAAGAAAACGGTACAAAGCAGATGGGAGCAATGCCAGCTACAGTCTGTATACAAGGGAAGATTCCGCTATTGAGTATTTCCAGAATGAAACTTCCACTGTGGAGTGAAACTAATATGAAATTTCCGCGATATTAAAAATGTTTGACGGACCGAGACAAGAACTTGGGACGTTTACCTCTCGCGGGCAAGTGTTTTTAGAACATCCCCAGGCTGTGGCTAAGCTATGGCTCCTTCCTCCCAGGAGTGCTAGCCTTGCAAGTTTCGCAGGAGAATTGCTTTGAAGTCGAGAACCTACGAGACGAGGTACTGCCGGAAGTATATCTATCAGGAGAGGGCTTGAGTTCTGCTCGGGTAGCTCAGTGGTAGAGCACTCGCCCGCTTCGAATTTGAATGTTGTTTGTTCGCAAGTATTTTACACTACTGGCCATTAAAATTGCTACACCACGAAGATGACGAGCTACAGACGCGAAATTTAACCGACAGGAAGAAGATGCCGTGATTTGCAAATTATGCTTTTCAGAGCATTCACAGAAGGTTGGCGCCGGTGGCGACACCTACAACGTGTTGAAAATGGTTCAAATGGCTCTGAGCACTATGGGACTTAACATCTGAGGTCAACAGTCCCCTAGAACTTGGAACTACTTAAACCTAACTAACCTAAGGACATGACACACCTCCATGCCCGAGGCAGGATTCAAACCTGCGACCGTAGCGGTCGCGCGGTTCCAGACTGTAGCGCCTAGAACCGCTTGGCCACTTCGGCTGGCCAACGTGCTGACATGAGGAAAGTTTCCAACCGATTTCTCATACACAAACAGCAGTTGACCGGCGTTGCCTGGTGGAACGTTGTTGTGATGCCTCGTGTAAGGAGGAGAAATGTGTACCATCACGTTTCCGACTTCGATAAAGGTCGGATTGTAGCCTATCGCGATAGCGGTTTATCGTATCGCGACATTGCTGCTCGCGTTGGTCGAGATCCAATGACTGTTAGCAGAATATGGAATCGGTGGGTTCAGGAGGGTAATACGGAACGTCGTGCTGGATCCCAACGGCCACGTATCACTAGCAGTCGAGATGACAGGCATCTTATCCGCACGATTGTAATGGATAGTGCAGCCACGTCTCGATCCCTGAGTCAACAGATGAATCCAGGTTCTCTTTACAGCATCACGGTGGTCGCATCCGTGTTTGGCGACATCGCGGTGAACGCACATTGGAATCGCGTATTCGTCATCGCCATACTGGCGTGTCACCCGGCGTGATGGTCTGTGGTGCCATTGGTTACACGTCTCGATTACCTCTTGTTCACATTGACGGCACTTTGAACAGTGGACGTTACATTTCAGATGTGTTACGACCTATGGCTCTACCCTTCATTCGATCCCTGCGAAACCCTACATTTCAGCAGGATAATGCACGACCGCATGTTGCAGGTCCTGTACGGGCCTTTCTGGATACAGAAAATGTTCGACTGCTGCCCTGGCCAGCTCTTTCTCCAAATCTCTCACCAACTGAAAACTTCTGGTCAATGGTGGACGAGCAACTGGCTCGTCACAATACGCCAGTCACTACTCTTGATGAACTGTGGTATCGTGTTGAAGCTGTATGGGCAGCTGCATCTGTACACGCCATCCAAGCTCTGTTTGACTCAATGCCCAGGCGTATCAAGGCCGTTATTACGGCCAGAGGTGGTTGTTCTGGGTACTGATTTCTCAGGATCTATGCACCCAAATTGCGTGAAAATGTAATCACATGTCAGTTCTAGTATAATATATTTGTCCAATTATATATTTATCCAATTATATATTTATCCAATTATATATTTATCCAATTATATATTTATCATCTGCATTTCTTCTTGGTGTAGCAATTTTAATGGCCAGAGTGTATGACTCGTATAAGAAGGAGATACGTCTTGCTACTACACTATCTGATAAAAAAACACGGATACCTATTAGTCGACGATAACGTAATGTATGTCCACCATTCACATTTATGACGATTTAACCACTGTGGACACATGCCATGAAATGAGACAACGTCTGTCAGGGAACAACAGCTCAAGAGCCGAAACTACATAAGGTAATGACGAATCTGGAGCGAAGTCGAAATTCTAGTTAATTACAAACGCTTTTCTTTCGGTTCAGGTCGGGATCTGGGCAGACCAGTACATTTCAGAGACATTCTCCAAATCATTACATCAGATTGCCTCGGGGTAGAGCGGGATTTATCACTGCAAATCACTCGTGTTCAGTGATCCACTGTCCAGTTGCGTCGATCTATGCACCACCCCCAAGCGTCGCTGAGCATTGGCTTCAGAAATGTTTGGCTTATGAGGAGCTGCTTCTAGTGTTCCACATTATCATTACGTCCGCTGGACTACAGGTAGCATTTTGGAGCTTAAAAGTGATTCCTTCCACTGACTCCTGCAATTTTTTACAACTACGGTCCTCACTGCTCGGTGGTGCCTGTCCATCAGTACACGATGTTCGCATGCTCTTGGTTTAGCTGTGGTTGTTTCTTGGTGTTTCCGCTTCACACTGACTTCTCCAATACTCGCCTTGGTGTTCACATGTCTCTGATCCGTTCGTTTTCTTTACTCTTAAAAGTTGCCGATCATGGAGTTTAGTTTCTACACTTCCCGTGGTTTATCTCTCTTTGCTCGTCGCTCATAAAGTACACCTGTCAAGTTCGTCATTACCATACTCTGCAGACAAAAGTTTATGGATGTTCACTACAGTTTTTTTTTCCTCAAGCAAGAATTCAATTGCAATACGTTTTTATACTGGACAATAATATTTGGGTTTACTCGGCCTCGTGTTCAGTTCCATTACAGTGTTCTTTAACTTAGAGACTAGGAGATCTCTATGACAATCGTTCAGATTATTTTCTGAATATGAAGTCAGTTGATTCACATAGATTCATCCATAGCTAAAACATGTGGCAGACTTCGGTTCACTGTTCGGATATTGAAAAAAAGTGGTTAATGTACAAAGGAAACTGCTAAAAAACTCTCGTGCGACATCTTCTACAATTCTGCTCAAGTTTGTGCCAAACGGGGCTCACAGGAGATATTGAACTTGTACAGAGTAGAGCACGATATGAATGGTCACAGGTTTGTTCGACATGAGGGGAAAGCTAAAAAGCCTGAAATAGCAGACGCTTGAAGATAAGACGCTAACCCGCCTTCCCGATAAGACTACTTACGAAGTTTCAAGAGCCAGTATTAAGTGTGAGACCTACTGTTAGCTACTCATTGATCCTATAGGAATCGAGAAGCCAATATTAGACTAATTGCAGTACGCTTAGAGGAATTTAAGCAGTCATTCTTCTCACGCTCCATAAGCGAGTGGAACGGGAACAAACCGTAATATCCAGTGCAACGGTAAATATCAACTGCCACATATTTCTCAGTGATTTGTAGAGAACGGATGTAAACGCATATTCGTACTTATTACAGCCATGAGCGCACTTCATTTCGGATCCTCTTATATTAACTCCAGCATAGAAACGAATCGTAACTTGAAACAATGTATTATTGCTTCACATAGCTTTTCTAAATCTGCCCAATTAGTCACATTCTTCGCCTTTGGAGACTGTTTGGGTAGGGAGTATATTGTAAACAGAAATCGCTTTCCACCATTATATCTGTGCCACGGTGTACCTGTCGAATCAGATCTGCGTAACAAAAACGCACTTCGCTTACACTGATGAATCAAAACATTATAACCATCTGCTTAATAGCTTGTTTATCCGTCTTTTGAACGAAATACATAATTTATTCTGCGTATCAGGGATCCCACAGATTGTTGGTAGGCTGGTGGAGGTATGTGGCATTAGATGTCTATGCACAGGTCATGTACTCGTAATTCGCGTAAATAACGGGCTGTTGATTTGCGTACGCGGTGACGGCGTCCGATAGCGACCCATATGGGTTCCATAGGATTTACATCAGGCGAATTTTGTCTCAGAGACATCAATGTGATTTCACTATAATTCTACTCAAATCACTGTTGCACGGTTCGGGCTCCGACACACGGACAAACTGCTGAAAGATGACATTGGCGTCGGGCGAACATGAAGGGATGCACGTCGTTTGCAGCTGTCAGCGTGTCTTCGATTACCACCACAGGTCGCATGCAAGCGCAGGGGAATGTAACCCGTAGCATAATACTACTCCCACCAGCATGTGTCCAGGGCGCGCTGCAGCTTTCGAGCCAGCGATCACGTCGGTGACGGCGTTTGTGGAGACGACCATCTACCTAGTGTATGCTTCATTCGAAGATCCGATACGTTTCCATTGATCGCCTGTCGAATCCCGATTGTCCCGTGCCGACTGCAATCGTAATTAACGGTGTGTTGGGTCAACATGTGAACACGTAGGGGTGGTATGCTGCGGGGCTGCATGTTCAACAATGTACGGTGAACGGTGTGCTCCGAAACACTTGTGCGCGCACTAGCATTGTGCTCTTTCGGCAGAGATGGCACAGATTACCATCAATCCTACTTTACAGAGCAGACAAGCCTCCAAATACTTCTGTGAAAAGTCGTGAACGTCCAACCATTTATGGTCTAATGACGTTTCTCTATCCTTCTACCTCTTTCCGTAGATGCTCACGTCAGTAGCACGTGAAAATTCGACCAGCTTCGCCGCTTTCGACATACTCGTTCACAGGCTCTGCGTAATAACCATGTGCCCTTTGTCAAAGTCGCTTATCTCAACGGATTTCCTCATTTGCAGCCCATGTCTTCGCTAGGGTGATCCCCCGTCCGTGTCTTCTCCGCTTACATACTTTTGTTACTGTGTCACGTGCTCGCAACGTCACCATGCGTCATCCAACGTCGCAGTGGCAGTGGCCGTCATGTTTTGGCTCATTAGTGTATGACGTAAATGCTGTTTTTGGTTTTTATATGTGTACTTGGTCTTCAAAGAGTTTATTTGATGCTTGGTTGGCATTAATAAATCAATACGATCTTTTATGTTGTACACATGTATTTCATCTTATTTATTACACAGGGTCCAGTCACACTAATGTGACCATGACCTGCGTTCGATGTCAACGTGCAATGAGCACTCACAGTCGGCGGGTGGCAGCACAGGTAGTGGAGGTTATATAAAGCGTGTCTGGGTATTGAGGAAAATAATGCATTCGTTGTCCTAATGAGGAAACAGAGTGATTTATCTGACGTGCAAAAGGGCATGACCATTGGCTTTCAGGCCTGGGTGAAAGCGTTTCCGTACAGATAATTTTGTAAACTGTTCGCGTCAGCTGCTGTTAAAGTATACGTTGCATGGCAAAATGATGTTATGCAAAACCAGCGCGAGGAATCTGTGGTGCACCACGGGCCATAAATGACAGGAATGAACAACGTCTGTGGACATGTATACGGGTGAATAGACGTGCAACTGTTGAGTAGCTAACTGCCCAGATGAACCAAGAGGCTACCAAATGTGTCTCCTCAACACCGTTCAGCAAACGCTGCTGCGTATGGGCCTCCACAGCGGGCGCCTGGTTCACGCACACATGCTGAGACACGCGCTCCTGCCGTCGTAGCGGAAGGAGCTCTCAGCCGGTGATGGCCGGTGCAACGGTAGCTATTGGGGTTTAGGCCTCGCTGACCGCTCTGCTCTACAGAGAGTTCCTTTCGAGGCGCCAGTAGCGCTCGGTTGATCGGCGGAAGGTTGAGCTTGCTCCCTTTCGTCGAGAAGCCGCGTAGCTCGCGGAGAAGCTCTATTGCCGTCAAGAGTCACTGACTCACAGTAACCCGTAACTTCGGTTACAAACCTAGCGAGACTCTCTCGTTCTTTGTTAGGGTTGATCAGTGCCAGGGGCCCGTTCACGTCGGACCACCCCGCGTACTGTAGGCCACTTCTCTTCCTCCGCACCTCCTTTAGGTGCCGCGCCACTGCACCAACGGCGCACGGTAGGCCGTAGGGTATTCCCCCTCTTCGTAGGACCTACTATTAGCCTTTTCTTCTCAGAAAAAGCATAATTGTCGTGCCCACCCACACCAAATAAAGCTCCTGCAAACACACGATGGCAGATTCCGCCGGTGTTTCCCCCGCCCTAACCCGCAGCAAGGCTGCAGCTAAAGAGGCGCGAGAGTCGGCTGTTCCCGTCGACGTCAGCGTCCCGCTTGCCGCCGTTGAGGAGGTGTTGGCCGACAAGGACCGGCAGATCGCTGCGCAAGCGCAGGAACTGCTGAGCCAGCGTCGATTAATAACCGACCTCTGCGGCACAAGTGAGTCCCCCACGCGGACAAGTACACTCCATATAACATTACATTCACCTGCATCTGGTGACTCATGCACCACTGTCCCACTGCGGCAACCGACTCCAACGGCGGAACCGGCAGCCGCAGATGCGGACACAGAACAACACTACACTGGGCCCTGGCAGGTGGAGGGCCCACGACGCAAACAAAGAAACACCACGCAAACAAGCGAGCAAACACACTCGCAAGGTAGCCGAAAGGCGCTGCTACCTACACCAAAACCCGCGCTTCATGTTAGGAACACCAATGCTACAACAACAAACACGACCCGACCTGCGGTCAGCAACACCACACAAGCACCAACCGCAGCTACGCCCACACAACAGAAGACTGGTTTTCCCCCAGTCGTAATCCAGAACTACGGGGACCTCAGCGTCCTCAACACAACATTCGCGGAAAGGCACTCACCTTGCACGCTACACACGAAGTACTCTGGGGATAGGGCCTCACTGTACGTATCAACTAACAGTGAATATAAAGATCTCCTTATCTTCCTCAAAGAAAAGGAAATCGAGCACTATACGTACAGGACCGCCGAAGAACGGACACAGCAGTACGTGGTAAAGGGGGTGGACCCCAACACCCCAAACAACACAGTACAAGCGGCGCTTAACTTCCTTGGATTCGACTGCAAAAGTGCTTCCAGGATGACAGGCTTCCGCTCCCACCACCGTCTACCACACTACCTGGTTGAGATGGCCGATACGGCCGCCTCCCGCGGCCTTCTCCAGATAAAAAGCCTTCTGCGGATGGACGTAAGGGTAGAAATCTACGAACCGCCACAAGTCCCCCAACAATGTAACAACTGCCAGCGGTTCGGTCATTCGGGCCTCCGCTGCGGCCTGGCACCCCGTTGCCGCGGATGCGCTGGCAATCACGCTTCCAACGCATGTACACTAATACATGAAAACATACGCCGTTGCGCCAACTGTGGCCAAGCCCATGCGGCCAACTACAGGGGCTGCAACGTATACAGAGAGGCGCAGAGGCGCAAAAACCAACAGTCGAAGCCACCCAACGTCATAACACGACCAAGGCCCGCACCAAACCCTGTCAGGAACGGAGTGTCGTTCGCCATGGCTACACGCCCTGGAGGAGCAGTGCAGGCCGCGGAACCTCTGCGCCCAGCACACACACCTATCACAACCGCTGCGACAGCAACACAATTGTCTCAGCCAACACACGACACTGCACCCACACCGGTACCAACACCAGCCCCCAGAAACAACACGACCCCACCCCCTGTAGCCACTGCCTGCGAACCTACACATGTCACACATGAAAACACACTAACACAGGGAGCCCCAGAACCGAAAACCCAGAGAAGGCGTAGGCGAACACGTGGAAACAGGAGTGGGAACACGCGCGCACCACAACAGAATACCCAGCGACAACAAAACAATGACACACAGACACACAGTCAGCAAGCCAGCAACACCAGCACACACACTACTCCTCCCCCCAACACATCTAATACACAGGCACCACAAAATGTTCCACGCAACAACACCACAAGCGCCAGCCCATCCATAACGCCAACACCCGCACCAGCGGCCGCTAACACCACAACTGAGCCACAGGCCGACACACACAACGCCAACACAACATCCGGGGGTTTATTGGAAACACTATTCCCCCGTCACACGACCACCCAGATCCTTCACAAGATCTGGGCGGCTGTCGCCACACTCCTTACACAGCTCACGACTGCCCAACCCGGGCAGTACTGGGCTGCCATACAAACAGCATTCACCACACTGTTTACACACATACATGGATAACACACCACACCCCGCCCCCATCGCAAACAACCAGACACTGACACAGATCCTGTTCTGGAATGCAGACGGGATCAATAACAAAAGGGCGGAATTCGCCGCGTTCATGGAGCGTAAGGGTATCCTTATCGCACTGCTGAGCGAAACTAAGCTCAAACCACGCAACCAACTAAACTTCACCGGCTACTGCGTCTATCGTACCGACCGACCGGACGGCTCCGGTCACGGCGGAACAGCCATCATCATACACAAAGACACAGCACACACAAACATAGTGCTCCCCGAACTCGAAAAACTAGAGGCAACCGCCGTCAGGGTCGTGTTCAACGGAGCCTACACTACACTGGTGTCAGTATACAACAGCCCTAAAAACATCAAAACACGCGACATCAGCACAATACTCAACACATCACCGCGCGTAATAGCCGCTGGAGATCTTAACGCAAAACACCCGGACTGGAACTCACGAATACGAAACTCCAACGGCAAGAAACTATACGAACATGCACTAGGACGAAACTACATCACACTAGCGCCGACCGAACCGACGCACATTCCCTACCGGAGGGGACACAGGCCAGACGTGCTAGACATGGCCCTCATCAAGGGCATAACAACGACACTCAACGTTGTCGTTGAAAACGATCTGCCCTCAAATCACCAACCCGTTATACTATACATTGAAGAAACACTGCAGAACGTGGAACAACGCAGGATGTTAGACTACAGGCGCGCGAATTGGACCCAGTTCAAGGAAGCGCTTGACAGTCGCATCCCACCAACCCACGCGATTAACGAGACAGCCCAAATTGACGAGGCAGTCGAAACCCTCACCGGCGCCGTCCAGGACGCAATAGCCAACACCATACCAATCCGCACGCCACAACAACACAGTGCTGCCCTGCCCCAGGAAATCCTGGGCCTAATCTCAATGAGGAACCGCCTCAGGAGACACTGGCAGCGTACCAGGCGCCAGCACTTCAAACGGCACATTAACAGGCTCCAGGGTATAATCCGGGAAAAAATACAAACATTCAAGACACAACAGTGGGACCAGAAACTCGAAGGGCTAGACACCACGCGGCCTGGCGTGTGGCAGCTAGCCCGACACTTCACCAGGGAGAAACTGTACACCCCCACGTTACAAGGGCCAGACGGACCAGCATATTCGGCGGAAGAAAAAGCGGAACTGATGGCCCTCACACTCGCAGCGTCATTCACACCGAACCTGGATCCCTCAGACCCAGCATTCACACTTGATACGGACCAGGAGGTCACACGCATCTTGGCCCAACCAGCGCGCAACAACATCCGACAAGCTAGTACAGCAGAAATCAAATGGGCCATCATGCACACCACAGCTAGGAAGGCCCCTGGTCACGATGGCATTCAAAACCGTGTCCTCCAGGAGTTCACGGACAAAGCTGTAGACTACCTAGCACACATTACGAATGCCATACTCAAACACCAACACTTCCCCGCCTTTTGGAAGACGGCCAAGGTCCTGATGTTCAGGAAGCCGGGGAAAGACCACTCCCTCCCACAAAATTACCGACCCATCAGTCTGCTGAGCGCGCTCAGCAAGATCGTTGAGAAGGTAATACTAAAACGACTCACCAGGCACTGCATCACAAACGACACCCTGAGACCGGAGCAATTCGGTTTCAGGAATCACCACTCAACAACACAACAACTCCTCCGCGTCGTTGAATACATAACACACGGATACAACACAAGCAAGGCAACTGGGGCGGTGTTCCTGGACATCGAAAAGGCTTTCGATCGTCTATGGCACAACGGCCTAATACGCAAACTCAGTGACGCAGGGTTCCCCGACGGGCTCGTACGTCTCATACACTCATATCTCACGGACAGGAGTTTCAACACTGACGTGCAGGGCAAACAATCGACACGACATGGTATACAGGCAGGAGTACCCCAAGGAAGTATCCTAGGGCCCTTACTGTTTAACCTCTACATCAACGACCTCCCAGCTACACATAACACGACGGTAGCAATCTACGCGGATGACACTGCCATCCTTGCGCAAGATTGGAAGCCGTCTAACATTAACTCACGACTACAGACCGCACTCAGAACGGCGGAGCCTTGGCTGGTGAAATGGCGTGTTAGAGTAAACGTCGACAAGTGCGAGGCCGTTCTGTTCACTAGAAGACCGAAGCAACTGCGCAAACATCAGCACTGCAACCCAATAACACTACACACACGCCCAATACGTTTCCGCGAGAAGGTCAAATACCTCGGTGTCTGGCTGGACAGGAAACTACTCTGGGGGGACCACATTCAACACGTGACCAACAAAGCTAACGCGAGGCTCAAACAACTCTACCCTATGCTTAACAGGCGTAGCACACTAAACAGGAGGGTGTCTAGGTCCATGTACATGACACTTATTAGACCCCTGATGACGTACGCAGCCCCTGTCTGGGGATACGCTGCGCCAACTCGCCTGCGCCGTCTGCAGCTCATACAGAACAAAGTACTCAAAATCATAAGCAACGCTCCGCGCTACACACGCATCGCGGATCTTCACCGGGAATACCGGCTAGATACTATCTTGCAGGTATTCCAAAAACTCTCCACACGACTGTACAATAACACGAGAGACTCGCGCAACCCGTTTATCCTTTCTCTGGGTAACTACGACCACAACCATAGATGGAAGCATAACAGACCAAAGACATTACTGGCTAGGAACTGAACATCTATGGTCTATAGAACGCTAACACGACAGTACTGGCGAGCCCCTGCAACACAGTTATTACTGGAAACCCAGATGTGCGACTAGCCGAAAAACAGGCAACCGCAGGGAAACCGTACTGTACACAGCACGCAAACCAGCCACACACACCCCCCTACACAGTCCGTGAGCCGATCTATGACCGATCGCCCACTAATCCACAACGACCTTGAACTGTTGCAGGGACGCAGCAACTACAGCAAGCGCCGCAACAAGCTCCAACAACGACAAAGGTAACGATGCACGATACCTCGAACTAACACAACCACACCTTGCATGCACTGTCGCAGATAGCAAGCCGCTACTGCCCTTACTACCCGTCCTACTGTCGCAGAGGTTTTTTTCCCTTGGCGCTGGCCTTGGCACTTTTTTTCCTCTGCTCTTACAACCGCTACCCTTCGATCGCTTTCGACCACTTCTATCTCCTGATGGACCATGTTAATGAGTAGTCTTACCCAGACGCATGGATAACATCACAGCCTGCATCCTGTGACGCCTTGATTCAAAACTAACATGCATACGGAGGTGACAGTAGAACTTTTGTGTTGGTCACCACGTTGGTGCGGGCGTGGAGGGGCCCCATCCTTGTGTAAAAAAAGCACACGTGCTGACTGCTGTTCATCGGCGATTTAGGCTGGAATTTGCAAGCCAGTACCACAATTGGACGTCCACCAAGTGGCGACAGGTGGCCTTTTCAAGCGATAAACGTTTTATTCTCCATTGGTGTGTAACGTCTGGAAGCAAATAACCTGCAACAATCGTCGGAAGACTCCATGCCGAAGGAGAGAGCGTGATGGTATGGGGAATGTTTTCATGGCATTCTCTGGGTGATTTCCTCATTCTGGACGGCAGAATGGATCAACACAAGTACAAATCGTTTTTTGGGCGACCATTTCCACTCATGCATGCAGTTTGCTTTTCCTCAGCACAATGGATTCTATTAGTAGTACATCCAACATGTCATACAGCTTGCAGTGTACGTGCGCGGTTCAAAGAGAGTTTTTCGCGCTCCCCTGCATTTAAAGCCAATCGAGAATCTGTGGGATCACCTCTATCGGGCTGTTCGCGCCACGGATCCTCAACCGAGAAACATAGCGCAGCTGCCCGCGGCACTAGACTTGGCATCGCTCCATATCCCTGTTTGTATCTTCCAGAACGTCATCGACACTCTTTCTACGCTCCTGGCAGCGGTCTGCGCTGCAAAATGTGATTATTCAGGCTTCTGACAGGTGGCCTCATCAATGCGACTGAACTTCGTGCAACATTATCATACATGTTTCTAAAAGGTTGCATTCCGTCGTTTAGTTTATAATATAAGGACGAATAAAATTTACCCTGAAAGAATGGTCATTATTTCGGGATAAAACATTAACGATAATTTCAAGAAAAAATCTTCGTATAGACATATGCCCTGTTCCGGATGCTTTCCGAGCTAGAACATGTCTAATGTACCTTGCTATTTATTTTCTGCATTATTCAGTACACTGTCAGGATTACACACGTACATATCTACAGCAATTAGAATGCATTACACCATGCGTTTTATAAAGTATCAATGTGTTGAATACTCTGGTAAATACTCTACGATCAGGAATTTGACGTGTCAGAAATTGCCGACGGTATTCTTCGACAGAAGGAGGAGCAGCAAAAGCAGCAGCAAACATATACCTTTTTTCATCTGCGTATTCGTCGTTAATTTAGATGTGTACAAACACAATTAACCAATGCTTCTCTCTGATAGACTCTCATCGCAATACTTCACTCACAATACTCCATGGACCACAGCGCGTTCAACGGGCTAGTTTAGTGACAGAAAGAAATACCAAGCAAAGGGGTTCAAAGCAGCAAGGTATTTTGGGCTAGAACAAAACTTCAAAGAGATCTGTGAGTAAAGCACATACATGCACGGCACTATCCCAAAAACAAACGTACATTAAAGGTTTTATATCTCGGATACCATTCAGAATAGGGCGTATGTCCATATGAAGTTTTTGCTTCAAATAAGTGTTCCTGTCACATCGCTGAATAATGATCATTCCTCCTGGTACGCACTGTAGCCTTATTTCTTGATGAAAATGCGTAAGAAGCAGTAAGCATTCTTTGTCAGAACAGATCAAGATGTTCACTATTGGCTGGCCGGAGTGGTCGAGCGGTTCTAGGCGCTTCGGTCTGGAACCGCGCAACCGCTACGGTCGCAGGTTCGAATCCTGCCTCGGGCATGGGTGTGTGTGACGTCCTTAGGTTAGTTAGGTTTAAGTAGTTCTACGTTCTAGGGCACTGATGACCTCAGATGTTAAGTCCCATAGTGCTCAGAGTCATTTGAACCATTTGTTCACTATTATAGTAATTATTTTCAAAACACAAATTTTTTAGCATTTAAAATTACTGAGACATTCGCGATATTAAGTGACAGATGAGATGAAATGGTGAGGTCAACACAAAAAGCCAGTTCCCGGGTGAAGAAAATATGCGAACCGGCTGGGTATCGAGCCCGGGACCTCGGGATCTAGAGGCGGTCACGCCTACCTCTAGACCACAAGCTGCGGACAAATTATCCTGTGAAAGAATGTAACGTTCATTCAATTATCAAAGAACTTTTCATAAATTTAAATTGTTAAAATCGTCATAGAATGCTGTCGATTTTACGATTACATCTTTTCATTTTCTTTCTTTTTCTATTGTTCCATAATATTTACAGATTTATTGTGTATATTTTCCAACCTATTGGTATCAAGTGTACTCATAAAACCCTAATTCATCAAACTGTGACAATGGTAATGCTGTTAACTTCTTCACACTAGCCGCATCAGTAATTAACATGGTTTTGCACTCTCTCTTCGTAGTGTATCTCCGACCTTAACTTATTTCCCGCAAAACCGAATCCCATTACTGAACATTGCTAACAGTAAAACGCCTTTGGGGGCATCCTACTATGCACAGCATATATGCCCAGCTTTGGATGTGCCGTCGTTTCCCTCCACACTCGGATCTACTTCCTATTTCCCAACTATCCCTTCCATCAGCTATCGCTGACAATCATGTTTCTTCTAAGAAATTAGTAACAACGCTCTGATTCAAATCCCCCAACATCCTTCTAATCACGAGTTTCTTTATGGTATTCAGGCCGATAAAAATCGGTCATTCCTTCGCTTTCATTTTTTTCTGCATGTTCGTCATAGTACATTATGACCATCACACAAGAGCGGGATTAGTGGCTACGATAACGTACATATATCTTTCGACACTGGAAAACTGTGTATATATTTAACGATTTGCGTTTTGCGAGAGGGAGGGAAAAGGGACTTTTAGCTCACATTTGCAGGAGTATGTGGGTTGAAACTGGTCCCAGACGTTTTAAGTCAGTATATTTTGAACGTTGGATTTGGAATGAGAACCCATAGATGAGTTTGCGTAGTGTGTGCTTGTGTGACTGTTGTAGGTTAATGTCTTTAGAACATGATATACTTCGAATCACCATGTAGAGGAATTAAGCTCGTATTGCCAATGACAAAACAAGGCTACTCTTGACACTTAAAAAAAAATGGCTCTGAGCACAATGGGACTTAACATCTGAGGTCATCAGTCCCCTATAACTTAGAACTACTTAAACCTAACTAACCTGAGGACATCACACACATCCATGCCCGAGGCAGGATTCGAACCTGCGACCGTAGCAGCCGCGCGGTTCCGGACTGTAGCGCCTAGAACCGCTCGGCCACCGTGGCCGGCTCTTGACATTTCAGTAATTATATATGTCTTCATACATGGAGTGGTTACTGATTTCCATACCTGTTGATCACTACGGAACGGTGTCCACACGACCACGGGAGGCTTAACGAAAAGCCGATTAAACAGAATGAACAAAAAGAAGTAGCATTATATCTATAGGGTGTTACAAAAAGGTACGGCCAAACTTTCAGGAAACGTTCCTCACACACAAAGAAAGAAAATATGTTATGTGGACATGTGCCCGGAAACGCTTACTTTCCATGTTAGAGCTCATTTTATTACTTCTCTTCAAATCACATTAATCATGGAATGGAAACACACAGCAACAGAACGTACCAGCGTGACTTCAAACACTTTGTTACAGGAAATGTTCAAAATGCCCTCCGTTAGCGAGGATACATGCATCCACCCTCCGTCGCATGGAATCCCTGATGCACTGATGCAGCCCTGGAGAATGGCGTATTGTATCACAGCCGTCCACAATACGAGCACGAAGAGTTGCTACATTTGGTACCGGGGTTGCGTAGACAAGAGCTTTCAAATGCCCCCATAAATGAAAGTGAAGAGGGTTGACGTCAGGAGAGCGTGGAGGCCATGGAATTGGTCCGCCTCTACCAATCCAGGAGCTCCATCGTGCATGAACCACATGTTGTGTCGTACTTGTAAAGGCACATGTTCTAGCAGCACAGGTAGAGTATCCCGTATGAAATCATGATAACGTGCTCCATGGAGCATAGGTGGAAGAACATGGGGCCCAATCAAGACATCACCAACAATGCCTGCCCAAACGTTCACAGAAAATCTGTGTTGATGACATGATTGCACAATTGTGTGCGGATTCTCGTCAGCCCACACATGTTAATTGTGAAAATTTACAATTTGATCACGTTGGAATGAAGCCTCATCCGTAAAGAGAACATTTGTACTGAAATGAGGATTGACACATTGTTGCATGAACCATTCGCAGAAGTGTACCCGTGGAGGCTAATCAGCTGCTAAAAGTCCCTGCACACGCTGTACATGGTACGGAAACAACTGGTTCTCCCGTAGCACTCTCCATACAGTGACGTGGTCAACGTTACCTTGTACAGCAGAAACTTCTCTGACGCTGACATTAGGGTTATCGTCAACTGCACGAAGAATTGCCTCGTCTATTGCTGGTGTCGTCGTTCTAGGTCTTCCCCAGTCTGGAGTCATAGGCTGGAATGTTCCGTGCTCCCTAAGACGCCGATCAATTCCTTCGAATGTCTTCCTGCCGGGACACCTTCGTTCTGGAAATCTGTCTCGATACAAACGTACCGCGCCACGGCTATTTCCCCCGTGCTAATCCATACATCAAATGGGCATCTGCCAACTCCGCATTTGTAAACATTGCACTGACTGCAAAACCACGTTCGTGATGAACACTAACCTGTTGATGCTACGTACTGATGTGCTTGATGCTAGTACTGTAGAGCAATGAGTCGCATGTCAACAGAAGCACCGAAGTCAACATTACATTCCTTCAATTGGGCCAACTGGCGGTGAATCGAGGAAGTACAGTACATACTGACGAAACTAAAATGAGCTCTAACACGAAAATTAAGCGTTTCCGGACACATGCCCACAGAACATCTTTTCTTTATTTGTGTGTGAGGAATGCTTCCTGATAGTCTGACCGTACCTTTTTGTAACACCCTGTATAGGCTGGGTGTATCACTACATTTTTATTTTTCGTCAGTGAACCTAATACAACACTGAATCCTGGCGGTCTAGCGCAATTAAACTGATTGAAAAGTAAAGAATGTGAAGAGGTGTTGTTTACGAAACAACGAGATGATGATGCTGATGGTGATGATGCGCGTACCTGTGTATGCTGTGACGAAGGTGCTGCGCTCTGCGGGCGGGATCCACGCAGCGATGATGTTGTGCATGGCGGGCCACACCAGCCCCTGCGAACAGTACGAGCAAGTCAGGGAGCTGGTAGATCAGTAGTGTTGGATAAACTCTGTCATAGAGGTACTGTGACGTAGCACAACGAAAGACGGGAAAGTGACTTTACCAACAGTTAATGCGAATACAGTACCTACCAAAAGAGATCAGGTAGATCAAACTTTTCTTCTGTCTGTGAAATGATGTGTGTTTTACGACTTTTCGCTTCAATGAATGCCAATATAGAAATGAGTGACATGTGGATATTTCAACATAATTGGTTATTGGTGTTGAATGAGAATTTAAGAAAGGTAGAGAAATGTTTCTGCTAAGAAATTAGCAGACAAAAAATAATTATTGTGTCCTGCGGACATACACAATGATCGGCGACAAAAATCTTGGGTAAGAATTGGGTCCTATGGTGGGAAAGAGTGTCGGGGCTTCAATGACAATTTCTGTCATCTGGATGGATTCTCTAGCTGAGGTCGCTAACGCACGCCTTTGTGGTGGTGCTTGACTTGGGGGTAGCCGGTACGATTTCTGGTGACATTTTCAGTGCTAGTAATGATCAGCAACGGGAAGTGAGGCGGTGGTGTGAAATTCCTGATCACCAATCTTTGTGTCAATGTCCTGGATTAAATTGCAGTCCTCTCCGCAGTGTCTTACGAAGTGAGCGCATGTGACACTGTTAGTGATGATTCGTACGTCAGATGGGGCATTTAAGCTCTCCGGTCTCCTTGGTGCTATTCGAGAGGAGTAGGCTATGTTCTGTGATAGGGTTTCAGCCTCTCTCTTCTCTCGTCGTCTTCAGAACATAACGTTACATTATACGCACATCCATTATAGTCAACTACATAAGATAAACATCTAACACATCTGTAACATAACCGCAAGGAAAGAGGCCAGTGTGCACGGAGGAAGAACACCCTTTCCGACAGGGGCTGAATCTACCCCGTGGATATCCCAGCCAAAAATGCCATACGATAGTTTCATGTGGGTAGAGTAATGTTCGCTGATTGGGCAGACCATCCATATTTGTTCCACATAAAACGACCTATCAAAATGTGTGTTATATCGGTAATAACTGTTGCACAATGTGAACATCTGGACTGCACGCTGGGATCTCCCCAGTTCGATCCCGTTTGTCCCTACTGGAATGATATTAAGTACTCTTCCCCCCTAGTTCTCATCAGTGTCACCATTTGCAACCTATCATACTGTGTGCATCTGTATATTTGATAACAAATATACAGTTTGTCTAGAAGTCACACCCTTTGCCTACATGCGGAGATATTCTCTCTGCCATTACATTACTACCACTGAAAAACTCAAGTTTCTTTTCTTCTTGTCTCTTCGCAAATAAATTTCAACACGTTCTCTCTTTCTATGTGTATAAAATTTTCAAGTGACAGTATTTCAAGAAACTGATATTAAACTAACAGTTCCCGACTCGCTCCTCTGAAAGAACGCCGTTTTAGATCACAAGGGACAGAGAGAGAAAAAAAATGAGTTGAAGTGTAAGAATCTGCTCCTTTTTTTTACGTATACAGAGAAAAAAATTATGTGTCCGTGGGAACAGACGATCACTAAAGTTGCGTAATTATTGGTACAAGAAACAAAGAATGTGCGTTAAGATACTTCGGTGCACTGATAAGACTACGCTAAAGCTTGGTCACAGAATAAGGCGTAGCCAAAACCCAGCCGGGGGGAAGCGCAGGTGGTTGTCAACAAGACTGGTGGAGTAACTTCGTAGACAATACACATTCATAGCCCAAGCCACGCAGTAGGCCATAGAAAATTATATCGCCGATTATCACGAGAAGTGAGATTGTCTTTGCAGGTGGGCAAAAATACTGCTGAGTAACCAAAATCGTCGCTTTATAATTGTTTATGTAGATCTAATAAACTATGTAACTGCTTTACAAAAGGTACACTTGCTCAAGAGCTCAGGAGGATGTAGTTGTAGTTTTTTGTCGATATGCATTGGGAACTGTATTCTGAACTTGGAGGGCACACCTCATTGTGTCGGTGCAGTCGACGCTTGACTGAAGCATTATGACGGCACCACTGTGTGTACGATTGCATTACAAGAAAGGAAAAGTGTGTCACTATGTTCGTACCGCGCATTATCTCTAAGGTATCTGAAACACCGTTTCAATATGATTATAAGCAAACTACATAGTTATAACTGCAACTATTCCAAAAAAGTTGAAAAATGACACTTGTCGCCACTTAGAGGATAGAATACACTGTCTGACAGAACAAGTGAAGCACCCAGAAGGTACGGTCGGATGTCAAGGTAACTTCGTACACGTGCACACCACCGGCGAGTATGTAAATGAATAGAGTTGCAGTTCTCTGTGGCACGTAGAACAGGCACCAGACTGCGTGGGTGTTGTTTTCAGCATTGATGTTAGGCCTGGTACGGTATATAAGGGGCGCGAAGAGCGTCAGATGTTGAGTGATCACTATGAAAGACACGGAGATTCCACGTACACGTATGAGACAGCGTTGTCAGCACCCCGTAGAGTTTGAAAGAAGCGCCAGTGCTGGTCTCCATTTGGTCGGCTGGTCGAATAGTTCAACTGCCAGATTTGTGGGGCATTTGGATGTGGCAGTAGCCCGATGATGGACAGCACCGAAACTTGAGGGCAAGCATACTCGACGTCAATGTTCCGGTCGACTACGTATGACCACCACAAGGAAGGCTCATCATACTGTGTACCTTCCACACCATAAGCTGTTCACATCTACGCCTGCCATCGGAGAACAAATAATGGACGCCTTGCAGCGTTCTGTGCCATACCACGCCATTGGTCAGAAGAGATTAGCAGCAGGCAGACCAGAGAATTAGAGCTGCTGCTAACACCGTAACTCAAAGGGCTGCGTCTAGAGTGGTGCCATCACCGTGGAGCATGGACTACTCATGTATAACGTCGCATCGTGCTCAGCGATGAATCGCGGTTCTGCACTACCCAGGTGATCATCGTCAGCGAGTATGGCGACGAGCTATGGAGAGATCCCATTCTTCCAAGGTCTGCAGACCTGTCCCTGACAGAACACCTGTGGGGCCAACGTGGATGTCAATCTCGTCCCAGTGCCACTATCCAGGATACCGAGGACAAGTTACAATAGCTCTAGGCCAGGCTGCCTCAGTAGAGGATACGGCGGCTTTAAGGGGAGGGGGGGGGGGGGGGGGGTAGGGCGTCAAACAGGCCGACTTGGAGCAGGAGAGGCACCACAGGACATTTTAATTTCTACTGTCTATACTTTTACAAATAAATTCATTGAGGACTCACACTCATAGCAGTGGAAGTTCAAAATCGTAGCAAAATATCTTTTTTTTACATGTGAAATTTCATCATTTTTTCACTTATTACTGGCTGCATTTGTTTCTGTAGGTACACTTTTCTTTCTAAGTAAGAGAGATTCTTTTATGAATTTTGCACAGCATACAAGAAGTACTTACAGGTGTATGAAACTCTAGAATTTTCCAAATCTATTAAAAACTGTGGTAAAAATTGAGATAATTCACTATAAAATAAGTGTTTTTTTCTAAACATGAAGTTTAAAATGTAACAGTTCATTCATTTTTTCATAAATTAAATGAACTCTAGAGTTTCATACACATGTAACTATAGTTTGTATGCTGTGCAAAATTCATCGAAGAATCTCTCTTACTTAGGAGGAAAAGTGTACCTATAGCAACAAATGCAGCCAGTAGTAAGTGAAAAAAATGATGAAATTTCACATGTAAAAAAAGGTATTTTGCTACGTTTTTGAACTTCCATTGCTATGAGTGTGAGTCCTCAATGATTCCTGGTCATGCTGACAAAGTTTTATGAATTTATTTGTAAAAGTATAGACAGTGGAAATTAAAACGTCCTGTGGTGCCTCTCCTGCTCCAAGTCTGCCCGTTTGACGTCCTACCCCCCTTAAGACGCCCTACCCATCCGAAATAGTGAATGCTTTCAGGGCAGAGGCCGTGCAATGTCAAATTGATATGTGGGCTCACAGTGCCAATTTGTTTGTAAATTTGACTCGATTTTTACCTGTCCTTTTGGATCTTTCATTTTTTGTTTTAGTCAGAACCCTAGATATATCACTCTACACCAAGCGCATTTTTCGGTGACATCATAAGAAGCAGTAAATATTCGTTGTGTGTATAAGCTTACTAACAAGATTTGTGGAGAATGTGTATTCGGTATAAAAACAAAAATCAGACATTAACGTCCCGTCAACGACTAATTCTTAAAAGACGTTCATAATCGTTGATAGTTAAGTATGAGGAATATCATTTTTAAGGGAATCGTCCCAACATTCTCCTTGATCGACTGAGGGAAACCGTTGAAACTTGTCTCTCGGTCGCCGGTTAAGATCTGAACCCCAGTCATTCTGAAAGCGAATCCAGCCTCCTTAGCAAAGTACGACCTTGCATGAATTACGACTGGCAATTTGGGTGTGGACAAAAACTTGGAAACACCGAAAATCGGCGTAGGAGACACGAGGAGATGTGACAGTTTATCCTCGTGCTCAAAAAAGCAGTCTAGGAACATACGAGCTGTGTGAAAAGGGACCCTGTCGTCTTGGAACACATAATCATCATTGTGGAACAAACATTGTCAAAATGGTCACATAATCTTTGCAGAGTAACCGAAGGAGAGATGGAATACCACGATATGGCTCCAACCCTCGCCTTGCTTCACTCTTGCGGCGTAAACTCGCCAGAAATTGGAAACAATGTGAAACAACACTTAGCCGTTGCTCCATAGTTCAGGTTTAGTGGCTTTGGCACCTCGTTATCCGGTACGGGCATTTGCCTCACTGACGAGTTATTTTTGAATTCCACCTCGCCCTACATCTTCCTGCTTATGGAGCTCCCTTTGGATTGTTTTTTGGTGCTGACGCGGCTCGCGAGTGCGACATTCAGTTCTGCAGTTAGTTTTTCAGCTGTGTGTCTCTTGGTTTTCGTCACAATCCTCTTCAGCGACCGTCCGCCACGATCACTCAAGACACACTTTCGTCTGCGGTCTGACATAGCGGATGATGTTTTTCTGCTTTTCCTGCATGTTGTATACACCTTCAATACTGTGCCTCTTGTTACTCCAAACACTTCGGCTACCTTGGTTACGTATGCACACACCAAACAAGCAGCAAAAATTTCGCCATTTTCGAATTCACTTAGCTCTGACATAACGCACTCGCAACAAGACAGAACACTGTTATGACCACTGACACTTCCAACGGATTGAGAACATTTCATAGGTGCCGTTCGTGGTCAAACACAGCGCAACCCGCTGGCGTGGCTAGCATTTGCATTTGTGTTCAAACAAGCATTCTGGCAGTGTTTACATATTTTCGTCGTGCCCCTGTACACCATGACGTTCCCTGGACAATGAAAAGTTGACAGATAAGTTTACCAGTCACATCAGTTCTTATGGACATATACGGTGGAAGTGGATTGTGACTGAACCATGGTGATCAGTAGCCCCCTATTGCCACTTTCCCCCATTAAAGATCAGAGCCTATGGCAAAATAGAAAGTGCGTTATAGAACTGAGATCACGATCAACGAAACCGAAAATATTGATGCATGAAGACCACCATAATTTTTTTGCATTACATAACATGAGTTATGGCAAAGTTATACAGCATTACGTAACATGAATTATGTCAGCGATACACATTTTACTCAATTCTAGCACTATAGCTCGTAAAGTTTTCAGATATTATTGTAGTACAGTCATAACTCCAACAGGCTGATTTACCCTTCGGAATAGAGAACGAAAATAATGATGCAAAAATGAAAAAAAAAGAGGAGGTACAAACAGAGTTTTCGCCGCAACTAATGTACTTAAGTGATTCACTGTACTCTCAGTGATTTTTCTGATAACACAGCGAATTGGTTGCGTATCTAAAGCAAGATCTTATGTAGACCACAGTCAGTTCACCTCTCAATGATGAGATAGTTCTCCAGAAACGACACGTGTTTCGGATTCCACGTTAAACTATAGGTCCGCTTTCCTCGACAGGATTACTAGTGTATGATAGGGGCACGCAAGTCGCTGAAGTGGTGTTCAGTTGAAAGACTTTCGCTAAAGTAAATCGCTTTCCTTACAACGGAAAGCTAGGGAAGTTATAGAATTCAAGTATTATTCTGTGTAAACAGCAAATCAGATATAGGAGTGTTTTTAATGTTTCTGCAGTAATGTCACTAAATCATTCACTGCTGAGTGGAGTTTGTTAGTGTTTAACACATCCCAAGCTGTATTAGCTTTCTGACAGGAGTGATATCGTAATTGTGACTCACAGGTATATCAGAACTACTCTGGTATTTTTTTGGTCAGTAAAAATTTCGAGGGTGAAAATATTACTGGAGGTGTTGACTACAGTGGCTACAAGAAGCACAGACATATCTACGTAGAAAATCGTCACTCTTTCCAGCTGTTAACTGCCGGCCATAGTAACGGAAGTTACAAAACTAACTCTCCCCTCTCTCCCAAACAAACAGAGTAACAGTTAATAGCTTCACTAAATTTAGAGGCATGCAGTGGTGATAAACCGATACAGCTCGCGTAAGGGCACATTCTGATAAAGTTATTAAAAGCAAGTAATTTAGCGCGAAAGAAGTCTTAAACACGCAAAAACAAGTACAGCACAATGGTTGTCCAGCACCAACAGACTGATGCATATGTATTCCGTACTTAAGAATTAGACCAAGGATTGTGATATAGCCAGAGTTTGCAACGTAGATATCGAATACGCCGGGACTGAGTAGCGTCAGCAATGGCCGGTCGCCAAAGCTGAAACTGCAAACTTCCTGAGATTACCTTATAGGACAACTAGGGACGAGGTAGTCGTATATGCTCCAAGGCCTTCAATGTCCCTCCAGATTGGACCAGTAAACCTGAGAGCAAAATATAGAAACCACAATCTCTGCTATAAGGCCAACATGGAAGGCAAGATAACAAACGACCCGATCCATAACAAAAAGGAAGTCCATACTAATATTATAAATGTGAAAGTAACACTGTCTGTTACTCTTTCACGACTAAACCGCTGAACCGATTTTGATAAAATCTGGCATAGAGATAGCTTGAGCGCTGAAGAAGAGCATAGGCTATTTTAGAAAGTGAGTAGTACAACATATTTACTGATTTTAAAAACATAACGCGAAATATGGAACATTAATTACTCTTTGGAAAAGCTTTTTATTCTTTGACTTTCGAACTTTATCATATTTGTGAAAATGCTTTTATTTTTGATATGTCCATCGTAATGAATACAGAGTTTATACAGTCCTCTTCGTGTTTAATCCATACGTGCATACTAACATCAGTCATACATCCATTACATTTTAGCCGCTGAACGTCATGAGTCTGTTGTAATATCTTTGTTGGTTCCAATCCGCGTGAACCGCTCGTGGTCATGTGGTTAGCGCTACTGATACATGATCTTTGGTTCTTGCGTTCAGCCCCCCCCCCCCCCCCCCCCAAGGCGTCATTTCTTTCTGCTTGCGTCTGGATATGTGCACTGTCCTCGTCATCATTTTATCATCATCAAAACGCAAGTCACCGAAATGGCATCAAATAAAAAGACTTGCACCATCAAGTTCCCGAACATCCCAGGCGGGGTCTTCCAGACATAAAGCCACAAGCACATTTCATTTCATTTTACTGATAAGCGAGCGCAACCGTGGGTAACAGCGAGAATACAATGCTTATACAATCCTGAACGTGTTTAGTCCATGCCAATCCATACTAATATTATAATTCTGTCTGTGACGTTTTCATGACTAAACCGCTGAACCGATAACTATGAAATTTGGCGTCAAATACCTTGAACCCTGATGAACAAGATAGGCTACTTTACAAAGTGTATAGTACAAGATATTTATAGATTACGTAAATTAAGGAAAAATATTTACTCACTGAAAAAGCTATTTACTCTTTCAGTTATGAACTTTATAGTATTTCTGAAAATGCATTTATTGATTGATATGCTCTACGTAATATGATTCAACGTAATCAAAATAATGGTTATTCAATTCTCAACGAGTTTAATTCATACTTTCATATTAATATCAGAATTATCGTCCACCTCTGTAGCGTAACGGTAGCGTTACCACCTACTACGCAGGGGGCCCGGGTTCGAATCCCGGCAGGGGAATGCGTGTTGTGTGTCCTTCATCATCATTGACTCGCAAGTCGCCGATGTGGCGTCAACTACAGAGGACTTGCAATACGGCACCCGAATGGGGCGTCCAGGCCAACAATTCCATACGATCATTTCATTTTTTTATCAGAATTATCAACTGCGAAAGTAATTCACGCTTTCACGTTTTGAAGACTCCACCACTGAACCGATTCCAATGCTATTTGGTATGGAGATAGCTTGAGCTCTGAGGAAGATCGTAAACTTCTTCGGAAAGTTGTATCTTTTTGAGTATTATTAACATTTTTAGATATGGTGTACGTGACCGGCATGCGGACCCAATGGTCGGCGAATCTTGTGTCTGTAGACTACTCCGTGAAAGTGTAAATCCAATGTTATTGCGAGTGTCATTCATGATGTTGAGTCTCTACACCACCTGGCATAGCTGGAGAATTTCGGTTGAGATACGACAATTACATCGGACGGTAAGCACGAGAACCATATTTAAAGCTACTACTGCAAGCCTCGTAAATATACGCTATGTGATCAAACGTATCCGGACACCCTCAAAAACATATTACGTGCACTGTGCTGCCACCGACTGCCAGGTACTCCATATCATGGACCTCAGTGGTCATTAGACTTTGTAAGAGAGCAAAATGGGGCGGTCCGCGGAACTCATGGACTTCGAACGTGGTCAGGTGATGGAGTGTCACTTTTGTCATAGGTCCGTATGCGAGATTTCCTCACTCCTAAACATCCCTAGCTCCACTGTTTCCAATATGATATATAAGTGGAAACGTGAAGGGACACGTACATCACAAAAGCGTACAGACCGACCTCGTGTGTTGAATGACAGAGACCGCCGACAGTTGAAGAGGGTCGTAATGTGTAATAGGCAGACATCTATCCAGACCATCACACAGGGTTCCAAACTGCATCAGGATCCACTACAAGTACTATGACAGTTAGGCGGGAGGTGAGAAAACTTGGATCTCATGATCGAGCGGCTGCTCGTAAGCCACACATCACGCCGGTAAATGCCAAACGACGCCTCGCTTGGTGTAAGGAGCGTGAACATTGGACGATTGAACAGTGGAAAAACGCTGTGTGGAGTGACGAATCACGGTACACAATGTGGCGATCCGATGACAGGGTGTCGGTATGTCGAATGCCCGGTGAACGTCATCTGCCAGCGTGTGTTGTGCTAACAGTAAAATTCGGAGGCGATGGTGTTATGGTGTGGTTGTTTTTTTCATGGAGGGGGCTTGCACCCCTTGTTGGCATTATCACAGCACAGGCCTATATTGATATTTTAAGCACCTTCTTGCTTCCCACTTTTGAAGAGCAATTCGGGGATGGCGATTGCATCTTTCAACACGATCGAGCACCTGTTCATAATGCACGGCCTGTGGCGGAGTGTTTACGAGACAATAGCATCCCTGTAATGGACTGGCCAGCACAGAGTCCTGACTTGAATCCTATAGAACACCTTTGGGATGTTTTGGAACGCCGACTTCGTGCCAGCCCTCACTGACCGACATCGATACCTCTCCTCAGTGCAGCACTCCGTGTAGAATGGGCTGCTATTCCGCAAGAAACCTTCCAGCACTTGACTGAACGTATGCCTGCGAGAGTGGAAACTGTCATCAAGGCTAAGGGTGGGCCATCACCATATTGAATTCCAGCATTACCAACTGGAGGGCACCACGAACTTGTAAGTCATTTTCTGCCAGGTGTCCGGATACTTTTGATCACATAGTGTAAGTCTGTTTAAGAACATACTTCAGCTGCGCAAGTTACTCGAATCCAAAAACCTCAAAGCAGTCTCATGTCCGCCGGAATCTGGACGCAGAACATTAGGCAGCATTAAGAGCTACAGAACATTAAAACAGTCAGGAGCCAGTCGCATTTTAGACACTGAGCATCAAGTGTGTCTTACAGTTTCCAAGAAGCTCGAAGACTCACAACGACGACGTGTTTTAGAGAGGCTGCACGACAAACTGAGAGTCGTACATTTACATGTGGAAGGTGGGAGGTTTTTGGTGAGGCTGCATGTGATTATGATCTATTAACTGACTATGTTAATCGTAAGTCATAGGGGGATGGATCAAATAATGTAGGCACGACAACGCAATAAAATAATAGAGAGAAAGGTTGGTATGGGTTGCTTTGGTAGCAGAATCTCACATCCATTACTAGCTGAGCCAGATAAACCCCTAAAAACTTTACTTATGCACGAATGTAATGAAACTAGGCGTTTTTAAATAGAATCAGAAAATATAATGCATGCTTTCAGATTCGACATAAATCAAAATAACTGAAACGCCTTCATTGTGTACTTACATATCGGCAGCGATTATTATTTTTTTCTTTTTTTACATAAGTCTCTTCACCACGTTTCATGAAACTACACCATCACTCATCGTAACAAAACTACTGACATGCAAGCGAAGCAGCGGGTAGCAGCTAGTAAACAATAAAATACATAGTACCAGCCAGAACAGCCGCCCAAAACACCACTGAACTCTTCCCACAGTTGGCCCCTACTATGTTCCCATTCACAGATGACGACATCCCCACCCTCCCCACCTCTTCAGGAGGACATATTCAGTAAATTTTGGCATAAGCACACTTACAATAAAATTTATAAATATTGTCAATAATACATAAATGGTATGAAAAACCAGTACAATATACCACACCACGACGAAAGTGTGCAGTAAATACATGGTATCATACACAAACCTAGAATAAATTTTACAAAAACTGGCCATAACAGTAAGTAGATAAAAGCTCTGAAAAACCAGTGTTGATATTCCACAGAGAAATTTGTTCTATTAAGACACGTTATGCAACGAAGCCAATAACACAGCACACAGCGAATAACTTCAAAACGCAGAAAAAATGATAATGGTAGATATAAGGATTCATAGAAAAATAGGGAAATCAAAAGCAGTGTACCATAACAATAAAATACCTAAAAATAACGACAAATTAGCATATAGGGATGTATCAGTGTAGGAAATCTTAACAAGTTTTAAAAATGCAAACGACTGCACAAAAGGAGTTAAACTTCGTATAATTTTTTAAGTCGTTTCATTGCAGCAAAACACAAATTTATGAATTTTAATAGCGTGAAAAAAGAACTGTCAATTAAAAAAATAAAACACCATAAAAATAACTGTAAACCCTATGGGTGAAAAGAGCATGAAGAAACTCTTAAGAGGAAGGGATAAAAAATAATGAAAAAAATAGAAAAAATAAAAAGATAAAGAAATAAATTTTTGTTGTGACACTGAACTTAATCAGAACTTTAACCTCTAGCTGAAATAGCGTTGCTTCATCTGATATTAGGATAATGAGATCAATTTACGATCCGAAGTTAGATAGATGAGACAATAATTTGTAGAGATTTTTGTCATAACCCTCTCGACTTAAACGGGTCATCGCAGTCTCATTGTAGTTACCTAACCAAACTCTTTCCGTAGAGAGCACAAAATGTGATGATTTAACAGCGACCTAGATAACTACCTTGCAAAGCTATAGATTTGAAATTCGATTTTTCCAACTATCAAATAATAATGCAACCAGGACCAGTGATGCCCATTGTGTTGTAGTATCCATTACTATTTTTAATGTGAGTGTATCTAATTTTTGATTAGAAACTGATCGCTGACTATACAAAGCAAATATTATAAATAGCATATCGTTGGATCTGTCGTCTAGCGTTTGTATTTTTACCGATGCAAGACTTTTCCGCATTCAATACTCACTTTTACGGCCTGAGTCTTCCTACCGACAGGACGCAAAATTCGACTGCTCGAGTAATAGCACATCTTACGCTGCAAATAGAAATATTTTATGCTCGGGTATTGACTCAGGAACGAGGCTTTCATGTATCGCTGTGACGCTGATTAATTAAACAAGGTAAATCGCGTATGCGTCGAATATTAATTTATAGTAGAATACCATTGTTTCTCAATGTTAATCATTTTTATATCTTCAAATGTTATTCACATAAGGTGCACTTAGAATGTGGCGTACCGCGAAAGCCGGATGTTAAGCGACTGCGAGAGAAAGTAAGAAATTAGTGCGCAAATATTTCCGTCTTCGCAGAATAACTGGATTGTTGGTAATTAAGGATCACGCGACCACACGGTTGGAGATACAAGGTTTTCATCACCGTTGATTATTTAATGGAATAACTGTCTACATTATATTTTACGAAAATATACGCTATATTTTAATGTATTTTATATTTTTCGCGAACGCTAGTCCATAATAAATACATTTTATAGTGTTGTGAGCATTGTGTGGACAGAAACCAGAACAAAAAATGTTCAAATGTTCAAATGTGTGTGAAATGTTATAGGACTTGACTGCTAAGGTCATCAGCCCCTAAGCTTACTCACTGCATAACCAACATTATCCTAAGGACAAACACAAACACCCATGCCCGAGGGAGGACTCGAACCTCCGCCGGGACCAGTCCATGAAACCAGAACAAATTCAGATTATACTAGAAAGTGAAACCAATATTTACACACTATCCGTACAAAAAGTTGCGAGAGCTCTATTCCTGGCGTACAGGAGACGACTGCACAGCATCTACGGTGGCAGTTTGAACTCACAACTGTAACAACAGATGTACATTCGATCGGTCAGTTGTAAGTAGGCAGTACTGAGAAGTGGACGGGCAACCGCAGTGTGTCAACGTTATTGTGTCAAAATACGCAACAGAGAAACGTCCCCAAATCAAATGTTAAAGACATTCTCCAGGAGGTTTCGAAGAAGAGAAAATTGCACGCAAAGTTTTTCCAGCACACCTTGAAACCTGAAAAAAAAAAAAAAACAACGAGCTTGGACACCTGGGGCGACTTGATGGAAATGCAAAATGCGAGCAATTCATTTCTGGACAAATTTATCACGGGCGACGGGACCTGATCTTATATGGACCTACCACAAAACGACCAAGTGCAGAATTTAACATGAATGGTCAACGGTTTGAAGACATAACCGACGTTGAAGCCACTGTGATGCGTGAGTTGAACAACAGCTCAAAGAAAGACTCTTCTAAGTTTCATATGGTTATATGAACGTTTCGTGCATTTTACTCGAGAGAAGGGGGAGAGTGAGACATATATATATATATATATATATATATGATGAATACCTGAAGCACTTAAATCATTATTTTAACTTTTCTGAAGTTTTTATTAATCCATTCTCGACATATTTTGGACTGACAGAGCGTGCTGACCTTGCGCTTTCGTCAGCCCACTTACGAAAGAAATTTATTTTTAATTTCCATTCGGAGGCTTACACCTACCGTCTGCAACGAGCTACGAAATTTTTAATATTGCGAGGTGCCGGCGCTAGCAGTGTATTTAACACTAAATTCTTCTAGAATTTTCATATGTAAATGATGCTCTAAGCCCCCCCTATCCTAACACCGACTTTTGCTGTTGCACATGGATTAAGAAGAAATGCGAACTGACTGTAATCGACCCTGCAAGTGGAGTAGAAAAGAGTTTGGCAGCTGCAATAATTTAATTTGATAGAAATTAATTAAATAAAGGAAAGTTTCATTAGCGTAGTGGGAAATGAAAGGTTTGCTCTACCGATTAACGGAATGAAAGTTCTGTCCAAAATAACAATTTCATTTATTATGACTAAACTCAAAATAAGAAACAAAACACATGAAACATTTACAGTACATCAAATTGGATCAAATTGGACACTCAAGTAAATGCTGTGAAGGTGAAGTTGTCCATAAACTAGATTGTGACATTTATGACGAAGTGGTATGTGAAGTCAATTCCTTGCAACTCAAAGCTTAAGGGAAACACACAGCCAACCCAACATTAATTGCTGCTACAGTACTGAGAAGTCAGACAATGAACACCCAAGACAGAACAAAGTTAGAAAAGACGAACAGCTCTGCTGAGTTCTGATTATCACCTAGCAAAATTCCCTAAGATGCCGGTGCTGCGGACGTACATTACCAAGCTGTCTTCTTAACTGCAAGATCGTGTTGATCTGGCGTACCGGAGGCGATGACTGGTTGCTTTGACGTCCCGTCGTGGTGATGATAATGTAGCGAGTATAGCCCGAAACAAATTATCCTGGTCTGGTTCTTCCAGACTAAAGACTTCCTAGCAATACAAATGACCCTCTGAGGGAGACGAAGAAGACCCGCCACACAATCACTGACGGTACAGTGATTGATTTTAACAAGCAAAGTCACACAGTAACTCCGATACAGTCAACTTCAGCCAAAACTGCTCAAGACAGACAACATAGGCCGCTTGTATGCAGAATACTCAATTGCCAACTGTACTCGGAAAGTTACGTTGAAGTCGAAACTTCTGCAACTTCGTCAAACAGGTACAATTAAATAAAAGCATATTAGACAGCCAACGGAAGGCAGGCTGTCCAGAGCAGCGAGAGCTCAGTCTTGTAACCTACCCTGACCGAAAGGTGAGAGCCGACTTTCACAAGAGCACCGGTACAAACCGAACACAGAACATTCCCGCCCCCACGACAGTGGCCGTGGTTAAACGTTCCAATCAGCAACTCGAAAACCGGCGGAAAATTCCACTCTATCGCCGAAGCACTACCATTCCACCAATGAAGATTCTTGGCGCCAATTTCTGCAACGATTTTGCTACGTCACGGAGCTATGCCCTGAGCAAGCCAATCACAGTTACGATTTTGCAGAAAACGCGGGAATTTGCCTGCCAAGACTGCCTGGGAACACAAGTCTTTCCCACGCCTCGCCAGTAGCCTGCCAGAAACGGTTTTCACTAAGTTTCTGCGAAGTAACGGAATCTCTAGCCCAGCCGCTCCGTCAGGCCCCTGTGGGTGTGTCGCCGCCGCTCTTATGACAATGTCGGCGTCTGGAAAGCATTCACTCGACTCCCTCACACCTGTCGGCTTAATCCTTTCAAGATCAGCAGAGCCCGCCTGTCACCGGACCACCCGGGTGACGAGAGACGCTGCGTGGGAAGTCCGCGTGTGAAGGAATAGCGACTTTTCACCGCATGCAATTAGAGAGGAAGATCGAATTACTCAGAGTAAGGCAGAAATATGAGAGGGGGCTCATGCCACCTCTCAATATCAGTTTTAATTTAAGTCTTAGTTGGGACATAGTCCATCACAAAATATTAGATTGTTTCAAAAGTCCATAGCACTATCATGTCATCTCTGACTGGAGTTGTGCTATCAGAGAAACAGACGTATCGTCAGTTTTTCATACTAACATGTCGTCTACGTGCAAACGTAGATCCATCACAATCGCGCACAGCAGAAATCGTTAAAGAAGACCCACACTCGATAATGCAGTGAGGCGCCTGTGGTACTGACCGCGATGAGTCCCTGCAGCACGCGCAGCGCGACGACGAGCCGGTAGTCGGCGGCGGCGGCTGCGGGGATGGCGAAGCAGAGCACGCTGATGGCGGCGTTGCTGGCGCCGTACACGAGCTTGGTGCCGTAGCGCTGCGCCAGCACGCCGCCCGGGATCTGCGTGGCCCAGTGCAGCCAGAAGAAGCCGCCCAGCACCAGGCCCTGCTGGTACTCGTCCCACGGGTACCGCCGCTCCTGCGGACACAGCCATCTCGCACTGCACCATCACTGAAATACCAACACCAGAAAAGACCGCAAACAACGGAATTTTACTAATGGTGTGTGTATAGTATTGTGGGAACAGTGCATGAGAAGTATGAGGATATACAGGGTGAGAAATTTAGTGCACAGAGCTGCCACCACTGGCAGTACCAATGGTCATAATTGAATGCACATCGAATCGAACTGAGTTCGGGTGACATACGGGTTCTTCATTACTAGCTGTTTCAGCTCTGTGCCAGGGTTCATCCAAACTAATGGCTGCCGAGTGGCAGGGAGTCCCGCTTTCTCCGCAACCCATGGCAAGATACTTTCAGTGGCCGATGGATGGGAGAATGTGTTAGCCAGGGCAAGGGTCGTCGAGCACGGTATAGCATTCTTCTTCTTCTTCTTTTTTTTTCATTTATTGAGATATGTGTCTTCTCACTGGTCTGAAGCGATCGGCCACGAATTCCTCTCCGGTGCCAACCATTTCATCTCAGAGTAGCAATTGCATCTTAGGTCCTCGGTTATTTGCTGGATGTAGTCCAATCTCTGTCTTCACCTACAGCTTTTACTCTCTACAGCTGCCTCTAGTGGCATGGAACTTGTCCTCTGATGTCTTAATCCTATCGTCCTGTCCCTTCACTTTGTCATTGTATTGCTTATATTGCTTTCCTCGCCGATTCTCCGAAGTTCTTCCCCGTTCTTTACCTTACCTGTCCACCTAATTTTCAACATTCGTCTGTAGCACCACATCTAAAATAATCGATTCTCTTCTTTTCCGGTTTCCTACAGTCCATGTTTCACTTCTGTTGTATTGACAGAAGAGCCAACACTGTGTTACTAGTGGAGGCCGAAATGCACGCGTTCTAGCTCACGCAGGCTGGCGTGAGGAGGGAAGGACTATACTGACGTGAGGTCTGGAACATGACAAGGAATTAGAATTCAGAAAGCGGACGTAATTAGTTTGATACTTAACTTTATGAATTATGATGAATGTCGCTCTTGACGGTACATGATTCACAATATTACCTGTTCAGAATATATTCTTGTAGTAACTGAATATGGCGCCTTGCTAGGTCGTAGCAAATGACGTAGCTGAAGGCTATGCTAAACTGCCTTCTCTGCAAATGAGAGCGTATGTAGACAGTGAACCATCGCTAGCAAAGTCGGCTGTACAGCTGGAGCGAGTGCTAGGGAGTCTCTCTAGTCTAGACCTGCCGTGTGGCGGCGCTCGGTCTGCAATCACTGATAGTGGTGACACGCGGGTCCGACGTATACTAACGGACCGTGGCCGATTTAAGGCTACCACCTAGCAAGTGTGGTGTCTGGCGCTGACAGAACAACGACCATGCTGTGCTCTTAACGCACATCCTCAGAGGCTGGATGAGGCTCTGTAATAGTGTGGGGCGTGTGCAGTTTGAGTGAGACGGTATCCCTGATACGTCTAGATACGCCTCTGACAAGTGACATACACGTAAGCATCCTGACTAATCACTTGCATTCATTCATGTCCATTGTGCATTCCTACGGACTTGGGCAATTCCGGCAAGACAATGCGACACCCAACACGTCCAGAATTGCTACAGAGTGGCTCCAGGAACACTCTTCTGAGTTTGAACTCTTCCGCTGGCCGCCAAACTCCCCAGACATGAACATTACTTAGCATATCTTGGAAGGCTTGCAACGTGCTGTTCAAAAGAGATCTCCACTCCCTCGTACTCTTACGGATTTATGGACAGCCCTGCAGGATTCATGGTGTCAGTTCCCTCCAGCACTACTTCAGACATTATTCGAGTCCATGCCACGTCGTGTTGCGGCACTTCTGTACGCTCGCGAGGGCCCTACACGACATTAGGCAGGTCTACCGGTTTCTTTGGCTCTTCAGCGTATATTCCTAGATCGGACTTCTGGCAATCCAGAACTAAGGAGCTCTAGTTTACGAGATTGCGAACAAATATTAGAGTGCAATGCGTACGTACCATTGCTCGTTTCGCCTGTTGTTCATCGACAGCGGACACGTTGAGGACGTCGGGGAGCTGCGTGGTCGCTGCGAGGCCGTCGGTGGCGTTCTCGGCCGCCAGCAGCTCCGCGCCGGCGGACGTGGAGTTGGGCGCCGAGAAGGCGGAGGCGGCGACGCCGCACTCGAGTACGGCGGCGGGCAGCACCTCCGTGGCGTTGCTGCGCCGCGGCCGCACCATCGCCACGATGGCGATGTTGATGTTGGTCGTCACCATGAAGTTGACCACGCAGCCGCAGAAGATCAGGTACCACAGCACGCTGCGCGCGCTGCAGCAGCCTGCAACACACACACCAAACCTACAATCGTTTCATATTTCCTATACATGCGATCGTGGGCGTCCGCAAAAGTTCTTCCAAAAGGGAGCACAACTCTGAAATTCTTTTGGTACCTGATTCGGAAAGTTTGAAAACGTGTCATAGCTCAGGAACCAAGTCTGACAATAAATTGTCAAACGTTATTGTGTCTACAACGACTGATCTACATTTCGATCTACGTTTACATACTAGTCATTTCCTTTCCTGTTCCACTTGGAAATAGAGCGATGGGAGAACGAATGTCCATAGGCCTCCGTACGAGCGCTAATATCTGTTACTTTCATGGTCCTCACGCAAGTGGCAATATGAGCGGTGTTTTTTAAGTAAGTACCGTTTTGAAATTAAAAAAAAGACATGTTAAGATATCTCAATAATTTTATTTTTACATGAAAGCCTGTACCTTAAACTACGCACTCACGCCATTACAGTCTGATTCTTCCTTGTTTATGTATTATACCGAGTGTTTAAGATGCCACCGATAGTCGCGAGTCCCACCGACTGTGAAGTACGGGCTGTTATAAGATTTCTTAGTGTTAAAGGCATAAAAGCGATCGCTATTCATCGTGAGATCTGTGCAGTTTACGGAGAAAACACTATGAGTGATGGAATGGTAAGAAAGTGGGTGTTGTTATTGTTGTGGTCAGTCCCGAGACTGGTTTGATGCAGCTCTCCATGCTACTCTATCCCGTGCAAGCTTCTTCATCTCCAGGTACCTACTGCAACCTACATCGTTCTGAATCTGCTTAGTGTATTCATCTCTCGGTCTCCCTATACGATTTTTACTCTCTACACTGCCCTCCAATGATAAATTGGTGATCCCTTGCTGCCTCAGAACATTTCCTACCAACCGATCCCTTCTTCTAGTCAAGTTGTGCCACAGACTTCTCTTTTCCCCAATCCTATTCAACACCACCTCATTAGTTATGTGATCTACCCATCTAAGCTTATGCATTCTTCTGTAGCACCACATTTCGAAAGCTTCTATTCTCTTCTTGTCCAAACTAGTTATCGTCCATGTTTCACTTCCATACATGGTTACACTCCATACAAATACTTTCAGAAACGACTTCCTGACACTTAAATCTATACTCCATGTAAACAAATTTCTCTTCTTCAGAAACGCTTTCCTTGCCATTGCCAGTCTACATTTTATATCCTTTCTACTTCAACCATCATCAGTTATTTTGCTCCCCAAATAGCAAAACTCCGCTTCTGCTTTAAGTGTCTCATTTCCTAACCTAATTCCCTCAACATCACCCGACTTAATTCGACTACATTCCATTATCTTCGTTTTGCTTTTGTTGATCTTCAACTTATATCCTCCTTTAGAGACACTGTCCATTCCGTTCAACTGCTCTTCCAAGTCCTTTGCTGTCTCTGACAGAATTACAATGTCATCGGCGAACCTCGAAGTTTTTGTTTCTTCTCCATGAATTTTAATACCTACCCCGAATTTTTCTTTTGTTTCCTTTACTGCTTGCTCAATATACAGATTGAATAACATCGGGGAGAGGCTACAACCCTGTCTCACTCCCTTCCCAACCACTGCTTCCCTTTAATGCCCCTCGACTCTTATAACTGCCATCTGGTTTCTGTACAAAGTGTAAATAGCCTTTCGCTCCCTGTATTTTACCCCTGCCACCTTTAGAATTTGAAAGAGAGTATTCCAGTCTACATTGTCAAAAGCTTTCTCTAAGTCTACAAATGCTAGAAATGTAGGTTTGCCTTTCCTTAATCTTTCTTCTAAGACAAGTCTTAGAGTCAGTATTGCCTCACGGAATTTCTACGCAATCCAAACTGATCTTCCCCGAGGTCGGCTTTTACCAGTTTTTCCATTCGTCTGTAAAGAATTCGCGTAAGTATTTTGCATCTGTGACTTATTAAACTGATAGTTCGGTAATTTTCACATGTGTCAACACCTGCTTTCTTTGGGATTGGAATTATTATATTCTTCTTGAAGTCTGAGGGTATTTCGCCTGTCTCATACATCTTGCTCACCAGATGGTAGAGTTTTGTCAGGCTATCAGTAGTTCTAATGGAATGTTGTCTACTCCCGGGGCCTTGTTTAGACTCAGGTCTTTCAGTGTTCTGTCAAACTCTTCCCGCAGTATCGTATCTCCCATTTCATCCTCATCTACATCCTCTTCCATTTCCATAATATTGTCCTCAAGTATATCGCCCTTGTATAGACCCTCTATACACTCCTTCCACCTTTCTGCTTTCCCTTCTTTCCTAAGAACTGGGTTTCCATCTGAGCTCTTGATATTCATACAAGTGGTTCTCTTTTCTCCAAATGTATGTGAGAGCATTTAAAGATGACCGCACAAATGTACATGATGAACAACGGAGTGGGCGTCCTTCGGTCGTTAATGAAAGTTTGGTGCAGGAAGCGGACAATAAGGTGAGAGAAAACAGACGCTTTACGATTTCCTCCTTGTGGGATGACTTTCCTAATGTTTCTCGTAGTGTTTTGTGTGGTATTGTGACCGAGCACTTGAATTAGCGAAAATTGCGCGCACGTTGGGTACCGAAAATGTTGACGGATGTGCACAAAACCAAACGTTTAGACAGTGCATTGACTTTCCTTGAGCGGTACCACAACGACGGTGATGATTTCTTAAGCCAAAATGTTACGGGCGATGAAACATGGGTGGCCTACGTCACACCAGAATCAAAGCAACAGTCCATAGAAGTTGAGCAAAGGCATCGTTTTGCTGCAAGACAATGCTCATCCGCATGTGGAGAATCAGGCCAAAGATCTCATCACATCTTTTCGATGGGAAACTCGAAATCATCCTTCGTACAGCCCCGATCTTGCGCCCAGTGACTGCCATCTGTTCCTGCACTTGAAGAAACACCTGGGCGGTCAGCGTCTTCAAGACGATGACGAAGTCAAAACAGTGGTGATGTAGTGGTTAATAAGTCAGGCGGCAGACTTCTATGAGGAGGGTATTCAAAAACTGGTACAAAGTTATGACAAGTGCTTCAATATTGACGGAAATTATGTAGAAAAGTAGATTAAGGTACAGGCTTTCATGTAAAAATAAAATTATTGAGATATCTTAGCACGTCTTTTTTTAATTTCAGAACAGTACTTTCTTAAAAAACACTCCTCGTAGAATCGTTCTGCAGTCAGCTTCAAGCGCTGATTCTCTAAATTTTCTCAATAGTATTTTGTGAAAAAAATGTACTCTTGTCAGATGCTCCCATTTGAGTTCACAAAGCGTCTCCGTAATACTCGCGTCTTGATCGAACTTGCCGGTAACAATTCTGAAAACCGCCGTTGAATTACTGGCATGGAGTAGAACCGAAACACTCGAGCAGTGCTCAGGAACGTGTTGCCCTAGTGTTCTATACATGCTATCCTGTAGAAATAAACCACACTTTCCAAAAGTTGTCCGAATAAACAGACAATCAGTGTCGATTGATAAGTGTTTTAAGTTACATTAGTTTGATATCCAAACGGTAAGCATATTAACTCTTATACGCAATTTTTTTGTTAATAATATGAATATAGATGCCATCTTTACGACGAGCTAAAATTTCATCTTCATATTATTAATGAAATAAAAGCAGAATATATTTACAAAAAATTGTTTACAGCCCCATAAAATGGTTTGAAAGGAAAATTAAAAAAATCTGAAACAGAAAAAATTCATAACAGTGGAAAAAATCTTGTTGGATGTCGACAAAAACAGCCAACATCAATACTTTTCCAAGTGGAAGAACAGGCTGTAAACTTAAAAAAAAGCTTCTTAGGTTTCATGTCATCTTTAACGCTTTTCTTTGCTTACGAAACACTTCTGATCGCGTTAATGGACTTCGTTTCATCACTTTCACGCTTTCTATTTTTTGATTTTGAGGAAGGTTCCAATTCTGGAGAGGACGCCTTTTCGAGTGTGTAATTTCACACTCTTTTTCCTCTCTATTAGTGTAAAAAATGGTATTTTCTTTTTCGACTGAACCAATTGGATTCTTGGATTAAGAACGGACGACAGTGTTCTTTAGAGTCTACTGCATTAGCTCTGCCGAGGAAAACTTAAGATAGAATTTGCAAACGAGCCCGTGTCTTCTTTGTTTGCAGATAAACGGTGAAATACTACTGAGATTCCGTTAATTCTCTTCTGGCTTAGTACACGACTCATATTCTATAATCATAGTATAGTATGACAATAGCCAGGACTACAGAAAGAGAACAGAACGTTAATGATCGGACGGACAGTTCATAATTTTATGAAAAAAAAATGGGAGTACGAGGGCAATTTGTCAGATCTCCCGCCTTGCAGTCCAACATCGTGACCACAAAACCACGCCGCTGTGGCCCTGCCGGTTCGTTCGATGTTGCATATCTTGAGTTTGGACCGTTCACTGTTTCTATTTTGCTTCTTTTTTCACAGTCCAGTACACCTTCTTCCTATTTTTATGCTTCATCTGTGTTCAGTTTTTGGCGGGCTATGCACTGAGCCAGCTTACCACTAAATCTCAAGGGGGTGCGACTGGAAGTTTCCCTCGTGAGAAGCAATGTAGCCATGGCGGTCTAACAGCTAGACGTCTGGGTTTCAGTCGTGGGTAAGGGTTACTATTTTTCGTCGTTGCAGTCACTTCCGAATGGCGCCGGGTCCATTCATCCTGCTATCAAATGGATAAAGAGGATCGTTCGCTGGTATAAAAGGTGGCTGGGGCGATGGACTCGCCAGTCTCCCTCCTCCTAGTGTGACTACGGAGAATGGCTGTGCTCTATGCACAGTCAGGCCTTGTGCCAAGACTTCAACTTTACCAGTACAAAGAGGCCACACGAAACATAAGAATCACGAAAAATCTGCAGTAGTAAAGACGAATTGAAGACTGTTGTTGGAAAGGTTCTGGGGGAGTACAGTGCGTGAGTAAAGCGTATCACATACAAGAGGCAAGCGCGACTACTTTTAGAGTACGGCTACAGCGTTTGGCATCCATATCAGGTAGGGGTGACAGCAGACGTGGAACGAATTCAGAGAGCGCTGCAATGGTAGTAACAGGTCGGTCGATGCAGCCCGTACGAAATAGTGACAAAGACGCTCGACGAACTTAATTGGCGAAGCCCTCCTAGGTGAATTTCGAGAACTAGAATTCGAGAAGTACTGTTTGACAATTCTGCTGACAATTTCGTATGTCTGTCATTTTTCACTTACCAGCAGGTGATTGGAACAGGACGGAGAATCACTAATATTCTTAGGAAGTACCCTCTGCCACTTAGTGGACAGGAGCTTGCAGCATTTACAGAGTGCTCGAGGAGGAACAGTAAATATCTTAGGAGGTGTTAGTGTAGACAAATTTTAATCAGGTATTCCATGTAACATGCTTCAAGTTTTTATTTGTTGCAGAGATACAGCTGCTTACAGAGATAAGTTTGCATTTTGCTTGTTGATCTGTGTTTATGATTACTCATTTTTATTTTGAGGTTCAAGACCTGAAGTTGTGCCTGTGTTTACATAACTGAATTTTTCACGTATGATTATGATATTTTGAACATTTTTGTTATATCATTTAGGCATGCCACGTGTATTCACACAGGGTGGTTAGAAACAGTCTGAAAATTTTGTAAGGGTGTTACAGGATAGGTTCCGCTGAGAAATGATTCTTAATGCAAAAATTTGATACGCTGCGACGTTTCCGAGTTAATTAGCATTCAAATTAGCCAATCAGACAATTGTGCGCGCAAATTCAAACGGCCCGACAGATACATTTAGAGTCACTTGTTCTCATAGTATAGATGATAGCGTACGAGAGTTCTCAGTCTTCGGATCGGGTTCGATCATTACTATCGTCCCACGTCCAATTTTTGTATTGATCTCTTCTTCGGTTTTAGGAAACCAAACAAAGGACAAGTTTGATGACACCGTCTCTGGCAAGCCGCTTGAATTTGCGCTCGCAACGGTCTTATTGGCTAGCTTCAGTGCTAATTAACTGGGAAACGGCGTAAAGTATCAATTTTTGACAATTATTTCCTAGCAGTACCTACCCTGCAACACCCTTACAAACTTTTCAGACTCTTTCTGACCACCCTGTTTATGTTGAGTAAGCCGATATGTTATTTGTGTACGGGTCTTGTACCAGAAATGCCGCCGCTGCTGCTTGCAGACAGTGCGGTAGACGATTTCCTAAGTGCAGAATACCAGAGTCAAGAGTGTTTACTCGTGCTTACACTAATGAGCGTGGGGTTGGTACAGTTCCCAGGAGTCACGTTTCACCTCAACGTGCCAATGAGTAGAGTATGAATCCATTATTCTGCTGGCAGAACGTAGTCCTTCAACAAGCACGTGCAAAATTTCTACATGTGAGGCCTATCGGCGTTCCACATACAAGAATATGGCGCACATTACGTATGCACTGACTCTTTCCATATACTTTCCAGATGTCCCGAGGCTTGCATGAGGTCAATGAACAAACAGATTTTAAGCTTAAAAAATACCTCGAAAATTTTACTGAAATTATAAAAGAAAAAGGGTAAATCATCACGATAAACATAAAACAATAGATCATTTATCATTCACATAAAAACAACAAGAATACTATGTCTGAAAAATTAAACGGACTTACTGACTTTCTGCGAAACAGAAATTTCATTGTAAACATATATCGTCGTTGGACTCCAAACTGTCACAAAAGCTGTCAAAAATAACTTTATAAGGTCACACAAACAAAACGTAAACATACAAATAACGTTTTTATATCATAACAAAGAGGCAACCGACATTTACACTCTAAGATGCCATATAGACCACGTCGTAAGCATAAGGCGCCATATGTAGACACAGGCCAACATAGATGTAAGGAGCAATATTGTATCTATTACACCATTTTCAAGGCACACTTGATAGCGGCAAAACCCTGAAACGACCTCGACGTTGTCTTGTATCAGTACGAGTAAATAAACAAATAATGTAAGAAAAGACGTACTTAAAATAAAATCTTTCCATATCGTTTACAGACGTTTCAGCAACTTCTACAAGGAAAAAAATGAAATGATCGCGGGCCACTGATGGCCAGGAGGCCCCGTTCGGGTAAGTTCGGCCGCCGAGTTGCAAGTCTTATTTCAGTTGACGCCTCATTAGGCGACTTGCGCGCCAGTGATGATGATGAAAGGATGGTGAGAACGACACAACACTCAGTCCACGAATGGAGGAAATCTCCAAGCCAACCAGGAATCGAAACCGTGCCCACTGCATGGTAAGCAAACACATTACCACTCAGCTAAACAGGCGGACTTCTACAAGAAGTTGAAGGTACACGATTGAGGTTTTGTCGTTAGCTAAACGTCAATCGTTGAATAATCCAATTGATACTAATGATGTGCTCCATGGTGCTCTGTCGGGTTGTTGTTTCCTTTTTGTGCACATACTTCGACGACCGACCCAGCCATCTTCTTCAGGTGTTGCGGATTTTGCAGTTATGCGTATTCGCTGCCTGAACTCCAACCAGACTGTGAACTATGGTTGGGCCCGCGCCGCTATCTATAGTTGAGTTCTGTTCCTGATGCCTACTGTGCCTAAAATTATAATAATAGCTCGCAGAACACCCGGGAGCACACCATCAATCAATGACGCCGAGAAATCTGAGAGATCCCATTAATTCTGTTTACCGATGATGCTGGTTTCACTCGTGACAGTATTAACAGTAATCATAACTCCCATTGGCAATCCAACGAAAAACCCACACGCCTTTGGTGAGGATATATTTTCAAGAACGCATCTCTCTAAATGGGCGATGCGGATTGATAGGCAATCAGTTGATTGGGTCTGTTGTTTTACAGGGCCCTGGTACCTAGATTTTCTGGAAAACGAGGTTCCTACATTGTTGGACGAAGCTCCTTTAGCTACTAATATGGCTATGTTCTTCCAGGATGACGGGGCCGTTCGCATTCTAGTTGGCAGAATCTAAACCCAACAATACCCAACAGAAATGATCACATATCTTCTCCACAAAGGTCCCTGGACCTCACTTCTTCAGAGTTTTGGGGATGGTACAAAGGCGAAGTCTACAAAGAAAAAGTAAACACAAAAGACGAATTCGTCGTTCGGGTTATAAATTGCGGTGCCCTCATAAAAGAACTCCAAAGCGACCTCAGAAGAGCTACACGTGGTGTTGTCAACAGAATTCCACAGTCCACAGAAGTCAGAATTGGAATTTCTGATAATCAGGTGTGAACACAAGCATTTGCCTTTGCTTCATGCCTTCTGCGAATATTTATTTCTATTACATTCGAACAACTGTATCTGTAACAAAAATTAGACCTAAAATAGATTTTGCTTGTTATTGTAATTATACAATTTTTTTTACGGTACTGGACTACGTAGGACCACCTATATATTATTGCACGTTGATAACTTATCATCTGCTGTTAAATGATGTTACTGTGAGTTTGGTTGACGAGCTAACGAATCACTTTATCTCCAAACGTAATTTTGCAATGTGAAAATGCTTAGCACCTATGTTTTGCGATTGGTTACAGTGAAGTTTCGGAAGTTGATTCTCAACAGCATACTCATTTGTTGTTGAAATGCACAAAGCAAACACTACAAATATTTTGCGGAACTTCACTCGTGAATAACTCATCCGCTTTACATAACAAAATGTAATGTTACTGCTGTGTGTTAAGTGTCTGTTAATGTACATTTGTTTTCTTATCAGCCTGGCGGCAAATTCGAACTTTGTTTAGTTTCTCTCTCCCTTTGTGTGCGCACGCGCATGCTCGTGTGTGTTTGTGTGTGTGTGTGTGTGTGTGTGTGTGAGTGAGTGAGTGAATGAGTGTTGATATTCGGAGTGAAGATCACAACAACAACTATCTGGTGTTTCTACGCTTAAACGAGTAGTCACTTTTCTTGTTTGGTGAGATTTACGTCAGAATCATAAACAGCACAAGAATACCCACTGAAAACAATCACCAGAGTCAAACATATAATTTCCAAGACAGAAGTTAACCGAACTGGCATAAATCTCACCATACTACCATTTTCTTTTCCCTACCGCGGCGTCAGCGCGTGTAAGAGTCAAGTTATTTGATGCACTTCTTACTACTTTTTACGGCTTATGACTATTGTTGATGGAAAATTACTCCTTACAGGATCTTTTAGACATAGAAGCCGAACGGATTATACAGAGAAAAGTTTCTCATCGGGCGTCATCCTAACTGGATGAAATTTGTCGCCATGGTTGGAGACGTTGGAGAAATTGGCTCTTACAAGCCATAGAGAGCTGGCCAAGGTTCACGGCACAGTTCTTGGACAGCAGAATGTGAGATGGTGTTGGATCGTGTGGTAGAAGATTCGGATAGTACAGGCAGAGCAGCATTTACACGCCTATCAAAAATAATGTATGCAATCAATGCAAACAAAAGATTTTGAACCGAAAGTTCTTTTGTGCCAATGAGTGTGTTGTAATGCATGCACTGAGACTGGCAGCCGTCACACCAAACAGTTGCTACAAGTTGTAGGTTGCTTACGTTGAAACAATATTAAGCATTCATTTCCTCATATGAAAGTACATACTTCGGGATCATATGACCTTTTTTTGAGGCGTTCATCCAGAAGTTATGCCCTTTTTGAAGGTTGCACTGTTTGAGCTGATGTTTATGATAAATTTAGCAAGAGTCCAGTGGTAGGACGACTTGTACTCATGTCCTCCAGCCTTTCTCATATGAAAGTTTCTATTAATCCTTTATTCGCCATACTGGGTCTTCTACTATTGACGATGGTACTCTGCTGCTATGGCACCTTTCTGCGTTTACTCTGCCCATATATTCCAGGTGTGTTGTTGTGAGTCTAAGTGTATCTACTTTCTGTACTAAGTTTCTAGTATGTCTTTTTATTATGTCAGGTATTGTCATAATGTTCAATTCCGTGTGTAAATCACTCTGTTGCGACCATCTTGGTGCCTTTATTATCACTCTTAGACATCTGTTTTGTATGACCTATAATAGTTTTATATTTGAAGGCTGGCAGTACCCCAAGTCGTCCGTATGTCGTGGCTGGTAGCATTACCGTCTTTTATAGTCTTCGTGGTTGCACTCAGTTAGCTGCTGGCGAGCAATGGGTAGAATTTACGGAGTAGCCAAACCATTTTTTTTTCTTCGTTCGAATGTAAGTTTTATGTAATAACTTATTGTTCCGTATAAGTCACACATATCTTACTGGATCTGTCCAGTTGATCTCAGTTTTTTAGTGGAAAGTCGAATATGACCGCTTTGGTTTCTTTCGCAATGAGATTAATTACATTTGTTTTTCGTCCATTGCTGTTAAAGCGAGTTGTTTTTGGAGTCGTCATAAACTGCAGCCATCACCTTTCTGCTACCAGTGAGCAGCGCAGTGTCTTCAGCAAATTCAGGTGTGATTATTTGAAGTAATACCGGAAGATCATTTACGTACAGAATGTAGTTGGTGATAAAACTGTGACTTGTGAAATACGTTATTGTAGTCTCTTAATATTTGACCTTTTGTCGTTAGTTTTGACAAAGACACTGCTATCATTTAGGAAGCTGCCCAGGATTTTTACTATGTAGCATCGAATAACTCCGAGGTCATGGATATTTGTTATTAGTACGGTCTTTCAAAATTTACCATACACTTTTTCAGTGTCAAGGAAATGATGTGTCTGTTCGCTGAATTCAGATTTGTGTCTGTGTCTTGGTTTAGCGTCCGTTTGCAACAGAGAGGTGTAAGGAAGGGACATCCAGAAGAACGTACTACCTATTTTTCTACACAAGTGCCACACGTTATGACTCTTACGTTCCGTTTTGGTAGTTTTAACTCTTGAATTCCTTTGTTGTAAGATACTTCACACCCGTTTGTTTGCAGCTTTTATTTCTGTGAGAGGTCTATTCGGCATCTTGCATACTCGCACTACTCATCACGTATACTTGCGACGGTAATACGTTCTTAACACATAGCTCATATTTTAAACCAATGTATCGTATGACAATTGCCAACACAATAGAAGCAGAATAGAGACGTCAGTGACAGCATGGAAAGTTTATAATTTTGTGAAAAATGTCATAGGACACGAATGAGAGTTGAAAACAAATCACCCACTTGCAGCATTTTGTTTACGACCTTCCACTAAGGAAGGGATTCTATTTGTGTTTATCTGCTCTGCATAGTAACTAACAGTTCTTGATAAAACTTTACGTAGTTTTCGTGTTAGATTTCTTAGTGTTTTCTTGATCGTTTAGAACAGAAAGCGCCCTAAAACCGTCTTTTGTTTGTTTCGCGGCCGTTAGCCACTAGTCACTTGAATCAGCAGTTGTCTTGTGACAGCCAGAGCGAGAGCACCAGCAGCAGCGAGTACTGTTTGTATAAAGCGTTTTTGTACTTATTTGCTGCGCTTAGCTTTTAAATAGTTTTTCTGGGAAAACCTAGCGTAGTTTTCGCGTCTCGTATTTCAGTGAGTGTTTCTTGATTATCAGAGTAGCTCATCGGAAGATTATCTTGGGAATTTGTCACCGTATAGAGTAGGGTAAACATAGTCATGTGTAGGGACTGTGGTTGTTGTGAGCGGACGCAAGGAGAATTGGCCACTCTTCGGGGGCAGGTGGAGGCTTTGTCTGTTAGGCTCATCGAGCTCGAGGCGCAGGCGTCGGCTCGTAGTGGCGTTGGGGCAACTGTGGTGAGACCTATGCCTACTTCGGTGGCCTTGGAATCACATGGAACCCCTGATGTCGCTGCGTCTTCCGGCAGTGAGCATCTTACCGGTCAGCCATCACTCCAGGGTGAATGGCGGACAGTGGTGGGCTCGCGCGTGCCTGGCCGAAAGGCGAAGGTGGGATCTGGCCGCGTGGCAGCTGCCTTACCCCTTTCCAACAGGTACGGGGTGCTTCCTAGTGGTGATGACATCGTTTCCGAGCCACCACAGGATGCCTCGCCTGTTGGGCCAGTGGCCGATTCTCCGGCAAGGTCCCGACAGTCACAGAGGGCGGGCCTATTAGTTATAGGGAGCTCCAACGTTAGGCGGGTTATGGAGCCCCTTAGGAAAATAGCGGGTAGGTCGGGGAAGAATGCCAGTGTGCACTCGGTGTGCTTGCCGGGGGGTCTCGTCCGTAATGTGGAGGAGGCCCTTCCGGCAGCTATTGAACGCACTGGGTGTGACCGGCTGCAGATAGTAGCACATGTCGGAACGAATGACGCCTGCCGCTTGGGTTCTGAGGCCATCCTTGGTTCCTTCCGGCGGCTGGCTGATTTGGTGAAGACAACCAGCATCGCACGCGGAGTGCAAGCTGAGCTTAATATCTGCAGCATAGTGCCCAGAGTCGATCGCGGTCCTCTGGTTTGGAGCCGTGTGGAGGGTCTAAACCAGAGGCTCAGACGACTCTGCGACTATAATGGTTGCAAATTCATCGACCTCCGTTATTGGGTGGAGAACTGTAGGGCCCCCCTAGACAGGTCAGGCGTGCACTACACACCGGAAGCAGCTACTAGGGTAGCAGAGTACGTGTGGCGTGCACACGGGGGTTTTTTAGGTTAGAGGGACCCCCCCTTGGGCGAAACGATAAAATACCTGACGGCTTACCAGAGAGGACATTATCATCGTTGATAAAGAACGTCCGTCCTCAGAGACCAAAAACAGGAAAAGTCAACGTAATATTGGTAAACTGCAGGAGTATCCAGGGCAAGGTTCCTGAATTAGTATCTCTTATTGAAGGAAATAGTGCGCATATAGTATTAGGAACGGAAAGTTGGTTAAAACCGGAAGTGAACAATAACGAAATCCTAGACACAGAATGGAATATATACCGCAAGGATAGGATAAACGCCAATGGTGGAGGAGTATTTATAGCAGTAAAGAATTCAATAATATCCAGTGAAGTTATTAGCGAATGCGAATGTGAAATAATCTGGGTTAAGTTAAGTATCAAAGGTGGGTCAGATATGATAGTCGGATGCTTCTATAGACCACCTGCATCAGCAACCGTAGTAGTTGAGCGCCTCAGAGAGAACCTGCAGAACGTCGTGAAGAAGTTTCGTGATCATACTATTGTAATAGGGGGAGACTTCAATCTACCAAGTATAGAATGGGATAGTCACACAATCAGAACTGGAGCCAGGGACAGAGACTCTTGTGACATTATCCTGACTGCCTTGTCCGAGAATTACTTCAAGTAGATAGTTAGAGAACCAACTCGTGAAGCTAACGTTTTAGACCTCATAGCAACAAATAGACCGGAACTTTTCGACTCCGTGAATGTAGAAGAGGGTATCAGTGATCATAAGTCAGTGGTTGCATCAATGACTACAAGTGTAATAAGAAATGCCAAGAAAGGAAGGAAAATATATTTGCTTAACAAGAGTGATAGGGCACAAATCGCAGAATATCCGAGTGACCACCATCACACGTTCATTTTTGAGGAAGAGGATGTGGAACAAAAATGGAAAAAAATCAGGAACATCGTCCAGTACGCCTTAGATAAGTTCGTACCGACTAAGGTCCAAAGCGAGGGGAAAGATCCACCGTGGTATAACAATCATGTACGAAAGGTACTACGGAAACAAAGAAAGCTTCATCACAGGTTTAAGAGTAGTCGAATCATAGCTGATAAGGAAAAGCTGAACGAAGCGAAAAAGAGCGTAAAGAGAGCAATGAGAGAAGCATTCAACGAATTCGAACATAAAACATTGGCAAACAATCTAAACAAGAACCCTAAAAAGTTTTGGTCATATCTAAAATCGGTAAGTGGATCTAAATCCCCTATTCAGTCACTCGTTGACCACGATGGCACCGAAACAGAGGACGACCGAAGAAAGGCAGAAATACTGAATTCAGTGTTCCGAAACTGTTTCACTGCGGAAAATCGTAACACGGTCCCTGACTTCAGCCGTCGCACGGACGCCAAAATGGAAAATATTGAAATAAACGATATCGGAATTGAAAAACAACTGTTATCACTTAGTAGCGGAAAAGCATCCGGACCAGACGAGATACCCTTAAGATTCTACAGTGATTATGCTAAAGAACTTGCCCCCTTTCTATCAGCAATTTATCGTAGATCGCTGGAAGAACGTAAAGTACCTAGCGACTGGAAGAAAGCGCAGGTCGTTCCCATTTTCAAGAAGGGTCATAAATCAGATGCGAATAATTATAGGCCTATTTCGCTTACGTCAATCTGTTGTAGAATAATGGAACATGTTTTGTGTTCTCGTATTATGACGTTCTTAGATAATACAAATCTCCTTCATCATAACCAACATGGATTCCGCAAACAGAGATCATGTGAAACTCAGCTCGCCCTATTTGCCCAAGAAATTCACAGTGCCGTAGACACTGGCGAGCAGATTGATGCCGTATTCCTGGACTTCAGGAAGGCATTTGATACGGTTCCGCACTTACGTTTAGTGAAAAAAATACGAGCTTACGGAATATCGGACCAGGTTTGTGATTGGATTCAGGATTTCCTAGAAGAAAGAACACAACATGTCATTCTTAACGGTTCAAAATCTGCAGATGTAGAGGTAATTTCGGGAGTACCGCAGGGAAGCGTGATAGGACCTTTATTGTTTACAATATACATAAATGACTTAGTTGACAACATCGGTAGCTCCGTGAGGCTATTTGCAGATGACACGGTTGTCTACAAGAAAGTAGCAACATCAGAAGACTCGTACGTACTCCAGGAGGACCTGCAGAGGATTAATGCATGGTGCAACAGCTGGCAGCTTTCCCTAAACGTAGATAAATGTAATATAATGCGCATACATAGGGGCAGAAATCCATTCCAGTACGATTATGCCATAGGTGGTAAATCATTGGAAGCGGTAACGACCGTAAAATACTTAGGAGTTACTATCCGGAGCGATCTGAAGTGGAATGATCACATAAAACAAATAGTGGGAAAAGCAGGCGCCAGGTTGAGATTCATAGGAAGAATTCTAAGAAAATGTGACTCATCGACGAAAGAAGTAGCTTACAAAACGCTTGTTCGTCCGATTCTTGAGTATTGCTCATCAGTATGGGACCCTTATCAGGTTGGATTAATAGAAGAGATAGACATGATCCAGCGAAAAGCAGCGCGATTCGTCATGGGGACATTTAGTCAGCGCGAGAGCGTTACGGAGATGCTGAACAAGCTCCAGTGGCGGACACTTCAAGAAAGGCGTTACGCAATACGGAGAGGTTTATTATCGAAATTACGAGAGAGCACATTCCGGGAAGAGATGGGCAACATAGTACTACCGCCCACATATATCTCGCGTAATGATCACAACGAAAAGATCCGAGAAATTAGAGCAAATACGGAGACTTACAAGCAGTCGTTCTTCCCACGCACAATTCGTGAATGGAACAGGGAAGGGGGGATCAGATAGTGGTACAATAAGTACCCTCCGCCACACACCGTAAGGTGGCTCGCGGAGTATAGATGTAGAACACCGTGACCACACACTACAACTTGATTCCTGCACTGTGCTCGATGCTGCATTTATGCTTGGACCGTTCACTGTTTCTATATTGCTTTCACAATTCAGTAGACCTTTTTCCTGTTTTCCTGCTTGATCTGTTTACAGTTTTTGGCGCGCTATCCACTGAGCCATTTTAGCACTATCTGAGGTGGGTGCGATGGGGAGTTTCCCTTGTCAGAAGAGAGCGTAATTTGAAATGCGAATTGACCTTGTCTTATAATATCGTTTCCAGACAAAGGCTGCCGTACTCTTTGTATAGTACAAGGCACGTTATAGGACTTGGGACATAGTCGGCAGGAGAGTAATTTGGGATCCTCTGTATAATGCTCATCTTTCTTGCAGAGGATATAATCAGTTCTGAACCCATTCACTACCAATTTTTTTCAGAGTGAAAAACATTAATGTGTGGGTGTTTTAATTAATTTCGTAACCAAAAGTAACGATATGAAGAAAAACATTCCGCCGTTTCGTTTCCCAACACGACGAGGGACGGGTCATGCTGAGTTATTCATAGGTACCTCCAGGGCTTCGAGAGATGACTGTGCAAAAAATTAGGAGACACACAAAAAACAGGCACAGTCAGTAGACAGACCATCTCTGTAACAAGGAACCCCTTGAGTGCGAAGTCTCAAGTTTAGTCTTTAGTAACGCTCATTTGAAAGTGTTGCGATAACAATTATGACAGGAAAAATATTAACTGGTAATTGCTCATCACGTGCATCAGGAGTGCGACAGAAAATGAATATCTGGGAGGTGCAGAGATCAACCTTCTATGGGATGTATTATTACACTTCACAAAATGGACAACGTCGACATTGAAGGAATGGTCAAAACAAAACATTTAACTTTCACCAAGAACCCTGAATGAAAAATGGAGAGCCACAGTGATTACAAAGGATCACACCATCAAGACTGAAGGCGAATTCCTTGGGAGTTACAAACCATGCACGCCGTTCAGCTAGGTATCCACTCGTAGAGAATGTACATAGAATCATATAGGTGTAACGGGATGATGAGAACTGATGAAATATGATGACATTCAACGAATGCGAAACAGTCTGCTGCACAGCTTATCGTGAAAAAGGCTGTCCTTTAAGGCGTAGCTGCAGATAGTGCAATAATATGTTTTATAGGCTCTGAAACTGTCCGTTGGTCCTATGTGACATGAACTGCAACGTCACACACTTTTCAGAAGAGATAATTTGCTCTAAAGGAGCGTGATTTCTATACGCAGACGAGGAATCAAGCAAAAGGAAGTTATTTTGACCAGCTCTTGACCAAAATCAGTGCTCATACCATAGTTGTATTTCTCCTACGCCCATTTTCCCACTCTTGTTTGTTGTGACGTAAATATTCCCTACTGTCCTTGTAAGATCACGCACACGAAAAAGAGTCGTAGGGGCAGAGCACCTCCAACTTCTCTAAGCACAATAAATAACTTTCCAGCCAATTTACCATCCAGATTAATAGTTTGCATAATGTTATACGAATGCGTTAAGGCATTGATGTTAGTTGATCTTGATTTAACTCTCTTAGTACCTCTTATTTCCCGGGTTCCTTTCACATGCATTTCCTCCTTAAGTCCCAATTCGTCGGGGTTGAAAATAAATTCCTTACTGAAGGATGGGATAAATTTGTGTACCTCATCAACCGATTCGGACCGATTCCGCAGTTTGCTGTGTTTCTTCAAATTGATGTTTTGTTTGAAATTTCGTTGTCTTACGACTGATGCGCTGTTTGAAGTTATGCAACCATCCACTCCTTCCCTTGAAATAACTATAATCTACGTCGTGCGCAATTTGATGTGGGTAACGTAGCATGTCACTATCACACATATCCTGTAAACGGTATCGAGCACCCTTGAACTGCGCAAACACCAGTTTTTGTAACAAGTCCGTCTTGCGTTCCCTTGAATACCTATAATTTTTTTATGCACTATACGGACATATTGATCCGGATTTATTCCAAATCGGTTCATAATTGTTTCTTTACTATGCTGCGCCTGTTCTTCCATGTACGTTATTATGTTTAGTACCAGCTCCTTGGACAACGTTTGTATTGTATTGAACTGGGGACCTAGAAACGATGGAGAGGCTTCGTCCCCGCCGTAGCCCACAGTGGTACACAGCCCCACAACAGGATACAGCAGTCCACTCACCCCACTGCCGCCCCACACCGAACCCAGGGTTATTGTGCGCCTCGGCCCCCATTGGATCCCCACCCCCGAGAACGTCTCACACCAGACGAGTGTAACCCCAATTTTTGCGTGGTACAATAATTATGGTATACGCGCACATGGAGAAAGTGTTTACGCAGCAATCGCCGACAGTGTAACTGAGGCGCAATAAGGGGAACCAGCCCGCATTCGCCGAGACAGATGGAAAACCGCCTTAAAAGCCATCCACAGACTGGCCGGCACACCGGATCGCGAAACGTGCCCGCCTTCCACCCCCCCCCCCCCCCCCCCCCCCCCGGAAAACAGTGCGTTAGCCCGCTCGGCTAACCGGGCGGGCTTGGACGATTGTCCTTTACAACTTTCACTGGAGACGGGCTTTCTGAGTCCCTGTCCGACAAGGATGAACAACATAGCTCCACACCAGTTTCAATATCACTTTCACTTGTGAAGCATGTATCGTCATCATTGAACTCCTTTTGTAGGTTGTCCGCACCGTCGAGCGTTTACCACACCATACATTCCACTGCCTCATTTTGCAGAAACGCTAAGATTTCGTCTGCCACTTCTTTCTCACTCGGCGAAATACCTTGAGTTACTTCCTGACAAAATATCAACGTCGGCAACTCTTGTTGTAAATATAATGCAATGTATCGTTGCCATTGTTCCGCTTTGTATCAACACCACTAGCACAGTAGCAATGTTGTGAGTTACTCGTAGATTAAGCAGTTCAAATAGGCTTGGTAGCCTCAAGCTATGATCACCATTAGATAACTCCAGTCCCGTCCCCTGTTGCCACCAGCAGCCAATATTATAGCTGCATTGTAGACAATATGTGGGGAGTCGAATGCCGTAAACATCATCGGCCTTTTCCGACCTCACAATCAAGAGGTTCCTTGTAAATTTTTAACTCATATAACAAGTTTTCGGTATAGATACCATTTCTGTAGCGTCGGATGCCAATATGTGTGTGCTATTCATTGAGACAAATTGTCTGGGAACGCACGTCTGCAACCTACTTTCCCAATCCGTTCGTAAGGTTGCCTATCTGTAGGTGAGATGTTATTCGGTTCGGCAGTGCGGAGCGTATGATTTACCTACATGTCCTCACACCCCTGGACTTAAGCGCAGCTACGTCATAGCACTCTTACGTATGGGAAATTGGAGAGATGTCCATCCACTGATATGAGTCATTTATCTGTAAGACTTGTAATTTTCAAGCAGTTATCTTACGAACGTATCATGGGAAACACACAGAGGTGACAAAAGCCATGCGATATGCACATATACAGATGGTGGTAGTATCACGTACACAAGCTAGAAAAGGGCGGCCCATTGGCGGAGCTGTCATTTGTATAATTTGTATTCAGGTGATTCATGTGAAAACGTTTCTAAGGGGATTATGGCCGCATGACGGGAATTAACGTACTTTGAGCGCGGAATAGTAGATGGATAGATAGAACATTCCATTTCGGAAATCGTTAGGGAATTCGATATTCCGAGATCCACAGTGTCAAGATTGTACCAAGAATACCAAATCTCAGGCATTACCAGTCACCACGAACAACTCACGGACAACTCAGTAGCCGATGGCCTTCACTTAACTACCGAAAGCAGCGGTGTTTGACCAGAGTTGTGTTAACATACAAGAAACACTGCGTGAAATAACCGTGGAAATCAATGTAGGATGTAAGACGAACGTATCCATTTAGACATTGCGGCGAAATTAGGCGTTAAAGGGCTATGGCATTACATGACCGAAGCTAGTGCATTTGCTAACAACATGACATCGCCTGCAGCGCCTCTCCTGACCTCGTGACCATATAGGCTGGACCCTAGACGACTGGAAAACCGTGGCCGAGTCAAATGAGTTCCGATTTCAGTTGATAAGAGCTGATGATAGGATTAGAGTGTGGCTCAGACCCGACGAAGCCTTGGACTCGAGTTGTGAATGAGGCACTGCACAAACTGTTGGTGGCTCCATAATCGTGCGGGTTGTGCTTACATGGATTGGACTGGGTCCTCTGGTCCAACTGAACCGATCATTGACCGGGAATGATTGTGTTCGGTTACCTGGAGGCCATTTGCGCCCATTCATTCATGGACTTCATGTTCTCAAACAGCGATGCAATTTTTATGGATTACAGTGTACCATGTAACGGGGACACAGTTGTTCGCGATTGGTTTGAAGAACTCTGGACGATTCGAGCGAATGATTAGGCCACGCAGATCGTCCGACGTGAATACCATCGAACATTTATGGGACATAATCGAGAGATCAGTTCGTGCACAAAATCTTGCACCGGTAACACTTTCGCAATTATGGACGGCTGTAAAGGCAGCATGGCTCAATATTTCTGCAGGGGACTTCCAACGGCTTGTTGAGTCGATGCCGCGTCGAGTTTCTGCACAACGCCGGGATAAAGGAGGTTCTACGCGATATTAGCAGGCATCCCATGACTTTAGTCACCTCAGTCTATACGTCCCATTGGTGGCGAGATGGTTAAGGCAGTATGCTATGCGTCCATGTACGGTTCGAAGAGCTTGATCTAGACTTCAAAATATTTTTCTGAATCCAAATTTTTTTGCATCTTAGCTGAGATGAACATCTATAGAACAATCTCGGCCGTCGTGATCGCCGCGTTAATCCTCTGTTACGCATCCTTCGACATCAGTGGCAAAAACAGCAAAACGGAATGCGTCAGATCGCATGGAATGCTATCGCTACACTATAGAGTGATTTACATTTCGTCTAGTAGCGCTGAACGTTGCAAAACGTTAGGTAGTAGACGGCCTTGATTATGGAACTTGGCAGAAATTTTTGCTTACCGAAAATACAGACAACAGGAAATAATCAATCAAACTAAATCGATAAAACCCGAGATTTTCGAAGCTGAGAGCAAGAAAGTTTATAGACAACGCCAGAAACCCCTAGAAATGTCAATCAAATGCAGCTATCCATTCCGTCCTAATCATAGATGTAGGTACTGTCTGCAGATTTCCGGCAGAGACAATAAGCAATTTCACAACTTTTAAGAGCAACGCGAAAAACAAGGGGGGGGGGGGGGCTGGACTGACTTTATAGAGATTGTATTTGAAGATTAGACTAGTCTGAAGATACAACATCCGACCACTCCAACCTTGACCATTATGCGACGTATTCTACGAATAGCAGGACATTTCACTTCCAGCGTTATTCCTCTGGTTCCAAGTGTCGTCGATGAAAGACCGCCAAAGAATGAGCTGCAATTCATATTTAACAAGAATTCGACTGGAAGTAGACTATGCATTATTCAAGGAGGACCTGTGAAGAAGCCAGTAGAACTTGAAACAAGACGCCCAGTGTATAATAAGGTATACGCTGCTCCCAGTTAAGACTTACTACAGTCTCCAAATGTACGGTGTGTTACTTGGAAGTATACTTCCACTACAGTGAGATAGCCAGGCACTACTGTTTCTTCAGAGTGGAATCTCTGTGAGATATCTAAGATCTGTATCGTAGTGAGAATATAAGCTGGAAAATCCTTGTTAGCCAAATGCTTCTTTGTGACACACAAAGTCTGTTTCAACCAACCTCATTCTTCCTTTTCAAAACTCGACATCGCTCTGTTAATATTCCTGGCACTACAAGTTCGCTGGAAGAAAGGATAACATGCAAGGGAATCCAAATAAAGAGATTGCTTTGAAAATGAAACTTGGTCACTTTTTGTGCATCGTTCGAAAAGTGAACGTTATGATTGGATAAAGATGTATAAAACAAAGTATATTTTAGAATCTGTTACCTACATGACACTGCTCTGTTGGTACAAAGGTAATGACGTCAACATGACGTACAACTCTGGAAGTACTGTGCTGATACATGGAGAATGTTAAGCGGCTATGTTGAATTGTAGTTCCATTCCATAAGTGACGGGGTTAATCAGTTACGTCAGAAAAGGAAGGTGAGAAATTACAGCATCGATTATGGTTGTACCAGTTACAGCATTTGGTGTTCAGGACAGTCATCAAGTAGATGACTCCCTCATTTACCATCTGCTACATTTGTTTAACTTATATTTTGTTTTCAGTCGCTACGCCCAGCATCAAAATTATCATCAGGCATATAGAAATATATGACAGAAAGAATCAGTTGCTATATGTGTGGCTTATGATGCTGTGACGAGTTTAAGGTATAATGTTTTAAGTAACCGGGTAGCTCAGTAGACCCTACCGTTAAGATAATTCTCACGTAAATACTAGTTATATAGAGTGGTGTGTTACATAATAGCTATTCCGTTTTAACGATTCCCATGTTTCGGGATAATTAGAAAGTATTCACACGAGGAAGAGACAGAATGCTTGAAGCTGTAGCTAACTATAAATTCGGAACAACAATAGTCAACAAGATGTTTACACAAGAGCAATAAAGCGGTCACGTGGCAACGATGTTTGGAGATGAATACGAACGTTAGAAGTATGTGTACGTAATAATTTAAGATATGTAAATTTTTATAAGCCAACATTAAATAAACAAACTAAAGACAAAGAATCAACACGTATTCGCTAATAATATATTCACATATGTCTCTTATAAAACTTCGTATTCCTTGCTTATGCTATCAAGAAATGTTAAAGAACTGTTTTGGATTAACAGTTCCACGCTGTTGAATGAAAACAGAAGCTATCAAGTTTCTTCCCTCGGTAATAAATTGTCAGTACGGCGGCCTTTTAAGTTGAAAACCGGTTAAAAGAAGTAAGTAACTGTAGAATATCCACAACTACTGTTTCGGTCATGTATATTTTAAGTGCCCTGACCCTAGGAACGGTGAAAATACCAGCAAATGAGAGAGACTTTTGCAAATGCTGGACGGCTGAATTATGCATTTGAATTTGTTCTATATTTCAACGTAAGTCCCATTACTGTTTCTATAGTTTTTGAAACGAGTAATCGCTAAATTTAAAGATGCTGATTTTTACTATCACACCTCTTCCAAGACAACGTGCTCGCTAGATTACAAAGGCTGCCCTGTAGTTTGTATCCACGTTAGTTACATTTTTATTTCATAGAGCTTTTGAATTTAGTAATCACTAAATGAATCGCGCTAATTGGCAATTTCACCTTCACCCAGTTGATGTGGTCACGAGGTGAAGTTGCTCTGTAAGCAGTATCCACACTTTCTCCTGTCACTAAATGCCTACGCGGCCCGGATTTTAACGGCGTTTTACCACGCCCTTGTCTACTAGCCATACATCAGAGTCAGATTTACAAGTGGAGTCTGGCGGAGCTTACGATGTGTGCCGTATCATTCTGCAGTCTGTCAACTTGCCGGCCGGAGTGGCCGTGCGGTTCTAGGCGCTACAGTCTGGAGCCGAGCGACCGCTACGGTCGCAGGTTCGAATCCTGCCTCGGGCATGGATGTGTGTGATGTCCTTGGGTTAGTTAGGTTTAATTAGTTCTAAGTTCTAGGCGACTGATGACCTCAGAAGTTAAGTCGCATAGTGCTCAGAGCCATTTGAACCATTTAGTCTGTCAACTTCACAGTCTGGTCTCCACAATGGTAAACTAATCATCGTAGTGAGTTGACCGTCTCCTGTATACGAACTCAGCGGCCTTCATCACTACACTTGTTCTTTCCAGAGTCCAAACAGAAGGTAATGCCTAGGATGCAGAAGGCAAGTCTATCAACAGAAATGCAGACAATATAGCACTTTTTTATTACAGGAATTAGTTGTGCAGGGTTAACAGATCGAGTTGCTACAGACGAAATCGTCCTGATGAACGTGTTCAGTTTCGTTGTCATCAACAGGAGAGGTATATTTCTCGTTGTAGAGGAGAGCGATTTGATGTTGGCTATTTCCATCTTCTTTCTGCGCAAAAACACTTTTTTAATTTGCATCATAATTTACTGCTTGTTTTTCACGAGGTTTTTCTATTTGTCATTTCCTTGCATCATCAATGAAACTTATATACAGTATACTGTGACGCTTCACTATGATACCAATCTCATTAGGCCATCTTATTTTTCTTGAAATTTACACCATATGTTCACTGTGTCGACATGTTAACCTGGATTTGACACGTTAGTGGTAGAGGGTGGCTGGAAGCCCTTGCTGCCGCCACTTCTCCCTCCACCCTGCAACCCCCCTCCCCTGTTCCCCCCGTCCCAGGCCCCCCCCACCCCACCTCCTGGACGGAATGTGTGTACCCTATCTCTGTCTGCGGCCCGTGTTATACCACGTGAATGCATGAGAACGTGTTTGAAATGTTTGCGAATCGTTTAACTGAGGTGGGTTGTACGTACCAGCCGGCCGGTGTGGCCTAGCGGTTCTAGGCGCTACAGTCTGGAACAGCGCGACCGCTATGATCGCAGGTTCGAATCCTGCCTCGGGCATGGATGTGTGTGATGTCCTTAGGTTAGTTAGGTTTACGTAGTTCTAAGTTCTAGGGGACCCATGACCTCAGAAGTTAAGTCCCATAGTGCTCAGAGCCACTTGAACCATTTTTGTGGGTACCAGCCCTATAATCATCCATCGTACGATGTGGGAAACCGCCTAAAAAGCACATGCACGCCGGACCCCGTCGACAATCCGCCGGGTGGATTCGATCCGGGGCTAATGCGCCGCCCCGAATCCCGGAGCAGGAGTGCAAAACGTGTGCGGCTATCCCGATGGGTCACCATTTTCGTTAATAACCTTCTATTATTATTATGTGCGATTGGACCCATACGGATCACGCAAAGCTTTTCCGATTCAATTTTTTAATTCTCCAAACTTCTCTCATTCTTTCCCCATGAATTCTCTTTCTTTCCTCTGTCCATTTTGTCCCCTGTCTCTTGCAATCTTCATTCTCGGGTTGTACTTTCCAACTATTGATTTTTTGCCTCTATACATTTCTGTTTATAACTTCTGAAGAATTTATTTGTGCATTTGCTAGATCTGTTTTGGTTTCTTGTATCCAGGGTATGGTTTTCAATTTTTCAATGTATATTAAAATTTTGTGGGAGAGTCTGGGTGTTGGGAGTCTGTGGATATGACCGTAAAATTTTAGTCTTCTTTTCCGGATGTCTGCGGCGAGGTTAGATAATTTTTCTGTAGTTTTCCGAGACTGTAACCTGTATCCATCTTCCGTTCTTTTTGGGCCAAGAATCTTTCTGATAATTTTGCGTTCCTCTTTCAGGATGCCTTCCAGGTCGCCTTTTCTATGGAGTGTGAGTGTTTCGCTGGCATATAGTGCTTCGGGCTTGATTACTGTATTGTAGTGTCGTATAACCTTCTATTATTTTTAATATTATCTTGAATTTAAAAATGTGACCTTCAGATCATTAACACCTGTACAACAATAATCATTTGTCACGAGTTTTCGGTTTGCGAGTTTACAAACCCACAATTTCATTCTAAGCCAACTGTTACGATACTTGCTACCTTATCTCTCGTTTCATACTGCTTTGACGGAGGTCCAAATATTTGGAGAGATATTACGTGAGTATTTCGCAATCTATCTTCTCCACAGTTTCGTTAGATACTCCCATGAATATAGTGATCCAGTTACTTATTCCATAACGTAACATTTTGTGAGCATGTAGTTAATTTCGTACATGACGATTCCTCTTACGGCTCCACTTGGATATTTTATCACAGTCACCCTTCTTTCAAGACTGGCTTGAGCAGAATTGTTACGGTAGTTAACTGGTGATTCATCCTTCCACGTCACATCCCTTGCTTCCAATTGGAGTGTCGGGTAGCAACATATAATCTAGTAGGATTTAGTATTAATTTTAAACTTTTCTACACTATTGGGCTTGTGTAAGCAGATTGTCTTAGCTGCGTCAGACTACGTCAACCTGACGCGATAGTTCTGTATAATTACACGAACTTCCGCATAAGACAGCACTCTATTTCGTGTTCAAAATATATAAATCCTAAGTTCGAAATACTATTATTTTTTCTGAAAGTACTAATCGGATTTTGAAGAATGAAACGTCGTTGAGTTCGTCTCTTCTACAACTACGATACCAGTGGCAAGAAGTACTGTAGTTCCATTTGAAAAAGCGAACTTGATACTGATTATTTCTGTATAATCAATACAGCTATGAAAAGAGGCTATACGTCATTTAAGGACGATTTTTTCACAATAGATTTTGGTGAAAATAGAATTACGATGTCTTAAAGGGTTCACGAAGTATCTGAGGATGAATACCTTTGCTGAATCGTCCAGTATATCTAGCGCGGTGTTACATCAGCTGTTAGCTAATATTAAAGCCATGCAATGAGAGTTTTCGTGATCGTAATCAGTTTTCTGCGATGTTAAACTAGTATCGGTTTACGCGAGGATGTAATTTTAAGATAGGAATGTTTCTTTTAACCAGAGGGTAGCGTTATGGCCCTCTGCCTATACGTAGGAGCAACGTACAGCGGCAGGCTTTAAAAACTGGCGCAACAGAACCAAAGTAGAGCAGACAAACTGACGGCATAATGCCGCAAGAGCCTGCTGGTATTTGTATGCGTTATCTGTGATCCGACTGCGGCACCCGTGCTTGCTGTGTTTATAGCAGGGCTATGACGCACAACTAGCCTATTATCTCTCTCTCTCGCTCCCCCCCCCCCCCCCCCCCCTCTCTGTGTGCGTGCGTGCGTGCGCGCGCGCGCGAGCGCGCGCGCGTGTGTGTGTGTGTGTGTGTGTGTGTGTGTGTGTGTCAGTATTCTAGTTTACTTTTGTCATAACATGGATGATGCAAAAGCGCACATCTATCTGCAAATATGACTTCTCCAACTTCAGACCATTAGCTATGATGCTTCATTTAAATTTAGTCCGAACTCTCTGATACGGATAAATGTTTAATTTTGAAGAATATTATTTTGTAAGTCGCTGGTTTTCTTGATCGGTTAAATAACGTGATTACAAAATAGATACAACCAACGAATTGTCTTCCACTTCACTGTATTTCAAATGAGACCGATTAAGGGCGAGGGTTGACGGAGAGGGGGGAGGGAGGGAGAGGAGGGGGTGCAGGTGTGAAACACTTCGAAACCGTGTTCCGCTCTTTGGTCAGTAATTATGATAGAATCCCGTCTATAGACCACGTACATCTTTCGTAACTGGCAAATCGAAGTGTTTGCCCTGCTTTTTAGTAGCCACACTGTCCACGTGGTGTTAAACGTTACGGAACAGTATCCCGCTCACCACTCGCAACCACTCCAGTAGCAGCTGAACCGTATCTCCACAACGAGATCGTGCTTCACGACTACTTAACACGATACCACTGCACACAATGGCTTTTGTTCTGGTAACGAATGTTACTGCTCCAACTTACCTCTCACTCATTAAATTCTTAGCGTTTTTAATGTTTTGGAGGAATATATGCACTACTGCAGTTGTATTTAACAAAGATTTGCAAGTATTTTAATCTGTTATTCTGGGATTCTTTATATTCTGAGGACGTTTAATGTTCTACATCACCATCTGCTTTCGTACTCTAGAAGATACCGTTTGGCACTTGGCGGTAGGTACGTATAGCAATCTCATTCTATCCCCTTCCTTTTCCATACGACATTCAGTAAGCCGTCGTATGAGCCACAACCTTTGTAATGCTCCTGGCCGTATAACTTCGCAAGATTCATAGCGAAGGAAAATGCAGGGTGTCCCACTCATCTTTACCACCTTGAGTAGCCGTCTTTCTTGTAACTTTTTTCGTTACGAAGATATGAACAGCAGTATGTCATTTTTAATATTTTCATTCCGTAATACCCTTACTCTCCTTAAGTAACGACCAAGACTCGAGAACTGGTTGGACGAGCCTTATGTAAGCGACGTTCTTCGTGGGTGACTCACGCTTTTTTACGATTGTTCCATGGATCTTAGTCTCTCATCTATCTGCCTCACGCCCATAGCTTCGTGAGCAGTTCCTCCTCCTGATGACAGGCGGGTTCCGGTATGGTTCTCGCGTGCCATGTAGCGGCGATGGGTGGTCTCAGCGGTATGGCGGGCGCTGGACTCGGTGCTCAGATTTGGACAACACGGACCAAACTGAAATTATAGTGGCTGTAGAAGAACTGTTTCTACATTGGTCTTCGAACTTCAGCCCTGCAGAAGAAAGAAAATGGAACCGCAGTAACCGTCTAAGTTTACCAGAGAGCAACATAGCAGAATTTTTATTGTTTAACCTCGTAGAAATTTCCCATTTTAAAACTGTCTCGCGATTCGAAAGGCTGCTGATTCCTGAAGCCGTGTTCATAAGCCAAGCATCTTTTTCGTCTCGACTGATCGTACGTTTCTTATTTAGAGAACGGAAGAAAGGAAGAAAGGGACGAAGTTCTCGTGGTTACATACGAGGGTGAGTCAAATGAAAACCTTAAATTTATAGTAACAAATCGAAATTTCGTGCCGTTGTAAGTTGGTAAGCGTTCTACAAACAGCGTGCAGAATGGCCTGTAGGTGGCAGCATAGTGCAGATGCACACATACCGTCGCAGTATCAGTATAAAGATGGCCGCCCCACGCGCGACTTGCACCAGGGAGGAACAGCGTTCTGTTATTCGGTTTTTGCATAGTGAAGGTGTGAAACCTATTGAAATTCATTGACGAATGTGCAACGGTGATGCAAGTCTACAAATGGAGTAGTAAGTTCGCAAATGGTGTGACTTCAGTGGAAGATGCTCCTGGTCCAGGTCAGGCACAACGAGTTGTGACTCCACAGAACATTGCAGCAGTTGAAGCCATAATGAAGGAAAAGAATTTCTGCACTTTGTAAACGCTGGAAGACTTGCATTGAGCGTGCGGGACATTATGTTGAAAACTGATACAGCTTTGTACCACTTCTGCACAATAAATAATATTTTAAAAAATATTTAAGGTTTTCATTTGACTCACCCTCGTATATTCTTCCTGTTGTTTCAAATATAATAAAATTATAACATTAATAATATAAATAATAATATATCTCGAACTTTATCTACTTGCCATATATCTTTTTATTCAAACTACATTCATCCTTGTGGCCACACCAACCACCACAAAAAAGGAAAAGAAAGGGCACATAAAAACATTTTTTAGCGTTATTGCATCGAGTTGAGCAACATACTTATTTACGGACTGATTTTCTGTAATCTGCAGTTTAACATTAGCGCCAATATTCAAAAAGAAATAAAGCAGTTTGTGAATTTGTTGCTGATATCAGCAAAACAGGTCAAATTTCTCTGTACAGCCATGGACGTACTTTCACATAACACGGGACGAGCTCTTTGTAAATATCTGTAAGCTCTCTGCGAAAAGAACATACAGGGGTGAAAATAACCAACGGAATCTGGATTTACAACCCCGGAAACAAAGCAGTTGGACTTTGACTGCGTTTATGGATTGCTGCTAGTATATTCAGAACACATTTGTCAGCCATACGAAACCAACACAGGTGAACTCACCGGGACGAAACAATAGCTACCTAACTTAGGCCCAAAAGCTCATAGTGTAAAAGCTCCTGGTGTGACGTAACCGCTGCTGTGTGATGCAAGAATTGTCGTCCTTTCACTATGTGGAAAGCTCGTATTCATACTAATGTGTGCCGCATGACTTCTCGTTCATTAATCTGAACCCAACTAATAACCATGTATGCAGGTTGTTGCTACAGGTTCCGCGTTTCTGTACACATTCTAAATAGAAATATTATTCGCACTTTCACCTTCTTTTATTCTCGTTGACTTCTTATTTACTGCAATTTAAGGAAAGAAGGGTATTTCTTATACTTAGAAATAGTGGATATCCTTTGTAACACCAGGTACTAATTGCATCTTTAGCGGAAACCCTTCCCCAGACTTGGTACAGTTCGTAGCCAATGACAGACGCAAGAAACTCCTGAATTAAGGAAGTTCTCTTACAGCCGGTTTGTTTCAGATTACATCGGAATCAGTGATGACGAGTACCACCGCAAGCATTGTGCTATGGACGCTAAAGAAGTTGGCAAGCTTGTCGGCGGCCAACACACACCCAGAAAAGTACTGTGTTTAGTGTTGCAGCGAAGTACAATGAAAACACAATAAAAGTGGCTTTTCATTACCGTTAAAAACTCTGTAACACTTTCTAGCATAACTTTTCAAGGAGGTAAGTAATGTCCATTTCCCTAGTGTGTAGAAAAGAAGGGAGGACGCCTGGATTTAACGCATTGTTGAACTCGAATAAATGCCCAGCTTGAATTAGGGCGGGGAAGAGAATTTCCCGTGACCGTCCGGATCAAGTCTTTAAGAGTGAAGCCTTCTAAAACCCCAACTGAGATTTAGTAAACAAATGTTTCAAATGGTTGTGTAGTACGTTGGCTGGAGTGCTAGACGTGGGTTCATGGAAGGTAAGTCTTCCATTAAGTTCCTTTGCATTGAGGAGCTTTGAAAGTACCCTGCAAGGGTACTGGTGCGGTCTTTATTAAGTGAAGCTTCACATCAGTTCCGCGAAACTGAAGAGCGGGGTCTGTGTATGACATGACGTCTTGAGTCCTCTACAGAGATATCTTCAGTCGGTTTTCTTCAAGTCCTTCTCTGACTGTTGTATCAGGAATTTGTGTAGTTTCTCTTGGTACTGTTAGCAGTTATTTTTCATTGTATTAGAAAGGACTGGTTCTTGGGTTCATCCTTACGTTGGTTCCACGTGATCTAGGCTCTGCACTTTTCCTCTATGCGAGGAACAGTGCTAGCGTTCTGGCAGCGCTGTGTTGTTCTACTTGTATAGACCGGTGTGTTCATTGCTTCCAGATGCCCAGTCAGAGTCTTAGATCCGTACAGCCATCAAGTGATTTTTGAGAGTGGCATCACTGAAATTACGTTTTTGTTGTGTGTTATGAAAATGGAACAACGGAATTTAGAGCAACGTTATGCCATCACGTTTTGTGTTAAACTTGAGGTATCCCCGAGTAAGACCGCTGAAAACTTGAAACAGGAATATGGGGAACATTCCTTGTCAAAAGTAAAAGTTTTCCCTCGCACAAAAAATTTTTGGAAGGCTGGGAACACGTGGAAGATGAATATTGCTCTGGGAGACCTTCAGATTCATAAACCGACGTAAACGTCGAACGTGTGCCTACTCTTGTGAAATCAGACCGACGATTACCAACAAGGATGACGGGTGAACTGTCAAACTTAAAACGCTTTCACCGAAGTTTAGCACATGCGAAAAGTTTGTACCAAAATGGGGCCGAAAAACCTCATAGCTGAACAGAAGCACAGTCAACGAAACGTGTGCGTTGATCTTCTTGAGAGGATTGTCAATGACCATGAATGGTTCAGTCGAATGATCTCAGGTGATGAATCCTAGGTATCTGAGTACAATCCTGAGGCAAGGCGGCAACGTGGGGCCTGAGAAGGTGAATCAAGTGAGACCAGACATTACGGATAAGTGGATGCTGCATCATGACAACGCCCCACGTAGATCTTAAAAGGCATTCCTGTTATTCCACAGCCCCCTGTTCACCTGATCTGAGTCTTGGGACTTTTTTCTAGTCCCGAAATTGAAAAATATCTTAAAAGGACGTCATTTTGGGACTGTTGAAAATATTCAAAAGACTGTGACGGACATGTTAAAGGCTCTACCAGCTGAAGGGTTTCAGTGCTGCTACTAAGTCTGCGAACAACGACTCCGCCGGTGTACAGCTGCCGAAGGGAACTGCTTTGAAGGGGACAATACTGTTGTCTGAAGAAAATGAAAACTTTTTTAACACACCTCGTAGTTTGACCAAATTATATGGTCCTCCAGGGACGCTTGCCTTTGTTGCAGGAGCCAGGGATGACAGGGTGGGCCACCATAGTTTTTGAATGTTTCTCCTTAGGCTGGTTTGGAAGGTGCCGCCTTATCATTCAATTGTAGGATGTTGAACTTCAGTGTCTTAGAGCTCTTTGTAATGTTTGATGATCTAAATGGTTGTAGGTTGGTCTTTACTATGGTGAGGTAATGATGGTCAGGCACTAGGTTAGCGCCTCTTGACATTCTGTTCTCCCTGCGGTATCTCTTGCCTCTATAGGATAGCCCTGGGAAGAAATAGAGGAGATTATCGAGATTCTCAAGAACTATAAGGCCCCAGGTGAAGATGACATAGAAGCGGAGATGTGGAAATATGCAGATGAAAAGTCTATACTGAGCAACCATCAGATTATACAAGACACTTGGGTAACAGAGTCCTTACCAAAGAAGGATGACGCTCAGCTTGGAGCCATCTTCTTTGTAAGAATGGTAGTGAGTCCGACCTCGACCTGCAGAGGCATATCTCTAATATCTGTCATCTACAAGATTTTTTTTCTAGAGCCCTGATATCTACAGCCACCAATCAACTCGACTTCCAGCTGGGTGAAGATGAGGCTCGCTTTCGAGCTAGTAGGTCTTGCACAGAATAAATATAAAACTTCAAGACCTTCCTAATATACAGGAGTCACGGTGGACATCTCTAGGTACTCATCCTAGTAGACTTTCAAAAGGCATATGATCTGATGGTGAGACATTGATCTCCATCTTACATGAACAGGGCCTACATGAGAAGACCACCAGACTTGTCGACGCGATTCTGAGGAACACTACCTCCAAGATCAACGTTAGGGCGAGTTCTCTGAGAGTTTCACCAGTCATACGGGAGTTAGACACCTACGATACCAGTGGTGATGGCCTCTCGTGCACGCTCTTCAGCTGCATACTGGAGAATATTATCAGTGAATGGAATTGCACACTGGGAATTGGAATGAAGATAGGATACAAGAAAGATAAACTCAATGTACCATGTTTAGCCTTTGCATATGACCTTGTCTTCTACATCTACGTCTACATGGATACTCTGCAGACGACACTTACGAGCCTGCAGAGAGTTCATCGAACTACCTTCACAATAATTCTCTATTATTCCACTCTCGAACAGCGCACTGGAAAAACGAACATCTATATCTTTCCGTACGAGCTCTGATTTCCCTTATTTTATTATGATGACCGTTTCTCCCTATCTGGGTCGGTGTCAATAAAATATTTTTGCATTCGGAGGAGAAAGTTGGTGATTGAAATTTCGTGAGAAGATTCCGCCGCAACGAAAAACGCCTTTGTTTTAATGGTGTCCATTACAAATCCTGTATCACGTACGCGACACTCTTTCCTCTGTTTCGCGAGAATACAAAACGTGCTGCTCTTCTTTGAACTTTCTCAGTGTACTCCGTTAATCCTATCTGGTAAGAATCCAACACCGGGCAGGAGTACTCCAAAGGAGGACGGACAAGTGTAGTGTAGGCAGTCTCTTCAGTAGATCTATTATATTTTCTATATATATATATTATATTTTCTAAATATAAAACGCAGTCTTTGCCTTGGCCCCCCCACAATATTCTTAGCCAACGATATAATAGAGGCTCTCAGCAACTACAGAGTATAGACCAGTTTGAGGATCAGTATACAAAAAACTGAGTTTATGACTAATATAAAGCGAGCCCTATCTGCAAATCCACTAAAAACACCATCATCCGTAAAATACATGCAGTCAAGTACTTAGGAGAGTGGATTTCGGAGAAAGAGAGTTAGAAATTGGGAACAGATACCAGCTACGACGAGCTGAAGAGGGTCAACAATTCCTGATAGAGCATTTACATCTCCAAGTACGTTTCTAATAACCTTAAACTCAAACGTTTGAACTCAGTAGGAAGGCCCTGTATACTCTACGCTCCTGAATGCTTCTTGATGAACAGGATGCGTCCACTCAGGAAATCAGACCTCAACGAATGGAAAATGCTAAGGAAATTACTAGAGCCAATAACAGAAGAAGACGAAACCTATTGGACCAGACACCACAGTGAGCTGTGCCATCTCCAGAAAGACATAAGCACATCTATGAGGATAAAGAGGATGTCCTATGGACATATGACCTGCTTGAACACCTGCTGACTCACGAACACGATTTTACCACGTTAGGCAGAAGGAAAGCTTCCAAGAACAAAGGGATCACCACAGTAAAATCAGACTTAGAGCAGCTTGAAATATCTTTAGAAACCATACGGGTCCGGCCTAAATTTCTGAAGATCGCGCTACCAGGAGTATTCTGAATGTCCTTCACCAGCAAAAAGAGCACAGGATTCGGCAGACTGAAGTGGATAAAGGAAAGGAAGCTAGCTCACAGCCAGAAAATGAAAGGCTTCTACGCTAAGAAAACTCTTGCAAAGAGCCGAAATGAGCCACGTGATCCTAAGTAGGCCCAACCGAAAAGAAGAAGAAGAAGTACGTTGGCTTATGAAAAAATCGAAAAGATCTAAGGCAACAGTGTTGAATAGCCATTGTCGATACTGAGGATAGTATAGTTTTCAATGGAGATGGTTTACGTTCCGTAGTAAAGAAAAACGTGTAACGCCCACCCAGCATTACTTAAGAGTGCATTCCAGTGGACTCCATGCATGTGTACAGTGACACTGGCACGTTCAGCTAGCCATCCTCACAAATTAACTTCATCGTAACCAGGCAGTGGTTTTTTGATGGCTACTGATCTGGAGAGAAACATTTTATAGGGTATTCAACGTCTGACAGGTATTTACCTGTGTTTGTTTTGAAACATCTCTGCTAGAAGACATCGCACATCCGAGATAGCCTAGTTATATAGCGTCACATATTGTTGAACAGTATAGGATGATCACTGTCGTCTTGGCTAAAATTGGACACAGCTACCTCTCCCGTACCTTTCACGAACAACGAGGAAAGACTGTTTGGTAAAGAAAAATCCGTTCCGAAGTCCGTGGAAACAACTACAAATCCAGATTTTTCTTCTCTTAATATGAAATTGGGGCGTCTTTGAAACAAGAAAGGAAGCGAAAGATGAAATTTTCGCAATTAGGGCAACATAGTGTTTATAGTGAAGTCATTTGTAGTCCTTTCGCTAGATTGCTTAAAGACGTCAAGAAAATTGTATCATTCTTATTCCAAAGAAGGCAGGTACTGACAGGTTTTAATTATTGCTCAACTATCTGTTTAATAAGTCGTTGTTGCAAAACGGCTGATAAGCATGATTTACTGAAGCCAGTAAAACAGGTAGCAGCCGACCTCGAAAAAGGTCCGTTTGGATTCCGGAAAAATATAGGAACGTACAATACTATATTGGCTCTACGGCTTATCTTATAAGACAAACTGAAGAAAGGCGAACCCACGTTTATAGCATGAGCAGATTTACAGAAAGCTTCTGACAATGTCGCCTACAACACACTCTTTGAAATGAGGAAGGTAGCAGTGGTAAAAGGCAAAAGTCGTAGCGTTTTAGTTTTGCATGTTGGTATTCCGTTGCTATGGCTTCATTTATCGATTTTCATTCATCATTTGTACTTCACTGTTGAATGTTCGTACTATCATTTTGTCATTTGAAGATACTGAGTGCAGCTGTGGACGCTAGAAAATGAAGTGCCAAGTGGAGATCTGAACATTTCCGGCGTTCTTATGTTTGAGTTCAATAGAGGAGTGACAACAGCGGAGGCATTCAGGAACATTTGAGCCTTTTATGGAGATAATGCCATTGGACAAAGAACGGAAAGAAAATGATTTTCTCATTTTGAGGAGGACTATTTTGACATTAGTGACTCCCACGTTCAGAGAGACCTTTGAGGTTTGATAAAGATGGTTTAAATGCATTAATCCACAATGATCCAAGTTAGTGTACTCAAGAACTGGCAAATATGATGAACTGTGATCATTCCAGCGTAGTGCGACTTTTGTATGCAATGGAGAAGGTTCAAAAATCGGGTATGTGGGTACCGCGTACTCTAAGACAAAGTCACAAAAATCAGCGCGTGGTCATACGTGTATTTCTTCTTGCTCGACATCAATTAGCTCTTGAATGACACCGCCCATTCCTGTACTGTACCGTTACTGGTGACGAGAAATGGTATCTTTATGCAAACATAAGAAAAATAAAGGAATGGTTAAGTACAAACAAAGCAGCAATGCCCCGTACAAAGATCTGCGTGCGTCCACAAAAGATAATGTTGGTTCTGATGGAACAGTGACGGTGTGGTGTACTACTAATTACTTCCCCAAGGTGTAACCATCACTACTGATACTTACTGTCAATATCTGAGACATCTTTCAGACGCAAGCCGAGAACTATAACCGGGAAGACTGCACAAAGTGACTCTCCTCCACGGTAACTTCCACCTGCATTCCGCTAGACTGACAAAAAGCGATACACGGGAGTTGAGTTCGGAAGTCATTCGGCCGAGCGGTTCTAGGCGCTTCAGTCTGGAACCGCTAGACCGCTACGGTCGCAGGTTCGAATCCTGCCTCGGGCATGGATGTGTGTGATGTCCTTAGGTTAGTTAGGTTTAAGTAGTTTTAAGTTCTAGGGGACTGATGACCTCAGATGTTAAGTCCCATAGTGCTCAGAGCCATTTGAACCATTTTGAAGTCATTCAGCACCCACCTTATTTACCTGACCTTCCGGACTCAGATTTTCATCTTTTCCGCTCTCTGTCAAACAACCTTCAAGGACTTTCCTTCCCGTATGGAAATGCACTCCAAACTTGACTCGACGAGGTCATCGCCTTAAAACTATGTAATTTTGACAGTCACAGAATCGAGAAGTGACCCCAGCGTTAGCAGACAGCTGAAAATAGTGAAGGAGATTATATTATTCATGACTAAAGTGTCTGCTATATGTTCCTGTTGTGTTTCTCAAACTTACGGAAAATGCTACTATCTTATGCAACCAACTTTTGTAGAAACCAGAATCGAGAAGTGACCCCAGCGTTAGCAGACAGCCGAAAATAGTGAAGGAGATTATATTATTCATGACTAAAGTGTCTGCTATGTGTTTCTGTAGTGTTTCTTAAACTTACGGAAAAATGCTACTAACTTATGCAACCAACTTTTGTAGAAACCAGATTGCAATTATAAGTCGAAGGGCACAAAAGGAAGCAGTAGCTGAGAAATGAGTAAGATACGTCTGTAGCCGCTTTGCGATGCTGTGCTACCTTCACGGAAAGAAAGCAGTGGAGGACATTAAGGAGAAATATGGGGAGATTATTAAAGATCAGGAAGATGACATTGTAATTCTGTCAGAGACAGCAAAGGACTTGGAAGAAAAGTTGAACGGAGTGAAGTGTATCTTCAAAAAGACGTTTGTATGATGAATATGAACAAAAATAAAACAAGGGCAATGGAATGTAGTCGAACTAAATCAGATGATGCCGATAGAATTAGATTAGAAAATGAGATACTAAAACCAATAGATGCGTTTTACTATTAGGGTAGCAAAATACCTGACGATAGTAGAAGCACAGAGGGTATAAAATATAGACTGGCAATAGGAAGAAAACTTTTTTGACAAAAAGGAATTTGTTAGTATGGAATATAAATTTAACTATCGGAAAAAGTCTTTTCTGGAGGTATTTGTGTGGAGTGTAACCTTGAATGGAGGAGAGACGTGGGCGATAAGCAGTTCAGACAAGAAGAGAATTCAAACTTTTGAGATGTGGTGCTAGAGAAGAATGTTGAAAATTAGATGGGTAGATCGAATAGTAAATGAACAGGTACTAAATCGAACTAGGATCGAAAGAAATTTGTGACAGCACTTGACTAAAATAAGTGATGGAGTGACAGAACAGGTACTTAGGCACAAGAAATTTTCAATTTTGTTATGGAAGGAAGTGTGAGTGATGAAAACTGCAGAGGGAAAGCGAAGCTTGACTACAGTAAGCAGATTCAAATGGTTTGTTCCAGCAGTTGTGCAGAGGTGAAGAGGCTTGCACAGGACATACTATCGTGGAAAGCTGCATCAAACCAGTTTTTGTACTGAAGACCGCAACAGCACTGACATCAGCTTTGATAGGTTTTCGTTGGTAACACTCAAGTAATGAGGAAAAGTGGTTGTAAAAGTAAACAGTCGTATTGGTTGTTTTTCGTTCCTGACTGCCTGTTAACGTCAATAAACTTTTTTTTTCTATAACTGCTACCTGTCACAATTTGCTGATACTACGATTAAAAATTAATTTCTGCGAAGTCTTTCGAGAGTCAGTCCACTATTATTCAACTATTTTGCATATCTGCTACAACAAAACATCAGCTTAATAAAAAACTACTTTTCCAACGATTTCGTTGTGATGGCCTGTTCTGTGGAAAGCCTAGGAAGAAAGAGAAGCACGTCTCTGCAATATTCCCGCCGAGAATGTAAAAATGTGGCCAAAATGTTGTGGAGAAATTATAACAGGATGCATGTAGGACCACAGAACGAGACTGATCACTCACCTATACAGGAGTATCCAAAAAGGATAGCTACATATAAACCAACGTGCGACACTGTTAGCACGTTGAACGAGGAGATGAAAACACTAACGCCGCTATTAAGTAGAAATATCAACAGGCAACACAGCCTTGACATTATATGGTTGGCGTATATAACGTTACTGCAACAGAAATGAAACCTAGCGCCATGCGACGTGCGTGTGCTGCAAGTGTTTTGCGTTCTGAGAGGGTCAGTCGGAAAGTTAGCGTAATGTGTGACGCAACAGGTCACATCCATCTGCGGCCTTAATGGGTGCTGGCCCATCTCGACAGCGGAAAAACAGCCTGTGTCGGCGATGACGGAACGCTCCGCATTTCACCAGTTGTCTCGTAGCCATCGAGATATAAAAGATACGCGGAACCAGGAAAAATGGCAGTAAGAACTGGGCGAAATTGCGGAGATGCGAGAACGGGTCCCGACAAAAGAAACAACTGTCTCTCTCGAGAGCAAAATGTCCCAATTTAGACAACTATTGAACCACAAATATACCCTGCCGTCGCAAAAAAAAAGACGCATATGACAATGCCAAGGAGAGACTGAAACATAAAGGAGCTCACGGAGATAAACAGTACATTTGGACAGACATTCAAACATCGAAAATTGTGAAAGATCATCCACATCTGTGTTGACAATACTGAACCAACTCTGATGTGTGTCAGGTAAGAAATGTGGAAATAAGCTCTGTACCAAACGGGTTTTATTGTGTCTACGTTCTTTGGGATCATTTCTGTCAAAACAACTCCTTCATGAGTATTTATTACTTAATTCACAGTATGCTGACAAAGTAATTCTAAGAAATCACGAGACAAAACAATTGATACAGTATACACCAATTTGTAACACATTATATCGCAAAGCCTGCCGCGAGAAACTACGGTGTGGAAAACGAGGAGAGTGCCACGAGAAATGCTTTCAACTTAGATTTTTAAATCCTAAATAACTTACATTTTGGTGCTTGCTAAATAATGAATCCCTTTTTGTACAGTTGTCAGCGAAATGTTATCTCAGTGCAGTCACTTTTCTATTCAGTGTTCTCAGAATGAAAGCATTGCCTGAAAAAGGCTGTACAAACATTCAATCTTATCCAAAGTTTGGCAACTTGGTTTAAATGTTTAGAAATGTTGTATCGTATGACTATAATATCACAGTTGGAAACAACCAATTCATACAAATAGGTGAGTGTAACAATTTGTAGGATATGAAATGAAATTATCACATATGCTCAGACACACGTAAAGCAGGTGGTAGACTTCGCTTCATTGGTATGAACCTAGGAAAATGCTGTTAATGTACAAAAGAGATTGCTTGCAAAACACTCGTGCGTTCCACTCTAGGATATTGTTCAAGTCTATGGGACTCATACCAACGGGATTAACAGGGAATGCTGCATGCGTACAAAGAAGGGCAGGACGAAAGGTCATATCTTTGTTTGTCCTCTGGGTAAGGGCCATGGAGACGCTGCAAAACCTGCACTAGCACATGCTTGAAGATAGACGCAAACTATCCCGTGAAAGTCTACTTATGAAGTTTCAAAATCAGCTTTAAGTATGGGATCTAGGAATGTGCTGCAACCATTTACGTATCGCTCCCGTAGGTATCGTGAAAATAAGATGAAATTAAAATCAGTGCACACAGAAGTGTTTAAGCGATCATTGTACCCATGCACCATACCAAAAAGGAAAAGGAATCAGCCAAAGTAAATGTTACAATGGGAAGGCACGCCACAGTGGTTTGCATAGTATAGATGTAGATGTAGAATGCTGGCAGCTAATTTTGCACGAGTTCATGTTATTAATCAAAAACACCATAAGAGATTATATGTACAAGAACCGGAGAAACAAAACTGCGGAAAGCTTGAGCTACGGACTAAACAAAGTTTCCAAACTGGCTAATGGCTTGTAAGTGCGAAGACCTTTCTCAGTTGCTTATTCACGTTCATTATGTGCAGAATACACTGATAAAAATTGATGTACGCCACCTAATAATTCCGCACAATGTCGGTATTCGTTGTGGATTAGACACTGACTAGGTTGGGTGGCAAGGCGTTCATAATTCAGATAACACTCAAGTAAAAAGTGGGTAAATGTAGACGTAGATTAAAAATAATGATGTCTCTATTCTTTTTAGAAATAAGAAAGAAGCTTCCACTGCAAGCGTCGTGAGCTTCATCACCACTTTTGTAACAAGGTCACGAAGTATGACCCACTGACAGGTTAATACTTGTGCCACAGCAATCACACTAGAGTGTGCAGTAAAGTGAAGTATTAAGTTCATTTGCGTGGAGAAGTAGCCACATATCTCTGTTGTTTGTTCAGCCATCACTAGTGACTGTTTTGTGTATTATCAAGTCACATGCTTTTCATTTCCTTTAAGAAAAAACTACTCAGATTTAACCGGTGTAAGGCAGGGTTGCCCTTATCATCGCCACTGCTGTTTACATTGGATGCCGAAAAAACACTGAGGACAGAGGAAGAAAATTTAGGATCACTTTTAAAATTGAAACTGGAAGTGTACCAATGCTAATGCATGCAGAGGGTATAGATTTTTTCGGCGAAAATAAGGGAGAAGTAGTACTTTTTTTTCTTCCCCTATGGAACTTAACTTCTGAGGTCATCAGTCCCCTAGAACTTAGTACTACTTAAACCTAACTAACCTAAAGACATCGCACACATCCATGCCCGAGGCAGGATTCGAACCTGCGACCGTAGTGGTCGCGCGGTTCCAGACTGTAGCTCCTTGGCCACTCCGGCCGGTAGACGTAGTATTATTGTATGGAATGGACAGCACAGAATTCGAATTAAGTATAAACCAAGAAAAGTCTAATATGATAAAGGGTAGTAGTAAACAAAATAGTGACTTGCTAAGGGTTAAAATCAGTGAAGATACAGCAGAAGTAGTGAAGGAATTCCGATCTGTAGAAAACAAAATTGAACATGGCGGTGAGAAAAAGGGGGACCTGAGAAGGATATTTGCGCGGGCGTTAAAGGATTCTTTCAGAAAAATAAACTGCCTGAAAATAAAGGTGAATTACTCGCACGACATGGTCTGATGCCATCTAATTTCGTACACGTACACACCATCCGCAGGTATTTAAGTAATTAGAGCTGCAGTTCTCTGTGACGGGTAGAAAGACACCAGAGTGCGTTAGTGTTGTTACCAGGTCTAGTAGAGTAAGCAAGGGGCGTGAATATCAGATATTGAGTGATCACTGTGAAGGACACGGCGATGCCGCGTGCTCGTGTGAGACAGCGTTATCAACCACTGACCAGAGTTCGAAAGGGGCCACATTTTGGGTGTCCATTTGCACGGGTGGTCGAATCGTGCAGTATCCAGATTTGTGGAGCATTCGGATGTGGCCGTGTAGGATTGCATAGAAAGAATGGCAGGCATGCCCGTCGTCAAGCTTCCAGTCGACCAGGTCTGACCACCACGACCTCCGTTTAGTGCAACAAGCGTGTCGTGACCCCTTCATACCTGCGCCTGCCATCTAAGAACAAATAACGGACTCCCCGCAAGTTTCTGTGCCATCCTGCACTACTGATCGGAGACAGCAGCCAGACTAGGGACTAGGGAATAACCGCCCCATGCGTAGGCTGCCGTTAGCGGAACAACACAAGCCGCTGAGTTTGTTTTAGTGACGTGACTGGGATTTCTAAGCTCTTCTGTTAAACAGAAACTGGAAACACCCAAGAAACCATATTCAGGTGACGGCTACAGGTTCAAATGGCTCTGAGCACTATGGGACTTAACATTGAGGTCATCAGTCCCCTAGAACTTAGAACAACTTAAACCTAACTAACCTAAGGACATCGCACACATCCATGCCCGAGGCAGGATTCGAACTTGCGACCGTAGCGGTCGCGTTGCTCCAGACTGAAGCGCCTAGAACCGCTCGGACACAGCGGCCGGCGATAAAGCAGAAAGTGAAAGAGAAGAGCTGTGAAGTACTACTCAGATGCAGCTTCGAGAAAATGAGCTTCGGGTGAGAGTACGCGGAAATGTACAATTTTAGTGTCGACTTCCAAGTCAGTGCGTATGAGCAATCGGTCGCTTCTGGGCAAAGTTACTGGAGATTACGGTCTTGATTATCAATCAACGGATGTGATTAAAATCCGTGTAAAAGTGACGACGGAATTTAATTCAGTGATATGTGAATCAGTGTGAGCTTTAATAGAACCAGTAAATTACGTAACGGATAAGAAGTGTTTGGACTTGTTGGCTTTCGTCCTTGCATGAGAAGAACAAACAGGTTATATGAATGCTAATAATACTCTGTAAAACTGTCGTGTCTGTCTGTTTGTTTGAACACGCTTCTCCAAAACTACCAGACGAATTTTAATGGGGTTTTCACAGGCAAGTTGAACATAGTTTGGGGCACCGTATGCGGTTTATTTCTTCAAAATCGGATAACGATAAAAAAGGATATCGTGATTTAAAGTTTTCTCTAAAACATCCGTGTCTGTCTGTTTGTACACGCTAGTCTCTTTCACGAAGGTTTCACTGGTAAACTGACCATAGCTTCGGGCACCGTATAGCCTTTATTTCGTCAACATCAGATCATGGAAAAAGGTTTCGTAACTGAACGTTTTATCCATACTAATATTATAAATAAAAAAAGTAACACTGTCCGTTACGTTTTCGACTAACCCACTGAAGCAATTTCGATGAACTTTGGTAGGGAGATAGCATGAATACTGAGAAAGAACGTAGGTTGCTATGGAAAGTTTGTAGTACAAGATACTTATTGATTTGCATTACGCGAATTAGGGTAAAATGTTTACTCTTTGAAAAAGCTGTTTACTCTTTGAGTTTTGATCTTCATGATATTTCTGAAAATGCTTTTACTGGTTGATATGTGATACGATTCAAAGTAATGGATACAAAGCTTATATAATCTTCATTGTGTTTAATCCATACTTCCACACTATCTGTTGCTTACTGTACACGTTGTGTAATGTGTAACTACTTCAATGGCAGGATGCATAGATGCGCGCTCCTGCCCATACCCCTCTACACATACAGCGACGCTGCACATTCTGACGCACCGTGCGTTGGGCAACTCGAGAGGGGGAGAGAGCGGGGCGCACGTCACAAGCTGTGCCTACCCAGACAGTCAGATACGTGAGGCCAGCTTAGTTACTCATCATCACTCATCACAACATAACTACCGGTACCTGAGTGTAACCACAGATAACAGCTTTTAAACAATACGTGGAACGGTATACAGTAGACAGTGCTGCTAGAACTATGTAAATTTCATTAAAATAGATGCTTTGTATGTTTGCACTGACCGAGGAAGAGCAATGATTGGCGCAATGGAATCGCATTTGGGATGATGACAGTTCAAATTCCCATGCGGTCATCGTGATTTATATTTTCCATGATTTCCCTAAATCACTCAAGGCCGCCAAGGTTCCTTTTCAACGGAATGGCCAATTTCCTTCTACTTCGTTCCTTCATCTGAGCTTATGCTCAGTCTCTAATGACTAATCTCCATTCCTTTTTTACTGTATGCGCTCCCTAGGGTTTTTTCCCCAAGGACAGTTACAAGTTTTGGTGATAAGTGATTGCTGCACTTAATCAGAATACCACAGTTACCTACTGATCGGCTTACAGATAAGGCTAAAAGCCTTAATTATCCATCTACACTATCTGATGAAAAGTATTCAGAAAACCTTGTGTACTGATGGGTAAGTAGCGTCGAGTACTGTGGAGGACGGTTATAAAAATTCGCATGAAATCAGCGAAAGGAATCACTTGTGAGTTCCAGAGTGCTATTTAATGCAAAATTAACCACTAGTTGTTATGAGAATTTTGAGAATTGGACCCGTAAGTGTAAAAGTAAGTCGGAAGTATTGTGCTGTCAGTAGAGAAGTGCTAACAGCAGAGTGACTTGGTCAGGACAGCTCAGCGAGTTCTAACTCGGACTAGCCACTGGATGCCACCTGAGAAACAAAACTACCAGTGATATTTCAATGCTTCTAAAGCTGCATAAGTTGACTATTGGTGATATAGTTGTGAACTGGAAGCGCCAAGGAACAAATTGTTCAAATGGCTCGAAGCACTATGGGACTTAACATCTGAGGTCATCAGTTTCCTAGACTTAGAAAATACTTAAACCTAACTAACCTAAGGACATCATACACATCCATGCACGAGGCAGGATTGGAACCTGCGACCGTAGCAGCAGCGCGGTTCCGGACTGAAGCGCCTAGAACCGCTTGGCCACAACGGCCGGCACGCCAAGGAACAACTACAGTCAACCCAAGGCAGGGAGATCTTATGTACTGACAGATAGGCATCGTCGAGCCTTGTTGATGATGGTTGCCAAATAATCGGGTGAAATCAGTAAAGGGAATCATTTTTTAGTTCCAGAGTGCTACTAGCGACCCAGTTAACACTGTGCGTTGGGAGTTGAGAGGAAAGAGGCACGGTGGTCGACCAGCTCCTCGTAAGCCACTCATTTCTGTAGTCAAGGCTAAGCGACAGTGGAAATGGTGTAACAGCGACGCCACTGGAAATGAGCGATTGGACGCGATGAATCACGCTGTACCCTGCGACAGTCCGATGGATTGTTTGGATTTGGCGAGTATCTGGACAACTTTACTTACCATTATGTACAGTGCCAAAAGTAAAGTATAAAGTGTGGAGGAGGCAATGTTACAGTATAGGCGTTTTTTTTTGTTTTTTTGTTAGGGTGTGGTCCGCTCAGTGCACCTAAAGAAAGGATGTGACCACATTTTGCAGCATTGTGTCTGTATATAGTAAAGGAAAATTTAGAAGGAGATGATAGTTTGCGTCGGTATAACAATGATGTGTGTCAGTGGTTTTTGGACAACAAGAGCCCTGAAATGGTCTGGTCTGCCAAGAGTCCTTACCTGAACTGAACTGAACGCCTTTGGGATGGGTTAAACGTGGACTTCGCACCAGACCTCAGCGTCTAACATCACTACCTCCTCTGCTTTCGGCTCTTGAGGAAGTGCGGGCTGCCATTCCTCCACAGACATTCAGACATCTCATTGAAAGTGCCCCCAGCAGATTTCAAGTCGCCATAAAGGCGAAGAATGGACACACCCCATATTACTGTCCACTGACAGATGCCTCGATACTTTTAATCAGTGTTACGGTATGTCATCTGTACGACGTCAGTGTACGAAGTGCGCCGTAGACCTTTGGGGTGTGTGCACTACCCTTCCTTCCGGTTGCATGAGTGTTTTTTTTTTTTTTTTTTTAAATCTTTCTTTATTGAAATACAATATCATACATAATTAACCCACCACCTAAATCATTAGTGGGTCGAATTTAGCTATAAATTACATTTCAGCAGCATATACTTTTATCTATTATATTCTATTGTTATTATTAGCTACAGGAAGTTAGTTCAGTCTACGGGTAACTACATTATCTACAGGTATCTATGTGGATTACTATTAGGCAATCATACTATCAACTCTAAGCTACTTTGCTACTGATATCTACATCCTGCAGCGTTACACGTGTGCCAGTATATAATATAAACCTACTATTTTGTGGCCATGCCCACCGAGCTAACTCCAGTGGGCGTGCCCCTGGCACTGGGCTGGCCTTCCAACAGTCGCTGCAGGTCTAAAACTAAATTTTCTACACTCTACTCCTACAACTATAGTAATAATTATTATTATTTGTCGTAATTGGTGTGCTATAGTCTAGCCGGTATGGTCGCACCCTCCCCCTATTCCTGGATGCGTCGGATCCCGATCGTCGTTGACGGTCGGCCAATACGCACCCTGGCGGAATGGGATGATGCGTTATGTCTAGAGAAAATTTTTTTGATCCTACCTACTCAATCTCCCTTCTGTATTCCCTTAGGATCTTGGCGGATACCTCGCTAGCCAACTTATCAATGATGGTGAAGGTGGTAGCGTCCCTAATAAGATGGAAGGTGTCTGTATTAGGCAGCGAGTTTCGTAAATCCATTGCTACGTCGTCGAAAAGCGGACACTCGTAGACTACATGATCCGGTGTGCCCAGTTCGGCACCACAGTCACACGACGGTGTCGCTCTTTTCCCGAACCGGCAAAGATATGCCGGGTACGGGCCATGCCCAGTGAGGAAGTGCAGCAGTCCCTTACTTGGCTGGAAGTGTTTCATCTGTAGTCTTTCCTGTACATTTGGTAATAGTTGGTGCGTTCTTCTTCCGGTGTCTTCCCCATCCCAAATTTCCTGCCAAAGTTCCATTCCCCTTCTTCTAATTGTAATTTTATCCCCCACTCTGACTCCCATTATATCCATGGTTTTTTCTATTCTCCCCTTTTTTACCCAATACCATGCAGCCTGCTCCCTGATTTTTACATCAAGGGGGCATAGACCCATGAGTATTAGTAATGCTCCCCCTGGAGACGTTCTATATGCCCCCACTGATCGAAGTATCATGTTTCGCTGCACCCTCCGCACGGCCATGGCAGGAACGACCCTCGTGAGCCTGTGGGCCCAGACCCCGGACCCGTAGCCCACGATGGAAACTAGAATGGTGTTATGATACAATTTGATGAGATTTGGTGGAAGATGAAATCTTCTATGGCCAATGTTGATGAGATTATTTAGCACCTCTAATGCCCTATGTGTAGTTGCCTCGATATGTCTGCCAAAACTCCATTTTTCATCTAATATTAGCCCTAAGTATCTAGCTTCTCGACGACGTATAACTGGCGTGCCATCCATCCTAACTGTAGGGTTTCTGACCAATTGGCCCTTTAAGAGTAGATAAGTGGATTTGTTTGGTGCTATTTTTTGCTTTGTTTTATGGCACCATTGTGAGAGTAATGTCATGGTTCTCTCTATCTTTGGTTCTAGTTCCTCTCGGCTCCGACCGCCAACCAACAGGAGGAGGTCATCTGCGTAAGCTATCACCTCTAGCACATCTGCACAGCCCTCCAAGGTCTCAAGAAGAGGCTCCATATTGACATCCCAAAAGAGTGGCCCCAGGACAGAGCCCTGTGGACACCCCTTTGTTATCTTTTTGCCCACTCTACCGCTAGGGGATGATAGCCAAACCTCCCTGTCCTCACAATAGCTCCTAAGACAGCCATATAGCGGCCCTGGGCACTCCTTCTCTCGCAAGCGAGAGAAAAGCGAAGGCCACCACAGGTTGTCAAAGGCGCCACTGATGTCCACCATGATACCAACTATGTACTTATGTGTGGACGACCCGCAGACCTCAGCCGCCATGGCGATTGCGTCGGACGCAGAACGCCCCGGCCTAAAGCCGAACTGCCTGCTGCTCATTCCACAAAGCACTCGGTGTGCCATCAGCCTGTCAGCCAGCAGCCTCTCTAGCAATTTTCCCAACAGATCCAACAGACAAATGGGTCTTTAGGACTTGACCTCTTTTGGGTCCTTATCCAGTCCCTTTTTGATGATTACGACATTTGCTTGTTTCCAGATTGTAGGAAACTTTTTGAGGCTTAGGGCCTCATTGTAGATTCTAGCTAGAGGTGCTACCAGTTGAGGAGCGAGGTATTGTACTACCTCCGCTATAATGCCGTCTGGTCCTGGGGCCTTTCCTCTCTTAAGTGCTGTAATGTGCTCCGCCACCTCGTTCTCCGAAAAAGGGTACACCAAGGTGTTGTTTTGGTACTCTTCTACCTGAGCTTGCCTAATTAGGCCTTGTTCTTCTGTGTCCTCATTTTCCATGTCGTCCGGAAGTAGGGACCGGAGAAGGACTTCAGCAGTTTCGTGCCATGTCCCTGTCATCCGATTCCCATCCCGGATGGTTGATAGTACCATAGGTGACCTAATTTTCTCCCTGAATATTTTATATGGAATACCCCAGGGATCTATAGCCAATTGGTTTCGGACGTACTTCTCCCAGCTTACTAGCCTGACCCTTTTGAGCTCCCTCTGGAACTCCTTCTTGGCATTCCTATAGATTTCCAGCCATCTCTGTTTTTCTTCCCAGACGACACTTCGCTGGTAGTACCTCCTCGCCCTCCTGACCGACTGACGCATCTGCCCTAGTTCAGCCGACCATGGTGCCGGGGAGGCCGCGACAGCCCTCCTCCTAGTTGGTACTGCAGCCTTTACCGCTCTTGTGATGGCACTAACCAGCTCTACAGCATGCCTGTCGACGTCTTCATCACCCTCCGGCCATATCGGTAGAACAAACTCTCTTGCAAGGCGCTCCCAATCGGTTTTATTATAGTTTAACTGAAATTCCCACCCTATGTCCCAGTGGCATTCCCTATCTGTAAGCTCAAATGTTATTAGATTATGGTCACTCGTTGTTATTTGGTCTCTTACTCTCCAATTATTCAAATGACCAGCAAAATTTGGTGATACTAATGTTATGTCTATATTAGTTCCTTCTCCTCCACCGCCTGTGTAGGTGGGGGGATTCCCGGCTCTGTTTGCGACCAAGTACTGTAATGACATTAGTGTTTCCTCCATCTTCTCCCCTCTGCCGTCCCGGGTGCCACTGTACCACAAGGGGGATTTCGCATTGACATCTGCCACCACCACTATCTTTCTACCTCTTAATGCTGCTGTGACTCTTGATAGTTGGTCTAGATAGGCCTCGATGTCCTCGCCATATTGGTAGTACATATTGACTAAGTGAATGACCCCGACTGGAGTCTGGAGTTCGGTCACAATACAGTGTTCATTTGAGAAATGAGCCAGCACTGTGACTCGTATGGCTTTATTTAAGACTATAGTGGTGGCTTTAGGGTCATCTCCAAAAGATACTATTTGCCAGTTAACACTGGCGAAAGCTATGTTCCCCGCAAGAGAGTATGGCTCCTGTAGACAGAGTACGTCAAGACTCATCTCCTCCACCACCTTTCGGAGCTCCTGCATGACTAATCGACTATTATGTGCATTAAGTTGTCCTATTTGTATCTTAATTGTCATGGAAAATACGTGTGTACGTATTGTTCTGGAAAGGTCTTTCTCCAGTCAAAATCTATCCTTCCATTGGCTAGAACAGCCTGCTTGTAAATTTCATCTAGGTCGAATTTTTCATTCCTTCTTTGGAAAACCTTCTGAACAAGTTCACGCAGGGCGCCGAAGTCAGTGGGGAGATTCATGGTCTTTAACTGTATCCTATCAACAGCCTCCATGGCCGAGAAGGTGACTTTGCGTCCGTCCGTACTGGTGTCCCACCCGCACTATATGCCTTAATGCTGTGGTCAGCACAGCCGGCTCCTCCAGACGCGAAAGTTGCAAAGCGTGTTCTAGGTTTGGGTAGATCCTGATGGGATCCACCTCTAAACGTTTAACTAGCGGTTGGTCACAGGTAGGGGTAACTACTGTACTACTAATCGTATTAACTTGAACTGGTCCTTCGGATGTGGAGTTACTTTTAATTTGGCCCGCTATTGCAGGACGCCTGACTACGGGTGCCCGATCTTCTGGCGGTCTCGAGTTCCGGGGGGAGGGGAGAGCGGTAGCTTCCCGTTCACACGGATCCGTCTGGACGGACACATCTACCATACTTGTTCTTTCTGTTTTTCTTCCTTCAACGAAGGTTAAAAATTGCCTGAATTTGGCAGCCCTAGCGGCGTCCCTACGCCTCTTCCCCGGAGACTTCCTTTTTGGCATCCTGCTCACAACTGCGGTTTCAGCCATAATCAGTTCTTGAAATTAACCTTTGCTCCAACATCCTATAAGTTGGGCAATTCCTACCTGAGGCGTTGCAGGTCTTCTTGCCTCTCTTTGTACATGGGATACAGATTCCAGATTTTGTACAATTTTTTCTTATATGATCTTCCGCTCCACATCTGGAGCAAGCCGGCTTCCTGTCACAGTACTTGTGGATGTGATCTAGATCTCCACAATTGTGGCAGCGAGGCACCACCAAGTAGTCCCTAACGTTGATAGCGTGAAACCCAACGTATATCCTTCCCATAGATGTAAGCTTTTTCCACATAGATCCTGTAACTTCTGCTACGTGATGCACTGTCTGCCTGTCTCGTGGTCCTGTCTTAAATTTTAATTTGAAGTCATTTTTAAATTGTTCATCAGTCATGTCATCGAAGTTTTGACTCTTAATCGTGTTGCACAATTCATTGTTGTCCATCGTAACCGGTACATCGTACATGATTACGAGTGGATTCCTTTTCTTTGGGGGTTCACACCTAACTGCCTTGCACAAATTTTGATTATTTAGGATCTTATTTCTATCTTCTTCGGTCGCCACGTCCACAATCACTACATTTTTTGTTGCCCTTACTTTGTTGACTTTTATCTTATCCTTAACTGGGTTAACTACAGTCGTGAAAATTTCTTGAACCTTCTTTGTGTCTTGGCCGGGCAGGGGTCTTAAAAAGACCGCCGTGTCCGGCTTTTGTGCCACTTTCGCTATCGTCTCTCTCGTTGTTTGGGACTTGGGGGCAGCCTGAGCCACTACACCTGCCCATGTCCTAGCCGGTTGTCTTCTAAGGGTGAAATTTTCCCGTTGCAGCTCCACCACTCGCCCCTCAAGCCTTGCATGAGCAATCGCCCAGGAGGCAAGTTCATTCTTTATGGCCAAGATAGCGGTTTGACTAATCTTACCGTTCTTAACGTTGGACTCCAACAGCTGTGTAATTCTGTTGTGTCTCTCTGTAACACTCTCGTCAATATCCTCCATTTGCCCCGATGGGTCGGGAGCAGAAAGCATCGAAGCTCTCGCGGAAGCACACGATTCACTTGTCTCAGGTTCAGCCATGATTGACAAGTGAAAAAAGGAGGGGGTTGGGAGCCCGTCTCTAACCCCGGACCGGCTCCTCTGGCATGGGGGGGGGGGGGGGGGGACTAAGATGCAGCTCGCCCACCAACCTTGTCCCTAGGTCAAGGGCACCTCTGAGCCGCCGAGTTCAGGACACCGTTGCCAGTGCCCTGGTCCCCTTCAGTGGCCCCGTCACCGACGATTTCTCCCAGTGTTCCTCGGCAAGTGCACCCCGCACTCCGGAGAAGCGGATGCACTTCTCGCCCTTCGCCGCCTACTAGCCCGAGCTCCCACCTACAGGCCAAGGACCCGCTCCTACTCAGGTGGCGGGCCGGTCACCCAGTCATTCGACGGTCTGGACCCAGCTAACCTTGCCCAGGCGATGTCACCACCCCCTGGGTTTGGCAGAACACGCCCCGGTTAACCACGGGCGCGGCGAAGTGCACTTGCCGACTCGCGCCGAGGTCCCACGCCGACAAACGAAGTCGCTGGCATGCAGAGCACCAGCTGGTCTTGTGCTCTGCGAGTTGAGGGACAGATGGTTAGTCCCTCACACACAGCTCCCCCTGTGCCACGCACCCTTCGCTTTCGCCTTGGGTTGGGGGCGTTTAACGTCCTACCATGACGGGAGTTTAACGTCCTTCCTTGACACAACGACAATCCTCACCGTTCCACAGCCTGGAGGTGTTATGAGAGTGATGATGTGATAAAATGATGGTATGGCCCGGGTCTTATGTTGTGGAGTTTTACATCATCGAGACGGTGCGGCACTCAAACCCGAGTTACGTTCCCCGGAGGGTCTCCACACGTACTGGGGGATCATGGCCGACCATGTCTCACCCACCGCTTTTGATAATTCACGGTGGGTCAGTGCGGTTCAGTGAGGATTGCACCCAGTTAAGGGCTAGCCGTTTAACGTCATGCATGGACGGCCCTTCCCGTGTTAGCTTCACCCCATCTAAGGGGGTTACTGAGCCCCGGGGCCACGTCAAGGCCACGGGATAGGACATTACGGTCCCCGCCCCACTCAGGTTCCTCTGAGCCACAGAGCACTTCAGACAGTCTGAAGATTTCCGGGAATCAGAAATCTTCAGACTGTCTGAAGTGCTCTGTGGCTCAGAGGAACCTGAGTGGGGCGGGGACCGTAATGTCCTATCCATTTGCATGAGTGTTTACAGAATAAACGAGGATTTTGTTAGATGTTGAGGTATCTTCTTGTCCACTAGAACAGCACAACTGAGCCGGCCGGTGTGGCCGAGCGGTTCTAGGCGCTTCAGTCTGGAACCGCTAGACCGCTACGGTCGCAGGTTCGAATCCTGCCTCAGGCATGGATGTGTGTGATGCCCTTAGGTGAGTTAGGTTTAAATAGTTCTAAGTTCTAGGGGACTGATGACCTCAGAAGTTAAGTCCCATAGTGCTCAGAGCCATTTGAACCATTTTTGAGCACAACTGACTCTAAAGGGAGAGGAATCAACAATGATCAGCGGGAGTCGAGATCAAAGTATATCCACAGCAGATGGAGTTGATTTGCTGTAATGACGACACTGCTATCCAGAAGCAAACTAGATCCCTCCGTAACCAAGTTTCGGACAAGTAAAGGTGCATTCATCAAAGGTGAATGAACGAACAGCTTAAGGTTCAGAGCATGGAGTGAGGAACCTGGAAAATCCGAAGGGAGTGGTGTGTGTTTTGCAACTGAAAATAGTAGGACTTACTTAAGTGCGATGGAAATCAGAGAAAGTCTCTCGTCTAGGAGTCGAATTTGCGCACGCGACGACCTGATTGGCTAACTTCAATGCTAAAGAACCCGGAAATGGTTCACCGCATCTTTCTTTTTTTTTCTTTTTCTTAGCCGTTATTTCTTAGAAAAACTACCCTGCAGCACCCTGATGAGCTTTTCAGACAGTTTCTGAGCACCCTGTATATGTTTAATATAAGATAGGTGTTAAGATGTATGAGATCTGGTGACCTTACTGGCCAGGGTAGGGTTTGGCAAGCACGAAGACAAGCTGCAGAAACTCTCGCCGTGTGCGGCCAGGCATTATCTTGCTGAAATATCAGCCCTGGATGGCTTGCCGCGAAGGACAAAAAACGGATCGTGAATATCGTCGACGTACCGTTGTGCTGTAAGAGTGCCGTAGATGACAACCAATAATAACAATGTCGTGTGACTAGGGCCTCCCGTCGGGCAGACCGTTCGCCTGCTGCAAGTCTTTCGGTTTGACGCCACTTCGGCGACTTGCGCGTCGATGGGGATGAAATGATGGTTAGGACAACACAACACCTAGTGACTAGTGACCTAGTGACCTAGGGACTAGGTCCTAGTCCCTGAGCGGAGAAAATCTCCGACCCAGCCGTGAGTCGACCCCGGGCCCTTAGGATTGACATTCTGTCACGCTGACCACTCAGCTACCGGGGGCGGACATGACAACAACTGGGGTCCTGCTATGAAATGCAATGGCATCTGACATCATCACTCTTGACTGTAGGGCTGTATGGTGGGCGACAGTCATGTTGGTACCCCACCACTGCCTGGCGGCATCTCCAGAGACGTTTGCTGTGGTCATCGGGGCTCATTTCGAAGAGAGACTCGTCACTGAAGACAGTTCTACTCCAGTCAATGAGATCTACTCCTGAGAAAAAGGGATCTTAACAAGCGGACAGTCCCATGTCGAACAACAAATGAAAAAAAGTGTATTATATAGCTAAAATCAACAATTTTCGGATCTTTTCCTTTACTTTTCCTATGAAAGCTTGCTGGTCGCAAATTTCGTGATTCTACGTTAAAGGGACGTATTCTATAGGTTTTGATAAGTGATATTTCGAATATCAAAAATGCGACAGATAGCCCAATCTTTTGAATGCACTGAGTCGGAATCCTAGGAACCGTAGGCCTTAGAATGTGACATAAATCTCAATTTGATACGACTAGATGTTCCTGAGAAAAGAGCTCTTGACAGAGGGACGGACAGACAGTCCGATTATAAGTGGCAAAAACAATTTTTTTCGTGTGAGCTAATTAGAAATTAACAAATCCCTCTGTCAGTTACTAAAGTGTACTTTACATAGTATTCATATAGATGTAGATGAAATTTCGTAATTTTTCCTTTACTTGTCCTGCGAAATGTTTCTTCTTCCCCCCAAAAAAACTGAGGTCACGGGAAGTTCCTACAGGTTTTGATGAGTGAGTTTCCGAGTACCAAAATATGTGATATAAATAGCCGTAACTTTTCACTGCGCTTTCTCAGAAGCTTCAATTTTTTAAACCGCCAAACGACTGTTGATCTTAGTATGTAGTATAAATTTAATCTTGATACGTCTAACCTACCCAGAGAGAAAGGGTTTCAACAGATAGACAGACAGACGGACAACAAAATGATCCTATAAGGGTTCCGTTTCTACCGATTGAGCTACGGAACTCTAAGAACGTGCGCCAGACGCATTGTTTGTTCAAGATATTGTAACGCACAAAATATTCATTTCGGACTCTTTGTTCATCTGCAAATAACCCGTTTCGATTCTGTACCATATGTACAATTTTGACGAAATAGTTCTTGGACATCATATACAACAATTCATATGCCTGTTTTAATTCCTCTAATATGTAAAGAAATGAAAGAGGAAGCCGCCTGGTAGAGTTTTGCACAGACCGTAACTTAATCATAGCTAACACTTGGTTCAAGAAGCATGAAAGAAGGTTGTATACATGGAAGAATCCTGGAGATGCTAGAAGGTATCAGATAGATTATGTAATGATAAGACAGAGATCTAGAAACCAGGTTTTAAATTGTAAGACATTTCCAGGGACAGATGTGGACTCTGACCACAATCTATTGGTTATGAACTGTAGATTAAAACTGAAGAAACTGCAAAAACGTGGGAATTTAAGGAGATGGGACCTGGATAAACTGACTAAACCAGAGGTTGTACAGAGTTTCAGGGAGAGCATAAGGCAACAATTGACAGGAATGGGGGAAAGAAGTACAGTAGAAGAAGAATGGGTAGCTCTGAGGGATGAAGTAGTGAAGGCAGCAGAGGATCAAGTAGGTAAAAAGACGAGGGCTAGTAGAACTCCTTGGGTAACAGAAGAAATATTGAACTTAATTGACGAAAGGAGAAAATATAAAAATGCAGTAAATGAAGCAGGCAATAAGGAATACAAACGTCTCAAAAATGAGATCGACAGGAAGTGCAAAATGTCTAAGCACGGATGGCTAGAGGACAAATGTAAGGATGTAGAGGCTTATCTCACTAGGGGTAAGATAGATACTGCCTACAGGAAAATTAAACAAACCTTTGGAGAAAGGAGAACCACTTGCATGAATATCAAGAGCTTTGATGGAAACCCAGTTCTAAGCAGAGAAGGGAAAGCAGAAAGGTGAAAGGAGTATATAGAGGGTCTATACAAGGGCGATGTACTTGAGGACAATATTATGGAAATGGAAGAGGATGTAGATGAAGATGAAATGGGAGATACGATACTGCGTGAAGAGTTTGACAGAGCACTGAAAGACCTGAGTCGAAACAAGGCCCTGGGAGTAGACAACATTCCATTAGAACTAATGATGGCCTTGGGAGAGCCAGTCCTGACAAACTCTACCATCTGGTGAGCAAGATGTATGAGACAGGCGAAATACCTTCAGACTTCAAGAAGAATATAATAATTCAAATCCCAAAGAAAGCAGGTGTTGACAGACGTGAAAATTACCGAACTATCAGTTTAATAAGTCACAGCTGCAAAATACTAACGCGAATTCTTTACAGACAAATGGAAAAACTAGTAGAAGCCGACCTCGGGGAAGATCAGTTTGGATTCCGTAGAAATATTGGAACACGTGAGGCAATAGTGGCCTTACGACTTATCTTAGAAGAAAGATTAAGGAAAGGCAAACCTGCGTTTCTAGCATTTGTAGACTTAGAGAAAGCTTTTGACAATGTTGACTGGAATACTCTCTTTCAAATTCTAAAGGTGGCAGGGGTAAAATACAGGGAGCGAAAGGCTACTTACAATTTGTACAGAAAGCAGATGGCAGTTATAAGAGTCGAGGGGCATGAAATGGAAGCAGTGGTTGGGAAGGGAGTAAGACAGGGTTGTAGCCTCTCACCGATGTTATTCAATCTGTATATTGAGCAAGCAGTAAAGGAAACAAAAGAAAAATTCGAAGTAGGTATTAAAATCCATGGAGAAGAAATAAAAACTTTGAGGTGCGCCGATGACATTGTATTTCTATCAGAGACAGCAAAGGACTTGGAAGAGCAGTTGAACGGAATGGACAGTGTCTTGAAAGGAGGATATAATATGAACATCAACAAAAGCAAAACGAGGATAATGGAATGTAGTCGAATTAAGTCGGGCGATGCTGAGGGAATTAGATTAGGAAATGAGGCACTTAAAGTAGTAAAGGAGTTTTGCTATTTGGGGAGCAAAATAACTGATGATGGTCGAAGTAGAGAAGATATAAAATGTTGACTGGCAATGGCAAGGAAAGCGTTTCTGAAGAAGACAAATTTTTTAACATCGAGTATAGATTTAAGTGTCAGGAAGTCGTTTCTGAAAGTATTTGTATGGAGTGTAGCCATGCATGGAAGTGAAACATGGACGATAAATAGTTTGGACAAGAAGAGAATAGAAGCTTTCGAAATGTGGTGCTACAGAAGAATGCTGAAGATTAGATGGGTAGATTACATAACTAATGATGAAGTATTGAATAGAATTGGGGAGGATTATGTGGCACAGCTTGACAAAAAGAAGGGACCGGTTAGTAGGACATGTTCTGAGGCATCAAGGGATCACAAATTTAGCATTGGAGGGCAGCGTGGAGGGTAAAAATCATAGAGGGAGACCAAGATATGAATACACTAAGCAGATTCAGAAGGATGTGGGTTGCAGTAAGTACTGGGAGATTAAGAAGCTTGCACAGGATAGGGTAGCATGGAGAGTTGCATCAAACCAGTCTCAGGACTGAAGACCACAACAACAACAACAATATGTAATAAGGCTAAGATTGTATAAAGAGAAATGTTACTGAGCGACAGGCTTATGTCACAAGTCAGAAATAAAAGATGTATTAATCTGTTCTAAAACACGTTCCAGTAGGTTGATACACCGTCACACAGTAATCTGAAGCCCTTGGGAAAGAAGCACCTGGGCATATAAGCGTTCCCGGTGACGTCAGAGCTACAATGGACCGACCGCAAAAGGAGCATCGGGGTTCCATTGCCGCTATTCAGGAGACGTTAAAAACGGTGACTGCAAGGCTATGAGAAACCACTCAACGTAGTTCATGAGCAAGGCAACAGAACGTAACACAGATCTCAATAAAACAAAAGAATCTACTATAAGTATTTCAGCAGCAGTTTTAAAATAGGTTTGGATGTCTTACATCACACTTCAACGACGAAAGAGGGAAGTGCAATGTGCGAGGTCAAATTAAACGCTAAAGTCATTATGATTTATGATGAGAGGACTAATTAGCACGGTGACCGAAATCTGTTAATAAGAAAACATTACGTACTTGCATAACATCACCTTCTTCAGACTGCCAAGGAAAGCAGGGTCAGACACAGGTGAGAACTATCACACAAGGCACGTGAGGTGGCTGCTGTGTTACTGGCGTAATCTTTAACCCGAACCCGCATTATAGAGCAGATTATAGCATTCATTACAAAGGATGGTGATTTCTTCACCCACACCGCTGCTGAGTGAACTCTTATTTCTGAATTATATAGTAGTCATCAAGAGAAGTTTGGTCTTAAGGTCTGCGTGTTTTACTTGGCACCGTGCTATAGGTGCCTTGCCTGCGACCTGTAAGCTAGCCCGCTCAGGAAGTTAGGTGGCCACTTTAAGTTGGTAAGAAGTCAAATTTCCGAAAGTCTGCGTTTCTACGGTGACTTTTCGTCTACATTTGCTTGAGAAGACATCACCAAAATAAATGGCATTGTCCATTTATTTTGAATGTAACCACGTCTTAACCATTAAATATTTATAAACAAAAAATAAAATACAGATTATTTTTACTTTCGCGTGAGTGAGAGCAACGCGATAGGTTGACCCAAAAGATGGAAAATCCGGTCGTCTCAGGCAATAGCCCCAGCTGCGTCATAGGTGGCTGTTTCACTGGAAAACCCACGCTACGTCTGCTTACGCTGAAATCCCCGGTAGCAGTCCCGCAGAGAGCTAAAATAAATGCCAGAGATACATGTTCATATTCTTATGAACCGCAGATAAATCGTAGAGCACAGCTGATGATCTGTTGCTGGGCAAAGTACTTGGAACTGTACTTGATAGTGTGTTTCTAAACGGCCGTAACAAATACTGGAAGTGATTAGTGTGATCAAAATAACTGAAATGTATCTGCGAACATACGATCCTACAACGTGGTGATTTCGAGGTGCAGGCTTTGCGCAAAAAGTATTATGCATCCTTACCCGCCGGTCGGTGTGACCGAGCGGTACTAGGCGCTTCAGTTTCGAGCCGCGTGACCGCTACGGTTGCAGGTACGAATCCTGCCTCGGGCATGGATGTGTGTGATGTACTTAGGTTAGATATTTTTAAGTAGTTCTAAGTTATAGGGGACTGATGACCTCAGCTGTTAAGTCCCATAGTGGTCAGGGGACTGATGACCTCAGCTGTTAAGTCCCATAGTGGTCAGTGTCATTTGAGCATCCTTACCGTATGAACCACTGTATTTCGTTTTTTTTGAGGTGACGGCTGTACTACCTCACGTGCAGCACAAATAAAAATATTGACGTAGATGAAATCCAAGCCAAGTAACAGCGTCATCTCGTAGCAGAGTTATAACGAGTTTCCTACTCATCATTTTCAACATCACCTGAAGGTGACGAGTAGTGAACGCGTTGGAATGTTGCTACAAGACGACGCTGATATTTCAAGAAGATTTTACTAACGAATTTCACTGAGAAAGCCAGTATACCACATACAACACGCCATGGTATGAACTAGATCCTGCCTGTGGTGATTCACGTTAACGCCCAGCAATGTTTAGGACGGAAGAGACAGTTCGGTAGTGGCAGCCCACTTCACTTAGTATGCGCGCTAATTTTTGGACAACATTTTATCGAGGCTGTGGCTGTGGCATCGAAGTCTAGTGCAATGATCGACCAGTCTCTTGCACTTAATCTGCCAGATGTTTCGTTGTGGCGACACATTATAAGTGTACTCGTGATACTATTAAACATATAATTTTTATTTTAGAGACCAATTTTATGAGTCACCGTATTATTTTTCAAGTGACTGGTCAGTCAGTCTTTTTTGTTTCATTAGTTATTTAATGACGTTGTATTATTTGTGTATAATAATGTAAATAAGGAATAAATGTCAACTTTCCGTCTTCAAGCAATAACTGACAGAAGTGCACATGTGGCGCCTATCAACATTTTCCATCCATTTTTCGGATCCAGTATTTTGACTATCCCTTGAGAATAATTTTATCTGTCGCCGAAAAATGGAGGGCTGTGTAACATATTTCCTACCTCCCACCCACGAGTACTAGCTAGCCCTGTTCGCTATTGTAGTCGCCTCGACTGCAGGGGGAAGAGGGTATTTGGTCAGGCTTAAAATGACAGACTAGTTGTTCCCTAATCTCCCTAAATCCGTACAGCCTATTCGACTTATTGTAAGAGTACATAATTTCCATATGATGGCCAGTATTTTCCGACACCCATTGCAGCAAAAATTCTTAAGTGCTGCTAGGAAGCAGCTCTAAAAGCGGGAGTAGGAAGTGGCCAACGAAACTACCGAAACTCTGCAACTCATTCAGACTGGTTGGAAGGCCTGAATGTAAAATAGTTTCGTGCAGTGATTTTTGGAGCTCACGAAATCGAGGAACCGACCGGCAGCCGTCGCGGTGTGTAGAAGTTTAAACGTCCCCTTAGAAAAATTATTGAATTACTGTGCTGATAAATCTCTTCCATTATTTGATTTTCAAACAGCTGAGCAAAACTGAACGTACTCAGACATTTCGCTCTTTACCTATTCTGATCAACACTAAACTGACACACAATATTTTTTAGCGCAACGCAATCTGACTTTCAATAATCCCTACAAAAGAATGGTCCTGACTAACATTAACCTATACCTTTCACAAATCACTTACCTCACAAAAATCTTCGTTACTCGAACTACTGCAATACAGCGAGCGCCAATACTGCCAGCTAAATAAAAGATTCAAACTACTGAAGGCACTAACTACTGATAGGCATAGTTAGCAAATGAAAGATTTTGATAGAGAACAAACAATGTATTTATCTTAATAGCGTTCAAAAGTCATAATACGTATAGCAGTTCATGACATCCATTCTTACAAATGTACTGTTTCTGATGGACACACGTCCAGATCATCCGCTCTCAAAAATCCGCCATCTCACTTCCCCACATCCACCACTCTGGCGGCTCACCTCCAACTGCGCAACGCTACGGGGTGTTAACAGCCAACAGCCCAACACTACAATAGCGAATATTACAACAATGCCACCCAGCCACAGACTGCACACAGCACAGTCAGTGATTTTCATATAGAGCGCTACGTGGCGTTACCAATAAAAAAAACCTAAACAGCCTACTTACAAAGTGATGGGCGCTCTGGGACGGAGCTGTTGTTTTCCGTTGTGTGATTGTTAAGAGGGAAGTACGACAACGTGCTGACAATCGGTGCCTCCGAATTTTTTATTCCGTTGTCTCTATCGGTTGAGGTATAATACTTCATGCATATAAGGCGCGATTCACACTGTGGTTTAAAATGTTCAAATGCGTGTGAATTCCTAATGGACCAAATTGCTGAGGTCATAGGTCCCTTGACTTACACACTACTCAAACTAACTTATGCTAAGGGCAACAAACACACCCATGCCCGAGGGGGGACTCGAACGTTCGGCGGGAGCGGCCGCGCAATTCGTGACATGGCGCCTCAAACCGCGCGGCCACTCCGAGCGGCACACACTGTGGTGAAACGATAGGGAAACGATAAGCGATACGCTATGTGATACGATATGGTATGCGGTGAAGTAGCAACCCGCGCCGGTGGAACGCATAGAAACATATGGAAGCAACTTAACTGGTTCCCACTGCGACGACAGCGATAACTACACGATACGTATTTCTGTCCGTCAGGCGCACCACGCAGCTCGCGGAGAGTGAAATTTCTAGTCATCCGATTTGCCCAAAAGAAATATTTTCTGTTTATATAGCAAAGTTCTCCGCTTCTCTGTAGTTAGTTTGTCAGTAAAGCTTTCACTTTTTTCGTAAAAAGAAATGAAAACCACTGTTACGGGATTAGCTCGTATTCTTCGTTACATGGCCTCTCTCAGTCGATCTCGAGCAAACTATTCGTTAAAGAAAATTAATTTTCTGTATGTTATAGCCACGCATCACAGCTTGATAAATTGGTTTTGTTTCCGTTGTTGGCTGTAGTTATTGTGATACTTTACAGTGAAATGCAGCATAGCGCACATTTTGAAAAGTTTGCAATGAACGATGTAGTCGGTGACCAATTCACGTTTGGTGCATTTTACGGCATATATTACTACGTAAGAATTGTATCTAACGTATCTGAATCGTTTTTAACGCAGGGAGGAACGCCGTACCTCTTTCCAGTCTCGAGTGAAGATGTGATGCGGTTTCTCGTTTGTCCGCGACGCGCTACGACATGCCGCACTCGACGCTACGACCGCGCGCTGCGCCGTGCGGAGCTGTCTCGTGTTGCTGCCGATGCAAGCCGAAGCATTCACTCGCACGTGTGCTTTCAAGCAGCAAAGATGTGTTGACCTTCGCGTTTCTTCCTGCGCTCCGTATGCTCAACATGTCGTCCACACGAGATAACTGTTCGAAGATATCTTTCGTCCAGCTTGTCGACAAAAGCTATTGTCTGTGGGGTTACTCCATGAAATCATACTGGAGGGCACATGTGACCAGCTTGGCGTGAAGGAAGTGAGTAACGGAAATGAAAGAAACAGGTAATAATTTGCTGCGGAATCTGTCCTATCGTTTTTAACTCCTTATCTTCGTTGTTTCAGTTTCTTAACCGAATAACAAACCTACTGGTTTGGTCCGTGATTGTAAAATATTAGACATATTCTAAAAATTACTTTATTCGAAACTGAAATGGAGGAGCACCTATTTAAAGTTCAGGAAATACTTAACGTAGGTAGACAAGCCCCAGTTTCAGCATATTTAAACATACACCTTGAAATAAAAGTTGGCCGACCGTTGTAACCGAGCGGTTCTAGGCGCTTCAGTCCGGAACCACGCTACTGCTACGGCGGCAGGTTCGAATCTTGCCTCGGGCATGGATGTGTGTGATGTCCTTAGGTTAGGTCAGGTTGAAGTAGTTCTAAGTCCTAGGGGACTGATGACCTGAGATGTTAAGTCCCATAGTGCTTAGACCCATTTGAACCATTTTTTGCTTCCGAAGAGCAGATGAGGTTACAGTTCAATTTTAATCATTGGATGCCATGATGGTGCAAAAATTGTGATAAACGTTTACAGCACAACGCAAGAGAATATGATTCAGAAAGACAGTACTGTATGTGCGCCGGACACCCGTGAATTATTTGAATCGCTCCAGCGGCAGCGAGAGTGTCGCATAAGCGTCGCGTGGTGCGACTTTTATTACGACGAATCTACCGCATATCGCATCGCCCCAGTGTGAACCGCACCTTACTCAGTCGACTTTCCTGCAACCCTCTGTCGCTAAGGGCTCCGAGTAATGGCGTGCAACATGGCGGTGTGTAACGTTAAGCACGTCGCTGCGTGTGCAACAGCGCGCTGTAATTGATTTTACATCTACAGAAGAGTTGCCCCGCACATGGAGTATGCTCTCCTTCCGCATGACAGGACAAGACCCACACACGAGCGCCGCGACATCTGCAACAGTCCGACGCCTTTGGTTCACCGTCATCGATTAACCTTCGTACAGTCCCGACTTGGCCACTTCCGATTTTCGTCTGTTTGCAAAACTTAAGGAACACCTTCGTGGACTTCACTTTGATGGTGACGATGCGGTGGAAGCAGAGGTGAGGTTGTGGGTCCGTGAACAAAGTCAAACGTTCTACAGCGACGGTGTCAACAAACGGGCCTCTCGTTGGGAGAAATGTGTTCGTCGCCAAGATGACTACGTTGAGGAATAAATATGTAGATATGAAGAATAAAAACGTAATAACGTTTGTTTAATTTAAACAGCATTGAGAACGTTCACATAAAAAATTTGGGGCATTACTTCTCGGCATGCCCTCGTAGTTGATCCTCCGTCATCGGCCAAGTTGCTTATTGTACGGAAGAGCTTGAGGATTCGAAATGTGTTCGCTGGCGTGGAATTGGGGGCATTACTTCTCAGCATGCCCTCGTAGTTGATCCTCCGTGATCGGCCAAGTTACTTATTGCGTACGGAAGAGCTTGAGGATTCGAAATGTGTTCGCTGGCGTGGAATTCTGCTTAGGGACTTTACTGTTTACCTCAGACAGTGTTGTGAATTAATGAGCGGCCTCTCGTTTGGTAAAATCAGAGAGAGACGTCAGAGCAGAGTGTGGGGCCATTACCTGCCTGGAGCTAGTGTTGGATAAAAGAGATAGAAGCTTCTAATGTTAATTCATGCCCATAAATTTCATTTGTCACAGTGACAATCTGAGAGTGATATTTCAGTGTGACTCGTCCGCCACTGACTTCGAACTGTTTTCCTGTTTTGTTGTTGTGGTGATTATCCGTGAGAGTTGCTAGTTGCCAGTTGGAGGGGATGTATTAACTGCTCGCGGTATATATATTTCAGTTCAGTTTTCGGATCTCGGAATCTTTCCTAGAAGTATTTAGGTAGCTACAGGGCTTTTACTGAATGAGCTTGGTGTGTGAGAAGTTTAATCGCGTCTCGTGGGTCAGAGTGAGGCAGCCGACCCTATTTAGATTGATTTGATAGTGAATCAGGGCAGAGACTTAATATAGGGCCATCAATAAACGTTTCTAATTAACGTGTGGTGCGTCTTCTTCGACGAGTTACTCCCAAATATGTTTCTTACTAGATGCCAGTGCACTACACGAAGTGGCACAATGGTAAAGTATTTGAAGATGAGAACTGAAATTGCCGGAACTTTTTGTATATATGTGTATTTATTGCCACCTGGGCGAATAAAACTTCTCCAGTAAGAAAATTACATTTTTCTTTCTCAATTAAATCTACGAAGCAGCAAGTCGCATAATTTATCTCGTACGCAGTTTGTTGCTAAGAGTGTGATTTGGGTCGGCGCAATGGAATCTCCGAGGCACAGATGAAATGAACGTGTCACCCAGCTTCCACACTTGGGCAAAGCGTTACGTAAGCAGATGTATCGAGTCTGTCCACATGAAAGGAAAAAAGCAGTGTACAGTTAGCAGAGCAGTGTTGTACCTGGAGGACAGTATACCTAGCAACACTTGATGTTTCCTGGCTCATGTTCCAGTCTACTGGTCAGTTTTAATAACACGTGAAGTTATGTGCAGTACAGACAGCCACAAGCAGTTTCTAACATTTTCTACTCTTTTTTTGTTGTTGTGAGACATGAGATTGTGTTTTGTGAAGCATTTGTCAATATATTCAGTTTCACACATTTCAGTGCTGTTACTAATGTTATTTGGAAGGTATTGCTAATTCCTCAGTTAGAATGTTTTTAATACTAGTTACATGACATGTAGACAGTTAAAGTGTTTCGTTAGTGGTGTACCATTATGCATATTGAAATTGTGGAAGGTATTCTACCATGAAACATGTGATATTTGCAAATGAAGTGAGTTTCTTTAATGCTCTGACAATTTTACACGTCTTCAGTATGGGAATTTGTGTTTTTTCAGTAGCTTCTTTTTCAAAACGTATTTAACTTGCAATTTGATACTGGTAATACTTCTACGCACTTTGGTTTCACTTACTGATCAATGGGATGTCATAGAGTAATAGTGTAACAGGGAGACTATTAAATACACTATTAGCAAGATTTTCTCGATTGCAGTACTTTTAAATTCCAATAGATTTTTTGTCCCTAGGTACATGACGACGTTGTACCTTGGAATACTTATTCTCATTTGGAAAAATCTTACTTGACTGGAATAACTTTCGTAATTCCAGAAGAAGAGTGCAGAATATTAAAAGTGAATGCTGTCGTTTAAGAATGGAATAAGAATATATACTAAACTTCCGTTACAGGGCTGGCTAGAAAAGTTCTCTGCCCTACAAAAGACATCTTAATTAAATAAATTTTTAATTAGGTATATTGTTCACGGTAAAAGTACGGACGGTACACCTTCATCACCTACATCACCCGTTTCCACACAGGTTTCTAGGAGACTGCTCTCGAAGTGCTAAGGAAACCAGATCAGTGACAGAACCTGATACCTGGTAACTAATATCACGCTGCATTAGGCATGTTCACAAAACAGAACAGAGTACCAACGGTTTCTTATCTTCATGGTCGTCGGAATATGTGGGTTACCGTATCACTGACTGACCATTCCGATGTAGCCGAGAATAAATGTATTGTTGTCAACAATGAAAGTAAAGTCTGACTCATTTACATACTTTTAAATTTCTGTCGAGAAAGCAATCTGTACAAACATAAGAATAAAAATTGTTCTTTATTTCGTCAAGATATTCTCCTCTTAGCAAAGTGCATATAAGCAAAATTTGGAACTGATATCGCGTGACATTTGAATACACGTTTCAAGATCTTGCGGCGAAGGTTTTCTTTCTAGATTACCACCTTACATCCTGTCCACTAATTAATTTTTGTGTATGTTAGGACAGTTTAGTATTTCCGTCATCGGTAAACAGCTTGTAGACAATGAGATCATTGTAGATGGGCAGTCTATTGTACAGCACAAAGAACCACTGATGCTGCTGTAAAGTGTACTGTGTTATGTGCTTCCTAAAAGCGTGGTTGAAGCGAGATAAAAGCTGTGTCCACACGAACATCTGTAAAAATAACCCGAAGACTGGGCTAAACTCAGGGATGTGATGAAAGCACATGTCACATAAAAATATTTATCCTCTTGAGTTTATACTGGTCATTTATCACCCATTCGTTAACAGAATGTATGTGAGCTGCTTGTCTCATAAATCACAGATTTGTTATTTTTAATGGCAGTTAACAGTTACCATAGCAAGTATGGTTTATTCATTTTACAGCGTACCAACTCACGGTAAACACGATCATCCGTGAACAGTGTTTGAGGCTTACTGCGATTCCTCGCGAGATAATTAATATGGGCCACAACTGCCCTAATCTCTTCCCTCTCTTAATTTCGTCTGATTTTTCGTTTCGTTAGACGTACTGATTTGTAATCTCCTGTATAACAGATGATTGCTACAGCCATTTGTCATGGCAGACGAGAGTCATTCAGAACCAGCTGAACTTTTACCGACGGAATTCCAAGCGTCTCTTTTGCAGCATCTGTTACTTGACACCTATTACTTGACCTCCGAGTTCTGTTACATAGATAGGATTCTCTAACAGTGGGTATCGTCAGCCTATTCACGAGGTGATTGTAACATACCGTAAGTTTATTTCGTGTTCGATAGATCTGTTTCGCCACATACGATATGAAGTAAAACTTCTTACTTGTGGAACAGGTGGAGAGATGTGGCAAATAATAAAATATATATGCCTACAAAGAGGCCTTTTAATGATTTGTAAATGACTGCAGTTTGGTATTAAAGAATTGCTCCATGGAAGAAGACAGATTGGGATGTAAAGTCCCGAGGAACAAGAGGTCATCAGAGACGAAGCGCAGGCTCGGGTCAGCGAAAAAGGGGAAAGGAAATCAGCTGCGTCTTTTTCAAAGTACCCACACCGGCATTCGGCTTAAGTGAGTTAGAGAAGCCGTGGAACACCGAAGTTCGTAAGCCCAGAAGGGGATGTGAACTCCGCGCCTCTGATGTCGGGGACCAGTGTATTCATTGCTGCACCACGTAGCTGGGTCAACAAGAATTGGTAATGACAGTCATTTGTTAGAAACGGCGGTAAGATTCTAACCCTCCCACACTCGTTGGATTTGCTGTGGACTTCGTCACGCGTACGTTGAACTGGGGTGTAAAGGACGGTTTCTGCCTTACAGTCCTAAATCTGCATCTACATCTATAATCCGCAAGCCACCTTTCGGTGTGTGGCAGTGGGTAGGGTACTTTCTGTATCACTGTCACTTCCCTCTTTTCCTATTCCATTGTCTTGTGGTGCTCGGGAAGAACGATTGTCGGTAAGCCACCGTGCCAGCTCGATCCCTCTAATTTTACCGCAATGACATTTTCACGAGATATACGTAGGAAGAAACAACATGTTGGTTGACTTTCTAGGAAGATACACTCTCAGAACTTTCACAGCAGACCATGTAGTGATCCAGAACGCCTCTCTTGCAGCGTTTGGCACTGCAGTCGACTGAATATCTCCATGACGTCTTCGTGCTTATTAAATAAACCTGTAAAGAAACGTGCTGCTCTTCTTTGAATCACCTCTCTTTCCTCTAGCAGTCCTATCTAGTACAGTTCCTAGATGAATGGTTCAAATGGCTCCGAGCACTATGGGACTCAACTGCTGAGGTCATTAGTCCCCTAGAACTTAGAACTAGTTAAACCTAACTAACCTAAGGACATCACAAACATCCATGCCCGAGGCAGGATTCGAACCTGCGACCGTAGCGGTCTTGCGGTTCCAGACTGCAGCGCCTTTAACCGCACGGCCACTTCGGCCGGCTGTTCCTAGATGATCAGTATTCAAATATTGGTCGAGCGAATGTTTCATAACATACTTCCTTTGTTGGTGAACAACATTTCCTGATGATTCTTCCAGTGTATCTCAGTCTGGTATTTGCCTCACCCGCGATTAATTTTATGTGGTCGTTCCACCTCAGCTCACTCTTTACGCTTACTCATAGATGTTTTATGGAAGTAACTGCTTCCAGTAATTGTTCTGCAATGGTGTAATTGTACAAACTGGATCTTTCTATTGTACGTATTTATGCGCAATTCGATACTTCTGTTTGTAATGGGGCTCTGTTACCAATCCCTGCATCAAGGGTCCTTTGCAGGTCTTCCAACATTCCACTACAGTTTTCTAGCGTTATGACTTCTCTGTATATAACAACATTATCCCCGAAAATCCTCACGGAATATCCGGCGTTATCCACTAGGTCATTTACTGGATGACAATTACTGAACTATATGACAAAAAAAGTAAATGAATTACAAACTACGGCGTGCATACACTTTATTCAACATGTAAACGTCGCTACAGATATTCCGATTTAGGTTATGACTGTTCGATATGCCGGCCATCATTGACGATGATGTGGCGCAAACGAATAGCGAAATTCTGCGTGACCTGCTGAAGTGTCGGAACACAGATGCTGTCGACGACCTTCTCAATGGCTGTTCCCAGCTTAGAAATGGTTTTGGGGTTATTGCCGTACACCTTGTCTGTAACATAGCCCCACAAAAAGGAGTCGCATGTGTTCAGATCCGGAGAATATGGCAGCCAATCGAGGCCCATGCTAGTGGCCTCAGGGTACCCCAGAGCCAGAATGTGGTCAACAAAGTGCTCCACCAGGACATCAAACACTCTCCCCTCGATGGGGTCGCGCTCCGTCTTGCAAGAACCACATCGTGTCGAATTCAGGGTCACTTTGTACAATGGGGATGAGATCATCTTCCAAAACTTTCACGTACCGTTCGGTAGTCACCGTGTCATCAAGGAATATCGCACCGATTATTCTGTGACTGGACATTGCACGCCACACAGTCACCCATTGAGGGTGAAGAGACTTCTCGACTGCGAAATGCGGATTCTCAGTCTCCGAAATGCGCCAATTTTGCTTACTGACGAACCCATCAAAATCGAAGTGGGCTTAGTCGCTAAACCAAACCTCAAAGTTCAGTTCGTCATTTCTGTGGAAGAGATACAGGTCTGCAACAACAATTTGTCACAGTGTCTCCCGGTTGATTCCCACCTGTTGTGCTGCTCATCTGATCGATATCCGGGGGCTGGTTTGAAACACAGCGCGTGTCTTCTCGTTGTTTTCAGGCGTTTTCACCTTTTTTGGACGACCGACATTGTCAACACTGTTGCCCGTTCAAATTCTTGATTACTAGCAAACCTGCACCGGTCGTTTTCAGCTTGAACTCTGTCGCAGACTTCCTTTGAGCCGCAGTTGGGCTGTTACTGCTCACATAGTAGGCCTTCAGAAGCGCTACACGCTCAGGCAAGCTGCTCCGTGACATTTTCACGTGCAAGTGGCCGACAACAAGAAGACGCGTGCTCATGCGCCTACTAATTCCTATCATGCCCGTCCTAACACAAACCGTTTAGAAGTTGCTACGATTTTATTTCATATAATTCAATAATTGTCACCCTGTATATACACTCCTGGAAATGGAAAAAAAGAACACATTGACACCGGTGTGTCAGACCCACCATACTTGCTCCGGACACTGCGAGAGGGCTGTACAAGCAATGTGATCACACGCACGGCACAGCGGACACACCAGGAACCGCGGTGTTGGCCGTCGAATGGCGCTAGCTGCGCAGCATTTGTGCACCGCCGCCGTCAGTGTCAGCCAGTTTGCCGTGGCATACGGAGCTCCATCGCAGTCTTTAACACTGGTAGCATGCCGCGACAGCGTGGACGTGAACCGTATGTGCAGTTGACGGACTTTGAGCGAGGGCGTATAGTGGGCATGCGGGAGGCCGGGTGGACGTACCGCCGAATTGCTCAACACGTGGGGCGTGAGGTCTCCACAGTACATCGATGTTGTCGCCAGTGGTCGGCGGAAGGTGCACGTGCCCGTCGACCTGGGACCGGGCCGCAGCGACGCACGGATGCACGCCAAGACCGTAGGATCCTACGCAGTGCCGTAGGGGACCGCACCGCCACTTCCCAGCAAATTAGGGACACTGTTGCTCCTGGGGTATCGGCGAGGACCATTCGCAACCGTCTCCATGAAGCTGGGCTACGGTCCCGCACACCGTTAGGCCGTCTTCCGCTCACGCCCCAACATCGTGCAGCCCGCCTCCAGTGGTGTCGCGACAGGCGTGAATGGAGGGACGAATGGAGACGTGTCGTCTTCAGCGATGAGAGTCGCTTCTGTCTTGGTGCCAATGATGGTCGTATGCGTGTTTGGCGCCGTGCAGGTGAGCGCCACAATCAGGACTGCATACGACCGAGGCACACAGGGCCAACACCCGGCATCATGGTGTGGGGAGCGATCTCCTACACTGGCCGTACACCACTGGTGATCGTCGAGGGGACACTGAATAGTGCACGGTACATCCAAACCGTCATCGAACCCATCGTTCTACCATTCCTAGACCGGCAAGGGAACTTGCTGTTCCAACAGGACAATGCACGTCCGCATGTATCCCGTGCCACCCAACGTGCTCTAGAAGGTGTAAGTCAACTACCCTGGCCAGCAAGATCTCCGGATCTGTCCCCCATTGAGCATGTTTGGGACTGGATGAAGCGTCGTCTCACGCGGTCTGCACGTCCAGCACGAACGCTGGTCCAACTGAGGCGCCAGGTGGAAATGGCATGGCAAGCCGTTCCACAGGACTACATCCAGCATCTCTACGATCGTCTCCATGGGAGAATAGCAGCCTGCATTGCTACGAAAGGTGGATATACACTGTACTAGTGCCGACATTGTGCATGCTCTGTTGCCTGTGTCTATGTGCCTGTGGTTCTGTCAGTGTGATCATGTGATGTATCTGACCCCAGGAATGTGTCAATAAAGTTTCCCCTTCCTGGGACAATGAATTCACGGTGTTCTTATTTCAATTTCCAGGAGTGTATAACTTGAACAGTTATGGTCCTATAACGCTTGCTTGGGATACGCTCGAAGTTACTTTCACGTCTGACGACTTTCGTCCGTTCAGAACGACATGATGTGTTTTGTAAGGTAGAAACTTTTCAGTCAAATTGTACAGCTGGTCTGATATTTCGTTCGCACGTACTTGTACATGGAGAAGTTTACTATTGAAATTTCGATAGAGCACTTTCCGGTACGAATCGGATACATTGCTTCCTCCCGTATACATCTCGCGAAATGACCACAACAAGAAAATTCGAGAAATTAGAGCTAATACAAAGCCTTACGGACACCCATTCCTCTCACGTGTCATTCGCTTGTGGAACAGTGAAAGCGTGATCAGTTAGTACAAACCAAAAGAGCTCTTCGCCACACACCATCTGATGGCTTGCGGAGTATGATGCAGATGTAGATGTACAACTGGACACGTGCTCTTGTTACTACTGTGTTGGCAACGAGCAAGGTGTCGGGTTGGTTAAGATACATAATCGGGGAACCACGGTCCACGCCCACACATTTAAGTTTTCAGTGGTCACTTCAGGCGGATGCCGGTTTGATTTCACTGAAAAGACCAAAACCCGTTGTTATCCAGCTAACAAATGCTTCTTAATCTTACTTCCTTCCAATAAAACATGCGAAACGGCACCTAGTCAGACAGTGAACTCGCATTCGTGAGGGTGGTGGTTAAGGTCGCTGTCCGACCACCCAGAGTCAAGTTTTCTGTGATTTCCCTAAACTGCTCAAGGAAAAATGTTTGAAAAGAAAAAAGCCGATTTTTTGCTCCATCCTTAAAAGTTACAACATTGCGAGCTTGTGCTCCGTCTCTAGTAATTTCGTAGTCGATGTGACGATAAGTCATAATTTTCTTTCTTTCTCAAAACCTCGATGTCTACGCGCTGTGTTAACTCTGACTTTCCTCCCGTCCACCGCCTGCTCCGTCCCTGTAGCACTGCCGTCAGCCGAACTGCTTCTGAACTTTTTGTACTTGCAGGTGAACGTTTCGTTGATTACCCGAGGTTACAGACGTCCAACACACTCTCCTTCTCCAGCGTACGACACTCTCCTTCTCCAGCGTACGGAGAAGAGCCAGCTTGCAGAATCGCGGTCCCACGTGCGAGGCACCTTGGCCAAGGTCGACGTATGACGTCACGGCGGCCGGCGGCCGGCGCCCATACGGAACTGGTCCGCCGCACTAGCACACTGGTCGGGGTTTCCCTGCCGGCCCCACTCCCGTGCGTGCAGCCCACACCTGTGACGTCTTTTCTGTTCCGCAGTGATACAGTACGAATTCCAGACGCACTCCCTTGTGACGGATAATACTTCAGTCAAGTGTTAACCGTCGTACGCGATTTTAATTTTCAATATTAGGTTCTTTACTCTAGTGTCCAACACATTGAATCATAAAAGCAAAAGAACAAATTGAAAAGTGAAAACGTGAAAAATTACTGTTAGTGCCCTTCAAAATTTCTCCCAAACCAGAATTGTGCTTCCTGCAGAGGAAAAATTTGTGCTCGCTCTATAGGAAAAATACTTTGAATTATCATGTAAAACACAGACAAGATAGCTAACACTTGGTTCAAGAATCATCAAAGAAGGTTGTATACGTGGAAGAACCCTGGAGATACTAAAAGGTATCAGATAGATTATATAATGGTAAGACAGAGATTTAGGAACCAGGTTTTAAATTGTAAGACATTTCCACGGGCAGATGTGGACTCTGACCACAATCTATTGGTTATGAACTGTAGTTTAAAACTGAAGAAACTGCAAAAGGGTGGGAATTTAAGGAGATGGAACCTGGATAAACTGACTAAACCAGAGGTTGTACAGAGTTTCAGGGAGAGCATAAGGGAACAATTGACAAGAATGGGGGAAAGAAATTCAGTAGAAGAAGAATGGGTAGCTCTGAGGGATGAAGTAGTGAAGGCAGCAGAGGATCAAGTAGGTAAAAAGACGAGGGCTAATAAAAATCCTTGGGTGACAGAAGAAATATTGAATTTCATTGAAAAAGGAGAAAATATAAAAATGCAGTAAATGAAGCAGACAAAAAGGAATACGAACGTCTCAAAAATGAGATCGACAGGAAGTGCAAAATGGCTAAGCAGGCATGGCTAGAAGACAAATGTAAGGATATAGAGGCTTATCTCATTAGAGGCAAGATAGATACTGCCTACAGGAAAATTAAAGAGACCTTTGGAGAAAAGAGAACCACATGTATGAATATCAAGAGCTCAGATGGAAACCCAGTTCTAAGCAAAGAAGGGAAAGCAGAAAGGTGGAAAGAGTATATAGAGGGTCTATACAAGGACGATGTACTTGAGGACAATATTATGGAAATGGAAGAGGATGTAGATGAAGATGAAATCGGAGATATGATACTGCGTGAAGAGTTTGACAGAGCACTGAAATACCTGAGTCGAAACAAGGCCCTTGGAGTAGACAACATTCCATTAGAACTACTGACGGCCTTGGGAGAGCCAGTCCTGACAAAACTCTACCATCTGGTGAGCAAAATGTATGAGACAGGCGAAATACCCTCAGACTTCAAGAAGAATATAATAATTCCAATCCCAAAGAAAGCAGGCGTTGACAGATGTGAAAATTACCGAACTATCAGTTTAATAAGTCACAGCTGCAAAATACTAACGCGAATTCTTTACAGACGGATGGAAAAACTGGTAGAAGCCGACCTTGGGGAAGATCAGTTTGGATTCCGTAGAAATATGGGGACACGTGTGGCAATACTGCCCCTACGACTTATTTTAGAAGCTAGATTAAGAAAAGGCAAACCTACGTTTCTAGCATTTGTAGACTTAGAGAAAGCTTTTGACAATGTTGACTGGAATACTCTCTTTCAAATTCTGAAGGTGGCAGGAGTAAAATACAGGGAGCGAAAGGCTACTTACAATTTGTACAGAAAGCAGATGGCAGTTGTAAGAGTCGAGGGGCATGAAAGGGAAGCAGTGGTTGGGAAGGGAGTAAGACAGGGTTGTAGCCTCTCCCCGATGTTATTCAATCTGTATATTGAGCAAGCAGTAAAGGAAACAAAAGAAAAATTCGAAGTAGGTATTAAAATCCATGGAGAAGAAATAAAAACTTTGAGGTGCGCCGATGACATTGTATTTCTTTCAGAGACAGCAAAGGACTTGGAAGAGCAGTTGAACGGAATGGACATTGTCTTGAAAGGAGGATATAAGATGAACATCAACAAAAGCAAAACGAGAGTAATGGAATGTAGTCGAATTAAGTCTGGCGATGCTGAGGGAATTAGATTAGGAAATGAGCCACTTAAAGTAGTAAAGGAGTTTTGCTATTTGGGGAGCAAAATAACTGATGATGGTCGAAGTAGAGAGGATATAAAATGTAGACTGGCAATGGCAAGGAAAGCGTTTCTGAAGAAGAGAAATTTGTTAACATCAAGTATAGATTTAAGTGTCAGGAAGTCGTTTCTGAAAGTATATGTATGGAGTGTAGCCATGTATGGAAGTGAAACATGGACGATAAATAGTTTGGACAAGAAGAGAATAGAAGCTTTCGAAATGTGGTGCTACAGAAGAATGCTGAAGATTAGATGGGTAGATCACATAACGAATGAGGAGGTACTGAATAGGATTGGGGAGAAGAGAAGTTTGTGGCACAACTTGACTAGAAGAAGGGATCGGTTGGTAGGACATGTTGTGAGGCATCAAGGGATCACAAATTTAGTATTGGAGGGGTGCGTGGAGGGTAAAAATCGTAGAGGGAGACCAAGAGATGAATACACTAAGCAGATTCAGAAGGATGTAGGTTGCAGTAGGTACTGGGAGATGAAGAAGCTTGCACAGGATAGAGTAGCGTGGAGAGCTGCATCAAACCAGTCTCAGGACTGAAGACCACAACAACAACAACAACACAGACAAGAAAATCAGTACATTAAACCCACTGTGTTCTAGCTCTGTTTGTACTTTCGTTATGAGCAGAAATGCCAAAAACACGCCGTTTAGCGCTTTGCTCAGATACTACATACAGGCGAAAGGGTGTTAGAGGGTGGAGGGCTGCGGCGGTCACTGTCTTTTTTCACTGTCTCTCCTTCCCCCCCCCTTTCCCCCTCCCCCCCCAATGTAGCTTACCGTCCCACTCGCATTTAGTCGCAAAAGCCTACCATTTTAATAATAAAATTATTATATTTTCACAGTAATTTTTTACATCCGTAGTTAGTACAGTGCTTCTTCTTTTTCTAGGGGGAGGGGGGTCATGACCCATATAACTGTTCTCTCCTTGGACCCTCACCTGGAAGTATGTCAAACACAAACTACAGTCTCAGGAGCGTTGACTGTATCACGATGTGTCATTTCACAAGCTTTGTCGACGCTTAAGACACAGGACATATTCGTCGTTGGGCCATAGAAACTGAATCAAAAGGAAGCACTCAACAAACTCCAGTAACTGACCTTTACTACGCAACGATATTCAAACAAGTTTTGAAAGCAATTGTTTATTTAAGATTACATGTGCCTCATGAATAGCAGTGTCCCGAGAAACTGTTCGTCTTGATTCCAGCAGTCCACCAATGACTGTCCCGCTGACGGCATCGCAGAGACGGCCCTGTTTGTTGTGGAATAAGCAGCAACATCGCGGATTAACTGCGAGTCACTGTTTTCTGTACGGAAGTTCCCAACATAATTATGGGGGGAAAGTTATGTTGAGACAGTTACAGGAAAACTCTGGAAACAGATGTTTGGCGATAGTCAGATCTTAGTTTGCAGTTATACGTATGAATGTATGAAGCTTCACATAGTCGCCAGTGGGAGGAGGAATTGTGTAACCATGTGTACTACTTATTAAGGATGTAGTTAGTCCAGACCTCTTGTTCAAAGAAGACTTCTGCATCGAGTGCCTCTAGTGGCTGAATTTCTCGGCGGTGCAGACATCCATCACAAGAAAAATCTGTCAGGTTATCAAATTTGAATCCCGTAGACAAAGATTAAGATGCAATGGGATGATGAGCTGCAGTACGTCAGCCACAGCCAAGGACCCTTCAAGACCTTCGCACAGCTGTTTCTTGGAAATGGAACGACTCCCAGTAAAAGTTTGCAAACACGTCACAGAGAAGCCGCATCGTTGCTATAAAGAGGTATCAACATACGCTATTCTTTTCTTGTCTCAGAAGAGATGTAACGTTGTTTTATTGCCTTTCTAAATAGGCGATTTCTATTTCAGGAATTTTTTTCTCTACCCATTTTGCACACGTTGTATGCCAAATATCTTGTGATTAAACCTTACCTTGCATTGTTGTGCTTCTGAAAACCTGTTAACGAAATACTTACTTTGTGTGTGTGTGTGTGTGTGTGTGTGTGTATGTCTTTAAATATTGTTAGCGCGTGGTCATTGGCGCAGCATGAAAGCACGGGACTTCGATCATTTTATTTCACTTAGAACCTAGGGGACACGTAGCCCTGTCTTCACATTCAGTACCGTCAACCGCTGTACCTCATACATCTCTTACAGTGTAGAGACTGCGGGCATATTACATTTAAAAAATGGAGAGACTGGATTGAACATACACTCCTGGAAATGGAAAAAAGAACACATTGACACCGGTGTGTCAGAGCCACCATACTTGCTCCGGACACTGCGAGAGGGCTGTACAAGCAATGATCACACGCACGGCACAGCGGACACACCAGGAACCGCGGTGTTGGCCGTCGAATGGCGCTAGCTGCGCAGCATTTGTGCACCGCCGCCGTCAGTGTCAGCCAGTTTGCCGTGGCATACGGAGCTCCATCGCAGTCTTTAACACTGGTAGCATGCCGCGACAGCGTGCTCGTGAACCGTATGTGCAGTTGACGGACTTTGAGCGAGGGCGTATAGTGGGCATGCGGGAGGCCGGGTGGACGTACCGCCGAATTGCTCAACACGTGGGGCGTGAGGTCTCCACAGTACATCGATGTTGTCGCCAGTGGTCGGCGGAAGGTGCACGTGCCCGTCGACCTGGGACCGGACCACAGCGACGCACGGATGCATGCCAAGACCGTAGGATCCTACGCAGTGCCGTAGGGGACCGCACCGCCGCTTCCCAGCAAATTAGGGACACTGTTGCTCCTGGGGTACCGGCGAGGACCATTCGCAACCGTCTCCATGAAGCTGGGCTACGGTCCCGCACACCGTTAGGCCGTCTTCCGCTCACGCCCCAACATCGTGCAGCCCGCCTCCAGTGGTGTCGCGACAGGCGTGAATAGAGGGACGAATGGAGACGTGTCGTCTTCAGCGATGAGAGTCGCTTCTGCCTTGGTGCCAATGATGGTCGTATGCGTGTTTGGCGCCATGCAGGTGAGCGCCACAATCAGGACCGCATACGACCGAGGCACACAGGGCCAACACCCGGCATCATGGCGTGGGGAGCGATCTCCTACACTGGCCGTACACCACTGGTGATCGTCGAGGGGACACTGAATAGTGCACGGTACATCCAAACCGTCATCGAACCCATCGTTCTACCATTCCTAGACCGGCAAGGGAACTTGCTGTTCCAACAGGACAATGCACGTCCGCATGTATCCCGTGCCACCCAACGTGCTCTAGAAGGTGTAAGTCAACTACCCTGGCCAGCAAGATCTCCGGATCTGTCCCCCATTGAGCATGTTTGGGACTGGATGAAGCGTCGTCTCACGCGGTCTGCACGTCCAGCACGAACGCTGGTCCAACTGAGGCGCCAGGTGGAAATGGCATGGCAAGCCGTTCCACAGGACTACATCCAGCATCTCTACGATCGTCTCCATGGGAGAATAGCAGCCTGCATTGCTGCGAAAGGTGGATATACACTGTACTAGTGCCGACATTGTGCATGCTCTGTTGCCTGTATCTATGTGCCTGTGGTTCTGTCAGTGTGATCATGTGATGTATCTGACCCCAGGAATGTGTCAATAAAGTTTCCCCTTCCTGGGACAATGAATTCACGGTGTTCTTATTTCAATTTCCAGGAGTGTAAATGGGAAAGAAATACGGCTGCGACCTTTTTAATGGGACCATCCTGCTATTCCCCTTAATCGATTTAGAAAAACCAAGGAAAACCTGAATCTCGGCGGTAAAACTAGAGTTTGAAATTTGCTGCTCCAGCCTCTAGTCGAGATCACGCGCCACTTCGCTCGGTCGTAACAATCGAACACCGTGGCAGCTCTTCGCTGACGACCGCCAGCAGACGAAGGGGACGTGCTTCGTAAGCAAGTTTGATATATCTAAGGTCTGTGGATGGCCACAACATAAAAAGGTGATATAATCAAAAGAACTTACTGATTCACTACTTAACATAAATCTAGGAAAAATCGGGAAGATAATCATAATTCAGAAAGTCACGCATCAAATGCGATTGAACATAGCTTTAGTCAATAAATTATGTGTCAACAGAACACGAATAACACAGATCTCGACAGGAATACACGTTCGAAGTTGACCAAACATTCATGTTTCTTGATGCATTCAAAATCGTGCGATACTGGTTGATTGAACTACGCTGCTTCCTGAGCCGTTTCAGATATTGTAATTTTGTTTCGCCCGGTTGAAGTGTGAGAAAGCCTTTACTAAACGATGTAGAGCCTCTTTTCATAGCTATACTAATTACAGAGGTATTGGTATTTGTACTTTTTCAAATGTAATCATAGTGATATCTACTTCTGGTATCGTGGTTCTGAAAGAAATAAACTCTACCATGTTTCTCTCTTCAAAATCCGATTAATAGTTTCGGGAAAACTGCAATATTTAAAACTTGAGATTTACCTGTTTTGAAAATGAAACTGATTGCTGTCTTTTGGAAATGGGAGTGATTTCATACTCATATAAGGAAATAAACTATGTGATCAAAAGTATCCGGACACCTCGCTGAAAATGACTTACAAGTTGGTGGCGCCCTCCATCGGTAACGCTGGAATTCAATATGGTGTTGGCCCACTATTAGCCTTGATGACGGCTTCCGCTCTCGCAGGGATACGTACAATCAGGTGATGGAAGGTTTCATGGGGAATGGCAGCCCATTCTTCACGGAGTGCTGCGTTGAGAAGAGGTATCGATGTCGGTCGGTGAGGCCTGGCAAGAAGACGGCGTTCCAAAACGTCCCAAAGGTGTTCTATAGGATTCAGGTCAGGACTCTGTGCAGGCCAGTCCATTACAGGGATGTTATTCTCGTGTAACTACCCCGCCACAGGCGGTGCATTATGAACAGGTGCTCGATCGTGTTGAAAGATGCACTCGCCATCCCCGAATTACTCTTCAACAGCGAGGAAGCAAGAAGGTGCTTAAAACATCAGTGTACGCCTGTGCTGTGATAGTGCCACGCAAGACAACAAGGGGTGCAAGCCCCCTCCATGAAAAACACGATCACACCATAACACCACCGCCTCTGAATTTTACTGTTGGCACTACACACGCTGGCAGATGACGTTCACCGGACATTCACCATACCCACACCTTGCCATCGGATCGCCACATTGTGTACTGTGATTCGTCACTCCACACAACGTTTTTCCACTCCTGTGTGATGGGCTGGATAGATGTTTGCCTATCACACATTACGACCCTCTTCAACTGTCGGCGGTCTCTGTCAGTCCACAGACGAGGTCGGCCTGTACGCTTTTGTGCTGTACGTGTCCCTTCACGTTTCCACTTCACTATTACACCGGAAACAGTGGACCTAGGGATGTTTAGGAGTATGGAAATCTCGCGTACAGACATGTAACACAAGTGACACCCAATCACCTGACCGCGTTCGAAGTCCATGAGTTCCGCAGAGCACCCCATTCTGCTCTCTCACGATGTCTAATGACTACTGATGTCGCTGATATGAAGTACCTGTTAGTAGGTGGCAGCACAATGCACCTAATGAAAAATGTATGTTTTTGGGTGTGTCCGGGTACTTTTGATCACATAGTGTATGAACTGTATGAAATGGTTGTGGCATGTTTGGCAAGCCCAAGTGAAGCCAGTGGAGAGTGTGATTACTCTGACCATCAATACAACACCTTGTAGTGTTATTAATAACGGTGGCTCAATCTCAACAGAAAGTGAAAGCCAGTCTTCTCGCAAGGCAGGTCTCAGAGCGGCATGAGAGGGGAACCTACTAGCAAGATGTCTCCCGAGAGTGTTCAAGGCATTCAGGAAGGAAGGTCGCGTTGGCCTCTCCACGTGCTGAAATTTGCTGCTGAAGACACCCAGTAGTGGGTGATACTGCTCAGTTGCTTTTTCTCGTCATGAATGATGAAATTATCATCTACTGCGTCTGCACGATGACTACATAAGGATTAAGAATGCGAGCTCCACAGTCACGTTCTCGCATGGAAGGATATACCACCCCACCCAACGCACAGGTCTTGCTTCCTCTCAAAGCTATCGTTTTCACCGATGTTTGATGAACATGTTCCAGTTATTCGCCATTAGAACATTTCTCCATTGATCTGCGGTCCACAGTACTTCTAGACATGCCCACTCCACTGAATATGCCCTCAGATGTGCAGTACTCGTATACACGCGAGTGGTCATCTAACAAACACACGTCTTTTATGAAGCATACTGAGTACCATATTCGATGATATCAAGCTAGAGCTGAGATAGACGGTAGTCTGACTGGAATCTGGGCTCTATTTCTTCGAATGCGCAACAGCAAATATCGGTCAACGGCATACATCATAGCCGTTGGCCGCTATTAACCGAACTTTGTGACAGTCTGTCCCAAACTGAAGCCACAATCCATGAACAACAAAAGAATGATTCTTTGAGCGTGATCTGCCTCCAGCATTCCACTGGTTGTGGAACACAGTACATTCCTTTCTAGGCCCCTCGACTAACTTGCCTGTGCCAGGCAGCTTCTCCCTCTCACTACGCCAACTGCTAACCGACTCTTAAACCTGTAGCTGTTTGATATGTAGATAAGATAGAAATGAATTAAATGAATTAACGGGTCAGTACACGTGGAACTTTCTTTAGAACAATACTGTGGACAGCCTATTAATTTAATGAAGGGGGAAGGAATAAAAGGGCAGAAAGCACGAAGATGTTCAAGAAAGGCGTTAGAGAATGGATCCGTAAATGCATCGCACGAGAGGGGACTGTCGGTGAGAGACAGTAATTGTGACTGCAGACAGGAAACGGTAGAGATCCCTCGGATCATCTACACTGTGAAGCGAATAAGGACTGACTTATGCAATAAGTAGTACTATACTGTGAATATAATCATATCATTTGTCTGGTGTTATTACTGCTTTTGTGATTTCTATCCAACTTATGGAAACCGGTATTTGCTATATTTTCCGTTAGCACTTACACACTATCCAGACAAAACTATCCGAACACTCCTACGTAATGCGGAATTGACTACAAGAGCAGCTGACCCGCCCATATAAAAGAAGGCTGGAACTATTGTTTTGTCAGTAACAGCAGAATGGGTTAGTATGTAGAGCTCAGTAACTTCTAAAGTGGACAAGTCGTCGGATGTCATCTCAATAACAAATCGATCTGGGACTTTTCAATGCATCTAATGCTGCACAAGTCGATTGCTGGTGACACGTCTGACAAGTGGAAACGAGAAGGAACAACCACAGCTAAAACAAGGAGACTAGGCAGACCTCATGTACTGATGGATAGGATCCGTCGAACATTCGGAGAGTGGTTCTAAAAAATCGCTTGAAATCAGCGGAAGGAATGATTCGAGAGGTCCAGAGTACTCCCAGCAGTCTAGCTAGCAGAACGACTGTGCGCAGGGAGCTGAACAGAAGCCACACACCTCTGTAGTCAGTGCTAAGCGATGCCTGAAGTGGGGCGAGGAGCGACGGCACTGGACTGTGGATGACTTGAAATGCGTGCTTTGGAGTGATGAATCACGCTATACTCTGTGGTAATGCGATGGGAGAATTTGGGCTAGGCTAATGCTTCGAGAACGTTACCTGCCATCACGTGTGGTACCAACAGTGAAGTATGGTGGATGTGCTATTTAAGTATGGGGCAGTTTTCCGTGGTTAGAAACTGGTCTCCTTGTTGTGCTTGAGAAAATGCTAAATGTCGATGGATACGAGCACATTTTACGGCATTGAATACAGGGTATATTAGAGGAACATTTTGAAGACGACGATTGTTTGCATCGGCATCACAATGCACCCTGTCAAAGTCTCATCTGTGAGCCGGCTGTTGTGGCCGAGCGGTTCTAGGCGCTTCAGTCCGGAACCGCGCTGCTGCTACGGTCGCAGATTCGAATCCTGCCTCGGACATGGATGTGTGTGGTGTCCTTAGGTTAGTTACGTTTAAATAATTCTAAGTCTAGGGGACTGATGACCTCCGATGTTAAGTCCCATAGTGCTCAGAGCCATTTGAACCATTTTTTATCATCTGTGAGGCAATGATTTCTGAATTCCTGAAACTGACTGGCCTGCACAGAGCAAGATACAATTGATAACTCCACTGCGCAAACCAAAGGTAATGTAACCGATGAGAGCGCCACTAAATCGGAGTTATGAAACACAGTCTTCCGAAATTTCTCCACCGACGAAGACGAAGTAAAAATTCCAGCATTCGAATCGAGAACAACTCCCAACATGAGTAACTTCGAAGTAGATATCCTCGGCGTAGCGAAGCAGCTTAAAGCACTTAATAATGGCAAGTCTTCCGGTCCAGATAGCATACCAACAAGATTCCTTTCAGAGTATGCTGGTACAATAGCCCCATACTTGGCAATCACATACAGCTGCTCCCTTGAGGAAAGATGCGTACCAAAAGACTGGAAAGTTACACAGGTCACATCGATACCCAAGAAAGTAAATAGGAGTAATCAGCTGAATTACAGACCCACATAACTAATGTACATTGCTGGCCACCGTAAATGCAACACCCTGAAGGAAGCATCCGAATCAAGTGAAATTTACACCATGGGCTTGCAGCGATGAGATATGCAACTGATTAGAATTTCAGCGCAGACGCACATCACGCGCTCCTGTGGCGCCACCTCATAGCGCCATTTAAGGCTTGGTGATTTCGACGAGTGTACGTTCGGCACGTGTGTTTACCTTGTGGTTGTTTCACAAGACGATCAATTATGCCTCGTAGACAACAGCGAACATCGTTTGATCAAGTATCCGAGTTCGACAGAGGAAGGATAGTGGCTTACCGAGATTGTGGATTATCATACAGAGACATCGCTAGTCGTGTTGGACGAAACAAAACAACTGTAATGCGGATATGTGACCGTTGGATGCAGGAGAGTACGACGGACCGACGTGGTCGATCGCATTCACCACTGCACGTGCTGATAGGCAAATTGTGCGCATGGCAGTGACGGATCGCTCAGTGACTTCCCGAACCATAGCACAGCACATTGCGTCTGTAACGCATCATCCAGTGTCTGCGCGTACCATTCGACGCCGTTTACAGCAGAGTGGTCTGTCCGCAAGACGTCCACTGCTTCGTCTACCATTGACGCAGAACCACAGACGTCTCCGTCGCCAATGGTGTGATGACAGACGGATGTGGAGGGCAGAATGGAATGACGTTGTCTTTACTGACGAGACACGCTTCTGTCTGCAGCACCACAATGGTCGGATTCGAGTGTGGAGACACCATGGAGAGAGGATGCTGGACAGCTGCATTATGCACCGCCGCACTGGTCTTGCACCGGGTATTATGGTATGGGGCGGTATTGGATATTACTCTCGCACGCCTCTAGTACGCATTGCCGGTACTTTAAATAGCCGGCGCTACACATCCGAGGTGCTGGAGCCAGTTGTCCTTCCTTACCTTCAGGGCTCGGCCACAGCCATATTTCAACAGGATAATTCGCGACCACACGTGGCACGCACTGTCCAAAGGTTCTTCGTCAATAACCAGATTGAAGTGCTTCCCTGGCCGGCTCGCTCTCTGGATCTTTCGCCGATAGAAAACATGTGGTCCATGGTTGCTCAACGAGTGACCCAGATTACATCCCCAGCTGCCACACCAGATGATCTTTGGCAACGTGTGGAAGCTGCTTGTGCTGCTGTACCCCAGGAACACATCCAACGTCTCTTTGACTCAATGCTGAGACGTGTGGCAGCGGTGATCTCCAACAATGGCGGCTACTCTGGCTACTGATTCTGGCAGGAACCACATTTCACAGACGTCTGTAAACGTAATCATTTGATACTTGGTCAACATGTTATCTACAAAATAAATTTTGTTGTGTTACCTCTTGTCTTTCTTGGTGTTGCATTTACGGTGGCCAGCAGTGTAGATTTGCAATAGGATTTTCGAACATACATTGTGTTCGAACATTAAACATTGTATTGTGCACATAGTTCCACGTAGTCAGCGTGTACACAACTTTCCCACTAGAGCGCGCCCCGCTAAGCACAACAGCGCAGGAGCAGCTCTCATCCGTCTCCGCACTACGAGATGGCGCTGCCATAGAGACGGACCAAATTCTGCTTCCCCCGATCCGCGTATTAATATGTAACGCAGCCAATGAGATTGCTGCTTATGTAGAACCTTTTCTCCTCGCGGATCACACTTGTGCAGTGATACATGAACGCGCGAGGTATTATAACAAGTTTACAGACTTCCGATTAGCCAGTCTACATTTGTCTGCATTAGTCTGTACCAGTCTGTACGAGTTCTACATTTGTCTGTACCAGCCTATAGCCAAGTTTCAGTATGTGCCTAATAAGATTACCATATTCCTGTACATAGCCATGAAGATAAATATATAGACACTTTTGTCAAGTATCAGAGATATATGTGAGAATAAGTTTAATGTACCAATACCAAAGGAACTTCAGACTGTCAATTGCAAATAGCGTCCAGAACCAAGTTAAGTAATTTTTATGCTTGTTATTATTTTAATAAATGTGTGTGAAAATTAATCAAGTTCTGTTTAAAACTGGTCACCGTCAATCCGCTACTCTAAGCGTGCAAGTGGCATTTCTATCATCTGAACTAACGGAAGAAGATAAACACGCCACGATAAGACCACGAGACATATTGCTGACACTCGCCTACTTCGTTAGAGCGACAAGTCAAAGAATCTGATGGTGTGTGTACTGAAGGTCTTACAGTATGCACACCACACATTACCTCGAAGGTAATGGTCTATTGACACACAGTCAGCACGAATTCAGAGAATATCTTCTTGTGAAACACGACCAACCCTTTAATGAGTGCTGTTAACAGGATATCACAGACTGATTCTAAAGTTCTAGATTTACAGAACGCTTTTGGCAGCGTTCCTCAACAAGAGACTTATAATGAAATGGAGTATTGTCACAGTTGTGGACTAGATCCTACATTTCTTGTAAGAGAGGTCCCAGTACATACTAATCGATGTGAAATCATCGAGTAAAACAGAAAACCTATCCAGCGTTCCCCAAAGAAGTATTATAGACCCTCTGCTGTTCCTAACTTACACAAACGATTTAGGAAATAATGTAACCAGATCTCTTAGATTGTTAGCAGACGTGCTATCATTTACCATCTAGGAAAGTCATCAGAAGATCAAACCCAAATGCAAAATGAATTAGACACGGTATCTAAACAGTGCGAAAAATGGCAACTGTGTCTCAACAAGGAAAAGTGTGAGGTCATCCACATGAGTACGAAAAGAAATCCGTTAAATTTTGATTACGAGATAAATCACACAAATTTAAGGTCTATCAATTCGACCGAATACCTAGGAATTACAATTACGAACGCCTTAAGTTTTAACGATCACATAGATAATGTTGTCGGGAAGGCAAACCGAAGACAGCGTTTTATTGGCAGAACAGTTAGAAGATGCAACAGCTCTGCCTACACAACGTTTGTCCGTCCTCTGCTACAGTATTGCTGTGCTGAATGGGATCCTTACCAGATGGGATTCACGGAGGACATCGAAAAAGTTCAAAGAAGAGCAGTTCGTTCTGTATCATCGCGAAATAGGGGAGAGAGTGTCACGTATATAATAACGGAGTTGGGATGGTGATGATTACAACAAAGGCGTTTTTACTTGCGGGGAGATCTTTTCATGAAACTTCAATCACCAACTACTCCCTCTCGGTGTCAAAATATTTTATTGTCGCCAACCTACATAGGGAAAAATGATCATGAGAATAAAATACGAGAAATGAGAGCTCGTACAGAAAGATTTAAGTATTCATTTTTACCACGGTCTGTTATAGAGTGGAATGGTAAATAAACAGTGTGAAGCTGATTCGAATAACCTTTTGCCAGGCACTAAGTGTGAATTGCAGAGTAGTTGTGTAAATGTAGATGTAGATGAGTCCGGCGCCATACAACTGAAGTTTTTGTCGAATACAGCCAATTTATTTCTTCGTGTTCTTGGTAATCACTACAATTTATCGGAGCTTAACGTCACTTCGACGTAATGATGATCAGCGTTCGCTATAGTCAGTGGAAAGACTGTCTCTATCGTTCTGAACTGCCCTAGAATTGCTTATCGATGATTTTCTCTTATGCTTGTACGACAAGCATTAACGGCATAAGTCTTTAGTACAAATCATGGCTGTCGAGTTATCACGCCACCACACTACATGACCTCTGTTTCTGCGGTGAACGTGTCGACGACAACATATTTACGGAAACCATGCACTGAGCGAATCGGTTTAGACGGGACACTCGGGGATACGAAGCCTGCTCCTCGCGACCGCGTGGGAGTGTGCAGCGGCGGTCGCCCCGAGCAACGATCCCTGCAGCAGGAGGCGGTGCCAAGTCCGTGTGCGATGCAGCGCGCGCCTCCGCCGCCGAGGCTGTTGGCCGTGCGTGGCACTTCTGCTACACGAGGCATGCCGGTACACGCCAGCCGTAGGGGGCCGTCTTCCCAGAGGCGCGGATTCATCGCGGCGAAAAGGGGAGACGGGCGTTCATGGGGCCACGACACCCCCCCCCCCTACCCCCGCAAATTAAGGGTAGCGTTTAGATTTTTTCACGTATCATTTTCCAAATGACACAGCCAACCTTCGGAGAATCAACAAGCATAAAAACTGGACTTGACGAAAATGGCGAGGAGTTCTGGAACTTACCGGCTTCATTTAACACAGGCTTCTTTTACACTGTGGTGACAAAAGCAGTGGGAGAGCAATATGCACATATACAGATGGCAGCACTGGCGCGTACACTAGGTATAAAGGGGAAGTGCATTGGCGGAGCTGTCATTTGTACTCATGTGATTCCTGTGAAAAGGTTTCCGACGTTATTATGGCCGACGCGCATTAACAGACTGAACGCGGTATGGTAGCTGGAGGTAGACGCTAGAGTTTCGAAAATCGTTAGGGAATTCAAAATTCCCAGGTCCACAGTGTCAAAAGCTTGCCGAGAATACCAAATTTCAGGGGTTACCTGTCACCACAGACGACGTAGTGGTCGACGGCCTTCACTTAACGACCGGGAGCAGCGGAGTTTACATAGAGTTGTCAGTGCTAACAGACAAGCAACACTGCCTGAAGTAACCGCAGACATCAAAGTGGGATAATGCGATGAAATTTTGCATTAATGGGCTGTGGCAACAGACGACCGATGGGAGTGCCTTTGCTAACAGCACCACATCGCCTGCAGTGCATCTGCTGAGCTCGTGACCATATCGGTTGGATCCTAGACGACCGTAAAACCGTGGCCTGATCAGACATTTCAGTTGTTAGGACCCAATAATAAGGTTCGAGTATGGCGCAGACCCCGCGAAACCATGGATCCAAGTTGTCAACAATGAAATATGGAAGCTGGTGGTGGCCCCATAACGCTGTGGACTCTGTTTGCATGGAACGGACTGGGTCCTGTAGCCCAACTGAACCGATCATTGACTGGAAATGGTTATGTTCGGCTACTTCGAGACCATCTGCAGATGTTCATCAACTTCATGTCCCGAAACAATGATGTCATGTTACCGGTCCGCAATTGTTCGTGATTCATTCCGAGGGAATGATTTGGCCACCCAGATCAGACAACATAAATCCCAAGGAACATTTATGGGACATAATCGAGAGGCCGGTTCGTGCACACAATCCTGCACCGGCAACACTTTCTCAGCTATGGACATCTATGGAGGGAGCATGGCTCAGTATTACGAGGTCCGGCACGATATAAGGCAGTAGCCCACGGCCTTTATCACCTCAGTGTTGTTACTTGCATCGGGTATCTCCATGTGGATCGGCTTTCGGTATGACTCGTAACACTCCAGTGAAGATTAGATGGGTAGATCACATAACTAATGATGAAGTATTGAATAGAATTGGAGAGAAGAGGAGTATGTGGCACAGCTTGACAAAAAGAAGGGACCGGTTAGTAGGACATGTTCTGAGGCATCAAGGGATCACAAATTTAGCATTGGAGGGCAGCGTGGAGGGTAAAAATCGTAGAGGGAGACCAAGAGATGAATACACTAAGCAGATTCAGAAGGATGTGGGTTGCAGTAAGTACTGGGAGATGAAGAAGCTTGCACAGGATAGGATAGCATGGAGAGCTGCATCAAACCAGTCTCAGGACTGAAGAGCACAACAACATGTAAATTTAAGGTGGAGAGGGGAAGAAAGAAAAGGAAAGGGAGGGAATCACAGCCGACATATTCTGTTGGAGTTCAAGAGAGGGGTGACAGTACCGGGGCAGCCAATAACATTTTCGCATTGTATGGGGATAATACCATTGGGTACACCACAAGAAGAAAATGGTTTTTCTCCATTTAAGGATTATTGCTTTGACATTAGTGACTCTCCACGTTCAGGAAGACCTTCGAGGTTTGTTGAAGATCGTTTGAACGCATTAATACTCAACAATCGACGTTACTGTACTCGAGAAGTGACAGATGTGATTAACTGTGGTCATTCCACCTTCGCGCGACATCTGCATGCAATGGGGAAGGTTAAAAAATTGGGTGTATGGATACTGCATACTCTGAGCCAAAATCACAAAAATCAGCGGGTGGCCATATGTGCATCACTACTATCCACAAAAGATAAAGTTATGCATCTGGCGGAACAGTGACGCTGTGGTGTTCTACAAATCGCATTCACAATGGATAGACATCACTACTGACACTTATTATCAATAACTGAGACGTCTTGCAGACACAATCCAACAACGACCAGGACGACTGCGTGAAGTGTTGCTACTCCACGATAAAACCAGCCCACATTCTGCTAGACTGACAAAAGACACTATACACGATTTGTGTTGGGAAGCCATTCCGCAACCATCTTATTCACCTGATCTTGCGCCCTCATATTTTCACCTTTTCCTTTATCTATCGAACAGCCTTTATTGAACTTTCTTTCCGGATGAAAATGCACTCCGAAAATTTGTCGACAAGTTCTTCGCCTCAAAACCACGTGATTTCTACAGTTGCTGTTGAAACAGTGAAGGAGAATGTATTATTGATGACTAAAGTCTCTGTTATCTGTATCTGTTGTGTCTGTTAAACTTATGGCAAAACGCTACGAACTTAATGCACCAACCCAATAGTTCTTAAATTAATTGCATCATACTTGTGCCTCTCAAATTTTCGGACGTATAAGAACTGATGTACGTAAATTATTGTTGTTACATTAACACATTTGATATATTTTATTATAATTTGAAAGTTCATTGTTGTGATTTCATTAAAACATTTTATATAATTTGTTGTTGTTGTTATTATTAAATTTTTAGGCATCTGTGGCTGGTTAAAAGTGTAGATGACAGTTAGTTGTGTTTGGGAGGGGTTGGGGGGGGGGAGGCAGTAACAAACTGTGAGTCTCCTTCCGTCTCCCTTTTCTCTTCCCGGTTCCGAACCCCGGATCGGCGCTCGCTCTTTCTGCGTCGCAAGCGATTGCATTTTGCCTAACGAAATCTACAAGTGTAAAAGTAACTGCCGCTCTACACCAAATCAGTGTTATAGGGAAGTCAGCGTTTACAATATTCATTAAAGAATCTATTGGACGACTTCGGCAGCTGAGCGGAGTTGTTCGCAGACGTTACCACTGCATACAGGAATGTTACAACGACAAAAAAAGTCTGGCAAAATTCAAAAACAACTGCAACATAAACCTACAGAGGGTCGAAGTTTGATACAGTGACTCATTAAAGTGCAACAGAAGCCTGTAGCGAAGTTCAAGAAATGGAAATAAGAGTTTCTAATTTTTTACATCAATAAAGGACTTTTGACAAATTCCATGGCAAGGTGACTATGGTACCAGCAATAGAGTCAATGCATTGTTCAATCCCTGGACTCGTAGTTTCAAGGTGTTAGGTTCATATCTCTGTCTCGCCATTCGGAATTGGTTTCCCTGAGGTTACTCAAAATAACTACAGCACACTGTACCTACTATGCATTCAACAACACCACTGCTGATCTATTCCACCAGATCTATCCAGCTCAGTTTGTGCCTTATCTTTAAGGTAATTACCTGTTCAAATGGTTCAAATGGCTCTAAGCACCATGCGACTTAACGTCTGAGGTCATCAGTCCCCTAGACTTGGAACAACTTAAACATAACTAGCCTAAGGACATCACACACAACCATGCTCGAGGCAGGATTCGAACCTGCGACCGTAGCAGCCGCGTGGTTCTGGACTGAAGCGCCTAGAACTGCTTGGCCACAGCGGCTGGCTAACTGCCTGTGAACGCCTGGAAAAATACTATCAGTTTTTCATGAAGTTTACGTGGCCCTAACCAAAAGACGTGAACTCTTAGTACAATGAAAATTGTAGGATAATAGCAGTGCTTCTTGCTGCACATTTTGATGGGCAGTTCACATATTGATATTCGATACACAGTTCTCATATTGACTTTATTGACATACACAGATCTCATATTGACTTTATTACAACAACGACCGCAGGTTCGAATCCTGCCTCGGGCATGGATGTGTGTGATGTACTTAGGTTAGTTAGGTTTAAGTAGTTCTTAGTTCTAGGGGACTGATGACCACAGATGTTAAGTCCCATAGTGCTCAGAGCCATTTGAACCATTTGAACCACTCTCGTGGAGTCAACTGCCACCAGTGATTGTCTCAGATTGAACCCAGAATATATTCCTAGCACTTCTAGAACTTCACACCAGTACCAAAATACTTCTCTCAAGGCATAATAACTTTCGAGAATGACAAAATGGCAAAACTCAGACTACAGACAAATTTATAACCAAAACAACGTTCGAAAACCAAAGATATACAAGGAAAACGTATGACCGTCGAAATGCGTATCTTCTAACATGGCTACCAATTCCAGAAACAAATCTATACTATACCTTTCTCGAATAGGAGTCTAATGACAACATTTGACGTGTGAAAGCAACGGAAACATGGGTGTGGCCGCACATACTGAGAAATCCTTAAGTTGGTTTTTAAATAACTTCTTGGTGTCCAGTTCAGTTGTAAGCATTTTTCTGAGATGGGAAAAAAATAGATTTTTAATAGCGTATTCACAAGCAAACGACCTTAATGCTATCGATTTCGAGGAAGTTCAGACGCAATTTCTTCTTCTGTATGGCACAATCATTCCTTATATGAACAAAGTAATTAGTACTATCACACTTCCCGAATACTGAATTTTCTTGATAGTGATGCGATTTCACCATTCGATTTATTGATTTACCCGAGTCCAAAAAACACTGAAACGCAATATAACCCTAAAACTGCAATCTAATGTTAATTATTGAGAGAACTGTACTCTTTGTGAGTCAATTGTTTAGCAGTGAGAACGACACGGTCATTCGCTGCAAAGAAGACTTCCATGTCACAGGCTTTGGTCATAGTATCAACAAGTGTTCAGAGTACTGCCTTGCCCCACATTTACGAAGTTCATAATCACAGATGCCTCATTTCCTCAAATTAATTGTACAGCTTCTCTCCTGGCTCCTGTTCTCAATTTGTTGACGGTTTTCCAAGTCACGTATTGGAGACCGCAGCCTGACTGTACCTTCTTTTTTCCTCCGGCAGTATTTGTTGCCCACAAATCAGCCCGACGAGCTTCTGATGAAGTTGGAATTGATTCTGTCTCTTTTTTATAGGATGAGTTATGGTATTCACCGTCAATTTAAGCTGGATATTCAATACATTTTTTGCCTTTACTTTCTCGCGGACAGTCATACTGATGTCTACACCGAGAATTTAAAGCAGAACCTCTCCGCGAAAACATTTACGGCATGTAACGACAAATTACGGACGAACGTCCACGAAATATTCTTCATACATACAAGGCCGTATGTCATGTTGGTATGGGCCCAGAATCTCTTTATTTCCATGTTATAGCTCATTTACTACAGCTCTTTATAGTATATTAAGCATCAGAACCACACAGAACCAGATTGCCCAGTATTCAACAAGTAACTCTTTTTTAAATGTTGGAAACCCTTTCTTGGTTACGTCTGATTGAACTGCGATTCTTTGTTTTACCGACGGTGTTTTCCGTTCCATTTCAGTGAAGATAACGTTCAGACGCGACTCACACCATTACACGTGTGAACATGCGATTCAAATCACTTCATCGCCTTTCATACACATAACGAATTATTTAAGTCATCATTTTGAACATGATAAGTGCATCATTCCTTACCAGTGATCGTCACGTAATTTGTTTCTGTTTCAGTGCAATGAAAGTGTACAAAAATGCGGTACGGAGACATGTTCATTTGATGTATGGATCAGCATGCGGTAATGACTGCGCTGGTCAGGGTTTATACTGGGAGAAATTAGCAGAAGGAACGTGTCTCTACAGGAAGAAATATTGTAATCTAGGGAACATGGGACGTCCAAGCTTGCTACTTGCGACTGGAAGGCGCCTAGGACGAGAACAGCACAACTGGAGAAAGCAATTCTTCATGTAGATGACGACTCTAATGCCAGTGTAAGACAAGTAGCTGTAACAAATAATGTTGCACACACGACTACGTGGCGAGCGTAACATGGTAACGCGCTGTATACGTACGATGTATAGCATATTCAAAACGGGCAGAATATTTTGGCGATCACACATGTCACAATCATAAGTTGCGAGGACGAACTGACCTCCTGGGAGTGCAGAGCCGACTTACACTGAGGTGACTAAAAGTCGTGAGATACCTCCTAACATCGTGTCGGACCTTCTTTTGCCCGGCCTGGTGCAGCAACTCGACGTGATACGGCTCAACAAGTTGTTGCAACTCCGCTGCAGAAATACTGAGCCATGCCGCCTCTATAGCCGTCCATAGCTGCGAAAGTTTTTGTGTGTCCATTCTTCTGACTGAAGGTCTGAGATACTTCAGCCTCGAAAAACGGAACACCTGCAGTCGTCCTTTCCCTGTTTTCTATTATATAGCTACCAGTTGAACTGGTAGTTGATGGTTGCAGACATAACATTCATAATCAAAATATCCACGGGTGTGCTGCCGGTCTATAGTGTCCAACGGGCACAATATTTCGGTGATCATACATGTCGCCATCATCAGGTGAACTGACGGACTGAGCTCCTGTGAACGTGCCGGCACGGAGATCCGTACGCTATGGATGCTCAGAGGCGCCGCCGCGACCGAACCCAGTTCCCTCTGAGCAGCCATAGCGTACGGATCTCCGTGCCGGCACGTTCACAGGAGCTCAGTCCGTCAGTTCACCTGATGATGGCGACATGTATGATCGCCGAAATATTGTGCCCGTTGGACACTATAGACCGGCAGCACACCCGTGGATATTTTGATTATCAAATACGCCGGGAGAAACTCAAGAATCGCATAACATTCATGTTACAGTAATCGACGGAAATCAGCTCATAGATGTTGGCCACTAATGGAATTGTGTATACAGTTGGAGTTAACTACTTCAAAGCTTGTTAAGACGTGAAAATGATGAACTGAATCACCGACACTGGTAGCTATAGAATAAATAAAATCGAAAGGACGGCTGAAACTGTTCCATTTAATTACACAATTGCGAAAGCCTTGCCGGTGCACCAACTGTGTTTCTGCATTATGTCCCACAAATGTGCAATGAGATTCATGTCGCGCGATCTGGGTGGCCAAATGATTCAAACTGTCCAGAATGTTCTTCAAACCAATAAGTGAACAGTTGTGGCCCGGTGACATGTCGCATTGTCATCTATAGAGATTCCATCGTTGTTTGGGAACATAAAGCCCATGCATGGTTGCAAATGGTCTCGTGATCGGTTCAATTGGACAAGAGGAAGCAGTGAATTCCATGCAAACACAGGCCACATCTTCATGGAGCCACAACCAGCTCGCACATGCCTTGTTGTCAACCTGGGTCATGGCATCGTGCGGCCTGCACCACACTCGAACCCCACCATCAGCTCTTACCAACTGGTATTGGACTCATCCGACCAGGCCAGGGTTTCCCGTTCGTCTAGGCTACAACCGATGTAATCACCAACACAGCAGAGGCGCTGCAAGCAATGTCTTACTGTTAGCAAAGGCACTCGCAACGCCAAATTTCGCCACACTGTTCTAACGGACACGTTCGTCATATGGCCTATACTGACTTCTGTGGTTATTTCACGTAGTGTTGCTTGTCTGTTAACACTGAAAACTTTACGCAAAACCGCCGCTGCTCTCGGTCGTTAAGTGAAGGCCATCGGCCACTGTGTTGTCCGAGGTGAAAGGTAATGCCTGAAATTTGGTTTCCTCGGCACACTCTTGACACTGTGGATCTCGGGAAATTGAATTAGCTAACGACTGACGAAAATGAATATAACATGCATCTAGCTCCAACTACCATTTCGCGTTCAAAGTCGGTTAATTCCCGTCGTGCGGCTATAATCACGTCGGAAATCTTTTCACATGAATAGTTTGAGTACAGATGACAGTTCCGCCAGTGTACTGCCCTTTTATACCTTGTATATGCGATACTACCGCCATCTCTACATGCGCATATGGCTATCCCACGGCCTCTGTCCCCTTACCCCTCGGGCAGCGCGTTGGCGGCTGAAGAGGCGATTGCGTCGCCGTCTGTGGCCAGGCGCTCCGTCCGCTCTGGCCGCCAGCTCGTTGCGTTTGCTGGGTGTATTCTTAATTAGACCCAGCGCTGATTCCCAAGCCTCGCTGAGACTATAGCCGCAGTCCCGGTTGATGAGACTGTGCCTGGTGCGTATTTCGTTGGCCTCTCTGACGACGCTGTACTTGTATTTCGACGTTTGTGCTGATAGTCTGGTACATTGGCATTCCATTGCATAAGTCGATAGCGGAGTTACAGAGAGTATGCCGTTACGAGAAAATCCAAAAATGAGGTAGCAATTATCCCTATGGCTAGTACTGGCGGATCCTCGGCTGTTCTCGTGGTAGCACGATCGTAACTGTGACTGATGACCGTAGAGCCGCGGGTTAAATAGCGTGAAGTTTCCGCGACGAATATGGATTACGTCAAATGGCAAACTCTTCACAAAAAGTGAAATGTCGACTTTATATGAAAGTTACAAACTAAGTTCTCATAGGTCAGGTACGAATATATCAGGTGTTAAACCATTACAAATCCACAGACGAGTAGGCTTTATAAGTTAAATATAGACGAACTCACAGAACGAGCGAGGAAGCAATGTCAACTAGTGATGTAGCGGTATGAATGACTGAAACATCGGCTTTATCTTTATTTTGCCGATAAACAAATAAACCAGAGAAGAGTAATCACATATACGTGCAGATACCACGTGAAAATATAGTTAGGTAGTAAATTACACTAAAACATACAGCCATTAAAATATATACATGTCGTCGTCTAGCTGCTAGAATGTGTCTGTACTGTGCACTCGAAAATTACGCCAAGATGGCAGCAGTGAAATCAGAGAAGTGTCTACTCAAAGAGACACCTTTGGCGCGGTAGCATAGAAACCATCTTGGCAGCTCAGAAACCAAAGAAATACACATGAGGACGCCGACTGTAGTAGTGGTAACGATCCAGGACGATATCTTCAACGACGATTATGTGGACGACTCAAAACATAGGTTGCTGAAAATCATCATTACGAAGTGACGGTGTGGGACTGAAAACCTGGCGTACTATTACGCAAAAGTATAATGATAGATGTAGCTAGGAAAAGACGTCTAGCATTTTTCTGGACACGTTTAAAGGATTTGTCGTGACAGATTCACCAACCAGCTTCTCTGTTACTGGCAAAAGAGGAAGACCAAGTTACCATGGTTGATGGAAGTGGAGAAATATCTTCAGGAACTGCGAAATACAGAACGAAAGTTGCAGGATCGGACAATGCTCAGGAAGAAGCTTAGACAAAAGAGGTTCTAGGACAGGCTACCAAGAAAGAAGACTGGTGCCCTCTGCAGACAGGAGAGGAAGGAACAGCACAATCAGAGGATGCGTAACTACTGGGCAAACGTCAAAGCCCACACCAAACGTAATACTTGAATGTCATGGTGCTTAATTGGCCTAATACAGATAAGGAGAAGGAGAAGGAGAAGATAAACTAGGTACTGAAACTAAAACAAACATATTACAAAATGCTGTAAAACTGTTACTTAATACGTTCTAGGACACGTTAAGCACTAGGTCAGGTGCTGTTGTCAGAGTGCCGTGACAAAATAGGCTGCAAGGAAAACAGAAAGCTGCTCTTCGTAATGCCGATTTTGGTCACGGTAAGAGCAAAAAGTCGATATCCTCTGTGACTACCGTGTTGTTTGAATACATTAGTCGAGTGTACCGCTGCTGTTGACATCCATGTTCGACGGTGCGCCACGTTTTAATTGTTGCTACTGAACAGAGAGCATAAACGAACTTGTATTGTAAGAAGTACAGCGTATCAGTAAGTGAGAACTATGACAATGGTAAGAAGGGAAACAGAAATTTCGAACGGCCTTTCTTTCTCATAACACAAAAAGCGCTACTAGGTACACTCAAGCACGTTCGATTACCGGACAAACGTCCGGCCGCTCATGGCTGGCTGGCAGTCGTTGTGTGACCGTAGCTCCACTGCTGTGAATTTCCGGTATGGGGTTATTTGGAAATTTTTCTCGATTCGATGTCCCCTCCCCTGCTGTGACCTTATCAACAGGTTGTTTTTATAAACCCCGTATATCAGAGATTCGCACATGCAAGTTAGACAGACTACGGGAATAACATAAACGTACACTATTTTACGTGCAGTACGAATGTCTCTGATTATTAGGAGGAGAAATATGACGCGTTACTGAATACGAATTACGGTGTAGATTTGACAGAGTTTGTGAATATATTTTCTAACGACTTAATTTTAGTGCTTAACACAGGTTCGCCACTCGTCATTTGCAAAAGATGATGAAGTGTGTACTTCGTGTACTTTTTTGCATGTGACAGACTTCCGTTGTCGTGTCCTCTCCCGCAAGCAGTATTGCTGCGCTACAATAGCAGTAATGCAAAATTTGAATTTTGAGGCAGCTCAGCTTAAGAAGGGAAAGAAACTCTTGAGACTATTCCACGTTACTCTTTGTATGTGGTAACGTCTAATAACAGTGGAGCTTAGGGATGAAATCGTCTTGGAAGATAACAAATTTTTCGTCACCTGTAGGCCGTATTGTTTATGTCAGTCGCTACAGGTCTATTGTTTCTTTGATTATCAACTGCATATTTGTCAGCAGTGTATTTGAGAACGTACGTAGACGTCAGACGGGTCGGATATTGTTTTTTTAATTTAATGCTGCATTTAATAAACCTGTTGTCTTGTTACCTAATACACGTTGAAATGCACACAATATCTTTGAAAAATATGGGCGCGATCTGCAGTAAAATGAACTCTGCAAAAACTCCAAATATATGCTAATTTGCCTAGCCAGGAAATTGAGGATGATCGTGCCTTGTTGATGCCACGATACAAAGTGCTGACGGCGGAAAATTGTAAGGTTCAATATCCAAAAATAGTAGCGTAGTTTTACCGAAATCGGTTATCTAAATAAATACTTTTCTAGCGATCTTGGCCGATTAGAGTTTTTCGAGAGTTCATTATACTAAAGATCGCCACCATTCTGGCAATGTGAGGAATATTGACATACATATTATAAAAATTGGTACACATAACACTCGTTGTCTGGAAAGAATCGATGGGGGGTAAGAACTATGTACCTATCAAACGGATGGGTGTGGGAATGAAAGGCACGTGTAACCCATAACGCGCGAATAGCCAGGCTTTATCCATCCAGCATTGAGAACGAGAGCACTCAGTCACTTGCACCAGACTTTACAGATATTTTCAAATGTTTACGAAACTTTTGTCGCTGACATCTTCCACAAAAGGAAAAAAGTTTATCGCTTACTATATTTTCGCTGTTCATGCAGTGAAAGTGCCGCATCAGGCATAACGTTTTACTTCACTACCTCTTTACTACAAACTGTACTGGCGATACTCTTTGCAAACAGTATTCATATAAACCATTGAATGTGGCTGCAATTTTACGTCGTTGTACGACATACAGTTCAGGAGATATGAGTTCATAAACATTGAGCTGCATAAAATCGCAGCTGCAGGCCGAAATTCGCTAGAGATACGGGTGAAGTATACACTGACCAGCCAGAACATAATGACCACCTGCCTAATAGCCGGTATCTCCACATCTGGCATGGATACCAGGGGCGACGTGTCGTGGCATGGAAGCAATGATGCCTTGGTGGGTCACTGGAGGGAGTTTGCATCACATCTAAACAAGAAAGTCACCTAATTCCCGTAAAATCCGGGGAGGAAGGATGGTGAACTCTGACACCACGTTCAGCCACATTCCAGATGTGTTCGGTCGGGTTCCGATGTGTCGGTTTGGGGGGCCAGCACATCAACTGCAACCCGCCACTGTGTTCCTCGAACCACTCCTGGCCTTATGACATAGCGCACTATCTGTGTGAAGAGGTGTACGTGGTCTGCAACGAGTGTAAGATACTCTTTGGCCCCATGGTTGCCCATGTGACTGTTCTCCCGCGCATAATGGAGCCGCCGCCAGCTTGTGTCCGTCCCGCAGTACAGGTGTCAAGGAGCTGTTCCCCTGGAAGACGATGGATTCGAGCCCTCACATCGGCATGATGAAGAAGATATCAGGATTCATCAGACCACGCAACGCTCTGCCATTGCGCCAACGTCCAGTGCCGATAGTCACATGCCCATTTCAGTCATAGTTCCCGATGTCGTGATGTTAACATTGGCACATGGATGGATCGTCGGCTGCGGAGGCCCACCATTAGGACTGCTCGATGCGCTGTTTGTTCAGACACACTTGTGCTCTGCCCAGCATTAAAGTCTGATGTTAGCTCCGCCATAATTCGCCGCTTGCTCTCTTTTACCAGTCTGCCCAGCCTACGACATCCGACATCTGTAACGAGGAGCCGCACAACCTCACGACGAATGGACGTGGTTTCACCTTGGTTTCGGCATGTGTTGGAGATACTCACCACAGTAGTCCTCGAACATCCAACAAGTTGTGCAGTTTACGAAATGCTCGAGCTGAGCCTCAGTATCATCACAATCTGCCCTCAGTCAAACTCATACAGATCGCGCCCGTTCCCTATTCTACACATGAACAGAACGCTCACTGATACTACATGCACCATGTGTTTGTGTGTCTGACTAGCAGTCATTCCTTGCCAGGTGACACTGTTATCTCCTGTACGGGTTTATATCGATAGTAGGTCGGTAAATGAAATGACCATATGGCATCGTTGGCCGGGAGGCCCCATTCGGGGAAGTTTGGCCGCCAAGTGCAAGTCTTATTCCAGTCGACGCCACATTGGGTGACTTGAGCGCCGGTGATGAGGACGAAATGATGATGAGGACAACACAACACCCAGTCCCCGAGCAGAGAAAATCTCCAACCCGGCCGGGAATCGAAAACAGGCCCGCTTGCATGGGAGGCGAGCACGTTACCACCCAGCTAAGCAGGCGGACAGTAGGTCAGTGGTCATAATGTTCTGGCTGATCAGTGTATGTTCAGATATGTTTATATACGTGAAATTTATGTAACATGTGTCTATGCAGGCAAAGCAATGGATAAAAATCTTATCCTAAATATCTGGATCGATTTCAGCCAAACTTGGTACACATATTACTTACTATCTGGAAAGAAATACTGTGGGGATGAGAACCAGCAACCTCTTATTGGCATGAATGTGATAATGTGAAAAGAGATGTGAGGAGGGCGAGGAAGAGGTGGACAATGGAGTGGGGGAAGGAGGTGGATGTAGATACAGGGGAGGAGGAGATAGACAGAGAAAGGGGTGGCTTGAAATGTACAGAGACAGGGAAGAGGAGGAGATGGACAGAGAGAGGGGCAGGGGAAATGTACAGAGAAAGGAAGAGGAGGAGATGGACAGAGAGAGGGGTGGGGGGAAATGTACAGAGAAACGGAAGGGGAGGAGATGGACAGAGAGAGGGGTGGGGGGAAATGTACAGAAAAACGGAAGGGGAGGAGATGGACAGAGAGAGGGGTGGGGGGAAATGTACAGAGAAACGAAAGGGGAGGAGATGGACAGAGAGAGGGGTGGGGGGAAATGTACAGAGAAAGGGAAGAGGAGGAGATGGACAGAGAGAGGGGTGGGGGGAAATGTACAGAGAAACGGAAGAGGAGGAAAGAGAGAGGGATGGGGGGAAATGTACAGAGAAATGGAAGAGGAGATGGACAGAGAGAGGGGTGTGGGGAAATGTACAGAGAAACGGAAGGGGAGGAGATGGACAGAGAGAGGGGTGGGGGGAAATGTACAGAGAAACGGAAGGGGAGGAGATGGACAGAGAGAGGGGCAGGGGAAATGTACAGAGAAACGAAAGGGGAGGAGATGGACAGAGAGAGGGGTGGGGGGAAATGTACAGAGAAAGGGAAGGGGAGGAGATGGACAGAGAGAGGGGTGGGGGGAAATGTACAGAGAAAGGGAAGAGGAGGGGATGGACAGAGAGAGGGGCAGGGGAAATGTACAGAGAAACGGAAGAGGAGGAGGGATGGAGGAGTAGACAGACAGAGAGGGAAGGAGGAAACTGACAAACTGATTTGGAATAAACACATAGCTGGGCAACACTGATTACTCAGCTGTAGTCCGACTGAAATTACTCGGTAGTTGGTGTCCGTCAGTTGCCGATAGAGCGTTACCGTATCGGGTGCCGGCTATCTCTTGATTGTAGGTGCCACACACACACACACACACACACACACACACACACACACAAAGCGCGCGCTGCAATGTGAGATGCTCTATCGACAGCTGATTTTAAGTGGCCAATGACTCAACTGCGGCAGACGACGCGTTTTGTAGCCCCGAATTCAAACTCTTGTCCTAAACTAACCACAACCCCCCGATGTGCTATGTATCCGAGGAAACGGCGGTCAACAATCTGGGCCAGAACTAAAATCGCTATCGGTCTGCTCACGTGATTAAAGCTAACCTCTACGACCAAACACTAGACAGAAAAAATCATTTTCAGCGCTAAAAGCAATCTACAATTTCTGGGTATCATTGGCTATCTGAAACTATCCTCACGCTAGCTAACCGAGCCGCCAAGTTACCAACCGATGAGCATTCCTGGTTAAACTTGGTTGCGGATTGTAGACGACACAGGCAAATTCCAAAGGAAGGAAAGAATTATAGAAAGAAAAATAAGAACAAATAAAGTCAATACGATGAAGAAAATGACGAGGAAGAGGATTGGAAATACAAAATTACATTTAAAACAATTAAATGAATAAAAGTAATAATCAAATTCTTTGATTAGATTTAGAAATAAAAAGATTCGCTAAAACTGATGAGATTCGAAAGTAAGTCCTTCTACACATGAGGTTAATACACTAACTACACTATCCGTTGCTCTACACTGTAGTACTGGGTGGAGCGGTTGTGTTTATGTTTGTGAAGTTCCAGTCGCAGCGATTAATTGCAGCCTTCAAAAATTCGGCTGCACGCAATGTCGCGCGGAGCTTATCTAACTAAACAAATCTCTGTAATTATGAGAAATGTATATCTGACTCTGAATCGAGTCTTGTGCGGAAGTAACCACTCATGTTTGGTTAGCAGTGTGTAACAAACCTGTTATTTCAATAGCAACGTTCTGCCTGTGCATTACTTTTCGTGTGGTTATCACGTGCCAGACCCGTAACACATCAAGAAAGACTGCTGGACAAGGAATTGGAGGTGAACTGACCAACTGCTGTCGCAGTTGGGCAACAGCGAACGGCTCGGGCCTGACGCTGAGCGCTCTGATTGGAGGAAACCAGCTCAAGCGCATGAAGTGTCAACCATCAAGTAATTTTAATCGGACTGTAATATGTCATAAATAAACGAAACGACGATAACACATTAAAAGTGTAGCTTGAATTCCGAAAAACAGTGTTATTCCTCATTTTTCACATTATCAAACATTTACGGAAGTGAAGGAAATGATAAGTGGTAGAAAACACATTCTAGAACTGACCAGACATCGAACCCGACACCTTTGGTTTCATAACCTGGTAATTTACCACTCAGCCACTGAGCCATCGATCTACATCTAGCCGCATAAATATATTACAAGTACTATTTATAAAATAACTTTCACTGCTTTGGTCACTTTTTAGTAATATTTGTTAGCGAATCGAGTTTCGGCAGCAGTCTGCCATCATCAGTTGCGTTGCAGTCACACATACTTTAATCTGCAGTGTGACGAGGGTTATTTGATAGATGTGCCGAAATTTAGCCATATAGAGAAAGATTCATTTGTTTCAGTGTATATCTTATGTTTGAATCATTTTATTGGTGTCTTTACTTACATTTTTGCTGGATATTTATTCGTCTGACGTACAGAGCACGGTAATAACCACATCGCCAACATTAAACACTTGCACATTTAGATGTTTGCATTCCAAAGACTCTCAGTTGCTAAGAAAAACTTATTTCAATTGCTAAGATAGTACTAACAATCAAACTACAATATTTTTAAAATAAGCATATTTATGCCATGGTACATCTATGTCACTGACCGAATATCCCGGAGCCAAGAACCTGATACCAGTTGAAAGTTGCCTGTTTAACGACTTCTAGGGGCAATAATAATTTAATTTTTAATGTTTCGCATATTTATCGACCGAACTTAAAAATTTAAAATGCTGTCTTAATCTACTCATGAAGAGGTATGCCTTTATTTTGAAAGTGTAACACAACGAGACGACTATTACAGTTAGAAACTGTGTGATCGCCTTGAGGTAGTGTAACTCATGGCGCGCAAATACCCGGGTTTATTTGTCCAGTACTCGAGAATGAGACCACTTAGTGACTTCCAACAAAATTTGCACATAACTTCAAATCTCTCTTCATTTTTCTCGCCGATACCCCATACAAAATGATCAAAGGACAAAAGTTTTCAGTTTATTACATTTTCGCTGTTCGTGCAATTAACTTCAGCATCAGATATATGACGTTTTAATTTTTTACTTATTTACTACCGTTTCTATTTGCAACACAGTTTGCTGATAGTATTCGCCTATACCACTGAATCTACCCGCAAAATTGCATCATTGTGCGGCACGTAATTAAGCAGCTACGATGAAAAACTGGCTTCCGCTTTTAATAGCGCGCAGTAAATTTCAACATCAGGCAAGAAGTTTTAATTTATTACTTCTTTAACACTCACACCATTCGCAACACACTTTTTATAGGATATCTGTTTATATCACTGAATGCAGCTGCAAAATTTTATATCTCTAAGACACATAGTGCAGGAAATATGACGTCATAAACACAACAGAACGACGCCGTCCGTCAATACTCTTGGACGTTCGGACTAGACAGTACGCTTCAGTTTTGAAAAAGTGTCCACGTACTGTTGTGCGTTAATAGCGTCATGTTCCAGAAAGTCAATGAACAGCAGGCTCTTGCAGTCAAAGCGAAAGGTTATCACGACTTTCTGGAGCTAGTGTGCGTGTCGTTTCGACTATGCTACAGAAGTTTCGCTGGGAAGCTCTGACACTCCATACAGTCCCGATCCCTTCTCAAGCAATTTCCATATTATTTCAACCCTGAAGGAAGACATTCGAGGCCGTCAATTTGCTTCGGACGAAGAGTTGCACGTCTTGGTACAGTCGTGGTTCTCTAGGCAACCGCAAACATTTATCCGTGAAGGCATTGACCGTATTGTTTGTCAGTGGGATAAATGTATTATCAATTATGGCGATTACTTTTGAAATAATAAACGATTTACTTACTTTTTCGCATCTGTCTCGTTTTTATGTGATTCCCCTTATAGCTTTTTCTTTCCATGAGTACATTTCACGATGACAACACTTAGCGACTTCCAGCAAACTTTAAGCATAATTTCAAAACTTTTCCAAACTTCTTCTTGTTTACACGATTAGCACAAAACACTTAACACGTTAACTGATTTGTAAAGTAATCAGATATTTGAATCTGTTTTATACAGAGGAGTTCGATTTTCTAAGAAATCAGGGATTTACTGGTATTAAATAGCACGATTATTTGATGTTTGTTGGTTATTCATTAAAAAAGAAAAAAAGTACGTCTTAACATTCCTGAATACCCAAGAAATACCAAATTTTAATATGTCCGGTGACATAAATATGCTTATTCGAAAACTTAGTGTTTTCATCGTTTGTGCCATCTCAGCTACTGAAATGTGTTTACCTTATCTATTTAGAGTCTTCGAAATGTAAACATTTGAATGTGAAAGTATGAAGTGATGGTATTGTGGTTATTACTGTGCTATGTGTGCGAGACAAATAAATTCGCAACAAAAATATAAGCGAAGACACCAATAAAATGTTTTAGGTAAACATACAGCTCACTTGAGGTATACACTGGAAAAAATGCTCTTTGGAAAGTACAGCATTACATTGCGGCACTTCACCTCACTGACACACCCACACCATACTCACCACAGTTCAGATTAATGTATATGTAACTGTACCGCACCTGATGATGCCAACACGCTGCCGAAACGAGTCGTGCAAATAAAATATTAGTAAAAAGCGACCGAAGACGTAAAAATTATTTCATAAATTGATAATGGCCCAACCGCTTCCATACAATATGAATAAATTTAAGATTAAAATACTGTTACTCAACAAAAGATTGTGCGTGCCGGGCGCTGCGACATTTTCCACGTGCGGGCGTAGCGCAACAGCGGACTGCAGCCGTTTCACGGTGAAACAAACCTGTTCCGGACGGGCCGGCACGCGAGCTACTGCACTTGGTCGTCAAAGGGAGCCGCTATTTTCGCTTGCGGATTTCTGTCGATTCCTAAGAACACGTGTTCAGAGAACGCTTTACGACTTTTTGCTGCTCAATGAACAAAATACAGGGTGAACTCGCTGTGTACTTTTGGTATTAGGTATCCATGGTATCTGGCGACTCCTTACAGAGTAATAATGTATCTGTGCGTTATTCGGTTTTGCTACCGCCAATTAGCTTTCTGTCTATGAAAACAGATTCACTGCAGCGAAAAAACCTGTACTGCGCATCCACGAAAACGTGCAACACAGAGCACAGAGGTCCAGAAGTACTGTAAAGTGGTTGCCTTCCCTGTGTGAAGACGTCAGCTTAGTGTGGTTGTGACGCTCTTCCATTGAGTGACACCCCCTCCCCCCTTCCCCCCGCCCGCCGCCCGCCCCCCTTCCAACACACACACGAGATACATATCGGCCACTTCTTCCTCAGTAAACGTGCCGTGCATCACTGTTAATGTACACTTGACAGCATAAAAATTGGCCCTCGGAAGTCGCAGCCTGAGTAAAAGTCCGATACAGCACTGAAGTCAGTGAAATGCAACAAGCCATATTCTTCTATTTACCTTGGGATCGTGCAGACGAGAAAATATTACTTCAAACATTACAGGAAACTCATCTTGTCAGTATTCCAGATCTGTTCTCAAAATATTTTCTGCAAACAGAATATGCTAGTATTATGTATAGATGTAGCGGATGTTAATTGAATAGATATAAGTTCGTAAACTGACATTGTGGCTGAATAAACAACGCGGAGTCTATATGTGTAATGCTGGAATTCCCAACCTTTCAGCTTCCCTGGGCCACATTCGAAAACGACGAGTATTTAAACACTTAACGGTAAGAATAACCTAAGAGAGAAAAAAAAGAGGAGGGGCTAATGGGATAACGACATCGAGTGGCGGGAGTTTGAACATGAAAAAAATATAGTTTATCATAAATTTACATAAATAAATATTATGGATTTTTTTACCATCGATCCTGTGATACATGCATACTTGTTGGACCGCACTTGTACGTGCTTTCGGCCGCATGTGACCCACGGACTATGGGTTGGACACCCGTTAGCGTCTTATGTACGAGTGCAAGTGAATTTTTTTTCGTCTTAAGAAGGATTTTCTTCTGGTTCAACTATTTGTTGTCTATGAAGCCCTCCACTATATTGTATGAAAAACATTTCGATGATATGCAGCTAATTTCCCACAGAAGACGTGACGGAATTTTGACCGTAAAGCAGAGTCTCTTCTGTACGAGAATTATATCCCTGGAGTCGAAAACTTAAATTTACTATCTCTGTTTCACATAGGGGTGAGAATTATTCACAGAGTTTCATTGATATTACACGGTAACAAACTGACGGTCTGCCGCAGTGTGTTAGGTCTGCAAGCGCACCATGACAGTACACGAGCAAGGTCAAATAACTGCACCACATGCTTTCAGTCGAGTCACATTATTCATGCGCCACGCCCCATCGTCAACAGGCTACTAGCGGCCGTGTCATTGCTCTTCTGGAGGGAGAGAACTTGATGGTGTCGGATCGGGGCACCTTATGGCGTTCCAGAGCGCACAGCGTGGCGATGGATAAAGCGTTATCGAGATACTGGGAACTGAACTTGGGCTTCCAGGGTTACGAAATTGCCAGCACGTCACGACAAAATTCTTTTTTAACCGCGGTCCAATTGAAATATACTACTGCGTTTCACCGATCGGTGGATACGGATCGGTGCCAGTTTGGAGAGGCCAGACTACCCAGCCAACGTGAGGCCATCACGGAGAGGCTCTGTGATGATCATCGTCTCTACCAAATAGCTTTGCCGAGGACAATGTCAACAATGATAGTGGAAACTGATGTATTCCGACGAATCGGTATTGTCCGCAGCGAATGGTGGTCCAGTGTCCACATGTTTGTGGCAGTTTCGGGCTGGATGTGTTCCCGTGAACGTGGAATGCTGCACAGGATAGATGGTCGACTGGATGCTACCCAGTATACCCATATTATGAATATCATTATGGTCCCATCAACGCGAGAACTATGTATACCCTGAGGGATAATCTGTTTCCAGCAGGACCAGCAAGCTCTGTGATGATCATCGTCTCTACCAATTAGCTTTGCCGAGGACAATGTCAATAATGACTGGTGGAACCTGATATATTCCGACGAATCGGTATTGTCCACACATGTCAACGATGGCACAGGGTGGCTTGCAGAACAGAATGAGACTGCTCCTCTCCATTGGCCTCCTGCACCATACATAAGCCTTACTGAAAAGGCATGGGCAGGATGAAGCGAACCATGCGATAAAACGGGCATGATTGCAAACTAAGAACCCGAGATGACTTTGGAACGTCATCTTAGCGGCATGGGAGGAGTTGGCAGAAAATAAGAGAATTATTACCCACTTCATAGACTGTTCCTCGCACGTTGCACACAGTCCCTGTAGTTAAAGGCCTTTTTGCGGGACATTAAGCGCTAAAGGAGCAACATGCTGTAGCCATTTGAGGGCCGAAAATGTCTTAATAAGAACCGCGAACTATTCGTTCTTTTAATTCCTTGATTTCTACATATTAAACAAATTAACATAGAAACTAAAAAAACTGTACTAAGCCAGATACGAACGAAACCTTGTCATCAGGCAGTTGCCTACTGGACTGACCTACGAGTGCTACTGCTGCCGACAATTTGTTGCTTCCTGCCGCTTTTGACTGTACACCACGGAATGACGTGCCTTTACTAGCCCTGTAGTGCTACGAATGACGCAGCACGGTTTTCTTGCCTGTTCTTAGAGGGCACGTCCTTACGTAGAGTATGAAAAAGACGTTACTCGTCCTGCTACACTCGCAATTACAAGTGTTCTTTACTTTTATGGGAAGATCTGTATCCCGCGTACTGTGACTGGCTCCTGCGTAACATATCGAGCAATTCAAATTTCAGCCACGGCCATTTTCTGTGCTTTCAAGTATACAACTAACACTGCGGGAAGTACCACAGCCAGAACTCAGCTGTAAGGAATGCAAACCTGTGGGCGAACAGTAAAGTTCCCCGGGATGAATGGAACAAGTTTGTTTCCAAACAAGACATTCACTGCGTACTGCCGACATTTGCACTGGTTCGCATATGTTTTCAGTGCCACACAAGTACTTACATGAATGGAGATAAGAAAGCAACTGGACTGCATCACTTCGTAAAGAGACACCGGAGTCAAAGGGTCCCTTACACCAAAATAATAAGAAATTCTCACTCAAGCACCTTCTATATTTTGTTGGAGTTCGGAGTCACCATGTACAGCGGTCAGTCAAATGGAAACGAGCCAGATGAAAAAGCAAGTAAACTATTCATTATTTCAAAAATAACCGCGCTAACTGTTAATACATTTATCCCTTTGTGAGACAAGACGGTCAGCCTTTTCATAGAATAATGTTTGCGGTCGCCTAAGGAACCATAATTGTGCCCAGGCGTGCACGTCTTCATACGAAGTAGATCGATGGACATGAACACCTTTCGTCGGGTCTCCAGAAATGTGGAAATCGCATGTGGAGATGTCTGGACTGTACGGAAGGCTTGTACGGGTTTTCCAGCGATAATTCTGCATCGCAGAGAAACAACAGGTACACCAACCCCGGGAAGGTCATCACGACCCATTTCTCTGACTGCAATGGCCCGCTAGTCATTGATATTAAAACGCAGCTGTAAGTGGTCACTTCGCAAAAATTGAAGCGAAACATCCGAGTCCAAGCGCCCAGGCATGTTTCGGACGGCATCATTCTGCTGCAGCATATCGCCCGCCCCAATGTTGCCAGTGCTGTTGCGAGTACACTGCTGAAGTTTCGCTGGGAAACCTTACACATCCTCCATACAGCCCCGATCTCTCCCCACGCGGTTTCCATATTTTTGGAGCCCTGAAGAAGGACATTCGTGGCCGACGATTTGGTTCGAACGAAGAGGTACAATCATGGTTGCGTAGACAACCGCAAACGACTTTCCGTGAGGGTACTGACCGTCTCGTCCCGCAGTGGGATAAACGTATTTACAGTCAGAGCAATTACTTTTGAAGTAATGAACCGATTACTTACTTTTCCCCCAACTGTTTAGTTAACATTTCTCTGTCCGTTATATATTCTTTCGGAACATGTGATCCTATTTCCAGCTACAGTGACAATTTGATGTTGTTGTTGTGGTCTTCAGTCCTGAGACTGGTTTGATGCAGCTCTCCATGCTACTCTATCCTGTGCAAGCCTCTTCATCTCCCAGTACCTACTGCAACCTACATCCTTCTAAATCCGCTTAGTGTATTGATCTCTTGGTCTCCCTCTACGATTTTTACCCTCCACGCTGCCCTCCAATGCTAAATTTGTGATCCCTTGATGCCTCAGAACATGTCCTACCAACCGATCCCTTCTTCTAGTCAAGTTGTGCCACAAACTTCTCTTCTCCCCAATCCTATTCAATACCTCCTCATTAGTTACGTGATCCACCCACCTTATCTTCAGCATTCTTCTGTATCACCACATTTCGAAAGATTCTATTCTCTTCTTGTCCAAACTGGTTATCGTCCATGTTTCACTTCCATACATGGCTACACTCCATACAAATACTTTCAGAAACGACTTCCTGACACTTAAGTCTATACTCGATGTTAACAAATTTCTCTTCTTCAGAAACGATTTCCTTGCCATTGCCAGTCTACATTTTATATCCTCTCTACTTCGACCATCATCAGTTATTTTACTCCCTAAATAGCAAAACTCCTTTACTACTTTAAGTGTCTCATTTCCTAATCTAATCCCCTCAGCATCACCCGATTTAATTTGACTACATTCCATTATCCTCGTTTTGCTTTTGTTGATGTTCATCTTATATCCTCCTTTCAAGACACTGTCCATTCCGTTCAACTGCTCTTCCAAGTCCTTTGCTGTCTGACAATTTGATAGGAGGCGGAATTCAGAACATTTCCAGACGTGAAAGGATAGACGGATTTGTCTTAAAGGATGGTGGATACTGTCAAGTAAACGTGTTGTGTTTCGCCTCTTCAGCGTTGCCTTGGCAGTACTCGTGGATACGGTTTTTAAACCTTACCACGGTAACACGTTGTGTACAAAAAAAAAAAAAAAATAATTTTCTCACATGTTCCAGAATACAGGCCTGATTTTTTTCCTTTTCTTAATTAGCCTCTGCAGAGCTTTCAAAGCCTAAATTTAAGTTTTGACGCGACACTTTGCTGCACACCACTGTACACACCATTCATGACGAATGATATGTAACAGCCTTGAGCACAACATTTGGTTGTAACTAGTCTCTTTTCTTCTACTGATTCAGTTAACTGAAGTTCATGTCCTAATACAGACTGAGCTTGGGTCTAGGTAAAGGAGGTAAATGATTCTCATATATATTTCTCTGAATGGTTTCCAGAACTATCTTTTATTATTTTAACGAAGCGAAAGTCTTCACTTGAATGATATACGAGGGTGGTCTGAAAAGTTCTCGGAATCACCACGAGAGGTCAGCGCTACCGCAACGAGTTGTTCACGTGATGTTCATTGGACCGTTGCCTATAAACACGTGCCTCGTCAGTGCTCTTGGAAGAGAACTGTGGCGGTGACGTGGCTCTGTTGTTGTTCCCGCGTAGTGATTTGCAAAGATGGAAAAAATTGAGATTCGAGCAGTGACTAAGTACTTCGTAAAGAAAAGTATGAAAGCATAGGACATTCATGTCGATTTCCTGATTACACTTGGGGACTCTGCTCCTTCGTATTCAACTATTGCCAAGTGGACAAAGGAATCTAAATTTGGTCGGGAGAGCTTAGATGATGATCCGCGCAGTGGTCGGCCAAGATGTGTCACTAATCCAGAAATCACTGCAAAAGTGCACAAAATGGTCATGGAGGTTCGCCGATTGAAAGTGTGTGAAGTTGCTCACGCTTGCCAGATGTCATCTGAAAGGGTATATCACATTTTAACAGAAGAATTACAAATGAAAAAAATTATTTGCAAGATGGGTGCCGCGACTCTTGAGCCTGGATCAAAAACATGTGCCGTCGCCATGGCAAAATTACACGAACTAAGGTATGAGTTGCCACACCCTCCTTATTCACCTGATATGGCTCCGTCAGACTTCCATCTCTTCCCAAAACTGAAAATTTTTCTTGGTGGACGAAGATGCACTTCAAACAAAGAATTGATAGCTGGAGTTGACAACTGTTTTCCAGGCCTGGAGGAAACTCATTTTCGAGATGGGATCAAGGCACAGGAACATCATTGTACCAACTGCATCAGTCTACAGGGAGGCATCATCGAAAAATAAAAAACATTCAGTGATGTGAGTACTTTTTTCTATTCCGTTCCGAGAACTTTTCAAACCACCCGCGTATTTTAATAATTTTCCCTTTCGTTTTTAATTACTCTTACTTTCCTTTCTTTTCTTTGTGCACCATGGTACACCTGTCCTGGAGGTCGCGCAGCAATAATATTTTTGGCCCAGTCTATTTATACGGTATTATTGTCGCTGGATAGTTTCCTTAAGTATACAGAAATGCTCTAAGAGTAAACAAATCGCTGCGTGCCGCTGTTCTCAACAATTCAGAGGTCCATGCAGCGGTCACGCCGTCGCTGGGCAACGGTTTGAGATGAGCAGACTGGTGAGCAACACGCAGCCAGCAGATCTTCAGAAAAACCGTGAAAAGCAGGAAGGGCGCGGCGCAGAAGATGGCAGCCAGAAGGTAAGCTATGAACAACTAAGTTCTGCCAACCTGTCACATTCAAAACAATACCATTAAATCGACGGCACTAATCGATTTTAGGGGGACAAAATTTTCGAAATTATTTTTTCTCACTTTTTGATCAGTCAGACTATGTTGATCTCGAAGATGTTATTTATTTCCATCCCCGACAAACCTTTTTAATATATCGAGAGAAAAAATTTTTAATGAAAAATTTTTTTTTCTCTTTTTTTGACCGGACCACGAATATATTATTTGCAAACATCATTGAAGCTAAATCGGAGAACATCAAAGCACTCGGATAAAATCGCCTCATTCAGTTTACACTAAAGTCAAATAACAGTGTAGTTAAGTGTTAGTTCGGTGTTTGTTCTGTGCGTTTTTTCTGCTAACTCGTAATGACTAGAATTTTCCCTGATTTGACCGAATTTCGTATGGTAAATTTGTTCGACGTTTGCCGTGATAGTGATTCAGCTATTGAATGGGCTTTCGGTCATGGATTGCTGAAACGTGAGAGATTCTGTGAAGATGGGCAATGCCTTGGCGGTGCGAATAAAATGTTCTTAGAACGCAAGCAATCTGCCGACGGTCGTATTTGGCGCTGCTCTGTAAGACGCATTTGCAGGAAGAAGATTTCAATTCGCAGAGATTCTTTCTTTACGGGTAGTCACCTGTCTATCGAATGCATCATCAAAATGGCTTTCTTCTGGAGCTTCGAACTCGATAAACAGGAATTTTTGATGCGTGAACTGCAAATCTCGGCTAATACGGCTGTGGATTGGAAACAGTTCCGCAGAGAAAAAATTGCCACGAGTATTTCGTGCAAGAGCCGATTATTTTAGGCGGTCAAGGGCGTACACTTGAGATCGACGAAAGCTGTTTTGTCCGTCGAAAATACAATCGAGGTCACAAGGTTAAGGAACAGTGGGTATTCGGCGGATACGACACTAACAAGACCAGAGAAAGCTTCCTCGTTCCTGTAGTTCGAAGAGATGGTGCAACTTTCCTGCCGATTCTGCAACAATATGTGCGGCCTGAGACCACTATTGTTTCCGATTTGTGGGGAGCGTATTAACACAGTCCAGAATCTAGGTTATCAGCACTTGACTGTTAATCATTCCATGCATTTCGTTGATCCAATTACTGACGCAACTACTAATCATGTTGAAAGCGTATGGCAGAAAGCAAAACAGAAAAACAAGCGCGTGTTTGGTAGTCATCGCAATATACTGTCAAACTATCTGGCCGAGTTTCTATGGATCAAACCCATTTTACAATTTGATTGATGACATCAGGCGCGTTTGTCCGAATGCTGCGATTTGGTTTGCTGCAATTTAACTTGAATGACCTTTACGCATTATTATATTTCGAATACATGACACTATGTTGTTTTATTGTTTCAATCACATTGTTATGTTGTTGTATTGTTACTTTTTGATTAAATGACAATATGTCGTTTTACTGTTTCAAAAGTGATCAAAAATATGTCATATTCGTGATCAGCATAGTCAAATTGACGATAATCAATCGACCTCACATTTCTGTGTACGCACAGCATAGATTCTGATAGTCTTATAAAATGGACACGGAGATCATTGACACGGAAGTTACATTCGGGGTTATTTGATTTCACAAACCAATGATGCAGTCTACTTATCACGGCTTGCTGAAGCAGTTGTTGCAGATACTTAAATTTTATAAGTATTCAGATTATAAACCGCAATTCTAAAAATTATCCTCCGACATTTTTGTGCCATGTACAGTTTTCAATTCACTCGTATAGATAATTTTCGACAAGCGGAATGTATCATCAAGGCGTCTTGAAACGCATGTTTTCCGTATACATATCATAAAAAGGAAGCAACGAAGATTAAGTTTTAACGTCTCGTCGGAATTAATGTCACTGTGCACAATTTCGCGATCCTCCATTGTCGAGGTGAGGCATTGTCAACCGAAGGCTTTGCGGTGGATGAGGATATCCGCCCTCGAATTTCCATGCAGCCTAACATCAGACCACTGTCTCATTCGAATGGCCCACAAATATGGATACTGCATGATTCGACCAGCCATTCAAATGGAGATACCCACTGAGGCTCCTTTCAAACTCTGTCAGATGCCGCTAATGCTGTCTCACATGTGTGTGCAGCATCTCTGTCTCCTTCACAGTGATCACTCAACGTCAGACGCTGTCCACACCCGTTATAACCCTACTAGGCCTGGTACGACACTAAACACTAATGCAATCAGGTGGCTGTTTCACATCTCGGGGAATTGAAACTCTAATCATTAATATCCGTCCTTGTCTTACCGGTGCTTCACTTTTTTTGTCAGGCACCGTGATTTACCATTTAAATCATTCTCGTCTTAAAATGTTTCAATATTAACGGAATAAAACTGCTGTTAGAATTTGTTTCTCCTGACATAAAATTAAATAAGGTGGGTCAGTTTTATGATTCATTGTATCCTTCCTGTATGGCGGAAGTTTAATGGGCTGTGTATGCCATATTGAAGATACAGCCTAGACACTATTTAGCTGGGAAACCCGAATTCTTGTTTAATCTTCGGTGTGTTACAGCCCATGCATCTTGCAGCAATTATCACCCTTCGCTCAAAGTCGGTTAACTCGTGACGTGCTGCTACGTTCGCTACCCACTTGCCTGTAACAGACTGCTCAGGTATCTGGGCTACAGTCGCGCCGTACAACGCAACATGTCGCAACATTCGGGCGTCATAACGGTACATTTTCAAATGAGACAACCTTACCAGTCACTTCTGGCTATTCAGTTTATTTTTAATTCTTCTTGCTGACAGCTTCGGCGCTCAAACCATTGTGCAAAATAGGCCTGACGCTGTAATAGTCCCTGCTTTACGCAGTTTTCCATTTCCGTGATAAATAATTTATAACAGTAAGTACGATTTGTACATGATCTCTTTCGCCGTTGTGTACCCCCTGGTCTGACACGTCAGCTGGTCTCGTCGACGCTTCATTATAGCGCTATGCAAGGGCAATGAATCACTGGCAGCAATATCGCCTGCGATCGATCGCTCTCATCGATCCCGCGACATACGAGAGATTCACCGAGCAGTTTCATCTGTATCTGCACGTGTTGTTATGGTGTTAAGCAGCAATGGCAGTTGATTTGCCTATGTGGACTAATACTCAGAGAAAAAAATTAACAGTTGAAATTTATTAAATTCGTTTTGTAACGCTTTTCTTGTAAAGAGTAACCTGTACACTAAGGAAGTGGTCAGACCAATTATCTGGTAGCTCCCTGAAGAGATACTGTGTTATTCTACAATTTTGGAGTATGTACAGAGTGACAATTCATTCTGGAAGCAATCCCCTAGCCCAGGGATGTACAGACTTAATGACGCAACGAGCCGCAATCCCCTCACTATGAGTGGCCTTGCTGTTATAGGCGCTACAGTCTGGAACCGCGTGACCGCTACGGTCGCAGGTTCGAATCCTGCCTCGGGCATGGATATGTGTGATGTCCTTAGGTTCGTTAGGTTTAAGTAGTTCTAAGTTCTAGGGGACTGATGACCACAGTAGTTAAGTCCCATAGTACTCAGAGCCATTTGAACCATCCCCTCACTATGACTATGCAAAGCCCACAAAAAATTAAAAACGTTTCGCATGATTTATTTCAGAAATATTCGCTCTACGTAGCAAATATAATTGCAACAACGTATTTTTACAGAAGCGCTGTTTACTCAATATACACTACTGGCCATTAAAATTGCTACACCACGAAGATGACGTGCTACAGACCCGAACTTTAACCGACAGGAAGAAGATGCCGTGATATGCAAATGATTAGCTTTTCAGAGCATTCCCACAAGGTTGGCGCCGGTGACGACACTTACAACGTGCTAACATGAGGAAATTTTCCAACCGATTTCTCATACACAAACAGCAGTTGACCGGCGTTGCCTGGTGAAACGTTGTTGTGGTGCCTCGTGTAAGGAGGAGAAATCCGTACCATCACGTTTCCGACTTTGATAAAGGTCGGATTGTGGCCTATCGCGATTGCGGTTTATCGTATCGCGACACTGCTGATCGCGTTGGTCGAGATCCAATGACTGTTAACAGAATATGGAATCGGTGGGTTCAGGAGGGTAATACGGAACGCTGTGCTGGATCCCAACGGCCTCGTATTACTGGCAGTCGAGATGACAGGCATCTTATCCGCATGGCTGTAATGGATCGTGCAGCCACGTCTCGATCCCTGAGTCAACAGATGGGGACGTTTGCAAGACAACAACCATCTGCACGAACAGTACGACGACGTTTGCAGCAGCATGGACTATCATCTCGGAGACCATGGCTGCTGTTACCCTTGACGCTGCATCACTGACAGGAGCGCCTGCGATGGTGTACTCAACGACGAACCTGGCTGCATAAATGGCAAAACGTCATTTTTTCGGATGAATCCAGGTTGTGTTTACAGCATCATGATGGTCGCATCCGTGTTTGGCGACATCGCGGTTAACGCACACTCGAAGCGTGTATTCGTCATTGCCATACTGGCGAATCACCAGGCGTGATGGTATGGGGTGCCATTGGTTACACGTCTTGGACACCTCTTGTTCGCATTGACGGCACTTTGAACAGTGGACGTTACATTTCAGATGTCTTACGGCCCGTGGCTCTACCCTTCATTCGATCCCTGCGAAACCCTACATTTCAGCAGGATAATGCACAACCGCATGTTGCAGGTCCTGTACGGGCCTTTATGGATACAGAAAATGTTCGACTGCTGCCCTGGCCAGCACATTCTCCAGATCTCTCACCAACTGGTCAATGTTGGCCGAGCAACTGGCTCGTCACAATACGCCAGTCACTACTCTTGCTGAACTGTGGTATCGTGTTGAAGCTGCATGGGCAGCTGTACCTGTACACGCCATCCAAGCTCTGTTTGACTCAATGCCCAGGCGTATCAAGGTCGTTATTACGGCCAGAGGTGGTTGTTCTGGGTACTGATTCCTCAGGATCTATGCACCGAAATTGCGTGAAAATGTAATCACATGTCAGTTCTAATATAATATATTTGTCCAATGATTACCCGTTTACCATCTGCATTTATTCTTGGTGTAGCAATTTTAATGGCCAGTAGTATAATTTGGAACATTACACTCCACTGATTTCACAACTGCTTTGACATTTGGCTCAATTTTTGTCGTAGACAAGAGCAAAATTGACTACATCTTGTCATTCGTCAATTTTATTTGTTAATGTTCGTTATGAAAAAAGTTTGTTGACATATGTAAGTTGACCTAAAGAGGGTAGAGCATTTTAATACATTATCTAAAACTTGGAATTGTTTCTGTCGACACAATAATTCAACAGATTTGTTGCATCGATTTTAATTAGTAGTATCTCGTGATTTTGTATGTCGTTGAGTTCTAGCTGAATTGCTTCTGGTGCATTTTCAGCAAAGTGGCAAAAGGGTTGCTAAATAAATATTCAATGGCTTTCTTCTTCTTTTTTTCCACCTTTATCCCGTACCTGCACGAGTTCTGCCAGTTAAATCTTGTTTGGCACGTTAGTGGGAGCCGGCGGACAGATGCCCTCCTGTCGGCGACAATGTTCATCAGCACTTCAAGCTTCCCGATCGGGGCACAACTCCAAACGCAGCCGTTTGTGTTGTGGTGTTAACGGCAGCCTGAGTGTGGAGTGCTAATTCCCTAAGGGGGCTGCCGGTTCTCCACATTTTCAGCTCCAGACAATGTTGCACGCGGTCCATTACATTCAGAAAATGTCATTCTTGTGCAACACAGCTAGCTCTTTATTCCCATGAAGTAATGAGTGCTGTCGACAAGTTATCTCAGATCGATTCCATATTCCTAGATTTCCAGAAGGCTTTTGATACCGTTCCTTACAAGCGACTGTTAATCAAATTGCGTGCATATAGAGTATCGTCTCAGTTGTGTGACTGGATTCGTGATTTCTTCTCAGAGAGGTCACAGTTCGTAGTGATAGACGGTAAATCATCCAGTAGAAGAGAAGTGATATCTGGAGTTCCGCAAGATATTGTCATAGGCGCTCTGCTGTTCCTGATTTATATAAATGATCTAGGTGATAATCTGAGCAGCCCCCTTAGATCGTTTGCAGATGACGCTGTAATTTACCGTCTAGTAAAATCATCAGACGACCAATTCTAATTACAAAATGATCCAGAGAGAATTTCTGTATGGTGCAAAAAGTGGCAATTGACACTAAAGAATGAAAAGTGCGAGGTCATCCACATGGGTACTAAAAGAAATCCGATAAATTTTGTGTATACGATAAATCGCACAAATCTAAGGGCTGTCAATTCGACTACATACCTAGGAATTACAATTACGAGTAACTTAAATTGGAAAGACCACATAGATAATATTGTGGGGAAGGCGGAACAAAGACTGCGCTTTGTTGGCTGAACACTTAGAAGATGCGACAAACCCACTAAAGAGACAGCCTACTTTACACTTGTCCGTCCTCTGCTAGAATGTTGCTGCGCGATATGGGATCCTTACCAGGTCGGATTGACTAAGGACATCGAGAAAGTGCAAAGAAGGGAAGCTCGTTTCGTATTATCGCGCAATAGGGGTGAGAGTGTCACTGATATGATACGCGAGTTGGGGTGGCAGTCACTAAAACAAAGGCGGTTTCTTGGCGGCGAGATCTATTTACGAAATTTCAATCACCAACTTTCTCTTCCGAATGCGTAAATATTTTGTTGACACCCACTTACGTAGGGAGAAATGATCATCATAATAAAATAAGAGAAATCAGAGCTCGAACGGAAAGATTTTGGTGTTCCTTTTTCCCACGCGCCATTCGAGAGTGTGAATTGCAGAATAACCATTTGGATGTAGATGTAGATTCTCGGATAACTGGCGCCGGTGTCAAGAGGTTACGATGTGCGTGGTGCGCAGTACGGCGATCCTCCGTTTTAATGGTCAGATGTGGTCGACCTGAGCCCTGCTCTATCTTTCCAGTGTAGTCCAACTTTACGCCACCATCGCATCCGAGTGCCCCAGTAACCTGGACACTGCGCGATTCGAGCAGCCAGCCAAATGAAGACTCGCAGTGAGCCCTCTTTCGGACTCTGTTGCTAATAAAGCTGTTTCACGAGGACACTCTGTCCTTCCGTCTCCTTTGGACTGATCACTCAACATCTGACACTATTCACGCCCCTCATATACCCTACTAGACCTGGTAACTACACTAAATTCTGACGACACTAATGCACTCTGCTGGCCACTCCACAAGCCAAAGAGTATTGCAACTCTAAATCATTTACGTATCCTCCAATGGTGTACACATGTACAAAGTTACACTTTCAACCAACTAAGTGTTCTTGGTACTTTTTTCCGGATAGTGTATTTTTACGACTAAATTGCGCTTAGTTTTCAAATACGCGTCATAATTGTTTATATCTAGTGCACTTGTGATAATGTTTCAACATATACTGGAGAAAGAGGTTACAAGATGAACACGAAAAAATTAAACACCGATAACACAGACTAAAAAAATATATATGTTTTGAAAGTTGTTTGAAATTTGATAACTGACTTTTATTTACTTTTCACCGCTGATTTCAAAAATGCAATCCATTTTTTTCTATCACGTCCGGTTTTCGCACAAACAAGGGAGTATTTTTGGGTATAATAACAAAATTTAAGCAATTATCACATTTTTCCCAATGTTATAAAATTTTATTTTATTTATAAATCATGTTCTAAACTAAATTTTCCAGTACACGTCGATTTCTCTTTAAGCTCATAAGTCCTTATAATAACGCTTTCGCTTTCTGTCGAAGCTTGTTTTATTGCTTTTCCGGCTGTGGACTCGTTGAGGATCATCTCTTTTTATAATACAGCAGTAGTCGTCTATCATGTTGACGTTCCATCTTCCTTGATATCTTCTTGCCATTTCTTTGATGTCTTGGTGGAATCTTTCGCCCTGCTCTTCAGTTACATCACCAAGGTTTACAGGGAAGTAGTCAAGATGTGCGGCTGGTCCCGGCGGAGGTTCGAGTCCTCCCTCGGGCATGGGTGTGTGTGTTTGTCCTTAGGATAATTTAGGTTAAGTAGTGTGTAAGCTTAGGGACTGATGACCTTAGCAGTTATGTCCCATAAGATTTCACACACATTTGAACATTTGAGTCAAGATGTGAGGAGCATATTCTATTTTGAAACGTGCCATAAGTCCAGGAACATCACTTACAAAACACCAGTAAGAAATATTCTTTTTGTTTTTCAAATTGAAACCTCGTACGTTGCAAGAACAAAAATAGCAGTCATCACTATGATTTTTGGGCTCCCTCCAAACCATTGGTATTCCAAAACGTAAGGAATGCTTTTTACGTTGAAATCATTGCCTCAGTTCTTCAACACACACCACACCAAACAAACTTTGTATGGGGCCCCAGGCTTATCTTAACCGCCTAACTTTATACCAAAATATGCGAAATATACTTTTTCTCCAAAATCGGAAACGTTTCTTTGTTGCTTTTTAATGGTATAGTTACCACAAATGTAGCAGAAGCAGTCTGGCGAGTTTACACATCCTCTGGTAGCTATTGTCCATTGTCCATAAAACAACTTCACAACACAAAAAAACAGTCACTACTTTAAAGCACTAGTAACAAAAACACGTGAACAGCACAGAGTGAAGAGGTACTGTCAACTGAAGGACAACCGCAGAAGCTCACTGCTTGGTGATGGCGGGGGAAGGGGCAGCGTGACAGACAGGCACTGACATGAAAATACTGCTGGTTTCTCCTAATTACTCTTTATTTTACGTATATCTAGCATAAAAACGGCTAAATAACAGTTTATGGAGATCCTAAAAATCAAAATTAAAACTCACTAGAGTGCTGAAACACCGAAAAAAGCTAAAACTAGACAAGCAATTTGTGAAATAACTGTACGTGATGGAATTTTTTCACTATTTTCCCGAAATCAGCGTTGAGAACACTATAAAAATCACTTAATAAATTTGAAACAATTTTTATGTCGCAGACCTATGTAATCGATTAGTGGAATTAAATCAGCCGATGCTGATCGACTTAGACTAGAAAATGTAACGCTAAAAATAATAGATGAGTTCTGATACTTGGGTAGCATAATAACTGAGGTTGGCCGAAGTGGAGAAAATATGAAATGCTGGCTGGCAATAGCAAGAAACGTATTCCTGAAAACGATAAATTCACTAGCATTGAATATAAATTTAAATGTAAGTCTTTTCCGAAAGTGTTTTTCTCGAGTGTAGTCTTGTGATGTGAAATTTGGACGATAAATAGCTGAGATAAGAAAACACCTTTTGAGAAGTGATGCTTCTGTATACTGCTGAAGATTAGACGGGCAGATCGTTTAATTAATGACTAATAGAATTGGGGAGAAAAGAAATTTACGTTACAACTTGGCAGAATGAAGGTATCAGTTGACAGGACACTACGGAGGCATGAAGATATTGTCATTCAGTGACGGAGAGAAGTGGAGGGGGGAGCGGAGAGAGAGGGGAGTGGGAACTCAGGGATTGACTACAGTAAGAAAGTTAGAATGTGTGTCTAAGGGGAGATCAAAAAGTTTTCGCTCGAAGGCCGTAGAGTCCCGAATCGATATACCCAATCAGGCAAAATCGCAGTGCGCGTTGACGCAATCATCACACTGACTCACCAGGTTGAAGATACCCGTTATTTGAAACACCGTGTCCTGTCTACCGCGTGAAGAAGTCCATAACTGCCTGCTGCACATCCTCCTCCGACAGGAATCGTCAACCCTGCAATGCCTTTTTCGAAGGACCGAAGACATGATAATTGCACAGGGAGAGAACAGGACTTTAGGGTGCGTGCTCACGTGTCACCCACTTGGGTTGGCGTAACTTTTGCGATACTGCATTTGCATTATGGGGACGTGCGTTACCGTGAAGCACCAGCACCCTTTGTCGCCCAACGGTTGTTTTCGACAGACATTCTGCCCCATATATGTTCTTCAGTCTCCAGCGGATGGTTACCAGAATTTGTCCTTCGGCAGCCAAGGAAGGAATAACAGCACGTTGGTTCTGTTTGGACACATTTGGTAAGAGTGACGCCGTAGTTCACGTTTCCGCATTTACCGCACGCACGTCCGAAAGACACGAAAAATGTTCAAACGGCTCTGAGCACTATGGGACTTAACATCTGAGGTCATCAGTCCCTTAGAACTTAGAACTACTTAAACCTAACTAACCTAAGGACATCACACACATCCATGGCCGAGGGAGGATTAGAAGCTGCGACCGTAGCGGCCGCACGGTTCCAGACTGAAGCGCGTAGAACCGCTCGGCCACACCGGCCGGCTGAAAGACACGAATGCCACACTAATCCCTTGCCAACGTGTCGCTGCTTATATACCCGCATCGGAGTCGCGGTACGTTGCATGTACGCTGCAAGAACGCCCTCGAACAGCTTTTTGATCACCCTTGATATGTTGCAGTAGCGAAGCAGAGATGAGAAGGTTTGAAGACAAGCGTGCAGAGCTGCATCAAACTAGTCTTCGAACTGAAGACCTCAACAACTGGAGAAAATGAACTGCCCCCTCCGTCCACCTCTTTTGGAAGCAAAGCTCAGCAGTGAAACAATTTCTTCACAGTGAAACAGAAAATGTCAGCTCACGAATTGTTCACAACGACGAAATAAGAACACGTAACTCTAAGGCATGTGACGAAACGATACGAAGAGAATAAAAACCTTGTTGGAGGCAAATTATTCCTCATCGCAAAGGCCTACATTTCTAATTTTTCACCGTTGACATTTTGGAATGTGTTCCTGCACAAGAAATGGCATCGGGATATAAACTCTGTAAATTATTACAGTATGTAATAAAGGAATGATTTTGCGGTCGACCACCGTAGCAATTCTTCCATACAGTAGCTGAATGAAAAAAAGGTATTACACACGTTCGCAGCCCTGAGTGAAAGGTAACACGTGTGAGCTGTGAGGAGAGTGGTGTGGAGCGGTCAGCTGGTGAGCTGGTCAGGTGGCGGACTGGTTCCGCGGCGGTCGAGGTCGCGGGCCTTTCACTGCGTCACACGGCACAGCCCACGCGCCACACACTGGGCGCGCCGCGGGTTGCTCACACTACACACGCCTGTCGTCAAAGACCGCCCCACACTTGTTGTAGGTTGCAGTCTGAAGACTGCTATGACGTAGCTCTCCACGCTATTCTATACACTTCGAGCCCCCTCGTATCTGTACAACTACTCCAAACTACGAGGGCTATTCGGAAAGTAAGAAACGATCGATCGCGAGATGGAAACGGCAATGAAAATAAAAAAGTTTTATTTGCAACGGTTAGCTACACCTTTCAGCTGAGTCGCCGCTACGACTTAGACATCTGCGGTAGTGTTGTACGAACTTGTCATAGAAGGCAGCCGCCTGTGCTTTCCAACAATTTTCTACGCTGAACCGCAGCTCGTCGTCTGTGCCAAAATGACGTCTTCAAAGCCAGCTGGTCATGTGAGCAGAGATGAAAACCAGAGGGAGCCAAGTCGGGGGAGTATGGTGGGTGATCAAACACATCCCATCGAAAACGCTGCAAGAGCGCTCTTATTTGCCCCTGCAGTGTGCAGCCAAAAACTGGGGTGAAAAATGAACTGCATGACTGTTACGTTTTGTGGGGTTGCATGAAATCAGGCGAAATACGTCGGCAGGCACCCATACGTGGCAGCAGACAATACTTTCTAAGCATGTTTATTCCTTCAATGTCCCCTAAGAATTGAGAAGGGTGATGTGACGTACACTACTGCCCATTAAAACTGGTACACGACGAAGATGACGTGCTACAGACGCGAAATTTAACCGACAGGAATAAGATGCTGTGATATGCAAATGATTAGCTTTCCAGAGCATTCACGCAAGGTTGGCGCCGGTGGCGACACCTACAACGTGCTGACATGAGGAAAGTTTCCAACCGATTTCTCATACACAAACAGATGCTGACCAGCGTTGACAGGTGAAACGTTGTTGTGATGCCTCGTGTAAGGAGGAGAAATGCGTACCATCACGTTTCCGACTTTGATAAAGGTCGTATGGTAGCCTATCGCGACTGCGGTTTATCGTATCGCGACGTTGCTGCTCGCGTTGGTCGAGATCCAATGACTGTTAGCAGAATATGGAATCGGTGGGTTCAGGAGGGTAAAACGGAACGTCGTGCTGGATCCCAACGGCCTCGTATCATTAGCAGTCGAGATGACAGGCATCTTAACCGCGTGGATGTAACGGATCGTGCAGCCACGTCTCGATCCCTGAATCAACAGATGCGGACAGATGCAAGACAACAACCATCTGCACGAACAGTTCGACGACGTTTGCAGCAGCATGGACTATCAGCTTGGAGACCATGGCTGCGGTTACTCTTGACGCTGCATCACAGGCAGGAGCGCCTGCGATGGTTTACTCAACGACGAACCTGGGTGCACGAATGGCAAAACGTCATTTTTTCGGATGAATCCAGGTTCTGTTTACAGCATCATGATAGTCGCATCTGTATTTAGCGTCATCGCGGTGAACGCACATTGGAAGAGTGTATTCATCATCGCCATACTGGCCTATCACCCGGCATGATGGTATGGGGTGCCATTGGTTACACGTCTCGTTCACCAGTGGACGTTACATTTCAGATGTGTTACGACCCGTGGCTCTACTCTTCATTCGATCCCTGCGAAACCCTACATTTCAGCAGGATAATGCACGACCGCATGTTGCAGGTCCTGTACGGGCCTTTTTGGATACAGAAAATGTTCGACTGCTGCCCTGGCCAGCACATTCTCCAGATATCTCACCAATTGAAAGCGTCTGATCAATGGTGGCCGAGCAACTGGCTCGTCACAATACGCCAGTCATACTCTTGATGAACTGTGGCATCGTGTTGAAGCTGCATGGGCAGCTGTACCTGTACACGCCATCCAAGCTCTGTTTGACTCAATGCTCAGACGCATCAAGGCCGTTTTTACGGCCAGAGGTGGTTGTTCTGGGTACTGATTTCTCAGGATCTATGCACCGAAATTGCGTGAAAATGTAATCACATGTCAGTTCTAATATAATATACTTGTTCAATGAATACCCGTTTATCATCTGCATTTCTTCTTGGTGTAGCAATTTTAATGGCCAGTAGTGTATTTAAGGGGATACTACAGACACTGCCCAACACATCTGTGCAAAGCTCCATCGGATTTTCACCGTGGTTCCCATTTCGCGACCGTTCGTTCCTTGCTTTCCGTCAGGTGTTGGGGCTCCCTTAATTTTGATCTCCCCTCCCCACCACCCTTGCCCGCCACTCCCCCACTCCATCACACTCACACACACACACACACACACATACACACATTCACATTCTTCCCTCCACTACCAAACTGACAATTCCTGGTTGCATCAAGATGTCTCTTATAAATCGCTCTCTTCTTTTAGTGACTTTTTGGCGTAAACCTCATTCATCCCCACATCGATTAAATACCTCGTCATTTGTTATCCTTTCGATCTAATCTTCAGTATTGTTCTGTAGACCCACATTTCAAAAGCATCTATTCTATTCTGGCCACATCTGTTTATCGTCCACATTTCACTTCTGTACAAGGCTAACTCCAGACAAATACATCTTAAACACTTAATGCATTTTAGATATTAACGAATTTCTCTTTTTCGAAATGCTTTTCTTCTTACTGTCAGTCGGCATTTATATCCTCCGCATCTTCGACGATTGTCAAGTCACTTTCCTGCTCAAATGGGAAAACTCATCTACTACCTAAGGTGTCTCATTTGTTAATCTAATTCCCTCGCAATCTCCTGACTTAATTCGATTCCTGTCTATTACCATTGTTTTATTCATGTTAACGTTCGTCTTATAAGCTGTTCTGGAACGCTATCCATTCTGTAAACTGCTCTTCCTAGTTCTTCTCCATGTCTCACAAAATCATCGTCGTCTATCAAAGTTTTAATGACTTCTTCCTGGACTGTATTTCCTTATCCATATTTCTACTTCGCTTCCTTCATAGTTTACTCAATGTACGCACTGAATAATACTGGGGACAGGCTAAAACCCCAAGTCACTCCGTTCTAAACTGCAGCAACCTTTTCATCTTCGTCCACTGTTATAAGTGCTGTCTGGTTTTTGCACATGTACATAGCCTTCTGCTTCCTGTATTTTACCCCTGCTACCTTCAGACTTTCAAAGAGATTAATCCACTCACTATTAACAAAAGATCCTACTACTTACAAATTCTATCAATCAGATTTAATTTTCTTCAACTTTTCTTCTTGGTGTTATTTTGCAAGTATGACTTATTAAACTGATAGTTCTGTAGTATTCACAAGAATCACCACCTGCGCTGTTTACAATTTTAATTATTACATTCTTCATTGAGTATGGTGGTATCAAGCCCGCCCGGTTGGCCGTGCTGTCTAACGCACGGCTTTCCGGGTGGGAAGGAGCGCCGGTCCCGGGCACGAATCCTCCCGGCGGATTTGTGTGGAGGTCCGGTGAGCCGGCCAGTCTGTGGATGGTTTTTAGGCGGTTTTCCATCTGCCTCGGCAAATGCGGGCTGCTTCCCATTATCCCGCCTCAGCTACACTATGTCGGCGATTGCTGCGCAAACAAGTTCTCCACGTACGCGTACACCAGCATTACTCTACCACGCAAACATAGGGGTTACACTCGTCTGGTGTAAGACGTTCCCTTGGGGGGCCACCGGGGGCCGAACCGCACAATAACCCTGGGTTCGGTGTGGGGTGGCGGAGGGGTGAAGTGGACTGTGGCAGTCGTCGTGGGACGGCTGCGGCGGGGACAGAGCCTCTCTGTTGTTTCTAGGTCCCCGGTTAACACAACGTAACATAACGTAATATGGCGGTATTTCACATGTTTCACCTATTTTGTGTACCAGGTGGAACAGTTCTGTCACTGCTGGTTCTCTCAAGGATCTCAGTAATTGGGGACTGGTTGTCGCACTTGTGACAGCACAATAATCGCAGCTCCCCAGGTTTTAACTTTCTGCGCGGGAGCTCCTGTAGTAATAATGTATTAGATCAATAACCACGAATTACATGTCTAACCGTTTATTATCCTCTACCGGAGCTTGAATCCTTTAACTCACCCATCTCACTATTTCTAAAATTCTCGAAGCATTCGTGAACAGCAGATAGGACAATCAGTATCTGCCAACATTTCAGAGAACTTTCTTACTTCTTCGTGAGAAATATAACTGGCTATTGATGCCGCTACTTCAGACCTCTGGTCGAAGCTAGGAAGATACAAAGAAGTGGCTGCTCCAGCGCCAGTACTGTTGGCCAATGGATGAATAATGTTGAAGTCAGACATAGACCAAGAATTCAGGATGGAATTTCTAAAACTACACTTTTAGAATAGTGAATCTTTGATAATGAGAAAGATAGAAAGGAAGAACCTGTAAGTATTAAACTTCATCAATATGAGGTGTGTTAAAATTAAGAAGACAGAAGATTCATGTCAAAAGGAAGACATATGGTAAAGCTGCAATCGATCCGAATGTTTACTGCACGCCACACTGCTTTGTGTGATTTAACCTTTGCCTTGCCCACCTCTGACGTTGAACCTGCGCACTCAATTGGTTGTTCGCCACTATAATAAGAAGGAACACTGCTTCTTGTTTTAAGAGGACATTGTCGTAATATTCGGCTGCCACGTAGACATATTCTCATGCATTTGTAAGGAGGACCATTCCCAGAGCCCAGCAGTTTAGTCACACTGAGGAGTACTGTTGAAAAGACAGACGAAACGTTTATGTTATAATTGTTTTCAGTGTTTCAAAATGAAACCCAAAAAAAAAATTATTCAGAGGGTTTAACACGAAACCTGAGGGGTGCAAATGTGTGAGGAAGAGTGGTGTCTAAAATAAGTTTCATGCTGCAGTCCACGCTTCAGAAGAAAAACGTAGAAATTTCATATGATGCAAACAACCTGCTTATGTTTCTTTAGCTATGAATTAGATGGGACTCATAACCTTAAATTTGGTAGTAACTGTTTGTTAATTAGGAGAGAAGGACAGTAACATGATGATGATGCACATGTTGGTAACGGCTTTGGTTTTGGCACATACATAGGTATGAAATGGGTTCACGACAAAGAAAATACAGGAGCTCACCAAAACAGAGATTTTTTTATGTCACTAGTTCTTAGTGACTGAGGCATTTTCTATTTTGAGTAGCCTTTAGGCAGACCTGCTCGTATAGCTAATGGAGATCTGAAATGGAGCGAGTACGATTCTAATGTTGAGGGTAGCATACCTTAGAAATTAAGGCGCTGCTATCGTATCAGTGCTATACTTGTCTCTGTCCTCCCCGCTACAGTTCCGCGAGTATGACTTGTCTGAGAACGGGGGCGCTGCGGTAGCTCCCTACTCGTCGAATCGTTTTCTCTTACTGAAGCATGCAGGAGTGTAAAGCTAGTTAGTGACGTAGTGCGGAAGCTCAGTGCGAGAAATTCTGTTGTAAAGTAGCACTGACAACGCGATAAGACCGATTTTCAGGAACAGATGACCTTCAGCGAAGCTGTATTTTGTGATGCTGTGGAGGTTTTAACACGAAACCTGAGGGGTACAAATGTGTGATGAAGAGTGGCGTCTAAAATAAGTTTCATGCTGCAGTCCACGCTTCAGAAGAAAAACGCAGAAATTTCATATGATGCAAACAACCTGCTTATGTTCTTGTTTAATGCACTTCCACAATGAGAAAACAAATCTGCTCCATCAAACTAAAACTGGGCTCAGAGCAACGTCATTGCTATGTCCCTGCGACCAAAAGGCGCGCTATTTCTGTATTCTTTTGGTTATGGTGTACTTGCATTTATGTGTTAACAGCGAACTGTATAGCTTATCGCTGTTCTGTAGCCAGCCGCAGTGGCCATGCGGTTCTAGGCGCTACAGTCTGAAACCGCGCGACCGCTACGGTCGCAGGTTCGAATCCTGCCTCGGGCATGGATGTGTGTGATGTCCTTAGATTAGTTAGGTTTAAGTAGTTTTAAGTTCTTGGGGACTGATGACCAAATAAGTTAAGTCCCATAGTGCTCAGAGCCATTTGAACCATTTTTTTGTTCTGTAACTTTTTCAAACACTGTTGTAAATTTGTTTTAATAATTAATCGCCATTTAGAGAATTCACTTCATCCTCGTGTCATGTTTTCTTCTACTGTTGTCACAGACTCGATGTTTGTATGTCAACGTAATTGTTAGACATTCTCTGAAAAGAGATTACCTATTATTGCAAACAGTTTGGTACACTGCTTGACATTTGGAATATTGAATTCCCCAACGATTTCCAAAATGGAATGTCATATGCGTCTAACTCCAACTACTTTCCGCGTCCAAAGTTAGTTAATTCCCGTCGTGCGGCCGCAATCACATGGAAAACCTTTTCACATGAATCACCCGAGTACAAATGACAGCTCCGCCAATGAACTGCCTTTTTATACCTCGTGTACGCAATACTACTGCCATCTGTATTTGTGAATATCGCTGTCGTAGGACTTCTGTCTATTCAGTGTATATAGGGCGCCCGTGAATTAACCCCCTATCAAAACTTGTAACTTTCTTAATACTTAGCCAATTTTCATGAAACAAAAATCATGTTTTTCCTTACAATGGTAGAACTCTCACGCATTGCTGACATTCAGCATAAGCACCGCAATTTTCTAACAGTTTCCGTATACGGGTGTGCGAGTGTGTCACAGACTTTTGTAGGTAATCCAGCGATGTATTTCCAAGAACTCGGCGAATTCGCTTCTTCATTTCATCAAGAGTTTCTGCTTTCGTGCGATAAACTTGGTTTTCGCCCACCCCCAGAGGAAGAAATCGCAGGGCGATAGGTCAGGATTCCTAGCTGGCCGTTCAAGGAGGCCACGACGTCCCAACCAGCTTTCTCGAAAGTGGGTGTCGCGCCTCGCGGACAGGATGTGCGGAAAGAGGCTGGGCCCAATCTTGCCTAAAGCTTGAGTCATTGTAACTGCCCCATGTGGATACAGTGCCGTTAGAATATTTTCAAGCATCTCAAGGTATAGTTGTGCGTTCACTGTGCCCCGAATAAGATATGAACCCACAGTTTTCGTGGATGTCATACCGCACCACACAGCGACCTTTGCGCGATGTTGCCTTTGTCCAGCAACCACCCTCGGATCCGCTGTTGCCCAATAATAACACCTGTGTCTGTTAACAAACGCCCAACATGAAGCACGGCTTCATCTGACCGTGGGACTCATATTCCAACCGACGACGACAGTCTTCCGGAGCCGGCCGGTGTGGCCGCGCGGTTAAAGGCGCTTCAGTCTGGAACCGCGTGACTGCTACGGTCGCAGGTTCGAATCCTGCCTCGGGCATGGATGTGTGTGATGTCCTTAGGTTAGTTAGGTTTAATTAGTTCTAAGTTCTAGGCGACTGATGACCTCAGAAGTTAAGTCGCATAGTGCTCAGAGCCATTTGAACCATTTGACAATCTTCCGGCATCAATTCCTGGCAGTGGAATTCAACTCTTTCTCCAGAACGGTTCGGATTGTGCGTTGCATGCAACTAGTTTCACAAGCTGCCTGTCTGTGATTTCTGAGGACTTCGAGCGAACATTTCGTGAACCACTTGCACATTTTTTCGCATCCTCTATGCTGAGGGTCGACCGTGTCTCCTAACGTGTGATACAGAACCTGTGTCCATTAGGTTCGAGTGGCAACTTCTTATGGTCTTTGCATCTACAGACGCACGAGAACATTTCATACTTCGCCACCATCTCTGTACTTGTACCACGGATCGCCATACTTTGTACTGGGATGCAAGCTGAGCCAAATCACGCAAGGCTAGACATCGCGCCGTGGTCCGCCACTGATACCCGCAAAAACACAAATGAAATATGATGTGGAAATTTCTACCGTTATAAGGAACAATTTTTTTTGTTTAAAGAAAGTTAGATAAGTATTAAAAAGATATAATAAACAACAGTCACTGGGGAGTTAATTTTATACCTCTCATTACGGACAACACAGTGGTCGATGGCCTTCACTTAACGGCCGGGAGCAGCGGGGTTTCCGTAGAGTTGTCATTGTTAACAGACAAGCAACACTGCGTGGAATAACTACAGAAATCAGTGTGGGACGTACGACGAACGTGTCCGTTAGGACAGTGCGGCAAAATTTGGCTTCAATGGATTATGGCAGCAGACGTCCGACGCGAGTGCCTTTGCTAACACTAGCACATCGCCTGCAGCGCCTCTCCTAGGATCGTGACCGTATCTGTTGGACCCAAGACGTCTGGAAAGTCGCGGCCTAATCAGATGAGTCCAGATTTCAGTTGGTGAGAGCTGATGATAGGGTTTGAATATGGTGCAGACCCCACAAAGGCATGGACCCATGTTGTCAGCAGGACACGTGCAAGCTGGTGTTGGCTCCATAATGGTGTGGACTGTGTTTACGTGGAATGGACTGGATCCTCTAGTCCAAGTGAACCGATTATTGACTGGAAACAATTATGTTCGGCTACATGGAGACCATTTTCAGACATTCATGGACTACATATCCCCCCCCCCCCCCCCAAACAACGATGGAATTTTTATGGATGACAATGCGCCATGTCATCAGGCCACAGTTGTTCGCGGTTGGTTTGAAGAACATTCTGGACTGTTCGAGCGAATGATTTAGCCAGCCAGATCGCCCGACCTGAATCCCATTGAACATCTGCAGAACATAATGGAGAGGTCAGCTCGTGCACAGCATCCTGCACCGGCAACACTGTCGAAATTATGGACGGCTATAGAGGCAGCATGGCGCAATATTTCCGGAGGGGACCTCCAGCGAGTTGTTGAGCGCATGCTACGTCGAGGTGCTGTACTACACCGGGAGAAGGAGGCCCGACACGGTAGTGGGAGGTATCCCATGACTTTTGTCACCTCACTGTAGGGTAGACAACAATAAACGATCAGTCAGTGTGTTGGTACGTAATAACAATATTCCCAACGGCTGCGCATGTAGCGGCAATGCCGCGTGTCCGCAGTTATACTTGCGAGGTCGTGTACTCGCCCTCCTTTCCACCGTGCAAGTCCACTGCACCCGACAACTCACTCAAGCAACTCAAGCTACGAGTTTTCAGTTAAATGGGCAGCGGCGTAGACCGCGAGTCGAGTCTCCGAGCACACAGAGACGGCGAGCTGCGGGATGACGTTATAGCAAAAGTTGGCGAGTTTAAGGCGAGTACATGGAGCTCACTGCTGCTATCTGGAACCACACCCGGATCGGATCGGCGTGGCGGATTAATGACCGTGGCTGGCTCACCAGTCAGCCTCAGTGTGGTTTTTATGCGGTTTCCCATGCTCGTATAGGCGAATGCTGCCCTCGTCCATACTTTCCATCTCGGAAAATACGAAACACAAACAGTTAAAATACGATCACACACTAAACAATGTTTACTGGCAGGTGGTGCACGCGACTTCCTTCCCTTAGGAAAGTCGGCGACAAGACGGGGATCAGGTCGCAAAGTTAAAATGCAGTAAATTTGCCAAGTCTTGACTATAGCAGATCCCATACTAGACGGGTTAAACGCGAAATGCAAGAAGTAGTCGTTATTAAATAGTTTTCAGTTCAGATAAAGTTAGCTGTCAAAGTGGACGTTGCTTAACAACTGCGCTTTCTTTAGCGGACTAACCTGTTAATTCTGAGCAAGGCTACGAGCTGCACAAATGAGAAGGCTTGTTTGTGTCTTAGCAGTGATGTAACGCAGGCAGTACGTCCTCCACTAGTTACAAACGTGCTTCAAGCGAGCGGCCAATCGTGAAACAAGCAACGATTCTGTAAAGCGAGTACCTGTTCAGGTAGCATTCCTTAACTCAAACCAGTACAGTATGGCTACTCAGCACGCAGTTCAAATGGCAACAGAACAGACCCAACATGAGCTACAATACTTAGCTAAATGCTTTCATTACAAGCTCCAGATCTTTGAATAAGAATATGCAGATCAAATAAAACGAAAGAACTTACTAGTAAGAAAACCGGTCAGCTAACAGCAAAAAAAATAAAAAAAAAAGACCAGAGCTAACTTGACTAAATAATGGGAATTACTATAGTGTTCAATGTATAGTGTCAGAGTAACCAAATGAGATACGAGGTGCGTTCAAAATAAAAAGGGAGTTTTTGTTCTTTGCAAAGAATATTATTTATTCATCTAACATAATATTTTTCGCTTCAAAATAGTCTGCATCAGATATTATATACTTTCCCAATCCCAGAAGCACTTCTGTAACTCGATGTTTCAGATAGCTTTAACTTTCTCGATGATGCGTTTTTCATGTCATCTATGCGTGTCAAACGACAATCTTTTTAAGGTTTTCTTTATTTCTGGCAACGGGTAACAAGTCACATGGGATCTTGTGTGGCCATGACTCAGGCTGTGACATTATTATAGAATTGTTCTTGGCCAGAAGTTCACGTACAAGCAACAAATTGCGTGCAGGTGTATTATCACGATATAAAAGCCGTGAATTGTTTTGCCACAGATCCGTATGATTTTTCAGACTACTTCACGCAGACGGCGTTAAACTTGCAAGTATTCGACCCACTCCTCACTGATCGCACGACATTGTCGCAGGAACTGATGCAGCACCACACCGTTAAAACTGGGGAATGTCCAGGTCGTTTGGCCGCAATTCACTTTTTTTACGGTCTTGGCGATGCAGAATGTTTCCGTTGGAACTTCTTAGCCTTAGTTTCGACATCATATCCGTAAACCCATTTTTCACCACCTGTTATGCCACGAACGAAACGTTTCTTTGACTGTAATTCGGCGATCGTTAGTTATCGATTCTTCCACTTTTTCCACGAATTCGTCAATTGGTGATATGTTGGGGTGCCTAGAGCATTGCTCTTTACGACCTTCTTCGAAACGCTTTTACTACTTGTAAAACCTTGTTTCACTCATAGCAGACTCACTGAAATCAATATTTGACATATCTATAACTTTGCTGTACTTTCTTCTATCCTTATATCAAAATTTAACACAAAGTCCCTGCTACACAGGGTGTAATGCGGATAAGTGCAGATATTTTTATGCATGGTGCCTTAATACACCTTCGTTGTTTTTCCTTTGTATCGAATAGTCTTCCTAAAAACAAGTCACAAACTTTACGACCTGCTGCTTTCTGCATGGTCGAAACTGCACCTCTAAGTGGACGACGCCTGTCGGTACAGACTGACCGTTTTGCATCCTCACGTCCCCACTGATCTGCTACCTAGGTAAAAATAAGTATTAACTGTTTGTTCTTGCCACCCATACTTGGTGGTACAAACCAACCTAAGAACGTATGACTTGTAATAGCTATAATTATTAGTCTGTAAATGACGTAATTACTGATATAATGTTGTTCAGTACACAATCATCAGTTACCAATATAAATATCTGCACTTATACCCGTTGCACGCCGTATTTTTGCGCAAAGTAAATAATCACCGACACCATCACAACATGCGACAGCTGACAACAAATTAAATATCATAGATGGCCAACACTGTACAGTCACTTTTCGGACATACTTACCAACAGAACAAACAAAAAATTGCGCGAATCGGACTAACAAGACACGGGAAACTACAAAATTCCCGCTACTTCTGGAACAAACCTCGCATCTTGCCACGTCCGTCTCCATACCCGAGATGTAATAGGGTCTGGTTGTTAGGAGGAGGATCCAAAGTCTATCACAGATGCTGTGTGAGAAAGGGAGATTGATTGCCGTTTTTTAAATAACTTCAGCTCCCCAACGGTGCATCTCTGGCTTATGTTTATTTGGCGAACTTCGTTCAACTTTGTCTCATGCATTGTTAGGTTCTTATCAGTCTTTTTTTCCCACGAAGTACCACGTATGAACACGAGCACTTTTCTTTTTTTTCAATTTCTGTCCCAGATGCATTCAAAAACTTTTATTTGTGGTGATTAGTTTCGGACAACATTGTCCATTCTCAAAACGTAGCCTACAAAAAATACACTGTTGTTAAAACAACTAAACAATTTTTAAATTGTTTCAAAATATTTTTCTTTACACAAAGTTAAGCAACTCTCATTATGTAATCTTACACACTTTCAACGTAAATGGTAACATAAATTCCCACCAGTGCACACATATGCAGCAGCCATAACTGATATTTTTGTATATGTGTAAAAAAGTAATGCTTATCAAGATCCAAGACTGCACAATGACAAGAAATGACAGCTCGCTCTAACTGTACTTGGTATACTAATGCCCTATGTTACACTGTCCAATCACATTAATATGGCCACCGGAATAAGCAGCTTTTGCAGTGCGCGCTGCTACGAAACTTCCAGGAAGACAGTCAGTGAGGTTCTGGGAGGTACCGTCGAGGATGTGGAGCCATGCCGAATCCAGTGCCGCGCTCAGCTGCGCTGGGTTTCTCGGTTGAGGATCCATACCGGGAACAGCCCAATCGAGGAGGTCCAGCGGATTCTCAATTGGAATTATGTCTGGTGAGTTTGATGGCCAGGGGAAGACCTATATCTTATAATGGCGCTCTTCAAACCGCGCACGTACACTGCGAGCTGTGTGACACGTTACATTGTTCTGTTGGTAGACGCCATCGTGCCGAGAAAAAGCAAACCGCATATAGGGGTGGACATGGCTCCAAGGGTAGATGCGTACTTGTGTTGATTTGCTGTGCGTTTCAGAATGACTAAGTCACACAGAAAATGGCACGGAAACATTCCCGAGACCGTAACGTCCCCTTCCGTTCTGGAGTCCGCAGCTCCTGGTCTAGTGGCTAGCGTTGCTGCCTCTGGATCAGGCGGCTCCGGGTTCTTTTTCCGGCCGGGTTGGGATTTTCTCTGCCAGGGGAGTGGGTGTTTGTGATGTCATAATTTGATCGTCATTCGTGCACGTGGCGAGACTGAGACTTTGTACGGGTGCTAATCACCACGCAGTTAAGCGCCCCACAAACCAAACACATCATCATGTTCCGTCCTGGACGCTTCCGACGATTGTTGCAGGGTGTCTTTTTTTTTCAGACGTTTCACGCCGATGGAAAACAAACGTGATTCATCTGTAAATGTGACCTGTCGCCATTCAGTTGATGTCCAGCTGCAGACTGGCGGGCAAATTCCAGCTTTCGAGCCGATAAACAGCAGTCAGCATGAGTGCATGAGCCAGCCACATGCCGCGGACGGCCGTATGCAGCAACGTTCGGTGTACAGTCGTTGAGGACACACTTTTGGTAGTCTCTTGGGCGGTCAATTACTCAACAGCTGCACGTCTATTCGCCCGTTCACATCTCCTCAGCCGTCGTTCACACCTGTGGTGCACCACATTTGCCTCAGAGCCGGTTTTGGATAGCCATGTAGGGTATACTTTTACCATGGCGGCATGCAGACAGTTTAGAAACTCAGCCATTTCGGAAATGATTCCACCCTTGGGCCGAATACCAGTGATTATGCTCTTTTGGACGTCAGATTAGTCGCTCCGTTTCCGAATTACAACAACGACTGCACTGTTCTCGTCCCCCTGACGCGCTTTGTATATCCTCCACTGTTAGTGCTGTCACTTACCGTCTGCGAGTGGTTATTGCACTTTGACATCGAACATAGCCGGTGGTCACGCTGTTGTGGGACCGTGTACGACTATGTCGAAGTGAACTCGATAGACGTCGCTAGCGGCTTTATGCGATACTCTTACGATCTGTAAAGCATTACATGTTTCATGCTTGTACAGTGGTAATCACCTGCTGAATCAAATAGTACCAATTCAAATACAAATTTCACGGCATGTAACAAAATCTGCTAAACTATTAATGATCAATTAGAACAGCTCACCTCAGGACGTATCAAAAATAACAAACTGAGGTGTAATAAAACATGGGCCCTCAGTATACCAAGCCGGTTAGAGCAAGCTGCCATTTCTTGTCTTTGTAAAGTCACTGGGTTGGGTTGGGTTGTTTGGGGAAGAGACCAAACAGCGAGGTCATCGGTCTCATCGAATTAGGAAATGACGGGGAAGGAAGTCGGCAGTGCCCTTTCAAAGGAACCATCCCGGCATTTGCCTGGTGCGATTTAGGGAAATCACGGAAAACCTAAATCAGGATGTCCGGACGCGGGATTGAACCGTCGTTCTTCCGAATGCGAGTCCATTGTGTTAACCACTGCGCCACCTCGCTCGGTGGTAAAGTCACTGGATCTTGTGTAAGCATCGTTGTTTTATATATCTATAAAAATTCGAATTATGGCTACTGCATATGTGTGCACTGGTGGAAACGTATGTTTATGTTTACGAAGATGGTATGTAATATTAAGCTAATGAGATTTGCTTAATTTTTTGGAAAGTAAAATTTGTTTCAAAAATTTAAAAAAATTATTATATGAACAACTTACGTAGGAGGTGATGTGAATAACATTTCATTCATGTCGAACTAGAGGTAACCATATTAAGTTAATCTTAAGAACCGCGGAAGTCGCTTTTTATTTTTTTCTTGTGAGCTGACAGTAGTGATTCCCCCCCTCCTTTGCTTTCCTTTCTAACCTCTCCACCTTCAATTTACGTATAATGTATCACAGCTGCGATTCTGTGTGGTGTCTGTTCTTTCTAACTTGTCCGAAAGAAGAGACACCACGCTCTCATATAATTTATTCGTTTAGCCGGGCAATGGATCCACCTTCTTCTGTGCGGATGCACAAATACGCCAGCCCTCCTGTGGGAAACTACCCATCGCACCCTCTTCAGATTTAGTGGTAAGGTGAGCCAGTGGGCAGCCCATCAAAAACTGAACACAGATCAAGCACGAAAATAGCAAGGAGGCATACTGAACAGTGAAAAGAGAAGCCAAATAGAAACAATAAACGGTCACAGTTCTAAATGTGTAACATCTAGCAAATCTGAAAGGCATGGTGTGTAGGTTCTGTGATCACTGCGTTGGACTGCGAAGTGGGAGATCCATGTTCAAATTTCCCTCGTTTCCCTTTTTTACACAAACATTCGCTGTACTCAAATTTGTGTCTGTGTCGTGGTATAAAGTCCGTTTGTGACAGCGAGGTGTAAGGAAGGAACCTCCAGACGTATGTACCTCCTATTAGTTCTATACAAGTACCACATGTTATGAGTCTTGCGTTCCGTTTCGGAAGTTTTGATTCTTGAATTCTTTTGTTGTAACATAATTCACATCCGTTTATTTGTTGTTTTTATTTCTGTGTGAGGTCTACGTGGCATCTGGGCTTGCTTTCAATAGTCATCATATTTACTTGCGACGGTAAAATATTCTTACCTCATGACTCATGTTGGTATGTAAATTGCTAAGACTACAGAAGGAGAACAGACAAGTCAATGACCGGACAGGAATTTCATAATTTTGTTAAAAAAAGAGAAAGTAAGACACGTGGGATATTTGAACGGGGATCTCCTACTTTGTAGTCCAACACTGTAACCACACAACCAAGAGTGCGTGGTTCTAGCGAATCGCTCAATGTTGCATCTCTGACTCTTCAGTGTTTCTGTTTTGCTTCTTTTTTCTCAGTTCGGTACATCTTCTTCCTGTTTTCATGCTTCATCTTTGTTCGATTTTGAGTGGGCCATTTTATCACTAAGTCTGGGGGGAAGGGGGGGTTTGGGGATTTTCCCTTGTCAGAGTAGCGAGCTTGGAGGAAATGGACAGGGACTCCGGATATGTGGTGCTCGATGGGGATGTGGATCGATCGTGAGGTGTTCCCAGATAGTCCGAGCAGTTGCGATACCGCTGTGTCCCGGATGGCGCAGTGGTTACTGCATCTGCTTAGTATGCAGGAGATCCCGGGTTCGAATCCCACTCCGATACACATTTTCACTCGTCGCAGCTGACAGCAGTGATCCCCTCCCTTTCCTTTCCTTTCTCCCCCTCTCCACCTTCAATTTACATGTAATGCTCATAGAGATCTTGAGTATCCTCTTGCGAGATAGTATCCCACATTATTTCCACTTGTTGTCACAAATGGTACAGGGATGCCCTCGGTACGGCAAACCAGGCCATACACCGTCCCATCATGTCCCAGTAATACTCAAAACGGCACAGGTCCGGTGACCGTGCTAACCGTGGTAGATGAAGAAGATCTTGGAGAGTATTATGTAATGCGCCTGTTGTGTACATGCGAATTTTCCTGCTACACGATTACATCTCCCTGGCGTTGTAGAAACAGAAACAGAATGGTGTTCTGTTCAGTGTTTGCTCAAGAAACACACGAGATGTAATGTCTTAATAGGCGCTGGTTCCGCCAAAATATTTTCGAGCGTTCCGGAACTTCGTTGTAAAAAAAAAATATATATATATATATATATATATACGATATCAGCGGAAGAAATCAGCCGTGAATTCCACATTTACCAGCAGTTCAGCTAACACAGTGACAGTCAAAGAGAGGTACGTGTGTGTGTGTGTGTGTGTGTGTGTGTGTGTGTGTGTGTGTGTGTGTTCTAGGAAGCAAACTGTTACCACTGCCGTAACGGAAACTAACTTGGTTACGTCTTTAGGTACAGCCAAATTCCAATTCATAGCAGTGAGTGTCATTACCCCGCAGTGTAAACATGGAAAGTGATCCCGAATAATGTTTTACCAAACAGGTCCAACTGCTTTGCTATTAATGTCAGTAAATTTATTGACGATGGAGACGGGATAAAGGTTACATATTATGCAACCTCTCAATGACGTGCCATGTACACCGCCCGACAAAAAATTTCGGAAATTGATTTTATTCTTGGCGTACCATCGACATCACCGCAGTAACTATGATAGAAGCTTAAACTAACGATTGCAAATAACAGGTGTGCATTGGACCAGTCAGTTGCGAGCACGTACCGTTACGTAGTGGCCGTGCGGCCATGGTGTGTACTCACGAACGAAAGCAACTATGTGTGGGCGCCTGCAGCGATTGAGACTGAAAAGTAAGACGCGGACAATTCTTTTCTGGAAAAAAAATCATCACGAGTGACGGGACTTGGTATTATCAATACGAACCTATCTATGAAAAAGCGATAAGGAGAAGTGTGTCACACAAAGGATCAACGCTTTAGACGACATAATCATGCTCAAGCCCATGTGATGCGCGAGTTGAACAACGTCCCAAAGAAGGACTTTCCTGAGTGTTCTGAGTGTTCTGAACGTTCTTTGCGTTCAACTCAACTAGAAGAAAACTATGTAGAATACCTGAAGCATTAAATCCACCATCTTAAACTCTTTCTTTTTACGAACCTGGTCTCGTAACTTTTTGGACTGACGGGGGACATGACGTGTCCAGCCGTTAGACCTTCTTTTACAATTGCACACTACAGCAGCTTTCTTGGAAAATTTTGGGTCATCACCGCTTATAAACTATCGCAACAAATCGTTTTCATACCAATATTCTTGGTCTTGGTGCTTTTCCGTAGCCGTGGACAGCAGAATCTTCAGACAGAAGTTTTCCACAGTATAAGCAAATATTGTATCCAGTCATTAGCTCGCGGTTGACGTAATTATAAATGAATAGAATGTTTCGCTGTTGGCTATTGGATAGTAAAGGAGTTTTTGCACATCTCTGGTCTGGTCAAGGTCAAGGGCGGAGCAGGCACAGACTGGCACACGCTGATCACGCATGGGTATGCGCCGGCGTGATGGGCGTGTTCGCCGAGTGCGACCTTGTCTTCGCGTGTGGAGTCGAAAGTCCCCATCCGCCGCTGCCGCCATTACGTGGTCACGGCTGTCGTATTAACGCATACTACTTGTATTGTACTGCGCCCCATTCCCTGCGTGTATTATTTTCGTTTCGCAAGGCTGCCGGCCGACATTTCCAGGGCGCGGCGCTGGAGCGCCAGATAAGATCTGCTGTGGACAGCGCGGAGACGGCGCCTACCGGCCAAGTGGAGCGCGCAGCGCGCCTTCTCGCGGGCCCACACGCCCGTATCCAGGTTACCTGACTGAGCCCTGACGCCGTCCCTTCTCGTTACGTCACACCCAAGACATGTCGGCCACGGCCACCAAATGTTCTGGCGACAGGACGCTCGCCGATCACACGACTCACAGAAAGCGTTTCACAGAGGACCACAACTTAAACAGCTTCTCCACAGGAGGAAATGAGGGGCTCTGTCCCAATACTGATATGTAAAGTTGATGGTCAGCACAGCTCGAGCTCAGTTTGGCATCTTTTTTTAAATTTAATTTTATTTATTGGCTTTCGGAACGTGCCCATACAGCCATCTCAACATTGGGAATGCTATTTTACATATTACAGTTAGTTTTCACAATTCAGGGTAGACATTAGTTTAAGTTGTACACTGGTACGAAATTACATAGGTTTAACATAGGAGTGACTCCGAAATAAAACAGGCTTTACAACCACTGTATACCGAAACGAGTAAACAAGACGAAACTGTAACACAGCATATACAGAGGTAGTATGCCATAAAAATCCTACTGGTAACACACAGTTTGGCATTGTTGGGTGTGCTGAATCAAGTACATGTCTCAAACGGATTCTAGGCGCTACAGTCTGGAACCGAACGACCGCTACGGTCGCAGGTTCGAATCCTGCCTCGGGCATGGATGTGTGTGATGTCCTGAGGTTAGTTAGGTTTAATTAGTTCTAAGTTCTAGGTGACTGATGACCTCAGAAGTTAAGTCGCATAGTGCTCAGAGCCATTTGAACCTCAAACGGATTCTGGCGCTCCGTGAAGCCGAAACCTGTCCTGATTTGCCAATAAATTAATTAAAATTGGGTCATTGTATCAACAGTTTTACGGTTTTGTGGCTTATGACATGCTCGACCATTGAACCCTGTTATTTTTAATTTAATTAATTTAGGGAATTAAACATAAGTCCAACAGTTTTTAGGTAATGTATTGTACTTATTGTTGTTATTATTGTTGATAATGATGATGGTGTTGGTGATGATGATGAACAGTGGATGGTGATATCCAACGGCAGTCCATAACATATTGTTGTAGTCTTCAGTCGAAGGCCTGGTTTGATGCACCTCCACGCACTAGTCTATCCCACGTAACTGCTTTACCCTATATCCACTCAAAACTCTTTACTTTAATGAAGCCTTGGTCTCCTCTTACAATTTCTATTCTCCCGTTCGTCTGCCACACACTTCTCTCCATTATCAAATCAGCGATCCCTTGATGCCTCAGCTGAATTCTGTCAACGCACCCCTTCTTTTAGTCAACTTGTTCCGTTAAACTCTTTTCTGCCGATACTATTCAGGGCCTCTTCATTAGATATTCTTCACTAATCTTCTTTAAACCACTTTTTAAATACTTTTATTACCGTCTTCTGTACTATTTTTCAGACTCATTTTACTTACAAATATTGCTACAACCAATATAAATAATTCAAGAAGAGTCTACTCAACCCTTCAATTCGATGTTTATATCTTTATCTTTTTTTAAAAAAGTTTAATCACTCTACATGTTGTATGCTCTTCACTTTCGCAGCAGTCAGTGATTTTGTTGCCCAAATAATTCACACTTTTCAGTGTCTCATTTGCAGCGTAATATACCGGGTTTTGAAATTTTTTTGCAGTTTTGACAGTAGTTTGGAAAGTAGGAGAGAGATACTGATGAAAGCGAAGCTGTGAGGCCGGGTCATGAGTTGTGTCTGGTAAGAGCATTGTACGCGAGAGGTTAGGTCTCGGACTCAAGTCGCGGTCCAGTATAGAGTTTAACTCTGCCAGGATGTTTCACCTCATCACTTCACTGGGCTGCACATTAAAATGTATAGTGGAGATTGAGGGGGTGGGGGGTGGGGGGTTGGAAGGACGGACAGGGCTCTAGGTAAATTTCCATTACTGTAGCAGTCAATATCAATGTTTATAAACGATCTCGAAACTAATTTCCACCTGAATTATGCGATACATGTGATCATATTTAGCATGCGCTTCAACTAATAAAAGCATTGCTTCTGAGATATAGTCACGTACAATATGTAAGTTTAAGATCTAGTAATAAAGTTTCTTCTTCAGCCCGTTTATTTTTTAAAAAAAGAAAGTGCGCTAATTAAAAAGAAAATGAGGAACTAGCGATACAAATAACACTTAATATTTCTTTTTAAACTTTCTGTTAAATACATAATGTGTAATCAATATTTGCCAGTAACTGTCGAAGTTTTATTAAAGATGTTTTACATTAAAATACAGGGCTATTACAAATGATTGAAGCGATTTCATAAATTCACTGTAGCTCCATTCATTGACATATGGTCACGACACACTACAGATACGTAGAAAAACTCGTAAAGTTTTGTTCGGCTGAAGCCGCACTTCAGGTTTCTGCCGTCAGAGCTCTCGAGAGCGCAGTGAGACAAAATGGCGACAGGAGCCGAGAAAGCGTATGTCGTGCTTGAAATGCACTCACATCAGTCAGTCATAACAGTGCAGCGACACTTCAGGACGAAGTTCAACAAAGATCCACCAACTGCTAACTCCATTCGGCGATGGTATGCGCAGTTTAAAGCTTCTGGATGCCTCTGTAAGGGGAAATCAACGGGTCGGCCTGCAGTGAGCGAAGAAACGGTTGAACGCGGAAAATTGGCTCATGCCACAACTGGAGACCGACAGCGCCGACTTCATGTTTCAACAGGATGGTGCTCCACCGCACTTCCATCATGATGTTCGGCATTTCTTAAACAGGAGATTGGAAAACCGATGGATCGGTCGTGGTGGAGATCATGATCAGCAATTCATGTCATGGCCTCCACGCTCTCCCGACTTAACCCCATGCGATTTCTTTCTGTGGGGTTATGTGAAAGATTCAGTGTTTAAACCTCCTCTACCAAGAAACGTGTTAGAACTGCGAGCTCGAATGAACGATGCTTTCGAACTCATTGATGGGAACATGCTGCGCCGAGTGGTGCGAGGAACTTGATTATCGGCTTGATGTCTGCCGAATCACTAAAGGGGTACATATCGAACATTTGTGAATGCCTGAAAAAACTTTTTGAGTTTTTGTATGTGTGTGCAAAGCATTTTGAAAATGTCTCAAATAATAAAGTTATTGTAGACCTGTGAAATCGCTTCAATCATTATTTGGCATTTAGCTATGAGTCTCCTCATTGTCATAATGTATTTAGTTTTATTGAAACATTTTATTTTAAAAAGAATGATAAAATTACTATACCTGAAAAGCATGTATTACCTAAAATTTCAAGACAGATGAAAGTTATTTGTATTATGGAGATATGTCGAAGTCGACATATCTCCATTGAAATTTCCAATTCTCCATTTTTTAAAGAACAATTTTCTTTCCCCAAACACAATGCGACTGAAAAGTTACTGATGATAAAAACGTACGCATTCGAAAACTAAATAAGAAGCAATAAAATTATTGAAGTAAACGTTTATGTTTAGAGAAAATTCTCGCAGGAAATCCGAGATTATACACACGTCAAAAAAAGTTTTGCATCACCTCGGTTCCGAGAGTTCCGAAACCTGCACAGATAATTGGAATAGAGATCAGCACAAACATCATTTCCGCCGTTTTTATTGCTCATGAAAACCACACATTGCATGTTTTACCACCATACAACGAGAGCTTCAGAGGTGGTGATCCAGACTGCTGTACACACAGGTATCTCTAATACACAACAGCACGTCCTCTTGCATTGAAGCATGCCTGTATTCGTCGTGGCATGCTATCCACAAGTTCATCAAGGCACTGTTGGTCCAGATTGTCCCACTCCTCAACGGCGTTTCGGCGTAGATCCCTTAGAGTGGTTGGTGGGTCACGTCGTCCATAAACAGCCTTTTTCAATCTATCCCAGGCATGTTCGACAGGGTTCATGTCTGGAGAGCATGCTGGCCATTCTATTCGAGTGATGTCGTTATCCTGAAGGAAGTCATTCACAAGATGTACATGATGGGGGCGCGAATTGTCGTACATGAAGACGAATGCCTCGCCAATATGCTGCCAATATGGAGGCACTATCGGTCGGAGGATGGCATTCACGTATCGCACAGCCGTTACGGCGCCTTCCCCGACCACCAGCGGCGTACGTCTGCCCAACATGATGCCACCCCAAAATAGCAGGGAACCTCCACCTTGCTGCACTTGCTGGACAGTGTGTCTAAGGCGTTCAGCCTGATCGGGTTGCCTCCAAACACTTCTTGACGATTGTCTGGATGAAGGCATATGCGACACTCATCGGTGAAGACAACGTGATGCCAATTCTGAGCGGTCCATTCGGCATGTTGGGCCCACCTGTACCGCGCTGCATGATGTCGTGGTTGCAAAGATGGAACTCGTCATGGACGTCGAGGGTGAAGTTGCGCATCATACAGCCTATTGCGCACAGTTTGAGTCGTAACACGACGTCCTGTGGCAACACGAAAAGCGTTATTCAACATGGTGGCGTTGCTGTCAGAGTACCTCCGAGTCATAATCCACCGCAGCGGTCATCCATTGCAGTAGTAACCCTTGGGCGACCAGAGCGAGGCATGTCATCGACAGTTCCTGTCTCTCTGCAGCTCCTCCATGTCCAAACAACAACGCTGTGGTTCACTCCGAGTCGCCTGGACATTCCCTTGTTGAGAGCCCTTCCTGGCACGAAGCAGCAATGCGGACGCGATCGAACCGCGGTACTGATTGTCTAGGCATGGTTCAACTACAGACAACACCAACCTTGTACCTCCTCCCTGGTAGAATAACTGGAACTGATCGGCTGTCGGACTCCCTCCGTCTAATAGGCGCTGCTCATGCATGTTTGTTTACATCTCTGAACAGTCAAATGGACTGCGTCTGTGATACAGTATCCGTAGTCAACATCTGTCTTCAGGAGTTCTGGATACCGGGGTGACAAAACTTTTTTTGGTGTGTGTAAATATGGGCGTCCTGCGCCAGTTCTGCGCGTCTGTGTTTAACTTTTGACCTGTAAAGAAACTATGCTGTTCTGTTGGCGATTAACTTATCACAGTACCTGAAAGATACTCTGTCATTCGTCTGGAGACGTTTGTGATTTGTCTCACTAGTCTAGAGAAGGTATATCGCAAAATGCAGATAATGTAAATGAATGAGGAAAAAGGCGAAGAAATACATTTCAGTGGACACATAATAAACACGAACTTAGACAACGTTCAGGAAGCAAGACAGAATAATAAGTAAACCATATTTTGTTTCTAATTATGTCCTCTCAATGGTAACTCAGTAGCACAAGCATGTTTAATCGCTATACCTACAATGCACTTATTTTGTTTGATGTTTGACTTTGTTGTGTTTTGATTGGGATGGAACATTCCAACTTTTACTGGTGTTCATCTTGTAATCTCTTTTCATGACTATCCAGAGTCTGATCCTCTACAATACTATTAAGCTGGACTCCAAGCCTAGCTTTCACATGAGACAGGCGACTTACAATCACACATCGCCTCTCCACAACACATCTGTCAAATACTGACTACGAAAATGTCTGCCACTTCCACGATTCGAGCTGGATACCAGTTAGTCGAGCGCTATGGCACTAAAATACGTTAGCGACCTCATCCACGGAGGACAATTTTGTGATAGAGGAGGTTGAAGAAATATTTACGCAGTAGAGCAGGGAACAAAAGTCTCTTGCTGTACAAGCTTTTACACTTCTCCGAACTCATTAATAAAGTAATTACTGCAAAGGTTTTCACGTAGGGTAGTCCGTCTACCAGAAAACTTTGAACACAAGCTGTGCTTCTTTGTATTATATTCATGGATACTGCAGCGATACGTAATGAAAGCTATACGACGTTGTTGTTTACGAGCCTTTACCTTTTTCTTTCAAAGAGAGCCGTGGAAAAGATTCTTCTGACGACATCGGAAACTAAACGTTTAAGCACGTGCGATGCTCGGAGCCGTGAAACCTTGCTGCTGCGACCGAGGCAGCGTGCCAGGAGCAGTGCGTGTGATGCTGGTGGCCTAAGCAATCGTTGTCAGGGGAACTGTGAGGCACCGCCAGAGAATTCTCATTATAGGGAAAGGCTCCAACATCACATGGCAGCGACTAGCCCTCTGTGATCCCTAACTGGATAATAACACTACTCTCCATGCCAGGATTCTGCGTCAGAGTGCGAAGATATTAGCTTCTTATTCCAAAGCCAAAGAAGTCTCATGTCGGACTTCCTTATATTCAGACCCTCATGGTAAATTCAACTCGAAATGCTCACGTTGTCTGCAACGACATGAGGGTTACTGCAACTTAGGCTGCACGTTATGTTATGTGATCAACGACCTCGAATTCGCCACTGCTCTTCAAATGGCAATATCGTCCGGCTTTGGACGTCATATTAAGAAATAAATAATTTCATTTCTATGTTTCCATATTCCGTTTCATAACGTGAAATCATCAGTGTCCGCCCCTGGTAGCTGAGTGGTCAGCGCGACGGAATGTCGTACCTAACGGCCCGGGTTCGATTCCCGGCTAGGTCGGAGATTTTCTCCGCTCAGGGACTGGGTGTTGTGCTGTCTTTATCATCATCATTTCATCCCCATCGACACGCAAGTCGCCGAAGTGGCGTCAAATCGAAACACTTGCACCAGGCGAATGGTCTACCCGACGGTTTTTTTAATCATCAACCAGTAAAATATTTTACATCAGTATCCCACTGTGCACAGGCAAAGCCCAGAGGTAATAAAAACCGTTCATCTTCTGTACGCATTACGTCGACCAACAGATAATTTGTTTATCATCACATTCATAACTATATATGTATGGGGAATTTCTCACGGAAAACATCTACGTCAGTATGATGCAGTTCCCGCGAAGGTATGTATGAAGTTACTAGGTATCACAGATGCTTCTTCGTCTCGGACCGACATCTTAGCAGTGAACTGAAACGCGTTGGGTTGTTTGTTAGTGCCAGTTGAGATAATATATGCACAAAGAGAAAAGTGAAGAATGTACCATAGCCAGTGAACTGAAGGTCACTGGCTTGGATAGAAGCCAGTACGGACTACAACAGACATTGAACTTTTTTTTCCACAGTACGGCGAAGTTGAATCACCTGTTTACAACTGTAAGTGAAAAGGTATTTCCAGGTAACTCAGTCCAAACAGGCTTCTCTTGGTCCAACGGTACTGACCGACCGCCGTCTCATCCTCAGCCGATAAGAATCACTTGATGTGTAAATGGAGGAGCGTGTGGTCAGCGTACCGCTCTCCTGGCGGTTTTCAGATTTCGTGACCGGAGCTGCTACTTCTCAGTCAAGTAGCTCCTCAGTTGGCCTCACAAGGGCTGAGTGCACCCCACTTGCCAACAGCGCTCGGCAATCATAACGGTTACACACCAAAGAGCTAGTCGTGCCCGACAGCGCTTAACTTCGGCGATATGACAGGAACCGGTGGTACCACTGCAGCAAAACCGTTGGCATTGCCAGATAAACCGACTTGAAATACATGTCGCTTTCAGATTCTTTCAGTTTACTTCGGTTTAAATGCTTGCAGACCGTTATCTTGTCAATTTTCATTTACCTTCTTGACAGCCCTTTCCCGACGCTTTGTTGATAATTTTTGTGTTCTGTGGTTTCTTTATGAGTGATGGCCTACAAACACATCGCCTAAACCACAAACCTGGAGGACCAGGTGATTTTCAGTCGGGGTGTTCTTCTCTCGAATTGGCCGCCTTTCTGGACTTACGTTTCTCTCTTAAAGGCAACGACTTCTGTAAACTCCACTACATTGAAGTCCATCTTTTCCACCTTCGCTTTTCAGATTCTTTCTGAACACCCTGTATACCCTCATTCGCATCGTGGTTACGTATACTTTGTTTTTGTTCGATTGTGTGAAATGCGAACGCCTTTTTTTATTTCTTTTCTTTTTTGTGACTGTGGTAGCATACCTTGTGTCTGTTATTCAACGGATACCTAGTATCCGACTACTTCTGTGTATTTGTGTACATAAATGTATGTAGGTGTTTTTTACCTGTGTGGAACCCCTGTGTATATGATAACACATGGGAACAATGTAATCAGCCCAAAAAAGTGCGTAATGAAACATAATTTGAAACATAAAACTGTATGTTATATCGTTACACTGACATATGAACAAAACATAATTCTCCATTTGTGGAGGAACATTGTCCACAGTTGCTTTACAGTCAACAAAGGTATTTAAATTTGTCCATGCAGCTATTAGAAAATATATGTTTATGTCATCATACGTGTTCTGTTTTATTGATATAAACCATTATTAGTGGTCTGCAATTTGAACGTATTTATATGTTTCGTTTGTTGTCACACATGTAACAGAAGCAGTACAATAGCAAGTAAAAAGCATACAGTGACCTACCACAATAAACTCATATACAAAATAAGTGATGAGGTACATGCGCCAAATAAGGCCCGGTTCCTAATAAGACCCACTCTCATTTTCTAGCATAGAAAGTTTGAAAACAGCGCTAAATGTCTTCGGAAGTGATAGCTTGTGACATCTAGTGGCGACGGCAACAACTATTTCCGCATCCACTCTCGTGCGGCCATTTTACTTTCAATTGTGCTACGACGTTCAAAGAAGGAGGGTGCTTCTTGTTTTCACGGTACGTTTCATCTAATGCAACCGTTTCGGTTATGCAGCATTTTTACTAGTAAATATGTATTTATGAACAGAGAATTGTGCTGTATTAAGATAGTGGCATTATCTTCCTGATAATAAGTTTCTTTTTTTAAACAATAAAGACTCGCACACGCATAGTGAACATTCGCGCGCCGGAGATCATCGCCGTCAGTGTCTAGTGTGTGTGCTTCGTTTTGTGTTTCGTGCAGTTCCAACTCCACTGTTCACATGTGCCGTCGCAGCTCTCCGTGTTTTGTGCGCCGTGTCAACAAGTGTTAGTGTTTTTTCGTCCAACGTGAACGGCTTCTTGTTTTTTGTTTTTTTGTAACTACTTTCTTTGCCCACCATTTTTTGTATTTTCTGTGTCACCTATCTCATATTATTGTACCCCATACGGCTGAAGAGCGGCGTATTAAGCTGCTGCCAGCCCGCCTTGTATGAGGTGTTGAAAATTACAATAAAGGAAAAAAAAAAAAAAAACAATAAACGCAAACGATTTAAACGGGTCGTTCCCAATAAGGTCCATCGTGGCGCTCCAAACAAGGTCTGGGCGGGCCTTATCAGGCACCCCGTTGTATAGAGCTGTGCATAACGACAATGTATAACTAATTTTAGCGTATCCTGGGAAACCTCTTGTAACACTTATTTACTATCTCTAAATTAAATCTAAATTATTTTATATGTTTTTACTGAGCCAGTAATTGGTTGTTGAAGAAAAGCCAAAAGAAAACATTTTAAATTTCTTCTTGGTAATCTTTGTGACAGGGCGTCCTGCATTTAGGTCAGTAATTTTTAGTACCTACAATTGAAGTACGGTACTTTAAAAATATATACAATCACAGTTTTACAGCCCTAATTCAGGAACGTCACGCTTACTGGAAATGTTTGCTTTTAGATGGAACTACAGAAAAGAAGAGCAACATGGGCTACAGATAATTTAAAACGAGCTATGGAAGCTGTTGCTGAAAGGATGCTTGTCAGAGACGCTTCGAAAACATACGGGATTCCTCGGCATACGTTACACAACCACAGAAGTTCTGGGCTAACAAACAAAGTTTGAGACAAAAAACTTTTTTGGACGAAGCTCAGGAAAGAGAGCTTTGCCAAAGAATTTTTCGACTCGCTGAAGTTGGATATCCAATTACAGCAAAATTGCTGAGAAAATGTGTATATGTATATTGCGAAAAGAATAGTGTGCAGAATCCTTTTAATGAGACGAAGAGATTGGCTGTGTGCAAATGGTTCAAGCTCTTCCTACAAAGACACCCAGACATTGCAAGAAGGAAGGCACAATACTTGAACCCAGGAAGATGTGCAATTCTTAACAAGATTATTGTAAATTATCATTTTCAGAAACTAAAAACGGTGTTGTCCGAATTGGAGCTATTTGACAAACCCCACCTTATCTACAATATTGACGAAAAGTCTCCTGAAGTTTTAGCGAAGAAAGGTGAGAAATGCTTGCGTTTTGTTGCCCCAGAACAAGGGGAAAATGTTACCATTGTCTCATGTGGGAATGCAATTGGACAGGTTATTCCTCCTATGATGTTTTTCAAAGGAAAGCGATGGAAGCCAGAATGAGAAGACTATTTGCAAGCTGGGGCAGCAGTAGAAATGACAGATAGGGGTCAATGAATATGGCGACATTCATCAAGTGGATACATCATTTTGCCAAATACAGGCCTACAAAAGATGTTATTTTGATATTTGGTGGAACATCGTCACATTTGGACCCCGAAATTTGCGACGTTGCTGAAGAGCACAGTACCAGACTTTACTGCTTGCCCAGCAACTCAGCACATGAGCTGCAACACATGGATAAATCAGTATTCAAGCCGTTTGACTCTTACTGGGATGACGAAGTTCAGCTGTACTGGTCTACACATGAAAGGGAAGAAAACAGATGAATTAATAGACGTGTGTTTGGAAAAATCTTCAGTAAGGTGTGGCCAAAAGCAGCAGCCCCAGTAAATGTAATGTCTGTGTTCCGTGCAACAGGGATTTATCCTTTTGACCCAGAAGCTATTCCAGACACTGCATTTGCTCCCTCTCGTCTATCAGAGCATCCTGACCCAAAAGAGGACATGGCAATTGCCCCTGAAACAGGGAAACTGCCAGAGACTCAATCAGTCCCAAAGGCTTCCCGAAAAAAGAGACGCCAGTCCACTGATTCCAGTTCATCAGAAAGCGAGGCATATTCAGTAAGTGACTTCAGTCATGAAGATAGTGACGCAGCTGAAGATCTCGATTGTTATTTCAAGGAAATTTTCCAAACCCCATAACTGAAGAAAAAAAAACACCACGGAATAAGGCATTAAATTACAAGGTGCAAGTCATCTGTAAGGCACAGTTCACGCAGAATCAAAAGAAAAATGGTACCAACGAAAGCACTGGGTCTAAGGAAGATACACGTCGCAAAAAAATTTCACTCTCAGTAAAGAATATTCAGAAGAAAAAATGCAAAAATAAAGACTCCGCTGAAGCAAACAGCAACTCTGCTTCTAAGAAAGTGTTGCAACCAGTTTCACGAATCATTATTCATTGGTTCATTGAAAATGTAATGATTAGAATTATTTATTGTTCCTGTTACGATAAGGAAACTTACTGCTGTCAGAACAATTTTGATTGCTGATGAAGTTTAATACTCTGAAGAGTTAATGCTCTGTAAATACGAATAGTTCTGTATGAGGCATTTGTAAAAACAAGTAATTATAAAATTCTATGTACCATCTCATTCCACTTATTTCTAAAATAAAATTACATTACAATTCTTGCAGGGCATTTAAACAGTTTTCCTGCCAATTACCTGCCCCTGAATGTTAATATGAACAATATATGGCAACGGGCTATATTAGGAACAAGGTCCACTTACAAGAGTTAAACATTTTCTTTAATGTGATGATATTAATTAAAGACACTTACAAGACACTTACAAGAGTTAAACATTTTCTTTAATGTGATGATATTAATTAAAGACACTTTCAGTGTTCATTTATTTTTGAACTGAATATAGTTGTAGGATGTTGCACATACGTTCTCGGAATCTTACCACTTATACATACTGAATAGGAAAGTGAGTCTTAGTTGGTACATGTACCTTACATTAAAAAACAGTACAACCAATGGCTGTAAAACAAATAACTCAGTACCTATAGCAATACATCACAAAACTAAAACCAGGCAGATACCAACAGTCTGGCATCTACTAGTTCAGCTACAGGGACTATGACAAAATATAGATCAGGATGACAGTTAGGACATTTGACACAAGATAGATCTGGATGTAGAAATACAAAGCATACAACATTTGCAGACCACCTTAAACAGAAAATTTTTATGTCGTTCACAAATTGCAACACTTTTTATGCTTTTCACGCCAATTACGGCCTTAGATGCATGGTCTTTTCCGAATTTACTTTTGACCAAGAAGCTATTCTGGTAGCTAGAGTCCAAAGTTTTTGTTACTCATGCCTTTGGTGTTCTTGTGGAGATATTTCTGTAGTAACTTTCATCCCTTAACAAATATTTCGTTATATCTAACCGAGAGTGAATGACCAGTTTTCACAGTTTTAGATATAAAATATTTTTAATGTAAAGAAATATTTTCTTAAAAATTTTCATCCCCTATTGCACTCCCTTTGGAGTTGAATTTCCAGAAACACTGAAACACATATGTTTTTATTTCTTACCGAGAAGTCAAAAACCAATTATCATAGACGTAGCCTTAAAAATCCCTTAGTAGTTCTTTAGAAATTATTTATTTTCAAAAAACTTTCACTCACTATTTTATCTCCTTACTGGCTGAATTTTCAAAAATTCTGAAACACGTATTTTTTATTTTCTGAGAAACCAAATACCAGTTTTCGTAGTCCTAGCTTCAAAATTCCCTTAATGACAACATACTTTCAGACAGCATTTCATCCTCTATTTCACCGCCTTAGGAGTGGAATTTCGGAAAATTCCTTCTTAAACTATGCCTACAGTATAAGATAAGATCCACACCCTCTCCAAACTTTAAGTTCCTATCCTTAGCAGTCTGGGCTGCGCGAAGATGAGTCAGTGAGTCATTCTGACCCTATTTCACCCCCTTACAGGTTGAATTTCCAAGAACAGTGAAACACATATATTTTATTTCTAAATGAGAAGCAAAATTTAAGTTTTTATAGATTTAGTTTTAAAAATACTTCTATGATAGAATATTATCATAAAAAGTCTCATCCCCTATTTCAACCCCTTAGGGCTGGAATTTCGAATAATCCCTTTGTAAATGACGCCTACAATATAAGATACACACCTTCCCCAAATTTGAAGTTTCTATCCTTAACTGCTTGGGCTGTGTGATGAAGAGTCAGTCAATCAGGACATTCATTTTTATACAGGGTGGGGCAGAACGGACTCCCTAGTTTAAACAATCACTGAAGAGAGCGCAGGTGCAGTAGCGGATTGGGAGTAGTGGCGTTAGGTGGGGGAAACGAAGTCATTTTCATTAGTCACCGTGTCATGGTCTGATGAGCATTGAGGCTTTGTCGTAGAAAAGTTCTTTAAAAACAATGATAGTATGGTGGTGATGCAGAGGGCTTTTCGTAGGCGGTTTGATTTGAATCGTCGTGACAGGGTTCCTGATGTTAAAACCATTAGAAAATGGATCACTAGTCTTAGCGCGGCAGGATGTGCACTTCCTAGAAAACCAGCTGGAGGACCTAAAAGTGTGAGGACACCTGAAAGCATCGTGGCAGTGACAGCGTCCATTGAACAGTCTCCATCGCGCTCTATGTGGAAACACGCTGCTGCTCTTGGAATATCGTCCAGAACGGTAACGCGAATTTTATACTCTGACCTTCACTTACACCCCCAGAAGTTGACAGTTGCTTAAGAACCTAGTCCTGAAGACTGGGTAAAACGTACAGATGCTTACAGTGCAATCTTAGTCCCTGCGCACCCGACACTATTCTGCGGTCTACCAATGTAGCGCATTTTTACCTATCCGCCTCAATAAATAAGCAAAATTTTCGTTACTGGGTGACTCAAAACCCTCCTGAACTTCATCAAAGACAATTTCACAGCCCCAGAGTGACGGTTTGGTGTGCTGTGTCCTCCATAGGCATTACTGGTCCTTGCTTTTTTGAATCTCGAGGTGAACTCTGTACGCTATTGTGAGCTACTGGAGATACTTTCACACCCCAAAATGGAAGAGTACGGTGAGGAATAAGACTTGGTTTCAACACGATGGTGCCACAGCTCATACTGTTTGTCATTCACGCCAAATTCTGCAAGAACAATTTTCCAGCCGCCTGATCTTATTACGATGGGACATTCCATGGCCCCCTCACTCCCTGTGCTTTTTTTTTTTTCTTTGGGGATAGGTCAAAGCAGAGGTTTACAAAGTTTGAGCAAGGACCTTGGAAGCTTTTAAGTGGGCAATGACAGATGCCATCGCTAGAATAGCGCAAGATATGTTGAGAAGAGTTCTTGAAGATCATCACCTGGATGATATAATTTTCAAAACGTAATGAAAATAAAATGGCATAGAATGTAGTTTTCAGAAATAAAAACCTTTTTGAGTTACTTTTTTTTATAATTCACTCATCAAATCAGAGAGTCCATTCTGCCCCAACTTGTATTATAAAAAGATATGAGCATCATAAAAATCAGTAGAACAGGCTTCGCTTTTCAATACAGCTTCGACATACAGAACACAAAAACACGCAATAAACATGTACATAATGACAAGATAAATATTATAAACCAGGCACTATACAAAATCAAAGAGCACATAACATAAAAAATTATAAAAATACCTTCATCTATTTTTTATCTCTTTCACATCCTGCTTTCATTTCACCTCTACCTTCTCCCTTCTTTATTTCTCTCATTACTATTTCAATCCTTCTTCCCAGAATTTGCATCTGCTGTTCACTTCCTTTAGTCATTTTTCTTGTTGACCTCCCCTCGTCCCTCCTCCCCCTTACATTCACCTATTCACTAGATCTTCAACTCCCACATTCCTTCATTCCATAATCGACATATGGCAAACAATAGACGAGAGAACGTTTTTAGATAAAGTGAAACCCGAAACTAGCGGTTAAGTTCGCAATTCTACAAACACACAAACATGCGCGAGGTGTGGAGCAAGGAGTACGATAACGAACCCTTGTGGTGTTATATTGTGTCATATTTCACGTCAGAAAATGTGCAGTGCTGCAAATCAACGTGAAACTAGGCAAGAAACATTAAAACCAAACGAAGGAATATCTCAAAAATGTGCCAGAAAACGACACTTTCTCACGTAAGAGATAATAGGACATAAAATACCGTAAGTAAAAATTAGACCTTAGTATGTTTTGTAACGAACAGATTTTAGATGTAGAAAACTAATCAGAATTTAAGCATGTTCACATTGCAAGCCACTAACGATGTTTTATATTAATAAAACGAGACAGATGTAATAACGAAAATATGCATTTGCTGGTAACTGCACGGACAGATGTAAATAACTTTCATAGTTCGTTAATTAGTTAGTTTCACGTTATGTGGCTCATTTTTACAGTTAACTGTAACATGAAACGAGTCATTTGTTGTGAATTAATAATTCGTAGTCATCACCTTTTACACATTACAAAATTAGTAATTCTTCTGAGGAATACCCTTATTTGTAATAAAGACAACCATAGTGTGGAGTAATTAATGTCATTTTTTCTGGTATTGTTATTACGTACATTATTGTTGCTTTTGAACTGCAGTGGATTATTTACAGCAACATCACATGGGAATAAACATCCTGTGAAGCAGTAGCCAGAATTCCCAACTTCTTAAACAAACATCTACATGATGAGCTTGGGTGAGGACCATATATTATTCTTACAGCACATTTTTAAGCACTGAATGTTTTCTTTCCTCAAGTTGAGTTACCCTAGAACATATTACATTACTGAATTAAGATACGCAGAATATGTCAGTCCCCAGATTTTTATTGATTCTAAGTTCAAATGTGGCTGAACTAAATTGTTTTAAGAATTCTAAGAGGTATTTTTATCAGTTCAAATTATCATCAGTATGGACATCTAAAAATTTTGATCTTTTCACCCTATTTATTATTTTGTCGTGATGTCTTTCACTTATCACTGCTGTGGTAAATCTAGATATGCAGAAATGAAACCACAATTATTATAGTGACCCCTGAAAACGCCTTTATATAAACTGTCATGTATTTGGTACAAATAACACTTTACACAGTCACAAAAGACTACATAATCCCCTTATTATTTGTTAAAACAAAGACTGTGGGAGAAGAAACTCAAGAAAGAAAAAGGGAACAAGTATCTATAAAGCTGAAGGAATTCTAGCTTCTGTTTGATGAAATAATATTGAATGTATTATCGATTACGATATTTCTCATATCCATCATGTCTACCTTTTGTTCCCTCTCGTGAAAAAATCTACATCTACATCCACACATACTCTGCAAACCACCGTAGGGTGTGTTAGGGTGTGTGGTGGAGGGCACCTTGTACCACTACCAGTCATTTGCTTTGCTGTTCCACTCTCGAGGGGAAACGACTGTCTACGTGCCTTCATACGGGCCCTAATTTCTCTTATGTTCATAGCCTTTAAATTAAAAATTCTCTAAATTTTCTCACTAGGGTTCCTCGAAAAGAACATCAACTTCCCTCCAGGACTCCAATTTGAGTTTACGAAGCATCTCCGAAATACTCACGTGTTGTTCAAACGTGCCAGTAACAAATCTAGCAGCACACCTCTGAATTATTTCGATGACTTCTTTCAGTCCGACCTGATGTGAATCTCAAACACTTGAGCAATACTCAAGAAAAACTAAAATGTCCGTAAAAGGGCCATAGATCATTCTTCTTATTTCATATGGACTGGCAGTTGACTCTAAACGTAGATAAAGTAACGTACTGCTCACGAATAGGCGACCAGGTCCACTACTGTCCAATTACGTTATTTCCAAACAAGTAGTCGAAACAGTAACGACCATAAAATACCTATGAGTGACCATTCGGAGTGATCTAAAGTGGAATAACCACAAAAAACTAACTGCAGGAAGAGTAATGTCAGGTTTACTCTGCAAATCACAATTAAGTGCCTGGCAGAGGGTTTATCGTACCACCTCCTCAGTTCTCTATTATTGCAATCTCGTATAGCGCGCACCGAAAGAATGAACACCTATACCTTTCCGTCCGAGCTCTGATTTCCCTTATTTTATCGTGGTGATCGTTCCTCCCTATGTAGGTCGGTGTCAATAAAATATTTTCGCATTCGGAGGAGAAAGTTGGTGATTCGAATTTCGTGAGAAGATTCCGTCACAACGGAAAACGCCTTTCTTTTAATAATGTCCAGCCCAAGTCCTGTATCATTTCTGTGACACTCTTTCCTATATTTCGTGATAATACAAAACGTGCTCCTTTCTTTGAACTTTTTCGATGTATTCCGTCAGTCCTATCTGGTAAGGATCCCACACCGCGCAGCAGTATTCTAAGAGAGGACGGATAAGCGTAGTGTAGGCAGTCTCCTTAGTAGATCTGTTACATTTTCTAAGCGTCCTGTCAATACAACACAGTCTTTGGTTAGGCTTCCCCACAACATTTTCGATGTGTTCCTTCTAATTTAATGTGTTCGTAATTGTAATACCTAGGTATTTAGTTGAATTTACGGCTTTTAGCTTAGAATGATTTATCGTGTAAGGGAAGTTTAAGGAGTTCCTTTTAGCACTCATGTGGATGACCTCACACTTTTCGTTATTTAGGGTCAACTGCCACTTATCGCACCATTCAGATATGTTTTCTAAATCGTTTTGCGGTTTGTTTTGATCTTCTGATGGCTTTATTAGTCGATAAACAACAGCGTCATCTGCAAACAACCGAAGACGGCTGCTCAGATTTTCTCCCAAATGGTTTATATAGATAAGGAACAGCAAGTCACGCCTTCTTTTAACGCGTCTGCGATAGATATCACAATCGCGTTGTCCACCGTTGAAATCACGTGATTTCCGTATGAGTGACCGAGGAAAACATTTCAGGCACAATGATGTTGACAAGAAAAGGCCTCATGAGGTGGTATAAATGGCGTCAACGAAACGATCCGTTTCCTTAGGGCATTGATTTACATACGTTTCGAGGTCGAAAACGACAGTTCGTAGTACGATGAGAAGCAGGACGACGTTCCTCACAACCTTTGACTCTACTGACACCCGCCCCCTTCCCGGGCGTTTCAATCTTTCCATCGCCATCCATAAGAAAAACGCGTCATTTCAACGCTAAACGTCTGTTTTGATCTCTGTCACAGAGGCGTTCAAAAGGTTCAAATGGCTCTGAGCACTATGGGACTTAACATCTGCGGTCATCAGTCGCCTAGAACATAGAACTACTTAAGCCGAACCAACCTACGAACCTGCGACCGCAGCGGTCGCGCGGTTCCAGACTGAAGCGCCTAGAACCGCTCGGTCACCGCAGAGGCGTCAAAAGTAGGAGTGACATGTGGATAAGACGGTGTGTGACGACCTTGCGATCGAGTGACTCTTACACGGTGGCGTTGGGCAAAAATGTGGTCAAATTTGGACCCAGAGTGGCATCATTAACCCACCTGACACATCCCATGAACTTCTGAGCTCTGGCCTTTTCTCGCTTGTGTCAATATCCTGACGTTTGAAGCGCAGTCGGTCCCAAGGGTGACGTCGCAGGGCGCCACGTTTTGTCACTACTACAGAGAAAGGTTGTAGGCATCTATGACCCAAATTTCAAACTTCCGCTTTGCAATGGGAGACAATTGCAGGGTATCGAAAAAGTGATCCTTTAATTGTGCTGCGCAATGTAGATCCGTAATCGTCTTCAGTGAAACGTTTCCACGTTTGTTACCACGTAGTCACGTTGTTTATAAAACCTACGTTTCTGTCACTGTTGTAAGTGATCATCACAGTGATTTGTGTACAACAGCCTGAAGATGACAACGGCAGCAAATGCCTGCGCTCGCACACCGTACACTCGTGTGCTGGACTCTGGCTCGAAACAGGAAAATCCGGAAAGCCTTTGTCACGATGCCCTACTTCAGATTGTTAACGAAGGTTCGAGCATATGGATTAGGTTCCCAGATATGTGAGTCGCTCGAAGACTTCTTAAGTAACAGAACCCAGTGCGTTGTACTCGACGACGAGTGTTCATCACAGACAAGGGTATCGTCAAGAGCGTCCCAGGGAAGTGTGTTTGGGTCGCTCTTAGTTTTTAGATACATAAATGATCTGACGGACAAGATGACTGTTTTCCGATGACGCTGTAGTTTTCGGGAAAGTATCGTCGTCGAGTGACTGTAAGAGGATACAGAATGACTTAGACAGAATTTATATTAGGTATGGTGAATGGCAACTTGTTCTAAATGTAGAAAAAGGTAAGCAAATACAGATGAGTAGCAAAACCAATCCCGTAATATTCGAATACAGCATTAACAGCGTGCTGCTCGACACAGTCACGTCGACTGAATATCTAAGCGTAGCGTTGCAAAGCGATAAGAAATAGAAGTAGCAGATAAGGACTGTCGTAGAGAAGGGGAATTGCTGATTTCGGTTTACTGGGAGAATTTTAGAAAAGTGTAGGTCATCTACAGTGGAGGCCACGTATAAAACGTTAGAGGGACCCATTTTCGAGAACTATTCGAATGTTTTCGATGCTCACCAGATTGGATTAAGATGAAAGGAAATAATCGTACGGCGTTGTTGACCGGGATACACCATCTAAGGTTGTTCGGCCGCCTAGTGCAAGTCGATGATGAAATAACGACGAGGACAGCATAACACTTAGTCCCCGAACGGATAAAAATCTCCAACCCGGTCTAGAATGAATCTGGACGCCCTGCATGGAAGTGAATCGCTTTTGCCCACCCAGCTATTTTTTATTATCATTTTCTTCGGAATTGTTCTTGTCATTTGGTCTGGGCGGATGTCACATGACACATCTTCACTCAGTTTATTATTATTATTATTATTATTATTACTACTATGTACGGCAGCAAGCCTTCTGATCGAACACGCTGTACTACCGTGCTGTCGAACTCAGCTACGGAGGCGGACAGCTCGGAATAAATTATTTTTTACCAAATCACTCGAGCAGAACTCAAGAATGATTGCTTTCTTTCTAAATGCATCTAGAAAACCTGGGCAATATTACAACGGACTCTGACATATGGGTGAAAGAAGCACCTAAAGTACATCGGAAACATCACGAAACAATCAGTCACGTTGCGGCATATTATCGGTAGTGTCAGCTAGATTTGTTACTAGTAGGTACGATAAACACGCAAGTATAATCACTGAAGGGAAGACGATACTTTTTTTTTCGAAACGCTATTGAGAAAATTTAGAGAACCGACATTTGAAGCAATGCGGAGACGTGGCAGTAAGTAGTGGGAAGCTTACAACTACAGTTGCGTGGTATTATTTACCAATCATTCCGAGTGCGCTTAGTTTCCCATGATGTCTCATAACCTGTTGTGTTTCTGGTTAACCAGAGAAATTGTTTTTTACCAAATCACTCGAGCATAACTCAAGAATGATTGCTTTCTTTCTAAATGCATCTAGAAAACCTGGGCAATATTACAACGGACTCTGACATATGGGTGAAAGAAGCACCTAAAGTACATCGGAAACATCACGAAACAATCAGTCACGTTGCGGTATATTATCGGTAGTGTCAGCTAGATTTGTTACTAGTAGGTATAATCACTGAAGGGAAGACGATACTTTTTTTTTTCGAAACACTATTGAGAAAATTTAGAGAACCGACATTTGAAGCTGGCAACGCAACAATTCTACTGCTGGAAACATATATTTCGTGTAAGGACTATGAAGACAAGACAGGAGAAATTAGGGCGTACGGACAGTCTTTTCTCGTCGTTCTATTTGCGAGTGGAACAGAAAGAAATTGACTAGCAGTTTTACATGGTACTCTCTGCTATGCACCTTACGGTAACTTACGGAGTATGTACGTCTATTTAGATGTAGACATTTCCCCTCGCCACATCGAGTCTAGTTGCGAACCCTTCTGGGATAGCTGACTTGAATAGAGAAGTGCTTACTAAATGTACGGGTATAGCTACGACTCCCGGTGTTTTGTCATGTGCAGCTCTGTCATTACATTGTACTCTCCACTGCAAATTCATGTGAGATCTTTTAAGGTACTTGAAAGCTTTCCTTATAAGGCAATATGTGTTTGATTCACTTACACGGGCTACAAATTGCTATGTTATGCAGTTAGTTTATGGCATTAAAATGTGTCTCCATGTTCAGTTGGACTGTTTTCCCGTTCGCACGTCAAATTTTTAGTACCCTAAACAGAGTTGTACTATAGCACCTAAACGAGTCTTGACTTTAGCTCATTTAAGAATATATTACTTCGGTTGAAATGTACTTGTTTACAGGAGATGCTTTGCATGGCCAACAATTCAGTTCAGAAAAAAGAAAGAGATGCGGTTTGGATCCTGCAGGGATTGATTGTATTGATTGTATGGGCAAAACCTCCTCTTTCAGTGCTGGTCAGTAAAAACCTCTGATACTGTAACTGAGCTGTCCCAAATAGAACACATCTTCCAGCTCGTTCCAATTATTCTGCTATGAGAAGTTGTAGGTGTATGTGAGTCAAATTTGATTCTTTGCGATGCTAGCCGGATTTTGCCTTTTTCTTTAACCTGCAGTCTCTTGAATGGAGCAACTCGAGCAGTTGCTTCACAGACATTCTGTTAGGGCCATTATAAATTAAATCTTTTCACGGAAAGTACATGACAGGCTATTCATGGGCCTTACGAGCTGTGGCACATAAGCAGTGGAACTGAGGGAAGCATTTATATTTGCATATCTAAACGAAAATCCATTACACGTGGACGCGAAACAGTGACAGATCTCTAATTTCTTTCTGAACTCTTTCACGATGACGATTCGTTTCTTTAATGAAAACTAATATACACAAGAACTAATGACATAAGTAAATAACGTATGTTATTAGCTATTGGGCGTTTTTCCACGTACTTTGCACACGCCCGGGTAGCAGCGCATGTTAACGCGACCGCTTTGGGGGAAGTCCGCCCGGTGGATTAGCGACGAGTGGTCGGTATGCTGGCCAGCCTGCGTGTGGTTTCCAAGCGATTTCCCACATCGCACTAGGTCAGTGGTTCACAACCTTTCTTAGATCTTAGATCCTTACCCCTGAGTGCAGTTACACGTTAGCTAGACCGGAAAACAGTGTCTTGGTTTGATGAGTACGCTCTATCAGCAGACAGATGGGGTACACTGCTTCTGCCCTGGTAGGAAGGGGGGAGGGGAGGGGGTGAACAGGACACTAACGACGTAAGCTATTTGGTTTTCTTGATAACATACCCATCAGCATCAGCCGCGTGTAGTTTCCCTCATTCGTTATGAACTTCTGTCTGCCATGAAGTCCGTACATTACTTTCGTAGACCCCTGCTTCGACTGTGACCTACCATGTCCTTATAACAGGCATGTATCATCGTCTATACACAGGTATCCAAGAAATGTATATTCTGAAAAAGGCATATTCTGTCGCTCTGCAAGATGAGTAGGTGGTCGGGTAGTGCCAAATAGTGCCCGTCGCTTCCACTCTCTGTTAAGAGACTTAGTGTGCCTTCCGCTTACTGTACTCACATGCATTGCATAGTCTCCGTATCCCCTAAGCAAAGAACGTCGGACCTCTGTCGCTGAAAATTATTCTACAGCGATGAATCAAATCACTCCACTATAAAATAAATCTGTCAGTCTAGCGAGAAGTTCAAAATATGATGATACAATTGGACGTGTCGGAACTGTGTGCCGGACGGGGATTGGAACCTGTAATTTTATCTTTGACTAACAACATTCGAACCTACTGGTTCGATCTAAAACACCATTTAGCCAGTATCTCCCTCGTACTCTTCCAAACCATGAAGGTTTTCTCTTGCACACGTTCCTGAAGGGAAGGGAAGACGATTCTGTGTAGTTTAACCCGTTGGGTATCCGGCATTGCCCTGGTATGCATTTATTCCAGTCTTCGATTAGTCCATCTCCATCTCCTCCTTCCTCTCTCTCTAACCATCTACGTCCCCACTCTCTCTCTTCACTTCCTGCACACCCGAGTCTGTTCATCTCTTCCCCCCACTGTCAGTGGCTATCTCCTTCTTCCCCCTCTCTGCCTGTGCATTTCCTCGTCCTCCCTTCTCTCTCCACGTTATCGCACTCACCCCAGTAGGAGTCTGATGGTTGTCACTCCTACGGTATTTCTTTCCAGATTGTAACTAACGTGGATATCAAATTTGATTGAAATCGTTGAACGGGCTTGTAATGAGCTTTTTACCCGTGGCTTTCCTCCCATACGCACATATTTAACACATTTCACTCGTATTAAAACATGTATGTCTTCCGTATATCTACTGAATTTCGTCCTGCAGTTTCATTTTCACGCAGCTCATGACTATAACGTCGCATCTCCTGAACTATGTGCTGTACAATAATGTATTTTTTCTAAGTACATTCAGCGACATATATGGGTATCGTCTGCTAAATTTATTGCGAATAGAATTAGTAGTAAAGAAGTAATAAATTAAAGTCATGCATGATGCAGCAGTTTCACACGCATCTCATTGTTTACGACGTCATATCTCCTGAGCTAAGTACCGTACAATGATTTAATTTTTCTGGTGCATTCAGTGATATAAGTGCATACTGTGTGCAAAGTGTGTCACTAATACAGTCAATAGTAAAGAAATAATAAATTAAAACGTCATCCTTCATTTGTCAGTTGTACTGCATGAACAGTGAAAATGTAATAACCGATAAACTTTTTTCCTTTCATCATTTTGCAGGGATCGTCGGCGGTAAAAAGTGTCGTGAAAGTTTGAAGTGACGTGTAAAGTTCTTTGCAAGTCTCTAAGAGCTATCGTTGTCAAATACTGTGTGACTAAAGCATGGGTATTCTCGCTTCGTTTGCTACACTGTTTTTCACTCCCACCTCTTTGACAGGTGGGATATTCTTACCCCCACAGGGAATCTTTCGAGACAGTAAATGATAGGTGTGCCAAGTATGGTTGAAATCGGTTCAGTGGTTTAGGAGAAGATGTGGAACATACATATATATACACTGAGGTGCAAAAGTCGTGGGATATCTCCTAATATCGTGCCTCACCTTCTTTTGCCCGTCGTAGTACAGCAACCAGACATGGTACGGACTCAACAAGTCGTTGGAAGTCCACTGCAGAAATGTTGAACCATGCTACCTCTATATTCGTTCATAATTGCAAAAGTGTTGCCGGTGAAGGATTTTGTGATGAACTGACCTCTCGATTACGTCCCGTAAATGTTTGATGGTATTCATGTCGGGCGATCTGCGTGGCCAAATCATTCGCTCGAATTCTCCAGAATGTTCTTCAAACCAATCGCGAACAACTGTGTTCAGGTGACATGTTTGGCAACATGAAATACAGGAATGGCTGCAAATGGTCTCCAAGTAGCCGAACATAACCATTTACAGTCAATGATCTTTTCAGTTGGACCAGAGAACCCAGTCCCGTCCACATAAACACAGCCCACACCATTACGGAGCCACAAACAGCTTCCACAATGCATTGTTGATAACTTGGGTCCATGGCTTCGTGCGATCTGTGCCACACTCGTACCCTACCATCAGCTCTTAGCAGCTAAGGTCGGGACCCATCTGACCAGGCCACGGTTTTCTGTCTAGGGCTCAACCGATATGGTCACGAGCCCAGGAGAGGCGCTGCAGGCCATATGTTACCAGCACTGACTCAATGAGAAGGAATGTCAGCTGTCCGCTATCACTGAAACGACTCATACCACACTTACAGGCAAAGAATTTGTTTTATTTCTGTTAATTAAAACTATTTCACCATTCGAAAAAATAACTACAAGACGCATCCTATTATATTTTGGTCTAGTGCTCTCAATATGCAAGGTGTCGTAGACGCAATTGTCACAAAAGCTTATCTGTAACTGATTCTTGAATTTGAATGCAACGGCAGTGGGTAACTATCCTTGTATAATGTCTATCAGGAATGGTCGTACCATGACGATATTGCACGGACATAGCGAAAATGAAAATAATCTAGACCTACATACAGAATGCCTAGACAGACTCCATTGTATGTGTTGTTCGTTTTACATTTCCGGTATAGGGAAATGGCCGCCTTCTAGAAGCTGCCACTGCCGAACTACATGTTTTGTCGTCTCAGAAGCTGTTGCTTAGCCTGGCTTCCCGCCAATGGTAGGACTTGGGCGCTACTGTAGCTAACGTCGCTATCAGACGGCTCAGGCGAGTGTGACAGATAAGGAGGTTAGGCCTTGCAGCCAGTCTGGGGCACGGATACACACACGGCGCTAGCAGCCAAAGTTTTAGTGGCAAACACAGCAGTCGGCTGCGTGTTAATTCAGCAGTGACGGAACGTTCAGTTTACGTCATACATCATGGAGAGTAAAGGAGAAGATTTAATGGAGCATAGGAAAACGCATATTTATTTGTTGCTGCTGAAGAGTTATCTATGATTCTGATAAATTAAACTGTTTCGATGAACTACTTATTTTTCTCGTACTTTTGTCCCGCTTCACCGCAAAGTCGGCATGGTTAGTTCAAGTGGTGGACGGGTGCCTTTCCTGTCGCCACCTCGTTACCCCAGGGACAGAATATGCTTACCCCAGCTGTCTAACGTGAAAGTGAGCGAAAGATACGAATCGTGTAACTAAAGGCAGATTCGATGCGGCGCCGGCGTTCCTCCCCGTCCCGTTAGCAGGGCTTTAACACGAATGGCTAGCCGGGCAGTTAAGCTGCTTCGAATAATAAAAGGAAATAAGCTGCTCGAAAGTTTTACACTGACTGCATATCTGCGAATACGTTAGGCCTAGATTCGTAGGAAGCTGCGAATGAAAGAATAACGCTTGCAAAACAAAACAAAAAAATAATAATAATTTGTGAAATAAAAGAAAACAATAACCAAATTAAAGGCAATCTTACTCGTATGTGTGAAAGGCCTTTTGCCGACCCACGTTTGTACGAAATAATGCGAAATTTATTCGCTGCCTGCAAATTATTTGACATCAGCTGTATTACATGAAAATTTGTGTCGGACCAGGACTTGAAGCCGGATTTACCGCTTATCGCCAGCAGTTGCTTTAACCACTTCGGCTATCCGTGAATAGTCCACGGAGTGACCCGAACTCCCCTATACCACACTGCCTACATCCTTATGCCTTAGCCCACTACATTCATCACCTAATGTTCTCCAACATTATTAATTGGATTCCCGCTAGGACAGAATGAGACTACGAGGAATCGAACCAATGTTGTTGCTGTCGTGTGGCCGCATAGGCTAAGTAATACTTACTTGCATTTCTGAAGGAACAACGATAACAACAATAGTCTCGATACCTTGTAGTCCCAGTATCTGTAAGCGGAAATCCAGTTAATAATGTTGGCGAGCATTAAGCGATGAATATAGTAAATTATGGCTTAAGGATGTAGACAATGTGACCTATGGAGGTTGGTGTCAGTCCAGGAACAGGCATGGATAGTGTAATTGTCTAAGACGACCGCTTACGATCGAGAAGTCCGGTTTCAAGGCGCGGTCCGGCACAGATTTTCATAAGTCAGTCATAGGTAGCATTGTACATCTACACATGATACAGCTGATGTCAAAGAATTTGCAGTCAGCGAATATATTTCGAATAATAAAGGCAATCTGTTCGAAAATTTTTGAAATCAAAATATTCTTCTGGGTAACATTCAGTACCGTGTTGGTACATCCCGTGCATTATAATATGCTTGGATTTTCCCTGACATGCTGTCCGCAAGGTGGACTCGCATTCGGGATGAAGACAGTTCAAATTTTCGTTCATGTTTTCAGTAATCTGCCTAAGTCGCTCAAGGAAAACGCCAAGATCGTTCCTTTGAAAGGGCACGGCCAATTTCCTTCCCCATTCTTCCCTCAACCGAGCTTGTGTTCCGCCTCTAATGACCTCGTTATCCACAGGAGGTTAAACTATAATTTCCCTTCCTTCCTTCAACAAATGATCGAGACGATGATGCTCATACGTGTCTCGCCCTTCGATGACTACCGTTCTGAGCTCACACAGTGTGTTGGGAGGATTCCTGCGACGAAGCAGTCCAAGTTTCAGTTGGTTCCAAGCATGCGCGCTCGGGTTCATATAGGCAAGTACCGATGCCACATCATTCGGTTGATTCCTGCCGCCTGGAGGAAGGTCTTCAAGAGGTGGTGAGGTTAACTCGTGCGTCATCATCTTGGAAGACGGACAGCCGCCATAATGTTTGCTGTAGGACTAGACTGTGTTGATATTGCGCGACCTGTTGCTGTCTGGAGGGTGTGTTGCACCTGAGTTGCATTCAGCCCCCTGTTTCGACGGGCTATTAAACAAAGACAACGGTCATCTATTGCTGATGTTACCCGTGGACGACCTTGGCCTTTCCTTCTTTTAACTGTTCCTGTTGTCTGAAATCGCGTCCAGGTCCTGGAAATTACACTTTGGGACACTGCAATTGCTGCGGACCCGTCCCTCTGTGTCTGTCCCGTTTCCAATCGTCCTATGGCTCCCCATGCCATAGCTTCGGGTAAATCACGTTGTTGTTGCATTGCACCACCTGCTCACTAAACTATCTGAACCCAACTACTTGTGTAATTCGTTTGGTAGAGTAAACACAGAAGTCAACACCAACCCCCTCTGCAGCAACTTTCCGTTATTACCACTTTCTCGGTGACCATAATGTTGTTGTCTCCACTCCGTACAACCGACAGAAAGACGTCGAACCATTTTAGTTCATTACGCCGATGACAATACTTCAGAACCTAGATATCTCAACTTGTCCCCTAATTGTTATGACCAGTGTATAAACATATAAGGACGAACACAAATGGTTCAACATCAGTAGATACATCCAAGTCATTACGTCTTACAAATCATGACAGCGCAATTTAAAAAACTATCTAAAAAGCATAAATATAGGATATTACCAAATCCCAACTTGGGAGAGCTTCAATTGATCATGTCGCCATCTACAGATATAGTCTTCAAGAAATCAATAACTTTAGAGTAAAGAGGGGCATGGAAATTATTCAAATCAGTACCCAGCTGAGACCCTCACGGGGTCTATTCCAAAACATAAATTCATGCAACAAATCAGTATGATTAAGAGAATTAATAAAGAAACTTTGAAGGAAAAGGGGTGTGATTTCCAAAGATGCTGAAGGAACTAAAAACTAATGTCAACAACTTAACATAGACAATTAAACTGCCTTTGAAACAGTTTCAGAAATGAAGCAAAGAAAGCACAGAGGGTGGAATAATAAATGTGAAAAAACTCTTAGACAAAAAGAAAGATGGGAACAACTGGTATAGCGCGAAAATAAGCAGTAATAGGAAAGTCTATCAGTTTCAGAAGAAGCGAGCAGATAAAATTATTAAGACAAAAAAGAGGTGCTTTGAAAAGTAGCAACTTAAAATATAGAAGAACAATTTAAGAAATATGACACAAAAGACTATTACAAAACATTCAAGAACTGTGTGTTTGGATGTTGAAGAAAGCTGTAAGTTACTGCCAGCAAATTTCGGAAAGCTATTGAACTGTGAAAAACCGATCAGACAACTTGAATTCCATGATAATTTCTAAATGAAAATTCAAAACCACCCGGCATCGATATGGTTAAAAGTTACATCAAAGAATTAAAACACAACAAAGCCCTACATGAATGTGGCCTTACAACGGAAATTCTAAAAGCCATTGGAGATATAGGTTACGCGGTTATAAAAGAAGAACTAGACATTGAAACATTTCCAGAAAACTGTGGGGCTGTATTAATTCACGCGATTCTTAAAAAAAGAGTACAAAACAGATATTAAAATTATAGAGGAATTTCATTACTACCCTTAGAATACAAAATATTATCGAAAGCTTATCTGGGCTTTTAAATCCTCAGTTAGATAATGAAATTGAAGAGTGTCAAGCTGGATTTAGGACTAACAGTTCCTGCCCAGAGCAAATTCTAAACCTTAAACAAACAATTAGGTGCATGAAAATATTAAATAAAAGACAGTGCTAATATTTGTTGATGTTTTTTTTTTAAAATAGCAGATTATTCAATAGACAGACTCCCTCCTCAAAACCCTGAAGTATTATGTAGTAGATAGGAAAACTCTGGAAATAACCAAACAAACTCTTACAAGCACAGTATCTAAACTTAAATTTCTCGGAACAACTACGAGGCCCTTCCAAATTGTGTCAGGAGTCTGAAGGAGAGGATTTTCACCATTATTATTCAACTATGTGCTGAGAAAGTTATAAGAGAATGTAAAATAGAAAGAAAAAACTAATAACTACATGAAGAGTATTAGATCGGAAGAAGCAAAAAACTGTTTGGCGTTTGCGGACGATCTTAAAATAATAGATGAAACCGGCTTAGAGAATCCGAAGGAAAGACTATAGATTCTGAAGGAAATGACTGAGAAAGCAGGTCTCCATATACCGTTTGAAAAGCCACAATACATGACCAATGAAAGTAACTCACTAAGAATTTTAAAAACCAAATATGCCAACATCAAGAAAACAGATAACTTTAAATGCCAGAGAGGAAATATGAACATAAAAAGCGAAAAAGCAACAGTTGCAGTCAGGACTGATAAAACGGAAATACCATACATGAACGTGAGAAATGAATTAACTAAAAATGTTTTTCTGAAGATATTAAATTAAGGCATAATAATGCAGTTGTAAAACCAGATGTCCTTTATGGGTCAGAAACACTACTTTACTCTGGATGTAAAAGAGCACTACAAGATTTGGAAAAGATAGAAGAAGCCTGTGAAACATTTTAGATCCAATCAAGAACAAAGACGGGAATAGGGTTTGATGCCTAATAAGGAAATTTACTCTTTTTCCTAAAACAACAGGCGATATCAGGAAAACGCGTTTTACACTCTGTGGACATCTAGAGATAATGAAGGAAGATAGAGTAATAACGAAGATTCTTACAGTCTTCCGAAACAGAAAACAGCGAAGGTAGGGCAAAGAAGGACTTGATTGAAATGCAGATTGAACAGAGACAAATTCAGACTAGAAGTCAAGAAATTCAACGGTTTTAAGGACTGCTAAGACAAACAGGCAAGCACCTGGTGTCAAATGGTAATATGAGGAGAAATGAGTTTCGGGGGTACATGAATGAAAAGAGAATCAACTACTTATTTTGACGCGGTCCTTAGTTGGCTTTCTACAATATAAAAAACATATAAGAAAAACTAGAACACATATTGCGAAACGGACGTAAAATCTAGGAGCAGCATAAGAAAAATGTTTTATTAGGAAAGCAAGGAACGGCAAAGAAATTTCAACTGACGAAGATCCAGTCCTTCTGATCGAAATTTAGGAGATCTGCCTCAAGTGTCTGATGAGTCTGTAGCTGATTGTATTGTTGGAGACACCAGTAAATAAAACGCATGTTGTTGTTGTTTAGTAAGGTAAACGTTTGCCAGAGATTGCCATCACTAAGTAATGAAGCTAATTTGAAATAAACACAATGCCAATGTGTGGAAAATAGGTTCGAAATGACCCGAAATCTAAGAGATAAATGGCAACCTGTGGAATGGCTATACTTGTGTCAGAGACTTACAATATTGAGAAAATGAAGACGAAATATGAACAGAATATTTCCTACACGGAAAAAACAAAACAAAAAAAATATGTCACTTAACATTCACATATGTCGGTTCGTCATACAAATTAAGAGGGAACGGCATTCGTAAAACTGATGAATAAGAAAGTTTACAAGTGTTTCATTTTACATGATTTGCTTAACGTCTAATCCAAAGTGTTAAATGCTCTTCCTTCTTATACATCTGAGGCCTGTATTATATGCAAGTTAATTGCAACACACAGCATTTGTGTACTGACTTCATGCTGAATATAGGTTATTCACTTGTTTATCTTTCCGTTCTCTTATAAACTAAAATACGACAAAACTAATGTTTTCCCTGTTCCGTATTTTTGTACTAATTTGAAATATAGTAGTATGCAATGTCGCATTTGAATTTTTTTAAAATACTGACTGTGCACATAACTTCATTCATTGCTAATATTTCAACAAATCTTGATGAAAACTGCTAACTGATCTTCAGTAAAGATTTGATCCTATTATTGTTTTTTGATCTCCTATAATACATATTTGCGTTACTTGTTTTTTCAACGCATGACGATATCCGTTGCCCTACGACTGCAGTCAGCAACCGACAGACTACACAAAAGACACACTAAATTACAGAACAGGGTGAATTTTGGTTCAGAGATGAATAGTTCGAATCTGAAATGACTGCCATCATTGATATCTCCCGCGACTACGTTAAAACGTTCCGCGTAAATTTTAAGATGGTTCATTACTGAATTCGCAAGTTTGTTAGTTGCTTGAATAATAATGTCAAGTAACTAAATTGGAATTGAAGGGTTAGACTTCAAAAAAAATTTTATTTTATCTGCATCCAGGAAGCTGTTGGAACTTCCGACTGCAAATCAGTGTTTTCGTTTTAGCCTGAAAGCATTTGCTGTTGGTGTTTATTATGTTTGTCATTTATATAAGCCATTAATAGTAAGTTACTGAAATACTGAAGATCCCCTGAACTAAGAAGTGTAATATCTGTGTATTGTTGACGTATTTGTAATCTCAGATTTATGTCCTTTGTTTTTATTTTGTGCCAAGATCAAGAAGAAAACTATGTAAGTGATGATGACTTCCATGTTCCTGTTTCTGCGCTAGGAAGTCACTCAACATTTCGTAAGTAAAATAAATTTTACTTTCTCCTGCTCTTGAAAAAGAAAGAGCATCAGCAGCGGGAAACTTGCATGTATTAGACTATTGGAGTCAGCATCGTAACTAGTGTCATGAGCGTTCGTAGAAACATTTGAATTTTGGGCTCCCAAGACTTAATTTCTATAAGGGAAACAACACAGTAGCTTTGAGAGCGCAATTTATTTACGTATAATACATTACGTATAGTACATTTCTTATTCACTATTACTTACGAAGGTAAACAATACAAAACGAGTTCGTTCATTCAGACATTACAAGACCTCCTAAGAGTTCACTTTTCAGCCTTTTTCTGAGGCCAATTTGCCAATAATACGGTCTACATTACAACATTTTGCAGTGTCATAGACAATTAAGTGTATAGCCAGATTACTCAAACGCTGTTGACCAAGCTATTATACTAAATAATTTTTTACTAATTTTAGTTTTAGAAAGTTTTAGAAAGACCTTTCACAGCAGGCAGAAATCACAAGTAGCTTCAGTGCTAGTTGAAGTGCAATCGCCCTCTACACTGGTATAACTAATCACTAAGTTACATTATTCATAGCAGTTAAGAAGTGCAATGTAATGTGCATTTTTTTAAATGATGCAGAAATTATTTTACTTGTTGTTTGTGGCTTTGTCTCCAAACACAACTCGTTGTCATTTAAATCATTTTTGTATTTTAGTGCGACATCAGCTGAGGATTTCTTTAGTACTTCAGTGGACATTTCGCCTAAAGAAAGTCCTGCCAGGAAACAAAAATCAGAACCTGGGGTAGTTAAACTTTGAAATCTCTATCCTACTTGCTAAACAAGACTGTCTAATGTACATTAAATCTGAAGTTTAAACTTTTGAAGTGGAGCCAGTATAGTCGCATCATCCTTGGTCATTTCGTCAAACATTGTTTTAACCTTTCGTTCGCGCTTTTCAAAAATTGCTGTTCTATCAATAGGTCGTTTGCTAGATTATATGCTGAATCAATACACAGCTCTATTAGTTTTTTTTCTTAAATATTTCTAAAAATCCACAAGGTCCTGCAAGTGTTTTGCTGCAACCTCAGTGGAAACGGCTTTTTCCTGTAAAATGTAATTAACGTTGTCAATACTTCTAAGAAGATGATCCATACGACAAACAAACAAATAAATTCGAAATTAATCATTTTTAAAATTATTTTAGCTGAAGAGACAGAATCAGCTGTATATGTCTTTGTTTCATCAGTTTCTCCTGCAATAGCATGTAATGTTTTCATTATTTGCAGTACCAGTAATTGAGTATGTATGCGTGAACTGAATTCTGCTGTGCAGTCCATCTCGCATCAGAATGACTCGTCAAGGTCAATTTTAAATTTGATAAAGCTTTCCAAGGTTCAGTCAACTGGATAAAAGTATTTTGCGCTATGCTGTAAAACGTAGTCATTTCTGGTGTTACACAAGACGCATGAACTCCAACTAAATTTTATGAGTGAGCACTTCCTTCGCTTGAAGAGCTTGATATTTACCAGCCTTGTTAACTCCAGCGTCGTACGACTGTCCCCTACAGTCTGATAGGGTAAGACCATCCTGGCTATAAAAGGTAAAAAACCATCTTCAACCGCACGTATTCCATTAATTATATTTACATAGAGCACAATTCCTGACATGTTTTCTCGGTGGCTGATAACGGATTTTCGCTACAATTTAGACTGATGATTCTAATGCAGAAATTATTTCTTTTTGTATAGTTGACGTGTAATACGAAGAGCTTCTTTTTTTAATACAGGGAACATGTTCTTTCATTTTTGGATTGTGTTTGGTCACAGTTCTACGGTACTCTATAATACAGAGTCCAAATGGTTCGACTGCATCTTTCAGTGCCAGTTTATTTTCGGCACTAAACAGTACTACGTCTATTACTACATTTAGAATACATCTCCAATTTTTCTTTTTCTACGGAAATATCACATTGCAGCTCGTTGTATAAAGTTTTACCTTTTGTCAGTCACAGCTCCATTTCTTTCCATGTTACATAACATTTACGATATTCTACGGCGTCCTTGTGGTCTCTTATTCTTGTGTTTGAATGTTTACAAACACGAAAACCTTTCGAAAAATTGTTTATTTCGTGCCACATAATAAATAGCGAAAACAAAAACAGATTTGGCGTTTTCACTGTAAATGGGCTACTTCTCTTTTATTTTCTCATTGTTTGCGAGGTCTTCCGACATCAATCAGCGGAAAAATTTCTGCCATCTTCACTCACTGAAAGTATATAATAGCGATCTTTTCCTTGCTCTGGTCCACGTTTAATGACAGAACACCTAACTTTGTTACATAATTTTGGGGCTATGACCTAGGGTCATTACAATTTATGCACTTTGCCTAAACAAAATCAGCATTTTTTGAATCCAAGGTATCCAATGTCGGTACAATGCCTGAAAATAAAATATATTGTAAGACAATGTCTGTGATTAGACCCCATGATATAAAGCTTTTGCCCGCAGTTACTCTAGCGCTACTTATTTATTATAAAAATACTACTGCACTACTTCAGAAACCTTCCCAGGAGTACGCACAATACGAAAACTGACCAAAGTTTCATCGCAGTTGGATGACTGGTCTCATAGTGCATGCTGGACAACTCATTTTTTACGTATGATCTGGTTAACAACTCCAAGTGGTCCACTTATAGCGTTATGATTAATTTTTTAAAAAAGACTATCACTGATAACGCTTGAAGCACACATTAGGTAGCTCTGAAAAAATTAGACTGGTGGCTCAAGAGCAGGGAGGAAATGAGATAATTCGAGAAATGGCGGCAACCAGCAACTAACGAGAGGGCAGCTGTACTTAAACCAAGTACTTAAGCTAATACTAAGTATAATCATATTAATCAAGGGGAAACACATAGAAACAGAACGTACCAGCATTACATGAAACATTTTCTTACATGAAACGTTCAGAACACTTCTTCGTTACATTTGGTTAGAAAGTACAGTAAGTTGTAATTCTTTGGTTCACCGCCAGTGTCTGTTGTTCCAATTGAACGAAAGTAATGTTGACATGTGACTCACGTGACAGCTTGAGTTGACATGAGACTAACTTCGTTGCTCTTGTAGCATCAGTCACTTAGGGTCAACTATTTAGTGCTCATCACGGACTCGGTTTCCGGTTCAGTACAATGGAAGTATATTCAAACAAGAATTGGTAGATGCTCATTTACTGTGAGAATTAGAAGATGGTAATGGCCGTGGCTCCCAACGTTTGTGTAGGGAGAGATTTCGAGAACGGCGGCACCCACACAGGAGTACGTTTGAAGCAACTGATTGTAGTCTTACGATCGTGGGACGTTTAAGCCTACTAATCGCGACTGAGGGGGCCTAGAAGTACGAGGACAACCCATCTGGAGGAGGAACTTCTTCGTGCTGTTGATGACAACCATATTGTCAGAGTAAGACAATCAGCTGCAACAAGTAACGCTGATCACATAAATGCCTGGAGAGTGTTACATATGAGAACCTGCTACATCCGTACCACATGCAGCGTGAGCAGGCGCTATAAGCAACTGATTTTCCTGCAAAGGTACAAATGGAATGTCCTCATACATCTAGGCCTCCCCCAGTTGCGAATAGTAGGCTTAAACATCCCATGACCAAAACACTACGATCACACTATTCAACGATGTGTCAACCCTCAATGTGCTGTTCACGGATGAGGCTTCGTTTCACAGTAGATGATTATTGTGTTAAATACGTGTAGAAACTGAGCTCTAACACGGGCCCATGTCCATACAACACACTAGCAAACCCGGCAATGTTTCGAAATTGCTAAATATGCGTAGGAATTAGATATATATCCTAAATTCCCTCTCCAACTTATCACTTCCCATCTCCTTCACCTATTTCACATTTTCTATCTCCTTCTCCTCTCCCACCTCTCTGTGCACCATCTCCTCTCGCCGCTCTGTCCATCTCCTCCTCCCCACTGTCTCAGTCATTTTCCTCCCTCGCCCCTGTATGTCCTCTTATCCCTCTCTCTGACCTTGTGCCTTGTTTATTGCTACTGCAAACGAAAATTTGATTGGGAGCTGAATTTCCTTAAAATTAATGAGTAAATCTGTTGGGACAGTGTGTATGTGAGGTATGAGAGACACCTCTCCAGTGGCTGGATCTTACGGATGGTAGCTTCAATGACTAATTCGCACACACTTTTAATCTGTGGATGGATAGGATTACAAAGTTTCGGAGAATACGGATTGCGTAGTACTGTTCTAATCATAAACCGATAAACCATAAATACGACTTTCCTGTTTATATAAAAACGACGGAGAGGAAGAAAACAAGACAACACACAGTTGTGTACACAATTATTGGTTAAAATCATGTGAAAGAAATACAGAAGAAACAATTCGTGTAATGGTTTAAATGCCCTGCTGTGGTTGTTAAAGCTGTCTACGAGAAAGAAAACGAAATCGCACATTTTCACACTATATCACAACAGTTTTACTTTCATGCAATCGGTTTTAGCAGAAACTCTACATGTTACGGTCTAAAAAAATATATTGTTCATGTGTGACTCAATGTTAGTTACTCTTTAGTTATAGTTTGGTGTAGAAAATGAAGTATATTTTGAGATTTTTGGAAACAATATTTCGCCTTTATATTTTATGTATTTATTTACATATTGTATACGGTCCGAATGTTCTTTAGTATATCATGTAAAAATTTGAAGTAAAGCGGTCAAGAAGTTTTCGAGATTTTTGGTAATAACGTTTCCCATTTCTATATTATGTATATAGTTGTGTATTATATATATTAAAATACACAGTCTACGTCCGTCCGAATGTTAAGTAGATTATTGTGTAAAAATCTGAAGCAAATCGGTGAAGTAGATTTTCTTCCTCTAAGTACGAGGAATGTTTCCCGAAAGTTTGGTCACACCTTTCTGTTACATATTATCTTCATTTTCATCTGAAGCTGTGTCATCGTCAATGACACTATTGTTCTCTTCGTCTATATCCAGTAGAACATCAACATCTTCTGTAGAAGAAGTTGTGGTTTTAGTTAGTAACTGCGATGTACTGGCAGCGCTACACTTTACGAGATTCGCCGATATCCATTAGCTTAATGTACAGTCTAAATTTTTTTCCTCTTTGTCTCTACTTCTGATCTTTCGGAAACGGGACGGAAGTTAAATATTCCGACCGGATTGTAAATACTCAAGAAGAATGTTTTGTGTTCACTACTCAGTTAATTGCAATAACATAAGTATTAACTAAAATTATAATTTACGTTTATCACAGTATACTGACTTAAACATTAGGTATCTACTTTTTGTACTGATCGATGACTGTCGTAATACTCTAAACTTTTCAATCGTAACTTCTAGCTAAAAAAATTAAATGTCGTCTTCGTATGACATAGCACACAAGGAAGGAATTCCCGCCCATCAACTCGATCGATCGTACAGTGTTGTCATTGCTGCGGTAGTGAATAACCGCGCACTACGGTTTTCAACTTTCAAGCAAAAAGAAAAACCATAAATCTCTCCAAATGTGTATGTTCAGTCAATAATTGTTTACCTTGTTATGGCAGTCTTTTCCTTCCCAAGAATTTCATGAGATATTACACAAGATAATCCATTTTCAATGTTCAAAAAAACGCCTTTATGTCGTTCCTCCTAGCAGAGAAAATATTTTGCGGCTGGAAAATGCACTATATTGCACTTTCGTGACAGAAGAATTATTTACAAATGAAAAATGGCAAAAAAATCAAAACAAATAAATTGTGGGGATTCCGCAGCCACACATTGTTTTGGTACGCTTGCCGTCCGTTCTCACAGAGACAACCGATACGCCATCCGGCTGTTTCAATCAGCGTGGTATGGAGACCTGAACGTCATGGTCTGTAGTTTTACTAGGATTTTGAAACGTTATAATACAAAGAATTTAGCAGATGTTGAAATGAATCTTTAACCAAATAATTAGTACCGTATGTTAAATGCTGCTGAAATCATAATGCAGTGAAAATTTATTGTTATTTTACATACTGAATTAGGTGTAATTTTTGTTTTAGATACACTGTATTTCCATGTTATTCAACATGAAAAGTGAAAACAGTCGTTTGTTTCAAGTCGTAGTCCCTGTGGAGCCTAACTAGAGGTGACGCTATAGAAAGGTAGTTTCGGTACAACACAGAGCACGTGCCCTGTCAGACCAAGAGAATCTACCTATAGAGATAGAACGTCTCAAAACAGTTTTCTCCAAGAATGGATACACGGACAGACAAATAGAAATGGGCACTCCAACCAGCCACTATACCACAGGTTCCTGAAGAAGACCAAGATGAAACAAAGAAGGTGGCATACCTGCCCTATGCTGGCTCTATTTCTGCCAGAATGAATAGGATCCTCCGTAAACACAATATCAAGTGAGTTTTCTGTCCATACAACAACTGCTGGGGAGTGTCAAAGACGACCTGGGGTTACGAAAACCAGGGATTTACAATATACCTTGTCAATGTGGCATGTCCTACATTGGCCAGACGACAAGAACTGTGGAGATCAGGTGCAAAGAACATCAGAGGCACACTAGATTAAGACAGGTGACTAAGTCAGCCATTGCTGAACACTGTCTAGAACTAGATCATGCCATGAAGTATGAGGATACCAAGATTCTAGCACAATCACCCAGATTTTGGGACAGTGTTGTAAGAGAGTCGATAGAAATTAAAATGGCTGACGATCTTATGAACCGTGACACAGGGTACCAGCTAAGCAGAGCCTGGGATCCGGCTCTGGAATTGTTAAAGGAGCAACGGGGCCAGCTGCAACACTACACAAACAGAAGAACCAGAGACATGGAGATGGAAAACGAGCCCCTGACGGACTGCCAGGCGCACCAGACCGAAGATGGAACACCCAGAAGTGGGACTGGTGGGCGCGGACCGCAGAGGGAACATCCAGAGCCGCAGCAGACGAAAAACGGAGCGGCTTTTTTTTTTTTTTTTTTTTTTGTGTGTGTGTGATGCAGGCCCGGCGCTTGTGCGGCTCGCCGTGTACAGGAGACAGGTTATTTTTTTTACAATCTTTATTTAAACAAGAAAATTACTCTTGAAGGGACAGGCTTCCTTGGGCTTCAGGAGCCCTTAGCCGACCTTCTATGTTGTCTATTTGTTAGGTTTGATGCTTTAACAGGGCTTTTGACTAGTCTGACTGCTCTATTAGCTCTATTCAAACAGCGAGATTACTCCCTGGGCCAGCGCGAGTATCTTTGAGAGTGGGTCGTTGGCGTTTTTGATGTCTTCGGCGGTCTTCTTTATTTTAGTTAACGTGTCTGGTTTGAAGAAGGACGACACCAGAGACGTGATCTGCTTTATTGCGTCACTGAAGGATCCTGTGGTTGGTTGGTCTTGCTGTGTGTGATTTTGGTCTTGGTTTGTTTGGCTGCCCCAAGCTGCTGTTCGGGTTGCTTGTCGCTGTCGGAGAGGAGGGAAGTTGGTTGTTGTGTTTGTTGGCGCTGGTGGTGGTGGCGGTCCTGCTGTTGTTGCTGGGTGTCTTGGTTGTGTTCCTCTGAGGTTTATTCTCGGTCTGAAAGGTTTAAGTGCTTTCTGGAACTCTGGGCAACCTCTGAAGTTCGCTGGATGGCCTTTCGCTCCGCAAAGAACGCATGTGCATGGTTCCGCCTGTGGCAGTGTGCAGGCTGCTGAGGGATGCGGGCCGGCACACTTCACGCACCTTGGCGGGAGCTTGCAGTACCTGGCTGTATGCCGCAGGCGTTGGCAATTTTTGCACTGGTGTGGACCGTCGCGCGGTTCGTAATTTTCAATTCGTACTTTCGTGTCGAGCATTAGTTTTTCGTTGTATATTTTTTCTGATTTCCTCACTTTTGGCAGCGACACCACGTAGACCGGGATGGGTTCCAGTTTCTTGGTTTCCTCGTTCCTCTGCTTGTATTGGTGTATATCTTTTACTTCGTATCCTCTGTCTAGGAGCACGTTGACGAGGATTTGCGGTGGCACCGTTTCTGGTATGCCCTTGATGACGACCTTCAGGTTTCTGTCCTCCGGCATCTGATGGGTGAAGTAATGCATGTGGTTTTTCTCTAGGAAGGTGTTCGCCTTCTTGTAGTCTTCGATCGTGGTGAAATGGTACCTTATATGGTCTCCCTTGTATGTGGCGCGGAGCTCGCCTTCTATATGCTTCTTAATCTCCGCGTTCAAGCGGAGGTAGTCATTTGTATGGTACACCACCAAGGGGGGCGGTCTTCCTGCTGCCGTTGGTGGTGGCTGGCTCTGCTGGACGTCTGGTTGGTCGTTGGTCTGGTCCGCGAGTGCGGTGTACGCGTTGCTGACTGGTACCGCAAACGCGGGTTGTTCGGTCTTTGCACGCTTCGGGTCGTCGTTGTCTCCGTTTGCGGTCGCAGACTGGCTGGGTTTCCTCCGTCGCCTCTTGTTAGTGACTAGCTGAAAGCCGGCTTCATCAGCCTGCTCACAGGATGACGTGTCGGTCGCTGAGTCGCAGACCATGTCTGCGCTGTTGTCGTCGTATTCAGCCTCCGATAGTTCGGCTGCCGAGTGGTCCGATTCTTCTGGAGAGTCTGGTGTTTCTTTCAAGTTGTTCTCAGAGTCGTTGTCGTGTCGTCCGGGTGTCTTCGGCTTCTTCGCGGTGTTAGTCCTCCATTCTGCCCTGGCCAGGAAATCGCGCACCATCTGCCTTTCTTCCGTTGTCATGTATTTGAGAGTCTCGATCGAGTAGTACAACGTTCCGCTGGTTTCTTCTGTAAGATCCCTCGCTGTAATTGCTCGTGCCGTTGGTTCCGTGTTGTGTGGTGGTGGAGGGCGGGGAGCCCTGTCCGCGGATTTTTTCCTATCCCCTGCCATGTTCAGAGCCTACACGACGCGGGCTGGTCCCGCCGCAGCAGGGGCCCTGGCCATGAGTGTTCCCTAACGCTATCCACCAGGCTAACCCTGGGTTTTGGCCTGTACCTACTGTCGCCCTAGCACCCTACCTCCCTAACTAACACGACTGTTTTGCGTTGCGTCTCTAAAGAAACACACTCGGAGCGCCTCGGAGCGCCTCGGAGCTGGGAGCAGAGCGAGCGACCGCGCGCTACGGCTGCCAGCGCGAGACTGGAGCGGCAACGCTCCAACAGGTCGTGGTGAGCGGGCGCGGACCGCAGGGGGAACGCTTGGTACCCCAGGAACGGGTTGGGTGGGCGCGGACCGCAGAGGGAACACCTAGAAACGCAGCGGACGGAAAACGGAGCAGCAACGCTCCAGCAAGTCGCAGGGAATGGGCGCGGACTACAGAGGAAGCGCCTGCAGCCGCTGGTGGAGGGGGAAGGCCATAGGCATAAATACTGGACCAGGTCCATTCGAGGAGCAGTCTCAGGTCGCACCTGATGAAGGTTATGAGCTACGTGACCGAAATATCGTGCAAGTACGACGCTGATATCCGGCAGAACACCAAACAACCCAAGATGTCAACAGCGAAATTGATTTAATTTTTCGTACAGCGTGGTGACCATTTGTTGCCTCGTTTTTTGGTGAAATGCACCGACGCTCCAACTGATCCGGAAGGTGTTAAAGGCGCTCACATCAGATAAATTAATAGGTCAATTCTGCAAATCCACTGGAGGATTACCTTGCTTATTCGGAAGAGGGTCGACTCCACAGCATGTATTTTGCTTTTAACTAAAATATTATACTAAACATATGCGTTCAGACTGCCAGTGACAAAAATTAATGGCCTGAACCGAACGAAACCTGGAATAACAGCATACGTGGGTTATAACACGTCCGACAAATTTAACTGTCAGCTAACACTACCAGACGTCCGCCAGGTCACCATATGTAAGAGAGTCACACCATGATCCGTGAGTATCATCATAAAATCTGAGTCCACTTCCCCACAGACTATTATTAGAGACATCGTGCATTCGTTCTTGTGGCCAGTGGTTGCTGGACTGCAGCACGACCATGAAAATCTAGTCTTGTTGCACCTCGACGGATCGCTCTATGATTTCTTCCAGACTGCGACTGCCAACGACAGGTATTCCTATATCAACTCAATAATCCGTATGTCGTCAAGGAATATCTACATGTGGACGAGGATTTGAATCTTGCCCCTCTCGAGCATGTCAACGTAATGGAAGTTTTGATATATTCGTTCTCACCGCACTTCATTGTTGACAAACAAGTGAACTGGCTTTGAATGATCTCACTGCGTACTTAAGGCATATACACCTCTCGTTACTTTGGCCGAAATGCTGACCTGCGGATGAAACTGCTGATCATGTAATTCTTTGTTAAGTCTGCAGCGTTTTCTGTTATTAACGCTGAATACCATTGATGTCTAAAGCTGTTGACATGCTTTCGACAGTATCTGTTTAAGTGCAATAATTTTAGTCATATCCTAGTGGCTATTTAATCAAATTTTTCATGCCAGAGAAATTTGTAATTTTTTTTACTGTATACTGTTTTACTTTTCTTTCTTCCGTACGGCGTTGGATACTCTATCAGCCATTTTAACTGCTTTGCAACGAGCGGTAATCCAAATGCAACCCGCTCTCCTGCCAACAACGAGCGATGAAAGATATACACACAGTTCTAAATACACAGATATGAATGAGGTTTTTAAATTTGCAAGCAACAGATACGGCAGATTTCTAATCCTTCTCTGAATTCGAAACGCCCATTCTTCACTGGGTCATAGTTTAGAGCATCTCCAAACTGTGAGCTGCTAAGCGTACTGTATCCTTGGAAGGTTACCAAGAAAATTCGACGCAGCACGTAAATTCTACGCCAGGTCCGGGTGGCATTTTCTGAAGGCCACTAACAGACTCACCTTGGAGACGTCCACTCTCATCCTAAGAGAATCCTTTCTTTTTGCCCTTAGGTTCTTTTTACTATAGTTCTCCGTCGTACGTGCGAGATCGATGGCCCTCCTCCAATACCATTAGGGTTCTTCTAAAGTGGTTGATTAATCAACGACAGTTAACATTGTTTCTCATCAACGACTTATCGTCGCTACAGATGTTTAGTCCAGACAGCAGTATGTAATGAAGCACTGGCGGACTGCAAACTTTGGATTCGTTACCAGAGCATGAAAAAATGTCAGCTGCGTCTTCATAGCTGACGCTTACGTGGACGGAGAGAGACTAAATCTTACATACTCTTATGAGCAATTTGATCGTTGAAGGCTGCTTGTGCTGCTGTGAAATCGCTGCCATCGTCACGGTGAATAAGACCGTTCGGGAAGTCACGTTAATGGAATGTCGTCAGACTTTGTGTTACCCTTCCGCGTGACAACCAGGCGCTCAGTGTTCGGTGCTACCGAATTTGACTGCGGCCAGTCCGTGGGTGCCCAAAGCGTAGGATACTCAGAGATGGTGCAGGCTATCGGCCCTTTTCATTCTATTGTGTCAAGAGTGTACCTGGGTACCTCGATTCGGAGTAAAACGACACCGCCCGAAACAAGTGCCGTGGGTAACACCGTGCTGACGACGCGCTGGACACCAACTATCGCAGATTTAGGAGCGGTTAGCCGGGCCACATGGCAACAAATCACTTCCGTACTAAACAAGAACGGCAACAATTGCTGAGCAGCCTTGCCGCTCAGAACGACGTCCTCTATACCAGTAGTAGTCAGCCTTCTTTGCCTGCTTTTGTATCTTTGCTAGGCAACGGCCTTGCCGCAGTGGTTACACCGGTTCCCGTGAGATCACCGAAGTTAAGCGCTGTCGGGCGTGGCCGGCACTTGGATGGGTCACCATCCAGGCCGCCATGTGCTGTTGCCATTTTTCGGGGTGTACTCAGCCTCGTGATGCCAATTGAGGAGCTACTCGACCGAATAGTAGCGGCTCCGGTCAAAGAAAACTATCTTAACGACCGGGAGAGCGGTGTGCTGACCACACGCCCCTCCTATCCGCATCCCCAACTGAAGATGACACGGCGGTCGGATGGTCCCGATGGGCCTCTTGTGGCCTGACGACGGAGTGCTTTGTATCTTTGCTAGTAGTAAAATTTCCTAACAGCCCACCAGTTCCACATCATGGTGATTGATAAAGTAGAGGAGTGACTTTACTGTATAAAGTTTATAACGGAGAATTGCAGCAAGTTAAAGCACACAGGCTGTGGCTAAGCCATGTCTCCGCAATATCCTTTCTTTCAGGAGTGCTAGTTCTGCAAGTTTCGCAGAAGAGCTTCTGTAAAGTCTGGAAGGTAGGAGACGAGGTACTGGCAGAAGTAAAGCTCTGAGGACGGGGCGTGAATCGTGCTTGGGTAGCTCAGAGGGCTGCCGACACGGTAGCGCGGCGTGTTCGGTCAGAGGGTTAGATACTCTCTGTAATAAAGAAACTGAGTTAATCGATCAACAACGAGCTGAAACGGATGTTTTACGACGTCCGCCCCGAGCAGATTCAACGAACAAAAGCGATCAAAATGAGACTAAAAAAAAGATGGTAGAGCACTTGTCCGCGAAAGGCAAAGCTCCCGAGTTCGAGTCTCGGTCCGGCACACAGTTTTAATCTGCCAGAAGTTACACACAATAACATTTACTTATCAGATACTTTGTCATAATTTTATGAAAACCCAATGAAAATGTTTTTCAAACCCCTGTCGCCTACCGTCACCCATGAAAACTGGAACGCTCACTAGTGGGCGGAGGGATCAGGTTGACTGGAGTCCACGCACGATAATGTGGACGAAGCGCAGTGACCAGTTTTCGTCGAAAACGCTGGGCGCGTTCATTCGTTTGTTCAGAAGGAGAGATCGACAGTGTCTGCCACCTTCGGCCGGCTGCCGATGACAGAATCGAGGCACGCGCCCTGGATTCGTTCTTAAACGATTTTACGGAAAGTATTCGGTAAAAAATTTCGTTTTTGGTTACTTATAGCTTTATATATCAGGTTCATAATGATGTGTCCATCATTTCCTTAATGGTCATAGTTATTGTGATATTTACATGGAATAAGACACTGCGAGAAACTAGAAAAAGTTTGCAATGAAAAATAGGGGCCGCTATGATTTTACGTTTGGCGCATATTACATAATATGTTGTCGCATATGAAATTTAGTTAACACATCAAATTTTTTTTCACACTTGGGTGGACGTCCCTATCTGTCTCCAATCTCGAGAAAATTGATCAGATGTAGCACACTCATTTGCGATTGCATCGTACCAGCGATAAACCCTGAGTGAAATATCCACAACATTCCTCATATTACAAATACGATTTGAGATATCGAAAAGATTTTTTTTGCGAATGATAGCATGCAAAGAGGAGAGTATTTTGCCATATATTTATTATGCAAAACTTTACCATCTACCGCGTTATTCCACTAACGACAGTCTTTTTCAGTGAAAGAATGTAATTTTTAAGGGCCATCGATAACTGGTGAAATGAGAAAAGGGTTTGAGAACAATGTAACTGAAGATATTACACGTTTATTTTGTACTGAGGGAGTACTTTTTTATAAGCTACTTATCTTACTTTTCCTCAGTTGCTCACTTAATAAAATTAATAAAGCACTGTTTCAGAATTCTCTTACAACTGTGTCTACATAATACGCTTGTGAGGTGACACTTTGAAAATCCTGTTGTTTTTTTGGCAAAAGAAGCGAATTTTAACATGGTAATGAGAGAAATTGGAGATTTTACTGAAAGTCGCCACTCATGACGCTTCTCTGAAATTTACAAATGGTTAACAAGCCAAGCGAAAATAAATCGCTGTATTTTCAGCAGAATGCTTTTTAGATACTAAATGAAGCAGAGGTGACATATGTCTTGGACTGGTCACCGTGCAAGTGTGGGCGTGAAGGGGCTCCGCTTAATATTTACAAAAAATGTTACCTTCAGTTTAGAACACTACTTTTCCCTCAGCGCTTGGCATTTCCTCTACGCACCTGCACTGCACAGCTACTGGCCAAGGTATTCTGCGCAGATTCTACCACTGCTCTGTACTCCACGGTAGGGTTTCCCAAACTGTGTTCCACGCAACACTAGTGTTCCGTGGGAAGTGAATGAGTGCTTCACCAAAAATTGTTAGTAATATGGCGTTTTCTTTTTTCGAAATTTTGATGATACTAGTTTTAAAAAGACATTATCATTTCTGTGTTACTAATTATGATTTGAAATTGAAGTAATCGCTGAATAAAACAATTTTTTTCTTATTTTTCAATAATTTTATTAACCATCAAAGTACCAGGATTCTGAAAGTATTCCATCAGAGGAAAAGTTTGGGTACCGCTGCGCTGCAGAAGCCACATCTCTACACTACACTTGCATATTTGCTCATCGCCCCTTCCGTCGCATTGATTAGCATGGATATAGGGACGCCGCCTTTAGAAGTTAGAAGCGTGTCCAAAGAATCGTAGTACACAATCACATGTACTAACGGCAATGCACGACTGTGCTCGCCAACATGGCACCTTTCAGGCTAGTAGAGAACATTTTCTCGTGTGGGTGGTGTTCATATGAAATGACGTGGAGCACATGTTACTGGCATATATCGCAGAAATCTACTGTCTAATCGTGTGCAGCCGATGCTCACCTACAGCAACTTCGCAGATAACCTGTAACTTCAGTAGCACAGTGTACCGTCCCTTTGACTCCGAATTGTCTGAACGGACTTAGAAACTCTACATCGACATGAAAATGCCTCAGTGCTCTCCCCCCCCCCCCCCCACCAGCACTCCTCTTAGTCACAAATAATCCTGATCTAATAGAGAGCGTCATGACGGATACAGGGATTAGTGAGCACAAGGTGATTTTAGCAAGGCTCAAAACCATATCAACCAAAACCATTAAAAATAAACGGAAAATATATCTATTTGAAACAGTAGATAAAAATTCGCTTGATGCCTTCCTAAGAGAGGGTCTCCATTCCTTCCAAGCTAATTATGTACGTGTAGACCAGATATGGCTCAAATTCAAAGATACAGTATCGACAACAATAGATAGATTCATACTGTGTAAGTTAATAAGAGACGAGACTGATCCACCATGGTATACAAAACATGTCAGAACACTGTTGCAGAAGCAACGAAAAAAGCATGCCAAATTCAGAAAAACGTAAAATCCCCAAGACTGGCTAAGTTACACGGAAGCTCGAAATTTAGTGCGGACGTCAATGCGAGAGCTTTTAATAATTTCCACAATGAAACATTGTCTCAAAATATGGTACAAAATCCACAGAGATTCTGACCGCATGTAAAGTACACCAGCGGCAAAACAGTCAATACCGTCACTGCGCGACACCAATGGAAAAGTTACCGATGATGGTGTCACTAAAGCGGAGTTACTAAATACAGTTTTCCGTAATTCCTTCACGAAAGAAGACGAAGAAAATATTGCAGAATTCGAAACCAGAACAGCTATTAGCATGAGTGACATAACAGTAGATATCTTAGGTGTTGCGAAACAACTCAAATCACTTAAGAAAGGTAAGTATTCCGGTCCAGATGGTATACCAATCAGGTTCCTTTCAGAAATGCAGACACAATAGCGCCTTTCTTAGCAATCATATACAAAGACTAGAAAGTAGCACAGGTCACGCCAATATTCAAGAAGGGACATAGGAGTAACCAATTGAATTACAGACCTCTATCACTGACCTCAATTTACAGGAGGATTTTGGTGCATATACTGTACTCGAACATCATGAATGACCTTGAAGAAAATGACTTATTGATACATAACCAACACGGATACAGAAAATATCGTTCTTGTGCTGTCGACAGGGAATCTCAGATCGATTCCATTTCCTAGATTTCCAGAAGGTTCTTGATACCGTTCCTCACAAGCGACTATTAATAAAATTGCGTGCATATGGAGTATCGTCTCAGTTGTGTGACTGGGTTCGTGATTTGCTCTCAGAGAGGTCACAGTTCCTAGTGATAGACAAAAAATGTTAAAATGTGTGTGAAATCTTATGGGACTTAACTCCTAAGGTCATCAGTCCCTAAGCACACTACTCAACCTTAAATTATCCTATGGACAAACACACACACTCATGCCCGAGGGAGGACTCGAACCTCCACCGGGACCAGCCGCACAGTCCAGGACAGCAGCGCCTTAGACCGCTCAGCTAGTCCCGCGCGGCCTAGTGATAGACGGTAAATCATCGAGTAGAACAGAAGTGATATCTGGCGTTCCGGGAGGTAGTGTCATAGGGCCTCTGCTGTTCCTCATTTGCATAAAGGATCTAGGTGATAATCTAAGCAGCCCGCTTAGATTGTTTGCAGATGACGCTGTAATTTACCGTCTAGTATAATCATCAGACGATCAATTCGAATTATAAAATGATGTAGAGAGAATTTCTGTATGGTGCGAAAAGTGGCAATTGGTACTAAAGAAAGAAAAGTGCGAATTCATCCATATGGGTACTAAGAGAAATCCGATAACTTTGGGTATACGATAAAACGCACAAATCTAAGGGCTGACAATTCGACTAAATACCTAGGAGTTACAATTACGAGCAACTTAAAGTGGGAAGACCACATAGATAATATTGTGGGGAAGGCGAAACGTAGACTGCGCTTTGTTGGCAGAACACTTAGAAGATGCGACAAACCCACTAAAGAGACAGTTTCCATTCCTCTGCTGGAATACTGCTGCGTGGTATGGGATCCTCACCTGGTAGGATTGACGGGGGACATCGAAAAAGTGCAAAGAAGGACAGCTCGTTTCGTGTTATCGCACAATAGGGGTGAGAGTGTCACTGATATGATACGCGATTTGGGGTGGCAGTCACTGAAACAAAAGCGGTTTTCTTTGCGGCGAGATCTATTTACGAAATTTCAGTCACCAACTTTCTCTTCTGAATGCGAAAATATTTTGTTGACACCTACCTACGTAGGGGGAAATGATAATAAAGTAAGAGAAAACAGAGCTCGAACTGAAAGATTTAGGTGCTTCTTTTTCCCACGTGCCATTCGAGAGTGGAATGGTAGGGAAGTAGTATGAAAATGGTTCGATGAACCCTCTGCCAGGCACTTCAGTGTGAATTGCAGAGTAATCATGTAGATGTAGATGTAGACCAAAAAACGTATCTCCACAGTCCCACAGAGCAAATCTGAAAATCTGGGAAGCTAAAGGGCGAAATGTGTGCACCTTGTTCCAATCATCGTAGAGTCCACGCAGTATGTGGTGGTCGATGCACAGTGAGCAATATTCGTCTGAAGCGCTGTGCGAGTTCATTCGTCTGTTCGGAAGAGGCCGCTGTTAGCTGCTTTCGGTCGGTCTGTGACGACAGCATCGAGGTACGCGCTCTGCAGTTTTTCTCTAACGATTTCACAGAAACTATTCGGTAAACAAAATTCATTTTTGCATTATTTATAGCTTTGTGTATCAGCTTCATGATGACGTGCCCATCATTTCGCTAATTGCCGTAGTTATTGTGATATTCACTTGTAAGTAAGACACTGAGCGCAATTCGAAAAACTTTGCAATGAAAACTGGGGTCGCTATTATTTTGCACTTCGTGATTATTAAACAATATGTTGCTGCATATGAGATTTAGTTAACATACTGAATTTTTGTTTAGACTTGCGAGAAGACTCATTTGCGATCGCGCGCCCGAGCAATAAAGCCAGGATGAAATATCCAGAACATTCCTTGTATTTCGTTAATGATTTGAGTTACCGAAATAAGATTTTGGGATATGACAGCACACAAAGAGGAAGGTATTTTTCCATATGGCTATTATGCAACACTTCATTATCTACCGTGTTATTCCACTAACAACAGACTTTTTCGGTGAAAGACATCTACATCTACAGGGTTACTCTGCAATTCACACTGAAGTGCCTGGCAGAGGGTTCATCGAACCATTTTCATACTACTTCTCTACCATTCCACTCTCGAATGGCGTGTGGGAAAAAGGAACACCTAAATCTTTCCGTTCGAGCTCTGATCTCATATTTTATTATCATTTCTCCCAACGTAGGTGGGTGTCAACAAAATATTTTCGCATTCAGAAGAGAAAGTTGGTGACTGAAATTTCGTAAATAGATCTCGCCGCAAAGAAAACCGCCTTTGTTTCAGTGACTGCCACCCCAAATCGCGTATCATATCAGTGACACTCCCACCCCTATTGTGCGATAACACGAGACGAGCTGCCCTTCTTTGCACTTTTTCGATGTCCTCCGTCAATCCTACCTGGTAAGGATCCCTTACCGCACAGCAATATTCCAGCAGAGGACGGACAATTGTAATGTTGGCTGTCTCTTTAGTGGGTTTGTCGCATCTTCTAAGTGTTCAGCCAACAAAGTGTAGTCATTGTTTCGCCTTCCCCACAATATTATCTATGTGGTCTTTCCAATATAAGTTGCTCGTAACTGTAATTCCTAGGTATATAGTCGAATTGACAGCCCTTAGATTTGTGCGATTTATCGTATACCCAAAATGTATCGGATTTCTTTTAGTACCCATGTGGGTGACCTCGCACTTTTCTTTGTTTAGTGCCAATTGCCGCTTTTCGCACCATATAGAAATTCTCTCTAGATCATTTTATAATTCGAATTGATCGTCTGATGATTTTACTACACGGTAAATTACAGCGTCATCTGCAAACAATCTAAGGGGGCTGACCAGATTATCATCTAGATCATTTATGTAAATCAAGAACAGCAGAGGGCCTAGGAGATTACCTTGCAGAGCGCCAGATAGCAATTCTGTTCTACTCGATGATTTACTGTCTATCACTAAAAACTGTGACCTCTCTGGGAGGAAATAACGAATCCAGTCACACAACTGAGACGATACTCCAAACGCACGCAATCTGATTAATAGTCGCTTGTGAGGAACGGTGTCAAAAGCCTTCTGGAAAACTAGGAATATGGAATCGATCTGAGATCCCTTGTCGACAGCCCTCATTACTTCATGGGAATAAAGAGCCAGCTGTGTTGCACAAGGGCGATCAGTAGCTAGAGAAATGAGAAATGCCGTGTGTTTTGGAACAACGTAAGTCAAAGCATTACACGCTTATCTTTGTACTGGTTCAAATGGCTCTGAGCACTATGGGACTTAACATCTGTGGTCATCGGTCCCCTAGAGCTTAGAACTACTTAAACCTAACTAACCTAAGGACATCACACACATCCATGCCCGAGGCAGGATTCGAACCTGCAACCGTGGCAGTCGCGCGGTTCCGGACTGCGCGCCTAGAACCGCTAGACCACCGCAGCCGACCTTATCTTTGTACTGAGGATGTTTTTCGTGAGCTATTGACATTACACTTCATTGGTGCTTTACTTAATAAACTTAATTAACCACCATTTCAGAATACTCGTGCAATCGCATCTGCACGATATGTTAGTGAGGTGCTACTGTATAAACTTCGCTATGTTTTGGCAAAAGAAGCAAATTTTAACATGGCAACAACGAAAATGTAGGTTTTACTCAAAATGTGCCACTCATGATCCTTTCTGAGAGTTACAAATGGTTAAGAAGCTAAGTGGAAATAAATTACTGCTTTTGTTGCATTTGCAGTGGAATTCTTTTTAGATGCGCTAACAAAAGCTAAAGTGGAAGTAGACCTTTTTGGATAGTCATCATGCAAGAGTGGATGTGGAGGGGCTCCAGGTAATATTTACAAAAAATGTAAGTGCAACATTCAGTTTAGATCGACACTTCCCCTCTAGTGCTCGGCATTTCCCCTACAGCGCCTGTCCACAACCCCCACCACTGCTGCTCCCCCCACACGTGCCGTGCCGACTACGCATTTGTGGGCCACGTTAGTCCACGCGCACTCTACGTTGTAGGTATCGGTTGAGAGATCATTGAGCAAAATGAATTCCCACCGCTTTCAGTCCCTCATGAAGCCAATATGACGTCTCACCGCAATCGACTAGGTGACAGTGTGTACTTCATACTACTAAGAAATTCGATTGCTCACGGGTGTATACTTGCTTCATTATAAAGCTGAAGACTGTCATGTGGTATGCTGAAATGTTATTTCAACAAATATTTGTGATACTAACTTGAACAGCTTTTCGTACAGTATTGTGGAACACAACGACAATAATAACTTTGAGACAAAGCAATTGACAGCAGAGTGCTGTACATAATTACCACATGGAAATTACCTGTGATTCAACGTTCTTGCGTATTCGCACACAGCAGACAACAATATGTTTAAGCAAGGGTTGACGTGAAAAAGAAAAAGGAAAGAACTTGCTATGATGTGGTGATGTGGAAGGTAGGTGAACGGAGGAAGAATGTTCTCCTCAAAGATTATTCACAGTTCAGTGTGCGAAGGGAAAACAATCGATTTTTCTTTTGTCTAGGCCGAGAGGCGCTTTATTATCTAAAAACCGCCATTTATAGGTATGCAGCTGGACGATGCAATGTCTTTGCACAGAGCTGCTATATCTGTAGGCTGATGTCTGTCTTCTCACGTGTGTTTGTTACTGTGCTAGTCACTGCAGGTGTTACTGACGCTTTTTTGCGTTCTTACGTGGACGCAAAGAGCGAAAGCTTCATCGCACAATACGGCAACGTTCGATCACACGGTGCTCCCCCCTTTTTTTTATTTAGTATTTTTACTGTGCAAAAGTTCTTGATGCGTAGCAATAGCTAAATGGACGGTATTCCAAACCTGTCTGAATACTAATCGTTTTCGGGAGGAATGACAATTTTAACTTTTTTAGTGCATTAAAACTTTTATTCCTGAGACTGACATAAAACAACTGACGTGTCTAATTCTTAGCCTATGTTGTTTTATGACGCTTCACAACGCCAACTCCAACCATAACAAAACTTAATCTATTATGCTAACCTCATTATAGGCACATAAAGAAAACACAGCAAATTCTTGCTGGAATCGCCGTGAAACTGACCTCTTTTTCTTCAGCGGTTATGAAAAAACATTTCTGAATGCAGCAAGAATGTGAGCTAATGAAGGCAGTAACAATGTGACACATGGTCATAGAAACAGCTGCCCGTAACAGTCTACTGGTGGAGAGATAAAGTCACTGTTGCAAGTGTCTATATGTTATGAATTTGTCACGTAAGCCACAGGTCTCTTTTATTGAGATCGTAAGAGCCGTCCGTGTGAAAATGCCGCGAAGTACAAACGTAAAAAGCATGAACTGAAGAAATATAGTGTGGATGTTTTAGAACCGTGTTTCGCAGAAATTTTAAAAGGGTCAAGAAGCACTGACAGGGCTATCTGAGTGTATAAAATTACCAAAGGAGCCATGATAAACTGGATTCACGGTTGTCATGGTAAATCACAATGTGGTCAGCTATTTTTTAGTGCTAAAGAAGAACGGGTCTCTTCAGAATTTCATAGCGCAAATTTGTGATCACATCTTTCTATCCTTAAAATTTCCTTGTGTTTTATTCTGATATTAGTATTAAAATTTAATTACTGTGCCAGAATCATTTTTCAATTATTGATAAAGTTTCAGCACAGAGTGATAAACAATCGACAATTATCACATCACAGATCATCGGTCAATTTCACCCACAGTTGGGAGTGACGCAGTATCTGAACTATATATAGACCTAGAACTTAGTTTCGGAAAACAAATTTACCTACATAATTCACGTGGAGATTGTAATACGCGGCTACAAACATACGTTTGAATTAGGAGAAAATTGACTCGATTATTCTAAAAGTAAATTTATCTCTCTGTAGGAAAGAGAACGAACAGTTGGCGACGGCTAACCTTTGGTAGTATGCAGTTGTTCCGAGCACCAGCCCCTGATGTGGCCTGGCTGAATTAAGTTTGATTAGATGATGATTACGATTATCGAAACAGGTCAAGAAAAGAAAAAAAGAACCTGGAATTTAGACTTGCTTTTTATTCTTATAAACGAATCAAGTGCCATCTTTTCCTTTTTTTAGCATTTCTAAGTTCGTAGGAAACTGTGTTTAAATGGATTGCACGAATTCTATATTGTTGCCAAGTTTCGTCTCGTGAATTAACATTATACAATGTTTTCCAACAGGAATGGTCAGTTTCAGGGATATGACAGGAACGATCATTTGAAGCAAAAGCTTCATATGGACATGTGCACTATTCCGAACGGTTTCCGAGATACAACACATTTAATGTCGTGTACTGGTAGTATGACTACATTGCACTATTTTAACAATGTTGCTGTTCCTGCACAGGTTGTTAAACTACGCGTTCATATGAAAAATGAAAGCTTGGCAGAACACCAGTTTCACGCGCTGTGCTAAAAACACTTGTAGACACTCGACGATCCGGAAAGCGTCGTCGATACTCTTCGACAGCAGCAGGTGTGCTGCCATCGCAGAAGCCATTATCATACTGCATATTTGCATACGAGGGTTGTTGAGAAAGTAATGCTCCTCATTTTTTCTTAGAAAACAATGCTACTAATGCGAAAAGGAAAGGTTACGTATGTATTATTTGAAGTCTCCTGTGTGAGCGCGCCAAGTTTCCGTCACTTCCGACAGATAGCGTAGCTGCAGGACAGTTTCAAAATGGTGTCTGTGGTTGATGTACATTACAAGCAGCGTGCCGTCATTGAATTTCTCACTGCAGCGAAAGAAACTGTGGGAAATATTCACAAACGCTTGTGCAAAGTCTATGGAGCATCTGCTGCCGACAGAAGTACAGTTAGTCGCTGGGCACGGAGCGGTTCGGCGAAGCTCCACGATTTGCAGCGGTGAAGGAGACCATCCAAGGCTGTCACACGTGACATGTTGCAGGGAGCTGATGTAATTCTGGAGGAGAGACGCATTGCGACTCGGCAGTTGGCGCTGCATCTGTCAATCAGAAAAGGTAGCGTGGATGCAATCATCCGCACTCTTGGATATTCAAAAGTGTGCAAGATGGGTCCCGTGGTGTCTAACGGTGGATCACAAATCGCACTGAAAAAATATTTGTCTTGATTTGTTGCAACGTTTTGAAGCTGAGGGGGAGGTCTTCTTGTCTCGGATTGTGACAGGTCATTAAACCTAAGTTCACTATTTTGAGTCCAAAGCAATACGACAGTCGATGGAATGGTGTCATTCCCATTTCAAAGCAGCTGCTTCCGCCGGTAAAGTCATGATCACCGGATACTGCGACTGTGAAGGTGTGATTCTCAGTGATGTGATGCGAAGAGGCGGTACCATCAATTCAGAAGCATGTGTCAACACATTAGCAAAACTCAAGACGCACTTGCGGCGAGTTCGGCGCCACAGCAACCCAGGAGATGTTTGCTGCAACACGATAACGCTCGGCCCCAAACAAGTCTGAGGACTGCTGAACACATCGCAAAACAGGGTTGGGCAGTGTTACCCCATCCACCCTTCAGCCCTAACGTAGCCCCCTCGGAATTCCAGTTGTTTGGGACATTCTTGGAAGACATTTTAAGGACGACGAGGGGTTGATTCACACAGTGAAGCACTCGCTCCGCCACCAGTATAAGGATTGGTACCGACATAGCATGCACGCCCTTGTTTCGCGCTGGAGGAAGGCCATAGAAGGGGATGGAGATAAAATGGAAAAATAGAGTGTGCAGATAAAACACCATTCTTTCGTGTCTGTAATTCTCATTATGTTCAATAAAGAATTGTTGAAGGAAAAAATGCGGTGCCTTACTTTCTGGGTAACCCTCGTATTTTGCATTAGTACAGATGTGTGACATTTTAACCGGCGCGTGTACAACGCAGTTAACCGATGCTTCTCTGATACACTCTCAGTCCCTCACACTACTTCACCAACGGCACACCACTGACAACCGCGCGCTCAATAGGCTAGTTTAGTGGCAGAAAGACATTTCGAGTAAAAAGACATTGAAAGCAACGAGGTGGGTTGTGCTACAATAAAATGATAAAGTGGATGGGTGGGTATGACACGTACGTGCGCGCCACTAGCCCAGAAACAAATTTACCTTAAATGTGTTCTGGTTCGGAAACCATTCGGAATACGGCACAATTACGCCCATATGAAATTTTTTTCTTCAAATGAGCGTTTCTGACAAATTCCTGAATATTGTCCATTTCTCCTGGGACACCCTGTATATAAACTCAAACTCCGTCCTAACATGCCGGCCCAACGGTACCGACCAGCCATCGTGTCATCCTCAGCCGACTGCCGTCACTGGAAGCGGTTGTGGAGTGCCATGCGGTCAGCACACCGCTCTACCGACCATTGTGTTTTCGTGACTAGAGCCGTTACTTCTCAGTCAAGTAGTTCCCACTTGGACACCCTACTTGCCAACAGCGATCAGCAAACCCGGCCGGTGGCCCATCCAAGTGCAGGCCAATCCCAACAGCACTTAACTCTAAGTTTAAACGCAGCCAAAACCTCTCAGACAAACAGAAGCTAATCGATGTCAAAGTTAGCGTAAGGAGGGCTATGCGTGAAGCGTTCAGTGAATTCGAAAGTAAAATTCTATGTACCGACTTGACAGAAAATCTTAGGAAGTTCTGGTCTTACGTTAAATCAGTAAGTGGCTCGAAACAGCATATCCAGACACTCCGGGATGATGATGGCATTGAAACAGAGGATGACACGCGTAAAGCTGAAACACTTAAACACTTTTTTCCAAAGCTGTTTCACAGAGGAAGATCGCACTGCAGTTCCTTCTCTAAATCCTCGCGCAAACGAATAAATGGCTGACATCGAAATAAGTGTCCAAGGAAAAAGAAAAGCAACTGAAATCACACAACAGAGGAAAGTCCACTCGACCTGACGGGATACCAATTCGATTCTACACAGAGTACGCGAAAGAACTTGCCCCCCTTCTAACAGCCGTGTACCGCAAGTCTCTAGAGGAACGGAAGGTTCCAAATGATTGGAAAAGAGCACAGGTAGTTCCAGTCTTCAAAAAGGGTCGTCGAGCAGATGCGCAAAACTATAGACCTATATCTCTGACGTCGATCTGTTGTAGAATTTTAGAACATGTTTTTTGCTCGAGTATCATGTCGTTTTTGGAAACCCAGAATCTGCTATGTAGGAATCAACATGGATTCCAGAAACAGCGATCGTGTGAGACCCAACTCGCTTTATTTGTTCATGAGACCCAGAAAATATTAGATACAGGCTCCCAGGTAGATGCTATTTTTCTTGACTTCCGGAAGGCGTTCGATACAGTTCCGCACTGTCGCCTCATAAACAAAGAAGAGCCTACGGAATATCAGACCAGGTGTGTGGCTTGATTGAAGAGTTTTTAGCAAACAGAACACAGCATGTTGTTATCAATGGAGAGACGTCTACAGGCGTTAAAGTAACCTCTGGCGTGCCACAGGGGAGTGTTATGGGACCAATACTTTTCACAATATATATAAATGACCTAGCAGATAGTGTCGGAAATCCCATGCGGCTTTTCGCGGATGATGCTGTAGTATACAGAGACGTTGCAGCATTAGAAAATTGTAGCGAAATGCAGGAAGATCTGCAGCGGATAGGCACTTGGTGCAGGGAGTGGCAACTGACCCTTAACATAGACAAATGTAATGTATTGCGAATACATAGAAAGAAGGATCCTTTATTGTATGATTATATGATAGCGGAACAAACACTGGTAGCAGTTACTTCTGTAAAATATCTGGGAGTATGCGTGCGGAACGATTTGAAGTGGAATGATCATATAAAATTAATTGTCGGTAAGGCGGGTACCAGGTTGAGATTCATTGGGAGAGTCCTTAGAAAATGTAGTCCATCAACAAAGGAGCTGGCTTACAAAACACTCGTTCGACCTATACTTGAGTATTGCTCATCAGTGTGGGATCCGTACCAGATCGGGTTGACGGAGGGGATAGAGAAGATCCAAAGAAGAGCAGCGCGTTTCGTCACAGGGTTATTTGGTAACCGTGATAGCGTTACGGAGATGTTTAACAAACTCAAGTGGCAGACTCTGCAAGAGAGGCGCTCTGCATCGCGGTGTAGCTTGCTCGCTAGGTTTCGAGAGGGTGCGTTTCTGGATGAGGTATCGAATATATTGCTTCCCCCTACTTATACCTCCCGAGGAGATCACGAATGTAAAATTAGAGAGATTCGAGCGCGCACGGAGGCTTTCAGACAGTCGTTCTTTCCGCGAACCATACGCGACTGGAACAGGAAAGCGAGGTAATGACAGTGGCACATAAAGTGCCCTCCGCCACACACCGTTGGGTGGCTTGCGGAGTATAAATGTAGATGTAGATGTAGATAACTTCGGTGACATCATCACGGGAGCCGCCGTTGGCATACGCTGTCTATACAGTGACAATATTGCACCCACTTTAAGACAGGCAACTCAACCTACATAATCCATATCCAGAACGAAAGATGTAAGTTGGGTTGCTTGTCTTAAGGTACACGAAATATTTTCTGGGACAGTTTTACTTTGCCCAACCTGCATAGACACACACACACACAGAGACAGGGAAGTGAGCCAAACCCGAATAAAATGTGTTTTGATGTGACTACCTCTGGGCTGGTGCACTGTGGCATTTTGTTTTCACTTTTCTAGACAAGATCGATTACCCATCTATACCTAGGAGAGAAAACAAACATGTAAACTATACAAATTTAAATTTCTATCTGCTTAACAATTTGAGTAATATTTCGTCATTTTTAATCAAACTGAACGTATTTTCTTCACATCCACTTATAATCTCAGTTACTTACTCAGGTAAGAAGTAGGATTTATCTAGAGCTGGTTCTTTAGCGGAGAAGATAAATTTCTACAAGCTGTATTAGGATGATACGGAAGTGTGCATAACTTAGACAAGTAGAAATTTAGAGCTGCCTAAGGTAGTCCCGTAACGCTTCTTCACGAAACATATGCAGCTAAGAGCGTTATAAGTATGCCGGTGCTAGCTGTTCACCTGTATATCAAAAGCGTTCACTGACGAAGCTTCCCCGACCGTGCCGATACACACCTCATTCTTACTACCACCTTCAATATTGTCACTTTTTAAATGAGAGCGCGATACGGTCGACAATAGTTGACTAGACGTCTTATTAAGGCGAAAAAAGCCTATTAGGTGTCATTTACATAGAACATAGGAAAATTGTTTCACTACTAGCAACAAATGTCATTTAAGCTATAGAACAGAAAATGATTCTATAGCCCAAAGGAGTTCGGTTATATTGACCCCATGATTTGACACGTCTGCTAAATCACACATATCTCATATTACAGAGTGCTTATGATGTCCATGTACCTTTGCCACTTGGTTACATGTGTCAGAATCAAATTGCATTTTATTTCTTGTAGTGATCCATATGAATAGCAAACTACGAGTATAAGCACCAAATGAAAACATAAAAGACGATTTGTTCATGATGATTAAAAACTCTGCCATCATAACAAAAAGCAACACAAATCTTCCCAAAGAACTACGTGTTGTTAAAAGTCGATTGAAGCTGTTGGTAACATTTCTGAAAATGTAACATTAAATGTAAAATTTATTCAACTTTTTTAGAGTTTATAAGCTATCTGTGTGCTTATAGATGTTAAGTAATCTGAAACATCCCCTTCACAACTGCAGGATGGGTATTTATGCCACACACGCATCTCTTTTTATTTACAGACTCATCTGAAATTATATTATATACAAACCTCTGTATCTGGTTACTTCAAGTAATGTGTTACATATATCTGCTTGTTTTGGTTTAGGTATAGGGTGTCTCAGTTTACGATTAAACGTGGGGCTGTATCAAAATTTTTATTATATTCTTGCACTGTCACTAGTAATTTTCTTGTTCTTGCAGTTTAATAACTGGTCACTAGTTCCTCTGGGTATCACAATGCTTGCATGGTGGAATATCAAACAATTCATGATGCTTTTAGAACTAACGAGCGAAACGTGTCTGTCGTGAATATACATATCATTTTTCAGTTGTATAAGTGACGATACCAAACACTCAGCTATTATTGACGAATCGGGAACACAGGAAAATGTCCCATGTGTGCTGTTGACTATTATTTTATCGTTCACATTTCATAGTATTCAAACAATCATAACATCAAAGCCACTGAATACTGTTGAAATGTTTACAAGAACTACTGACACTTTCTCTCTCTCTCTCTCTCTCTCTCTCTCTCTCTCTCTCTCTCTCTCCCCCCCCCCCCTCTCCCTCCCTTTCTCTCTCTCTTTCTATTGGCAACACGTTGATCTACTATAGAATCCTGATGAGATACATCTTCTGGAACCAGTGTTTGCTACGACCGCTCTGAAAATATTCTCTTCGACCCCTTTGAAACGTACATTTATCGCATTTTCTCATCGAACCCTATGGCTTTGGTGCTTTCAAGCATTTGATGAATGCAAGAACTGAAAATGGTGACAAAAAAGGTAGAATATGGTGCTATTGAAAAGGAAGTAGTAACATCCTTACTGCGTTTGTAATCACATGCCATACAGCTGCCCGTCTAGAGACAAGCTGTGTCACCTACCAGTCTCAGAGTCTCTGGACATAGAGTTCTTGCGGAAAGTGAGAGATCTCAATTGCACAGCTCCCTTCTGGCGTATGATTACAGCCTGCAGCTCGCAGTACCTATAAACGAGGCCGTGTGAAAATTTTATCGGCAATAGGAGAACCATGCTGTTGCCTTTATTGCCGTTACGTTGGGAGACATTTGGCATAAAACTATGCGACCGCTCCCTAGTTCAAATATTGCTTACTATACTCTTCTAGCATTTGAAGGTGAAAGGAAGCTTGGTAAGCAACTTATGTCTCTTTCTTTCGTCGTCGTAAAAGTATAGTGAAATAACGTTTATAATTTAAACGGCAACCATGCACAAGTATGTGCTAAAAAGGTTTATTTGAATGAAATCATGACCGATTTCGGATTTCGTACAAATCCATCTTCAGTTGGTTCTTACAGATTTCCTTGTTTTCTTGTTGGGGTCTCGTTTTATGTTTGTTATTGGTTTGCTGCCTCTAGGATGGACAGAACTTTTTTTTTTTTGTCCACACTTTGGTAAAATTTAAGTGAGATTTAGTTCTTTTGACCTCTTATCAGAATCCTCAAGTTAGTAAAACATGACATGTGGTGCAAACTAGTTGCATAATTCTGAGCGAAATAATCTCTCTCTATATTTTTTTTACGAATTTTAAAATTAACACACGTCGTCACACAGAATTACACAGTACAGAAGTTTTTACCACATTTCACATTTTACTAACTTCAAAACAATTTCACGAGTTTTGTGATAGAGGCAAAAAAACTAAATCTCTTGTAAATTGTATTGAATTGTAACCAAAAAGTTTTCTGTCTATCTTAGAGCAGCGAACCAATAACGAATACAAAACGAGGCCTCAGGAAGGAAACAAGGAAAACTGTAACAACCATCTGATGATGGATTTGTAACATTTCCGATATCAGTCATGGTATGATTCAAATAAACCTTTTTAAACTATACTTGTGGCTGGTTTCTGTTCAAATTATAAACCTTATAAAACTACAGCCATGGTTCTCAGAATGTCAACTTCCGACAAAACAGCATATAGAAAAATAATTCCTAAAAGGCGAGAAAGATCTTAAAGAAAGTCGGCTTGGGCAGGGGGCCAGGGGGATCTCGGTGGCCACACCTCAGATTTATAGATTACTCATACAGAACACTACGCACCTCTTTGCGTATGATTACTAACTTAGAATCGTGCTTCAAGATCTTATGAAATATTACAGGTATCCACCGTTACGCTGTCAAAACGGATACAGGGATTAGTGAACACAGGGTTGTCGTAGCGAGACTCAGTATCGTAGCCTCCAAATCCTCCAAAAATAAACGAGAAATATACCTATTCAAAAAAGCAGATACAAATTCACTTGACGCCTTCCTGAGAGACAACCTCCACTCCTTCCAAATTAACAATGTAAGTGTAGATCAGATGTGGCTTGAATTCAACGAAATAGTATCGAGAGCACTGGAGAGATTTATTCCAACTAAATTAACAAACGCCGAAGCTAATCTTCCTTGGTACGCAAAACGGATCAGAACACTTTTGCAGAAACAAAGGAAAGAACATGCAAATTTTAAACGGACGCGAAATCTCCATGGTTCAAATGGCTCAAATGGCTCTGAGCACTATGGGACTTAACTTCTGTGGTCATCAGTCCCCTAGAACTTAGAACTACTTAAACCTAACTAACCTAAGGACATCACACACATCCATGCCCGAGGCAGGATTCGAACCTGCGACAGTAGCAGTCCCGCGGTTCCGGACTGCGCGCCTAGAACCACTAGACCACCGCGGCCGGCAAATCTCCATGATTGGCGATCTTTTACAGAGGCTCGAAATTTAGCGCAGACTTCAATGCAACATGTTTATAATGATTTCCACAACAGAAAATCGAAAGAGATTCTGGTCGTACGTAAAGTATGCGAGCGGCAAGACACGATCAATACCTCCTAAGCGCAATAGCAATGGAAATACTATCCACGACAGTGCTGCCAAAGCAGAGTTACTAAACACAGCTTCTGAAATTCCTTCAGCAAAGAAGACAGAGTAAATATTCTAGAATTTGTATCAAGAAAAGCTGCCAACATGAGTAACCAGAAGTAGATATCCTCGGACTAGTAAAGCAGCTTAAGTCACTTAAGGAAGTCTTCCGGTCCAGGCTGTATACCAGTTAGGTTCCTTTCAGAGAATGTTGATAATTAACAATCATACAACCGATCGCTCGACGAAAGATCGGTACCCAAAGACAGGAAAGCAGCACAGGTCACACCAATATTCAAGAAAGGTAGTAGGAGCAATCCGCTAAATTACAGGCCCATATTATTAACGTCGATACGCAGCAGTATTTTGGAACATATATTGAGTTCGAACATTGTGAATTACATCGATTAGAACGGTCTATTGACACACAGTCAACACCGATTTAGAAAACATCTTTCTAGTGAGACACAACTAGCTTTTTACTCACATGAAGTATTGAGTGCTTTTGCAAGGGATTTCAAATTCATTCCGATTTTTAGATTTCCGGAAGGCTTTTGACACTGTACCACACAAGCGGCGTGTAGTGAAATTGCGTGCTTATGGTATACCGTCTCAGTTATGTGACTGGATTCGTGAGTTCATGTCAAAGAGGTCACAGTTCGTAGTAATGACGGAAAGTCATCGAGTAAAACAGAAGTGATTTCTGGCGTCCCCCAAGATAGTGTTATAGGCCCTTTGCTGTTCCTTATCTATATAAACGATTTAGGAGACAATCTGAGCAGCCGTCTTCGGTTGTTTGCAGATGATGTTGTCGTTTATCGACTAATAAAGTCATCAGAAGATGAAAACACATTGCAAAACGATTTAGAAAAGATATCTGTATGGCGAAAAAATTGGCAATTGACCGTAAATAACGAAAACTGTGAGGTCATGCACATGAGTGCTGAAAGGAATCCGTTGAACTTCGATTACACAATAAATCAGTCAAATCTAAAGGCCTAATTTCAACTAAATACCTAGGAATTACAATCACGAACAACTTCAACTGGAAGGAGCGCACAGACAATGTTGTAGGGAAGGGTAACAAGAGACTGCGTTTTATTGGCCGGACACTTAGAAAATGTCACAGATCCACTAAAGAGACTGCCTGCACTGCGCTTGTCCGCCTTCTTTTAGAATACTGTTGTGGGATCCTTACGAGATAGGACTGATGGAGTACACCGAGGAAGTTCAAAGAAGGGCAGCACGTTCTGTATTATCGCGAAATAGAGGAGAGAGTGTCACTGAAATGATATAGGATTTGGGGTGGACATTATTAAAACAAGGGCGTTTTTCGTTGCGGCAGAATCTTCTCACGACATTTCAATCACCAGTTCTCTCCTCCGCAAGCTAAAATATTTTGTTGACGCTGATCTACAAAGGGAGAAACGATCACCAGGATAAAACTAGGGAAATCAGAGCACGGTAAGATATAGGTGTTCGTTTTTTTCGCGCTTTGTACGAGATTGGAGTAATAGAGAATCATTGTGAAGGTGGTTCGATGAACCCTGTGCCAGGCACTTGAATGTGATTTGAAGAGTATCCATGTAGATGTAGATGTCTTACGTGCCTTTAAAATTCATAAGTGGACGAGTACTACGTAAGCGTATCAAAGGAAACTGAAAATGATAGGAACAAAGAAAAACAGGAAGATGAGAAGTAATCAGTGTCGTTACAAAGACAGCATAAGCTCGGAATTGACAGGACGGGAAAGGAAATCATAGGGAAGAGGTAGTACTTTCAGCACATTCCGATATTCGTCCTGTTATAGGCCCTAGGAGAATGCTGAACTCGCAATAACATGTTCATGGTTAGTATCCTGTTGAAACAATTCAGAGCCGTGCTGCAATATTTGTTACAAGCAGTTTAGATCAGCACGAGATTATTTGGAGATGTTTCGTGCACTAAAACTGGAATCCCTGGAGGGAAAACGAGGTGTTTTTGAGGAACACTTATGAGGAAATCAGTAGACTCAGTATTTGCGATTGACTGAATGACGATTCTAATGCCGCCAAGGTGCGCTCTAACACAAAAAGAAAAGAAGAACCTCGAAGGAATTATCCGAATGAGACGCAAATCGGTATATCTGATGTACATGTACAGACGAACATATGATTAGAATGCCAGAAAAAAATGGGTAATTTATTCAAGAGAAAGAACTCTACAATTTGCGCAAGTCAGTAACCCGCTGGTCCACTTCTGACACTTATTAGCAGTTATTCGACTTGACACTGATTAACACAGTTGTTAGATGTCCTCCTGAGGGATCTCGTGCCCAATTCTGTCCAGTCGCGTGCTAGATCGTCAGAGTTCCTAGATAATTGGAGGACCCTTCCCATAATGCTCCAAACGTTATCAATTGGGGAGATATACGACGACTTTTCTGGCCAAGGTCGGGTTTGGCATGCACGAAAACAAACAGCACAACCTCTCGCCGTGTGCTGGCGGGCACTATCTTGATGAAACGTAAGCCCAGGATGGCTTGCCATGAAGGGCAACAAAACTGGGTGTAGAATATCGTCGACGTACCGCTGTGCTGTAAGGATGCTGCGGATGACAATGCTATGAAAAATGTGTCACTCCAGACCAGCACTCCCGGATATCGGGCCGTATGGCGGGCACCAGTCAGGATGGTATCCCAACGCTGTCTGGGGCGTCTCCAGACTCGTCTTCGCCCATCATCGGTGCTCAGTTCAAACCGTCACTCATCAGTGAAGACAGTTCGACTCCAATCAATGATGTTCCAGGTCGAAGACATCCTGAATCATCGTGGAATCGTCAATGTGGTAACTAACGGAAGGGTGGAGGGAAAAAATTGTAGAGGAAGACCAGTTCGAATATAATGAACAAGTTCAAATGGATCTAAGTTGCAGCAGTTAGCCGGCCGGAGTGGCCGAGCGGTTCTAGGCGCTTCAGTCCGGAACGGCGCAACCACTACGGTAGCAGGTTCGAACCCTGCCTCGGGCATGGATGTATGTGATGTCCATAGGTTAGTTAGGTTTAAGTAGTTGTAAGTTCTAGGGGACTGATGACCTCAGCTGTTAAGTCCCATAGTGCTCAGAGCCTCTTTTTTTTTTTTTTTTGCAGTTGTCTGAAGATGAAGAAACTTGCACAGGATAGAGTGACGTGGAGAACTGCATCAAACCAGTTTTCGGAGTGAAGACCACAACAACAGCATCGTCTATCGTCTGTAATATACACTGAGGAAACAAAATTCGTTGGATTTCTCATAATATCGTGTCGGACATCCTTTTTTCCAGCATAGAACAGCAACTCGATGTGTCATGGGCTCAACAAGCCCTTGGAAGTCTTCTGTAGAAGTACTGAGTCACGCTGTCTCTACAACCGTCCACAAGTCGAAAGTGTTGTCAGTGAATGATTTTGTGCACGAACTGTCATCTCGATTATGTCCCTTGATTGTTCGATGGGATTCACGTCATGCGATCTGGGTGGCCAAATCATTCGCTCGAATGTCCAGAATGTTCTTCAAACCAATCGGGAACAACTGTGGCCCGGTGGCAAGGTGCAGTGTCATCCATAAAAATTCCATTCTTGTTTGAGAGCATGACATCCGTGAATGGCTGCAAACGATCTCCAAATAGCCGAACATAACCGTTCACAGGCAGTTATCGGTTCAGCTGGACCAGAGGACCTCGTCTGTTCCTTATAAACACAAATGGCTCTGAGCACTATGGGACTTAACATCTGTGGTCATCAGTCCCCGAGAACTTAGAACTACTTAAACCTAACTAACCTAAGGACATCACACACATCCATGCCCGAGGCAGGATTTGAACCTGCGACCGTAGCGGTCACGCGGTTCCTGACTGAAGCGCCTAGAACCGCACGGCCACACCGGCCGGCTTTATAAACACAGCCCACACCATTATAGAGCCACCATCAAATTGCAAAGTGTCTTGTTGTCGACTTAGGTCACGGGTTCGTGGGGTCTACACTGCACTCGAACCCTACCATCAGCTCTTAGCAACTTAAGGGCCACGGTTTTCCAGTACCGATATTGCCACAAGTCCAGTAGAGGCGCTGCAGGCGATGTTGTTCTGCTATCAAAGGCCCTAGTATCTGTCGTCTGGTTCCATATGCCGTAACATCAGAGTTCGCCGCACTATCCTAACGGATGCGTTCGTCGTCCTCTTACATTTATTTCTGTGGTTATTTCACGCAGTGTTGCTTGTCTATTAGCACTGGCGACTCTACGCGAATGCTGCTCCTCTCGGATGTTAAGTGAAGGCCGTCGATGACTGCATTGTCTGTGGTGAGATGGAATGCCTGAAATTTGGTATTGTCGTCAGACTCTTGTCATTGTGAATGTCGGAATATTGAATTCTCTAACGATTTCCGAAATGAAATGGCCCATGCGTCTAGCTCCAACTACCATTCCACATTCAAAGCCTTTTAATTTCCGTCGTGTGGCCGTAATAAAATTTGGAAATTTGAGGTAAGTTCCTATGGGACCAAACTGCTGAGCTCATCGGTCCCTAGGCTAACACACTACTTAATGCAACTTAAACTAACTTACGCTAACACACACATCCATGCCCGAGAGAGGACTCGAACCAGCGACAGGGGCAGCTGCGCGAACCGTGGCAAGGCGCCCTTAGACTGCACGGCTACCCCGCGTGGCGGCCATAATCACGTTGGAAACATTTCCGAATGAATCACCAGAGTACAGCTGACAGCTCTTCCGATGCACTGACTTTTTACACCTTGTGTACGTGATACTACCGCCATCAGTATACGTGCATATCACTATCCTATGACTTTCGTCACCTCAATCTATGCTTGTTTAATTCGTTCAACTTCCTACTGTCTAGTTCACGACAGAAATGGACACACAAAAGAAAGTAGAAAGATTTAATAACGTTTACGGAACAATTTATTGAATCATCAAAGCTAAAGTAAGGAAGGTAACTGGACTTAAGTTCTACAGAACTATTTCAGTACCTACTATAATACAGCGACGTGAGTGGTGGACTGTAACAAAAAGTTATGAAGAAAGAATACAAACATCAGATATGCAATTCCTATGAAGAGTGACTGGGTACACACTATCCGACAGCGGGTGGATTAGTGACATCAGAGGTAGAACTGGGACAGGAAAACTTAAATGACAGAGTTAAGGAATACAGGAACAACAGGAACGAGAATTTCACAAGAATGGAAGACGGTGACGCCAGAATTATTACCCATTGTGCCCATTGTGCAGGAGATGGAGGAAAGATCAATAATTTCAACCAAGAGAATGTAACAGGCAAACGCCTAATACATGAAGAAAGAAAAAGAAGAACTTTATATTTCTGCAATACGTAAAACTGATGAGAAATAAGATAATTTCTTACGGTTCAAACAGTGTGGCCTGCGGGTTGAAATGTTTGAGAATCCACTTACAGCCATACACTCATTATCGCAGTAAAATACTTCGAAGTACAATAATATTACACCGGGCAGATATCACCATCCGAGAGTTGTTTGCACGGTTGAATTCAGTTTATCAGTGGATGCAGTGACAATTCAGCATCGCTGGCATGACAGGCTGGTAGTGGAGGATTTATACTATTTGCTTTCATCAAAAAACGTGCGTGTTCGATTAATACAGTGGAAACCCTAGACGTGCAACGCTGTACCGAGCTCATAAGCTAAGTATCCTAATTCTTTCGAAGATTACCAGTGGTATCGTCGAACTTAAAATGACTACCTGATAATTGTACCAACTTCGAACTGTTTATAGACGCAACTCAATAGCGCTCTGAAATGTGCGTAATTACATGGGAACTTTGTCACACGAACTTGTTATCAACAAAGCGCTTCTCCGTCTTCTGATACAAGAATTCGAAGAAAATTCGTGATGTTTGGCTGTCACTGCCGCTTGAGAGCAAATTCGAGTGCTTACCTGACCATCACAGACATAAAGTACACTTTTTCTGCTGTTGCATATAAACAGCAAAACAACAAATAAATTAATACGCAATAATGATTCAATGTTCAACGGTAAAACGGTGTATGAACGATAAAGCCATCAGAAGACATTACTTCTTCTGTTCTCGATACGAAATTTTAACAGTCTACTAATCTCGAGGGAGAACAGCAGTTTTTGTCGTTAGCTGAAGCCAGTTTTTTCACTGTCACGCTAATACCAAGAGTTCGATCACTCTCGTTAACTATGCGCGATGCACCATACTATCTCATACGGTGACAGATTAATGACACTTTTCGCACTTGCCCATGCATTTTATGGATGTATTCACATGAATTATTATACACAGAAACACCGCACTACGAAAGTCTTAAACTTCACTTAGATGTCTTGCCAACAGCGAGGGCTAATTATTGTTTGCATCCTTAATCATGTCAGAATAACTTTCACGGAACCTCATCAGACGCTACACACTTCGCCGAAGAGCACGCGGACGGCTTCTGTACGACAAATCTCTGTTTTTGCAAACAACGGCGACATCTCTGTGTCAAGACGCACACCAAATCAGCGACCATTTTTCACTCCGCTAAGTCCGTCGCGCGGCGAAAGTTACGTGTCAGATTTGCACATGTTTGCAAAAGGTCTTATATTAACGTGGAAACTTATACAGCTCTTTGCTCTCATTTAAGACTCGCAAGTATCATACTACATATAAACGCCATTACTCTGTGTCACCATTGTCAACTGAAGCACAGTTACGTTTGAATTTTTTGCATTGCAATTGTGTTTAAACAAACATTTCTTCATACAGCGTCATATTACGTACCTAAATATTCAGATTTTTTATCGAACTTATTTCTCAGGGAACAGTAACTTGCTGGGAATTCATATTTTCTTCAAACGATTCATTACCTCCGCTACGAAAAAGAGTGGAGTTACGCAACCTGAATCCAAATAATTTCTAAACTTAGGTGACGGTTATTTAAAATTGTATTATAATGAGTATGCTTTCCATACATGACAGGAGCATGCCGCAATAGCAGATTGACTGATTCCTTACAGACATGTTGGTCGTTGTCCTTTGCTACCAAACTATTACAAAGGAAAATTCTATGAATGGCTTGTGGAGCGTAAACTTCAAGAGAAATGTCTCTACTACAGCACATCATTCCTGGTCGCCCTGCACATGGATGAAGCCGACCGCTACATTAATATCGGTAACAAACTTCCGAGGACTTCATTGCATTTTCTGTAATTCCAAAACCAGAAAAACTTATTATAAGCCAACTGGCATCACTGGTAAGTTTTAAGAGGTGGTCCAGAAGCAGGCTGTGAAAGTATACGGAACGTCGCGTGTGTAGCTTGGCGTGGCGCGTAAACGCTAGACGCGGCAGCTGCACGCGGTAAGCGGTAGCGACGCGGCTGCACTCACCTCTGGAAGGCATGGTGCGGCAGACTGGTTGCCATCCACACTACCCGCCGCGTTCTCGCGAAGTCGCTGCCGGAGCGACGGTGGCGCCGCAGCTCGCAGCGGCCGCTGTCCACACTACTCGCCTGAGGGTCGCCGAGTATTGCGTGGGCTTCAGCGATACAACTGCCAGTGAGTAGTTAGATACTCAGTACTTGCAGAATGAATTTTACTCTGAAGCGGAATTCGTGCTGATGTGAAGCTTCCTGACAGACTAAAACTGTGTGCCTCACCGGGACCAGGATTTCAGCCTATGCCTTGCCTTTCGCTGGCAATGCCCTTACCAACTGAGCTATCAAGGCTTGACTTGTGATTACTCCTCACAGCTCTACTCCCGTCATTAATTCTCTCCTTGTTTCCAAACTTCACAGAAGCGCCCCTTCACAGCTTTATGGACTCCTTGAAGAAAGGATATTGCGGAGAAATGGCTTCAGCCACTGAGTAATAGTTTATTTTCAGAATGAATCTTTCACTCTGCAGTGGAGTGTGTGTTGATATGAAACAATGGAATGAAGGAGAGAGGCAGTGGCACGAGTACAGCTGTGAGAACTAATCGCAAGATATGCCTTCACAACTCTGTCGGTAAGATATTGTCTGTGAGAGACAAAGTTTTAAGTTCGAGTTCTAATCTGGTACAAAGTTATAATCTGCTAGAATTTCCTACACCGACTGGTCCATGCATTAACCAACACTGTATCTTACTTTCGTGTGCACTAATGCGATTGAAATCAAGTTTATACACTACTGGCCATTAAAATTGCTACACCACGAAGATGACGTGCTACAGACGCGAAAATTAACCGACAGGAAGAAGATGCTGTGATATGCAAATGACTAGCTTTTCAGAGCATTCACACAAGGTTGGCGCCGGTGGCGACACCTACAACGTGCTGACATGAGGAAAGTTTCCAACCGATTTCTCATACACAAACAGCAGTTGACCGGCGTTACCTGGTGAAACGTTGTTGCAATGCCTCGTGTAAGGAGGAGAAATGCGTCCCATCACGTTTCCGACTTGGATAAAGGTCGGATTGTAGCCTATCGCGATTGCGGTTTATCGTATCGCGACATTGCTGCTCGCGTTGGTCGAGATCCAATGACTGTTTACAGAATATGGAATCGGTGGGCTCAGGAGGGTAATACGGAACGCCGTGCTGGATCCCAACGGCCTTGTATCACTAGCAGTCGAGGTGACAGGCATCTTAACTGCACGGCTGTAATGGATCGTGCAGCCACGTCTCGATCCCTGAGTCAACACATGGGGACGTTTGCAAGACAACAACCATCTGCATGAACAGTTTCACGACGTTTGCAGCAGCATGGACTATCAGCTCGGAGACCATGGCTGCGGTTATCCTTGACGCTGCATCACATACAGGAGCGCCTGCGATGGTGTACTCAACGACGAACCTGGGTGCACGAATGGCAAAACGTCATGTTTTCGGATGAATCCAGGTTCTGTTTACAGCATCATGATGGTCGCATCCGTGTTTGGCGACATCGTGGTGAACGCACATTGGAAGCGTGTATTCGTCATCGCCATACTGGCGTATCACCCGGCGTGATGGTATGGGTTTGCCCTTGGTTACACGTCTCGCCGTCCGGTGTGGCCGTGCGGTTCTAGGCGCTTCAGTCTGGAACCGCGTGACCGCTACGGTCGCAGGTTCGAATCCTGCCTCGGGCATGGATGTGTGTGTTGTCCTTAGGTTAGTTAGGTTTAAGTAGTTCTAAGTTCTAGGGGACTGATGACCACAGATGTTAAGTCCCATAGTGCTCAGAGCCATTTGAACCATACACGTCTCGGTCAGCTCTTGTTCGCATTGACGGCACTTTGAACAGTGGACGTTACATTTCAGATGTGTTACGACCCGTGGCTCTACCCTTCATTCGATCCCTGCGAAACCCTTCATTTAAGCAGGATAATGCACGACCGCATGTTGCAGGTCCTGTATGGGCCTTTCTGGATACATAAAATATTCGACTGCTGCCCTGGACAGCACATTCTCGAGATCTCTCACCAATTGAAAACGTCTGGTCAATGGTGGCCGAGCAACTGGCTCGTCACAATATGCCAGTCACTACTTTTGGTGAACTGTGGTATCGTGCTGAAGCTGCATGATGGGCAGCTGTACACGCCATCTAACTTCTGTTTGACTCAATGCCAGGCGTATCAAGGCCGTTATTACGGCCAGAGGTGGTGGTTCTGGGTACTGATTTGTCAGGATCTATGCACCCAAATTGCGTGAAAAGGTAATCACATGTTAGTTCTAGTATAATATATTTACTCAATGAATACCCGTTTATCATCTGCATTTCTTCTTGGTGTAGCAATTTTAATGGCCAGTAGTGTATTTCCTACCAACTACCCGCACACCTACATTCAACTATACAGTCGAACATCTCCATTTCCCGTTGTTTGAACCAGCAATATAGACCAGTGGTTGCCAAACTGCGGCCCGCGGCCAGCATGCGGCCCGAATTAAGTATGCGGAGCGCGGTTCTCAGCAGTATTTCATAACAACATGAATCTAGCAACTAACAGCCGAATCCAAAAACTTCAAGTAAGGTTAGGAAATTTAGTATAGTTTTCTTGCACAGTAACAAGCAAGAATATTTACAGCGACAGGAATATTTTAAGATGCGCTTCATTTTAATTGACTTTGGTGAATTCAGCCGTGAGTTAAGTAAAGTTGGCTGCTTACTTCAGAAGCAGGAGGGGTAAGTAGGTGGCCACTGCGGGTTAGAGGATGTGCAAGGGGGAATATTATATTATGTGTCTCCACTTCCGACAACTCACGAACGTGCGCAAGTCGTACCGACCAGCAGCTGTGGTATAAACTTTGATATGGAAATGATGTGGATTCGTGAATGCGCATGACAGAGACAGTCAACTACAAATGCGATACATATTTTTAGCAAGGAATATGAAATTAAATTAAGGCTGTTGAAATACAACGGAGTGAGTAGAACAAAAATGACATTCAAGACATTTAGTAAACATTTGTGATCGTGCCCGCTGTTGCACAATGCGTTTGAATGCAAGTACAGTTTCTCTTATTAATCAATTAATCATAATCTCACACAGACAAAACAACACTTCATCAAGATATTACGGTGTCACAACTTTGGGGTTGGTAATGGTGGCAGCAATCTGAAACACGAACAATCGACACGAAGTGTTCTGTCGGTCAACTTATAACGCCCTTCCTGTAGCTAACCTGTTGTGGGCTCATAACATTCTAATTTATGTAGGTTACAGCTAATAGTGAGACAGGTACACATAAGGCCCGAGATACCGCCCCACAGTGTCAGCTTTGGCTCTTGAGCAAAAAAAAGTTTGATGACCACTGCTCTAACCCTTCCCTCTTCCATACACTGAAGAACCAAAGAAACTGGTACACCTTCCTAGTATCGTATAGGGCCCCGCGAGCACGCAGAATTACGGCAACACGGCGTGCAATCGACTCGATTAATGGCTGAAGTAGTGCTGGAGGGAAATGACACCATGACTCCTGCAGAGCTGTCCATAAATTCGTAAGAGTACGAGGGCGTGGAGATCTCTTCTGAACAGCACGTTGTCAGGCATTCCAGATATGCTCAATAATGTTCCTGTCTGCTGAGTTTGATGGCCAGAGGAAGTGTTTAAACTCAAAAGAGTGTTCCTGGAGCCACTCTATAGCAATTCCCGCCGAAATGTACAATGGACGTGAATGAATGCAGGTGATCCAGACAGGATGCTTACCTACGTGTCACCTACCACAGTCGTATCTAGACCTACCAGGGGTCCAATATCACTTCAACTGCACACGCCCCACACCATTACAGAGCCTCAACCAGCTTCAACAGTCCCCTGCTGACATGTAGGGTCCATGGATTCATGAGATTGTCTCCATACCCGTACACATCCGACCAGCCAACATGTTTCCAGTCATCAGTAGTCCAATGTCGGTGTTGACGGGCCCAGGCGAAGTGTAAAGCTTTGTGTCGTGCAACCATCGGTGGTACACGAGTGGGCCTTCGACTCCGAAAGTCCATATCGATGATGTTTCGTTGAATGATTCGCACGCTAACACTTGATGATGGCACTTTTTGTAACACTGACAGCCTGCCTCCGCGTTAATGGGACGAGGAGGATGAAACAAAAATTGGTTGCAGGAGGACCGTGACGAGTAAGAGATCGGTCGGCTATATTTCATACGTCTTTGATGAGTGACACGTCAGTGGCACATACAGTTCTTAGAAGGCTTGGGAATTTCTCGTTACAAGTGTCCTCCTGAAAAAAAAAGAAAAAATACCGAGTTGCTTGAAGAAGAGGTAGCATTTTAAGCTCTAAAATCTCTCTCACGTTCCGGTTCCTGTTCAAACCGGACACAGTACTTGGGGTCAAGGCGTGTGCTGCACCTCACGGCGTTCCAATAGTCACACGTAGTTTTTGCCTGCCAGACCACCTAACAACAAGTGGGCTAGTCATAAAGCCAGCAATGCATGTGGACGTCTCTGTAGAACAGGTTACAGTGGACACGTCCGAAAACATTCCATTTTGTCACTCAATACATGGCTCCTGTGAAACAACTTTTTAAAATCTACTTTTTCCTTTTCAATATGTGCATACCATATTTGAATAAGAGAACTGGCCGTTTAGTAACATGATTCTGCTTTTGTGCAGGTGGAGTATACGATGTCATACGATATTGCTCCTTTCTAACTGCAGCTTTGAGTGGAACTGAGAATCGTGCTTGCTGAACGCATTTGGTAGCACAATGTTCGCGAAAGATGGGCATCCGTCTTCAAGACGCGATACGTAACACAATTTTAACTCTGTCGTATATGTAACCAACATACCGCATATTTCCCCAGTCTTCTAGTTTCGACAGTACGTCAACTCTTGGAGGGTCGAATATTTTTATTCGTTTTGGCAGCAACAGCCACTATGTTTCCTGTAAACAGAGCAGAGCAGTACGGCCCACTGTTCGAGACACCAAGTCATTTTATCATCCGTCAGCTACTAGTTTGCAATCCTTGTTCATATAAACAATCATGCTGAACGTGATGGTGCAACGATCTTGACAATAGTCCTGAATCCCGGAAAATAATTCTTATGCGAATATTCTATGTTCCCTAAAAAAACTTTAGAGAAATATTAGGATGGTACCCCACGCTTACCCAGCTGAATTAGTTCTCCATCATTATTAACTTCCGTACCGAAAAGAGATTAATCTCTACTCGTCCTTTTCAGCCTGTAAAATACCACCAAGTCGACTCTGGTTCTTCTGTCAATTGGCAAATGAAAGGACTTTTTTTGTCGAAATCTTAGAGCTTTTTTATCCAGCTAGATTCTTCTCACGACACGCTCTGCTTCGAAACTACTTTCGAATATCTAACAGGTAAAATAATGTTAAATATAAATTATATCACACAGACATTTCCAAATGCCTTTCTCTGGCTATGATCGTATTTACGGTGTTTACCTCATGCTGTGATCCACACCTCCATCCACGTCTGTATGTCCGCCAGCCTCTCGTAATCCCTCAACTCTGCTCTTCATCGCGGTGATGACCTTACTGTCTAGCGCCCTCACCCATAAATCATCATCTGCTTTTCATCCCTCGTCAAAATTTCAATTTTTTACATTGCCAACCGTAATTTTCAATATTCGTTCAGAAGTGATCTCGCATTTCCCGATTTAGGGACCAAGGTGTGTAGATTCATTTTGACGGTTTTGTTGCGGACTCTCGATACGTCTTCCACTTTTTTCCAAAGCACCACGGTATAAACACTTTATCTGTGTGAGCTTTTGTATGGTTCACATAATCCAATTACAAAATTCGGAAAAACAGCTCTATACGAATCATTGATTATTTTGGCAGTCGCTCCTCCGAATTGACACTTCGTAGTCGTTACAAGTTATGTGTTAGAAATAAATCCTGTTAACCTGATGCGTGTGTAAAAGACATTCTTACTTTCAATAGCGTGCTCCGCTGCTGTCACCTGAGAACTGCATAAACGAGCCACTATTTGACTTTTGAATCTGAAATCCATGTGCTGCCACTTGTCAGACTCTACATCTTACACTCTCCGCAAACTCGACTCCAAGAACCCTATCGCTTCCCCTCTAATTTCCAATCCTAGTACGCTGCCTCGCGTATTCCAACACATTGCACCATCTCTAAACTACATACACATCACACTCGCTCCAAACGAAACTTCAACCGACTCTCTGTCAAAGAGAATGAAATACTATCCGATATTTATCCATCCTATCAACTCGAGTTTTTCCCTCGATATCCTACCCTACATCAGGGCTCCTTCGCCTTCCCCCTCTATCCTTACGTAGCCATAAATCGCTACCGTTTTCCTCTTCATATTCCGGCTCAGACCATATCACAGTCTCCTATTCCCACCCTGCCCATGCCAACGCCTACCCTCATTCTCACAGTTAACAACACGTCGGACACCTTTGCTCGTAGCCACATCCTACAACACTACTGAAAACCCAGTGATTCTTACCCCTACCTTTCCTTACTCTGCGCAGGTCGTTCTACTTTTATTGAAAGTTTACTGTCTTTGTTAAGTTCTCATCTGTCCACATATATTTTATGTATGTTTTTATTATTTGTATTTCAACTTAAATTTTGCCCTCTCCATTCAAGGTAGCAACATCAGTGAACGTTCTGCAGATTTGGATTAGTAGTTGTCGATGTGACCCCATAGCAATGCCCGCTAACGCACGCGAGTGCGATGACAAATGACGATCTGAAGGTAGCCGTTTCGAAACCTAATGGAAAAAGAGTTCGAGGCAAAATATAAACGTCTCCGCAGTGTTCGGTGGAGGGAGAACTCATAAAGCTGCTAATGATCAGTTTTCCTTCTGCTATTAGAAGTGAATAGTATATGTACTGGCACTGAGTTCCGTCATGACACTTCCTGTCCATTCCATCACGGACAGCGCTCGATCCACAAACAGCCACCAATGAGGCACACACACTATACTTGCCTCACAAAAACTGTAAATATGCTGTTTAGGGTTTTAAGTTGGTAACACCACGTAGTGCTCTCTATTAAAATCGCTGTGCTGTGTGCCATCTGTGGCTGGTTGGACTCGTTGTTGGAAGTTATTCGCCAGTGTAGTGTTGGGCAGTTGGATGTAAACAGCCGGTAGCGTTGGGCAGTTGGAGGTGAGCCACCAGCATTGGTGGGTGTGGGGAGAGAGATGTCAGAGTTCTAAGATGTTAATATGAGCGGACGACCTGGACGTGTGTCCGTCAGAATTAGGAAATTTGCTAAACTGGATGTCACGATATATATAAAAACAAAGATGATGTGACTTACCGAACGAAAGCGCTGGCAGGTCGATAGACACACAAACACAAACATACACACAAAATTCTAGCTTTCGCAACAAACGGTTGCTTCGTCAGGAAAGAGGGAAGGAGAGGGAAAGACGAAAGGAAGTGGGTTTTAAGGGAGAGGGTAAGGAGTCATTCCAATCCCGGGAGCGGAAAGACTTACCTTAGGGGGAAAAAAGGACGGGTATACACTCGCGCGCGCACACACACACACACACACACACACACACACACACACACACACACACACATATCCATCCACACATATACAGACACAAGCAGACATATTTAAAGTCCAAATATGTCTGCTTGTGTCTGTATATGTGTGGATGGATATGTGTGTGTGTGTGTGTGTGTGTGCGCGAGTGTATACCCGTCCTTTTTTCCCCCTAAGGTAAGTCTTTCCGCTCCCGGGATTGGAATGACTCCTTACCCTCTCCCTTAAAACCCACTTCCTTTCGTCTTTCCCTCTCCTTCCCTCTTTCCTGATGAGGCAACAGTTTGTTGCGAAAGCTAGAATTTTGTGTGTATGTTTGTGTTTGTTTGTGTGTCTATCGACCTGCCAGCGCTTTCGTTCGGTAAGTCATATCATCTTTGTTTTTAGATATATTTTTCCCACGTGGAATGTTTCCCTCTATTATATATATATATATATATATATATATATATATATATATATATATATATATATATATATATATATAAGGTAATTACATTGTTTGTTCTCTATCAAAATCTCGTATTTGCTAAATATATGCCTATCAGTAGTTAGTGCCTTCAGTAGCTAGAATCTTTTATTTAGCTGGCAGTATTGGCGCTCGCTGTATTGCAGTAGTTCGAGTAATGAAGATTTTTGTGAGGTAAGTGATTCATGAAAGGTATAGGTTATTGTCAGTCATGGCCCTTCTTTTGTAGGGATTATTGAAAGTCAGATAGCGTGGCGCTAAAATATTGTGTGTCAGTTTAGAAATGATAAGAATAAGTAAAGAGAAAACGGTCTCCGTACGTTTAGTTTCACTCTGGAGTTTGAAAATCAAGTAACGTAGAAGTTTTACCAGCACAGTCATTCTTTACATTCAAAGGGGAAGTTTTACAAATGGCTCTGAGCACTATGGGACTTAACATCTGAGGTCATCAGTTACCTAGAACTTAGAACTACTTAAACCTAACTAATCTAAGGACATTACAAACATCCATGCCCGAGCCAGGATTCTAACCTGCTACCGTAGCGGTCGCTCGGTTCCAGACTGAAGCGCCTAGAACCGCTCGGCCACACCGGCCGGCGAAGTTTTACAATGAGTAAAGAAAAGGCATCCTGCCTTTCTTTTTCAGTATCGGCAGTTACATAAATGAGTTTAAATGACCGTGTTAGAGATAACACTAGGCAGTACGTCACTGAGGCAATTAATGGCAGCAAGTGATTTTTGCTGGAATGCGTACGTCTTCTTTTATCGATCTACGTTGCCCATACGACAATGATTGCTGCTAATATACCCCACCTGATGAAATTTATCCGGACACTTTGTGGATGTTAATGTGGGGCGTGCCCATTGTTTTTGTTTATGACGGTTTAAACTCTGCTGGGGACACTTTCAGTGAGATGTGCGAATGTTTGTGGTGGGATGGCAGTCCGTTCTTTCTCAAGAGTCGAAACTAGAGAAGGCAATGATGCCAGACGCTGGGGTCTGGAGTGAAGTCGAGGTTCTCACTCATCCCAAAGATACTCCATACTCCAATTTCAGGAATGTTATTGTCCACAAAACATTGCCTCCAAGATGATAGTGTGTATTATCTATCTATCTATATCCGGATCCTGCTCCAGCTACTGCCGGGTCTGGATGTTGACGGGTCCTCTCCATTTGGCTCGGTCCTTCCTCCACTTGCTGCCAGGTCACATCTCTCCTTTCCACAGATATTCTCACTCCCATTTTCCACCGTGTTCTTGGGCACCCTCTAGGTCTTTTTCCATCCATCTTTAGTTCTTCCATAATTTTGAGGAGTCTCTGCCCATGCATCCTCTTAACATGCCCGTACCATCTTAATCTCATTTTTTGTGTACTCTCATGCTGATATAAACAGTTATCGGCTCTGAGCTGTTCCTCTACTGCACGCAATACACAGTGCTGCAAAATGGTTTCATATCCTTCCGCACTTAGCCTTTTATTGAGTGCAAAAAATGCTCAAATGTGTGTGAAATCTTATGGGACTTGACTGCTAAGGTCATCAGTCCCTAAGCTTACACACTACTTAACCTAAATCATCCTAAGGACAAACACAAACACCCATTTCCGAGGGAGGACTCGAACCTCCGCCGAGATCAGCCGCAGAGTCCATGACTGCAGCGCTATTGAGTGCAATAAGGAGACCGCACCCTAACCACGAAAAACACACCCATACCAAGGCACCACCTGCTCAGTACTCCACTGTTGGCATTACACACGAAGGCAGGTAACATCCTCCAGTCATTCGCTAAACCCAAACCATTACATCGAATTGCCACAGAGTACAGCTTGATTCAGATGAATCATTTCTGATCATCCACTACCAGTGGCGTCGGTCTATACACCACATCACGTGTCCCTTACCACTGACTGCCGAAACCTCTGGCTTAAGAGGAGCTTCTCGACGATTGTACCCGTTCTTTTTAACTCCCTAAGCACATTTGTTTAGCTACGTAGACTGCTGGTAGCACTTTCAAACTCACGAGTGATTCCTTCCGTTGATTTTAAGCCATTTTTTACAACTACCCTCCGCAGTGCTCGATATTCCCTATCCGTCAGTACAAGACGTGGGTCTGGTCTTGGTTAGCTGCGGTTGTTTCTTCAATTTTCCATTTCACAGTCACATCGCTAACTGTCGACTTGGGCACTTTACAAGGGTTCAGATGTCTGTGATCGATCTGTTACTCATGCGATATCTCACGACTAGTCCACGTTCGAAGTCACTGAGTTTCCCTGACCGAACTATTTTGCTGTTACTGCTGCTCTACTGACAACACAGTACTCCCCTCCTCCTTTTTAATGGCAGGCGCGCCTCTCGCGGCTTATAGTTGTCAATTCCGCATTACATGGCGGTCACCAGTTACTTTGTCCGTCCCCGGTAGCTGAGTGGTCAGCGCGACAGAATGTCAACAGGATTCGATTCCCGGTGGGGTTGGAGATTTTCTCCGCTCAGGGACTGTGTGTTGTGTTGCCGTAATCATCATCATTTCATCTCCTTCGACGCGCAAGTCAACGAAGTGGCGTCAAATCGAAAGACTTGCACCCGGTGAACAGGCTACCCGACGGGAGGCGCTAATCACACGACATTTACATTTTTACCAATTACTTTTTACTGGGTAGTGTGTCTATGTCAAATGAACGTCTGACAGAAGCAGTACTTGTGGTGCCGTCTGTTGCAACTCGTCACTGCAGCTGGAACACAGATTCATATCGGTAGTAGCTATTCAGTTGACTGCAGCTTCTAATCTGATGAAGTAAACGGGTGATACTTTCGGCAAACGAGCCCTGCTGTGCAGCTGTTTCCTGTACACTGCCAGTCCATCCAGGCCATTGCCAATAAGGTCTGCGAAAGTGTGTTTCTGTTCCACGTTACCGTTTATTCGCATTTCCGGGTCGGTATGCAAGCTTCTGTTGTTGACTCACAGCTTCCTCAGTCGCATGTTTAAATGCGACAGAGAGTAGTGCCCATCACCTTTCGGGCGCTGGGTCAACGAGAAAAACTTGATAATCTCGTTGACCTCTGAGATAACGTCTCATATGCGTAGGACCTCACTCTCTTGAAATCATTTCGCATATCTGAAGTTCGACGGTCTCTAAACTTTCTGTAGGTTGTCAACTCTTTGTGTTTAATTTCTGTTCACCCAATTAGACTTTCGCTGTATCTGACTACTGCGAATAACAGGAACCGTTGCTGATTCATTATGCTCCCGTTAACACTTTTTCTTTTTTCTCTTTTGACAGAGGCAAAGAGAAGGGGAGAGGGAGGGTTAAGGTTCAAGAGTTAAATACTAAATGAAGCCCATAATGTTTAATATGAGTAGTTTAAAAAGTGATGAAGTAAAACTACATCTACATCCATGGCAGTATCTCACTATTCACGCCGAGCAACGTGAAGAGTAGCTAATTCACTAAGATAACATTACTGAGGAGGAGACTTGAAATCCCCGCTGGTCTGTCCAGAGTTAGGTTCCTCCAAATAACTCAACAGCCTGGCATTGATGTTCTGAAAATGTTTTGCTATTTCATTTGCCGGCCGTCTCCAAACAGAGTTTCTCATCCACCTCTAGCGACGTCCTCCTTAAATTTTTGCTTATCTCTGACATCCGCGCCAGAGAATTCGTGACTTGCCAGAGAATTCATATCAGACACAATCCAGTGTTGTCTCCCTCTACCATCCCATGCACATTTGATAGCCACAATGCCCGCTCACCTTCTAACCTAGGCGACATCTAGAATAGCAAAGACAGCAGAGAGACAGCAGTGCTATTTGAAGATGTGTTTAATACTGGGTTATGGATCTGCACAAGGAAGTTGGAGAGAATGTATGGTTCAACAAAACGACCCCGCTTGTACTAGCAGTGTGACGCTCCACAGTGAACCTTTCGTTTCTGAGAGGCTACTTGCTTAGATTCCGTGGTCACCTATATCCACATAAAACATGTGCGTGTGGAGGCTAGCTGACACCAGCTCGCTTCATGTCATCACATGGCACAACATATAAGAAACAAACGACATGAGGTGAAAACTACCAGCAGCAAGTGGAAGGCGACGTTCGGATTTTAGGCCGGAACCACCGACAAAGCGACAGTACGGTGGTAGGGCGTTTTCTCTTAATCGGTGAGTTTGAGGATCGTCAGTCGAGGTTGTATGGGAATTTTAAGAGAATGGGAGAGGAAAGAAAAGGTAAATAAGTATTCATGTGAAATGTGCAAGACGAGGAAGACCCGGTATCACATGGAAGGACAAGGTCGAAAACTGGGAAAAAGGCGTGCAAAAACAATCGTGGGAATGGATAGCCTTTGGGATGTGCTGGGAAGCATTACAACTCCACTACTGGCCATTAAAATTGCTACACCATGAAGAAATGCAGATTATAAACGGGTATTCATTGGACAAATATATTATACTAGAACTGACATGTGATTACATTTTCACGCAGTTTGGGCTGATAGATCCTGAGAAATCAGTACCCAGAACAACCACCTCTGGCCGTAATAACGGCCTTGATACGCCTGGGCATTGAGTCAAACAGAGCTTGGATAGCGTGTACAGGTACAGCTCCCCATGCAGCTTCAACACGATACCACAGTTCATCAAGAGTAGTGACTGGCGTATTGTGACGAGCCAGTTGCTCGGCCACCATTGACCAGACCTTTTAAATTGGTGAGAGATCTAGAGAATATGCTGGCCAGGGCAGCAGTCGCACATTTTCTGTGTCCACATAAGCCCGTACAGGACCTGCAACATGCGGTCGTGCATTATTCTGCTGAAATGTAGGGTTACGCAGGGATAGAATGAAGAGTAGAGCCACGGGTCGTAACACATCTGAAATGTAACGTCCACTGCTCAAAGTGCCGTCAATGCGAACAAGAGATGACCGAGACGTGTAGCCAATGGCACCCCATACCATCACGCAGGGTGATACGCCAGTATGGCGATGACGAATACACGCTTCCAATGTGCGTTCACCGCGATGTCACCAAACACGGGTGCAACCATCATGATGCTGTAAACAGAACCTGGATTCATCCGAAAAAATGACGTTTTGCCATTCGTGCACCCAGGTTCGTCGTTGAGTACACCATCGCAGGCGTTCCTGTATGTGATGCAGCGTGTAAGAGGTATGCGCTGTCTGCGATATGAGAATCGCTGACCAGAGAGCAGTGTTGACTGCAGTACGAACTGTGTAACTGCAGCAGTTAGTTGTTGCTAGTCGCTAGTCTGAGGTCGTCTGCGCTTGTGTGCAGTCTGCTCTGGTCGGGAATCTGGAGATGGAGTATTTTTGTATAAGGTAAAGAAGCAGCGTCGCGCATATCTAGTAATGTATCTGAACTGCATCCAAATGTTTTATAAATGTCCTAATAATAATTTTGGTAATATAAAATAATTATTTAAAAAAAAAGCATTCATTTAAAAAAAATCAGTTGCTTCCTTTCACAAATCACAAATGTATAGGCCAGCATTGCATGGAGCTGTGCCGGAAAAATGTTAAGTAAGAGCAGATACGAGGTGCGGCTAGAAAAAAACCGGACTGATGCTGGAAAAAACATTTATTTACAATTTCATGTTATCTCCTTCAATGTACTCTCCTCCTCGGTCTCTACACCGCTCCATACGAATTTTCCACTGTTCATAGCAATGCTGCAGATCATTTTCGGTAAGTCCATACATTACTTCCGTCGCTTTTTCTTTTACTGCTTCAACAGTCTCAAATCTAGTTCCTTTCAAAGCTGACTTGACTTTAGGGAAAAGAAAAAAGTCACAGGGGGCCAAATCAGGTGAGTAGGGTGGATGATCTAAGATGGGAATGTTGTGTTTTGCCAAAACGCCTTCACTGACAACGCACTGTGAGCTGGGGCATTGTCTTGGTGAAGGATCCATGACTTTTTTCTCCACAAATCGTTCCGTTTTCTCCGTACTCGCTCACGTAGGGTAGCCAGGACGCTAATGTAGCAATGCTGATTCACTGTTTGTCCCTCTGGTACCCAATCAATGTGCACAATCCCTTTGATGTCAAAAAAAAAAAAAACAATCATCATTGCCTTGAATTTCGATTTTGACATTCGTGCTTTTTTTTGTCGTGGAGAACCAGGAGTTTTCCAATGCATCGATTGGCGTTTAGTTTCGGGATCGTAAGTAAAAAACCACGATTCATCGCAAGTAATAACATTTTGTAAGAAGGTGGGATCACTTTCAATGTTTTCCAGGATGTCAGAACAAATCATTCTTCGGCGTTCCTTCTGTTCAATTGTGAGACACTTTGGAACCATTTTTGAATACACTTTGTTCATGTTGAAACTTTCATGAAGAATCTGCCTAACACTTTCCTTGTCAACTCCTGTTAACTCAGACACTGCTCTGATTGTTAAACGGCGATCTTGTCGAACAAGTTTACCGATTTTTTCAATGTTTGCATCAGTTTTTGCTGACAATGGTCTGCCAGTGCGAGTGTCATCACTGATGTCTTCGCGGCCATCTTTAAATCGTTTAAACCACTCAGACACTTGTGTTCGCGATAAACAATCATCGCCGTACACTTGTTGTAACATTACAAACGTTTCACTTGCAGATTTTCCTAGTTTGAAACAAAATTTGATGTTAACACGCTGTTCTTTCTGTACACTCAACATTTTCCGACGCACAGACAAAACGTCAACTACTTAAAACAGACGCCACGGGCGGACTGAGTGCAGGAGGCAGATGAAACTCGAGCAGTAGGCGGAGCGAGAGTCACGTGACAGGCTACGCGACTTTCAGCCTTATTGCATTGGTTTTATTGTTTCACCAGTACTAGCCCGGTTTTTTTCTAGCCACACCTCGTATATTCGCCGTTTTTATTGAGGTCAGAATTTTTTGCCTTCTATTCAGAATGATCTTACAGGGCCACGACGCAGCACTGCTGTCGTCCAAATTTTACCAGGTTACTGAATTTATTTTTATTATGAGGTTTAGGAATTTTTCTGTTTCGAGCTTGCATTAAATGAGAAAAGAATTTTGTGGGTACATTAAATGCGAATGCATTTGTGCACGGAGATTATAAATGGGAACCAATTTTGTTCTGAGGTCACACCAAAATTAGAATCGCTATCCATAATAATTATTTTTAATTACAATTTTTTAATTTTGTGGGGAGGTTACACAAGCGACATCCGGCCAGGATCGTATTTCTTTGTGAATCTCTCAGAAGTAGTCATATATCTGCTCTTATTTACTTAAATGTAGTTTGCATCTGGCGCAGCGCATTTACTAATTTGTCACTTTTTCTTTCACAGATCATCGGCAATTTATTGCTCTTTGTTGTAATTGTGTTTTTTCCATTTTTGCTTTGTCTTTGTTTCATTTTTGTGCTTAATTTTTATTTGTGGAAAATGCCGCGAAAAACTGTTAACAGTACATCGCGATGTGTAATGAGTGATATAGCCGACTCGAATAATTTGACCGATAATACTTGCGACACTCAGTGTAATAATGATAATCCTCCATTTACAGACAATCAGTGCGTACCGATCACTAGTAATGATTTTAATGCTAATGATGAGCAAACAAATTCAACTATGTCCACCATAAATGTAACAATTGATGACGCGGCATGTTCCGGTACAATGAACGCTGCGCAGTTTGACACACCCGGTTTGCATAATTTGAATAGTGAACAGATAAATTTTTTTCACGAAGATGAACAATGTAGTCAAAATACGTCAGATTTATTTGATTCCGAGATAGTGACCAACAGTGCACATCCGATTGGCAAACCTTTTTGTGAATTACAGAATGATCAAATGGTTACAGATCAGCGGAAGGAATCACTCGTGAGTTTGAAAGTGCTACCAGCAGTCTACGTAGCTAAACAAATGCACATACACCATTACACAGCATAGAAAATAGAGTCGCTAATTTTGGCTTGGATCAAGTTATGGCATTATTACTACAAAATAATGAAAATGTCAAACAAGTTAATGAAAGTCTTAAACCAGGGGCGGGCAGGAATCCTGCACATGTGCGGTGCACTTGCACACGTGCAGTTAACAGGTGTTCCGCGTGCACACAGGGGCAAGCTGGCCACCCGCTTATCTCCCATCCCCACCATACCCTCTGTAATGCGTTTTGTTTCCTAGCTTGCTTTATTGAGTGAATGAATAAGGTTAGTAGGAGTGCTTGAAGGAAATCATGGTTTGAAAGAGTACCTATTACCTACGATACGTTTTATTTAATTATCACAGGTGGAGTTTACAATACGTTTAATATCTGGAGTAAAATTTCTACATACAGACAAACACAAACGGTTACGTAAATTTTCATCACTGATGTTTGCTCTTAACCGAGACTTATTAATTCAGCAAATGGTTTTCCAGCTCTCGCTATATTAAGCGCAGTCTTATAACTTGCACATACCGCTGCGCTATTATTGTTGTCGTCCTGAAAACTTGAAAACAGTGCTCCATAAAATTTTAAGTCAGTTAGATGAGAGACATGACGAGAGAAAGTCGCAGATCTCTTGTGACAACAGCAACTACGACAAATTCAAATGGCTCTGAGCACTATGGGACTTAACTGCTGTGGTCATCAGTCCCCTAGAACTTAGAACTACTTAAACCTAACTAACCTAAGGACATCACACACATCCATGCCCGAGGCAGGATTCGAACCTGCGACCATAGCGGTCGTGCGGTTCCAGACTGTAGTGCCTAGAACCGCTCAGCCACTCCGGCCGGCCAACTACGACAGATTCATCTGGTATCGTCAGATCGCTCTTCTTAAGCTCAGTCAATTCCCCATCCGCTCAGAATCCGACAATAAATTGTACTCGTCCTTGTGAAATTTATTATAATGGCCTTCAATACTAAACTTCCGTTGACCAGCGAGAATGCTGCCACATATTAAACATTTCGAATTTTCACGTTTTTGCACAAAGAAAAAATGATTCTCCCATTACTTTTTAAAAGATAGCAAATCTCCACTTGTCCGTTTCTTGAAATACAGCGTTCACTACATAGTGCTCGCTTCGCATCAACGTCCGCAGCTTAGCCTGGTACTACACTGCCGCAACCTGCCGGCTGTCGCCACAGCCCCGGTCGACGCCTCCACGCGAGCAGCACACGTGCAGCGCTGTGCGCTCATGAGCCGTGTGCAACGTTTGCCCGCCCCTGTCTTAAACAGTCGAATGATAAGCAAGACAACAATCACAAACAACTTAATGAAAATTTCAAACAGTTGAATGAAAAACACGATCACCTAAATGAAAAGAACAAACAACTTAATGAAAATTTCAAACAGTTGAATGAAAAACACAATCACCTAAATGAACAGAACAAACAACTTAGTGAACAGATTGCAGCCATTGCCGCGCAATGTCATGATACTAAAGAACAATTACGTGATGAAATTAAGGCTTGTGCTAGGAACAACAGTGAAGAAATTAGATCTGTGGCTCAAGAACTTAGTAATACACATGCAGCCACAACTAAAATGCTTAGAGACGAAATTAGTGCAGTCGCTAAACAATGTTCTGAAAACGCAACACAGATACGCGACGAGTTTAAATTAATGTCAGCAGAACTTTCACGCACACTGGATGCAAAAGTAGACGCGAAATTTGACCAACAGAACAGCCAAATTGACGAACGCTTTAATCACCACCTACAAAACAGTGAAACGCGTTACCGTAAATTTATACAGGAACAGAATAAAGTAAAACGACAAGTCATGGAAACAATTACTGCACAGAGACAGGAAGATAAACGTAAATTGTTTACGAAAGCAAAAACATACGTAGACAACTATATTGCCTCATTATCAGACGAAATTAGTACTATCAAACAGTTGAACACCGAATTGCATGATGAAATCTCCGATCTTAAAGCAAAAACAGACACACACACAATAGACTTTCAGACAGTGACAGACTTGAACAATTAGAACTAATACAGGATCCCGATGCCATCAAAGCAGACGTAAAAAAATTGAACGAAACCACACGTAAAATACAAAAACAAATTAGTGCTTTTGATAATAAAAACGATGATCAGGTAAAAATACTGACTGAAAAATATGATGAATTGGCCAGTCGTATTGACGTTATCGAAAGTAATAATGACACCAAATCAGACGATGCGTCACCAGTTTCGTTTAATCAAACACCCGAATTCCAAAATTTACAGCAGACAATCAGTGAGATAGGTTCGTCCAATAAAACATTACGTAGAAAATTGTCAACTTTACAACAAGAAGCGACAGAAATGAAAAATATTTCAGCCTTTAATACATCACAGCAGACGCCACTTTGCGAACATTTGTCAGACTCACACAGACAGTATAATGTAGGTAATTTACAGAGGGTACGTGAGTTGGATTCCGAACAGTCGCAGACAAATAGATTCTCATACAATCCTGAACCTGTTCAGACATACAGAGACGATAATTTTGATTACAAGCATTTTTTATCCGTGAGAAAATTTAAAGTATTTAAAAATAACAGAGCACAGGTACACGCTTTCGACTGGATACGACAATTTGCTTTTGAATTTTCACCGGCATTTCCTGTAACGCAGAAACTAGTATTGGACAGGATACAACAATTTGATTTTGAATTTTCACCGGCATTGCCTGTAACGCAGAAACTAAAATTTATGTGTAGTGCGTATTTGACTTCAGGGGATTCATTACACTTACAAGGGAACCTCCCCATCGCACCCCCCTCAGATTTAGTTATAAGTTGGCACAGTGGATAGGCCTTGAAAAACTGAACACAGATCAATTGAGAAAACAGGAAGAAGTTGTGTGGAACTATGAAAAAATAAGCAAAATATACAAACTGAGTAGTTCATCGGAATATATGCAACATATAGGGCTCTTGGAACGCAGGAGCGCCGTGGTCTGGTGGTAAAGTGAGCAGCTGTGGAACGAAATGTCCTTGGTTCAAATCTTCCGTCAAGTGAAAAGTTTAATTTTTTATTTTCAGTTTATGTGACAAACTCTTATGTTTTCATCACTTTTTTGGGAGTGATTATCACATCCACAAGAAAACCTAAATCGGACAAGGTAGAAGAATCTTTTTACCCATTCGCCAAGTGTACAAGTTAGGTGGGTCAACAACATATTCCTGTCATGTGACGCACATGCCGTCACCAGTGTCGTATAGAATATATCAGATGTGTTTTCCTGTGGAGGAACCGGTTGACCTATGACCTTGCGATCAAATGTTTTCGGTTCCTATTGGAGAGGCACGTCTTTTCGTCTACTAATCGCACGGTTTTGCGATGCGGTCGCAAAACACAGACACTAAACTTATTACAGTGAACAGAGACGTCAATGAACGAACGGACAGATAATAACTATGCAAAAATAAAGAAAGTAAAATTTTCACTCGGGGGAAGACTTGAACCAAGGATCTCTTCTTCTGCAGCTGCTCATGCTACCACGGGACCACAGCACTCCTGAGCTCACATTCTCCTTGATGTTGCCTATGTAGCCCATGGACTACTCAGTTTGTATATTTTGCTTATTTTTTCGCAGTTCCACACAACTTCTTCCTGTTTTCTCAATTGATCTGTGTTCAGTTTATCAAGGCCTATCCACTGTGCCAAGTTATAACTAAATCTGAGGGGGGGGTGCGACGAGGAGGTTCCCTTGTTAGATGAATATGTGCCGTAGCGTGCACAGGGCCCCGAGCCGTAGTAGTGCTGTTTCATCTTTAGTTTTCTGCACTGCTGCCTTCTCTTCTACTATCCTTTATATCTATCAAAACAACTCTTCAACTATCGATCTATCTAGAATTAGGAATGAGCAAAGAAAACCTGATATGACAAATTTTACCGAAAGTGACAGTTTTCATTAGACACTCCCGCAATAACAAGAACTACCAGCGTAATTAATATCAGACAAAGTTTTAATCATCAGTATGTACAACATTTTCAGCACTCGTCAAAATTATCAGCAACCGCATTTTGGTAACAATAGACGTTTTTCACCGCAACAACATGAAAGCCATCCGGTTAGCATACCTAACCAACAAAGCACTGCAAGGTCAACCAAGCTTTAATGTTTCGCCGCCTACACGTATAGCGTCAGCTCCAACAAATAGTAACACACAGCGACAAGGGAATCAGTACGTACAGAAAACACACCATTTCAATTCCTATCGCAATGCACCGTATAGAAATGACTATCATGACAGACGTAAAAGTAATGAGCACAATTTTCAGCGTACGTTTAATAACAGTCGGCCTTACCAGCAGCAAAATCATCCGCAACAACAAATTATCATGAATGAACCAGACAGTAGATATCATCCCGAACGTAATACGTCAGGAAGAAATAACAGAACAGTACAAATAGTGGAAATGCCACAGCATCCTCCCGAAAATAATAGCACGTCAGATAGAATTTGACTAGATACAGTACAGGTTGCATCTTCCAGCAACGCAAGCAATGCTTTTGACACGCAGAATCTTGTTCACGAAAACGTTATTACTTTTGACGACATCCGATACACACTTTTGCATTAAAAGACAGAATCACAACGTTTGTAGACGACATTCTTATTGCAAAAGCTAACTGGTCTGAACACAATCTGATTCTTGAACAACTGTTACGACGTTTTCGTGCACAAGGACTCACAGTTAATCTCAGTAAATCGCACTTTGGCAAAACTTCTATAAAATTTCTTGGACATGTAATTTCAGCAGAAGGCATTGCGCCTGACCCCGAAAAACTTCAAGCTTTACGTGACATTTCTGTTCCTACGACGAAGAAACAACTACGCAGCTTTTTGGGTTTAATTAACTTTTTTCGTAAATTTATTAATTACTCTGCTTTAGACACCCCTAGATTATGTCAATTGACAGGTAAAAACACTATTTGGTCCTGGGATAGGCAAGCACATTCTGAATTTATGAACCTGAAAGAAGCTTTGTTGAATGCACCACTTTTATCACATCCAGATCTTACTAGAACTTTTTCTATTGCCACCGACAGTTCTAACACCGCTGTAGGCGTACACATTTTTCAGGAAGAAGATGGCACTACTGTAATTAAAAACATCGCCTTTGCGGGTCGCATTCTGTCACCTGCTGAACGCAATTATTCTGTTACAGAACTTGAAACACTATGTGTTGTTTGGGCATTTACGAGATTTCGGCATTTTCTTTATGGAAGACACACTACCGTTTACACAGATCATAGAGCTGTACAGTTTTTACTTTCCGCTAAATTTACACACGACAGATTAAGCAGATGGAAATTTTATTTACAGGAATTTAACTTTACAATTGTTCACATTCCCGGCACACAAAATATTGTAGCAAACGCACTATTCCGTTCTCTCAGCAACAATCAGCAAGACATCGCAACCAACTTCTGCAAAGCAAATTTCAGCGTCATGTACATTCAACAAGTTCATCTACATCTACATCTACATTGATACTCCGCAAGCCACCCAACGGTGTGTGGCGGAGGGCACTTTACGTGCCACTGTCATTACCTCCCTTTCCTGTTCCAGTCGCGTATGGTTCGCGGGAAGAACGACTGTCTGAAAGCCTCCGTGCGCGCTCTAATCTCTCTAATTTTACATTCGTGATCTCCTCGGGAGGTATAAGTAGGGGGAAGCAATATATTCGATACCTCATCCAGAAACGCACCCTCTCGAAACCTGGCGAACAAGCTACACCGCGATGCAGAGCGCCTCTCTTGCAGAGTCTGCCACTTGAGTTTATTAAACATCTCCGTAACGCTATCACGGTTACCAAATAACCCAGTGACGAAACGCGCCGCTCTTCTTTGGATCTTCTCTATCTCCTCCGTCAACCCGACCTGGTACGGATCCCACACTGATGAGCAATACTCAAGTATAGGTCGAACGAGTGTTTTGTAAGCCACCTCCTTTGTTGATGGACTACATTTTCTAAGCACTCTCCCAATGAATCTCAACCTGGTACCCGCCTTACCAACAATTAGTTTTATATGATCATTCCACTTCAAATCGTTCCGTACGCATACTCCCAGATATTTTACAGAAGTAACTGCTACCAGTGTTTGTTCCGCTATCATATAATCATACAATAAAGGATCCTTCTTTCTATGTATTCGCAATACATTACATTTGTCTATGTTAAGGGTCAGTTGCCACTCCCTGCACCAAGTGCCTATCCGCTGCAGATCTTCCTGTATTTCGCTACAATTTTCTAATGCAGCAACTTCTCTGTATACTACAGCATCATCCGCGAAAAGCCGCATGGAACTTCCGACACTATCTACTAAGTCATTTATATATATTGTGAAAAGCAATGGTCCCATAACACTCCCCTGTGGCACGCCAGAGGTTACTTTAACGTCTGTAGACGTCTCTCCATTGATAACAACATGCTGTGTTCTGTTTGCTAAAAACTCTTCAATCCAGCCACACAGCTGGTCTGATATTCCGTAGGCTCTTACTTTGTTTATCAGGCGACAGTGCGGAACTGTATCGAACGCCTTCCGGAAGTCAAGAAAAATAGCATCTACCTGGGAGCCTGTATCTAATATTTTCTGGGTCTCATGAACAAATAAGGCAAGTTGGGTCTCACACGATCGCTGTTTCCGGAATCCATGTTGATTCCTACATAGTAGATTCTGGGTTTCCAGAAATGACATGATACGCGAGCAAAAAACATGTTCTAAAATTCTACAAGAGATCGACGTAAGAGATATAGGTCTATAGTTTTGCGCATCTGCTCGACGACCCTTCTTGAAGACTGGGACTATCTGTGCTCTTTTCCAATCATTTGGAACCCTCCGTTCCTCTAGAGACTTGCGGTACACGGCTGTTAGAAGGGGGGCAAGTTCTTTCGCGTACTCTGTGTAGAATCGAATTGGTATCCCGTCAGGTGCAGTGGACTTTCCTCTATTGAGCGATTCCAGTTGCTTTTCTATTCCTTGGACACTTATTTCTATGTCAGCCATTTTTTCGTTTGTGCGAGGATTTAGAGAAGGAACTGCAGTGCGGTCTTCCTCTGTGAAACAGCTTTGGAAAAAGGTGTTTAGTATTTCAGCTTTACGCGTGTCATCCTCTGTTTCAATGCCATCATCATCCCGTAGTGTCTGGATATGCTGTTTCGAGCCACTTACTGATTTAACGTAAGACCAGAACTTCCTAGGATTTTCTGTCAAGTCGGTACATAGAATTTTACTTTCGAATTCAATGAACGCTTCACGCATAGCCCTCCTTACGCTAACTTTGACATCGTTTAGCTTCAGTTTGTCTGAGAGGTTTTGGCTGCGTTTAAACTTGGAGTGGAGCTCTCTTTGCTTTCGCAGTAGTTTCCTAACTTTGTTGTTGTACCACGGTGGGTTTTTCCCGTCCCTCACAGTTTTACTCGGCACGTACCTGTCTAAAACGCATTTTACGATTGCCTTGAACTTTTTCCATAAACACTCAACATTGTCAGTGTCGGAACAGAAATTTTCGTTTTGATCTGTTAGGTAGTCTGAAATCTGGCTTCTATTACTCTTGCTAAACAGATAAACCTTCCTCCCTTTTTTTATATTCCTATTAACTTCCATATTCAGGGATGCTGCAACGGCCTTATGATCACTGATTCCCTGTTCTGTACATACAGATTCGAAAAGTTCGGGTCTGTTTGTTATCAGTAGGTCCAAGATGTTATCTCCACGAGTCGGTTCTCTGTTTAATTGCTCGAGGTAATTTTCGGATAGTGCACTCAGTATAATGTCACTCGATGCTCTGTCCCTACCACCCGTCCTAAACATCTGAGTGTCCCAGTCTATATCTGGTAAATTGAAATCTCCACCTAAGACTATAACATGCTGAGAAAATTTATGTGAAATGTATTCCAAATTTTCTCTCAGTTGTTCTGCCACTAATGCTGCTGAGTCGGGAGGTCGGTAAAAGGAGCCAATTATTAACCTAGTTCGGTTGTTTAGTGTAACCTCCACCCATAATAATTCACAGGAACTATCCACTTCTACTTCACTACAGGATAAACTACTACTAACAGCGATGAACACTCCACCACCGGTTGCATGCAATCTATCCTTTCTAAACACCGTGTGTACCTTTGTAAAAATTTCGGCAGAATTTATCTCTGGCTTAAGCCAGCTTTCTGTACCTATAACGATTTCAGCTTCGGTGCTTTCTATCAGCGCTTGAAGTTCCGGTACTTTACCAACGCAGCTTCGACAGTTGACAATTACAATACCGATTGCTGCTTGGTCCCCGCATGTCCTGACTTTGCCCCGCACCCGTTGAGGCTGTTGCCCTTTCTGTACTTTCCCAAGGCCATCTAACCTAAAAAACCGCCCAGCCCACGCCACACAACCCCTGCTACCCGTGTAGCCGCTTGTTGCGTGTAGTGGACTCCTGACCTATCCAGCGGAACCCGAAACCCCACCACCCTATGGCGCAAGTCGAGGAATCTGCAGCCCACACGGTCGCAGAACCGTCTCAGCCTCTGATTCAGACCCTCCACTCGGCTCTGTACCAAAGGTCCGCAGTCAGTCCTGTCGACGATGCTGCAGATGGTGAGCTCTGCTTTCATCCCGCTAGCGAGACTGGCAGTCTTCACCAAATCAGATAGCCGCCGGAAGCCAGAGAGGATTTCCTCCGATCCATAGCGACACACATCATTGGTGCCGACATGAGCGACCACCTGCAGATGGGTGCTCCCTGTACCCTTCATGGCATCCGGAAGGACCCTTTCCACATCTGGAATGACTCCCCCCGGTATGCACACGGAGTGCACATTGGTTTTCTTCCCCTCTCTTGCTGCCATTTCCCTAAGGGGCCCCATTACGCGCCTGACGTTGGAGCTCCCAACTACCAGTAAGCCCACCCTCTGCGACTGCCCGGATCTTGCAGACTGAGGGGCAACCTCTGGAACAGGACAAGCAGCCATGTCAGGCCGAAGATCAGTATCAGCCGGAGACAGAGCCTGAAACCGGTTCGTCAGACAAACTGGAGAGGCTTTCCGTTCAGCCCTCCGGAATGTCTTTCGCCCCCTGCCACACCTTGAAACGACCTCCCACTCTACCACAGGTGAGGGATCAGCCTCAATGCGGGCAGTATCCCGGGCAACCACAGTCGTAGTCCGATCAGGGGATGCGTGGGACGAGCTGGCCGTCCCCGACAAACCCCCATCCCGACCCCCACAGTGATGCCCATTGGCAACAGCCTCAAGCTGTGTGACCGAAGCCAACACTGCCTGAAGCTGGGAGCGAAGGGATGCCAACTCAGCCTGCATCCAAACACAGCAGTTGCAGTCCCTATCCATGCTAAAAACTGTTTTGCTAAGAACGTCTGAACTAATCTACAGAGAGCGCAAACAAATCGACAAAATTTAAACGGTTATTAAAATACAAGATTGCCTAGTAAATTCAGTAATGCTGCTACTTGCGCACTGCTGACACTGCTCGGCGGCGGAAGGAGACTAAGCGAAATTACACTATTCAGGTACTAAAACGCGATGCTACAACTCTCAAATACTATAATACGCCCGAAATTTATGAATTACACAATGCAAGTACCAAAAACACGCACAGAAATTAAGAATTAACTATGTAACAAATGAGTGAGCTAGGAGTATACGACTTGCTGCTGCAGCTGCTTATCCAACGGCGGCAGGGAGCACACTGACTGCGACCAACCGACAACTGGCCGTTCAAAACAAAACAGTAGACAAACGACTACGCGAATTTACACTATTCAGGTACTAAAACGCGATGCTACAACTCTCAAATACTATAATACGCTCGAAATTTATGAATTAAACAATGCAAGTACCAAAAACACGCAAAGAAATTAAGAATTAAACTATGTAACAAATGAGTGAGCTAGGAGTATACGACTTGCTGCTGCAGCTGCTTATCCAACGGCGGCAGGGAGCACACTGACTGCGACCAACCGACACTGGCCGTTCAAAACAAAACAGTAGACAAACGACTACGCGAATTTACACTATTCAGGTACTAAAACGCGATGCTACAACTCTCAAATACTATAATACGCCCGAAATTTATGAATTACACAATGCAAGTACCAAAAACACGCAAAGAAATTAAGAATTAAACTATGTAACAAATGAGTGAGCTAGGAGTATACGACTTGCAGCTGCAGCTGCTTATCCAACGGCGGCAGGGAGCACAGTTGCATTTGAAAATTTCATTTCGTCGTCATTACAAGACATAGCACAAGAGCAGAGTAAAGGCAACGTATGGAAAGAAATTAAACACCTTTGGCAAGATAGGAATAATGTTACCATTAGAAACCATTACATTGTACGGAATAATATTCTGTTTCGCCGCTCTCACCCTGACAGCAACAATTGGTTATTATATATTCCTGACGAGCTTGTTAACAAATTAATTTGGTATACTCATTTAAGTTACGCACATTACGGAGCCAGAAAATGATTTCTTATACTGAGACAGAACTGTTATTTTACCAACATGGAGAAACGTATTCGACGAGTTTTAGCGTCATGTAAAATCTGCCAGAAAGCTAAGTCAGATACGACTTCACATATTCCTCCGTTACATCCCATTGTACCTGTTAAATTGAGACACATGGCTGCTGTAGATATTTTTGGTCCGATTCCCAGAACTAATAGAGGTTTTTGCTACATCTTTGTCGCTGTTGAACTCACTTCAAAATTTGTTACCTTCACTCCGTTACGCAAAGCTACTGCTAAAACTGTTTCGAAAGCATTTGTAAAACATTTTCTATTCCATGTAGGGCATGTATTGAAAGTAATTTACGACAATGGATCACAGTTTCGATCTGCTATATGGACACGTATGTTACGAGCTAGAAACATTTCTCCGATCTATATATCCAGGTACCATGCTTCTTCGAACCCTTGTGAACGATTAATGAAAGAAATTGGTAAACTATGTAGAATATACTGCCATAAAAAACATATTGATTGGGACACGCACATACTCTCATTCCAAGATGTAATTAATTCCATACCAAATGAATCTACTATGCTATCTCCGACTGTTATTCTGAAAAATGTTGAACCACCTAACAAAATTAAAGAATTAGTAACCTTTCCTACATCTCGTCGACTACGACACCATGAAATAATTGACATTGCGCTGAACAAAATGAAACGTGCCGCAGAGCGCCGGAGAAGACAGCAAAAACAGGTTTGTACACGCCGTGACTTTCACATTGGACAGAAGATATTAGTACGTACACACCATTTATCCAACAGAGGAAAGAATAGGTGTAGTAAATTTGAGCTTCTATACGCAGGTCCATATCGAATTCGCAGCATTCCTCATCCCAATGTAGTACACGTCGAAACTTTGAGAACCAGAAAAAGTAAAGGCAATCACCATGTCTCCAATATTAAACCCTTTATTAAATGAATGTGCTTCATGATTTATCGCACTGTAATGCCATTTCCTGATTTTTATATGACCAATGATGCAATTATATTTATGTGACTACTTACTGATGATTATCGTATTTTTTCTTGGCAAGTGCCCGGCAAGGTAAGGTTAGCAGGTCGCTTTTCTTGTCGTTACACATCAGACCGTGCACATTTTCCATTCTTCATGTATGTATGATTGTTTTCCTGTTTTGTTTGTATGCACTATGAAATAGTTAAGATATAACAAACACCAGTTGACTTTGACATTTTGCCTTATGATATCTCAACATCGTGACTATTTTATATATTTTTTTTTTTTTTTGCTGCTACTTTGTGATACTCTGTGTACATTTTTGCACCTGCACACTGTCTATGTCTTTGAAATATTACGTTTTCTGTCATGCTATGCTGTATGCTCAACTATATCACTAGAAACCAGTTTTTATTTAATGGGTATATGATTTAAATGCAAGACATTAATCATTGTTCATCATTTTCAGAAAGCAATAACGTGTCAAAGAAATAAATTAAACAAACCACAGTGGATTACTGTGGAATGGGAATTTCACCTTCGGAATGAACGAAAGAAGATGCAATACCTCGTCACGAAGAGTAAATGGATCAGAATTAACAAGCATTAACAAGAATATACTATACACATCGTATGATAGCGGTCTTAACTAATGTTTTCTTTCAGAATACGAGGCGATTGATGCAGGCTGTCAGACAGAACTACAGATCTTAGTTTTAGTGATGAAATATGCTAGAAATAAGGAACTCTATACTATGAATAGTTGTATGATGACGTGTCTTTTTGCAGATGATAATGAATGGGGATGAATAGTGGTGAAGAATATAGTAATATGAATAATGAAGTTTTTCTTTACAGGTGATGATAATAATGGAGTTATGGTGATATGAATAATGAAGTTTTTGTTTACAGGTGTTGATGGTGATAAACTTTATATGGCCACTAAACGCACCACTTTTAAGTTTTTCTTTGCAGATGAGGACAATGATGAAGTTTATGTATTTATGCTATGCAGTTATTTAAGTATTTGTTGCAGTTCGTTTTGACAGTATGTCTTATGTCGCATGGTATGATGACTGAAGGTTTTGGAAAGGACAGCTAGAGAACATATATATTTAATACACATTTCATTACCTGTTAATTCGAAGTTCACTACTTTTCAGCATAATATGCGTTTCTTCTTTCAGCTTAATAGTCCATTTGTATTTTTTTTCCAGGAGAAGCTATTCATGAAATTAATGTGCTATAAGCAGTTGGTCATTAAACCTGTTCTAGTACTTGCATTTTTTTTACCCATTTGTGTGTGTCATTCATGAATGTGATCACTTATACTTTATTTGTTTCATTACCTTGTTACAGCTGACTCATGACAAATGACGTTACCTTTCCTCATTTGCAGCAATAAGTCAAGAGTAAATATTGTTATGCCCCAGCAATTAATTATCGATACCAAGGCAATGCATTGCTAGTATAAAAAAATGTATTAACAGTCCCAAATAATGCTACCAGTTTGAGAGAGTTCTGAGTGATACTGAATGACGTTTTTCTAATCACTGACCTTGAGTAATAGTTACAGAGTGTTACATTTTAAAAATGTCATATGTCACTTGAATGATGAGTTCTGAGTAATAGTGAATGATATTTTGTGATAATGCATGCATGCTCTACACTCTTTAACTCCTGTTTTGAAGGATGACTTCTGATAATTTGTAACTGGCAAATGAGTGCCAATAATTATTTTTAAATATGTCGTATGTCACTTGAATGATGAAAAATGTTTTGTAATATTCAATACTTGCTATATGTTTAGTAACTGGCCAATGAATGCCACTGTTTATTATATTTGTATTATGTCACTTACATGCTATATACACTCCTGGAAATGGAAAAAAGAACACATTGACACCGTTGTGTCAGACCCACCATACTTGCTCCGGACACTGCGAGAGGGCTGTACAAGCAATGATCACACGCACGGCACAGCGGACACACCAGGAACCGCGATGTTGGCCGTCGAATGGCGCTAGCTGCGCAGCATTTGTGCACCGCCGCCGTCAGTGTCAGCCAGTTTGCCGTGGCATACGGAGCTCCATCGCAGTCTTTAACACTGGTAGCATGCCGCGACAGCGTGGACGTGAACCGTATGTGCAGTTGACGGACTTTGAGCGAGGGCGTATAGTGGGCATGCGGGAGGCCGGGTGGACGTACCGCCGAATTGCTCAACACGTGGGGCGTGAGGTCTCCACAGTACATCGATGTTGTCGCCAGTGGTCGGCGGAAGGTGCACGTGCCCGTCGACCTGGGACCGGACCGCAGCGACGCACGGATGCACGCCAAGACCGTAGGATCCTACGCAGTGCCGTAGGGGACCGCACCGCCACTTCCCAGCAAATTAGGGACACTGTTGCTCCTGGGGTATCGGCGAGGACCATTCGCAACCGTCTCCATGAAGCTGGGCTACGGTCCCGCACACCGTTAGGCCGTCTTCCGCTCACGCCCCAACATCGTGCAGCCCGCCTCCAGTGGTGTCGCGACAGGCGTGAATGGAGGGACGAATGGAGACGTGTCGTCTTCAGCGATGAGAGTCGCTTCTGCCTTGGTGCCAATGATGGTCGTATGCGTGTTTGGCGCCGTGCAGGTGAGCGCCACAATCAGGACTGCATACGACCGAGGCACACAGGGCCAACACCCGGCATCATGGTGTGGGGAGCGATCTCCTACACTGGCCGTACACCACTGGTGATCGTCGAGGGGACACTGAATAGTGCACGGTACATCCAAACCGTCATCGAACCCATCGTTCTACCATTCCTAGACCGGCAAGGGAACTTGCTGTTCCAACAGGACAATGCACGTCCGCATGTATCCCGTGCCACCCAACGTGCTCTAGAAGGTGTAAGTCAACTACCCTGGCCAGCAAGATCTCCGGATCTGTCCCCCATTGAGCATGTTTGGGACTGGATGAAGCGTCGTCTCACGCGGTCTGCACGTCCAGCACGAACGCTGGTCCAACTGAGGCGTCAGGTGGAAATGGCATGGCAAGCCGTTCCACAGGACTACATCCAGCATCTCTACGATCGTCTCCATGGGAGAATAGCAGCCTGCATTGCTGCGAAAGGTGGATATACACTGTACTAGTGCCGACATTGTGCATGCTCTGTTGCCTGTGTCTATGTGCCTGTGGTTCTGTCAGTGTGATCATGTGATGTATCTGACCCCAGGAATGTGTCAATAAAGTTTCCCCTTCCTGGGACAATGAATTCACGGTGTTCTTATTTCAATTTCCAGGAGTGTATATGAATACTAGTAGCTTGATGCAACACTCATTAGCTCCTGTTTTGAAGGATGACTTCTGATGGTTTGTAACTGGCCAATGAGTACCAACGATTACTATAACTAGCTGAATTATGTAAATAGTATGCCATTAATTAACTCTTGTTGAATGATCACTTTTGAATAATGCATAAAATGGTTTGTAACTGGGCAATGAGTGCCAATGTTCACTATAATGAGATGACTTATGAACATTATTCTGTAATAATTCATACATAGTACAGAAATGTTCAGTAACTAGGCGATGAGTGCCACCAATTACTCAAATCAGTTGATAGACTAGTGTAATTCTCAATGATGACTGGCATAAGACTTAATGCCCTTCACCTTCTGACCTAATTACCAGGAATTACTGCAATATCCGTTTGTCCTGTCTATCCTCATGATCATGTAGCACTATATTTGGTTTTTGCAGTAATTCTACGTTGGTGTACCTTACAAGAACGTGGTGTTGACACGACATGCTGTCCACCACCTTAAGCGATGGAGATGTTATTATGGTCCCACTGTTTGGTGTACCTAATGTACTACCAAAATGATAACATTGAATATTCACACGACATTTCAGTGTCTTGGCTACACTGATTAATTCTTCAGGGAAGAGAACTTCAGATTGTCTCACTTGTTGTGCTTCTGTAGAAAGATATGGACTTTCAGTGCAGCTATGTGCAACCTATTGTGCTACAACCGTGATGCAATCCTTCCCTTTCCTATCCTAGTTCTTGTAAAATGGTAAAAAAAAACTACAGTGCGTGTGCACTTTATGTCATTTGTTAATATGATTTGTACTCATTGTGTATACATTTTGTGATTTCCTGATATGTTCTGTACTACAGTGCGTGTGCACTTTATGTCATTTGTTAATATGATTTGTACTCATTGCGTATACATTTTGTGATTTCCTTATATGTTCTGTACTGCAGTGCGTGTGCACTTTATATCATTTGTTAATATGTTTTGTACTCATTGCGTATACATTTTGTCATTACCTGATATGTTCTGTACTCAGTGCATGCGCACTATATTTTATTTCATGTTCTGCACTTATATATATGTATATATTCTGTGACTGTAAACTTAGTTAATTAAGAAAAATTTGTTGCTCATGGCAAGTCCAATTGACTCACCATCGCTGCCAAATTTTTGCCCCCCCCCCCCCCAGTGGAGGGTTATGTAAGAGGTATGCGCTGTCTGCGATATGAGAATCGCTGACCAGAGAGCAGTGTTGACTGCAGTACGAACAGTGTAACTACAGCAGTTAGTTGTAGCTAGTCGCTAGTCTGAGGTTGTCTGCGCTTGTCTGCAGTCTGCTCTGGTCGGGAATCTGGAGATGGAGTATTTTTGTATAAGGTAAAGAAGCAGCGTCTCGCGTATCTAGTAATGTATCTGAACTGTCATCCAAATGTTTTAAAAATGTCCTAATAATAATTTTGGTAATATAAAATAATTATTTTTTTTAAAAAAGCATTCATTTTAAAAAAAATAAGTTGCTTCCTTTCACAAATCACAAATGTATAGGCCAACATTGCATGGAGCTGTGCCGGAAAAATGTTAAGTAAGAGCAGATATATTCGCCGTTTTTATTGAGGTAAGAATTTTTTGCCTTTTATTCAGAATGATCTTACAGGGCCACGACGCAGCACTGCTGTCATCCAAATTTTACCAGGTTACTGAATTTATTTTTATTATGAGGTTTAGGAATTTTTCTGTTTCGAGCTTACATTAAATGAGAAAAGAATTTTGTGGGTGCATTAAATGTGAATGCATTTGTGCACGGAGATTATAAATGGTAACCAATTTTGTTCTGAGGTCACGCAAAAATTAGAATCGCTTTCCATAATAATTACACTCCTGGAAATTGAAATAAGAACACTGTGAATTCATTGTCCCAGGAAGGGGAAACTTTATTGACACATTCCTGGGGTCAGATACATCACATGATCACACTGACAGAACCACAGGCACATAGACACAGGCAACAGAGCATGCACAATGTCGGCACTAGTACAGTGTATATCCACCTTTCGCAGCAATGCAGGCTGCTATTCTCCCATGGAGACGATCGTAGAGATGCTGGATGTAGTCCTGTGGAACGGCTTGCCATGCCATTTCCACCTGACGCCTCAGTTGGACCAGCGTTCGTGCTGGACGTGCAGACCGCGTGAGACGACGCTTCATCCAGTCCCAAACATGCTCAATGGGGGACAGATCCGGAGATCTTGCTGGCCAGGGTAGTTGACTTACACCTTCTAGAGCACGTTGGGTGGCACGGGATACATGCGGACGTGCATTGTCCTGTTGGAACAGCAAGTTCCCTTGCCGGTCTAGGAATGGTAGAACGATGGGTTCGATGACGGTTTGGATGTACCGTGCACTATTCAGTGTCCCCTCGACGATCACCAGTGGTGTACGGCCAGTGTAGGAGATCGCTCCCCACACCATGATGCCGGGTGTTGGCCCTGTGTGCCTCGGTCGTATGCAGTCCTGATTGTGGCGCTCACCTGCACGGCGCCAAACACGCATACGACCATCATTGGCACCAAGGCAGAAGCGACTCTCATCGCTGAAGACGACACGTCTCCATTCGTCCCTCCATTCACGCCTGTCGCGACACCACTGGAGGCGGGCTGCACGATGTTGGGGCGTGAGCGGAAGACGGCCTAACGGTGTGCGGGACCGTAGCCCAGCTTCATGGAGACGGTTGCGAATGGTCCTCGCCGATACCCCAGGAGCAACAGTGTCCCTAATTTGCTGGGAAGTGGCGGTGCGGTCCCCTACGGCACTGCGTAGGATCCTACGGTCTTGGCGTGCATCCGTGCGTCGCTGCGGTCCGGTCCCAGGTCGACGGGCACGTGCACCTTCCGCCGACCACTGGCGACAACATCGATGTACTGTGGAGACCTCACGCCCCACGTGTTGAGCAATTCGGCGGTACGTCCACCCGGCCTCCCGCATGCCCACTATACGCCCTCGCTCAAAGTCCGTCAACTGCACATACGGTTCACGTCCACGCTGTCGCGGCATGCTACCAGTGTTAAAGACTGCGATGGAGCTCCGTATGCCACGGCAAACTGGCTGACACTGACGGCGGCGGTGCACAAATGCTGCGCAGCTAGCGCCATTCGACGGCCAACACCGCGGTTCCTGGTGTGTCCACTGTGCCGTGCGTGTGATCATTGCTTGTACAGCCCTCTCGCAGTGTCCGGAGCAAGTATGATGGGTCTGACACACCGGTGTCAATGTGTTCTTTTTTCCAATTCCAGGGGTGTATTTTTAATTACAATTTTTTAATTTTGTGGGGAGGTTACAAGCGTCATGGGTAACCGCAGCCATGGTCTCCGAGCTGATAGTCCATGCTGCTGCAAACGTCGTCGAACTGTTCGTGCAGATGGTTGTTGTCTTGCAAACGTCCCCATCTGTTGACTCAGGGATCGAGACGTGGCTGCACGATCCGTTACAGCCATGCGGATAAGATGCCTGTCATCTCGACTGCTAGTGATACGAGACCATTGGGATCCAGCACGGCGTTCCGTATTACCCTCCTTAACCCACCGATTCCGTATTCTGCTAACAGTCATTGGATCTCGACCAACGCGAGCAGCAATGTCGTGATAGGATAAATCGCAATCGCGATAGGCTACAATCCGACCTTTATCAAAGTCGGAAACGTGATAGTACGCATTTCTCCTCCTTGCACGAGGTATCACAACAACGTTTCACCAGGCAACGCCGGTCAACTGCTTTTTGTGTATGAGATATCGGTTGGAAACTTTCCTCATGTCAGCACGTTGTAGGTGTTGCCACCAGCACCTACCTTGTGTGAATGCTCTGAAAAGCTAATCATTTGCATATCACAGCATCTTCTTCCTGTCGGTTAATTTTCGCGTCTGTAGCAAGTCATCTTCGTGGTGTAGCAATTTTAATGGCCAGTGGTGTAACCTCAAGTAGCGGTATGCAAAAGGGAAGAAGAAGATTAAGAGCATAACAGCCCTTCGCTAAAGACGGAGTACAAGTTCGGATTAATCAGAGTGGGAAAGAAAAATAAATGTAAACGACCAGAGTGGAACTGACCCCCACTCCTTCAGAGCTCAGTTGAGCTGCTCAAAAAGAGAAGAACTATTGAGAACACAGCAAAACTTGAACTAATCACTTGTACTCCTAACGACTTTTTTTGACAGTAGCAGATACACTGCCGGAAAAACATCGCAGCACCAAGGAATTATTAATGTGGGCTAATGAAATTTCGGGAATCATTTATCTAGGTAATATATTTAAGCAATTAGCATTGCAAGATCACAGGTTAATATTAGCACTAGATAAGCCATTGCAAACGTGATATGCTGCTACATAACCGTCGGAATTTCGAATGCAAAAATACGACCTTGCATGTACTGTATAGCACAGGTGCCATATCTCAGATTTTGGGATGGAGTTCCATGTGTTGTTGCACTTGGTGCATCAGTTCAATGACGTTTAATGCTTGTTGTGGCTGACACTTGAGTTGTCGTCTGATGATGTCTCATATGTGCTCGACTGGAAACAGATGTGGTGATCGAGCAGGCCAAGGCAACATGTTGACACTCTGTAGAGCATGTTGCGTTACGAACAGCGGTATGTTGGCGAGCGTTATCCTGTTGGAAAACATCTCTTGGAATGCTGCTCACGAATGCAGTACAACGCGTCGAGTCACCAGATTGACGCACAAATTTGCAGTCAGAGTGCGTGGGATAACCCCGTGACTGCTCCTGCTGTCCTACGAAATCGGAACCCAGGCCATATTTCCAGGCGCAGGTCCACTGTGTCTAGCACGCAAACAGGCTGGTTGCAGCCCTCAACTGGCCTGCTTCTAACCAACACACAGCCGTCATTGGCACTGTGCAAGAACAGACTTTCATCAGCAAACACAGCAACCTCTACCCTGCCCTCCAATGAGCTCTAGCTTGACTGACGTCGCAAATGGCGGTGGTTGGGGATCAGTGAAATGCTCGCTACAGGGCGTCTGGCTCGGAGCTCTCCTTGAAGTAACCGATCTGCAACAGTTCGTTGTGTCACTGTGCAGCCAATTTGATCAAATTCTGCTGCAGATGCAGTACGATCCGCCAGAGTCATATGCCGAACACGATGGTCTTTCCTCTCGTCAGTGAGCAGAAGCCCGGTATTCTTGCGACCGTACATTCCCGTGACCACCGCTGCCAGGAATCATGTGTAGTGGCTACCTTCCCGCCAAGTCTTTCTGCGATATCGCAGAAGGAACATTCAGCTTCTCGTAGTCATATTACGCGACTTCGTTCAAATTCGGTGAGGTGTTGATAAGGCGTATTTTTCGCGTTAAAGACGTTCTTTACTAACATCAACTGACCACGTCGAATCTCAAAGGTAAATAACGCTCAAGACCGTTAGAGCGTGTATTCAAAGCAAACGTGATTTGCGTGCTCTTAGTGGCACTACTAGCGCCACTCAAATGCAACTAGAGCGAAATTGGAATAGACATCATCTTTAAGATGTAAAAACACGCCTACGAACTATAGTTTATGTCGCACAACTGCTTCTTGGTGTGGCGATTTTTTTCTACATCTACATCTACATTTATGCTCCTCAAGCCACCCAACGGTGTGTGTCATTACCTCCCTTTCTGTTCCAGTCGTGTATGGTTCGCGGGAAAAACGACTGCCGGAAAGCCTCCGCACGCGCTCGAATCTCTCTAATTTTACATTCGTGATCTCCGCTGGAGGTATAAGTAGGGGGAAGCAATATATTCGATCCCTCATCCAGAAACACACCCTCTCGATATCTGGTGAGCATGCTATACCGTGATGCAGAGCTCCTCTCTTGCAGAGTCTGTCACTTGAGTTTGCTAAACATCTCCGTAACGCTACCACGCCTTGCCAAATAACCCTGTGATGAAACGCGCCGCTCTTCTTTGGATCTTCTCTATCTCCTCTGTCAACCCGACCTGGTACGGATCCCGCAGTGATGAGCAATACTCAAGTATAGGTCGAACGAATGTTTTGTAAGCCACCTCCTTTGTTGGTGGACTACATTTTCTAAGCACTCTCCCAATGAATCTCAACCCGGCACCCGCCATACCAACAATTAAATTTTATGTGATCATTCCACTTCAAAACGTTCCGTACGCATACTCCCAGATATTTTACAGAAGTAACTGCTACCAATGTTTGTTCCGCTATCATATAATCATATAATAAAGGATCCTTCTTTCTATGTATTCGCAATACATTACATTTGTCTGTGTTAAGGGTCAGTTGCCACTCCCTGCACCAAGTGTCTATCCGCTGTAGATCTTCCTGCATTTCGCTGCAATTTTCTAGTGCTGCAACTTCTCTACATACTACAGCATCATCTGCTAAAAGCCGCATGGAATTTCCGACACTATCTACTTGGCCATTTATATATATTGTGAAAAGCAATGGTCCCATAACAAAATGGTTCAAATGGCTCTGAGCACTATGCGACTTAACTTCTGAGGTCATCAGTCGCCTAGAACTTAGAACTAATTAAACCTAAGGACATCACACACATCCATGCCCGAGGCACGATTCGAACCTGCGACCGTAGCGGTCACGCGGTTCCAGACTGAAGCGCCTTTAACCGCACGGCCACACCGGCCGGCGGTCCCATAACACTCCCCCGTGGCACGCCAGAGGTTACTTTAACGTCTGTAGACGTCTCTCCATTGATAACAACATGCTGTGTTCTGTTTGCTAAAAACTCTTCAATCCAGCCACACAGCTGGTCTGATATTCCGTAGGCTCTTACTTTGTTTATCAAGCGACAGCGCGGAACTGTATCGAACACCTTGCGGAAGTCAAGGAAAATGGCATCTACCTGGGAGCCTGTATCTAATATTTTCTGGGTCTCATGAACAAATAAAGCGAGTTGGGTCTCACACGATCGCTGTTTCCGAAATCCATGTTGATTCCTACATAGTAGATTCTGGGTTTCCAAAAACGACATGATACTCGAGCAAAAAACATGTTCTAAAATTCTACAACAGATCGACGTCAGCGATATAGGTCTATAGTTTTGCGCATCTGCTCGACGACCCTTTTTGAAGACTGGGACTACCTGTGCTCTTTTCCAATCATTTGGAACCTTCCGTTCCTCTAGAGATTTGCGGTACACGGTTGTTAGAAGGGGGGCAAGTTCTTTCGCGTACTCTGTGTATAATCGAATTGGTATCCCGTCAGGTCCAGTGGACTTTCCTCTGTTGAGCGATTCCAGTTGCTTTTCTATTCCTTGGACACTTATATCGATGTCAGCCACTTTTTCGTTTGTGCGAGGATTTAGAGAAGGAACTGCAGTGCGGTCTTTCTCTGTGAAACAGCTTTGGAAAAAGTTGTTTAGAATTTCAGCTTTACGGGTGTCATCCTCTGTTTCAATGCCATCATTATCCCGGAATGTCTGGATATGCTGTTTCGAGCCACTTACTGATTTAACGTAAGACCAGAACTTCCTAGGATTTTCTATCAAGTCGGTATATAGAATTTTACTTTCGAATTCACTGAACGCTTCACGCATAGCCCTCCTTACGCTAACTTTGACATCGTTTAGCTTCTGTTTGTCTGAGAGATTTTCTCTGCGTTTAAATTTACAATGAAGCTCTCGTTGCTTTCGCAGTAGTTTCCTAACTTTGTTGTTGAATCACGGTGGGTTTTTCCCGTCCCTCACAGTTTTACTCGGCACGTACCTGTCTGAAACGCATTTTACGATTGCCTTGAACTTTTTCCATAAACACTCGACATTGTCAGTGTTGCAACAGAAATTTTCGTTTTGATCTGTTAGGCAGTCTGAAATCTGCCTCCTATTACTCTTGCTAATCAGATAAATCTTCCTCCCGTCATTGAAAGTTAATTTTAACGGCTACTTAGTTAAGGATATATAATTTCTAAGATAAACATTCAGAATAAGCACCAGAAACATGGTCAAAGAAACGTAGGGCGAAGATTCCAAGACAGAAACCAACAAGCAATGTGTCAACAAGTGGGCACGAAAGCCTGAAAAATGGTGTACATTAAAAATAAGTTTTGCTAGAACTCAGCTAAATCTTACATCTCCAGACAAACTTCTATGATGTTATCAACTGTCTCGAAGGAAAGTGTAGTAATGATTACTCTAAAATCAGTATAAAAATAATTAATCAGATTTTGCTAAACTCATTTTTGTAAAAACTAAGTCATTTATGCAACTAATCTCTTTTCCAAGACAATCTTAAATATTTTGCTTCTCAAGTCCCTTCACAACAAATGGAGGAAACCAATAGTAAAATAAACCGATGGCTATGGAAAATCTTACACATGGAAGCACTGTTCCGATTTTCATCAAACTTCGCAGCGATATTCATCTCATAACGGTAATGCGACCACAGGGTCTTTCCAAAGAATATACAGGATGTTTGCAAATTCATTCTACAAAAGTAGCCTTTAATTGTGAAAAAGGTAAATATCTTACAGAAATGTTTTATACCGCACTGAATGCAATTTTATTTACAAATTCTCAACGTGACTATCTTCTGTAGCACGTCAAGTGTCTCATCTGTAATTAATTTCTTGCTAAATCTTAAAAACTAAATCTTGTTGTACGGTGGTAACTGCTGGTGTTATCCATTGCCACAGCTCATCGTCGTTTCCCTCAAGCGGAGCAACACTCAATCCCTTACGCAGAAGTCCACTGGGGATAAATGAGGCGATTGTCGTGGTCAGGATATTGTTCCACAACGTCCAGCCCAAGCCAATACATTCTTACGTAGATACGCAACAACTTTATGACGGTAATCTAGTGGCGCACTATCCTTTAGGAAAATAAATTCTGTGCCCATATCCTGTTGTAGCTGAGACGTTAGATACTGTTCAAGGATGTCCAGGTACGATATGCCAGTTACAGCTGATTCGGAAAAAAGAAAGGACCGCTGGCCGACCCTGACCTGGCGTCCTATGTGATACACAGCCAGGTTTGGTGAACCGACTGAATCAACTTTTATCTTCAAAGTGGTGGCTTGCTATATCTAATCCTGAATTGTCTCTGAACTGTAACAGCGGATTTGGATTCATGAAACCATAAACAACACTACGCGTGTACTGCACCATTATAAGACTCCATTTTGACTGCTGGAATAACTCATTCGCACATGCCACCTAACGGGACCGTCGGGAACTAATGGTGTTAAGCGAGAATAAAACGTGAAGCTATACTGCATTCAGTGCTATGCCAAACATTTCTGTAAGTTATTTAGCTTTTTCAAAATTAAATATTATTTTTGAATAACTAATTTATAAGCTCCTTATATGTACCATTCTTTTCTTGGATGATGTTCACAGTCATTCAAAACTTTTTATGGTACGTCACTGTCGCCTTAGTCTGTTATGAGCACTTTATTTAAGAAACAAGCCATTGGGTCACGTTCAGGACAACAATTTGGTGCTCTGGCATCCGTAAAAAATAATAGTAAAAAAATCAGACAATGTATCACATGTAATCATCGCGTGATACATCTCCCAAACACAAGGCCGTTGGAGATGGACCATGTGGCAATGGCATGTGATACGCTGAAGAGAAAAAGAAACTGGTACACCAACCTAATATCGTGTAGGCCCCCGCGAGCACATAAAAGTACCGCAACACGACGTGGCATCGACTCGACAGATGTGTGAAGTAGTGCTGGAGGTATATGACACCATGAATCCTGCAGGGCTGTCCATAAATCCGAAAGAGTGCGTGGAAGTGGAGATCTCTTTTAAACAGCACGTTGCAAGGCATCCCAGATATGCTCAATAATGTTCATGTCTGGGGACTTTGGTGGCCAGCGGCAGTGTTTAAACTCAGAAGAGTGTTCCTGGAGCCATTCTGTAGCAATTCTGGACGCGTGGGGTGTCGCGTCGTCCTGCTGGAATTGCCCAGGTCCGTCGGAATGCACAATGGACATGAATGAATGCAGGTGATCCAGACAGGATGCTTACGTACGTGTCACCTGCCATAGTCGTATATAGACGTACCAGGAGTCCCATATCACTTCAACTGGACAAGCCCCACACCATTACAGAGCCTCCACCAGCTTGAACAGTCTTCTGCTGACATGTGGGGCTCATGGATTCATGAGGTTGTCTCTATACCCGCACACGTCCATCCTCTCGATACAATTTGAAACGAGACTCGTCCGACCAAGTAACATGTTTCCAGTCATCAACAGTCCAGTGTCGATGTTGACGGGCCCAGGCGAGGCGTAAAGCTTTGTGTCGTGCAGTCATCAAGGGTAAACGAGTGGGCCTTCGGCTTCGAAAGCCCATATCGATGATGTTTCGTTGAATGGTTCGCACGCTGACACTTGTTGATGGCCCAGTATTGAAATCTGCAGCAGTTTGCAGAAGGGTTGCACTTCTGTCACGTTGAACGCTTCTCTTCAGTTTTCGCTGGTCCCGTTCTTGCAGGATCATTTTGTGGCTGCAGCGACGTCGGAGATTTGATGTTTTACCGGATTCCTGATGCTGACGGTACAGTCGTGAAATGGTAGTACGGGAAAATCCTCACTTCATCGCTGTCTCGGAGATGTTGTTTTCCATCGCTCGTGGGCCGAGTATGTCACCACGTTCAAACAAAAATCTTGATAACCTGCCATTGTAGCAGCAATAACCGATCTAACAACTGCGCCAAACACTTGTTGTTTGATATAGGCGTTGCCGTCCGCAGCGTCGTATTCTGCCTGTTTACGTATCTCTGTATTTGAATATGCATGCCTATATCAGTTTCTTTGGCGCTTCAGTGTTAATGGATAGCTGATCACCATGAAGCACCAGTCCGATATTTATCAAACGTTGTGCCGATGTTCATCACCTAATGGGTGTTAAATCTGTAACCTTTCATTCCATTTGGGACTGACGTCCAATGCCAACATTTTGTGTCAGGTGTAACGCCCATGGGCACGATTACATCTTTGTAATGGTTGTAGTATGGAAACAAACAGCCTCCAAATTTTATCTTGATGAATTTCTTTCCGTACCTGATACACATACTGTCTCAGCTCATGAAACTTGCTGGCTGGAGGTTGGTATGGAACTGTACATCTTCTCATCGCCTTCCAAACATACTCTATTGCTGATAAATCACGGACTGGGCAGAGCACTCAAGGATCCATATACTTATCAAGACGTTTGTGAACTGCGCGGAGCTGTTCATTCGTTATCCTATTGGAATTCGTCATTTTTTATCCTGAATATGAAGGATGTGATAATATGGATTACAAGAATCATAAAAGAAGGTTTTATACATGGAAGAATCCTGGAGATACTAAAAGGTATCAGATAGATTATATAATGCTAAGACAGAGATTTAGGAACCAGGTTTTATATTGTAAGACTTTTCAGGGGCAGATGTGGACTCTGACCACAATCTATTGGTTATTAGCTGTAGATTAAAACTGAAGAAACTGCAGAAAGGTGGGAAATCAAGGAGATGAGACCTGGATAAACTGAAAGAACCAGAGGTTGTACAGAGTTTCAGGGAGAGGATAAGGGAACAATTAACAGGAATGGGGGAAAGAAATACAGTAGAAGAAGAATGGGTAGCTTTGAGGGACGAAGTAGTGAAGGCAGCAGAGGATCTAGTAGGTAAAAAGACGAGGGCTAGTAGAAATCCTTGGGTAATAGAAGAAATATTGAATTTGATTGATGAAAGGAGAAAATATAAAAACGCAGTAAATGAAGCAGGCAAAAAGGAATACAAACGTCTCAAAAATGAGATCGACAGGAAGTGCAAAATGGCTAAGCAGGGATGGCTAGAGGACAAATGTAAGGATGTAGAGGCATATCTCACTAGGGGTAAGATAGACACTGCCTACAGGAAAATTAAAGAGACCTTTGGAGAAAAGAGAACCACTTGTATGAATATCAAGAGCTCAGATGGAAACTCAGTTCTAAGCAAAGAAGGGAAAGCAGAAAGGTGGAAGGAGTATATAGAGGGTCTATACAAGGGCGATGTACTTGAGAACAATATTATGGAAATGGAAGAGGATGTAGATGAAGATGAAATGGGAGACACGATACTGCGTGATGAGTTTGACAGAGCACTGAAAGATCTGAGTCGAAACAAGGCCCTGGGAATAGACAACATTCCATTGGAACTACTGACGGCCTTGGGAGAGCCAGTACTGACAAACTCTACCATCTGGTGAGCAAGATGTATGAGACAGGCGAAATACCCTCAGACTTCAAGAAAAATACAGTAATTCCAATCCCAAAGAAAGCAGGTGTTGACAGATGTGAAAATTACAGAACTATCAGTTTAATAAGTCGCAGCTGCAAAATACTAACACGAATTCTTTACAGACGAATGGAAAAAACTGGTAGAAGCCGACCTCGTGGAAGATCAATTTGGATTCCGTAGAAATACTGGAACACGTTAGGCAATACTGACCCTACGACTTATCTTAGAAGCTAGATTAAGGAAAGGCAAACCTACATTTCTTGCATTTGTAGACTTAGAGAAAGCTTTTGACAATGTTGACTGGAATACTCTCTTTCAAATTCTCAAGGTGGCAGGGGTAAAATACAGGGAGCGAAAGGCTATTTACAATTTGTACAGAAACCAGATGGCAGTTATAAGAGTCGAGGCATGAAAGGGAAGCAGTGGTTGGGAAGGGAGTGAGACAGGGTTGTAGCCTCTCCCCGATGTTATTCAATCTGTATATTGAGCTAGCAGTAAAGGAAACAAAAGAAAAATTTGGAGTAGGTATTAAAATCCATGGAGAAGAAATAAAAACTTTGAGGTTTGCCGATGACATTGTAATTCTGTCAGAGACAGCAAAGGTCTTGGAAGAGCAGTTGAACGGAATGGACAGTGTCTTGAAAGGAGGATAGAAGATGAACATCAACAAATGCAAAACGAGGATAATGGAATGTTGTCAAATTAAGTCGGGTGATGCTGAGGGAATTAGATTAGCAAATGAGACACTTAAAGTAGTAAAGGAGTTTTGCTATTTGGGGAGCAAAATAACTGATGATGGTCGAAGTAGAGAGGGTATAAAATGTAAACTGGCAATGGCAAGGAAAGCGTTTCTGAAGAAGAGAAATTTGTTAACATCCAGTATAGATTTAAGTGTCAGGAAGTCTTTTCTGAAAGTATTTGTATGGAGTGTAGCCATGTATGGAAGTGAAACATGGACGATAAATAGTTTGGACAAGAAGAGAATATAAGCTTACGGAATGTGGTGCTACAGAAGAATGCTGAAGATTGGATGGGTAGATCACATAAGTAATGAGGTGGTATTGAAAAGAATAGGGGAGAAGAGGAGTTTGTGGCACAACTTGACAAGAAGAAGGGATCGGTTGGTAGGACATGTTCTGAGGCATCAAGGGATCACAAATTTAGCGTTGGAGGGCAGCTTGGAGGGTAAAAATCGTAGAGGGAGACCAAGAGATGAATACGCTAAGCAGATTCAGAGGGATGTAGGTTGCAGTAAGTACTGGGAGATGAAGAAGCTTGCACAGGATGTAGTAGCATGGAGAGCTGCATGAAACTAGTCTCAGGACTGAAGAGCACAACAGCAACAGTGGTCTTTCCGGAATTACCCATGCATTATCTTCTTGCCACGTTGTTCTACTGTGTCCACATCGCCACCGCTCGTCCAGCGTTAATACACTACCACCATTTGTCTGTGCAGTTTGTTGGTTTGATATTCCCATGTTCCACACGCTAACGATTCGATCTTTTCCGAAATCCAAAAGATGGCGATAATCTGCAGGAGTAAGTACTCTGGGCACATTGTGTTGCGATCTCAACTAAAAAGTCCCAGTGACGTCAGGCGCACCCGACATCCATCATATAGTCGTACCATTCTTCATCTGTAGCAATTGGTTTTTTTCTGTACTTAAAATACTGAAAATAGTTCTAATCGAAAGTCATTTTCAAGCAAATTTATTAACACTTAGCACAGATACCATTCTCAGTTGTAACCACTCTGAATTTCGAAAAAGTTTGTCAACGAGCGGAGCACCTACATATTCTGCAGCTACACCTACATCTAAATCTATATTCAGCGAGCCACCTTGCCGTGTCTGACTGAGGATACTTTGTGTTCGACTGTCGATTCCTCCCTTTTCTGTTCCCTGTTCCAGTCGCGAATATTTCGCGGGAAGAACGGTTTTTGGTAAGTCGCCGAGAGGGCTCGAATCTCTCTAATAATTTTATCTTCGTGGTCTTTTAGGGAGATATACATGGAAGGAAGCAATATTTGTTGACTCTTCTAGGAACGTACGCTCTGTGAACTTCAACAGTAAATCACGTCGTTCTGCAGAACACCTCTCTTGCAGCATCTGCCATTGGAGTTTATTGATCGTCTCTGTGACGCTCTCGTGACTAGTAAATGAACCTGCAACGAAACACGTTGGTCTTCTTTGGATGTTCAGTTTCCACTATCAATCCCATATCACGATAGACAAGCAGCGTGCAAGAATTGGTTGAACAAGGGTTTTGAAAGCTACCTCCTTTGTTGATGGACTACATCTTCTGAGGATTCTTCTCAGTCTGGTATCTGCTTTCCCTGTTGTTAGTTTCATGTGGTTGTTCGACTTGAGATCGCACCACAAACATAGTCCTAGATATTTATGGACGTAAATGCTTCCAGTAATTGTTCTGTAATCAAGTTATCATACAATAATGGGTCTTTCTGTCCATTTATTCGCAATAATTTACACGTGTTTATGTTTAGGGTCAATTGCAAATCCCTGCACCGAGCCTCGATCCTCTGTAGGTCTTCCTGCATTTCGCTACAGTTTTCTAGCGCTGTGACTTCTCTGTATACAACAGTATCATAAACGAAAAGCCTCATGGAACTTACGATGTTGTCTACTATGTCATTCATATACAGGATGGTCCATTGATCGTGACGGGACCAAATATCTCACGAAATAAGCGTCAAACCAAAAAACTTGTCTAGCTCGAAGGGGGAAACCAGATGGCGCTATGGTTCGCCTGCTAGATGTCGCTGCCATAGGTCAAACGGATATCAACTGCGTTTTTTAAAAAAATAGGAACCCCCATTTTTATTACATATTCGTGTAGTACGTAAAGACATATGAATGTTTTAATTGGACCACTTTTTTCGCTTTGTGATAGATGGCGCCGTAATTGCCACAAACATATGGCTCACAGTTTTAGACGAACAGTTGGTAACAGGTAGGTTTTTTAAATTATAATACACAACGTAGGTACGTTTGAACATTTTATTTCGGTTGTTCCAATGTGATACATGTACCTTTGTGAACTTATCATTTCTGAGAACGCCTGCTGATACAGCGTGATTACCTGTAAATACTACATTAATGCAATAAATGCTCAAAATGATGTCCGTCAACCTCAATGCATTTGGCAATACGTGTAACGACATTCCTCTCAACAGCGAGTAGTTCGTCTTCCGTAATGTTCGCACATGCATTGACAATGCACTGGAACATGTTGTCAGGCGTTGTCGGTGCATCACGATAGCAAATAAGCTTCAAATTTTCCTACAGAAAGAAATCCGGGGACGTCCGATCAGGTGAACGTGCGGGCCATGGTATGGTGCTTCGACGACCAATCCACCTGTCAAGAAATATGCTATGCGTACCGCTTCAACCGCACGCGAGCTATGTGCCGAACATCCATCATGTTGGAACTACATCGCCATTCTGTCATGCAGTGAAACATTTTGTAGTAACATCGGTAGAACATTACGTAGGAAATCAGCATACATTGCACCATTTAGATTGCCATCGATAAAATGGGGGCCAATTATCCTTCCTCCCATAACGCTACACCATACATTAACCCGCCAAGGTCACCTATGTGTCACTTGTCGCAGCCATCGTGGGTTTTCCGTTGCCCAGTAGTGCATATTATGCCGGTTTACTTTACCGCTGTTGGCGAATGGCGCTTCGTCGCTAAATAGAACGCGTGCAAAAAATCTGTCATCGTCCCGTAATTTCTCTTTTGTCCAGTGGCAGAACTGTACACGACGTTCAAAGTCGTCGCCATGCAATTCCTGTTGCATAGAAATATCGTATGGGTGCAATCGATGTTGCTGTAGCAACCGACGTTTTTGAGATTCCCGATTCTCGCGCAATTTGTCTGCTACTGATGTGCGGATCAGCCGCGACAGCAGCTAAAACACCTACTTGGGCATCATCATTTGTTGCAGGACGTGGTTGACGTTTCACACGTGGCTGAACACTTCCTGTTTCCTTAAATAACGTAACTATCCGGCGAACGGTCCGGACACTTGGATAATACATAGCACACGCCCGTTGGGCATTTTGATCACAATAGCCATACATCAACACGATATCGACCTTTTCCGCAATTGGTAAACGATCCATTTTAACACGGGTAATGTATCACGAAGCAAATACGGTCCGCACTGGTGGAATGTTACGTGATAACACGTACTTATACGTTTGTGACTATTACAGCGCCATCTGTCACAAAGCGAAAAAAGTGGTCCAACTAAAAATTCATATGTCTTTACGTACTACACGAATATGTAATAAAAAATGGGGGTTCCTATTTTTAAAAATGCCGTTGATAATCGTTTGACCTATGGCAGCGCCATCTAGCGGGCCAACCATAGCGCCATCTGGTTTCCCCCTTCAAGCTAGGCGAGTTTCGTTCTTTGTAGTTTTTTCGTTTGATGCTTATTTCGTGAGATATTTCGCCCAGTCACTATCAATGGACCACCCTGTATACATCGTGAAAAGTAATGGACCAATAACAATCTCTTGGAGTGCACGAGAAGTCACTTTTACGTCTGAAGACTTCTCTCCATTCTGAATGACATGCTGTGTTCTGTTTGTAGAAATTCTTCAGTTCAATCACCCAATTGGTCTGATAGCCCGTAGGCTCGCATTTAGTTCCTTAGGTAGCAGTGGGGAACTGTACCGAGTGGCTTCCTGAAGTCAAGAAACATGGTATCTGTCTGGATCTCGGTATCTACCGCATTCTGGATCTTATGGACGAACAGAGCTGGTTTTCACACCGTCATTGTTTCGGAACTTACGTTGATTCCTACGCACTGTAGAATATTTCTGTCTGTCACGTTTTGGTTGGTGCTCTGAATTTGAAACAAACAAACACGACGTGTTACAAGGTTTCATTTTGGATCAATTCTGGTTTCTTACACAAATTAGTGATCACCAGCCTGTAGTGTCATAAATTTGAAACGTTTGTCTTTTTACGAATGATAGAAGGAGTACGACACACGCCCAAGGTTTAAGTGTTAGCGTCATGGCTACTAATCCTAAGTTAGATTTCAGCCAGTACTTATGAGTTGTGACTATAAAATAACTAGACTGATCTGTCAAAAGGTAAGTACGCGTACGCCAAAGGCGAACGACCAATAGCTATGACGCAAGAAGCGTTCTCAGTCGAATGCCGCATCTCTGGTGTCTGTAGACAAATCAGTGTGGCCGTGGTCTTTGTTTGTGTAAGAGCTGTTATTTTGTTTTGCTGAAAAAATGGTTAAGTGTAATAATAGAGCAACGAATTGTCGTGAAGATTCTTGTGAAACTTGGGAAAACTGCTACTGAGACGTATCTTTCACTAAAAGAAGTGTATGGCGAAGACTGTTTGTCATGTACGTGAGTTCTTGAGTGGGTCAAGCGTTTACAAGATGGCCGAGAAGACGTTGAGGACTATCGCGCCCGTGACGCCCTTCAACATCAAAAACGGATGAAAACGCCGAAAAAGTAGATAATCTGATTCGATCTGGCCGTCGGTTGAGTATTCGATCGATTGCTGAAATTGTAAGTATTTACAAAGAGTGCGTAAGGCAAATTTTACGTAAGAAATTTAACATGAGAAAAGTCTGTGCGAAACTGGCGCCAAAAATCCCACCATCGAACAAAAAGATTCTCGTGAAGATGTACTGGCACTTTTAAGTACCATTGAAAATGATCCAGATTTCTTGGAAAGACTGATATCATACGACGAATCTTAGTTTTTCACTTTTGACCAAGAACCTAAGCGCCAGTCCATGCACTGGAAGGGCCCAACTTCACCGAGAGCGAGGAAAGGTCGAATGAGCAAATGAAGATTCAAAGCGAGGATGATTGGTTTCAATACTAGTGGAACTGTGTATCTTCACTGTGTTCCTAAAGTTCAGACTATTAATGAAAACTACTAGCTTGAGATTATTAATCAATTCCGTTAGACAATAAGAAAAAAAAAGACTCGAATTTTGGAGCGACAAGTCAAGGGTTCTGCATCTAGACAAAGGACCGTCTCATACCGCATTGTCTGTTAAGAGGTTTCTAGCGAAGCGCAGTATCCCTGTGTTGGACCAGTGTGACCAAGTAGCATGTGGCTTCTACCTGTTCCCAAAGGTGTAGAAGGCATTAAGACGACCTAGATTTCAGTCATTTCAAGCACTGAAAGAACAGACGGTACTCATCATCAAGAAGCTCACAGAGGATGACTTCCGGAACTATTTCCATCAACGGAAAATTCGCCTGGGGCATTCTACGGATAGAGAAGGGGAGTACATGGGGAGTGACAATAACTGTGTTTTTTTTAAATAAAATGTTTGACAGCAATACTCCCGTTATTTTATAGCCACACCTCTACGTTTCGGGTAAAAACTTCATCTATGATGGCAGAGGACTTCTGTTGTAAAAAGTCATACTCATACTGTCAGAGAGTAGAGGAGTGGGTAGAGGTTCAGGGCACCCTGTTGTCTTTGCTGTGGAAAACTATCCGTAAAAGTCGGAAGAATCGCCAATGATCAGTGACACCAGGACGCAATGGAAACCACTGCAATAAAGACACAAATTGTATCCGCAGTATACGCATTCTTCTGGGAAAAAAAGTCTCGTGATAACCAGTTCCTCGTCAGAAAATTCCGGTAGTAAACTAATTCTCCATTTGCACCTCCAGATGAGAGCTACGCCGGAGGAGATTATGACAATGGCGAAGAAATGGAGGCCAGAATGTTAGAGGCATGAATGTTATAAGTAAGCTGGATAGTCTGAAAAGAGAGACGAGTAAGCCAACGTTGGTCTTGGTAGGAATCAGTGAAATGGAAAGAGGACAGAGATTTCTGGTCTGATTATAATAAGGTTGTAGCGAAAGTATCATTGAATATGTAACAGGTATTGGAGTCCTTGTGGTCAGAAAAGTAGGCAAAAGGGTGAGTTATTACGAGCAATATGTCAACAAATTATTCTTCTGAGTACTGCGCTAAGCCGACACCAACCATCCTACCGCAGGCTTACATAATCACATCACAAACAGATACTAAGGGAACAGAGAAAACAGACGACAAAAATTTGATTATCCTAGGATATTGAGACGTTGTCGTGGTGTAGGGGATCGAAAATATGGCCTAGTGGAAGGGAATAAGATAGCAGAGTAGTTCTAGAGTTCTGCCATAGATGTCAACTACATCTACATCTACATTTATACTCCGCAAGCCACCCAACGGTGTGTGGCGGAGGGCACTTTACGTGCCACTGTCATTACCTCCCTTTTCTGTTCCAGTCGCGTACGGTTCGCGGGAAGAACGACTGTCTGAAAGCCTCCGTGCGCGCTCGAATCTCTCTAATTTTACATTCGTGATCTCCTCGAGAGGTATAAGTAGGGGGAAGCAATATATTCGATACCTCATCCAGAAACGCACCCTCTCGAAACCTGGCGAGCAAGCTGCACCGTGATGCAGAGCGCCTCTCTTGCAGAGTCTGCCACTTGAGTTTGCTAAACATCTCCGTAACGCTATTACGGTTACCAAATAATCCTGTGACGAAACGCACCGCTCTTCTTTGGATCTTCTCTATCTCCTCCGTCAACCCGATTTGATACGGATCCCACACTGATGAGCAATACTCAAGTATGGGTCGAACAAATGTTTTGTAAGCCACCTCCTTTGTTGATGGACTACATTTTCTAAGGACTCTCCCAATGAATCTCAACCTGGTACCCGCCTTACCAACAATTAATTTTATATGATCATTCCACTTCAAATCGTTCCGCACGCATACTCCCAGATATTTTACAGAAATAACTGCTACCAGTGTTTGTTCCGCTATCTTATAATCATACAATAAAGGATCCTTCTTTCTATGTTTTCGCAATACACTACACTTGTCTATGTTAAGGGTCAGTTGCCACTCCCTGCACCAAGGGCCTATCCGTTGCAGATCTTCCTGCATTTCGCTACAATTTTCTAATGCTGAAACTTCTCTGTATACTACAGCATCATCCGCGAAAAGCCGCATGGAACTTCCGACACTATCTACTAGGTCATTTATATATATTGTGAAAAGCAATGGTCCCATAACACTCCCCTGCGGCACGCCAGAGGTTACTTTAACGTCTGTATACGTCTCTCCATTGATAACAACATGCTAAAAACTCTTCAATCCAGCCACACAGCTGGTCTGATATTCCGTAGGCTCTTACTTTGTTTATCAGGCGACAGTGCGGAACTGTATCGAACACCTTCCGGAAGTCAAGGAAAATAGCATCTACCTGGGAGCCCGTATCTAATATTTTCTGGGTCTCATCAACAAATAAAGCGAGTTGGGTCTCACACGATCGCTGTTTCCGGAATTCATGTTGATTCCTACAGAGTAGATTCTGGGTTTCCAGAAACGACATGATACTCGAGCAAAAAACATGTTCTAAAATTCTACAACAGATCGACGTCAGAAATATAGGTCCATAGTTTTGCGCATCTGCTCGACGACCCTTTTTGAAGACTGGGACTACCTGTGCTCTTTTCCAATCTTTTGGAACCTTTTGCTCCTCTAGAGACTTGCGGTACACGGCTGTTAGAAGGGGGGCAAGTTCTTTCGCGTACTCTGTGTAGAATCGAATTGGTCTTCCTCTGTGAAACAGCTTTGGAAAAAGGTGTTTAGTATTTCAGCTTTACGGGTGTCATCCTCTGTTTCAATGCCATCATCATCCCGGAGTGTCCGGATATGCTGTTTCGAACCACTTACTGATTTAACGTAAGACCAGAACTTCCTAGGATTTTCTGTCAAGTCGGTACATAGAATTTTACCTTCGAATTCACTGAACGCTTCACGCAAAGCCCTCCTTACGCTAACTTTGACATCGTTTAGCTTCTGTTTGTCTGAGAGGTTTTGGCTGCGTTTACACTTGGAGTGAAGCTCTCTTTTCTTTCGCAGTAGTTTCCTAACTTTGTTGTTGAACCACGGTGGGTTTTTCCCGTCCCTCACAGTTTTACTCGGCACGTACCTGTCTAAAACGCCTTTTTACGATTGCCTTGAACTTTTTCCATAAACACTCAACATTGTCAGTGTCGGAAGAGAAATTTTCGTTTTGATCTGTTAGGTAGTCTGAAATCCGCCTCCTATTACTCTTGCTAATCAGATAAACCTTCCTCCCTTTTTTTATATTCCTATTAACTTCCATATTCTGGGATGCTGCAACGGCCTTATGATCACTGATTCCCTGTTCTGCTCTTACAGATTCGAAAAGTTCGGGTCTGTCTGTTATCAGTAGGTCCAAGATGTTATCTCCACGATTCGATTCTCTGTTTAATTGCTCGAGGTAATTTTCGGATAGTGCATTCAGTATAATGTCACTCGATGCTCTGTCCCTACCACCCGTCATAAACATCTGAGTGTCCCAGTCTATATCTGGTAAATTGAAATCTCCAACTAAGACTATAACGTGCTGAGAAAATTTATGTGAAATATATTCCTAATTTTCTCTCAGTTGTTCTGCCACTAATGCTGCTGAGTCGGGAGGTCGGTAAAAGGAGCCAATTATTAACCTAGCTCGGTTGTTGAGTGTAACCTCCACCCGTAATAATTCACAGGAACTATCCACTTCTACTTCACTACAGGATAAGCTACTACTAACAGCGACAAACACGCCACCACCGGTTGCATGCAATCTACCCTTTCTAAACGCCGTCTGTGCCTTTACAAAAATTTCGGCTGGCTTCGACCAGCTTTCTGTACCTAATACGATTTCAGCTTCGATGCTTTCTATCAGCGCTTGAAGTTCCGGTACTTTACCAATGCAGCTTCGACAGTTTACAATTACAATACCGATTGTTGCTTGGCCCCCGCATGTCCTGACTTTGCCCCGCACCCGTTGAGGCTGTTGCCTTTTCTGTACTTGCCCAAGGCCATCTAACCTAAAAAACCGCCCAGCCCACGCCACACAACCCCTGCTACCCGTGTAGCCGCTTGTTGCGTGTAGTGGACTCCTGACCTATCCAGCGGAACCCGAAACCCCACGACCCTATGGCGCAATTCGAGGAATCTGCAGCCCACACGGTCGCAGAACCGTCTCAGCCTCTGATTCAGACCCTCCACTCGGCTCTGTACCAAAGGTCCGTAGTCAGTCCTGTCGACGATGCTGCAGATGGTGAGCTCTGCTTTCATCCCGCTAGCGAGACTGGCAGTCTTCCCCAAATCAGATAGCCGCCGGAAGCCAGAGAGGATTTCCACAGATCCATAGCGACACACATCATTGGTGCCGACATGAGCGACCACCTGCAGATGGGTGCACCCTGTACCCTTCATGGCATCCGGAAGGACCCTTTCCACATCTGGAATGACTCCCCCCGGTATGCACACGGAGTGCACATTGGTTTTCTTCCCCTCCCTTGCAGCCATATCCCTAAGGGGCGCCATTACACGCCTGGCGTTGGAGCTCCCAACTACCAGTAAGGTCACCTTCTGCGACCACCCAGATCTTGCAGACTGAGGGGCAACCTCTGGAACAGGACAAGCAGCCATGTCAGGCCAAAGATCAGTATCAGCCGGAGACAGAGCCTGAAACCGGCTAGTCAGAAAAACTGGAGAGGCCTTCCGTTCAGCCCTCTGGAATGTCTTTCGCCCCCTGCCACACCTCGAGACGACCTCCCACTCTACCACAGGTGAGGGGTCAGCCTCAATGTGGGCAGTATCCCGGGCAACCACAGCCGAAGTCCGATCGGGGGATGTGTGGGACGAGCTGGCCGTCCCTGACAAACCCCCATCTGGATCCCCACAGTGATACTCACTGGCAACAGCCTCAAGCTGTGTGACCGAAGCCAACACTGCCTGAAGTTGGGAGCGAAGGGATGCCAACTCAACCCGCATCCGAACACAGCAGTCGCAGTCCCTATCCACGCTAAATACTGTTGTGCAAAGAACGTCTGGACTAATCTACAGAGAGCAAAAACAATTCGACACAACATTTAAACGGTAATTAAAATACAAGATTGCTTAGTAAATGCAGTAATGCTGCTACTTGCGCACTGCTGACACACTGCTCTGTGGCAGAAGGAGACTACGCGATTTTACACTATTCAGGTACTAAAATGCGATGCTACAGCTCTCAAATACTATAATACGCCCGAAATTTATGAATTAAACAATGCAAATACCAAAAACACGCAACTAGTTGTAGCGAACGCCCTCTATGGGAAGGGAATAAGATGGTAGAGTAGTTTCTAGAGTTCTGCCATAGATGTCAACTAACTGTAACGAACGTCCTCTACCGAAACCATGAGAAAAATGATATACCTGTAAACTACTAGGAAACGTGCGGACATTTCCACTTGGCTATATCATAACTAAAGAAAGATTAATAAATCGAATCCTGTATTGCAAAACATACCTAGGCGCAGTTACAGATTCCGATCATATTTATGTAATGGTAAACAGCAGGCTTAAATTCAAGAGAAAGATATACCAGTATATAAGAAATGGAATAATTGGATCCTTCTGCCGACCTCCCGAATCAGATGATATAATAGCTCAATGGTTCAAAGAAAACTTGAATCTCATTACAAATAAGTACCCCACTCATAGAGTTGTAATTGGTGGAGACTTCAATCTTCCCTCGATTCTTGGCGAAAATACATGTTCAAAGCCGGTGGTGGACAGGAAACATCTTCCGAAATTGTACTAAATGCATTCTCTGAGAATATCTTTGAACAATTAGTTCATGAGCCCACACGAATTGTAAATGGTTGCGAAAACACACTTGACCGCTTACCCACAAATAATCCTGATCTAATAGAGAGCGTCATGACGGATACAGCGATTAGTGACACACAAGGTCATCGTAGCGAGGCTCAAAATCATATCAACCAAAACCACTATAAATAATCGCAAAATATATCTATTTAAAACAACAGATAAAAATTCGCTTGATGCCTTCCTAAGAGAGAGTCTCCATTCCTTCCAAGCTAATTACTTAAGTGTAGACCAGATATGGCTAAAATTCAAAGATACAGTGTCGACAGCAATAGATAGATTCATACCGCATAAGTTAATAAGAGACGGGACTGATCCACCATGGCACACAAAACACGTCAGAACACTGTTGCAGAAGCAACGAAAAAAGCATGCCAAATTCAGAAGAACGCAAAATCATCAAGACTGTCTAAGTTTCACGGAAGCTCGAAATTTAGTGTGGACGTCAATGCGAAATTCTTTTAATAGTTTCCACAATGAAACATTGTCTCAAAATATGGTAGAAAACCCAAAGAGATTCTTGTCGTATGTAAAGTACACCAGTGCAAAAAAAACAGTCAATACCGTCACTGCACGATAGCGATGAAACTGTTACCGATGATGGTACCACTAAAGCGGAGTTACTAAATACAGATTTCCGTAATTCCTTCACGAAAGAAGACGAAGTAAATATTCCAGAATTCGAAATCAGAACTTCTGTTAGCATGACTGACATAAAAGTAGATATTTTAGGTGTTGCGAAACAACTCAAATCACTTAAGAAAGGCAAGTATTCCAGTCCAGATGGTATACCAATCAGGTTCCTTTCAGAACATGCAAACACAATAGCACCTTTCTTAGCAATCATATACAAAGACTGGAAAGTAGCACAGGCCACGCCAATATTCAAGATGGGAAATAGGAGTAACCCATTGAATTACAGACCCATATCACTGACCTCAAGTTGCAGCAGAATATTGGAGCATATACTGTACTCGAACATTATGAATAACCTTGAAGAAAATGACTTATTGATACATAACCAACATGGATTCAGAAAATATCGTTCTTGTGCTGTCGACAAGGGATCTCAGATCGATTCCATATTCCTAGATTTCCAGAAGGCTTTTGATACCGTTCCTCACAAGCGACTATTAATCAAATTGCTTGCATATGGAGTATCGTCTCAGTTGTGTGACTGGATTCGTGATTTCCTCTCAGAGAGGTCACAGTTTGTAGTGATAGACGGTAAATCATCGAGTAGAACAGAAGTGATATCTGGCGCTCCGCAAGGTAGTGTCATAGGCCCTCTGCTGTTCTTGATTTACGTAAATGATCTAGGAGATAATTTGAGCAGCCCCATGAGACTGTTTGCAGATGACACTGTAATTTACCGTGTAGTAAAATCATCGGACGATCAAGTCCAATTACAAAATGATCTAGAGAGAATTTCTATATGGTGCGACAAGTGGCAATTGGCACTAAACAAAGAAAAGTGTGAGGTTATCCACATGGGTACTAAAAGAAATACGATAAATTTTGGGTATACGATAAATCGCACAAATCTAAGTGCTGTCAATTCGACTAAATACCTAGGGATTACAATTACGAGCAACTTAAATTGGAAAGATCACATAGATAATATTTTGGGGAAGGCGAAACATAGACTGCGCTTTGTTGGCAGAACACTTAGAAGATGAGACAAACCCACTAAAGAGACAACCTACATTACACTTTTCCGTCCTCTGCTGGAATATTGCTGCGCGGTATGGGGTCCTTAGCAGGTAGGATTGACGGAGAACATCGAAAAAGTGCAAAGAAGCGCAGCTCGTTTCGTGTTATCGCGCAATAGGGGTGAGAGTGTCACTGATATGATACGCGACTTGGGGTGGCAGCCGCTGAAACAGAGGCGGTTTTCTTTGCGGCGAGATCTATTTACGAAATTTCAATAACCTATTTCTCTTTCGAATGTGTAAATACTTTGTTGACATCCACCTACGTAGGGAGAAATGATTATCGTAATAAAATAAGAGAAATCAGAGCTCGAACGGAAAGATTTAGGTGTTCCTTTTTCCGACGCGCCACTCGAGAGTGGAATGGTAGAGAAGTAGTATGAAAATGATTCGATGAACCCTCTGCGAGGTACTTAAGTGTGAATTGCGGAGTAACCACGCAGATGTAGATGTAGAAAACTGTAAATATAAGACAGAATGAGACGAAATAGTAATTAACTGTCGCTGTGGCCAATGGCATAAATAAAACCGTCGAGAGTTGTTAATAGAAGACAAGTGGAATATAAAAAAGAGGGAAGTAATAAAGGGAGGACAGAGCACCATACGTATATCAAAACGATAGAATAAGAAACCATGAATAACTCGGCAAGTACTCGAGCAAACGGATGGAAGGAGGAAATATAAGAACCTTAAGAATGACGTGGGAAATGAAATTTAAGGGGGAACTGAAAACAGGCTAAATCGAACCGGATGAGAGAAATACATTAAGATGCTGAGAAAGATATGATCGCAGTAACATCGATAGCGTACACAGAAAGATTAAACGTAACATCGGAGACGTTAAATGAAAAGGTAAACTTACAAGTTGGAGAAAGAAAATCCCTATTAAACGCAGAAGAAAGGACAGATAAATGACAGGATTGTACCGAAGTCCTGTGTGGAACTGTCGAACAATTTGATAAGAGGGTGGGAGGAAACTATGGAAGAAATGGGTGAGCCAGTAATGCAGTTAGAGTTTCACAGAAAACTGAATCAACAGAGCTCAGTAAGTTAACAAATATCGTTGATATATCTTTGAAAATACTGAAACGAGTTGTAGGAACTAGGAAGTTATTTGATTTGGTGTCAAAAATCTGTGAAACCAACGACTTTAAGAAACATTATCATCAACTTACCAAAGAGGAAACGTGCCGATAAATACAAAAACTATAGGACGATTATTCTGACAAATAATACTTATAAACTGCTAGCCATGATAGTACACACAAGAATAAAAAAGGTATTCTAGACATTTGATTTCAGGAAAGAAAGGTGCAAATCTGGCACTGTATGCTGTTTGTATGACGGTATGACATCCATGTTGTCATTTGACAAGCCATAACCTGAGTGAACAGTATGGCTTTCGAATAGAGTTCGTGCACTGTTAGTGAAACTATTTTAAGTAAACTGCAGCAATTACAGTGCTGCACTGGGAGAGTATCTCCAACTGTAAGGTCTGAGGAGAGGCCCGATTTCATAAAGTGGTTTAAAGAAGATGATAATGAACTTCGAAAATACTACTGAGCTTAGTGTGGCACCGGAAGAGGAAGGCGTCCTGTGCCGGTGTAAGTTATTGATGAGGTTGCTGTTGTTGTAACTGAATATGTAGCACGTGCACCAGATAGTGCTAGCCACGTGCAGTGTCACATCCAACAGTGCGGAAAGTTTTGCGGTCTATTTTACACTGGTACCGAACAAGATCTAGGCGGTGCAGCAGCTGAAACCTCATGATCTGCAGCGACAATCAGAATTTGACCTTTGGTTTCTGCTACTGATCGAAGTTGACGACATGTGGTCAGGCCATATTCTATGGAGTGACGAGGCACATTTCACACTGTAGCGTGCAGTGAATACACAAAACTGCCGAATTTGGGCCACTGTTAAACCGTGTGTTGTGCACGAAGAGCCACTGCACTCGCCGCATGTGACTCTGCGGTGTGAATTCACAATCGGCTTTATTATGGCTCCTTTCTTCTTTGAAGAGAATGCACCCAGAGGGCCAATGAGGTTTACAATGACGTCTGCATATTGTCGAGACCTCTCTGTACAGTATGTGATTCCTGTTTTGGAAGAGCGCAACTGTGTGAAAACCTCTGTTTTCATGCAAGATGGGGCAACACCTTATGTCACTAGCCCAGTGAAAGATCTGCTTAGAGTGACCTTCCACAAACGTGTTATCTCCGGAGATTTTGCAGATGCATGACATTCAAGATCACCTGATCTGAATCCATGTGACTTTAATCTCTGTGGATATCTAAGAGAACGCATTTTCCAGGGACACGTTCGGACTCTACCTGATCTGATGGCCAGTATACAGGAACACGTTGCTCGGAATCCACCGGAAATGCTACAAACAACTGTTGATCCCATCGTTACGCGGATGCAGCATCTCTTCTATGTCTTCGGCGCTAATATTGAACAAATTCCCTTAGCCGCGGCCGGCCGAAGTGGCCGTGCGGTTAAAGGCGCTGCAGTCTGGAACCGCAAGACCGCTACGGTCGCAGGTTCGAATCCTGCCTCGGGCATGGATGTTTGTGATGTCCTTAGGTTAGTTAGGTTTAACTAGTTCTAAGTTCTAGGGGACTAATGACCTCAGCAGTTGAGTCCCATAGTGCTCAGAGCCATTTGAACCTTAGCCGCGGTTAATAATAATCAATGTTATGCCTTTCTCACTTGTTTGACTTTTTCGGCGCATGTCTCTTTCTTACGTGTGAAAACATTTCTGTACGTGTTTCTTGCATTCACAGCGCCAGATTTGCTCCCGATGGCCAAAACTGGAACAAATTCTTTTTGCGCGTAAATATTTTCCCATTCACACATTAAAATATCTACCACGTTCTCTGTCATTTGATAATACAACCCATACTGGAATTCTGTGAAGAGCTGCACTTTAATTATAACCACCCAAAATGTGTCGACTGTGTATCAAATACCATTTGGTGGTCCTTTTTTTTAATTTTTACCTGTTGTAACCAGGTTCATCTGTATGTTCTTAGCGATGGCACTAAATACCACGATGCTGTGATGTCGAGCGTCCTACACCTCATCATCATCCACCTGATAACAGAAAGACTTAAAGCGTTGACTGCTGCACGTCCACACCCAAACCTGCAGACACTTAGGTCGGCACCAAACGTTGTATGTCGATAGAGTATCAACCAAATCTCCGATTTAGTTCGTACTATATGCTGTCGTCCAGCAGAACGGGCGTAAATGTTAATTAACACCAGAGCTAATGAGCACAGAAAAAACATAACTAAGAGTAACTAATACGCATAACTTCCGTCGGGAAGTTGGTAGAGCGATAGATCCTGTATCATAGGCCACGGTTCAAATCCCAAAGACAACCTTTCTTTTTACTGTGTTATGCATAAAATTGTTATATGGGACAAGGCGTTTTTGATAAGTAAAAGGGCTGTTCGGAGTTTACAGCAATGTTATCTTGGCAATTCGCTTTCGCTTCGTTTCTTTGAAAATAGTAAACCTATAGAGTACATTTGTAGTTTCACAGAATATACAATCAGAACAGAAAAATAAAGAAACAATTGCATCACACGTGCGGAAGTAGTGGTGATAATAATAATTACTAATAAACAAAATAATAATGTCAATAATAAGTACATAACTTTCAACTAACGAAGCCAAAGCAGACTGCCAAAAGAACATTCCTACGAATCCCGATAAATTCTTTTACATGTTCATAACAGTTTCCTGCATAAACTGTTAAAAAAATTGACTTCAGTGCACTTTGAAAGCTCTACCTTCTCACCCACTTGAGATCTACAATACAATATCTCACAGATACGCTTTTCCTGTGCTCCGTACATCTAGTGATACTTTTAATTACCGTTCCCGCATGTTCTACTGGACGACAGCACACATCACGAACTAAATCGATGTTTTTGTTCATACACTGTCGACATACAACTCACCTTGCTTCTTAACATGACTATCCTGTGAAGGATATATATACTTGTTGCAGCGATCCTCCAGCCTTTTCATCCCATCGGAAAAATGGGTTCTGTCAAACTCTGCTAAACACAAAAATTCATTGATTGTAACTGCCACTTTCTTAATCGATGAAAATTTCTTCCCAGCAAGCTAAAATTTCAAGGTAGGTGACAGGAAGAAGTCACTTGGGGCTATGTCTGGTAAATGGGGTCGATGAGGAACCAGATCAAAGCCATTTCATGCACTTTCACCATTGTTATAATTGATGTGTGGGATGGTGCATTATCCTGGTGAAAGAGCACTACTTTGCGTGCCAGCCTTCGTCTTTTTTCAGCCAACGCAAATTTCAAACAGTCCAACAATGGAGCATAGTAGGGTCCAGTTATGGTTCTACTTTTCCCAAGTGACCTATGAGGTTACTCCTTAGGAATCCCAAAAGCGGTGGTCATCAGCTTACCAGCTGATAAAATGGTCTTTGCCTTCTTCGACCCACTTTCACCATCCTTTGTCCATTGTTATGACTGCCGTTTGACTTTGGTTCATCAACAGTCACAAATCGGTGCAGAAAGTTTTGTGGATTGCAATTAAACATCGCCAAACATTGTACCGGAACGTTGAGCTGGATGCGCTTTTGATCGACTTTGGGCAATCGCAGTGCCCACCTCGCACACAGTTTCTTCATAGCCAATTCTCCGTGCAGGATATTATGCGTTCGCTCTGTTGAGATGCCTGCAGTCTTAGTTATTTCACGAATTATTCTCCAGCAGTGTTCCCTTTCGGATGATCTCAGTTGGACGGCCGAGGCAGCCGTCAACTTTGGCGCTTGTCCGACCACGTTTAAATTCATTAATCCAGAATAAAATGGTCTTCAAGGGTGGTGAAGAATCGGCGTGAACTTCAACCAGTTCTGTTTTGATTTAGGCGGCAGTCCAACCCTTCAAATGAAAATATTTAATAACAGCACGAAAGTCAATTTTCTCCATTTTCAGTCGCAGTCGACAAACTGACAGTTCAGACGGCTAGCGATAATGAACTGTACGCTGTGCGCTGCAAAAATTCTTTACACGATCCTTGGAATAATCAAGCTTACCAACTTTGAAGACGTGACAAAAATGTTTCATTCTTTCATGGAAATTTATCAGAATTATCGTACCATCCTCTAAGAGTCGACGATTAACTTCCCTCATCTTGTGGGTAATTGAGAGAAGAATGATCTGAGTTTCCCATCATAATGTTTCCTTAAAGGCTGCATGGTGATAACGTCTCATTGACGACGGTAGAGTAAACGTTTGCATTTGTCTTGAGACATCGTCTTCATAGTGCTTCCTGTCACAAGCAGGCTGTTCCCTTCATGTTGACCAGCTGAGCATCCCAAATAAATTTTTCTACTGAAGCACAAAAGCGAATCTTGCTAACTACCAGGGGTACATTAGCCAGCATGACTGTCTTTCTTGTAACTTTGTTCGTTACAAAGACATGAACTGAAGTAAGTCTCTTCTAAGTAGTACCCTATACTTTCTACATCCAAATCTACATGTTGTTGTTGTTGTTGTTGTTGTTGTGGTCTTCAGTCCTGAGACTGGTTTGATGCAGCTCTCCATGCTACTCTATCCTGAGCAAGCTTCTTCATCACCCAGTACCTACTGCAACCTACATCCTTCTGAATCTGCTTAGTGTATTCATCTCTTGGTCTCCCTCTACGATTTTTACCCTCCACGCTGCCCTCCAATGCTAAATTTGTGATCCCTTGATGCCTCAAAACATGTCCTACCAACCGATCCCTTCTTCTAGTCAAGTTGTGCCACAAACTTCTCTTCTCCCCAATCCTATTCAATACCTCCTCATTAGTTACGTGATCTACCCACCTTATCTTCAGTATTCTTCTGTAGCACCACATTCCGAAAGCTTCTATTCTCTTCTTGTCCAAACTATTTATCGTCCATGTTTCACTTCCATACATGGCTACACTCCATACAAATACTTTCAGAAACGACTTCCTGACACTTAAATCTATACTCGATGTTAACAAATTTCTCTTCTTCAGAAACGATTTCCTTGCCATTGCCAGTCTACATTTTATATCCTCTCTACTTCGATCATCATCAGTTACATTACTCCCTAAATAGCAAAACTCCTTTACTACTTTAAGTGTCTCATTTCCTAATCTAATTCCCTCAGCATCACCCGATTTAATTTGACTACATTCCATTATCCTCGTTTTGCTTTTGTTGATGTTCATCTTCTATCCTCCTTTCAAGACACTGTCCATTCCGTTCAACTGCTCTTCCAAGTCCTTTGCTGTCTCTGACAGAATTACAATGTCATCGGCGAGCCTCAAAGTTTTTACTTCTTCTCCATGAATTTTAATACTTACTCCGAATTTTTCTTTTGTTTCCTTTACTGCTTGCTCAATATACAGATTGAATAACATCGGGGAGAGGCTACAACTCTGTCTCACTCCCTTCCCAACCACTGCTTCCCTTTCATGCCCCTCGACTCTTGTAACTGCCATCTGGTTTCTGTACAAATTGTAAATAGCCTTTCGCTCCCTGTATTTTACCCCTGCCATCTTCAGAATTTGAAAGAGAGTATTCCAGTTAACATTGTCAAAAGCTTTCTCTAAGTCTACAAATGCTAGAAATGTAGGTTTGCCTTTTCTTAATCTTTCCTCTAAGATAAGTCGTAAGGTTAGTGTTGCCTCACGTGTTCCAACATTTCTACGGAATCCAAACTGATCTTCCTCGATGTCCGCTTCTACCAGTTTTTCCATTCGTCTATAAAGAATTCGCGTCAGTATTTTGCAATTGTGACTTATTAAACTGATAGTTCGGTAATTTTCACATCTGTCAACACCTGCTTTCTTTGGGATTTGAATTATTATATTCTTCTTGAAGTCTGAGCGTAATCTACATGATTACTCTGAAATTCACAATTAAGTGCCTGGCAGAGGGTTCATCGAACCACCTTCAAGCTATTTCTCTACCATTCCACTCTCGAAAAGCGCGCGGCAAAAACGGACACTTAAATCTTTCTGCGCGAGTTCGGATTTCTCTTATTTTATTATGATGATCATTCCTTACTATGTAGGTGGGCGTCAAAAAAATATTTTCACACTCTGAGGAGGAGAAAGTTGATGATAGAAATTTCATGAGAAGATCCTGCCACAACGAAAAACGCCTTTGTTTTAACGATTGCCGCCCCAATTCACGTATTACCGATATATCCATGGCGCTCTCTCCCCTATTTCGCGATAGTAAAAGACGAGTTGCCCTTCGTTGAACGTTTTCGATGTCCTTCGTCGATCCTGTCTGATGCCGATCCCACACCGCACAGCAATACTTCAGAAGAAGACGTAAAAGCGTAGTGTAGGCAGTCTCTTTAGTAGACCTATTGCATTTTCTCAGTGTTCTAGAAATAAATCGCACTCTTTGGTTTGCTTTAGCCACAGCATTATCTATACGATCGCCACAACTTATTCGTAATTGTCATCCCTAAGTATTTAGATGAAATTTACAGCCTTTAGATTTGTGTGATTTATCGTGTAACCGAAATTAATCGGATTCTTTTGAGTACTCGTGTGAATGACTGCGCACTTTTCATTATTTAGACTCAATTGTCACATTTTCACACCATATTGATATCTTGTCTAAATCGTTTTTAAATTTGTTTTGATCATCTGGAGACTTTTTAAGACTGTAAATGACAGCATCATCTGCAAACAATCACGGAGTGCTACTCAGATTGTCTCTCAAATCCCTTATGTGGATCAGGAAAGCAGGGCCTATAAACACTATCTCGGGGGATGCCAGATATTACTTATCCTTCACTCGATGACTTTCCTTCTATTATTACGAGCTGTGACCTTTGTGACAGTAAGGCATGAATCCAATTGCATAACTGAGACGATAGTCCATAGGCACACAATTTGATTAGAAGTCGCTTGGAGTTACGGCGTCAAAAGCGTACTAGAAATTAAAAAATTTGACGTCCCGCGTCATTAGCACACATTACTTCGCGAGAATAAAGAGTTACTTGTGTTTCACACGGACGATATGTTTGAATCCGCGTTGGCTGTTTGTCAATAAATCGTTATCTTCGAGATAGCTCATAATGTGCGAAGACAGTGTATGTTCCAAAATCCTACTGCAAATCTACATTAGTGATATTGGTCTGTAATTCAGTGGATCACTCCTATTTCCTTTCTTGGGTATTGATATGACTTGTGACACTTTCCAGTTAACAAGCGGCCGGTTGTATATTATTGCTAAATATGGTGCTGTTGTAACCGCATACCCTGACAACCTGACTTGTATACAGTCAGGACCGGAGTTTTTGACTTTATTACACCGGGGATATTTACTTCTAAGTTAGTCATGTTCGCAGTTGTTCTTGGTTCGGATTGTGGAATATTTACTTCGTCTTCTTTGCTGAAAGAATTTCGGTAAACCCTATTCAGTACCTCTGCTTTAGTGGCACTGTCATCAGTAACATCACCATTTACCCGGTAATTCACTTCCTCTCTTCAAGACCTGATCAAAAATGTATCACAAAATACCATTCACGTAAACATAACGTTATTAAAAACGCAACACGGATCTGATGTTGACTTCTGCATTGGCACACAGTGCAGGCACTCGTCCGCTTGCTGGAGTTGACAGTAAACAAATGGAAACACACATTATTGCAATTACTGTCCTGATACCTATACGTTCTGCATATACGAGTAGCATTTCTACATTCTCGCAGTTCGTGTACGTTGCACTATCGCTCACATCTAACTGAAGATGGTTGATTGCGTGACGTGTGCATTTTCCTCGCGTTTCCGTTTGTTTTGTGTCATCTCCAGCAAGTGAATGAGTTAAGTTACCCTGCGCACTTGCACCAAATACTAGTAGAAGAGAATCAAAATCATTTTTGTGTTACGTTTCTAATAATAATGTCACATTTAGATGGTTAATGTCCCCCTGGTCTCCCTGGTAGTAAAGCAACATTTGCTTGATAGATGTTTTTAGGCAAAAAGTTACCGATTCTGTTGGTACCAACAATACGCTCAAACGTTAATGGTATGAGCATTAAACAACAGCCCAAGTTGCTCCAAGCCTGGTGGAGGAAATGAACAAGGCGGAGTCCTAGATATAATGCTGTCGGTAGAGGTTCAAGGCTCTGTTGTCGTAAGAGTGAAAGCACCGAAACTGAAAGCATGTGGCCTCGCCGTGCAACACCATTTACGGGGACGTAAGTCCACATGGCCCGTGTTCTGGACTGAAATTTTGTCCGTCTCTCTCTCCATAGCAATCGCTTCTCAGATATCTTACTTTTTTGTCATACAATCGTAGCTCATCTCTTGCTGCGTTACACTTTCTTCAGTTTTTCTTTAATTTTATTTTACTTATTTTATTTAATCATCTTTCTTCTTATCCTAACTTTTTCAGTAGATAATCATGTTGGGACTTTAACTGTAATCAGAAACACTTTTTATTCCTGCCTTTTACAGCTAGTTTATGTACAAGATGTCTCATAAAGAACGAAACTCTCCGTGAGTCTATAGTGGTATTATTATATAAGGGGTGGTCAAATGGAAACGAGACAGAGGGTTCAAATGGCTCTGAGTACTACGGGACTTAACTACTGTGGTCATCAGTCCCCTAGAACTTAGAACTACTTAAACCTGACTAACCTAAGGACATCACACACATCCATGCCCGAGGCAGGATTCGAACCTGCGACCGTAGCAGTCGCGCGGTTCCGGACTGCGCGCGGACAGAGGGAAACGTGTAAGTAAACTGTTTATAATTTCAAGAGTAGTCACAATAACTTTTAACTTATTTATTCCACTGTGAGATATCATCAAGGAACAATGTTTGCGATAGCCTGCGGAATCACGATCCTATCCAGGCGTGCACCTCTTCGTCCAAAGCAAATCGACGGCCACGAATTTCTCTCTTCAGGCCTGAAAAGTATGGAAATCGCTTGCGGAAAGGCCGAGACTGTACGGAGGATGTGTAACGCCTTCCCAGTGAATCTTCTGTACGTTTGACTGGGGACGCCTTACACATCTTCCGTACAGTCCCGACCTTTCCGCAAGCGATTTCCATATTTTTGAGGCCTGAAGAGAGAAATTCGTGGCCATCGATTTGCTTCGCACGAAGAGATGCACACCTGGATTCGATCATGATTCCCTAGGCAACCGCATACAGTTTTTCATGAAGGCATTGACCGTCTTGTCTCATAGTGGAATAAATGTATTAACTTTTACGGCGATTACTTTTGTAACAATAATCAGTTTACTTACTTTATTTCAACTGTCTCGTTTTAATTTGACTGCCCCTTATATAAAAGCCTAGTTACGTATTTTACGAAAAAGGTGCTTCAACAAGGACAAGATAAATTTTTGTATACATTTATTATCATCACTCATTGTGCTGCTTATGTTGTCATACTTCTGCAAAAACTGTGATTCACCTAGTGTACCACCGCATCACACCATTGCAAGAGTTGGTTAGAAGAACTGAAGCCTGTTACAGGCTCAACCAGAATTATTATACTACGTACGGAACAAATTCGCGATCTGAGCACCGGGTAGAGCTGTTATTTACTATAATATTAATGGTTACGATTGTTGCTTTTCTTAGGTCAAACACATGATAATGTTACAATCAGTATTTACGAGTCCTTAGAGTATGTCTATGTTACCAGGCACCTGAACAAACAAAGTACTTTTAAAAAATTAAACACAAATAATGTGAGACACGCAAAAAGTCATTTACTAGTGTAAAACAGAACTCAGGACAGACCCATAGTAATACAAGAGACACTGGCTGCTCTTAATCACGCTTAGCAAATCGGCGTGAATAACTCATCATGTGAACAACAGGACTCCAGAGAAATAATGAGCCGCATCATTTCAATAGCTGTTCTCTATCAGTTGTTTCGTAGAACACTTTCTTATAGTCACTGGTCGCGATAACGAAACAGCCATGGCTGACTACTGCAGTCCGCTGGCGTTAGTGTGGTGGTGCATTGGTGAGAATCTGAGCTCGTATTTGAAAGATCGCGGTTCAAATCTCCGCCTGGAAATTCGGATTTAGCTTTTCCATAGTTTCCTTAACTAGCTAACTCAAAAATCCGGAATGGACACAGTTGATTACGTTCGACAGTCCTAGGTTACGTTCGGTTCCTAACAACCACGCATCAACGGGGCGCCCAATCCCAATCTTCCTTCCTTCTGTGTCAAGTGTGCCAGCTACTTTGCCCCTAATGATCTCTCTGTCAGCAGAACGTCTCCGTTACGTTATTCACTTCTTCGTAAGGTATCACGGGGTATCACGGATAACTAAACTTTGCGTTCCATCAAATCACACTTTCGCCAGCTCGTGTGACCGAGCGGTTCTAGGCGCGTCAGTCTGGAACCGCGCGGCCGCTACGATCGCGGGTTCGAATCCTGCATCGGGCATGGATGTGAGTGATGTCCTTAGGTTAGTTAGGTTTAAGTAGCTCTAAGTTCTAGGGGACTGATGACCTCAGATGTTAAGTCCCATAGTGCTCAGAGCAATTTGAGCCAAATCACACTTTCAGTCGTCGCTTCGTGTAAACAAGCAACTGAGGCAAGAAAGTATAGTTAGAAGTAATTTGTTTGCCTGACAATGGGAGCGATAGAGTGCAGTCCACTACATACTAAAAATGTACCATGCAAACTACTATAAATTGCTAGAAAGAGACTGTAAAGCCTGCTATTAAATGAGTGGTCGATTGGTTGGTTGGATGATTAAAGGGTACAAACTAGTAGGTCATCAGTCCCTTTTTCCTCGAACAGGCAGGTCTAAATGACTGTACAAAAGAGATAGTCTACACGCAAAACCCAGGAGAAGAAAACCCCAAGATCTAAAAAAGGTCTACGAAGGCGACATAAGGGACAAAATGAAGAAAGGGAGACAGAGCATGAAAGGCAGGCAATGTGCCCCACCTAGGGAGCAGCGAGAAGCCCCTTAAAGCAGAGCGCAGTCAGGGGACGTACATCCTCAACCCCAGCCACTTACCAGAAGTATGCCACTCAGAGGTTGCCTAGGAAAGACTACCAACACAGCGAGGGTAAGAGAAGCACAGAGAGACAAAAGATGAACACGTGAGGGGGCGGGAAGGGGGGGGGAGAAGAGGATAAGAACAGGTAGGGTGTGGACTGTGTTGAACCATCAAGCCCAGAGAGCAGCCACAGCCTGGTCTGAGCAGAGGAGGCAGCAGAGTGTTCTGCTGAGCCCTCAATGGGCCAATAAGGTTAAGCGGCCCTCGCTTAATGAGAATGGTAAAAGTCCCCTTCACAAATAAAACGTACAACTAATCCAGACGCTTAGGCATCGCCTCCTAACACGGAAAGAGGTGGTGAGTCATGGAAGTTAAGTGCCTGCCACAGGGTAGCTTAGTTGGGACAGCCCACCAAAATGTGGACCATCACTGAACGGGACCCATATCATCAGTGGGGTGGCTCCTCGCAATGGAGTTGATCATGAGTCAGTCAGGTATAGCCAATGTGGAGCTGGCAAAGGACGATAGGGTTCTTATGGGGGGAATGCATCGAGGACCTCCAGAGATTCATAGTCTCCTTCATCAACTGTAGTTTGTCTGGTGACGTCTGAGTGAGACATTTCGTATTCCAGATTCCTAAAAATTGATGGAAGTCTGTTTCTGGAATATCAGTCTCAAGAGTCGGTTTACTGGTAGCCAGTTTGGCCAAGCTATCAGCGAGTTCATTTCCCAGGATCCCAATGTGACCTGGGTTCAGATGAAGGTCACTGAGTGTCCACATTTTTCGGGGGCATAAAGGGAATCCTGGATAGCAATAACCAAGGGATGACGAGAAAAACACTGGTCGAGAGTTTGCAAACTGCTCAAGGAGTCGCTGCAGATGAGAAAGGACCCACCTGCGTGGGAATAGATATGCTGAAGAGCATAAGATATGGGTACCAGCTCCACAGTGAAAACACTACCACCATGCAGCAAGGAATTGCAGTTCGTTATGTCCCATGTGAGTATAAACAAAGCCCATGTGACCCATTGGTATAGACTACTACTGAACCACAGGATGTGCCAAGGATGGAGAAAATTGGTGACAGAGGGCCTCTGGAGGGATTGAGTCTTTTCGACCTTGCAGTAGGTGAAGATGAAGCCGTGGCCAAGGGATGCGCAACAGAGTTGTATGAGAGTGGTCCCGGAGGAGAGGTGGGAGCAGAAACAACTGGAGTTCTGAGAGGAGGAACTGGACATGGATTGCGATCGTAATTCCTGGTCTGGGCTGCTGTTGTGTAAGATGGATTTCCGTGTATGGAAAGAGGAGATGGTAGTTCAGATGTTTAGGGGAGCTGTGAACATGGGTAGCATAGCTGACAAGCAGTTGTTGGTGTGTGATCCACAATGGAGCATTCACGACTAAGCTGTTCGCAGAGCTATTTTGAAAGGCCCCTGTCGCAAGTTGAACCCACGTGGTGGTATATTGGCTCCAGTACCCGTGGTCTAGGGGTAGCGTCTTTGATTCATAATCAAAACGTCTTCGGTCCCGGGTTCGATCCTCGCCACTGCCTAAATTTTGATAAATAATCAGCATTGGCGGCCGAAGACTTCCGGCATAAGAAGTCAGCATCATTCTGCCAACGGCCTTGTCAAAGAGGGCGGAGGAGCGGATAGAGGTTCAGGGCACTCTCTTGTCCTAGGGGTGGGAAATTGCCCCTAAAGGCGGAAGAATCAGCAATGATCAACGACATGAGGATGCAGAAGGCAATGGAAACCACTGCATTAAAGACACGTAACGTGTATCCACAGGACATGTGGCCTGTAATTGAAGAAGTGTCATGATGATCTCTCCATTGGCAAAAGATTCCGGAATAGTCCCCCATCCGGATCTCCGAGAGAGGACTGTCAAGGGGGAGGTTACCATGAGAAAAAGATTGAATAATCAACGAAAGGATAACGTTCTACGAGTCGGGGCGTGGAATGTCAGAAGCTTGAACGTGGTAGGGAAACTAGAAATCTGAAAAGGGAAATGCAAAGGCTCAATCTAGATATAGTAGGGGTCAGTGAAGTGAAGTGGAAGGAAGACAAGGATTTCTGGTCAGATGAGTATCGGGTAATAACAACAGCAGCAGAAAATGGTATAACAGGTGTAGGATTCGTTATGAATAGGAAGGTAGGGCAGAGGGTGTGTTACTGTGAACAGTTCAGTGACCGGGCTGTTCTAATCAGAATCGACAGCAGACCAACACCGACAACGATAGTTCAGGTATACATGCCGACGTCGCAAGCTGAAGATGAACAGATAGAGAAAGTGTATGAGGATATTGAAAGGGTAATGCAGTATGTAAAGGAGGACGAAAATCTAATAGTCATGGGCGACTGGAATGCAGTTCTAGGGGAAGGAGTAGAAGAAAAGGTTACAGGAGAATATGGGCTTGGCACAAGGAATGAAAGAGGAGAAAGACTAATTGAGTTCTGTAACCAGCTTCAGCTGGTAATAGCGAATACCCTGTTCAAGAATCACAAGAGGAGGAGGTGTACTTGGAAAAGGCCGGGAGATACGGGAAGATTTCAATTAGATTACATCATGGTCAGACAGAGATTCCGAAATCAGATACTGGATTGTAAGGCGTACCCAGGAGCAGATATAGACTCATACCACAATATAGTAGTGATGAAGAGTAGGCTGAAGTTCAAGACATTAGTCAGGAAGAATCAATACGCAAAGAAGTGGGATGCGGAAGTACTAAGGAATGACGAGATACCTTTGAAGTTCTCTAACGCTATGGATACAGCAATAAGGAATAGCACAGTAGGCAGTACAGTTGAAGAGGAATGGACATCTCTAAAAAGGGCCATCACAAAAGTTGGGAAGGAAAACATAAGTACAAAGAAGGTAGCTGCGAAGAAACCATGGGTAACAGAAGAAATACTTTAGTTGATTGATGAAAGGAGGAAGTACAAACATGTTCCGGGAAAATCAGGAATACAGAAATACAAGTCGCTGAGGAATGAAATAAATAGGAAGTGCAGGGAAGCTAAGACGAAATGGCTGCAGGAAAAATGTGAAGACATCGAAAAAGATATGATTGTCGGAAGGATAGACTCAGCATAGAGGAAAGTCAAAACAACCTTTGGTGACATTAAAAGCAACGGTGGTAACATTAAGAGTGCAACGGGAATTCCACTGTTAAATGCAGAGGAGAGAGCAGATAGGTGGAAAGAATACATTGAAAGCCTCTATGAGGGTGAAGATTTGTCTGATGTGATAGAAGAAGAAACAGGAGTCGATTTAGAAGAGATAGGGGATCCAGTATTAGAATCGGAATTTAAAAGAGCTTTGGAGGACTTACGGTCAAATAAGGCAGAAGGGATAGATAACATTCCATCAGAGTTTCTAAAATCATTGGCGGAAGTGGCAACAAAACGACTATTCACGTTGGTGTGTAGAATATATGAGTCTGGCGATATACCATCTGACTTTCGGAAAAGCATCATCCACACAATTCCGAAGACGGCAAGAGCTGACAAGTGCGAGAATTATCGCACAATCAGGTTAACAGCTCATGCATCGAAGCTGCTTACAAGAATAATATACAGAAGAATGGAAAAGAAAATTGAGAATGCGCTAGGTGACGATCAGTTTGGCTATAGGAAAAGTAAAGGGACGAGAGAGGCAATTCTGACGTTACGGCTATTAATGGAAGCAAGGCTTTCATAGGTTTTGTCGACCTGGAAAAAGCGTGCGACAATATAAAATGGTGCAAGCTGTTCGAGATTCTGAAAAAAGTAGGGGTAAACTAGAGGGAGCGACGGGTCATATACAATATGTACAACAGCCAAGAGGGAATAATAAGAGTGGACGATCAAGAACGAAGTGCTCGTATTAAGAAGGGTGTAAGACAAGGCTGTAGCCTTTCACCCCTACTCTTCAATCTGTACATCGAGGAAGCAATGATGGAAATAAAAGAAAGGTTCAGGAGTGGAATAAAAATACAAGGTGAAAGGATATCAATGATACGATTCGCTGATGACATTGCTATCCTGAGTGAAAGTGAAGAAGAATTAAATTATCTGTTGAACGGAATGAACAGTCTAATGAGTACACAGTACGGTTTGAGAGTAAATCGGAGAAAGACGAAGGTAATGAGAAGTAGTAGAAATGAGAACAGCGAGAAACGTAACATCAGGATTGATGGTCACGAAGTCAATGAAGTTAAGGAATTCTGCTACCTAGGCAGTAAAATAACCAATGACGGACGGAGCAAGGAGGACATCAAAAGCAGACTCGCTATGGCAAAAAGGCATTTCTGGCCAAGAGAAGTCTACTAATATCAAATACCGGCCTTAATTTGAGGAAGAAATTTCTGAGGATGTACGTCTGGAGTACAGCATTGTATGGTAGTGAAACATGGACTGTGGGAAAACCGGAACAGAAGAGAATCGAAGCATTTGAGATGTGGTGCTATAGACGAATGTTGAAAATTAGGTGGACTGATAAGGTAAGGAATGAGGAGGTTCTACGCAGAATCGGAGAGGAAAGGAATATGTGGAAAACACTGATAAGGAGAAGGGACAGGATGATGGGACATCTGCTAAGACATGAGGGAATGACTTCCATGGTACTAGAGGGAGCTGTAGAGGGCAAAAACTGTAGAGGAAGACAGAGATTGGAATACGTCAAGCAAATAATTGAGGACGTAGGTTGCAAGTGCTACTCTGAGATGAAGAGGTTAGCATAGGAAAGGAAATCGTGGCGGGCCGCATCAAACCAGTCAGTAGACTGATGACAAAAAAAAAAAAAATCCACAACGCTGAGGGCGATGCTGAACCGTATGCCAGACTCCCATAATCAAGACGAGATTGTAACAGGGCTTTGTAAAGCTGCAGAAGGTCAGTGCAGTCTGCACCCCAGCTGGTGTTATTCAGGCAGTGAAATGTACTAAGGTGCAACCAGCACTTTCACTTAAGCTGGCGAAGATGGGGAATCCACAATCCACATTGAGTCACGGCGGAGTTGCTGGCGTCGCCTTTCGAGTTCCTGGCGCAACTAGTTCGATTTGTCGTGTGATGTTCCTCTGATGTGAGGCCACTAAGATATTTGCTGGAGGTTGTTGATGGGGGACAGGACGTGAGGTGCTGTGGCGAGTTGATAAGCAGTAGCGGAGCGAGGAGGATGGTGTGAGAGGTCCGGCCGGCGAGTAGGGCGGGCATTTGCTCAAGCGTCTAGGGCACGGAGTCTGGCAGGCGAGTGGTTGCTGGGCATACTTGTGGGCCGATTTGAATCCGTGACTATCTTCGAATGCCATCTCCATGCGTAGCCTGTCCAGCCAGCTCTTGGATCTGACACACCAATGAAAGAGTTGAAGCCAGTTTCGCTGTGCTGAATTCTGGGCCCCCTTTGGAACCTTAAGCTGCAGCTTCGATTCATGGAGCTTCAGTTAAGGTTTGGATCTTGAGGTCTTAACTGTTATTTTGTTATTGATACCTCTAGGTCTGTTGCGATCATTGCGATTTCTTAGCTATCTAGTTCACCATAAGCTGGTTCCTTGAATTGTGGCTGTTGTTTGCTTTTCCTGAGTCGATACTGGCCTTGGTTGCATGTTAACTGGATATCTTAAATTTAGTGAGCTGATGGTGTTTCTGAACCAGAGCGATAACATGTTTCTTCTAGGCTGTGACCGGCCGGGCCCCCTCTGTTGTCACGCTGTACGTAGATGGTTGCCTTTTAGCCGACCTCCCTGCCAAACGTCTTCGAACACCAGATAAGTACTTTTCTCTTGTAATACGGCGGGGTACCGATATACCTTCGGGCATTGCAAACGTTATCGCTCTGTTAATTATACTGATTTAAGAGGTGCCTGGGTCTCAATATTTGCAATTTCTGGGACTATGTAATCGGGTTTGGCAGCGTAGTTTTCTTTCGTGCATTTCGTCGTCGTTGTAGAGGCGGTATCTAGCAGTGGGTATATCGTTTGGCTAGTTATTGTTGCTTTCACGTAATTAACCTTGTTGTATTATTATTTCTTTTGCTGGTCTGTACTCAACAAAAAGAGCCTTGCGAGACCGGTCCTCTCGTTGTAACCTTTCTTGGCCTTCCTATTTGGTGTAGTCTTGTGCTCCTTGCATATAAGTCTTCTGGTGCACCCCTTGTGAGGCGGAATTTCAAACTCTTGGTTACTTAATTGAAACAGTTATTCATGAAGGCCTACCCGTTTTCTTTTTGATAGTCTTACTTAATTAAGCTGTTATGACTGAAAGGCCTGCCTGTTTTCTGTTTGGTAATTTTACTTAACTGAAGTTGCTATTAAAGAAGGCCTGCCTGTTTTCTATTTGGTAATTTTACTTAACTGAAGCTGTTATTACTGACGGCCTGCCTCTTCCCTTTTAATTAAATTAAGAGCTATTTCATAATTTGGGTTACCTGAAAATCTTAATAATCAGTGCCTACATCACTCAATCTGTGTTGTTATTAACTGAAAGTATGAGTCCCAAAGGTCTACCTCTTTTAATAGGTATTTACGTCAATAAGGTAGTAACAGGAAATGACACATGATGATATATGGGCCATAACCTTTTGCCTTACATCCCTTTATCTATAATTGTAGGTTTCACATGCCAACCAAGAATCAAAGACCAGTACTAAAAAGCGATAAGTCTCAACCCCATAGACTGGCTGGTCGTCGAGGTAAAGTTCTGGTTTTGGATGAGTGGTGTAATGTCGACAGAAGCGCATGACGCAAGTCTTGGCGAATGAAATCCAAAAGCCATGTTTGAGGGCCCGTTCCTGCGCCTTTACATGGTGCATTACAGTCGACGTTCAGCAACACCCACACTAGAGAAACAATAGTAGAGGAGAAAGTCGACAGCATACAGGGAGGGTGATACCGAGGACCGCACAGCTGCTGTTAGGCCATTGATGGGCTACTGGAAAGAGAGGGACACTGTGCACAGAGCCCTGCAGGACACCATTTTCTTGGATATGGGGGTAGTGTGGGAAGCACCAGCTTGAACCCGGAACAGATGGTGTGACAGGAAGTTATGTATACAAATTAGTAACGAACCCCAGAGACCCCAATCATGTATGGTAGCAAGGCTGTGGTGTCGGCATGTGGTGTCATAAGCCTTTCGCTGCTGAAAGAAGATGGTTATAATGTTTGACGTCGAGCAAAAGCTGCTCAGACGGCAGGCTACAGGTAAACCAGAAATCAGACTATTAGTAGTCAAACAGCCTTGGCGAAAACCACCCAGGGATGGAGCAAGAAGACGCCGAGATTCAAGGAGCCACCAGCTCATCACGCATTCAAGCAACTTACCGAGAACAATGGTGAGACTTATTGGGCGATAACTGTCCATTTCGCCGGCCGGTGTGGACGTGCGGTTCTAGGCGCTTCAGTCTGGAACCCCGTGACCGCTACGGTCGCAGGTTCGAATCCTGCCTCGGGCATGGATGTGTGTGATGTCCTTAGGTTAGTTCGGTTTAAGTAGTTCTAAGTTCTAGGGGACTGATGACCACAGATGTTAAGTCCCATAGTGCTCAGAGCCATTTGAACCATTTTGAACTGTCCATTTCTCGAGGGTGCTTACCTGGAACAATGATGCTTTCTCGCCATTGCGATGGGAACTCGCCCCCTTTCCAGATGTAGTTAAAGACGGCAAGGATATGAAGCTGACAGTCCACTGGCAGGTGTTTGAGCACCTGGTTGTGGATGTGGTCTGGCCCTGGGACTATATTAGGGCAGTGTATTAGGACACTGGCGAATTCCCACTCACTGAATGGAGCATTATATGGCTGAAGGGGGTGTGTAGTAAAAGATAATTGCTTTCGCACCACCCACTGTTTTAGAACACGAAAGGCAGGTTGATAATTCTCAGACACTGAGGCTTGAGCACAATCCAGAGCAAAATGTTTGGTGACAGCGTCTGGGTCACTGCAGACAATTCCATTCAAGGTAATACCAGATAAACCCGCGGGTGCCTGGTATCAATAGAGATGTCTGATCTTAACCCAAACCTGTGAAGGAGAGGTACAGGATCCAATGGTTGAAACTTATCATTCCTAGAATTCTCGTTTCCATCTTTTTATTAGGTAGCGGTCCCAAGCACAGAGCTCCTTAAATGCAATGAGGTGCTCCATTGATGGGCTGGCTTATGGAGTTGGAGAGCCCACCTATGATCTCGAATGGCCTCTGCGATTTCTGATGACCACAAAGGTACTGTCTTCTGTCAGGGTGGGCCCAAGGAACAGGGGATCACTAAATCAGCTGCAAGAATGGCTGCAGTTTTATTCTGGACTGCCTCATCAATATCTCCATGTGGTGGGGAGTCAAGGGCAGAGCAGCAGAGACGAAAGCACCCCAGTCAGTATTGTTGAGAGCCTATCTGGGCAGGCGCCCAGGGGAGTGACACTGATGGAGGGACAGGAAGTCAGGAAGATTGCGAAGTGGTCACAACCACAAGGGACATCGTTGACTCTGCAGTGGATGGACGGGAGAAGACAACGGCCGAGAAAGTTCCATGCACCACATTGAACTGTGTGTGGGGTACCAGTATTCAACAGGCAATAGTCAAGTTGTACCAGTAAATTTTCGAGATCTTTACCATGGCCAGTGATTGGGGTTCCACCCCACAAAGGGTTATGGGCATTAAAATCACACAAGATTACGAAATGTGGGCAGAGCTGAGAAACCAATGCAAATAGTATGTCCTGAGACACTACACCCTTTGGAGTGAGGTAAACATTGAGGATGGTAGTATCCCAAAAGGCCATTACCCGAAGAGCCACAACCTCCAAGGAGTATTAAGAGACAGAATTTCCCTATACAGAGCGTCCAGAACATGTGCAAACTCCACGCAACATAGGTAGCACGATTCTTATAATATCCCTGGTATCTGTGACGGGCTAGAGTCTGCGTTACTGGAGACCAAGTCTCCTGAAGGGCAATGCGGAAGGCAATGGAAATGTTTAAAAGATGTTTAAACTCAGCCAGATGATGGAGAAAATCGCCACAATTCCACTGGAGAATAATATTGCCATTGTACAATGAGGCCATTGAGGGACCAAGGAGGCAGGTTATGCCTTAGGATCGCCTGCTGCCACTGGCTGAGGGGTTATGGCATCAATATACATTGGTTCCAGGTTCCGTTGTGTGGCACGAACCAGGGTCTCAGGAGCCACCTAAATCTTCTCCTTCGCCACAGTATTGGAACAGATAGGCTCTGGTGACATAGGGGCACCGGAATGTCCTTCTTCTTTAAGGACTTTTCCTTGTCCCTCCTCTTCTTTGAAACATTTGATGATTGCAAAGGCTCCTCTGAATCAGTTTCAGATAAAGATAATGATTACGAAGCCTTGTGACTAACAACCTGTGGATTCTTCAGCCACTGTCTCGTGTCCAGTTGTAGACCAGCAGAAAACTTGGAAGAAAGCGCCCTGAGAGACCCCTTCCTGGCGAGAGACGCCAGAGGAAGGTGATTTGTTTCCTGCTGGGAGATTGGGACCAATGTCACTGGTGGGTGGAAACCATTAATGCCAAAGTAGGTATGGGGAAAGCAGCAAGAGGAGAGCCCCCATCCATCAGGGGGACAGGCATGGTTGAGAAGCCCTGAGGGTCCACCATATGAAGTGTAACAGGTGGGAGTACTGTGCCAAAGGCGGTGGTGTCATCGTAGCTGTAGCGTATGACATTTTGTAAATACTGGGTGCAACCGCCAATACTTTTTGGCCTCTTGGTAAGTCAGTTTGTCCAAAGTCTTGTATTCTTGTGTTTTCTACTCTATCTGGAAATCAGTGCAACCTCGTGAGCAGGGAGGATGGTGCTTTCCACAGTTGACATAGATGGGGGGAGGGGCACAAGGAGCGTTCACATGCAGTGCCCGTCCACAATCTCCACAAGCGGGGCTAGTGTTGCAATGTGAAGGACTGTGTCCGAATTTTAGACACTTGAAGCACCACGTGGGGGGGGGGGGGGGGGGGGGAGATGATATGGTTTCACATCGCATCGGTATACCATCACCTTGACCTTTTTGACCTTTTAAGGCAATGGATCACCCTCAAAGACCACGATGAAGGCACCAGTATTGTCCTTTTGCTCCCTACGTACACGACGGACAAAGTATACATCCCACCGCTCCAAGTTGGCACGTTACTCATCATCAGATTGTAACTGCAGGTCCCTGTGGAAAATAATGCCCTGGACCATATTTAGACTATTATGGGGAGCCACAGTCGCCAATAAGTCACCCAGCTTGTTACAAGCAAGCAGTGCCCGTGACAGAGCAGGGGATGCCGTTTTGATCAAGACTGACCCACTTTCCATTTTAGAGATGGCTGCCCTTCCCTAAACCTGCCGTCTAAGTTCTCCACAATGAATAAGAGCTTTGTGGCCAAGAACTAATCACCATCAGTTCTTCTGAAACCCCGTATTGCGGGCAGTATTGCTGTGCTTGCCACTTAGCCGTACATTCCTCCCACAGCGTAGGCAAGGAAGGGAACATTTTAGGTTCGTATCTCTGTGCTTTAAAAGAGGACTGTCCTTTCATAGAGACTGCTGGAGCCGAATGGCCACCAGCAGTTACTATTAAATGATCTTCATTTTATTATGCTGCGATCGATTTCCAGGTTTCTAACCTCATCATCAGATGCACCTGTCCACAGTAAAATATAAAAAACCAGTGCAATACATAGTTGTCTATACATTAAAGTTTCTAACCGGATCCATTCGCAAATGGGGAATGATAAGAATGCCTCTGAGCGAAACGTTATTACGTATTTTTGTCATCACAGTCTCTTTAGGAGCGATATGTAGTATGTATTTAAGCTTTCCATCGTTGATGGGCTATAGGAAAAAAAAGCCACTGACTCAGAGTGAAGTGAAATTATCTTCATTTTATTATGCCATTATCGATTTCTAGGCTTCTAGCCTCTTCATCTTATTTACCTGTGCACAAAAAATATAGGAAGGCTAGAGGAACACAGACATTACAGTATCATATATATCATTTCTCATAGGTGTTTTTTGTCAGTACGCCCTATCTTCCGTATTAGGAAATCAAGATTAATGTTTGACACATTATTTTCAAGATTTCTTTCACCACTAATGACGAAAAATACACAAATACATTAAAGTTATAGTTTTCATTTAAAAACTTTATTTTGAAAATATTTTTATGAAAACAATGTAGAAGGTGCCATCTATTCACCGTTTGTTAAACAAATATGCCTGCCACATGTTGCAGTTTTTTAAATGTTACCGTCATATTCAACGCCAGAGATGTCAATGAGCAAATTGTTTCGCAATTCTTTTCGACGGCTATTCTGCACCCAAAAATTGATGATTGTACAACAGTTAATGATTAATTTACAATTTGTTACGTGGAGAGGCAAAAGTTTACCTCAGTTCTTGTTTTATTCAACTTGAAGAAATAAATAACGTTCTATTGTATCTCATAGAATTCTTGAGCTCTTTAAATCCTTCCAGTCTACAAGCTCATCGATTGCCTTTAAAGAGAAGTGTTTTATTATGTTAAATAGAAATATTAATGGTAATCAGGGCTTAATTAATGGCACAGCACACGATTAATGGTGGCTTACTCAGGCGAACATTTTATTATTGCTAAATTCACTGACTCCGATAAAACAGTGCTCATACCCCACATTAATCACACACCATCTGATCCAATCATGCCCTTCCAAATGATAAGGAAACAATTCCCCATAAGATTATCCCTCGCTATGAACGTAAATAAAACACAAGATCAGATGCTTCAAACTGCAGCAGGCTAGTATTTATCGGAGCCTGTTTTTCTACATGGACAGTTACATGTGGCTTTTCCACAAGTTGCCACACTAAGTGATATTTATGTTTGTGCTAAAGACTCATACGACCAAAAAGTAAACATGATCACATTATAACTGCTAGCATTGTATTCAAAAAAAGTTTTGTAAAATAAAAAAGTTTTAAAAAATGATGTTAATCTGACAATGGCAATATCTGAGTTTTATAAGTTTAATTATATATATACAATAACTAATTGTTGCTACTATTCAAATAACAGTATCTTTTATTAATAAATCCTTGTTTTTACTTATTTTTCCAATGACTGACTGACTGATTAGGATGTTGTGCGAATTATTTGCATGGGTCAACTAGCGAATTATGTTATGCATTTGCTAATAACTTTCTTGACCTATCGCAGTCGTGAGATTGTTTAAGGGCCCTTACATTAATATATAATACACATACATAAATTGCAAATATATATAGCAACTGAAAATTCACGTCAACTCATATACAGTGACGTCGTCTAACTTAATATTTTATTGCAGAGCATCAAATGTCGTATCAACGACCACACCCTGCAGTTCACGTTTTGAGCAATTATGGATCCTTGACTTGACTGCTCAGTCCCCTGATTTGTCATTCGTATGGCCTGTCAGGGATGCAATGAGAAGATGTATACTTCGACACCAGCTTACAGCCATCCACGATGATCAACTGGCACAACGTTTCAGACATGGCAAAGTTACTCAACAGGACATTTGAAAGCTGTTTGATTCCATGTTACAATGAATACGATAATGTATTCATGCCTGTGGGGGTCATACTGATGTCGATGATGGGCATTAGTTCCAAAATGGAATGAAAGTTTTAATGTTGATTACAAGTATTTGATGAACGTCTCCACAATGTTTGATAAATATCAGACTGGTGGTTTATGATGTTACTCTTTCCATTTACGTCAGTGTATCACATCCATAGCTCCATCTCCAATGGCCTAGTGTTTTGGAGATGTATCATGTAACAATGACAAGTAAGTGTGACAAGTGTAAAAGCACCGAATTATTCTCCTGAAAATAGCCCAACGGCTGAAACTACAATAGTACAGTTTGTTAATAAAACACTCCTAACAGTCAAAGACGACGATGATGTACTATAAAAAGATTTGTATGATTGTGAATACCACCAAAGAAAGGATACTTATGAAGAAGTGCATTGTTCGCCATACTAGGTGCACTACTGGTTTCGGGCCCTGCCCATTCTGAAGCGCATCGATAGTACCAGATGTGGATTCGTTGTCCTCGTTTTTGGTGAAATGAGGGTGATGTATCCACATCTGTTATTATAAATGAGATGCACTTGAGAACAAACTGTGCCTAAAACTAGTAGCACAAATAAAGTAATTTAGAACACAGCGTAGTGGAATAATGTCCTCCTTCAAATGTAGTGAAGTTGTGGGGCCCATCCAGAAGAAACTGAAAGACTACCAATATGTATTGTAATAATGTAATAACATATTATATCCGTCTGCAAGACCGTGTTGTCGCGGTATCAACGGGAAGAATAAAGAGAAGTTATCACCATTTGTCACATATCACCATGAGCGCTTCCACAAACGGTTAGTTATTTGAATAACTGTTCAGAAGTTCGTTCTTAAATTCCCAGAGTATACTGTATTTCAAGGCACTCGATATAATCCATAACAGGCATACACTTTTAAATAGGTAAAGAATCATAAAATTCACCACAGTTGCGCTTTAATGAAAAACTGTAATTCATCTCCATTACCTGTTAAGCAAAATATTTAACAGCACGAGGCAGGTGCCTGGTAACCTTCTGTAAAACTTCTAGTGTTATTTTCAGCCGTTCAAGTACCATTTGAAGAAGTGACTACAAAAATTTTCACCTGTGATGAATCCAGCGAAACATATCTGGCCTGTACGTGTAATTTTCTACGTTGAAAATTATACGGCCGTTCCAGTGACGCAGGCATCTCTTTCATTATCAAGAATGCGCGCCCGCAACAATCCAATGGCACTTCAGAAGGCTGGGTATAGCGTTCCAAGACAGTGTTTCCACTTTCGGGGATTTCGACCTTTTTTAGGGTGAAACGTCTTATAATGTGTGTAGCTTAGGGTTTTTTCATTTGACAGAGATTTATGAAAATTTGGGGTAATATCTATCACCGCAACGATTTATTAAATGTACTCCGTGTAATTTTAGTTTACTGTATCAACTGCGTTATTATCATTGTTAAGGGCGTTATCAGAACTCAGTCATAATGTAACTGCAGTAATCGCATGAAAAGTTGACCGATTTACATCGGGATGTGTAAATGGTGACAAAAGGCAATATGTAAAAAGCAGACAATGAATGGAAACATCAAGCTGTCATCAAAGCCAGGACTTTTTGCAGTGAATATAAAGTAGAAATAAAAAAATGTCATATTGGAATAATTTACTAAACTTTAAAGATCAACATGGCCATTTCACTAACGGAAACCTAGAAGCGGTCATTTTATTTTTACTACAAGTTCCATCGTCAAATACTGAGGTAGAAAGATTATTGAATGTTCCCAAAACTGTAAAGACAGACAAATGAAACAGACTTAACGACGATACCCTTAACGGGTTGTTTCATTCAAAACTGGGAATGCTAGATAACAATTGCTTAATTTCAGAACCCAACAGTGCAATGCTAAATGTAATAGATAGTGTGCAAGTTACGCGTCAGCTTCTGAGCCAGTATATCTATGAATGTTTTGTATAGTGTACTATAGGTATTTATGTTATTAAATATCTGAGATAATATGATGTTCTTTATAATCATTATAAGCTCTAAATTTAGGGATTTTATAGATTTTTAGGGTATTTTAGGGATAATTCCATAAGAAAATAGGGTAAAAACAAAATCGTAAGTAGAAACAGTGTTTCAGGAGGGCTAATTGTTCTGTTACATAGGGCAAATAAACCTTCGATTCTCTAATGAATCAGACTTCCGTGCATAAAACTGCTTCAAACATTAGAAAAGGTTTGAAACAGTGTTTAAATTTTTTTTTTTTGCAAGTTGCTAAGCCCTCCCATTCTCAACTACTGGACAAATATGATCTCGGTACCTTTCCGCGGTGTAAGTTACACTGCCTCAAGACATACACGCATTTTCTGACTGGAATACTTGTCTTAAACGTTTGCTACAACATTATACCTCTTAATGAATAGGTTATGACAGCCGTGTAAATTTTTAAATTCTTTCAATAACGAAACGAAATGTCCATAATCAGATTTTTGTTGCTCCTGGCAGCCGTTAGCTTCAACTGAAACCGGGAGACCGTGTGGCGCGTTAGCCATTTAGTCATAAAAATTAACTCTGGCAGAAACGAATACAAGCACACCGATTATTTTTCGACACCATTTCACGCAGGCTGATCTTTGCCCACGGGCTGTGGCTGCGAGCTCCCGCGCGAACTGTGCAAACCTCTTATGAAACCACCTGACCTCCTTTCCTTCCGCCTTATCTACCTCGGTGTTTCAACCTCGTTAGGTGCTACAACACAAGTAAAGGATAGCCTCGAATGGAAGCCTAATGTAGATTTTCCTTGCAGCTTGCATGTGTTAGTATCTGCTAGAGAAAGACATTGCCGCAAATTAACTTTTCCGTGATTATTTTTACTGTTATTACGTCTAACAAGCACTGATCACACCTCCGTGCAAGGTGATAAAATCTCACTGGCGGTTGTAACATCTTGTTATACTATCCGAAAGCTCGAATAATTATCTGAGAAAGGAGCCATGCCTAGTCATTAGCCCACATTCGAAAGTTCCGGAACTTTTTCATGCAGCTTTCTGAAATAAGATATGTCACGAGGAGTATGACGATAGAATTTACGTTCGTGTCACATACTTTCGAGCATTCAACCTCCCTTCGACAATTGCCAAATCAATCACGTTGTAATATCATCACGCCATTATTCCACGATTTGGAGAAGTGTAGGCATCGAGAATCGCTGCTTGCTGTGACCTCTCACCAGATCAGCAAGGAATACGTAGACGTCGATCTGACAGCCACGTACAGAAGCGCACGGTAGAAAGCCAAATGCCGCTCAACGTACCATTTGACTCTGGCGCTACAAAATGAAGTCCCTGTTGTCTGTGGCATCGTCTCAGCGGCAAAAGACGCGTGGCAACTCTATCTTTCAATCCAGCTTCCAGTAACTTTTTTCTGGCGGTTCGTGTTGACACACTGCCTGAGTCTCCGCCCAGATTTCAGCTGTTGTTACCCATCTATTCTCAGAGCCAGTCGAACGATCCTGGTGTAGTCCTTCTGGAAAGACGTGTGCCCACACTCTTCGCCGTACTGTTGTCCTGAGTTCACCTCGCCATCATTCGTTCTGAAGTCATTGCACGACAGCCAACTGTCTGTCCTCTCTGTCGGTATGACACTCCCATGTCGATTATGCCAGTGATTCGACCCTTCTCAAAGTCAGAAAAGTACTCTGAAGTCTCCTTTGTGGTCTTTCAATTTGCAGAAACTTCTAAGCGTCTGGCAGGGCGCTCAACTTTCTTTTTCAAAAAAATTATTTATTAGCTCATAAAACAGCTTTCGAGCTGCCGAAAGCACCACATCCCTGTTGAAATACAGATTGTATTGCCCACTAGGCAATTGTATAATTACACTTCAGTTAAACAGGTGGTATATAGGTTAAATTAACTTTACAAAGCTGTTATACACGCACTCTTAAGAATGGTAAGGATAAAAGCTGTTTGTTTATAACTAAATTGATATACAATAATGATGACAATAGTCTGTTTGTACACCGAGGTGACAAAAATCGTGGGATACTGATATGCACTTATACACATGGCAGTAGTATCACGTGTGCAAGGTATGCAAGGGCAGTGCACTGGCGAACCTGTCATTTGTACTCAGGTGATACATGTGAACAGGCTTCCGACGTGATTACGGCCGCACGAAGCGAATTAACAGACTTTGAACACAGCGTAGTAGTTGGAGATAGACACATGGGATCTTCCATTTCGTAAATCGTTAGAGAATTAAGTGTTTCTGGATCCACGGTGTCAAGAGTGTGCCCAAAATACCAAAAAAAAGTTCAAATGCGTGTGAATTCCTATGGTACCAAACTGCTGAGGTCACCGGCCCCGAGACTTAAACACTACTTAAGCTAACTTAGGTTAAGGACAATACACACACCCATACCCGAGGGAGGACTCGAACCTCCGGCGGGAGAGGCCGCGCAATCCGTGATATGGCGCCTCAAACCGCGCGGCTACTACGCGCGGCTCCAAAATACCAAATTCCAGGCAATACCTCTCACCACGGATATTGCAATGACCGACGACCTTCACTTAATGACGAGGGCAGCGGTGTTTGTGTAGAGTTTTCAGTGATGACAGACAAGCAACACTGCGTGAAATAGCCGCAGAAATCAATGTGGAACTTAGGCGAATGTATCCGTTAGGACAGTGCAACGAAATTTGGCGTTAATGGTCTATGGCAACAGATGATCGACTTGAGTGCACTTGCTAACAGCACGATATCGCCTGCAGCGCCTCTCCTGAGCTCTTAACATTACCGGTTGTACCCTAGACCAGGGGTCGGCAACCTTTCGAGTCGGAAGAGTCAGAAATTACAATTTATAAAATTTCAAAATTTTTAAAGAGCCACAAAAATTTTTCTAGCCAACAATAAATAGTACTTGCAAGTTTTTTGACGAAAAAACTAATCTATTCAATCATAAAAAAATATATATTTATTCATATACTATAAGTAGTGATTTTCACAACAACTTAGATAATATATATATATGGTAATATTATGTAATCACTTATTATTCAAGTAAAATACTAAAACAATTAAACATTCACTTACAACACTAACTTGTGCCTCAATAACAAACAATTGAGCAAACAAATTCAATGGGAGCGATGGCTTTGCATGGTCATTCAAATTGAAAACTTGAACTTTACTAAACAATGTAACATGTACATAAAATGAAAAAAAAACGATAACATAGATTCGAGCGAACAAATTCAGTGGGAGCGTTGGCTTTGCTTGGTTTTAGAAAGTTTGGATAAATTTGGCTCATAACTTGTTGTTTTAATTTTCAAGCACGACTAAATTTTCATTCGTTAGTTGGCTCCTTACTTTACTTTTAATTATATTCATGCAAGAGAACGCTTGCTCGCACGAATATGTCGACCGGAGATAGTCATCACTTCAGATGCCAACTTCTTCACCTCACTGGAGCAATCTGAAAGACTATTCCATGCGTCGAATATAAGAGCCTCAACTCGCGGCATTTCTTTTAAAGCTGTCCACTGTTATTCTGTTGCTTACATACATTTCTGGACTTCCAACTCTTCCAATTTGTTTTTCAACTCTGTGAATTTTCCACTCCACAAAGCTTTACTATTTAAATCGATCAACTGCATTTCTAGAGATCCACTATCAACTCCAAGTGGCTCAATGTGGATGTCGTTACTATTTGGGTTGAGAGGATTTACAATGAATGCTAGAGTGGATTTTTTGGCTTTGAATTGCTGAAATCTGTCACCAAATTCATCTTTCGTTTTTTTAATAACTGTGCTGAAGTAACTCGAGTCAACAGCTGCACTGGTTTTATCGTGATATTGCTTTAGAAATTGAAAGTGAAGTAATTTACCGCTCTGAATATCTTCTCCAAAAATAATTAATTTTTCTTCGAAACAAACCAATTCTTCTACCAAAACATAGGCTAGGTTTCCCTTTCCTGGACGTGGGCTTTCCACAACAGCTTACTATCTATCTGAACGCCTAGGAACTTGAACTGTTCCATCTCGCTTATAATACGCCCATTCTGTCTGTTCAAAATATCGGTTCTTGTTGAATTGTGAATTAGAAACTGTAAAAACTGAGTCTTACTGTGATTTAGCATCAAATTATTTTCCACAAGCCACGAACTTATTTCATGAACTACATTATTTGATACTGTTTCAATATTTCACACAAGATCCTTCACTACCAAGCTGGTGTCATCAGCAAACAGAAATATTTTTGAATCACCTGTAATACTAGAAGGCGTATCATTTATATAAATAAGAAACAGCAGTGGCCCCAACACCGACCCTTGGGGAACGCCCCACTTAACAGTGCCCCATTGGGACTGAACATCACTACCACTCTCAATATTGCGGAGAATTATCTTCTGCATTCTGTTCTTAAAGTAAGAGGCGAATCAATTGTAAGCTACTCCCCTTACTCCATAATGGTCCAACTTCTGCAGTAATATTTTGTGGTCAACACAGTCAAAAGCCTTCGTTAAATCAAAGAAAACACCTAGCGTTCGCAACCTTTTATTTAATCCGTCCAAAACCTCACAGAGAAAAGAGAATATAGCATTTTCAGTTGTTAAACCATTTCTAAAACCAAACTGAACATTTGACAGCAAATTATGTGAATTTAAATGCTCCAGTAACCTTGTATATACACCCTTCTCGATAACTTTAGCAAACACCGATGGCATAGAAGTAGGTCTAAAATTGTCAACATTATCCCAGTCTCCCTTTTTGTGAAGTGGCTTCACTTCCGAGTACTTTAATCGGTCAGGAAACCGACCACTCCTAAAGGAAAAGTTACAGATACGGCTGTTTCTAACGTTTTGATATAATTGCCACTTTGTTCTACAAGATATTCTTATCCCTCTAGTCAGCCACCCAGGCTGCCTGTTTGTGCTAGTACCCTGTTTTCAACGTTCTAACGGAAGGCAACTTTCAAAGAGCACGAGAAAAGTCTTGAGAAAAGCATTATATTTATCGTCTACTGTATCAGCGCTATAAACATCTTGCCACTCTTATTCCTTGATAAGGTTTACAAAGGTCTCTACAGCAACTGGATCAGCTTTCCTAAACAGTTGATAACTATATTTAACATGTGTTGCAGCACAAAAATCTTTTAGAGTTAAAATTTGTGCACCATGATCTGAAAGGCCATTCACCTTTTTGCTAACAGAATGCCCTTCTAGTAATGAGGAATGAACAAAAATGTTGTCTATGGTTGTTCTACTGTTCCCTTGCACTCTCGTTGGAAAGAATACGGTTTGCATAAGATTATATGAATTAAGGAGGTCTACCAGCATCCTTTTACTTGCACAATCACTTATACAATTAATGTTGAAGTCACCACATATAACTAACTTTTTGTATTCCCTATAAAGTGAACGAAGAACCTCCTCTAGCTTTAGCAAAAATGTTGTGAAGTCGGAGTCTGGGGATCTATAAATAACAACAGTTAGAAGTTTAGCTCCATTAAATTTAACCACACCTGCACAACATTCAAACACCTTTTCAGTGCAGTACTTTGAAACATCAATTGACTCAAATGGGATGCCGTTTTTCACATACATGGCTACTCTCCCACACCGCAAAGAGCTCCTCGAAAAGCTGCCAGCCAACCTGTATCCTGCTAAAGGAAGCCTCTGAATTATCTCCTTATTTAAGAAGTGTTCAGATATACCAATAGTTCTTCTTTCGGACCTTGGGAAGATATATACCTCACAAAAAGGGCAACTTGTTCCGTGTCTTTTATATCGCAAGACTCATCGATAGCAATCGATAAGGCAGAAGCCAGTTGATTGTCTTCCACCTGCAAATGTGTTACAATTGAAGACATTTTACTTATTCTATCTTGTACTATTTAAGTGGATAGTGGCAGATCTTTGATTTTTTTCAAGATTTCTGGTTTGTTTTTGATATCGCGTAATAGTTCTTCAGATGCACGTATGAAGTAATCTTTGACATACTCGCCATCTGTGAATGGTTTGCCTTTTGCAATTTCTAGTGATAACCACGAAGCTTGCCAGATTAATATTACATGTAGATTGCGTCCAGTTACTTAACATGGAACTTGATTGCTGTACTCGTTTCTGGAGCCGTCGACAGCTTTTTGTCGTTCTTCGACGGCTGGATATTTACTAGCAAACTGCATATGTTTTGTAGTGAAGTGTCTCTCTAAATTTGATTTCTAATTGTTTGCGAGTTTTTCGTGGCAAATGAGACAAGTCGAAAGGCCATCTGAGTTGCATACGAAAGCGAACGACTCCTTCCAATCCCGACTGAATTCTCGATGCTCTTCTTCAGTCTCTCTCTCTCTCTCTTTCTTTTTTTTTTTTTTTTTAAGTAGATGCCATGCTTGCGGTGAAGCTGTGATGAAGAATTTTTAAAATCATTATTCAGGTATCCAAAACAGCAGATGACAAGTTTTGCAGTTATTTACTATGTCAACGTATACTTACGTAAATGCATACGAAAAGCTGGGCTTTAAAATATAATCCGTCAAAAAACATTTTACATTGATATTTCCCGATTAAAAATACTTACCTTGATAGAATAAATAATTCTCCAATAATTGAATTATTAAAATGAATAATTCAGACCCGAAACAGTGTTTGTCTCACTGTGGTCGCCTCCCGTGTGCGGTGATCGCGGACTGGCATGAACGGACTTGTCAGAACTCAGAACGTGCGACAGCGACGAGTGTCACGGGGGAGGGGTGCGGTGAAAAGCGAGAACAATGGGCTGATTGTGAGGTATAGAAATGGTGCCTAATCCTCGTTAATCGAATCAGCACAATTTAAGTTTTTTTCTTATAAAATAAATAATATCTTCGTATGGAACTAAAGAACCGCAGTTTCACATCCAAAGAGGCGCATGTGGCTCGCGAGCCGCAGGTTGCCGACCTCGGCCCCTAGACGAATGATAAAAAAATAAAAATAAAAAGTTCAGATGTGTGTGAAATCTTAGGGGACTTAACCGCTAAGGTCATCAGTCCCTAAGCGTACACACTACTTAACCTAAATTATCCTAAGGACAAACATGCACACCCATGCCCGAGGGACTCGAACCTCCGCCGGGACCAGCCACGCAGTCCATGGCTGTAGCGCCTTAGACCGCTTTTTTTTTTTTTTTTTTTTCGTTGGGTTTGGTCGTTGCGGACGTAACATGACATTCGTTAAAGTTCGTTTTGTTGATCCTCCCACTCAGTTTTGTTTTATTACAGAGGCCAACCAGCTCTCTGACTGAACACGCTGAGCTACCGTGCCGGCACTCGGCTAACCCCTCGCGGCGAGGCCTGATCAGATGAGTACCAACTTCATTTCGTAAGAACTGGTGATAGGGTCCCAGGCTCTACCAAGGCATGGACCAAAATTGTCGACAAGGCACTGTGCAAGCTGGTGGTGGCTCCGCAATGGTGTGGGCAGTGTTTGCGTGGAACGTACTTGCTCCTGGTTATGTTCGGCTACTTCGAGACCATGTGCAGCCATTCATGGAATTCATGTTCCCAAACAACGTTTCGCTGCGTTTCTGCTTTGCTATTGCTCGCGTAACAACTAATATATGAGATAAAATATGTTGCTACGAAAAGAGCCCTGAAATACTTTTTAGGGATACTGTGCTCTGACTTTCTTTGCATCATTAATTTTCAACAAAACAAAATACGTTATGTTCTTATTATTCTGGATCTGGCTTTCTATTAAAGGAACATCGTTTCGTTACTGTAACTCGCTATAAAGTTCAACATATCTTCCTTACTTTACAGTTATTGAAAAGGTTACTGAAAATTATTTCGTTATCAATACTGGTGTTACAGTACGCAATGTTTGTTCAACATCAAAATTTTGCAGTGGATTTTTGTTAACAGTAAAACACCAATAAGTACCACGAATAGCACGAGAACATGAGACTATTATCAGAGAAAAAGATGTTTTTACTATAATATTTCTCAGACCAGAACTACGCACAGCAAGATTTCTTTTATGATATGAAGGTAAATTATCTTTCTGCACTGTTAATAATATATCATCCGCAGCCCGCGTCCACCTGTAAAACACATTATAAAATCTGCTGCTCTGCCCTGCAATTCCGAAAGCTGAAAGAAATAATTTTAGTTCACTATTACCTGTCCGCTTCTTTGCGGTATGATTGGTTTCATGACCTCAGAAGTTAAGTCCCATAGTGCTCAGAGCCATTTGACCCATTTTTTTGATTGGTTTCATTTAATGCAGTTTGAATGCGCCGCGGCAGTGGCTCGTTCGTTCGTAGCGTAGCTCTGCACCACGAATAATATTTAAATAGCTGAAAATGTCTTAAAAGGATGGGATAAAGTACCAGGCAAGCTTATTACAAATCATAATGCAAGTTTTCACTAAGTAACTCCATTCAAACCATTTAGACAGATTAAATTATTACACACCTTTATAAATCAGTACCTAATGGCGTTCTTCTCTCAATCTTGATAAAATAATGTTACACGAGCATACAATATAGCGTCGCAGGCTCTTCCTACTCACGTAACTCCAAGAAGACGACAGAGAAATTAATGCTCGGTCACTACTATTTATACTCGTTGTGACATATTCTCATCTTTGTTTGATATTTAATAAGTACCGTCTGTGGCGGTTCAGTACTCGCCGACACAGGTATTATCTTTAAAAAAAAATCGGTACATAATTCTATACAAGTATAAAACATGGCACATAATGGTTTCTCTTTATTACATAAAGTTCACACAATCTTTGTCCACGCAATTACAATCATCCAGTTCAATTGTTCTTTTCTCCTTTTTTACCACGTATAATATGTGTTTTGCTAGGAGACGTTACAAACGACAGAATTTTTGTGGATGACAGTGCGCCATGTCACCAGGCCACAATTGTTTGCGATTGGTTTGAAGAACATTCTCGACAGTTTGAGCGAATGATTTGGCCACCCAGATTGCCCAACATGTACGCTATCGAAAATTTATGGGGCATAATCGAGATGTCAGTTTGTGCACAAAATTCTGTGCCTGCATGGCTTTCGCAGATATAGACGGATGCAGAGGCATCATGGCTCAGTATTTCTGCAGGGGACTTCCAGCGACTTGTTGAGTCCACGCCACGACGAGCTACTACTCTACGTTGAACAAAAGGGGGTCTGACACGAGACTGTGAGGTACCCCATGACTTCTGTCACCTCAGAGTATCTATATCAATGGACCACTTACATAACTACTTACAAATTCATCAACAGTGTAGGATTTTATAGCTTTTATGAACTTATTACTCTTCAGTTGCCTCATCCCACTACCTAATTTGTTAATAATAATTTGTCCTGCATGCAGAAAGGTTTTTTTGTGTATTTCAGGGAATAATCAATGAGTTCACATCCCTAAATCTATAAGAGAGAATATTCGATCTAGTATGGCGTTTATCGCAACTGTTCTTGGTGCGCATATCGGCACATGTATGTACTTGGGGCAGTAACTGTTTTCAGTGAAATGCGTTGTACAAAGTGTGTTGACTCTTAGACCTTACATGCATCGAATAGTTTTTTTTTCTTTTGCCAAAGAAAAACTCTACCTCTTCCAGTAAGGTTACCCCACTTCATTGTAATATACTTTATGTGCGTATGAAAGGCATAGTCTGCAATGAGTAGCTTTTGCACGAACATAGGTTTTTAATTCTTGAGTAGGTACAACACACAGATTAATTTACTGCATAAATTGTGTGTGTGTGTGTGTGTGTGTGTGTGTGTGTGTGTGTGTGTGTGTGTGTGAGTTCCACTTTGATCTGATGACGACCAAGACATCCAGTAAAATGGCAGAGTCATTGCCATGTCATTATCATATAGAGGCAATATAGCACTCTCGGTTTTGCTGTTGTTTAATGTTAATTTATTTGACGGAAACCAGCAAGAAGACTCCTCCATTGTAACTTCTTTCATTTCTTCCATGGTGTTGGTCCTTAGAGGAACTGATAAATGCGACACCAGCCACATAACAAATGGTTCAAATGGCTCTGAGCACTATGGGACGTAACAGCTGAGGTCATCAGTCCCCTAGAACTTAGAACTACTTAAACCTAACTAACCTAAGGACATCACACACATCCATGCCCGAGGCACGATTCGAACCTGCGACCGTAGCGGTCGTGCGGTTCCAGACTGAAGCGGCTAGAACCACTCGCCCACTGGGGCCGGCCCCACATAACATAACTACTTTGAAAGGCAGCAGAATAGACCGATCTTTGACATACACAGTGAACAAAAATCGGTTGAGCACCAATCCCTGAGGCACTCCTTTTATGGAATTCAGAAAGCCCGATATTTTGTTTGAATCACTTGGGACCATCTGTCTTCTTTTGAGTAAGTTTATCCAGCTGAAAAAACTCCCCCCTCCACCTAGGAGGATAATCGCAATGTATGCGGTGAACATCTGTTCCGAGAAGGGGTGAACTTTATATTTTATAATGGTCATGAAAACATTCCCATTCACGGAGTCGTTTTTCCAAAGGTGGAAAAGTCGCAATATTTCAGATGCAATATCTGACTTCCTCCGATTGAACAGGACGTTTAGGGACCTTAAATAGTTAAAACAGGCTACCTTTCGTTTTTGATACATGTGCAAACAACTCTCCTCAGAAATATTCGTCGTTCTATGTGCTTACTATGGATAAAAAATGTAGAGAAGAAGATTAATATTGAAAATTATTACAACCTTCCATCGCAAGGGAACAGAATCTCCCACTTTATAGTACTGAACTCGGTATAAAAATTACTTAATGTCTAGAAGGACACAAGCGGATTTACTTTTCTAAGATGATGCAATTGCTAAAAGAGTGTGGATAGGCCTACTGTTCACAATCAAATTCAAACAATAGTTATAGTTGTTTTACTCGTAAATGGTGGTTAAAAATATTCCAGTGACACGCAGTAAAACGGAAGAATTAAGAACATCAGAATATTTATTGCCTTAAGAAACTACATTGGTGGCTTGAATGTAGTATGCACAAGTAATTGTGAGATAAATTACACAGAAACATCACACTTCTAATCACTGTCGTCATTGTCACCTTCACTGCTGATGTTTGTTTTGTCACCGGTCGCTCTTGTTCGAATAATTGTACTTACTACCATACAGGACACTGGACACTTTTACGCCGGCTACAATAGAATCTGTTGATACTGTGCCCCATGAAGAAAGAAAAAAATATGTTCAAATGTGTGTGAAATCTTATGGGACATGACGACTAAGGTCATCAGTCCCTAAGCTTACACACTACTTAACCTAAATTATCCTAAGGACGAACACACACACACATGCCCGAGGGGGGACTCGAACCTCCGCTGGGATCGGCCGCACAATTCAAGACTGCAACGCCTGAGACGCTCGGCTAATACCGCGCGGCATGAAGAGAGAATCCACGCACACATTACGGTGACAAATGATTTTTAAATATCATCAGGAGTGTATGATTCCTGTCTAAATTCCAATGAGAACAGAGTTTTCGTAGACATTCTTAAAATGGCTAGTTTACAACATCGAAAACCTGCCGTTTTGAAGTGTTCAAAATGGTTCAAATGGCTCTGAGCACTGTGGGACTTGACTTCTGAGGTCATCAGTCCCCTAGAACTTAGAACTACCTAAATAACCTAAGGACATCACACACATCCATGCCCGAGGCAGGATTCGAACCTGCGACCGTAGTGGTCGCGCGGTTCCAGACTGTAGCGCCTAGAACCGCTCGGCCACCCCGGCCGGCTTTTGAAGTGTACCTCTACACATAACGACTAACTCTGTCTTCAATGAAGTAGATATATTCTTTATTTCAGGTGTGAGAAGACCTTTAAAAGGTGCTCACTTACTGAGGAATACACCATGTCTATGATTCCAAAAAGTAGTTCATCGTTAATTCATCCCAGTTCACCCTCTTTCTTGGAAACGAATTACCGACATCTCACAGATATTTCCTCTTCGGCGAAGTTTTACGTACACTTTGTGATCAAAAGTATCCGGACAACTGGCTGAAAAGTACTTACAAGTTCGTGGCGCCCTCCATCGGTAATGCTGGAATTCAATATGGTGTTGGCCCACCCTTAGCCTCGATGACAGCTTCTACACTCGCAAGCATACGTTCAATCAGGTGCTGGAAGGTTTCTTGGGAAATGGCAGTCCATTCTTCACAGAGTGCCGCACTGACGAGATTTATCGATGTGTCGGTCGGAGCAAGTCCCCTCCATGAAAAACACGACCACATCATAACACCACCACCTCCGAATTTTATTGTTGGCACTTCGCATGCTGGCAGATGACGTTCACGGGGGATTCGCCATACCCACACCATGCCATCGGATCGCCACATTGTGTACCGTGATTCGTCAATCCACACAAACTTTTTCCAGTGTTCAATCGTCCAATGTTTACGCTCCTTACACCAAGCGAGGCGTCGTAAGGCAGTTACCGGCGTGATGTGTGACTTATGAGCAGCCACTCGACCATGACATTCAAGTTTTCTCACCTCCCACTTAACTGTTATAGTACTTGCAGTGGATCCTGATGCATATATGAAGATGGTATCTGTTTTCTCGGACATGTCCGAAAGAACAGATACCATCGGTGACCATGCAACTCGTTAGAATGAAATTACAATGAAATGAATACCCCTAGCCAGCCGACCGCTGTGACCGAGCGATTCTAGGCGCTTCTGTATGGAACCGCGCTGCTGCTACGGTCGCAGGTTTGAATCTTGCCTCGGGTATGGATGTGTGTGATGTCCTTAGGTTAGTTAGGTTTAAGTAGTTCTAAGTCTAGGGGACTGTGACCTCAGATGTTAAGTCCCATAGTGGTTAGAGCCATTTCAACCATTTTTCTGAATACCCCTAGCTGCATACAGGCGCTGATATAAGTCAACGGGGACAGTTGAAAATGTGTGCCTCAACCGGGAATCAAAACAGGGATCTCCTCCTTACATGGCAGAGGCTCTATCCATCGGAGCCACCGAGGACACAGAGGATAGTGCGACTGCAGGGACTTATCTCTGGCACGCCTCCCGTGAGACCCACATTCCCAACGTATTGCCCCGCACTATATTCATAGTGTCCCTGCCCAGTATAATAATAATTACTCGTGGCTTTTTGCCGATTCCCGTAAGAGTTCGGTCACTGTTTTTGCATCCGCACAGAAGAATATGGTCAAATGGCCGATGAGCCTTAACTATATGTATGCAGGGTGTTACAAAAAGGTACGGCCAAACTTTCAGGAAACATTCCTCACACACAAATAAAGAAAATATGTTATGTGGACATGTGTCCGGAAACGCTTAATTTCCATGTTAGAGCTCATTTTAGTTTCGTCAGTATGCACTGTACTTCCTCGATTCACCGCCAGTTGGCCCAATTGAAGGAAGGTAATGTTGACTTCGGTGCTTGTCTTGACATGCGACTCATTGTTCTACAGTACTAGCATCAAGCACTTCAGTGCGTAGCATCAACAGGTTAGTGTTCGTCACGAACGTGGTTTTGCAGTCAGTGCAATGTTTACAAATACGGAGTTGGCAGATGCCCATTTGATGTATGGATTAGCACGGGGCAATAGCCGTGGCGCGGTACGTTTGTATCGAGACAGGTTTCCAGACCGAAGGTGTCCCGACAGGAAGACGTTCGAAGCAATTGATCGGCATCTTAGTAAGAACGGAACGTTCCAGCCTATGACTCGCGACTGGGGAAGACCTAGAACTACGAGGACACCTGCAATGGACGAGGCAATTCTTCGTGCAGTTGACGATAACCCTAATGTCAGCGTCAGACAAGGTAACGTTGACCACGTCACTGTATGGAGAGTGCTACGGGAGAACCAGTTGTTTCCGTACCATGTACAGCGTGTGCAGGCACTATCAGCAGCTGATTGGCCTTCACAGGTACACTCCTGCGAATGGTTCATCCAACAATGTGTCAATCCTCATTTCAATGCAAATGTTCTCTTTACGGATGAGGCTTCATTCCAACGTGATCAAATTGTAAATTTTCATAATCAACATGTGTGGGCTGGCGAGAATCCGCACGCAATTGTGCAATCACGTCATCAACACAGGTTTTCTGTGAACGTTTGGGCAGGCATTGTTGGTGATGTCTTGATTGGGCCCCATGTTCTTCCACGTACACTCAAAGGAGCACGTTATCATGATTTCATAGGGGATACTGTACCTGTGCTGCTAGAACATGTGCCTTTACAAGTACGACACAACATGTGGTTCATGCACGATGGAGCTCCTGCACATTTCAGTCGAAGTGTTCGTATGCTTCTCAACAACAGATTCGGTGACCGATGGATTGGTAGAGGCGGACCAATTCCATGGCCTCCACGCTCTCCTGACCTCAACCCTCTTGACTTTCATTTATTGGGGCATTTGAAAGCTCTTGTCTACGCAACCCCGGTACCAAATGTAGAGACTCTACGTGCTCGTATTGTGGACGGCTGTGATACAATACGCCATTCTCCAGGGCTGCATCAGCGCATCAGGGATTCCATGAGACGGAGGGTGGATGCATGTATCCTCGCTAACGGAGGACATTTTGAACATTTCCTGTAACAAAGTGTTTGAAGTCACGCCGGTACGTTCTGTTGCTGTGTGTTTCCATTCCATGATTAATGTGATTTGAAGAGAAGTAATAAAATGAGCTCTAGCATGGAAAGTAAGCGTTTCCGGACACATGTCCACATAACATATTTTCTTTCTTTGTGTGTGAGGGATGTTTCCTGAAAGTTTGGCCGTACCTTTTTGTAACACCCTGTGTATATAGATGGTATCTGTTCTTTCGGACATATATAGTTAAGGCTCACCAGCCATTTGACCATCTTCTTCTGTGCGGATGACAAACAGTGCCCGAACTCTTACGGGAATCGCCAAAAAGCCGCGAGTAATGAACATAATGGGCTGGGGCACTATGAATATAGTGATAAATAGAGATAAATCCCTGCAGTCGCCCTATCCTCTTTGTCCTCGGTGACTCAGATGGATAAGTCAACGGGGACAGTTGAAAATGTGTGACCCGACCAGGACTCGAACCCGGGATCTCCTCCTTACATGGCAGACACTCTATCCATCCGAGCCACCGGTCGGGGCACACATTTTCAACGCCTATATACAGCTAGGGGTATTCATTTCATTGTAAGATCCTGATTCAGTTTGGAATTCCTGTGTGATGATCTGGACAGATGTCTGCCAATTACACATTACGATCCTCTTCAACTGTCGACGGTCTCTGTCAGTCAACAGATGAGGTCGGCCTGTACGCTTTTGTGCTGTACGTGTTCCTTCACGTTTCCATTTCACTATCAAATCGGAAACAGCGAACCTAGGGATATTTAGGAGTGTGAAAATCTCGCGTTCAGACGTTGACACAAGTAACACCTAATCACCTGACCACGTTCGAAGTCTGTGAGTTCCGCAGAGCGCCCCATTCTGCTCTCTCACAATGTGTAATGATTACTGAGGTCGCTGATATGGAGTACCTGGCAGTAGGTAGCAGCACAATGCACCTAATATGAAAAACGTATAACGTATGTTTTTGGGGGTGTCCGGATACTTTCGATCACATAGTGTATCACAACAACATGGGGGTGGGGATAACTATGTTCCCTCTGGAGTGACTTCCAGCATCACAATACAAGTAATCCTTTATCATTTCCCTTTGTTCTTAATGAGATACTTTTCACCTCATCATAATCTGCTGCCAAGCTGGTGTAGAGAGTATGAGCGCTACCGTCAAATTGCGATTGCTTTGCTGTGGACGTCGACGAGTTCTCGGTAAAATCTTCTGGTAGTATCAGTGCTAGTGAAACACTATAAATTGAGATGAAGTGATACAATGGGTCGAACCGAGGCAAAATGCAGCGTTAGTTATACTATGACTCTGTATTGGCAGTTCAATGGAAATGTGGGCAATAATGACGTTTCCCTAACCATCTGGGTCAATTCTAAGGCCTGCGACAGTCAGCTGTCTTATCCTGCTAATTTTGCTACTGAGTATTGTTGTTTGCTTTAAGAGTTTATGATGTGCTTTTTTTAAGATACTAGAAACTTAACTTGCCAAAGATATATCCTACATTTGTATTATGTTGAATGTCTTGTAAAAGGTAAGGAATACATCTATGATCAATAACTTCTTAGTATTATTCCACATCTAAAAAAAGTTTTTTTTAAGAAATAAAAAAATGTTGGTTCTACCCCCAGCCCTCTACCCCTGCCCAGAATCAGAAGAGAAATTGGAAACGTCTCGTGATAGCAACGAAGAAAATGAAAATTACAATACGAATGCCTCAGGAGAAAGTGAGAAAGAACCAACCCCGGAAGTTAATTAAATGACCCTCAATGTAGAAAACCTTTTGGTTGTAAAACTAAAAGACCAAATAACAAAAAAGGACAAGTTGTATTGTTTGCAAATCTCATGTGTGTCGGAATCCAGCAGTGGTTATAAATGGGTCATAGAAGGAAGTTTTCTAAAACGGTACAGATGCCATAGAGAGACTTTTGTATGGCCATAAATGAAGGAGTCAAGCACTGTATACGCTCATAAGGTTATCAAATGCCTTATTAAACCAGCAACTCTTCTCTACAGTCACCCTCAGTCTCCAAAGAAGTATTTTCTACTCTTTGTGAATAAATAGCGTTTTTAAAACATATTATGGGTGTGAAGGTAAGGAGCCTAGCTTGAAGTTCAGGATATACCACAGCTTTGGCCCTTGATGATGAAAAGGCAGTTCACGGCTTATTTTCCAATGTGGTCCAATGTATTGATTTGTCTAAACCATTCTTTTAACAGGTATTTATTAAATCTTCTCTTTGCGTAACGGATTATTACTAAGAGTTTGACATTTGCATCATACCCATGGAAGTCCGCAGAAATTTCTTGTGTGTGTGTGTGTGTGTGTGTGTGTGTGTGTGTGTGTGTGTGTGTGTGTGTGTGCGTGTGTGTGTGTTTTTAGCCTCGAAAACTGCTATTCTTTTTATACAAAAATAAGTCGTACAACTGCTTCTAATGTCATATTATCTGAGCCATGCAGCTTGCTTTTATCAAATTCTTTTGCGAAGTTTTGCTGCACCTTCTAACTTCTTGGCTAATTCGACTCTTCTTTTGAAATGTTCCCGTCAGAGGATTTCTTGCGCAGTGAGCGGGAGTCTACTTGAGCTTGTGCACATGGCCGTGGTTTTCGCTTCGAAAGTAGCGCCATGGATTGTGTGATGCCTCCCCGCAAGGTGGCGCGAGTGGCGACACGTGTCGGGGCAGTCAGTTGTACTGCGTCTAAGGTGGCTGTTACTTGTGTTGTAAGGTGGTCCAACTTGCCATTGCTAGATCCACATGTGTCTCGAAGGGCTCTATTAGCATCCTGAAGAGCAGATCAGGAGACTGTGTACTGTTTTGGAATTCTGTGGAGTAAACTTCTGTGGAACCTACAATCAACTAGTGAGATTATGAGAGATTATGGTGGGACTCTTGTCAGCTATTCTTACTCTGTTATCCTGTTGCCACCATGTTAATTCTAGCTGGCTTAGAGAGCTAAGCTAAGTGGTAGTGACTTTCTTCTACCGATTCGTCCACAAAATGGTGAGAATGTTTGTACTACTTACCTGTATACTGTTTCTGCGCCCTGGTTACATCTGAAAGCTGAGTTATATTTATTCTAATGTCAACGTTTGAACAGTGCTGTGACCTCAAACTGGACGTGTTTTGCCAACATTCAAATCAGTATCTACTGCACTTAACACATGTATAAGTGCCATCCCTTCTATTTTTGTCATGTTGGTTGCTTGTGGTAACAAACCTGTGTGTCAGGTATTTGCACACAAATGTTGTTCATCGTTAACATACTGCAAAGGCTACCTTGATGACTGATATTTGGTTCAAAACCCAGGAAGCAGCCATTTGCTAATGGGGCTTATATCCATATGTTTTTTGGGGGCCAGGCTTTTAAGTAATCGTGTTGTAAGCTAGTCAACATTTTAATTTATTATGCTGTAAGCTAGCCAAGGTTAATTATTACTTGGCGTTAGTTACAGAAAATCGCTATTTAATTCTAAGCTATCACTACTATTTTCATCGAACTACCACTGTTTCTAATTATATTTGTCAGCTCCATTAGGTAGATACTTTTTCAAAGGGCTGTGTACCTGAGATTTACATGCATGCATAGAAACGATGGAGAGGCTTCGTCCTGCCGTAGCCCTCAGTGGTTCACAACCCCACAACAGGCCACAGCAGTCCACCCACCCCACCGCCGCCCCACAGCGAACCCAGGGTTATTGTGCAGTTCGTCCCGCAGTGGACCCCCCTGGGAACGTCTCATTCCAGACGAGTGTAGCCCCAAATGTTTGTGGGGTAGGGTGATTATGGTGTACGCGTACATGGAAACGGTGTTTGCACAGCAATCGCCAACACAGTTTAACTGAGGCGGAATAAGTGGAACCAGCCTGCATTCGCCGAGGTAGATGCAAAACCGCCTTAAAAACCATCCACAGGTTGGCTGGCACACCGGACCTCGACACTAATCCGCCGGGCGGATTCGTGCTGGGGTCCGGCACGCCTTCCCGCTCGGGAAGCAGCGCGTTAGACTCCGCGGCTAACCGGGCGGGCGAGATTTACATTATTTGGTATTTGTGTATGCAAGCTTAAGTTTTAAAGTGTTCACAAGCCAAAGTAATGTAATTTCTCTTGCTCTTTTAAAAATCTGTACACTGCACTGAACTTTGTCATGAAGCCTTTTACAAGTTTTGATAATACATATTGGAACCGCAAGTTCTTCCTTTTGGGGCCCTTTTCTGTATCGTTCATACCGATCGGTGCGGTAAGTTAGCCTCAGAAGTGACGTCATTTTCGGTTCTTTAGCCAAAGTTCTGTTCTGTAAGCTTCTGAAACTTTTTACCGATTTTCTGACAACTGTACTAAAATATATTTGCGTTTCGGTATGGCCACTCCTTCGGTTCGATGTGATTTGTTTACAGCTGGACTTCGTTACTGTAGAGAAAGTGAGTGGTTTTAGTTTCGGATTTAGTGATTGCTTTACGAAGAATCACCTGGATGCATCCGAGTGGAAAGTGAGTTCATAATAGACTATTTTTCCTTTGTTAGAAATATGTTTTGTATTGTTACTGTAAATGATTATAAAACATTTTCAGTCAACATTCTCACAAAATACTTGCTATTTTTTTATGTAATTAAGAGTTTAAAAATCATTAAATTTCAGGACATCTTCTCTGCTTACGTATACGACATGAGTTGGCTGAAATTACGTGACGTTGCTTACTTTTTTCCGCAAATGGTTTAGTTATTAACTATCGAAAAGCGTTTATAACGTTTTAAGTTACAACGGAAAAGAAGCCTGATAGTGGAAACCTTCCAAAATTTTAAGCATTTACGGATTGCGCCTGCACTGTTCGGCAACGAAGTCCCTCTCCATCAAAATTACCAGGAAAAGAGCGCTCCTTTTGTTGTAGTTGTCGTGACTAACAGACTACTGTGCAAGAGGCCGTAGGTCTGCATCCTTCTGAGTATAATTTTTTTTCCTCTTCGTGTTTGTAATACGTTTTGAGACTTCGTTATTCGTCAAAGTTAAGTATTTCTCTGCAATATTCGTTGTTATTTTCAATTAAGAGCGCGCTTTCTCAGTAACAAGTATCTTCGAATTCGTGTGTTCTGCATGTTTAAAAAATGAAGGATGAAACTGCTGTTTGTGAAACAACTGACAGTGACGCATTTTTTTTTCTTGTCAGAAATAACTCACCATTGTTTTCCGAATACGTAGCGGCTTCCCAGTTTGGGGTTAGACAGGAATCTAAGAACACAAATTACTGCGATGGAATCTAGCAACAATCATCTTTATACGGTTGCTTGTCACACGTATTTAGCTGTGATTGAATCCTTAACAGTAGTCAGAGATGCAAGAGTCCCGCCATACTATTTTTAGACAGTATCATCAGATGCATGTTATAAACTACAACGAACTTCAATAGCTGCACTCACCATATGCTCTCGAAAAGGCGTTTTTTGAATTTTATTTTCAAGACACAAATCGTCATACAAGAAAGTAGGCTACTTCATCATTTAGATCTCTGGAAGCGAGTTACAGCCACAGTCTATGTATTTTCTTATTCTTTGACACTCGTTTAAACAATTTTTCGGGTGCTTTTATACACATATTTGTACAATGCGGTACTGCACACCATTACTAACTCGTATTTCGAAACATAAAGTCCAAGACAAGATGTCAATGTGAATGAGAATAAGACATCTATGACAATTTCCAGAACACAGTTACACACCCTACATTTACTTTGTAAGCATAGAAACACGTGTTCAGAGAAATTTGAGCAGTACTTTGTACTCTAAGCTCACTTTTCAGTACTACAAAGAATAGCGTGCCTGTCAGCTGCTAGCTACTTTGGAGTCGTGGTGCTGTGCACATTTCATTCTGCATGCACGGATCTACGCCCGCTTGGTTTCAATTGGTTGGCGCGAGAACAACAGCCATCACCGCTTCGGTTCGCTAGAACCGTGCGACATCGCTTCCGTAATGCTTACAGAATAAGTTGGGGGCTCTCCTCGCAAAAAGAGGCCGCTCGATGAGCTTGCCTACCACTCCAATCGGCAGAGTGGCTGAAAGATAACGCTCCAGAACGGACTGTCAAAAATTGAGAAAGCACTGCTAAGTTTTTGAACTAAGGCTTTAATTTGCATAGTTGTTATCTAAGCTCTGTGAAACATTCTTTCCCTAGTTGCAGACAGTGTGTTAAAACTTGTAAGTTGAGCTGGATTTCCTGTGCATTGCCATTAAACTGTTTATCTGTTTTTCTTGTAGCATCGTGTCATTAGGAACTGTAATATGAAGTAAGGGTACGGGACGTTTAATTGTGAAGGAAAACGAATTTTGAGCTTCAATATTAAAGTCCAATCTTCACGTAATAAATTATTTTTTGGTAAAACGTGTGAAGTAATTTCGACCCAGCACCTTACCACTACCTCCCCATTTCTACCTCTGCATTCATGTAATGCTACAAAAATAAGAGCTTTGGCACAATAACGAGAAACCACTTCCAGAAGCGTACAAGAATTTTGTAATGAATGAAAGCTCTGTACTCTATATAATTATGGGTGGGCAGGGGCAAGTGTCCCCTCGTGTATCACTCTCCCCTTGCGCACTTGCGAACTTGCGAAATCCAAAGTTTGATGATTTTCTTTCGATGTTGCCACTCATCGGTGAAGACAAAGATGTAGTCTTTGCCCGCATCTCGTGGTCGTGCGGTAGCGTTCTCGCTTCCCACGCCCGGGTTCCCGGGTTCGATTCCCGGCGGGGTCAGGGATTTTCTCTGCCTCGTGATGGCTGGGTGTTGTGTGCTGTCCTTAGGTTAGTTAGGTTTAAGTAGTTCTAAGTTCTAGGGGACTTATGACCACAGCAGTTGAGTCCCATAGTGCTCAGAGCCATTTTTTTGTAGTCTTTAACTGAGAAAAACTTTGTTTCGTATAAAACAAGGAAACTGTAAGCATGACTGTAGTCACTACATAAATGAAACAACAATTAGAGGGTTACATAGTTATCTCATAAACAATGATTAATTTCCAAACTCTGGCAAATTTCGAACTAAGGAGACTGAAGTGTCTATGGGGTGAAAATATACTGGTATGTATTTGTAGGGTCGCGCAGATAAGCCACAACCTAATTTTTCATGGCTCAATTTTTGGGGAAAAGTGCTGCTTAACTGGGACCAAAACAGCACAAAAATATTATTAGAGTACATGCACCAAATAGCTGCTTATAATAAATAATATTTATTCATGATAGACTGTTTCAGTTTTATCACTATTTTCAAGTATATCTAGATCGATGTGACATTCACATTACGTCATTAGTGGACTGTCTTGTAACTGTCACTGTTCTAATAATATGGTAAATGATGTCGATACGTTAAAAATAAATTGTTTATTACGATGTGACAGTAGTTTGACAGTTCCACACTTACAATGCTATAAGTTTACACAGATTTTGCAAATTACACCAACAACGTAATAAGATCTGACCTACACAGGGATTAGTGATTGTGATATAATAGTGACAATGTTTATTGAAATTAATAAATCCATCAAGAAAGCTAGGACAGTTTTGATTCTGGAATGAACATATAAGAAACTTTTAGGATCCTTCTGTTGCACCACGCCATAGCCTGGAGCATTGAATTGTACAGTGCCAATGGAACAAAAACATGTCATAGGAAGAGAGATGCCTCATTGTGGTGACCACACACTATGAAGTAAAAAGATATATTCAGAGCGCAGCAGCGCTTATTCAGGAAGCTGATGATGCACAAAAAGCTAGCCAGCACCTCTGAAGGGTGACGTTGGGCAATATTACAGCTCCGACTAGTCCTTCAGGGCTTACTAAACATGAAGAGCAGAACGAATTCTGACACATGGCTGCTACAGTCTGTTGTCTCATCTCGGGTGTGGATGCTGCTATTGGAGAATTGCTGGCTAGCAGACTGTCATAAATGTGCCCCCAAATCAGGCTAGTGTACTTTCTCTGTACATAAAGTTACCGGAGTGTGTACATGATGCCAATCACAACTGGCTCCATTAGCTGCAGACTTCAAAGTGGAAACTGCTGCAGTGCCAGATGAAGTATAGAGTCATCTGTCAAGGATTTCATCTCCAGTAGTGCAGGAAACTGCCAATGCTGGTCACTGTATGTAGACGACTTGGCTTTTCACACTGCTTGGTCTCCCTCTGGGTGATTACTTTCTGCGGTGTCCACTTCTCTAGTGGGACACCTATTCGAGCCAAGAAAGGGGGCAGCCCAATATCTCCATCACTATGCACCAGATCCTAGAGGCTTCCATCAACGCTGATCACCACCCAATGTGGGCAGATGCCTTCGAAGTAATTCATGCCAGCTGTCACAATTTGAGTACCGCCCTTCCCTGTGCTGTATTTTGCGACCTTTGACAGGCCAGCAACCTAAATGGAGCTACCACTTTGCTTTTGGAGACCTGATTTCCAAGCACAACAACTTCTTGCCACCTTGCTTCTCCATGGCTACCCTGTTTGTGTTGAGGCCCATTCAACTCTGAATTCTTCTTGTGGTGTTATTTGCACTAGGCTGCTCGATGGTCTGACCAAGACCAAAATCCAATCTTACCACTCTGGTCAGGGTGCCATTGCCGTCCGTTGGTTGATGAAAAGGTAGATTCCTCCTTAGTGCCCACCCACACTCTTTTTCTCACCTTTGATAGTGGTGCTGCTTCTATCCAAGATCCAAGCAGGCTATGAAATTATCACAGTCCGGTCGTACATTTCGAACCCAGTTCGCTGCTACCATCTTGTCAACACCCAGTCAAATGTGTAACCTGTGGTAGGGATGCGAATGGGGGTGAATGTCTGCCTCCTTCTCCCTGCTGTATGAACTGCAGTGGCAGCTGTGCCGCCTCCTCTCGGGATTGTCCCATGTATCTTGCTGAGTGGGCTGTCGAAGAGACCTGGGTAAAGGAAAAGGTAGCTTACCCAGTTGTTCGAAAGTTACTGGCTGGTCACAAACCCTGTGTTCCCCCTTTTAGCACCTATAGTTCTATTCTTGTTACCCCTCACTCCATGAAGGACATGGCCATGCAGACATGCAACCTCAAATTCAGCTCTGAGTTTGTGAAATCGCCAAGCATCAAGGTAGCATCGCCACCCCCCACCACCCCTTAATCCAGCTGTGCAACAAGCCACCAAACTCTCACCTCAAGGGACGAAACCACCAGCTACACATCCAGTAGGCTGGAAGGACAGAAGGAGTACTCCCATGAAGACTTCCTATGTCCCTCCACTCAAACAACACCCAAGTCTTCCTCTGCTAACTGGAAAGGCTCAAAGAAGTCCACCAAAGGCAAATGGTCTTCTCCTTCACCGATTCAACGCTCCTCTTCAACGGTGTTGCCACATTATACGTTAGCCTGGCTGGGCTCCATTATGCCGGTGCACACAACCAACCGTTTTTCTGCGTAGGACTCCATAGACTGACAGCACAAGCAAGCCGATGCTACTGTGGACCCCATGGAGCAGGATCCTCCTCATTCTGTGCCCTGTAGCAGTGACTCTTCACAGGCTGTCTCTCAGCAGCCACCAAGGTGACACCCCCCAGGGGGTCCACAACTCTTTTGGGGATACGCACGTAGCAAGCACGGGACCCCGAGCTAATGTGGTCTTCCTTCCTTCCTTCCTTCCTTTCCGGGCTGCATACCTTCCCTTTCTGCATCCTTCCCCATGCCCCATCTTCGCCCCCCCCTCACCTCCGCCTCTTTCCTTCCCTTTCTCCCCCGCTGGGAGTATGTTCTGTGCCTACGTCCGGAGACGGACGCTTGAAACTGTAACAAATTCTTTGCTTTCTCTGCTTGCAAGTCTTCGTCCTTCCTTTGTCCTTCTCTTTTCCTTACCTCTTCTCTTTGCCCTTTTCTCCGCTGCGGCGTTTGAGACCTCTCTTCTTTCCTTTCCCTTTCTCTTTTTTCCTCCCTGTGCGTGTCTGAAGGCCGACCCACGCATTTCCATGCGTAACCGGTGACGGGGTAACGCGTAATTCCCCGCCCCGGGTAGACAGGTAGGACACGTACGTACCCCCTGGTAACGGCCAGGCCCAGGGAGGGGTGATTACCCGAACTGATACCTTCCGAAAGTGCCGATTGGTCCTTCCGTCCGTTTGTCTGGAAGTGTGACCTGAGGTGTGAACAATCACCTAAGGCGGGAGTACCCTCAGAGAGGGCCCCCACAAGGAAGGAGCGCGCCATCGGAGACGCCGGTAATCATGGGGGATACTTTCGCAATGGTTTCCTCATCTACTATGTCAGCTCACAAGCGTAAGTTCAATGAGTCTCAGCCACAGACAGTCCTTCCATCGTTGCCACAGTTCCTTGTTGTTTCTCGGTCTGACGAAGGTCATGACTTCTCCACGGTCAACCCTTTCATTATTCAGAAAGGTGTCAACGCAATTGCAGGTCCTGTAAAGTCTTGTTCCAGATTACGAAATGGCACCTTGTTGTTAGAAACAGTCAGTGCCCTCCAGGAACAAAAATTGCTGCGTACTTCACTGCTACACACCTTCCCTGTCCGGGTGGAACCGCACCGTACTTTAAATTCATCACATGGGGTCGTTTATACACGCTCCCTCGACGGATTGTCCGACAAGGAAATTCAACACTACCTGTCTGACCAGGGTGTAACGGCAGTTCATAGAGTCAGAAAGGGTTGACACGAACATCATTCCAACCCGTACTGTCTTCTTGACATTTGACAAAGTTCAACTCCCATCAAAAATCAAAGCAGGCTATGAGATAATTTCCATTCGCCCTTACATCCCAAACCCTACGCGTTGCTGTCGGTGTCAGCGGTTCAATAACACCAGCCAGTCCTGTTCCAATCCGGCCAAATGTGTTATGTGTGGCAAGGATGCCCATGAGGGTGCTTGTCCACCTCCATCCCCTCGTTGCATCAACTGTATGGGTGACCATGCTGCTTCCTCTCGAGATTGCCCCATTTTTAAAGACGAAAAGCTCATTCAGGAAATCAGTGTGAAGGAAAAGGTGTCGACCTTTGCTGCTCGAAAATTATTCGCCAGTCGACAGCCCACCGTGCCTCAGACAGGAAAATACAGCACTGTCCTTGCCTCTCCTCGGCCAACAAAGGAGGCCGCCACGCAGACTTGTGACCTTACCTTTAGTGCCACGGTCGTCAGATCGGCCAGCGCAAAGATCGCCCATTCAACCTCCTCACTTTCGCCTGCCCACTCTATGGCTCACCCTTCATCGAGTTCTGCTAAATCTCGAGCCCAAAAGTCAGACACCAAGACTTCGAAAAAAGAGCATACTCGTGAAGATTTTTTACGTACCCCAACTTCACAACCATCGGTTCCTCCTTCATCTAAACATCATGTTTCCAAGAAGGCTAGTAAGAAACCCAGTTCATCTCCTTCTCCGCCAAGGCGTGTCTCATCTACAGCACCACCTGGCGGTAATCGCCCTCGGCCGTCTTCTGTGTCGCCGAGGCGCACTGCTGGCGGCCGATCAACCGGCCGATTGCTGGTGGCAGGAGCTGCTCCTGAACAACCTATGGATCAGGATCTTCTGCCTTCAGCTGAATGCCATTCCATGCTGTCGTTCGCAAGCTCAGAGCAGTCGCTGAGTTGACGGCAACCTTGGTCACATTCCTCCATTTTCTGTTCACCCTATGTCCATTATCCACTGGAATATCCGCGGCCTTCGAGCCAATCGGGATGAATTGTCGATCCTCTTACGATCCTACTCGCCGGTCATCTTCTATCTTCAGGAAACAAAGCTGCGTCCCCATGACCGCTTTGTTCTCCCTCATTTTCAGTCCGTCCGATTTGATCTCCCCTCTGTTGAAGGCACTCCAGCACATAGAGGACTCATGATTCTTCTCCATGATACTCTCCATTATCACCCAATCCACTTAAACACTTCCTTCCAAGCTGTCGCTGTCCATCTTTCCCTTTCTGGCTATACCTTTTCTCTTTGTACTGTATACATTCCATCGTCCACACCAATGGCATGAGCTGATCTCCTTCATCTTCTTGGTCAGCTTCCACCCCCCTATTTGCTGGTTGGGGACTTCAATGCCCACCACCCGCTTTGGGGATCTCCACATCCTTGTCCGCGTGGCTCACTATTGCTAGACGTCTTCCACCAAGCGGATCTAGTTTGCCTCAACACTGGGGACCCTACATTTTTGTCTGCCTCCACGAAAAATTTCTCTCATTTGGACCTTTCGGTCGGTACTGTTCTGCTAGCTCGGCGCTTCGAGTGGTTCACCCTTGATGATACACACTCGAGTGACCACATTCCATGTGTCCTTAGACTGCAGCATCAACAGCCATATATGCACCCGCGATGCTGGAAGTTTGGCCAAGCCGATTGGACACTTTTTTCGTCTCTAGCGACATTCGATGACCGTCACTTTCCTAGCGTCGACGATGAGGTCACACATATTACCGACGTTATTCTTACAGCTGCGGAACGTTCAATACCACGCACCTCCGCATTGCCCCGGCGCCCCCCAGTTCCTTGTTGGAACGCGGCATGCCGTGACGCAATACGTGAGCGGCGACGTGCTCTTCGCGTTTTCCGCCACCATCCTACTTTGGACAACTGTATCCGCTATAAGCAGTTCCGAGCGCGATGCCGTCGCGTCATCCGCGATAGCAAGAAGGAAAGCTGGAAATTCTTTACTAGCTCATTTAACACCTTCACTCCCTCCTCGGAAGTTTGGAGTCGGATTCGACGGTTCTCAGGCGCGCCTAGTTTCTCCCTGGTCTCTGGGCTCACTGTCGCGCATGATACATTAGTGGACCCCGTCGCAATTTCTAACTCATTGGGTCAACACTTTGCTGAGATCTCGAGCTCTTCAAATTACCCGCCAGCGTTTCTCCCGAAGAAACGTGCAGCGGAAGTGCGACCTCTTGCTTTCTCCTCTCAAAATCGCGAAAGCTACAATACTGTTTTCTCCATGCGGGAACTCCAACATGCACTCTCTTCTTCTCGCTCCTCCGCCCCAGGACCGGATGGTATCCACATCCAAATGTTGCTGCATTTATCATACCATAGTCTGCTTTACCTCCTTCGCCTTTATAATCGAATTTGGACCGACAGTACTTTTGCCAGACGATGGCGGGAAGCTATCGTCGTTCCTGTTCCGAAACCTGGAAAGGACAAACATCTCCCCTCTAGCTATCGCCCCATTTCTCTCACGAATAGTGTATGTAAGGTTTTGGAGCGTATGGTGAATTGCCGATTAGCTTGGTGGCTGGAGTCCCGCAGTCTTTTAACACCTGCCCAATGCGGTTTCCGAAAGCATCGTTCTGCAGTTGACCATCTTGTTGCTCTCTCCGCTTATATCATGCACAATTTTCTCCGGAAACGCCAAACAGTAGCAATATTTTTTGATCTGGAGAGAGCATACGATACCTGGTGGAGGACAGGCATCCACTGTTCTCTTGGGGCTTTCGAGGTCGGCTGCCCCTTTTTCTTCACGAATTTATGGCAGAGCGCACATTTAGAGTGCGGGTGAACACCACTCTCTCCCGTACTTTCTCCCAAGAAAACGGGGTACCCCAGGGCTCCGTGCTGAGTGTTGTACTGTTTACCATTGCCATAAATCCGATTATGGATTGTCTCCTTCCTGATGTCTTGGGCTCCCTCTTTGTGGACGATTTTGCGATCTACTACAGCTCTCAACGGAACAGCCTTCTTGAACGACGTCTTCAAGGATGTCTCGATCGCCTCCACTCTTGGACCATCGAAACCGGCTTCCGTTTTTCTCCCAGTAAGACCGTTTGTGTTAATTTTTGGCGACGTAAGGAGTTTCTTCCACCCTCCTTACATCTAGGACCCGTCAACCTTCCGTTTTCGGACGTCGCTAAATTCTTGGGTCTTGTGTTTCACAGAAAGCTGTGCTGGTCCTCCCACGTTTGCTATCTTTCGGCTCGCTGTCTGCGATCCCTCAACACCCTCCGTGTCCTGAATGCTACCTCCTGGGGAGCGGACCGAGTGGTCCTTCTCCGCCTCTATCGCGCCTTAGTGGGCTCGAAATTGGACTACCGAAGCATAGTTTACTCCTCTGCTCGGCCGTCTACTCTTCGGCGTCTCGACTCTATCCACCATTGTGGATTACGTTTAGTGTCTGGAGCTTTTTACACCAGCCCTGTGGAAAGCCTTTATGCTGAGACTGCTGAACCTCCGCTGTCCAATCGGCGAGCTGTCCTTCTGAGTCGTTATGCTAGCCATCTGTCTTCCATGCCTGCTAATCCGGCCCATGACATTTTTTTCGACGCCTCTTTGAATGTAGGGTATGCAGGCCGCCCTTCGTCCCTACTACCACCGGGATTCCACTTCCGTCAACTGCTCCATTCTCTTTTCTTCCGCTTTCCTATAACCTTCTTGACAACTTGGGGTACAGCACCGCCTTGGCTCCATCCCCGGATCTGCCTGCTCCCTGACCTTTGTCAATTTCCCAAGGATGGTACCCTTTCACTTGCTTATCGTAGGGCATTTGCTGCTCTATGTGCACAAATGAAGGAAGCCACATTTATTTACATTGATGGCTCGAAAACATCGTTAGGTGTAGGGAGTGCCTATATTGTTGGCGACACCCCAAATCGATTTCGGCTTCCCGACCAGTGTTCGGTTTATACTGCGGAGCTTTACGCTGTTCTCCAGGCTGTCCAATACATCCGCCGCCATCAGCGGATACATTATGTTGTCTGTTCAGACTCTCTCAGCTCTCTCCTCAGTCTCCAAGCTCTCTACCCTGTCCACCCTCTGGTCCACCGGATTCAGGACTGCCTGCGCTTGCTCCATTTGGGGGGCGTCTCTGTGGCGTTCCTCTGGCTCCCTGGACACGTTGGTATCTGTGGCAATGAGGCGGCCGATATAGCGGCCAAGGCTGCAGTCTCTCTTCTTCGGCCAGCTATTCGATCGATTCCCTTCGCCGATCTATGGAGCGTTTTATGTCGTCGTGTTGTTCTTTTATGGCACGCACATTGTTCGACACTTCCCCATAATAAATTGCGGGACGTGAAAGCTCTTCCCTGTGCTTGGACCTCTACCTCCCGAACGCGTCGTCGGGAGGAGGTAATTTTAACTAGACTCCGGATAGGGCACTGTCTTTTTAGCCATCGACATCTTTTAAGCGGCGATCCTCCCCACTCTGTCCCTACTGCTCTCAGCTGTGGACGGTAAGACACCTTTTAATTGAGTGCCCCTATTTTACTCCGTTACGCGCCCGTCTACAGCTGTCGCCTGATATACCGTCCATTTTAGCAGTTGACATGCGCTCGGCCGATCGCGTTCTCGAGTTTATTAGTGCCAGTGAGATGACGTCAGTCATTTGAAGCTCTTTTTGGGGACAACCAACCCCTCTCTGTAGTGGATTTTTAAGCTTTCCTTCTGCTTTTAGTTTCTCCAATTTTTTGAGTTTCATTCCCATTGCTGCTGCTTTTCATTTTCGTTTTTTTACCGTTTCCTAAGTCACAGACCGGGCGCTAATGACCATAGCAGTTTTGCGCCCTAAAACCAAAACAAAACAAAAACCAAGGTGACACCCCTTCATCGCTTCCTCATCATGGCTCTCCTCCAATGGAACATTCGTGGCCTTTGGTCCCACAAAGAGGGTTTATGGCTGCTTTTAGCATTGTAGTGTTCCCTTGTAGTCTGCCTTCAGGAAACAAAATTGCATCCTCACGACTGATTTGAGCTTTCACATTTCTTCCTGGTTCGTTTTGACCTTCTCCCTGATGTTGGCACTCCATCTCATATGGAATGTCGTTCATAGTCAACCCATCTTCAAGCTGTTGAAGTTTACCTTTTCCTTCCTCACCTGACTTTCCCCTCTGTATTATTTACGTCCCTCCGTCATTCGATGTCAACAGGGCAGACCTCCTTCAGCTTATTGGACAGCTACCTCCCCTATTTCTACTACTCGGTGACTTTAGTGTGCATCATACCCTTTGGACCTCTGTTTCTGTATGATGTCTTTCATATCCCTTTCTCCATGTCTCTGTTTATAGCTGTCTTCTCTTATGTTAATTGGGATTGACGTTTAGTCATTTTTAACTCCTCTTCATGTTCTATAGTTTTGATGTGGGTGCGTATAACCCCAGTTGTTTTTGCTCCATTAAACAAAACAAAACAACAAAAATAAAGTTATTATGAGCAGCATGTGTAGCAATTGGGTGGTCCAGTTGTTTCTTGGCCACAGTTTGTCAGTGGTCATTCATGTGGACACACAGCTTGTTGCTTGTCACACCCCTGTGGAACACAGCATGGTTATTGCAACTTAGCTTGTAGATCACATAACTGGCTTCACAGGTAGCCCTACCTTCGATGGGATAGGTGATGCTTGTGACTGGACTGGAATAAGTAGTCATGGTGGGAGGATGCTTGAGACAGGTCTTGCATCTAGGTCTATTACAGGGATATGAGCCATGAGGCAAGGGGGTTGAGAGCAAGGTTTGTGTAGGAACAGATGAGGACATTGTATAGGTTTGATTGGCAGCAGAATACTACTGTGGGAGGGGTGGGAAGGATAGTGGGTAGGACATTCCTCATTTGAGGGCATGACGAGAGGCAGTGAGAGCCCTGGTGGAGAATGTGATTAAGTTGCTCAAGTCCTGGGTGATACTGAGGCACAAGGGATATGTTCCTCTGTGAATGGGCAGTGGCCAGGAGAAGGAGAGGTCGCGTTAGCCACACAGAAGTATCAGTCCTTTCCAAAGACCTCACATGTTGCTGCAATCCCAAATTCGATTGTGCAGGTCTTGTTAAAGGCCCTCTCTCCTTCTCCTGATCCCTAAAGTGGAAATACGTTTTCGCCATCTACCCTATCAGGCAGACTCAACCAAAGACCAATGTTGAACCCTCCTCCATCTGACCATGATCCAACCCCACTGCATATAAATCACCTTTCTTAACCTTGAACCTTGCCTCACCGTCAAACCAACCTTACATTAGCAGGAAGAACCAAAATCCACCACCTAAAAAGCTCATGATGAAGGCTCCACCACTGTTTTGAACTGCAGGGATTACCTTGCAGAAGGACTCCACCAGGTGTCAGATTCATTCACCTGCAAACACTGCCACAGTGACCCCATTCCAGAAATTCAGTAGGATCTCCAGTCTCTCCTCAAATCCATAGACCCATCCCAGAACCACTCCCTGGAGTCTCTCTCTCCTCACACCTATCACTTACCTCACTCTTCCCTGAAGTCCATAAACCTGACCACCCAAGACACCCCATTATGGTTACTGTGCCCCCTACTGAGAGAATCTCTGCTGTCGAAGACAAGCACCTTCAGACTATTACCCATAACCTATCCTTCCTTATAAAAGATACTAACAGTTTCCTATACTGACTCTCCACAGTTCCTGTTCCTTTTCCACATGGAGCCCTGCTGATCACTATTGATGCTACCTCCCTTTACACTAACATCCCCAATGCCCAATGGATTCTAAACCTACAACCTCCTTCCTTTTCAGCATGACCTACTGTATCCTCACCCACAATTACTTCTTCTTTGAGGGTATCACCTACAAACAAATTTGGGATATGGCAATGGACATCCGCATGGTACCATGCTATGACAACCTATTCAAGGGCCATCTAGAGGATGCCTCATGTTGTTTAGATTCATTGATGACATCTTTGTTCTCTGCATCAAGGGTGAGGACACCCTATCCTCTTTCCTCCAGAACCTCAAATCTTTCCCCATTCACATCACATGGTCCTCCTCTATCCAACAAGCCACCTTCCTTGATGCTGACTTCCACCTCAAAGATGGCCACAACAGTACCTCTGTTCGTATCATACCTCCGCTGTGCCAACTGCCACCCAAACCATACAATAACAAGAAGTCCCCCCCCCCATAAAGCCTAGCCACCCATGGCTATTGCATCTGCAGTGACTAGCAATCCCTCTCGGAATATACCAGGGGTCTCATTGACACCTTCACAGTCTGTAATTACTCTCCTAACCTTGTACAGAGAAAGATCTCCCAAGCCTTATCTCTTCAGTCATGTCCCACCTCCCAAAATCCCACCATCCAGCCATGAAATGAGGAATGTTCTATCCACTATTTGTCCACCCCTCCCACAGTGGTATTCTGCTCCCCACTGAAACCTATACAAAATCCTTATCCTTCCCTACACAAACCCTGCTCCCAAGCCTTTGCCTCATGGCTCATATCCCTATAGCAGACCTAGTTGCAAGACCTGCCCCATACATCCTCCCACTATCACCTACTCCAGAACAGTCACAAGCATCACCTATCTGACCGAAGACAGGTGTACCTGTGAATCCAGTCATGTGATCTACAAGCTAAGCTGCAACAACTGTGCTGTGTTCCACAGGGGCATGATGACCAACAAGCTGTCTGTCCACATGAATGGCCACTGAAACTGTGGCCAAGAAATAGTCAGACCACACAGTTGCTATACATGCTGTCCAACAGAACTTTCTTCATTTTTATGACTGCCTCACAGCCTCTGCCATCTGAACCCTTCCTACCAACGCCACCTTTTCTGAATTGCACAGATGGAAATCTGCCTGCAATATATTCTACATTCCTGAAACCTTCCTTGTCTCAGTTAGTGATTGTTCTTCACCCACCTATCCCTTCCTTGTTTCCACTCCAGCACTACATAGCCCTCTATTTCACCAACACACCCACAATCTTTTTACTTCTCTCCTTTTCTGTCCTCCCTCCCTCCCTCTAACCTCCCAGACTGTGCTTAGCTGCCCTACCCTCTCTCCACCTTGTCCCTACATGGTCCCAGAGGCAGCTCTTCAACGTCCCCCACTCCTACCCTGCTATCCCTCCCCCTTCTCACCCCAGCCTACTCTTTATTCTCATCAGCCAGAGACCTTTTCATAATGTAGTCATTATTCTCTCCTGGATTTTGCATTGTTCGAATATGTAAGTTAATGCAGACGAGGAGGAAAAACAATCCCATAACGTTTGAGTACAGTATTAGTAGTGTACCGCTTGACACTGTCGTGTGGATTAAATATACAGGCGTAACACAAAACGATATCAAATGGAGCGTGTGTGTAAGAATTGTAGTGGGGAAGCTGAATGGCTGGCCTCGGCTTATTGGGAGAATTTGAGAAAAATGTCATTCATTTGTGTAGGGGACTGCATGTAGAACACTAGTCTTGAGTCAAGTAGTTGGGATCCACAATACCTTTCTTAAAGGAAGACATCAAAGTAATTGAGAGGTTAGCAGTCAGATTTGCTATGAGTCGGTTTGATCCATAAGAGGGTATTATGGAAATGCTCCATGAACTCAAGTGGGAATTCCTGGAGGAAAGACAACATTTTTTTCATAGAACATTAAAAAAATTTAGAGAACTGGCATTTGAAGCTGACTGCAGAAAGATTCTACTGCCACTAATGTACATTTCGCATACAACCACGAAAATAACAAATATTAGGGCTCGTACAGTGCCAGATAGACAGCTGTTCTATCCTAGCTTTATTTGCGAGTGGAACAGGAAAGAAAAATCACCTGAAGTGGTACCAGGTGAGCTTAACAATGGACATACAGTGGATTGCAGAGAATGTACGTACGTGTAGATGAAATCCATGAAGGTATACCTCCATGATGAAATCAGATGTGATTTTTATCTTATAAATGTATAGCCAACCTAACAGATATAAAATTTACATCCGAAATGAAAGTTCTCAGTAAAGGTTTGAAATTTCACACAGATTCAACAGTACACAAAATGAAATCACAAGTAAAGTAGTTAACATAAACCAAAAGCAAATAAATTTTGAAAAGCAAGTCAAGAATGTCAGTTTTAAAGATAATCACACAATATGTGAAATTATACTCCGTTCATCATAAGAATAAACATGATGTAAACATTATAGTATGTATTCTTCCGCATTTGCTGAAACCTCGTTGGATGTCGTTTCACGTGGAGCGGAAGCCAAGCTGTCTCGAGTCAAGTACGACAATGAGGATACGTTTTATGCTGTGCGTTAAGCACACATCGACTTATCAATAATAGGACGCATCAACTTTACCGGCACGTTCAACTTGGACAGCACTGGCCAGGCAAGTGATCAACTAACTTGCAGTGATGTGAACAGTTGCAGTAAAGACGTAAAAAGGGACGAGCGGAGAACAATATAGCTTTGACTGTCATTTGATTTTGAAACAGAAGGAAATAATATATGGTAAAACTCAGCCGATACTCTTCTTAGGTGATCGAACGGAAAACAACTCTCTCTCTATCTAAGCTAACACAGTATCGTAATTAAAAACGAGAATGATAAGAATTCCCGACTTTAACAATATTAATTTTCTGCATGAGCTACGTGCGGCGCAAAAGCGCACTGATGGGATTTTACCACTTGTTAAATATTGAAGCCACTGAAGGTATTAGTCAATCGTCTGGTAATCTCTGAACTCCTTCCATATCAGACTGCGAGGAAGACATTTCAGTACAAATACGTTGATAACGATGCGATCGGCAACAGAATCCCAAGTCACCAAAAAGTCCACATGTCTTCCTCATCTTTTATGACGGTGTTCTGTATTTCGCCATTGATCGGCAGTGACGTGTCACAACGCTTCGTGAATTAGTTCCAGTACGTTAGGCAACTTAGATGTCTTGTTATTTCTCGCGACAAATTCCTTAACTTGGCTCTAGATTCATTCCATTGGGTTCATATTGCTGTGTTAAGGTGACAACAGTAAACATGCAGCGTGTGTACAGTGTGCTCGACGCCGTGAAAATGATTCTTTTCACTCTGTCTCGTGTAAGACCACATCTGTCCTACAAAACCAACGAGTTAAAAATTTTAACTCGTTGTACAAAACAGTGGGCATCTTCAAACAGAGTATTTGATTTTTCTCCAAACATTTTAATTGTGTAATGATTTCTTAACTTCAACAATCTTCTATAAAAGATCGATAATTAAGAATGTGTATTTTCAATCAAAATAAGAATTTTGCATGCGACTTGCTACTAGAAACTAGAAGACCTACATTTCTCTTGAAAAACGATGGTTAGGTATGAGTTAATTACCATATATTTGATGAATTTCATGTTTAAATGAGTTAGATATTCAAACAAAACAAAAAAATCTCCAACGGGTTTTGAAGCGCCGCCCACTACCACGCCCGTTTGTTAATCTATGACGCTGCTTATTACAAGATGCATAAAATTAAATTCCTTGTGCCTTATATTTAGTACATAACGTCCCTCAAAGTCAAGGCTGATTTTTCTATGTAATCTTGTGAAAACATTAAAAACAATTTGTTTGTAATTATTAACTGTATTTCACTACGAAGCAGTAAGTGGTGTCATCCATTTTGCGGTACTTATGAACAATGTGCAGAGCACAATTAGCATTTGCAGAGACTGTGACTGTACACGATTATTGAATTAAAAATTACGTAGCTAAAGTACGATTAAGAAAAACGTTGATGGCTGTGAATACATCACAATGTATTAAAGTTTCACACATAGTTACACTGTAATAAGATTTCTAATATGTAAGTTGGACCTACTTCCAAGGGCGTAACAACGCAAGTCTAAGACAGCTACGGCTGATGACCAATCAACTCATTGGTGTTTGTTGAGCGTAGCGGTAGCGTTACCGCCAACTGCGCAGGGGGCCCGGGTTCGAATCCCGGCAGCGGACTGGGTGTTGTGTGTCCTTCAACATCATTGACTCGTAAGTCGCCGAAGTGGCGTCAACTAAAAAGGACTTGCAATACAGCGGCCTCCCGGCCAACAATGCCATCCGATCATTTCTTTTCATTTTACATCAGATTTATTCTTGTGATGAATAGAGTTATTGTATGAAACTGTAAGTGCAGAGCAACTTACCGGTTACCAGAAACAAAGCCAACACACTCGTTATCACATAGCTTGACGAATACAAAGATACACAATATGAATTCTTCACTACCAGTATCAATAGACTTGATACATATCCTACCATAAAACTTGATGAGCTGATCAGGGAAACTTTAAAAAAATGCAAATTGGAGTCCTTCTTGTAATGCATCCCAGGACACCGATGTTGAGATTACAAACAAAACTACATAAACGAGACAACCCCATGCACTATCACGAAAAACACAGATGTCCCACTTACTTATTAAGGGGAGCCGGAGGTGCCTATCCTGCCCATGTTAAAATCACTAAGTTTGTGGAACATTTATGAATAAAAAACCAAATAGAAAAATTAGAATTTTTTTTACATATAGAGTGGTTTAGTATTGCAGTTATGACAGAGGGATTTTGGAGTATCTTTTCTAGTTTCCTTCCAATTATTTTTTTTATTAATGACCCAAATTTTTTACAAATAATTGCTTTATAATTAAACTGAAATGAAACTACTGAACATATTGCCAAATGGCTGTGTTACAATGTAAGTTTGACCACTAGGAGTGCTGTATAAAAATTTCATCTCTCTAGCTTGAGTGGATTTCGAGAAAATGTTCCTTATATTCGAAAAATTCTAATTTACAGGAAATGGCTATCAAAGTTTCTCAATACATTCCTGCACTATAGGATGGATTATCAGGGTCTTCTTCTTCATCCTCCAAAAGCTTCCTCTTCTGTCTTCTTTTCTGGCCTGTTGTTTCATCATACTTCATATGCCTTTCTCTTCTTTCTGCTCCTCTTATCCTTTCTCTGTCAATATTTCTTAGTGCTCGTACAGTGTTCACTCCAGCTGTAAATCCTAATGCCTTCAGAACTTCACACTGTTCCCTTGGTTGTAGGTTGCTATTGCATCATAAATGCCAACACCCTTTTAGGAATCACTTTCCAAATCAAATTGTTTACGCTCTCATTAGGATTCTGCGTCTTTCCGTGTAGACATTTGTGTAACAATTCTGGCTGTGCTAAGTCATGAAAAATTGGTTTTATTGCATTTATCACAGCTGCTGGCAAACCATGTTTGTGATCATAGTCCTTTTTTGCATTATATTTGCACCAGGAATCTTTTGGGCACAGGCTGTGTTGAGGGTATTCATTGGCCATATGAAGGAACAATGCCCACACTCCTTTTCACATGTCACTAACATTACTAGTATTTTGCCTAATAGCATACCCATAGTATCTCTGTAGACGTTCAATCACCTCATCAGTAAGCCTGCCTCTCTCCCCTATAGTCTTTCCATCACTGAGCTTACTTGAACCCAAAGTTTGTTTGAGCCTTCGAAGCCGTGCACCCATACGCTTTTGCACATGCCCAATGCATTCCAACTTTTCAACTACAAATTCATTTCCATATGGTTTCAGTTCCTCTATAGTCTTGAAACCTTTGGAGTCACCATCCCCAAGGTAGTATTTGTACCTAATGTTGTACCTGGGAACTGAACGTTCAAAAATTTGTTTCACTCCATCCACTTCCATTGCTCCACTTGATCCACTAAAATTTGCCTCACAGGTTCCACTGTGCTCTCCTTTGATTTTATTTTTGCACCTACAATGTTTTGATAATATTGCAACATCTATCACTTTTGCACTATCACCACAAGTAGCAGGTACAACCCCATTCAGGGATTTATGACCCCTCTTTTACCGGGAACCATCTAATGCCACTACCAAATCCATAGAACCACCGTTCATTTCTACAGATTCCTCCACTGCTTCCTTCATGGTTTTCAAAGCCACATCTTCAACAGAGGATCCTACCAGTTCACAGTAGTACCCAAATTTGCTTGGAGGCGATAGCAAGTTCATAATACCACAAAACAGTTTACCAGCAGCAGACCCTTTTCCAAAGGATCGAAGACCATACACAAGTCGAACATTCACATCAAACACTCTAGATCATCCATTTTCACCAAAGAGACTGGCATGTGAATTGTAGAAAGTCACTTGATACTTGCAACATGCACAGATTATCTTCATCTCACAAGCTAAACCAAAGTGCTTTGTTATCTCTAGTCCCACTCCTACACTTGAACACATTTTGCACAGAACACTTTCTTTCAGCACAGAAGATAATAATCCAATATTCAGTACTTCGTTAATATCATCACTGTCACTAACATATTCACGAAATCTGTCACTTCCACCAGTCAGCTTCTTGTTAGAAGATGTCACAGGGCTATGGCCGGCCATGTGTTGCTTAGCAGAAGAACGCACTGTTTCAGTAATTGTAGTATTGCAACTTGGTATTAGGGTTAATTTTCTTTTCCCTACGTTCTTCCTCTTCTTATATATACGGTTACTAAAATGTGGCATCGTAACCAGAACAACGCTTTACACAAGAAGTATAATACTACCAACAACAGGCGCAACACTGAACTAATTCGAAACAGTAAACAGCAAAGAGACGATGTTCCGCGCTCTTAGCGCTTCATTTGTCACAGAAAACAATGAAGCCAACCCTTGCACACTCGCTGTATGCGTAATATAAGGCGCTGTATGCGTAACTAGCCGAGAAAATCCCAAGCAGTTCGCCAGGAAGTCACGAGAGGGTGTTAGATGCATTCAGCGGCCACCCATTTCCTCTGCAGGTGTAGGGGGAAAATGGTAATAACTCCACTTCTAGGGCGAGAAGAACAATAATTCAAAGTTTACATTAAAGAGGAATGTTCCAATTAATTTGACCACCTTAAGTTAAAAAAGTATGAGGTGCATTCAAGTTCTAAGGCCTCCTATTTTTTTTCTCATTAACTACTCACCCGAAATCGATGAAACTGGCGTTACTTCTCGACGTAATCACCCTGCAAACGTACACATTTTTCACAACGCTGACGCCATGATTCCATAGCAGCGGCGAAGGCTTCTTTAGGAGTCTGTTTTGACCACTGGAAAATCGCTGAGGCAATAGCAGCACGGCTGGTGAATGTGCGGCCACAGAGAGTGTCTTTCATTGTTGGAAAAAGCCAAAAGTCACTAGGAGCCAGGTCAGGTGAGTAGGGAGCATGAGGAATCACTTCAAAGTTGTTATCACGAAGAAACTGTTGCGTAACATTAGCTCGATGTGCGGGTGCATTGTCTTTGTGAAACAGCACACGCGCAGCCCTTCCCGGGCGTTTTTGTTGCAGTGCAGGAAGGAATTTGTTCTTCAAAACATTTTCGTAGGATGCACCTGTTACTGTAGTGCCCTTTGGAATGCAATGGGTAAGGATTACGTCCTCGCTGTCCCTGAACATGGACACCATCATTTTTTCAGCACTGGCAGTTACCCGGAAATTTTTTTGGTGCCAGTGAATCTGTGTGCTTCCATTGAGCTCACTGGCGCTTTGTTTCTGGATTGAAAAATGGCATCCACGTCTCACCCATTGTCACAACCGACGAAAAGAAAGTCCCATTCATGCTGTCGTTGCGCGTCAACATTGCTTGGCAACATGCCACACGGGCAGCCATGTGGTCGTCCGTCAGCATTCATGGCACCCACCTGGATGACACTTTTCGCATTTTCAGGTCGTCATGCAGGATTGTGTGCACAGAACCCACAGAAATGTCAACTCTGGAGGCGATCTGTTCAACAGTCATTCGGCGATCCCTCAAAACAATTCTCTCCACTTTCTTGATTACGTCGTCAGACCGGCTTGTGCGAGCCCGAGGTTGTTTCGGTTTGTTGTCACACGATGTTCTGCTTTCATTAAACTGTTGCACCCACGAACGCACTTTCGACACATCCATAACTCCATCACCACATGTCTCCTTCAACTGTCGATGAATTTCAATTGGTTTCACACCACGCAAATTCAGAAAACGAATGATTGCACGCTGTTCAAGTAAGGAAAACGTCGCCATTTTAAGTATTTAAAACCGTTCTCATTCTCGCCGCTGACGGTAAAATTCCATCTGCCGTACGGTGCTGCCATCTCTGGGACGTATTGACAATGAACGTGGTCTCATTTTAAAACAATGCGCATGTTTCTATCTCTTTCCAATCCGGAGAAAAAAAATCGGAGGCCTTAGAAGTTGAATGCACCTCATATGATCAAAGGACCACTGTATTTGGACTATGCTAGTTTACCTATATGGGCATGTTTTTTCCCCCTCTGTTTATTTTTATCCATTAATTCACCTAAGTAGTTTACAGCAAAGATTAAAATGCCATATGCCCACAGAAATCAAGCATGTGGAGATAGCAAGAAAAAGTGAACATTCCTTTTCATATGTTTGTAAAAACTCCTATGGAATGTCTCGGCGAAACACCTCGATCATTAGTGCGGAATCAGTAAAATTCAGTTTCTCCATGTCACAAGAATTTGTTTTAAATGTGAGGGAACAAGACGAGGTTGGCACAACACTCTAATACGTCATCAGTCTTTTCAATGCAGGGCATGCATAAAGGCATCACTGACCTAATGAAGAATTTAGTTAATAATTTTTCTACACAACAAACCGAGAAACACAATGAAGAATTTCGTGATTTTAAAAACAAAGAAAGGCAAATATTTGATGGTTTTAAGAATAACTTATCACAGAGGTTCGATGTCACAACCGAGACACCAATAGCAAACAATCAGGTGCAGTCGGGCAGGACAGATAATGGTAATACCGGGTGGTTATAATTAAACTTTCCCTATTTAACACGTTATAACACGGCAACTAACTACTGTACGAGGACCAAAGTTGGTAGCATTAATGTCAAGGACATGGGGAAGAGAAACAATGCAGAATCAGTTCAATCGAATCACTTTTAATGCACTGCTACGTTACATCATACCATTACTCACCAGTATCATTAACGCTACAAGAGGAGCTCAATATGGCGCCCATCAGTGTCCAGATGAGTCTGAAAGCGCAGGACTGCATTCTGCACAGCCGTACGAAGCATTTCCATAGGTAAGTTGACTACCTCTTTTGATATTCTGGGCTTCAAATCAGCACGTGAGAGTGTTCCCATGGTAAATCCTGTCCTTCAGGTAGCCCCACAACTAGAAATCGCAGGGAGTGAGATCAGGTGATTGCGTCGCCAACCATTTGGAAATGATCGGCTGATAATTCTATCATTTCCAAATGCGTTTTGGAGAAGCAGGTGAACATCACGGGCAATGTGCGGTGGGGCCCCATCTTGCATGAAATCTGTTGAATTCAATGCATCTCTCTCCTGTAGAGCAGGTACGATATGCTGGTGAAGCATATCACACTACACGTCTTTGGTCCTTGAGTGCCGACCTGTCCGAAAAAGAATGGCCCAATCATGAATGTAGCCTTGAAGCCACCCCATACAGTGACACGTTCACCATACAGATGAACTTCATGCACAGTGACTAGAGATGAAGACCCCTACACCTGGCAATTCTGTGTGTTCACCTCACCCTCCAAAGAAAAATGAGCATCATCTGTCCATAAGATGGTCGAGGACCAGCCCTCATCAACATCAGTCCTTGCGAGAAAGTGGAGAGCAAAGTCAACATGCCGCTGTGCATCCTGTGGTGCAAGCTGCTGTAAGAGATTGATGTTGTACGGATACCATTTGAGAATGGGTTGAAGTACCACCTGTACAGCGGGCCATGGGAGATTAAACTGTTATGACACAGCATGCGCACTGCCTGACGTTTGGGAACTGCACGCAGCGTTGTCTGCTGTAGCAACAGTGATTTCATCAACCACCAGTGGTGCAACCGGTCGTCGGCCTCTTCCCAGAGTGACGCCCAGGTAAGTTGATTCGAACTTCGTCATCAAGCTCCGCACAGCAGGTGTTCTCTACCTGAACATCATTGGCTGAAAGGATTCTGAAAGGGTCCTCTTTCTCAGTGGACTCTTCCACAATCCTTCCAGCTGGCGATATTCTTGAAGTTCAGCTGCAGCATTACTGTTGTTTTGATAATAGAGCTTCATGAATAATGCCCTGCTCTTTTTGTCCAAGCTCAGGTTAACATGTCAACAAGTGCACTGCGACTAGTCAGCTGTGTGAATTTATGAATCAAGATATTGGAACTGGATGGTGGCGCTGTGGCACATGGAAATCATGCACCCCATACTCTGGACATTAATGCTACCAAGTTTGGTACTTGTACGGTAATTAGTCTCTGTGTTATAAACTGTTAAATAGGGAAAGTTTAATTATAACCATCTGGTACTTAACCATTTGCTGCCAGCCCTTGGATTGGAGACAATAGGAATTAGAAAATGCAACAGGCACTGCCAATGTCAGTCACAGTTGTGCAAACATATCTAGAATACAATCAGGTGCATACGAACAACGTCACGATGGCAGCAAACAATACTGTGTATTTCTCTACATTATTAGTGGACGAGGGTCTGTTCTGTCATAGGCAGTTTTCAATTTTTTCAACTGAGGATAAGAGAGTGAACCCTGTAGTGTTTATCAGAGCTTTTTGCAAGTGTTATCTCGCAACTGGATAGAAGCAGGGAAGATCCAGTTCGCAGTGGAATACACACAAGGTGATGTTTTATTACAGGTAACTGACACAGCTGAGAGATGCCGTACCTATGAGCATTTTGAACAGGCTTCCTTGAACAAATATAGGTCCAGTCATCCAAGAGAGTCTACACAGAGAGGTTTCTAACTAGTCACCATTCAGTAGTAAACATGGGGGACTGAGAATGTATTGTGAAAAGCACTTCAACAAAACCAGGTATTGGACGAACCCAGTTCCCCATGTGGACATACTGAAAAGTCACTTGCTCATCCATATCAGGGAAATGCTCATCACTACATCTGAAAATGATACGGAGTGTTTCTTATTCGTACTCGACTCGATTGGCCTCATATATGAAGAAGGGCCATCGCAACCACAGAAAATTAACACGCAGTGTGTGTGCACCTGTAAAATAGTCAATAGCAGAATGGCAACAGTGGCAATAACCAACACGGCTAGCACCCAAGAAATAATTATGGTAAAGGGGGAAACAAAAAGTACAAACAAGCTTTCAAAGGAAATCACAAACAGAATTGCAATGCACTGGCTAATACTGCATAGAGGGGCTATGGCCAGTAAGTCCAAAATGCACCTCCCGCATGTGGCAATAACCAATACAATAAATGGCAGGAACCATCTGCAAACAGACCAAACGGCAGTTACAGTCAATGGAGTAACAATCATATAACCAGTGGGGGTCAAAGTCACGGATAATTTAATTCCAGGACATGAACTGGTAGGGCCAAACCCACAATGTCCTCCTAGTTGAAATTATTCACAGTGAAGAGGCTAGCAACCCAACCAATCAGGAAAACATAAGCCCCCATTTGCAGACCAATAAAAAGAGTAAGGGGATGCAATTTATTCCAAATTACTTTCTCAGGTATTATGAATGGGTAGATATGGAAGAACTGTGTTGGTAAGATGTAAACAACTTAGATAAAGATAATGAGGAGTCAGTGCATAGTGTAATTAATGCCCAGATATGTGATCTAGATGTACCTACAGTACTTGACACGGGTGCATCGACAAATGTCATATCACAAGGCCTGTTTAACGAGCTGCAAAGACGATGCTATATACCAGCCTTTCCAGTGCAGAATTGTCATTTTTTGACTGCAGTTGGGAGCAACTCAAAAGGAGTTAAACTTCAGGAATTAATACCCATTATCATCAGCAATTTTTCTCTAAAGAGAATTTTTCTGGTAGCGGAAATACTTGTAGTAAACTTGTCTTATTGGAATGGATACCTTTAGACAAAACAAAGTACAAACTTATATAGGGAAAGGAAAATGTTTCTTTACAATCAACCAACAGAGGTTATCAGTAAATTTAATTAAAACCAGCACAACTAAAAACAGATTCAAACCAAATACTGATATCAGAGTACAATTGTAATATCCAAATGTAGTGGTTCTTGATACACAAAAGGGCGAGCAGCTATCTGAAGATGACGTGAACTCTATGAATGTCTGAACCAAGGTAAGTGAATCTGCTTCTTCGTCAGAGGATAAGGAGGAGGAGTTACAAGAAGTAATACTTCAGTGTGCACAAGTATTTAGAAGGCACCCCAGGATAATAAAGGGTTACGAATATAGAATCAATATTTACCCATATGAGACATTCTGCTTTCCTTCATATCCAATTCCTTGGGCAAAAAGAGAAGCTATGAGGAAAGAAACTGAAAGAATGATAATTTGGAAGATGATACAACCCTCACATTCCCCATGTTATAACCCTATTTTTGCTATCACCAAGCCCAACAATAGTGTCAGGCTTGTGCTTAATGCCCGAAGCATAAACAAAATCATTGTTCCTGTCAGGGCACAACCTTGAAGAACAGTTACTGAAAATTTCACGATGTTAAATAGCTAACTACAATTACTCTAAGAGTGTCATATTGGCAAATAGCATTACATGAAGATAGTAGGAAGTGAACAGCATTCATGCGTGGGGGCAGGAGCTATGAACTTTTGGTTTGCTGTTTGCCTTGAACGTGACCACAGGTGTTTTCATTTCCACAGTGGTAAAAGTTTTGGGACCAGAACTCCTCAACAGTCATTTTCCATGTTGATAACCTGTTAATAGCTAGTTCCACATGGGAAGAACATGTGAGGCTTTTGGAACAGGTATTACACCAATTTGCAGAATATGGAGTCACAGTTCATATAAAAGAGTCGGAGTTTGGAAAAGAAAAGGTCAGATTCCTGGAACATATTATCTCACTACAGGGTATACTACCTGATCCAGGAAAACTTGATGCAAACAAACATTTCCAACCACCACAGAATAAAAAACAACTCAAGGCATATTTGGGTTTGTTTTCATTATTTAAGAAATTCATTCCTTATCAGTTATTTAGTAGTGATACAACGCTGAATCTTTTGAGGAAAAACAATACATAGATATGAACCAATCAACGTCAGGCAACTTAGACAAAATAAAGGAAGCCTTACTATGTGCAAACATACTACACCGTTCCGACATGTCACAGGATTTTTGTTTGTGTACAGATACTTCTTCACAGGGATTAGGAGCAGGCTTATTTCAGATCACTGAAGATGATGGGGAACCGACGTCTAAGATAATGAGTTCTGCTAGTTGTACATTTTCTGAATACCAACCATCATATTCCATGGCTGAGCACAAGGCTCTCGAGGCTATATGAGCATTTAAGAAATCTGAGTACTACTTATGAGGCAAGCACGCCAAAGTCTATTGTGACCATTAAGCACTTTCTTTTCTGTTGATGTGGAAATTATTACATCAAAGGTTGGCCAGGTGGTGCATGTACTTGCAAGAGTTCAGTTTTGAAATCATATAGATCAAGGATAAATAAAATGTAATTGCAGGTGCCTTGTCAGTTGCCTCAAGGGCTCGATGAATTCTTAGAATTCACAGAACATCAGCATACACCGAATGAAGAACAGTGGCGCGCACGTGTGTGTGTGTGTGTGGTTTTTTTTTTTTTTTTTTTTTTTACCGGAAGCATACACTGAATGATTTTTTTTTTTTTTTACTGGGAAGGATGCGTGGGTGATTTCATTTTAAAGATGGATGAAATTTACTAACACAAACAAGATAAAATATATGTTAGTATCCAGATATTATCTCGATGCAAGCCCAATAAAAAGAATATTCAAAGAATCTAATAGGTTTGTATGCATCTATACACCCCAGAAGAACATGAAATGGGTTGAGTTTGTCTCACCATTTCAAGAAATCATTAACTTACCACACACTTCAACCGGATTCACACCTAATTAACTGATGTTTAAAAGGGGAGAAGTTGACGAGTAGGAAAAACAATGGTCCAAGATACCAAGGGGAGATACGTCACTTGAAGAAAAGGTATGCCAGGCTTTGATTAACCTGGAGGAAAAGGCTGAACAAAGGAAAAAGCCGTACGACAAAATGTTGGGATGCACTGTACAATTTCTAGTAGGACAAGAGGTATTATACTACAAATGCAACCTAAATCTATTAAATACAGGAGCTTCAATTGTAAATGGCAGCTTTTGTATACTGGGCCATTTGTCGTTAGCAAAATCTCCCATCCAGGTGCGTATATATTAACCTACCCTTATAGTAGAAAGGACACAAGGATCTAAGAGAATTTGTACACTAAAAGGATTGGACAAAGTTTAAACTTCACTTTAACTACCGTGCACGAACAAATGAAATGTTTCAATATAATAGGTATACATGAATTGTTCACTTGGTTTTAAAGAAAAATTTTCATTTTAGTTATTTGTTTTTAAATGGAAGGAAGGTAGGTTATAGTAATTTAAGATTCTGTTTAAGTCAAAAGGCTATATAAAACCTGAAAATCAAACATAATCACAGTGGTATTGATTCATTCTACAACACGTACATTTCCCAAATACAGCCTGACAGTGTACTTGTAATGTAAACAAGTAACATTACGAGAGGGAGAGGACATGCAGGTGTAGTAGGAGCTAACACACAGGTCGCCAACCTCAGCACATGTGCAGAAATAGTTCAGTCCAACACATCACTTTGCATGCCAGATGCAACACAAACTTGGCATCTAGCTGCCAAATAAGCTATATTCTGGACATTTTAAGGTAAGTTAATTACTATTAAAATGTGGGAGTCTACACTATAAGGATGAAACTAATACAGCAAGGAGGTTTAAAATAAGAGAATTTACAGAGAAAGAAGGAATGACTAATTACAGAAACCTATTTTATTTATTTATTGTTCCGTGGGACCAAATTAAGGAGAAGTCTCCATGATCATGGAACGAGTCAATACATGGAATTATAACACGATATTAGAAACAGATAAAATGAAATATAAAAAAACATTTCAGGTGACAAGTCGTAAATTTAAATAAAGAAAATCAACAATGTAACACTGGAATTTGCTTAATTTTTTAGCTCTTCCAGGAGCTCCTCGACAGAATAGGAGTGAGCCATGAGGAAACTCTTCAGTTTAGACTTAAAAATGTTTGGGGTACTGCTAAGATTTTTGAGTTCTTGTGGTAGCTTATTGAAAATGGATGCAGCAGAACACTGCACTCCTTTCTGCACAAGAGTCAAGGAAGTGCATTCCACATGCAGATTGGATTTCTGCCTAGTATTAAATGAGTGAAAGCTGCTAACTCTTGGAAAAAGGCTAATATTGCTAACAACAAACGACATTAAAGAAAATATATACTGTGATGGCAATGTCAGAATTCCCAGACTATTGAATAGGGGTCGACAAGAGGTTCCCGAACTTACACCACATATAGCCCGAACAGCCCGTTTTTGACCCAAACATACCCTTTTTGAATCAGAAGAATTACCCCAAAAAATAATACCATATGACATAAGCGTATGGAAATATGCGAAGTAGACTACTTTTCGTGTTGAAGTGTCACTTATTTCAGATACTGTTCTAATGGTAAATAAAGCAGCATTTAGTTTCTGAACAAGATCTTGAACATGGGCTTTCCACAACAGCTTACTATCTATCCGAACTCCTAGGAACTTGAACTGTTCCGTCTCGCTCACAATATGCCCATTCTGTCTGATCAAAATATCGGTTCTTGTTGAATTGTGTGTTAGAAACTGTAAGAACTGAGTCTTACTGTGATTTAGCATCAAATTATTTTCCACAAGCCACGAACTTATTTCATGAGCTACGTTATTTGATACTGTTTCAATATTACACTCAAGATCCTTCACTATCAAGCTGGTGTCATCAGCAAACAGAAATATTTTTAAATCCCCTGTAATACTAGAAGGCATATCATTTATATAAATAAGAAACAGCAGTGGCCCCAGCACCGACCCTTGGGGAACGTCCCACTCAACAGTGCCCCATTGGGACTGAACATCACTACCACTCTCAATACTGCGGAGAATTACCTTCTGCTTTCTGTTCTTAAGGTAAGAGGCGAACCAATTGTAAGCTACTCCCCTTACTCCATAATGGTCCAACTTCTGCAGTAACATTTTGTGGTCAACACAGTCAAAACCCTTCGCTAAATCAAAGAAAACACCTAGCGTTCGCAACCTTTTATTTAATCTGTCCAAAACCTCACAGAGAAAAGAGAATATAGCATTTTCAGTTGTTAAACCATTTCTAAAACCAAACTGAACATTTGACAGCAAATTATGCTCCAGTAACCTTGCATATACAACCTTCTCGATAACTTTAGCAAACACTGATGGCATAGAAATATGTCTATAATTGTCAACATTATCCCAGTCTCCCTTTTTATAAAGTGGCTTCACTACCGAGTACTTTAATCGGTCAGGAAACCGACCACTCCTAAAGGAAAAGTTACATATATGGCGAAGTACTGGGCTAACATGCATAGAACAATACTTAGTATTCTGCTAGATACCCCGTCATATCCATGAGAGTTCTTGGTCTTTAGTGATTTAATTATTAACTCAATCTCCCTCTTGTCAGTATCATGGAGGAGCATTTCAGGTAACAGTCTCAGAACACTTTTTTCTAAGAGCGCTATATGATTCCCTGTTGGGACTAGGTTTCTATTTAGTTCACCTGCTATATTCAGAAAGTGACTATTAAATACTGTACATATATGCAACTTATCAGTAACACGGACATTCCCACTACGCACTGATTCTATATTCTCGACCTGTCTCTGCAGACCAGCCACTTCCTTTACGACTGAGCATACGGTTTTAATTTTATCCTGAGACTTAGCTATTCTATCTGCATACCACATACTTTTTGCCTTCCTAATAACATTTTTAAGCACCTTACAAAACTGTTTGTAATGGGCTGCTGCATTTAGATTTTGACTGTTTCTAACGTTTTGATATAATTGCCACTTTGTTCTACAAGATATTCTTATCCCTCTAGTCAGCCACCCAGGCTGCCTGTTTGTGCTAGTACCCTGTTTTGAACGTTCTAACGGAAGGCAACTTTCAAAGAGCACGAGAAAAGTCTTGAGAAAAGCATTATATTTATCGTCTACTGTATAAGCGCTGTAAATATCTTGCCACTCTTGTTCCTTGATAAGGTTTACAAAGGTCTCTACAGCAAATGGATCAGCTTTCCTAAGCAGCTGATGACTATATTTAACATGTGTTGCAGCACAAAAATCTTTTAGAGTTAAAATTTGTGCATCATGATCTGAAAGGCCATTCACCTTTTTGCTAACAGAATGCCCTTCTAGTAATGAGGAATGAACAAAAATGTTGTCTATGGTTGTTCTACTGTTCCCTTGCACTCTCGTTGGAAAGAATACGGTTTGCATAAGATTATATGAATTAAGGAGGTCTACCAGCATCCTCTTCCTTGCACAATCACTTATACAATTAATATTGAAGTCACCACATATAACTAACTTTTTGTATTTCCTATAAAGTGAACCAAGAACCTCCTCTAGCTTTAGCAAAAATGTTGTGAAATCGGAGTCTGGGGATCTATAAATAACAACAGTTAGAAGTTTAGCTCCGTTAAATTTAACCACACTTGCACAACATTCAAACACCTTTTCAGTGCAGTTCTTTGAAACATCAATTGACTCAAATGGGAAGCCGTTTTTCACATACATGGCTACTCCCCCACACCACAAAGAGCTCCTCGAAAAGCTGCCAGCCAACCTGTATCCTGGTAAGGGAAGCCTCTGAACCATCTCCTTATTTAAGAAGTGTTCAGATATACCAATAATTTCAGAGTCAACATCTATAAGCAGTTCACTAACTTTATCTCTAATACCTTGTATATTTTGATGAAATATACTAATTCCCTCATTACTCGGATACCTAAGCTTTGTCAAAAGTGGTTCCTTTGTTAGAGAGACTTCCCTTAAGCAGGAATACATATCAGCTGACTTCAATCTAAAAAAGGTGCAGCTCTAACACCCCCACACCCAGTACACTACTATTTACAGTATACACAAATTTACACGGGTAGTTATACAGACAATGAATAAAACCTATAAGGAAAAGTACCTACATAAAACGAAAGAAACAATAAATGCAGGACTATGGTCACATTATGAACAACTGTGAAAGATAACGAGGTTGAGCATGTCTACAACAATGCCTATTAAATGCATGTGTAATAAATATGGAAGGACTGAAAAAGGTAAGTCAAAATGATGCACATGCTCTGAATATTTGCTCTTTAGCATTGGTGTTGAAAATTAAAAAGGAGGTGATGAATTTGCATATCCACGTACCTAAAGTAAAAAGATGTGTTTGTGAAGAGAAACATAAGTTAATTAACCACGAAGTAACTACATTATTAGTTTGCAGGTTGATATTAAGTTTCTTTTCCAGTTAATGATGCAAGGAATGTCCTGATAAATGCACAAAGAATTTAGGTAGCTGGCACCACAGAAAAAGGACGAAAAACACACACACACACACACACACACACACACACACACACACACACACACACACATATATATATATATAGAAAGAAAGAAACATTCCACATGGGAGGAATATATATAAAAAACAAAGATGCTGTGACTTACCAAATGAGAAAGTGCTGATAGATAGACGCATTAAAAAAAAAAAAAACACACACACACACACACACACACAAATTTCAAGCTTTCGCAACCCAAGGTTGCATCAGAAAAGAGGGAAGGAGAGGGAAAGACAAAAGGATGTGGGTTTTAAGGGAAAGGGTAAGGAGTCATTCCAATAATCCTGGGAGCGGAAAGACTTACCTTAGGGGGAAAAAAGGACAGGTATACACTCGCACCCACACACATATCCATCCGCGCATGTACAGACACTGTTACCTGCTCATAACAAATCTGTAAGAGAAAAATATTGTGAAATAAATGTTATAATGATCTAGATGTGACTATGTATAAATTGTACCACATGTGTACCTGATGTGTCAGCAACACGTAGATATAGGCTTGTGTGTGATTTGGTTAAATCATGTGATGTTGAACTGTAAAGCCTATTTTGTATATATTATGTGAAACCATATACTAATTGACAGAAGAGATGTCAAGAGGAACTATTCAATTATCAAATGCTTGACATGTGCTTTAAAAAGGTTACACTTGTGTGTGTTATTGCGATGCAGGCGCTTACAGTGAGCCAAACATTTTTGGTTCATATGTAGTGGTGAGGGATGCTAGTCTTTGCTACAGGGGACCATACAAGGTGAAAATGTTTATGGACTTAACTGAAATTTACAGGATCTCAACATGCTGCTGAATGTACGGGCTGGCCTTGGACACTGAAATATATGACGCACAATGTGGTTCCAGTACTACAGGTCAGAAATGATGGGCCTTTCTATTGCAGCATCGGAAACTCTGTCACGCACTTGCCTATACATACTATATGACGGAGCAGCTCTACAGACATTATGACGACACGAAATTCATTGTTATCTAAAAACTGAAAAGAAACTGTACTGCCTACCCGATTTATGAGGCATGTGCACAACACAAATTTCTTAATGTGTGTGAACATAGCCTGCAAGGGGCGTGTAGCGATTGCTCCGCAGTTATAGAGCCGCGGACTCTAACTTTGAACATGCCATTTGTTGCGACATGGACTTGGAAAAAATTTCAGAATATGTAAATGAAACTGTACAATAAGAGGGGGCTGGAACATATAGGGCTCACATTAAAATAAGTTTGACCATCAATAACGGGATTTTAAACCCTGCCAAGGCCAAAATACAATATAAGTTATAACTGAAAACAAATTTTAATATGTTATGATTGAATGTAGAAAGGGCACCACTGCTGTACACTGTTGTCCAGTAATCGTGGACCATGCCCATACACAGTAGGGGGCCAGTTGTATTGGGACTATTGCTGGTTTACCTAGGTGGGTGTACGTTTTATTTTTCTCTGTTTATTTTTATGAATTAATTTGCCTAAGTAGTTAATGGCAAAGATTAAAATGTGGTATGCCCGCAGCAATCAAGCCTGTTGAGACAGCGAGAAAAAAAATAAGAACATCAATTTTCTTATGTTTGTAAAATTCCTAGTGGATGTTTCATTGATCTTGTACTGTCTGTATTTTCCTGTCCACGATAGAGAGAGGATGTGATTTCCCATTTAGTTCACTGATAGTGTGAATTGTATTAATTCTTGTGAAGGCAATGTTGCTTATTAGTTCCTTATTTCACCTGATCTATCTGTATCACTGGTACCTGTAATACTTTGGCGGAGCAAGAATTTTAAGCAGAATTAGCTGGATGCCTTAACATTGTCTTTAAAGAAGAAGAAGAGGAGGTAAATAACTTCAAAGGTCCAACAACTATAAATAATACAATCTTTTGTTACAGATTTTTTGTGCATATGAACATTCATAAGCCTGACTGTCTGGAGTATGCATCGCTGTGCATTAATTAGCTGGACATATGCCTCTGAGCAAACTGACTATTGTTGCACCTCTTCTGCAGCACCAGAAAATTTCCATTGTAATTATCATTCTGAAAATTAATTAAGCAGTAGATTGTACACATACAAATCCATGTACAGAGAAGAAAAAAAAAGGAGAGAGAACAGAAGCGGTAAATCAAATTCTTTAAGTTTAAATTCCAGCTAATGGTAAACTAGTCTTCTTTGACATCACCAAGCTATACACAAAAATACCTGTAGTGGAAACTAAACGTAGAAAGTCCATGAGGTACATCAACAATATGACAATGTGGGGTGGACAGATTGCTACTCACCTTGTAGAGGAAGTGTTTTCACAGACAGACACAATCAAAGGAATGGTAGAAATATTTCAGCTTTCAGACAAAGTCCTTCAGAAGTAGGAAACACTCACACAACTCACAGAACATGCCTGCTGTCTCCAGGTGCTAAGGCCTGACTGAAATATTTTTAGAATTCTTGCTCATTGTGCATTTCTACAGCTCAACACCTCCAATGTGTGGCAAGTAACTCTATCCTTTCCACATTTGGGTTGTACGAACTATCAATATTATACATGCTGACATGCTTAAAATTATGAAGAAATACTATGGCTGATCCTCTTATAATTATTTTGCATTTTAGGATAACAAATACACACAGTCACATGGTTTACTGATGGGTATTTGCATGGCAGGTAACCTCACGGGTATTTTTATTGATTATATTGAACGAAAACTTTTCCAGAAGTTTAAACAAACAGCTAACAAGTGATGAACTAAAAATGTTACATAGACAACTAACTGATTTTGGTGGTGGTTCTACAGACAACGAGAACACATTGTTGCTCCAACTGAACAGCATGCACTATAAGATAAAATTCATGATGGATCTAGAGAAGGAACAAAGTACAAGCTTACTTTACGTCAAGACAATAAATAATGAGCACAGGCATTAATTCGAAATTTTTTGAAAATCTACAGTAGACGTTATTGTTCACAATTTACCTAGCCATCGTTTGATGCATATAAAAGTCAATTTTTTATTCTATGGTAAGCATAGTAATAAATGTTCCTCTAGAACAAAAGGAATTTGATGAACTTTAGATACTCAAACACATCATGAAGACTTATATATAAAAACAAAGATGAGGTGACTTACCGAACAAAAGCGCTGGCAGGTCGATAGACACACAAACAAACACAAACATACACACAAAATTCAAGCTTTCGCAGGAAAGAGGGAAGGAGAGAGGAAGACGAAAGGAAGTGGGTTTTAAGGGAGAGGGTAAGGAGTCATTCCAATCCCGGGAGCAGAAAGACTTACCTTAGGGGGAAAAAAGGACAGGTATACACTCGCACACACGCACATATCCATCCACACATACAGACACAAGCAGACATATTTAAAGACCAGACTAATGGATAAGAGCCTGATATGATACAAACATTGAATAATAATAAATGTCAAGGAAAGAAAGGGAAAACAGATGATAGGGTAACACTATTAAAGAAATCAAAGATGGGAAAGCCTAAGAACAGTGTTTTACTTTATCTTGGTAACATCTCATGTACGGGGTCATTAGAGTATTCCATAGCATGAAGATGAAAGTAGGTTTCTGTACAGAGAACCCCTGGAGAAATAGATTGCAGCACAGCACTTAAATAAATAAATAAAAATTTTCTTGTTTGAAAACCTATAAACGTGCAGCAAGTTTTACGTATGTTGGATGGGCAGAATGCTTAGCAACAGTCTTAGGGAAAGCACAGCTGCAAGCAACAGTAAAAACCCACTTTTTAGCATGTACATTACATTACACAGGAATGAAACATCAAACAGATAATGAAATATAGATCCTTCATAAACTGAATAAAGGGAAAGTTATATAGATTACACTGTTCGACATGGGTTCTATTTCTGATATTAAAGTATGTGCTTCTAGACCATTTTACTGTGGGAAATTCAAATATGTAAACAAAATATCGTTGTCAGGGATACTTTTTATGTAATATGTATATATATGTATATTCACAATTCATGGCAAACACAGAGACATTATAGAGAAATATGGGTATGTTGCCGCATCCAGTAGTGATAGAACGTGATAATTTCTTGTGCAACAGCAGGTAGGAAGAATCAGACATCATTAGGTTATCCCCCGCCACACCTATGTCATTAAGACCACCTGAAACATCTCATTAACTCGGACGGCGACAGCCGGTCGCTGCCTCGGCAGTAAAGCTTCACGCCTCCTAGGGGCAGGTGCATCGAGTTTAGAACAGTGGTGTTAGCCGCAATTTGTGTCAGTCTTAACGAGTGGGTGTTTTGGCTGACAAGTAACTGTCTGTCATATTTCCGAGCACGGTTGAATTTTTTAGTTCCTGTGTGTAAACTGATTGAGCCTGGTGCTGAAGGTAAAACGACTGCTTGTTTTTACACATCAGCGTTCCTCTAGTTCCCTACTATTAATTTAATACAGGTGTATTACCAAAGTAGTATTTTTAAATTTGCAGAAATGCCACGTCGTCGTGGATGTCAATATAAGCCGGACAACTTCTGCTACACTTGTGGGAAGTTCACTTTTGCCAGAAATAAGAAGAAAGTTTCTTCAGTCATAAAGAAAGCATACAAACATTACTTTGGAGTAGAGGTAGGAGACCAAGATAAAGAATGGGCACCACATTTCTGTTGTGCTACATGTTACTGCAAACTAATTCTGTGGTGGAAAGGTAAAGAGAATGTGGCGTTGTTTGCTGTTCCCATGGTTTGGAGGGAGCCTAAGGACCATGTTATTGATTGTTATTTCTGTCTAACAAAAATTCAGGGTTTTACAAACAAAAAGTCGAAGAGGCACATTGTTTACCCAGATCTGCCGTCAGCGAGAATACCAGTGCAGCATTCTGACAACCTTCCAGTACCTTCAAGGGCTCGAGGTCAAATTCCGAGTGACAGTGAAATAAGTAGTACTGAAGAAATCACAGATGATGATTCTTTATATCACTGCACAAGTGAGTCATCGCCACATTTGTTAACACAGGCAGATTTAAATGATTTAGTACGTGATCTAGGACTAAGTAAACAAAAGGCGCAGCTGCTTGGTTCAAGATTACAAGAGTATAATCTACTGCACCAAAGTACTAAAATCAGTGTGTTCAGGCACAGAGAACATGCCTTCATTTCTTATTTTTCAACTGACGAAGCACTGGCATTTTGCAATGACGTTGCTGGCCTGATGAAAGTGCTAAACTTCAGTTATATTTCACAGGAGTGGAGACTTTTCATAGATGCATCGAAAACAAGTCTGAAGGGTGTTTTGCTCCATAACGGAAATAAAATACCCTCTGTTCCAGTAGCTTATGCTAGTTTGACAAAAGAGAATTACGAATTCGTACAAAAGATGCTAAATTCATTAAAATACAATGAACACAAATGGAAAATATGTGCAGATTTCAAGGTAATTCCTATAGTACTGGGAATGCAACAAGGCTACACAAAGTATGCCTGTTTTCTTTGCGAGTGTGATAGTCGAGACCAAAATTCTCACTACGTAAAAAAGAAATGGCCTAGGCGAAGATGGAAAGTTGGCGAAAAGAATGTACAACGTGAAAGTCTGGTAGCTCCTGAATATATACTACTTCCACCGCTTCACATCAAACTTGGCCTGATGAAACAATTCGTGAAGGCCATGGATCCGACGTGCTGTGGGTTTTGCATATCTAGCTACCAAATTCCCCCGTCTTTCAGCTGCAAAAATAAAGGAAGGTGTATTTGTGGGCCCACAAATCAGGGAGCTGCAGAAAGATGCAAATTTTGAAGCATGTTTAACTGATAAAGAAGAAACCGCATGGGACTGTTTCAAGATGGTGTCGGAAAACTTCCTCGGAAGAAGAGGAGCTACTAACTACAAAGCAATGGTGAAGGATATGATCAAAGCATATCAGAATTTGTGGTGCAATATGTCTTTGAAGGTACATATGATGGACTCTCATCTGGACTACTTCACAGAGAGTTGTAGTGACGTATCGGATGAACATGGGGAAAGATTCTATAAAGACGTTTATACCATAGAAAGGCGCTATGAAGGGAAGTGGGTACCTTCTATGTTAGCAGATTATTGCTGGAATATCATTCGAGAGAAGAAAGATTCACAATACAAGAGAAAAAAGTGATTGCATTACAAGGCAGTGGCTCATTGTTTGTCAATTTTCTGTAATTTCTCATGTCAAATAACTGCTTCAAAGTGTATACACCAAGGTTACTGTGTTATATGTTCGATCCCACCCTCCATTAATGTGATGAACTTATAACATCATAAATATGTGCATTTGTTTGTCGAATTTCACCTCACGTTTGCTGCACTATATCAGGAACTGAAAAGAGAAATAAAATTGCGATTACTCATGAACTACCCCTGACAGAAAAAAACCAGAAACAGTTTTCAATTAAACACTCAAAATACAACTAGGGTCACAATATTTTTTATCAGAAATAGAAAAAAAGGTTTTTTTTGTAGAACAGTGTCATTAAGGAGAGTGAAATATATAACAGTTTTATATAATTTATATAATATATATTCATATAATATATATTATTATTATATTAAATATATAATATATAATAAATAATATAATAAATATATTACATGTTAAATTATATATATATATAAATTAGTAAAAATTATATATATATATAATGCTCTTCAAGTAGCTGTAACAAACAAACTTGTGGATATGGTGCAGGAGATCTGTCAGTGTGATAGGTTTGGAGGGTAGCACCTGTGTATGAAAGCCTTAGACTTTTGACATAATGGACAAGGGATTGCTGGTATTGTTGATGCACCACACATTAAGAGTGGAAAGGATGGCAGCTATCAAACTGGAAGCAATCTTGATGGTTGGTAGTCTTTATACCAGTGATGGTTTATATGGAGGCATTGGAGAGGTGGAAGGTGGTATGCAGAGCTGAATACACCCATGTGAAATTGATAAAAGAGCTGGTTTCAAAATTTTTGACAGAGTGATAATAATGGTCTGCCCTTGCTCTAGACCTTGAAGATATCATCAATTAACATGAGCAGGCAAATGAATGACCCATAAACGCCTTGGCATATGAGGGCATGTGTGGGTGCCCATCCCTGCACCATGAATTTGCTTGTGTTATCTCTAAGGAGATGTAGCTGTGAGCAGGGATATAGTTGGTCATGTGTGTACAGAATGATACAGTGGGTTTGGAGTCAGCTGAATTTTGGGAGAAGTAGAACTGAATGGTAGGAAGACCTTGGGCATGGGGGATGCTGGAATACATGGAGTTGGTGTAAAAATTGACAATCATAATGAAATTTATTAAAGCCAATGTTTATATCCTGTTTGGAACTTTTTTTTCATTTAAGTGTGCAAGATTGTGAACACCTTTTACAACTTCTGGATAGAAATCCAAAAATGATGACAAAAATATACTATGCATTAATTTCACTAGGTACATCATATGCAATAGAATAATTAGTAATATGTTTTAGTTGCACTGGGAATTTGAGTTCTCAGAAAAAAATTAGATTAGACAGTAGATGTGACATATTTCTGAGAGAGAGAGATAGGTGTTCATTTCCTCATGAAAAAATTTGGGAATCCCTAAGAACAAAATTGCAAAATATAACAAGAACTAATAAAAAAATGTATATCCATTTGATTTCACTATATTATTAAATTCATTATGTACTTTTTGGCTTTACATTTTCTACTGAATTAGTGCTCTAAATTACAATAATAAATAGTTTCAATATAAATATCAATAATGCATAAAGGTTATTATGCATATATATTTCACAGCCTTTTTAAAATAACGGTGCAGGCAACCGTTACACAAACACAAACAGCAGTTATAATATTAGTTGACGTCAGAGCGCATAATGTCCAGTAACTTTTTTGCAAGAGGTTGTCTGAGGTCCTCAGATGGAACAACGGATAGACTGACTGCTATATTTTTTTCCGTAAGTAATTTTTCTGCAGTCTCTCTGCCATCCAAAATGCTTCCCATTAGAGATGCACAAACGTTGACCCATATTGAGCACGATGTATGCTTCACAGATTGTGGAAGGCAATTAAAGAGATAAAGCACTTTCTGGAAGATTTGCAGAGATGACCGTACATTTTCTGATAGTATGGCTTGACAAGTGTTTTCCTGTGAAAGAGAGTGTGTAATTAGTGTTTGTTCCTATTAACACAGATAATAGATTAAGTGAGATAAAGTTATATGCATACACAGCTAAACATACACTTACAGATATACTGTCATCATCATTCTCCCTCTGATAAGATAAAATGAAAAAAGAAAAATATCTCTCTCTCTCTCTCGCATGTGTGTGTGTGTGTGTGTGTGTGTGTGTGTGTGTGTGTGTGTGTCCACTCTACCCTCTCAACAAGGCAAATGCGTTGTTATTGGTGAACTGTCGATGACATCTTCTCATATCCACATTCAAATAATTACATTAATTACATTGTCTCATTGTGGCATTTTGGTGTATTGTTCAATCTGCTGCCAGCTCACGGGAAGATAAAGAAACTCATCATTGGATCTCTTCTCTTAACATCACCTTCATGTGGGTCTCAGACTACAGAATAATACTAAAGAATCTGTCTTACAAGTCAGCTCCTGCTTCTTGCACTCCTAACTGCCACAATCTGAACAAAAGCAATTGGTGATGGTGCTTGAATATAAACACAGATTAAGCATTGAAAAATTCTTTTAATATAATGATAATTTTGTATTTTTGACGTATGTGGCTCACATACCATTACAATTTATTTGGTGTGTGTGTGTGTGTGTGTGTGTGTGTGTGTGTGTGTGTGTGTGTGTGTGTGTGTGGTGGGGGATGGGTGTTAGGAGAGAGGAGGGCAAAGGTAGAAGTGGAAGAGAGGGGGGGGGGGGGGGGCGGGGGAGGCAGTTGAGTATGATGTTGCACTTGAAGGAGTCTGGGTCGATTGTTGGAATATTGTGCATGAAACAGAAACAACTACTCTGCTGAGCACTCTGAAGCACACCATTAATAATCGCAGTGAGAAAACCTGAGCAATCGGATCTTTGTATGTAGTTTTTCGTATGTTTATATTTTCGTATCACATGTCGATAATCACAATGTTAACATACAAAAAAGTCAGATACAAAATTTATGCTTTTACAGTATAAGTGAAATTTACTGAAACTCTGTGCAACTGATAAAAGCAGTTAAGTATTGTTTTCACAAATGTTTATTTTAGTCATGATTGTTTCATAATAAAACTAAACTTCATTTTTGCAATAGGGCCAGAGAGAAATAACAGATAAAAGTAATGATGAGGCATTATGTTAAGCACTTGACAGTGGGCTTTCAGGGCTCAAAATGTATCATGCTGTTTACTAAAAATCAGGACAGTGACTGATGACACATGCTTTTCCTTTATAATTTACAGCTCTTCAGTTTTAAGCCAAAATAAATAGCACTTGAACAAAATTTACTCTCACCATCTTCTTTGCAAAATGAAGAAAGAGTCTTATGAAAAAGTCACATATTTATTATGAAATTACTTAAATGAAAACCTCAGAGCTTTATGGTCATACAATTAGCTAAGAAAATAAATGAGGGGGTATCATTTACAATAGATGTAATTCATAAAGTTTTGTTTGAGAGTAACAGAAATAAATAGTTACAATTTTGGGACGATAAAGTAATGTTTCTGATCTAAAATCAGGTGCTCTGGCAGTAAAAGGCTTCTACATCATAGCATAAAACAGAGACATAATGGATGTATTTCTAAAATTTTGACTGAGAATGACTACCAAGTAGAAGTATAGGGATTTTTACCAAGTTTCCTTGCACGATGTGTGTTCAATTTTTTACAGAAATAACCAATACCATGTATACTATCGATTCATGTATAGGTGAACATTATATATATATGCTGTTTAACTGAATGAATTACATATGATTTTGAATACAAAGTATTATATTTCAGGCTAAAATGTATAAAAAGAAATTAATTTGTTACAATTGATATTTACCAATGGTTAAAATTCTTCTTGTTTTAAAAATATTTGAAACTACGAAATTTCTGGCATACTTAAAATTCATATTATTAATTCCACAATATAACACTAATTATTAAATTTATTTCTGGATTCATTTATAAAATAATGTTATATCTTGGTGATGATTCTTTTTTTTTATAAGAAAGTTTGTACACTTTTTTGCTTTGTAAACTCTTTGTAATATTGTGAGTACAGCAGAATGTAATGTCGTGACAAAGAATAAAATTCAAGAAATATGCAGGAAAATCTTCATCAGTTATTTAGTCATCAGAAACTGGCAATGTTAAATCAAAATTTCAGCAGCAAGAATGTACTCCTAGACACAATAAGTGGAGCCAACAACAACAAGAGGAGAAAATGAAGATAAGTAAAAAGTTTTTCGTTTGTATATCTTACGCCTCTCAAAGTTTTTTGAAACTAATGAAGACTCTAACAGAATTTTAATGGTGATATGTGGGAGGGTAAATTTACAAGCCTATCTAACTTAGTTTTGGATGCCAACAATTTGCTGCTGTTGCAGAGATTGTTGATGTTGCCCAGATGTAATCAATCAATCAGTGCTTTCAAATATTACTATAGATCAAATGCAAGTAAAACTGAAATTTTTTCTGGTAAGTCTTCACTTATATCAACATATCTCTGTCCTCTCCGTCTATAAATATGATGTCCCAACAATGTTTCTCATTACAATAACATTTCTAGCACTATACTAAAATTGCTTGCTAACTTGAAGAGCCCATCCTTCATATACATCTGTAACGAAGTGCCAAATAAGGACTTACAGGAATATTTCCTGATTAACTTAACAATGTAGTAGCACCACCCACATATAAAAATAATGAAAGGAAATCACCTCTAATTAAGGGTCAAGGTTGGAAGAAAGCACAGGTCACTCCTGTCTACAAGACGGGTAGCAGAAGAGATCCAAAAAAACTACTGTCCAATATCTTCACCACTCATTTCTTGTAGAATCTTAGAACATATTCTGAGCTCAAACATAATGATGTATCTCGTACAGAATGCCCTCTTCCATGCCAGGTAGACGCAGCATTTCTTGATTTCCAAAAAGCATTTCACTCTGTACCACTCGTACTCTTATTATCAAAAGTACGATCATATGGGGTATTGGATGACATGAGTGACTAGACTGAGGATTTCTTGGTAGGGGGGATGTAGCATGTTATTTTTGATGGAGAGTCATTGTCAGGTGTAGAAGTAACTTTAGATGTAGCCCATAGAAGTATGTTGAGTCCCTTGCTCTTCATGTTGTATATTAATGATCTTGTGGACAATGTTAATAGTAACCTCAAACTTTTGCAGGCGATGCAGTTATCTAGAATGAACTTCAGTCTGAACGAAGCTGTACAAATATTCAGTCAGTCCTTGATAAGACTTCAAAGCGGTGCAATGATTGCCAGTTTGCTTTAAATGTTCAAAAACCTAAAATTGTGCACTTCGCAAAATAGAGAAACATAGTATCCTATGAATAGCATTAATCAGTCATAGCTGTAATCTACAAACTCATACAATACTTGGATGAAACACTTAATAGATACATGAAGCGGAAAGATCACCCAGTCTCAGTCATGGGTAAAGCAGGTAGCACACTTCAGGTTATTGGTAAAATACTAGGGATATGCATTCATTCTATGAAGGAGATTGCTTAAAAAATCACTTGTCCAACCCATCCTAAAATATTGCTAAGGTGTGTAGGACCTGTACCAAATAGGATGGGTAGAGGATATTGAAAGTATATAGAGAAGAGTAGCATGAATGATAACAGTTTATTTGACCCATGGGAGAGTGTCACTGAAATGTTGAAAGAACTGAATTGGCACACTCTTGAAGATAGATGGAAACTACCCGGTGAAAGTCTCTAACAAAGTTTCAAGGACCAGTTTTAAATAATGTCTCTAGGAATATATTAGAACCTCCAACAGGTTGCTCCCATAGGGATCGTGAGGATAACATTACATTTATTACAATACAAACTGAGGCATTTAAACAATCTTTTTTCCCAGACTCTAAACTTGAGTGGAATAAAAAAAGTGCTAATGACCGGTACAGTGCGACATACCCTCTGCCATGCACTTCATAGTGGTTTGCAGAGTATAGATTTAGATATACAAGTAGATGTCATACAAACCATTATAAGTAGTCCAAGATTTTGCAGGGAGAAATCTAAGAAAGCTGCAAAATTTTCTATTGCATTTTTCCTGTTGATAACAGCTGTTATAACAACAATTACATCCATAAAAATGTGAAATGATTCAATGGCAGCATTTGATTCTGGTTTTAAGATCTGGAACAGCTTCTCAACACAGGCTGATAATAATTTCCATTCCGTAGATGTGAGTTCTGTCAACACCTGAAATACATCAGACACTGATTATCTGACAAAAAATCTGTACCTTTTGTTAAATACGTTACACTGACCTTGCATAACTGCACAAAACAGTAAGCAGACAATAGAAATATTCTGAAAGGGATTATAACTTTTTCCCCTTTACTTATTTGACTCATTAACTACGCAATTACAAGGAGGTAAAATCAGAGCAGTATTTACCTCCAAGAAGGGAAATTCCATTTCTGACTAGAAGGACACATGCACATATGCACACTCGCACATGCACAGAGAAGAACAAGAGAATTATGCCAGCTTTTATAATTATTAGTTCCATTCAGTCAACTTTTAATTTTATAGTCTTCTCATGTAACAAGTGAATTTTACTTTTGATATCATTAACCACACAGATAGACATACTCATTTTTTCATGCAGTTACTTCACCCTAAATTAAAATCATTGGAGTAATCATTCAGATGAAGTAAGTTGGACATTAGCCTATTCAAACCTTTGATCGAATAACAGAACATCATATTTCATTGAACTTATCTGCTGTTTTTATTACTACCTACCCGCTATCTTTATGCAGAATACTGCACAACAGAGATGAACAAAAGCAGTAAAACATATCAATGACAACAATATGAGGTAAAAGAAGACTACAAAATAAAAACAACTACGAGGTAAAATAGTAGTAGCAGTAGTAATAATAAGAAGAAAATATAATTTAACAAAACTGATAAAAAATCTATGCACAAAGTGGCGGCAGGAGAACACGTATGTTAAAAAAGGTTTTACTTATGCAAGCTTTTGGAGCCAGTGGCTCCTCCTCCTGGCAGAAGGGTTAAAGGGGAAAGGAACTGGAGAGCATTAAGAAAAAGAGTTAGCATTCAGAAAAAGACACCCAGAGCTCCAGGTTAGGGAAGACTTACTGGACAGGAGTTCCTTTCCCTTCACCCCTTTTCTTTCCCCCTCAACTCTTCTGACGGAAGAAGGATCCATTGGCTCTGAAAGCTTGCATAAGTAAAACCTTTACTACATGTGTGTCTCCTGCTGCTGCTTGGTAAGTAGATTTTTTACCTACCCAGCTACATTATATTGTATAAAATTGATTATTTTCATTGCTATAATAAAAATGAATAATGATTAGGACAGTAGTAAAATGAAATGGAAAAAAGAGTGGGACTTCAACACACTTTCTAACAATGCAAAGCAGTCATAACAGACTCAATTTTTGACTCCACAAAACCAAATGATCTTTTTCAAGAAAAACCAATACCATGTATACTATCGATTCATGTATAGGTGAACATTGTTTAAAGAACTTAACTCCCATGAATAAAACAGCTTCAAACACCTCATTACTTTACAAACGAGCTAATTTTTTAAATATTTGACTGTAAGATGCAGGCAAGAAAAAGTTCGGGAAACGTGTACTATTATGCTTGAAGTTTTTAGGAAGTCACTAAGTGCTCTCATTATGAAACAGTGGAATGTGAATGTACTAGAATGTGTTTAAATGTAATGCTCTGAATTTTTAAGTGAAAATTTTTAAAGCTTTATAAATAGAACAAACCTTATTAACATTCTAAATCTTCATTCTTCATGTCTACATATTTGCAGCTCTCTATCACTAGAGGGCTCCAAGTTTTAGTGTATAACATGGCGATGTGTAACGTAACTACGTCAGTGTGTGAGAAACAGCATGCTGTAATCCAGTTTTGAATTCAAAGTTTCTGTCCTCACAAGGAGCACGCTCTCCTTCAGTATGACAGTGCCAGACCACACATGAGCACTGCAACATAACCTATCACCTTGGGTTCATTGTCATGAATCATCCTCGACAGAGTCCTGACTTGGCCTCATCGGATTTTCATGTGTTTCAAACACTTAATGAACACTTTTGAGGATTTCACTTTGAAAATGGTGGAGCGGTGCAAGCAGGGGTGAGGTTATGGTTCAGTCCAGAAAGTCAAGCATCCTACAGTGACAGTATCAACAAACTGGTCTCACCTTGGGAGAAATGTATTTTTCACTAGGGTGGATGTTGAGATGTGAATATGCGGATGGGTGGCACTGCGGGGCTCAATCTTCAGAGATATGCCCATCCTCCAAGCTCTGCTCCCTACTTACGACAGTGTTGTCTTTAAATCTTCTTGTAAAATTCATTCATTGGTAGAGTTTGACATCGCTGACCTTGTCTATATGCTCATTTTTCAATGGTCTCTTTGAACTCTGTAGTGAAATCTGCCAGACCTTAATCATGTGTCTGATGGACCGCAGTTTATTGTATTGGGTACTATCTTGCCATTTGTCTTCCTGTTTCGCCAGGTTGCAGTGTCTAATGTGTGCCCTTAAGTCTAGTTTGAGTATTTCCATCCTCACTACTTCTCTGGTTAATTTGTCCGCCAGATCATTACCTAGAATCCCAATGTAACTCAATATTCACATACGTACAATGGATATCAATTTACTGTTGAAAGCATACAGTTTGTTATGGATAACAGAGACCAATGGATGTTTTGGATAGCACTTGACTACTGATGAAGTCTTCTCACATTATCAGCTGTGTCAAGGCATCGTTCTGTGGTAACATTTCAACAAGTTTCATACTTGTCATCTTCAGGCAAAATGTAGGGTTTGTGTCCTGTCCAGTTCGTCATAGCCACTGGACTGCAGGCTCTTGTGCCTCGTCTGTGTTGGCAGTGCCAACTGCGTGCCTCTGGAAGGGGTGTCATCGTGCATGGTGGGGGAGAAGTCATGACTGGTGGTGGTGGTGGTGGTGGTGGTGGTGGTGGTGGCGGTGGTGGTGGCGGCGACGACTCCCTGTGTGCTGACATGTGTGAGTGTCGCACCCTGTTGAGGCCTGTCCATTCTGTCCACTGCCTTTGCCAGATTCGCATTGGAGTGTTCTTGTGGTGTTTTTGTTATCACTGCATCCCATGTGGTGCTAAGTTGGATACAACTATCTTGGTTGACCGGTTGACAAGGTTATCATGAACTCATATCTCCATGATAACCTTGTCAACTGAGAGAGCGGTAACCAACTCAGCACAGCATGGGATGCAGTGATAATAAAAATATGACAAGAACACTCCGATGCGAAACCTGCGAAGAAAGAATGGGTATGCGACACCAGCAACTGCCAGCGCAGGGAGCCCCCACGCCACTGGCCATGACTCCCCCACCACCACGTGCTACAACACCCCTTCTGGAGGCACACGATTGGTGCTACCGATGCAGATGAGGCAGAGGAGCATGAGGTCCAGAGGCTATAAAGAACTGGACAGGACATGAACCCGATACTTCACCTGCAGATGACAAGTAGAAAACGTGTTGAAACACTGCCACAGAATGATGCCTTGACTCAACTGATAACCAGAGACGTTTTCATCGAGATTTGCAGAGAAAGTCTAAATTCGCATACAGCACTTGTCTACTGTTTGCAACACACTCAAGGAGTCACTAAAATGAAACTCTGTCATGGGAAAAACATTATGTTTTGTAGTGCTTGATGTATGGCTATTAACTCTGCAGTATAAATACTGGATGTTTTTGGTAAAGAATGTTCTTGCTGATTCAGGTTATGTACATATGCATAGCAGACTTTTATATTATCTTTGGAGCCACATGTGTAAAAGAGATTAAAATGTGGATACTGGTGGATGACTGAATGAAGTGCACAGTTGTAAAAATTGGGAGTTGTATCCTCTTTTGTGTCACACCTTATGTGCATCCTTACTACTGTTTGGGGAACCTACTTTGGAGGTGTTTGCGATTGAGAATATTGCATACGGGTAATCTGAGGCAGCTGAAGTTCACTTTGGAGTTGGTTGTCCTGCTCTAAGGCACTTCATGAGTAACTGGATTGTTGGGTTGTAAGGAAAAAAGTTCTGAAGAAGAGAAATTTGTTAACATCAAGTATAGATTTAAGTGTCAGGAAGTTGTTTCTGAAAGTATTGTATGGAGTGTAGCCATGTATGGAAGTGAAACATGGACGATAAATAGTTTGGACAAGAAGAGAATAGAAGCTTTTGAAATGTGGTGCTACAGAAGAATGCTGAAGATTCGATAGGTAGATCACGTAACTAGTGAGGAGGTATTGAAAAGAATTGGGGAGAAGAGGAGTTTGTGGCACAACTTGACAAGAAGAAGGGACCGGTTGGTAGGACATGTTCTGAGGCATCAAGGGATCACCAATTTAGCATTGGAGGGCAGCGTGGAGGGTAAAAATCGCAGAGGGAGACCAAGAGATGAATACACTACGGAGATTCAAAAGGATGTAGGTTGCAGTAAGTACTGGGAGATGAAGAAGCTTGCACAGGATAGAGTAGCATGGAGAGCTGCATCAAACCAGTCTCAGGGCTGAAGACCACAACAACAACAACAACAACAACAACAAGAAAAAAAAAAAGGATCCTGGGGGTGGTTTGGCATTTGATTAATTGTGATTGTATAGCTAAATAAATTTTGTTGGCATTATATTTTCAGTGGTTGTACTCCTGTGTCTGCAAGAATGCTATCAAGTGGGCTCATTCAAAAAACTCCAGTTGTCAAATGGACCCATTGTGGTGGATAGGGTCTAATATTTCTAGGATGGACAGTGCTTCTGATCCACAAACAATGCTTCCACAAATGGGATAAAATAAATGCTTTATAAAATGTTAATGGAACTTTTCAATCCACACTCCAAGAGCTGTTAGCATGGAAATGGAGACTGGTCGGTTTAGTTGGGGCAAAGGACCACATAGCGAGGTCTTCAGCCTCATCGGATTAGGGAAGGAAGTTGCCTGTGCCCTTTCAAAGGAACCATCCTGGCATTTATCTGAAGCAATTTATGGAAATTAAGGAAAATGTAAAACAGGATGGCTGGATACGGGTTTGAACAGCCATCGGAAATGGGAAGTACTGGGTATCTTTGTGAAGGAGGTCCTGAGTTGACATATAGGTGGTAATCATGTACATTTATTATCAAAAAGTCTTAAAACATGGTACTGGTCTACTACTTCCAGTTGTTGGGTTTTGAGGTATAGTTCTGGATAAGAATGGGCAGACTATATTCTACAAAAGCACATGATGCACTTCACATCCATTTGCAGGGTATAGCTGAAGATGCAGATTGGTAGGTGAGAAACAGTATCCATGGTTTTGTGCCCATTTTAATGACTGCTGTATAGCTGTCTGTAGTTTGTGTTCTGCTGTACACAATGATATGGAGCTACAATATTATGTTGGTGCACTTATGCCCCACTGAGTCTACTACGCCATTTATTATACTTAAAACTGATCCTTGTAGGACTCCATTTTCTTGCATGTATCGGGTACTGAGGGTTGAACCAACCCTGACTGTAAACAGTCTAAGAGACAAAAAAAAAAATTTGGGCCAAGGCTAGAAACATTACCCAAACAGCTAAGTTCATAAACTGTTTACGTGCTACACTGGTTAAAGTATATAACGTAAGCAAAGTGACTCTATCCAAATCCCAGTGCCGAGGCAATTGTGGTGGACCTTGGACCATAGATCACAGGGGTGAGTGTCAAGCAGCGGAGATGTGTGTGGGCAAATAGATGCGCAACTGTTGTGTAACTGACTGCCCAGATGAACCAAGGGGCTATCAACAGTGTCTCCTCAATGACAGTTCGAGGACATCACTGTGTATGGACCTCTGCAGCAGGCACCTGGTTCATTAACCAATGCTGAGTACTGTTCATCAGCAACAAAGTCTGGAATTTCCACGATAGTACTGCAACTGAATGTCAACTGAGTGGTGACAGGTGGCCTTTTCAGATGAGTCACCTTTTATGCTCCATCAGACTGAAAGCAAACATCCTGCAATAATCGTCAGAAGGGTTCTAGCAGGAGAAGAGGACGTTATGGTCTGGAAAATGTTTCCATGGCATTCCCAGGGTGATCTTGGAATTCTAGATGGCACAATGGATCAATACATGTATTCATTTATCCTTAGGGACCACGTCCACCCCTACATGTAGTTTGTTTTCCCTCAGCATGATGGCATCTACGGGTAGGACAATGCAATGTGTGTGCTTTGAGGAGCAGCAAGACGAGTTTACTATACTCCCTTGGTCACCAAACTCCCTGGATTTAAACCCAATCAAGAATCAATGGGACCATCTTGATTGGGCTATTTGCACCATGGTTCCTCAACCGAAAAACCTAGCATAGCTGGCCACGGCACTAGAGTCATCACGCTCCACATCTCTGTTGGTACCTTCCAGAACTGCACTGGCTCTTTTTCTGCATGTCTTGCTGTGGTCCGCGCTGTGAAAGGTGGTTATTCCGTCTTTTGACAGGTGGTCACATATTGTCACTGCACAGTTAAGAATGTTACAGAATAAATTATAACACTCTAGCATGCATAACATTGTGTATTTATAACAGGAAGCAGAAGGCTGTTAAGTTTACCCCCTACCTATGGAAAAATCAATGTCTACCCCAGTGTCTGGCAGCACTATGTAAGTAATTGTGGCTATTTTCACTTGTCACACCCTTCTCATCAGTTCAACTAGCAAACTGGACTGCCATGACTGAGCAGCACATGACACTATAAAATAAACAAAGCTCAGTTACAGTGATATAAATAAATAAATGGTTGGGATGTGACTTATTTAATAATTGCCAACTCCATGAGGTTAATACCTTGTAATAAATTATGATTTATCCATTAAATAAGATCCTTATAAATAAACCAAACATTGGACTAACAAAGTTCACTTAATGTTATAATTGCATCGCATAACTAAAATTCGGAGTTCCATCTGGCTAAACCACATAGTAACAAACACCAGTACATAACTACCTGAAATTCAAGAGTTTTATACAATGTTGAAATGTCAGTACTTTACTTGTATTCCAACTGAGTCAGGCCCACACAGTAGATTTCCACAAAATTATGGGTGTCAAAAGCTCTCCTCAAAAATTTTGGTATGCCCCTAGAAAGTAGGGCCCTTTTGCTGCACAGAAAGCAAATTCGAAAATTGCAACTCACTAACACATATTCTGCTTTGCAATTTGCTGAAAACAGTAGTGTTCATCACAGTGGAATTTCAGAACTGAGTCCTGACTATTGTGAGCACTTTCTATGAATCTCATCACATCCTGATAGTGATCATTATCTAGCCAGTCAGAAAGTAAGACAAAATTTTTTCTGTTGCCTCAAATTCTTTGACCAAAGATGTGTAAAACAGAGGGGTCAACATGAACTGTCCACTAATATTTGTCTGCTAGTGGCAACCCCTCTATAGTCCAACAGTTGTGTTTTCTTTGAAGTGCAATATGGTCAATCATTCAAATATTACAATAATAAGTGCATACACACATTTACAGATGTGTATTACCACACTGATTATTTTGGCATCATATACAATGTTCTGGGTTTGGGTTGTTTGGGGAAGGAGACCAGACAGCGAGGTCTCATCGGATTAGGGAAGGACGGGGAAGGAAGTCGGCCGTGCCCTTTCAAAGGAACCATCCCGGCATTTGCCTGGAGCGATTTAGGGAAATCACGGAAAACCTGAATCAGGATGGCTGGACGCGGGATTGAACCGTCGTCCTCCCGAATGCAAGTCCAGTGTCTAACCACTGCGCCACCTCGCTCGGTACAATGTTCTACATTTAATAAATTTAAATGACAACTTGTTTTCTCAGTTTTATTATGACACTCACTAATCTTAAATTACAGCCAATTTTGCTAATTGCCATTTTATAAAAGGTCAGATTTAACTGTAATAATCATCTTTGATCTAGATGGTATGGAAGTTATAGGATATATAGTATTACCCCACACTGTTCACTCACTGCAAGAACAGGCAGTTTGAGAGTTTAATCACCTTTGCACCATTACAGAGAATAGTAGAGCTGGTAGTTTTTCTTTGTAAAAATTAACTGCAAGCTTTAAGGTAGTACTTTTTTGCTGAAAGAAAATTGCTGTGCATAACCAATTGTGTAAAGGAAGTAAAAGTAAACCTACATTCTCAGTGCAGTTTAGTAGATCATACTGTGCCCCCCATAGTGAGTGGGACGATGTGCTTTGTGTACACTGTTCAGCCCATAAGCATGCCTCAAAGAGTCTTTGCATGGCAAGAAGGGTCGTCAAGCCAAACTAATTTCTTGAGGAAATGGCGTACAGCACAGCAATGTCATTTGAACATTAAACAGCTCCTGTCAGGAGGGACAAAGCATTCACAATCTGCCTTTTAGAAGAGCACTCGTATGGCCAGGTTCCAATGCCGATCTCAGGTGTACAGCCCCACAGGTTCAGCAGGCATGTGTATCAATCATGTTTTGGGTCAGTATAATATGAGGGTAGTTTGATAAGTCTGGTAAATTTCCATGAAAGAATGGAACATTTTTGTTGCACCATCATGATTGGGAAGCTTGATTATTCCAAAGATTGTATAAAATTTCATCAGTATATACCATACAGTTCATTGTTGACAGCCTTCTGACTTTCAGTGTGTTGACTGCTACTGAAAATGGAAAAAAACCAAGTTTCTTGCCATTATTAAACATTTTAATTTGAAGGGTTGAAATGCCACACAAATCAAAACAGAATTAGATTAAGTTCATGTGGACTCTGCACCTTCACTGAAGCCTTTTTCTTTTGGATTAAACATTGACTTTCAAACACCGAAGACAAAGCAGAGTCTGGCTGTCCAGCTGAGGTCACTACAAAGGGCAGCACTGACAAAATCCATGCTATGGTAATGCAAGATTGCTGAGTAAAACTTTGTGAGATTGCTGGAACTCTAGGTATCTCAGACAGTTGGTAAGCTGATGGCCACTGTTTTCTGGGATTCCAAAGGAATAAACCTCACGTGGAGAAAGGCAGGAACATAACTGGATTCTATTCTGCTTTAATGTTGGATGATGTGAAACTTGCATTGACTGACCAAGGTTGGCATACAAAAAAGTGCTCTTTCACCAAAATAATGCATCATGCCACACATCAGTGAGAGCAATGGCGAATGTGTCCCCACCCACCCTATTCACCAGACTTATCCTCTAATGATTCTCTCCTGTACCTAACTTGAAACTTTGGCTTGCTGGGAAGACATTTGCATCAAGTGAGGAAATGATAGTTGCACCCCCCCCCCCCCCCCAAAAGAGACTATGTCAAAACATTTTTTCTTCTTTTTTACCATACTTACACATATCAGACACTTCTCAACACTGCTGAGGGTAATGTCGAGGCTGTGAAGTGTCAAGACAGAAATCTCCAGCCTTTTGGTGACTTGTCCATCTTTCAAGATGACAATACACAAACACCCTGCACTTACTTCGTGAACACTTTCCTCCACATGCTGGAATCGATGGAACGAAGTGGCCTGTGGCATATGCTGATGTAAGCCCAATTCACTATGCTCTAGACTAGTTCAAACTTGCAGGGAACCTCCTCAAACAGTAGCAGAGTTCAAGAGAGCCATTGTTGAAGAGTGAAACACATTGAACATGTATTGGCCACCAACTAGACAGCATGTCAAGGAGGATCCAAGCATGTTACAATTTTTGCAGTAAAGAAACTAAAGGAACACATTACTCAGTGTTACCCAGCAGCAGATGTTGAGTTCACAGGTGCGCACTTTCGAACAGACTGACTATTGTTTTGTTTTTATTTCACGGTAAAGCTATATTTTTTCCATTTTTCATTTATTTTATTTTATTTTTTTAGTTCCATAAGGCTTATGATTTCACTCCTTTCTCCCCTTGAATCTAAGCCCACACACATTCACATACATGCAGGTGATGAATGAAAGGTTGCGAATATTCTCCAAGCAGCCAAACATAACCGTTTTCAGTAAATAATCAGTTCAGTTGGACCAGGGGACTCCGTCCATTCCATGTGAACACTGCCCACACCATTATGGAGCCATCACCAGCTTGCACAGTGCCTCATTCACAACTTGGATCCATGGCTTCCTGGGGTCTGCACCACACTCTAACCCTACCATTAGCTCTTACCAACTGAAATTGGGACTAGTCTGACAAGGCCACAGTTTTACAGTCGTCTAGGGTCCAACTGATAAGGTCACGATCCCAGAAGAGGCACTGCAGGCGATGTTGTGCCGTTAGCAAAGGCTCTCACATCAATCATCTGCTGCCATTGCCCATTGCACCAACAGCTCAATGCAAACGCTGCTGCTCTCAGTCATTAAGTGAAGGCTATCGGCCACTGTGTTGTCCATGGTGAGAAGTAATGCCTGAAATTTGGTATTCTCAGCACACTCTTGACACTGTGGATCTGAATACTGAATTCTCTAATGATTTCCAAAATGGAATGTCCCATACGTCTAGCTCCTACCACCATTCCGCATTCAAAGTATGTTAATTCTCATCGTGTGGCGATAATCACATCTGAAACCTTTCACATGAATCACTTGAGTACAAATGACAGCTACACCAATGCACTACCCTCTTATACCTTATATACACAATCCTACCATCACCTGTATATGTGCACACCGCTATTCCATGACTTTTGTCACCTCAGTGTAAAAATGAATTACAGCTGAACTGAGATTTACACAACCGCAATACAGGACAGAAAAATAATAGTCATAGAGACTTAGCCTCCTTGCCTACAATTCAGAGCGGTATGTATTCTGGTGCAAATGTCTTCAGCAAGTTTCCATTGATACAGAGCAACAAATTGAGAAACTCTATAAATTTTGAATAAGAGTAAAAAATTATATTATTAGCTACTCATTTTACAAATGATCACATTATATAGATTCTAGGTTTGCAGATTCCTGTTAGCTGCCTAACAATTAGCAAAGTTCATTGCAAACTGATCTATAGTCTTATGGTACATACATAACTGATTTTCTATGATAGACACTGAAGTGATCAATAATAAACTGAGCTAGCAAGAGTAGACAAACAGCAGCTATTCTATGTAAGTGAGGAAGCAATAATTTTATTCAAAGTGGGGGCACACTGTTTAATTTTGGTTTGATAAATGTAGCCTGACTATGCACAAATACCTTACAACAATTTAATAACAGTCTAATAATTAACATAGGTGCTAATAGATGTTTCGGTTTGTAGAAGTATTCAACTTTTTACATATTCCGGAAGGTACTCCTCCACAGCAAGGTTCAAATAACGAATGAATCATTGAAAAGTAGTGAATTTATAACATCTATTTATTTGTGTATAGAAAAAATAGGTTCTGACAAATTTTACAGCAAACCTTTACCTTTTTCTCCAAAATATTTTTGAGAAAAGCAAAAGCTCTAAAATTATAGGCAAAGAGTAAGGAATAGGTATATTGATTTATTCATTACCTGTAGCACTGCCGCCTTGAGTAATACATCTTTTTGTGGGCTTTTTCTGATTATGTCCACTAATGAACTATGTTCCATCTTTCCATGCATTGCTGCCACAAGAGCTGAACTCAGGTTTCTCTCACAAGCCACAAATTCATCTTCCACCAACAACTTCTTAAAATATGGGATATTTATTGGTCTTAATATTGATTTTAGCTTTGGAGAAAGCCAGCTTTTTAAAATTTCTGGAACATCAGTGCAATATATGTTACAATCAATGAAAATATTCACCTGACATTAATGCAATAGTGAAAATATCTCATCAAACTTGTCAATTAAAAAAGTAACCTTTCCGTCAAAATTGAACAATGGAAATTCCAGTCTGGAATATCAACCATGAAAGTAAAGGATAGATTGTACTTAGCATAAAGATGACACATTAAGTTGCAGACAGTCACGTAAATGTTAGCTTTTGGCCACAGCCTTCATCAGAAAAAGAAAGTGAAACATACACACATTCATTTATACAAGCAAGCACACATGACCACCATTTCCAGCAGCTTGGACAAGAATGCAACTGTCACATGGAATGGAGGCAGCAATTTGGAGGGGGTGGGGAAGGGGGAGAGAAGAGCGTTGTCTGGCAGCGTGTGTAGAGACTAGACTGCCAACAGGTGCAGCGTTGGGAGATTGTGGGACAGTGAGTGAGAGAGGGAGGCAGGGAGCAGAAAAGAAATGGAGCAGGGAAAGATGAGTGGGAGCACTGGCAGAGGGTGGGAGTTGACCATAGGGAGGAGGTGACATGACAGAGGGGTGGAAACTGTGGGGACAGTATGTTACTGAAGGTTGAGGCCGGGATAATTTCAGGAGTGGAGAATGTGTTGTAAGGATAACTCCCATCTGCACAGTTCGCAAAAGCTGATGGTGCAGGGGAGGATCCAGATGGCTGTGGTAGTGAAACAGCCATTGAAATCAATCATGTTATGTTCAGCTGCATATTGTGCCACAAGGTGGTCTCCTTCGCTCTTGGCCATAGTTTGACAGTGGCCATTAACCCTGGTGGACAGCTGGTCTGCAGTCATACTAATATCTGATCTGCTAGTGAGTGCAACATACAATCCTCTTACATACTGCAAGTGAATTATTACTGTGACGATATACTGAACATTAGAAATGATATAATAAGATATTAACCTGTCATTCACACTACAGTTTTTTGCCTGAACATATATTTCTACAGTACTTAAGTACAATGAGATTCAAATAGTTTACACATCATTAAAGCTAACCATTCCATTACTCACAACTGAACAATCCTCCTATAACTACTTCTCCACTGTGGAATAATAAGACATGCCATCAAGGAAACAGCTCTCCTTTAAGGGGGGTTGGATGTCAAACGGGCCGATTTGGAGCAAGGGAGGCACTACAGGACATTTCACTTTCCACTGTCTATACTTTTACAAATAAATTAATAAAACTTTGTCAGTGTGACCAGGAAAGATTCAGGGATTCACACTCATACATGTGAAGTGTCATCATTTTTTCACTTACTATTTGGCTGGATTTGTTGCTATAGGTACACTTTTCTTCATAAGTAAGAGAGATTCTTCGATGATTTTTGCACAGCATACAAACCATACCTACAAGTGTACGAAACTCAAGAATTTTCCAAATCTATTAAAAACTGTGGTAAAAATTGGGATAATTAACTATAAAATTTGAGCTTTTTCTGAACATGAAGTTTAAAATGTAACAGCTCAGTCATTTTTTCATAAATTAAATAAATTCTAGAGTTTCATACACCTGTAAGTATGGTTTGTATTCTGTGCAAAATTCATCGAAGAATCTCTCTTACTTATGAAGAAAAATGTAGCTATAGCAACAAATGCAGCCAATAGCAAGTGAAAAAAAAAATGATGAAATTTAAAAAAAATTATTTTATTATGTTTTTACACTTCCATTGCTATGAATGTTAATCCTGACTCCTTCCTGGTCATGCTGACAAAGTTTTATGAATTTCTTTGTAAAAGTGTTGACAGTGGAAATTAAAATGTTCTGTGGTGCCTCTTCTGCTGCAAGCCAGCCCGTTTGATGTTCTACCCCCCTTAAATCATCAATCATCTATCAAATATTGTATCAGGATAATCATCAATTAGTGAACTCAAAATTTTATTTCTATTCAAAATTTTAATAATGGCAGGAATTCTAAAAGCCAGCTTACACAGTAGTCTAAATTCAATACTGACATTTTCAATTTGGCCTACTGGAATCAATAATTTAAACAATGGAAAATTCAGGACAGAATAACAACAGTATTATGAAAAGGATAGATTGCTACATACCATGTAGAGAAGATGCTGAGTTGCAGACAGGCACAACATACAAACTGCTAAACATGCGATCTTTTGGCCATAAGACCTTCTTCTAAATTACACAAACACAAACACACACACACACACACACACACACACACACACACACACACACACACACACATTCACATAAGCACAACTCACACACGCATGAATATTGTCTCTGGTCACTGAGGAAAGGCTGTGATGCGAGCAACTGTACATGTTGGGAGAAGCAATCTGCATGGTGGAGGTAAGGAGGAGCCTGAGGCGAGGTTGGGGAGAGATACTAGGGTAGGGGGTTGATGGGGGTGTTAGGAGCTAGACCAGAGGGGAGGGGAGGGAGGGGGGGTACAGGAGCGGAGCCAGAATGAAGAGAAGTAGAGGGGGGGGGGGAGAAGTAGAGGGGGGGGGAGAAGACTGCGGGGGCATCGGTGGAATTACACTGTATTGCAGTGAGACTTCTCACCTGAACAATTCAGAAAAGCCAGTGCTGGTATGAAGAATCCAGATGGCAGAGGCGTGAAGCAGTCACTGAAGCGAAGAACATTACATTGGGCAGCATGCTCAACAAGTGGGTGGTCCAGCTGTCTCCGGGCCACAATTTCTCGGTAACCATTCATGCAGCAAACTTATTGGTTATCATGCCCACATACAATGCAGCACATAAATTGCAGCTTAGTAGAGCATTCCTCAGTCCAGGGCATAGTGAGAGGTAGTCTAAGCCCTGGTACAGAATGTGATCCAGTTGCCGCAGTCCTGGGGGGTGTAAAGTCATAAGTGGAATGCTCTTTTGTACCTGTATGGTGGGGCTCTCGTGGGTGGTGTGTGGCTGGAGAGATAACAGGGTGTATACGGGGACAAGGAAAAACAATTCCTGGATTATTCCAGGATTTCTCCCGGATATCCCGTTTAAAAAATATGCTTTTTCCCGGGCGAAAATACACTTTTTCTGTTCTAAGTGACAGTAGGTTTTCCGTAGATTTTCCCTCGGAACTGTAAAACTTATCAATCTTTTGAATGATTAACGTTTTATACAATCGCATAGAACTTCCCGGAAAAAAAAAAAAGAAAAGACAGGGCAAAGAAGTTTTGGAGAGACTTTTAATAAAAAAAAAAAAAAGGAGAGAAGTTTTGGAAAGACCTTTGATTTGCAGCAAAATATACGTTGCATATTTTCGTATTACGAAAGTATAAATGCGAATTGCACCAAACACAGGGCGTAAGTTTCCGGAGCGTTGAAACCGAGGTTGCGATGTTCTTTTCTAAGCGAGTCATATCTCAAGCCACGAGATCTCGTCAGCCGATGACAGCAGCTATTCAGAGCATATGACACGTGTTATAGTCAGCCAATAGCAAGATCACTGGTTACATAGCGCGAACACGCAAGAGGAAAAGTTAATGGTTTACATTAATGTACACAGTACCGTATATCTACAAGAAAAGCTAAGCTTTCACATATAATGTTAGTCTCTAAGATTAACACGCTACAACAGAACCTAAGCTTTCACATGTAATATTGATCTTTTTTGCGTGTGTTATACTTTAAGACACATCACACAAATGTGCCAGAAAAATTTAAAATTATGACATAAATGTCTCGGCTCCAAATTCTTGTAAGTGGCTGGTCCTCAAACTGTTCAGTTTCGAACGCTCTGTGATTTAGATATCCATCCCACTTTCTCACACGTAACACAATTCATCTTGCGCAAAAAGAAATTTACTTTGAAAGTAACGCTTTTCTAACTACCGTTCGTAATACTATCCGGAGACTGTTAGAAATAGGTTCGATTTACCAGTTGCCAGAGAGCGCCAGAAAACAGGCATTATCGCGCGTGTGCAACTGCAGTGGTGTAGGAAGCCCGTATGTTCGTGTGTATAAAGCACTAAGAGAGCTTACATTACACCATAAAAGAAACAGTGCATCAGAGGATACTCCAAAGAGCATCGGAATTTCGTAAACCATACTAAAATGCATGATTCGGCTTGAAGCGCAAATTGGCTTTTTCCAGATTCACAATGAAGTAGGGTCCCATCTGATATTAAGCTTTTCAGTGTGGTTTTTGGGATGTAAATTTTCTTGGAGTACCAGTACACTACGATCTCATTTTTGGTTCTTCATTACGGCATAATGCCATATATGGGAGAAGATGATAACGTGCACTTGAAATTGCACTTGAAATTCAGCGAACAGTTGGAACTAGCCAATACTGTAGAATGAAACACTTCGTTTCAAATAAAATGATTGCCTCGGCGGAAAGATTAATAAAGCCAAATTTCTTTAGCAAACTTGCAAAAATAACTTCACTGTTCTGCAAATGCTTGACTGCTACTAACTTGGAAACAAAATAAAATCAGAAAACTGAAATTAATAATATATTTTTGCCCTCCGTAATTATGTGAATGTATTTTAATTCGCTTGATAGCTCCCGGCCACAGAAATCTGTTTTGTTTTCATTTGACATGGGAGCTGTACACGAAGAGAAGCAGTGCCCTTCCTCCAGGGAATCCCTGTGGTTCAAAAGCACAATGGTAGAGTCTTTGTCAGCAGGTAGGATTATAAGGTCAGGATCAGTTTTTAGGTGGTGAATTGTGGTTCTTTCTGCGGATGTAAGGTTAGCTTGCATGTTGAGAAATTTTGGGATTGACGGTGAGGCAAGGTTTGAGGTTAATGAATTCCGTAATGTTAACAGGGGATGGTTTAGAGGCAGTGATGGTGGATCACACTTGGGTGGAGGTGTGAAATGAGTCAGGCAGGGTTCAGCATTGGTTTAGGGTTGAGTCTGATTGATAGGGATGATGACAAAAATGTGTTTCTGCTGTAGGGACAGGGAGAAGGAGATAAGATCTTTAACACGTCCAGCATGATTGAACTTGGAAATGGGGAAAATGTATGGCCTTTGGAAATGACTGATACTTCTATGACACTAAGGCTATTGGAGGCAAGGTTCAGGACTGTGTTTTGGGTCTGTTTAGGTTCTGTATTTTGTGTGGGTGTGGGATGGAGTTTCTGGGGGTGTGGTAAATGTATCAGGCCTGCAAGGCAGCATTTGTCTGATATGAGGGGATGTGGGGAGGTTTGGAGGCTGTCGTAGAGGTGGTGAATAGTTGTAGTTCAAGATGGGGCTAGGAACTGAAGAGGTTGGAGAGGTTTTTTGAAGTGGCAATTTGCATGCAGCTCTAGTTTTCTGAGGGCAAGAGTTTCTGTGCGAGAGATGGGATACAGGAATTGGGATTGCAGTGCTGGATTTGATGAATGGAGAGGAGGTATTTCAAAGAGGTTCAGACCTGCTTTACATGATCTTGCAGTACTAAATTGGTCAGCCCATATTTGGCAGAATATGTCCAGATGGAGGTCACTGTGGAAGGAGAGGTTGCAGCCGGAGATAGGTAGTTTGATGGTAAGCCATTTGGGGGTGTCCCATGAGCCAGGCAACAATGTTGGAATAGTATGTGGGGCTGAGTTCTGGTTAGAGATAAGGAAACTTTTCTGTACAGGTGCAGATGGATAGGGCACAGATCCATTATGTGATGTATCCTACATTCCCATAACCCCCCTGGCCACAAACCTTCCTTACTCCCTTTCCTTCACCCACATATTCCCTTCCCAGCTCCCACTCCAGCACTACACAGACTTCTATTCCACAAATGCAGCCACAGACTAGCCTTTTTTCTCCTCCTCTACTTCTCTACCCTCCTGACTGCACTTAGCTGCCCAGTCCTGTCACCACCATCCCTGCATGCTCCCACAAGCAGCACTTTACTCCCCCCAACACTGCCATATCTCCTCCTTTCCCATCCCAGGCCCCTCCTTACGTCCACCACCCAGATTGCTTCTCTCATCACGCACTGTTGCTCACAATCTGGCCAGGGACAGTGGTCATGTGTGTGTAAGTTGTTTACATGTGAATGCTTGTGTGTATGTTGCCTAATTCATAAGAAGGCCTTTTGGCCAAAAGCATACTAGTTTAGCAGTCTTTTTGTTCTGCCTGTATGTTATTCAACATCTCCACTATATGGTGAGCAGCAATTTAGCCTTTTCATAATACTGAAATCAATAATTTCAATTTTATGTCCCTTTTATGCAAGATTAAATAAAATATACCTATTAAAACCAGAATACAGAAAGGACCTTACCCTCTTCAATGTCAGTGGAATTTTCATTCAAAAGTACATTAATGATGGCAATAGTTTCTTGTCGAACAGTTGCCAACTGCGGCGTGTAAGTTGAAATGTTCCACCTGGCAGTTTCAAGTAACTGTGCTAACATAATGAGCACAGCAGGAATACTGAATGACTTCCCTTCATTCACTGTGCCATCTACAAACACCTATAACACACAACAGTCATAATCATGCTTTCAAACAAATAAAGTTCACAGTAAAAATAAATAAATAAATACGTAATGCTGTTAGCTAACATTTAGGCTACATGATTGCACCCCAGGCAATAAACATTGCTACCTGCTGCAGGTGCAAATGGGAATCTTCAGTACTTGAATCTAAATCAGGGGCCTCCAAACATTTTAGCCTAAGGGCCACACTGATGTTTCCACTAAGTCCCAAGGGCCAATACCTAGCTATAGTCTAAGTGTTCTTGAGGCCTAATACCATAGTACTGCTTTCAACTCCCTGGTACAATTCAGAAATTTTCATGACACTTACCATTGATGACAGTCTTCACGAGCCGACACTGACTGGCGCTGCAGTAGTCATTATAAAGTGAACCGTTGATTGTTTGACCTTGAGCTGTGGTCTTAATTTAATGTAATATACAGTGTTACAAATAAATACCACTCTTGAAGGCCACTGCAACACACTTTCATTACACAATGTTACTTCTGTATGTTATTAATGCAAGCACCCCAACAATTAGCCAGATTATAGTTTGGTCTGTGTATGGTATCTGCACTGTGGTATATTTTCCCCCCTTAGCATTCATCACCAAGTGGTGGCAATAGTGGTTACCTCTTCATTCCCTGCTGTCGCCACTGGCATGCGTCACGAAAAGCTCATAATACCAACATACTGCAGAGCTGAATTGCTTGCAAATTCTTGGTTGGTTGGTTGGTTGTTTGGGGAAGGAGACCAAACAGCGTGGTCATCGGTCTCACCGAATGAGGGAAGGATGGGGAAGGAAGTCGGCCGTGCCCTTTCAGAGGAACCATCCCGGCATTTGCCTGGAGTGATTTAGGGAAATCACGGAAAACCTAAATCAGGATGGCCGGACGCGGGATTGAACCGTCGTCCTCCCGAATGCGAGTCCAGTGTCTAACCACTGCGCCACCTCGCTCGGTTGCAAATTCTTGTTTCAAGACTAGACGGTGGATGAGATATCTGTGACACAGGGAGTGGTTATGGACTCCACTCTACAATTTCTGTTGGTTCATATGGCCACGTGTCCACGTAATTTTACTGCCATGTTGATAGCCGATGTGCATACTGCCTTTTATGTATTGTTCCAACTACTGGGTGGATATAATTAAACTTTCCCTATTTAACACATTATAATACAGAAACTAATTACCATATGAGGACCAAACTCGGTAGCATTAATGTCAAGGGCATGGGGAAGAGAAATAATGCAGAATTGGTTCAATTGAAGCACTTTTCATGTGCTGCTACAGTACATCATAGCATTACATACCGGTACAATTACTGCTACAAAAGGAGCTCAATATGGTGCCCATCAGTGTCCAGAAGAGTCTGAAAGTGCAGGACTGCATTCTGCACAGCATAACGAAACATGTCCATAGGTAAGCTGGCTATCTCTCTTCATATGCTGGGCTTCATAATTCTTTTTACGAATTCATTTCCTAAATCACTGAATCGAGTAAGAAATGTTAAAGCGCTGCAAAGTCACTTTGTTTTGGGGCATCCATATGCATTTTTGGAACCAAATGGGAACACAATTTGTGAAAATTTAAGCGATTTGTGACAGTCTCATACAAAACAGTTTTTGAATTTCAGGGAACTCATCACAAAGCATTCTTATTGTGAACCATCCGTTTTCCCGAATTTTCATTTGCTTGGTCAGCCAAACCATTTTTTTACAACATAAGGCCATCCACTCCGTGTTTTGTCATGAGCACTGGTTCATCCATCATTGAACAGTCTCACCCACTTTCTCACCATTCCATCAGTTTTTACATTTTCGTCATACGTCTCCACAAGCTGATGATGAATTTCAGCTGGCAGTTCAAAAACTGTATTACTGAATGCACTTCACAGACGGCGGGCTCAGAGATTGTCTTTAACATTCTGAAAGATCACTAACAAATGTAAACTCAACACAGTCCAGCAGTAATGGTGACACTGGAAACACAAATGAACCTGAGAGACAAGTGTGAATGTGCAGAACTGCAACATTAGTGCCACAGTGATGATAGAATGAAACAGTAGGCCTACTTACTTTCTGGACATGCTTCGTAATGCTGCACAAGAACAGGAGACAAAGAATGAAGTGGAAAGATGCAATTCTTTGTACGTGATGTAGATAAAAACTTGAACCAGGAGAAATATATTACCGAGCCACTCCAACAACTATTGCTAATTATGCGAAAACAAATCAACATCTTTCAATGTACGGACAAGAAATCGACCTTCCATGGATGTCTAGCACTAGTGTTTGCAAGGGTCGCTAGTCCCTACTGACAGGCTGAAATTCCAGGCCACCAGACTCATTTCGTTACGCTGCCGGCAACACACACGGACAGAGGGACCTTTTTTTTTTATCAATGCTGCGTTCCTCTTGGCCATACTTTAATGTATTCTTATGCAGTTATGAGTAAATGGCATTGTGCAACATGCAGAGAGCAACAAAGTGACACTTATACAATCTGTTACGCTGCTGATCGGAGACCTTGGGAAGGAATGTTAGTTTTAAAGCACATGGAATGTGAGACTCTCACAAGGGACATTGGTGATGGAAGCTGAGTGAAAAACTGTTAAAAAGAGGAGAAAGGAGAGGAAAGAAACTCATGGTAAAATAGGGGGGGAATGATGAGCAGAATTCATGCACTCAATCAACTGCAATGGTGATTATGTGGTCCTTCATGAAGAATGGAAGGGGAAACAAAGTTTTTATACGAATGAGAAATGAATTTTAGGACATTCTACAATAAGTCAAGATCAGAGCTGGACAATGGACCCAGTCGGCAGCTGCCACAGCTAAGCAATGTAATGCAGTACTCTACTTCCGACCTAGTTCAGGCAATCTTTAGAGAATTGGGCATTCTTATTAAGTTGTGTAATTAACTGTTTATGGAGTTATAAAGTTGAAATTTTTTTTGCATAATTCCAGCACACCCCCAATATAAATGTCAATTTAATTTTAAATGCAGGCCTAGTGCCCATGGCAAGAGGTGATACCTGACAATGGAGAGATTATGGCAAACACAGGGCAATCTCCATATCAATATTATTCCCTTTAGATAAGCTGGAAACATTACAATCTTTAACATATTTTGCTTAGTTCTGCTTATTAGTGTCTTATGGTATAGATTTACACACTCACATACAACTTTAAAAAAAACATACTGACTCTTTAAAAAGAAGCAGTAAGAACAGAATGTCACATTCACCAACTATCATCTTTTTACCACTCCTTCACAATATGTTTATTCACTAATAAATTCCATCATAAATAATTCAACACAATTTGAGAAAAAACAGTGATGCCAACAGGTATAATACTAGAAGAAAAAATGATTTGTTTTAATCATTACTAAAGCTGTCAAAAAGAAGAAGAGTTCAAAGCCGCGAACTTCTCAAAAATTTTCTCAAAACTTGTAGCACACTTACCTAAGGTACAGTGTACTATTATTTACATAAGTAGTATTAGCCACATATTTTTAAATTTTCCCAAAATTGTTAGCACATGTAGCTAAAAAAAAATTACTACTATTTACACGAGTAGCATTAAACACTAATATGTTCATTTTTATTAAATTGAAGCCCGCGTTGTATTTAGCAACCTAAAAATAGCCAGCATGTAGCCATATTCACAAACAAATCACTTAGATGTAGTCCTTAAACTGATTTGTTCCGTATCATTTTACAAAACCTATAAATGAACCACACAAAAAGCAACATGCTATAATATGGAGCTCCTCTCAGAGCCCTTGACAAGACAACAAAAGATATATGAACATTATATTTGTGTTATACACTGCAGTTGTGTCAATCACAGTTTGTCTTAAAAAACTTGTCTTGTGAGAAAACCAATATCATTAAGGAGTAAAGATACTTGGGGAATGAATAGAAGCATTCCACATCCCTGAAGGGACTTCAAGATGTACAGTTATTATATACATTACACAATTTTCATATTACCTGCTTTAGCTGCACATCCAAAAACACAATAGGGAGTGGAAGAAGGCAAGACCTAGTCTTCTGGTTATGAATGTGAGATACTTCTGTATGCAAATATACCAAACTGAAGTGTTTTATTTATCTGAGTGATGACTCAGTTTTAGCTAGTCATCAACTTGAATGCCAAGGATTTTTGCAGTGTTTCACTTACTTGGCAACTCTTAATGTCTGTTTCTGATACCAACAATTTGCTCTTATCTGTTCGAACAGGATTATGTGCATATTTCCAAGATTAAGACTTTAGATGCTCACCATGATCCATTTGAATGCGTATTTAATAACTGTTGGGCCACATCTGGTGTGGCTGTGTTTGGGCCCTAGATTAATATGGTTGTATCATCAACAAATATAATAGCATTAAATTAAGAATAAAAGCAAACTCAGTACTGAAATATATGGTACTCCATGTTTCATGTTCCCCTTCTCTGAGTATTTCTCTTCATGTAGATCAGTTTACGATTTATTCTCTGCCAGCAGTAACTTGCATAATATATTAGTATGAGAGGAAAAAAAAGAAAAAGTTAAATTATTAATTTTTTTTAGTTTGCACATACATGCCTACAGTCCTGGACACACAGAAATTCCTGACCTCAGAACAGCAGCATGGTGCTGTACGAGTCAGAACAAAATACCCAACCCATTGTAGAGCCATGCACTAATTTGTTTTCTGTATTTGAAGTGGAATAATGGTGCAATGGACATAGCTGAGTTGGAGGAAGCATACAGCTACAATATACCCTTATATAATGTGTTGAATCGGTGGTGAAGATACTTCCAGTAAGGTCAAACAAATCTGAATGGCAAACAAGCAAGTGGCAGACCCGTGAAGAGTGAAAATGATGGTGTTTGAAGATTAGCGTATCACAATTATAGTGATAGAGGAAAAAATGAAAATCAATTTTAGATCAGTTTTTTACACCTTGAACATGACAAATGTCGCAGCACGATATATTCTGTGACTGTATACACCTGCTCAAAAATTCATCTGAACCATGACAATAGTGGAAATGCTGCAGCTGGGTCAAGGTGATTGAGGCAACTTTTTTAGTCACCTAATAATCATGGATGAGTGCTGAGTGTATCACTGTTATGCCGAGGCAAAGGAGCAAGCAAGGAGTGTCAAAACATGGATTCACCACTGCCCAAAAAAGGTGAAGATCTGGCTATCATCTGGCAAGGTAAAGTTGAGTGTTTTTAGACAGCCAGCATGGATTCCGAAAACATCAGTCAAAGTCAACTTGCACCTTTCTCACATGATATATTGCCTTCAATGACCAACATAGCAGAATACTGTCAAATGATACTTCACAAAACCCAAAGAAATTCTGGTCGTATGTAAAGGCTGCTAGTGGCACCAAAGTTAGTGTCCAGTTCCTAATGAGCAAGACAGGAACTGAAATAGAGGACAACAAAGAAAAAGTTGAAATTCTTAACTCCATTTTCAAATGTACCTTTACAAAGGAAACCCCAGGAGAATTGTCCCAATTTAATTCTCATACCACTGAAAAATTGAATGAAATAAGTATTAGTGCTGAGAAACAGCTGCAATCGTTAAAACAACAAAGCTTCAGAACCAGATGGAATCCATATCAGACTCTACGCTGAATTTGCGGCCGAGTGGCCTCTCTGGTAACTGTAATCTACTGTATATCCCATGACCAAAAACTATGTCCAGTTCTTAGAAAGACGTGCAGGTCACACCTGTCTACAAGAAGGATAGTACGGGCAATCCACAAAACTACTGTCCAATATCCTTGACATCAATTTGTTGCAGAATTTTAGAACATATTCTGAGCTCAAACATAATGAAGTATCTTGAACTGAATGACCTCCTCAGTGCCAACCCGCATGGATCCCAAAAACATCGATGATGAGAAACCCAATTTACAATTTTCTTGCATGAATACTGATAGCTTTGATCAAGGCAGTCAGGTAGATGCAGTCTTTATTGATTTCCAAAAAGCATTTGACTCGGTGCCACACCTACACTTATTGTCAAAAATTTGATTATATGAGGTATAAAGTGAAATTTGTGACCGGATTGAGGGCTTTTTGGATTGGAGGATACAGCATGTTATCTTGCATGGAGAGTCAGCATCAGATGTAGAAGTAACTTCCGGTGTGCCCCAGGAAAATGTGTTGGGACCTTTGTTGTTCATGTTGTATATTGATGACCTTAACAGTAATCACAGACTTTTTGTAGATGATGCAGTTATTTGTAACCAAGCACTGTCTGAAAGAAGCTGCATAAATATTAAGTCAGATCTTGATAAGATTTCCATGTGGTGCAGAGATTGGCAACTTGCTTTAAATGTTCAAAACTGTAACATCGTGCACTTCAAAAAAAAAAAAAAAAACACATTTCTTATGACTATAATATCAATGAGCCACTGTTTGGAATCGGCAAACTCGTACAAATACCTGGGTGTAAAACTTTGTGGGTATATGGAAAGGAATGATCACACAGGCTTAGTCATGGGTAAAGCAGGTGGTAAGACTTCAGTTTCTTGATAATATACTGGACAAGCACAATCACTCTATAAAGGAGATTGCTTACAAATCACTCATATAACTCATTCGAGAATATTGCTCAAATGTGTGAGACCTGTACCAAACAGGACTAACGGGGAATATTGAAGATACACATAAAAGGGCAGCACGAATGGTCACAAGTTTGTCTGATCCATATTGAAGGAACTGAACTGGCTGACACTTGCAGATACATGTCAAGTACCCATAGAAAGCCAATTAACATAGTTTCAAGAACTAGATTTAACTGATGGGTCTAGGAATTTACTAGTATCCCCTACTTATTATCTCCTGCATAGGTTTGGTGAGGATATGATTAGAATAATTACAGCACACACAGAGAGATTCAATCAATCATTCTTCCCACCTTACATGCATGAATGGAACGGGGGAAAACCCAAATAACTGGTACAATAGGCTGTCCTTTGCCATGCGCTTCACAGTGGTTTGCAGAGTATAGATGTAGAATTAGATGTGTAGTGCTAATGAGTTATGCTTGTAAAGGGGAAAATAGTATGCTACTGAAAAAACCAGAGGAAGTCACAGGATAATGTCAAGACAAAGGGTTGCTAGAAGGTGTTCAAAGGGATGCTTTTGTTCAATGACCCACACTAGCTACGATGTGGGCAGCCTCTGGTGACCTGCAGGATTGATTCACATACTTACTTAAGCTCACGTGCCATCTCATTACATGATGACAGCAGCACTCTTGGCACATGAAGTCAAAATTATACTGTCAGTGACATTACATACAAGGGTGTGCAGAAAACATGTCAGACGACACATGAGCGCTGTGATATGTGCAACAATTTGATGCCTTGGATTCACTGCCACTGATTGCCTTCTTTGCAGTTCCAACTTGGCCCCATGCAATTCTCATCTTTTTCCAAAATGTATAGAACTCCTTCAAGGACTTCACTTTGATTCTATAATGTGTGTCTCCTTCCTACATCACTTTGGCATTTCTATTTCCCCCATAGGTGTCTGCGAAGCCTCTTATGATTCAATATGTAGAATACGAGATCTATTAAAAAAATTCTGGAACGTTGTCCACAAAACTTTTCTATGCTTACCTTTTGCACATTGTGCATAGTCTCCTTCAAAATACTCACCTCCACAATTGACACACTGTTCCAATCCCATTTTCACTTCTGCAAAGCAGTCTTGGTATACCTCTTGCTGGATCAGGTAATGTGCCATCTGCGAATTTTCTTTTATCCTGTCTGCAGTTGCAAACACTTGTCCTTTCAATGCAATTTTCAACTTTGAAAATGAAAAAGAGTCCACAGGGCCCAGGTCTCTCAGTTGCATGATCCAAAAGCTCTTCACAGAATGCGAGGTGAAGGTCTTTCTGGTCTTGACTCACGAACCGTAGCAGGAACTCAGCAGCAACACAATGGATTCCAAGATGCTGTATCAGAATTTCAGGACACAATCCAACTGCAATGTTACAGTCTTCTGCAATCTCATTGGTAGTCAGTCTCTGATTGGCATGCACAATTTCATTGATGTTCCCAACATGAGCTTCGGCGGTAGATGTCAAAGGGCGTCCTGAACGAGGGTCATCTTTAACTTTTACCCAGCCATTTTTAAACTGTTTGAACCATTTGTAACACTGAGTGTGGTTTAAGCACTCGGTACCGTAGGGTTTGTGAATCATTTTGTGTGTCTCTGTAAAGTTTTCCTTGAATTTCATAGAAAACTTAATGCAGATGCATTGTTCCTCTAGCTCTGCCATCTCTAAATTCACAAACTGTGTGACACAATGTCAACACAGCACTGAATAATAACTACTGGACATACAACTATGAAACTTCTGGAAGTTACACATTAAACTTGCATTTCGCTCCAAAACACCATTGGCATGAAATTATGAATGTTCCAGAAGTTTTTGAATATACCTCGTATGTGTCTAATTACTTTACATCAGGGCAGGCCAAACGCTGCACAGTGTGCAGACGTGTGGAAGTGCTGCACATGTGCGCACGTGTGCCACAGCGGGCAACAGCGACATCTGTTATTAGACATGTATCCTAAATGAACGGCGGCAGCTCCACTTCCCTGTCTATGTGGTACAAGCAAGAACGCAACGTACCCAGTCTCGTTTACCCCTGCTGACCATTACCTTAACAGAGAAGTACTGAGAACTGGCAGGTACTATGAAAAAGTAAAGGACGCGAGATCTATGTTCTCAGTCATTTAAAAATGACTGGGAACTGCAATTCTTTTTTTGTAGCCGTTGGCAAAAACTCACAGTGTTTGTTGTGCCGCCGAATAATAGGGGGCTAGCGTAAGTTCCCAATTAAAAGATGCTACAATACATATCACAAAGATGAGTGTAGTGTACTCGACAGTGAAGAACGGCAAGCAAAATTAAATGTCCTTAAGAAAATGGATAAGACACATCAACTCGATTTTACTGTATGTCAAAGTAACTGATACTTCTTGAACTCTTAGTTTCTTGTGTTACATTTATGTCTATTTTACTGTACGCTGTACAATGTACTGTTTTCAATTTTCCAGAATGACAACCATACTAAATCTTCACTGCAAAAAGTTTTAAAATCGCATTAAGAATTGCACAACCTGGGAAACCCTTTTCCGAAGGGGAGTTTGTGAAAGGGTGTCTAATTGATGCTGCAGAACTTGTGTGTCCCACGAACATTAGCAGGTTTCAAGAAATCAGTCTATCCAAACAAACAGTGACAAGACGTATCAGTGCTATTGCCGGCGATGTGCACAGGCAGCTAATAAATAAGGCTAAAGACTTTGTTGCTTTCTCTGTTGCACTTGATGAAGCAACAGATCTTACAAAAATGGTTCAAATGGCTCTGAGCACCATAGGACTTAACATCTATGGTCATCAGTCCCCTAGAACTTAGAACTACTTAAACCTAACTAACTTAAGGACATCACACAACACCCAGTCATCACGAGGCAGAGAAAATCCCTGAACCCGCCGGGAATTGAACCCGGGAACCCGGGCACGGGAAGCAAGAACGCTACTGCACGACCACGAGCTGCGGACAACAGATCTTACAGATACAACCCAGATTGTGATATACATACGAGGTATCGATGACGCACTTTGTGTAACAGAGCACATTTTGGCCTTAGTACCTCTGAAAGGGACTACTACAGGTGCGGACTTACTCCGAGCTGTCGAGCAAGCGAATGATGGTGTTGCTATGGACTGGAATCGGTTAGTCTCAGTGACCACAGATGGAGCACCATCAATGCAAGGTCATCAGAGAGGACTCATAGCACAGATGCGCAAAAAGCACAGATGAGACGTTGTATGGAATTCACTGCATTCTGCATCGAGACGCGCTTTGTACAAAATCAGTAACGTTAGCAAACGTCATCCAAATTGTTGTGCGTACTGTAAACTATCTGAAGACACATGGGCTTACGCATCACCAGTTTCGGCGGTTCTTGGAGGAATTAGGAGCGGAGTACGGCGACATACCTTACTATACCGAAGTACCAGTCGAGGTAAAATGCTGAAAATATTTTGTTATTTACGTTTGGTTATAGTAACGTTCTTACATGAGAAGGGAAAAAGTGAACCTATGTTGGAAGACCCTTGTTGGATAACGGACCTTGCATTTCTCGTGGACATTACATCTCACATGAACAGCCTGAACATCAGTTTGCAAGGTGAAAATAATTTAATTTCTGAGATGTTAGAAAAAGTAAATGTCTTTGAAAGGAAGCTTGCGCTTTGGGAGAGCCAGCTATTGATAGAAAACACTGCACATTTCCCGACTCTTGGACTGGTCCACGAAAGTGCCAGATTTCAAGAATACGTGTCAGTAATTGTAAAAGTTAAGGAACAATTTCGAGCACAATTTGCAGATGTTACGAGTATGTCTCCCGTCATTCGCCTCTTTGCTCAACCGTTCTCGTCGTCAGTTGAAGATGCTCCGAATGATCTACAGATGGAACTGATCGACCTACAGTGCAATACAAGACTGTAGGACAAGTTCTCTGCAGTGCGAAGTACAAAAAAATTCTACGAAAATTTTTCACAAGAATTTCCACGCCCGCACCGAGAAGCCGCGAGAGTTATGTCCATGTTTGTGAAAGATTTTTCTCGGTGATGAAAATGAATAAATCAATCTTTCCATCAAGCATAAGTGACGAAAATCTTCGCAACTGCTTGCGTTTGTCAATGAGCCGTGCTTTTGTGCCCGATATTAACTATATCATTTCTCATAACCAGGGATAAACATGTTTGGATTTATTCCTTTCGTAATTAAAAATTATTGTTTACTAACTGTGCATTATTGCCTCATTCTGCTCCATGTTACATTATCATCAGAAAAATTGGTCATTAAACCGATTGTTCCAATGTATACTTACATTTAGGGTTTTTTTTAATGTGTGAAGGGCTACACTCAGCTTGATAAAACATAACATTCATCTAATTGTCAGTTATTATGCAAATTTCAGACGGAACCGATGAAAGATATAGCAATAACGGTATTGAAATAACAGGTGATCATCGAGAGATCTGGGGTTATCATTCTATTCAGAGGTCAGTGAGACAGAAATTATGTGGGTCTAACTGAGGGCACCGAGAATTAGTTATAGGAAACCTTGCATTAGTTTCATGTTATTTGAAATCATGAATAAGGTTCGTTGGAAGTCGCTAAGTGCTCTCTTTCGTAAATACTACATCAAAAACATTACGCGTATTTACGTGCCACCAGTCAAGCTGCCTTAATAAAAACCCACGGTTGTTAACTGTATTACTTGTCTTACTGGGTAAAAACTGTTAGCATAAAAGTAGACATCTCAATGAGTAGACTGTGACAGTATTTTAAATGTTTAATATGCGAAATACCTTCCCACGGTTGGCTTGCAAGTTGTGGAAAGAGCACTAGAATGCGCCGGTACCGAGTATCCCAGCAAGTGGATAAAGCGACATCTGTGCGTAGAAACGTGCACTACATGAACACTGACGGCTGCAGCGTGCTCGCTGTGACCTGGAAGTTGCACATGTGCAGGAGCACTGCACGCGTGCAGAATTTCTGGCCAGCCCTGCTTTACATTATACCTAATCCCACAAACAGTTTCCTGGGCATCCATGGCAGCAACTTATTGATTGCCAACAGCTGAGGTACTGTTTAACATCATATATTCTAAGGAATACACTTTATTTCTAAAAATTTATTTCCCTTTTACAAATTTCATTTTCTCAATATTCTCAAACTGGGGAGGCAATCAGTGCAGTAGGCACATAGCAAAACTTTAAACCTTTATTCTGTTCTATATTACTTATGCACCACTAAGTGATGTGTGTGTGTGTGTGTGTGTGTGTGTGTGTGTGTGTGTGTGTGTGTGTGTGTCTTTTGTGAATCTTTTTGTTGTGCCTATCGCGACTCAGCAACTCCGCTATATGGTGAGCAGCAACTTTCCTTCTTTAATATTCTTACATTCCATCTTGGATTTTCCAGTGTTTGAGATGTGTGAAAGCTTTTACAAGCTTAACATCAAATGTTTAACATGTTAATTCATTTCTACAGTAATCTGATGTCTGAAGCTGTTTTATACATGGGAGTTCAATTATGTACGGAATCGGTGTGGGAGTTATTGATTTGACACAAATAATAATAATAATAATAATAATAAAATTTCACAAAATGCCTAAATATAATCAAATACCTTAAAGATGGAGCGTATAACATAAAACTTACGTGTAAAGTCTGAAGCCAAATTAAAAGGCTAGACCACTCTCTTCTTGTTGCTGTTTCATGCATGCTTGGCAGTAGAAACATCTCAATGTAAAGTTTCCCACTAATGAGACGTTCATTAACTAAAGCAACAATCTGAAAAGTAATGAAAATGATTAAAGATATTAACACTTATAGTAGTGCACATTTACCTATCTTTTGTCAATAGAAGATTTTACCCAACTTTTAGTTTACCAAAATCTAAACTTTATTCACTATATCTACATATAATTGCACTTGATTTTATCACATTTAGGCACAAACAAAAGGATGCTTTCAACCCACAATTATAAATGGGTTGTAAGCATGCTTCCGTGTAATGTACTAATTGTTGGTTTACAGTATGGTTTTCTGGGAAGTAAAGATAAAAGTATAATAAAAGTGAAAGAATAGTTCAAAGAATAATATATTTTTCACAATGCTTACCATTTCCAATGTTGCCCACAAGATAGTGTTTAAAATTAACACAGTCAAGTGAAATGTTCGTGGTGTAGGATAAAGAATTTTTTAAAAAAAACTACTCCTCATACTTGTACATTAAATTCACACTGAAACTTATGGCAACACTGAGTAAATTTGGAGGCTCAGAAAGTTTCAACAATGGTTCTCAAACAAAAAGACAAGCTTACCAAATGCCAAAAATATGACAACTGGACCAAAGCTCGCTTTTTATACAACTATCAACAGCAGAGCCAATGAGGAACAAAGGAAGTTCCCAACAAAACACTTATGTCATCCATCCCAGAAGTATGTGGTATCCATATCAAATAGGACAAAACCAAATATGTGGTGCCATGAGTAGTACCCAGAGCCATGGAGTTCCCAGTGGTTTGCAGATGTGGATGTACATGTAGACACAGATAAAATAATGGAAACACAGTCTTTCAAGTAGGATGGCATAGAGCAAGATACGCAACTGCTAACCATCTAGATAACATGCAAGTATCATAACAACTTGTTTGGAAAGGCAGCATACCATCAGTCATTCTTCACTTATGCTCATTTCACGCAGTTCTCACCATATTAATTGCTGGCATCGGTTACAACAGTGTTGGCTTTTTCTGGACTACACTTATAAATCTTATTTGGATTTCTACTGTGCACACTCTTGATAACCATGGCTACAGCTACAGACACTATCTAGATATCACTTGTTATTTCTCTCTTCGATAGTACTGTATATGCAGTGCAATGCAAGAACTGACTAAGGCAGCTCATTGTTTTGTACAGACTTAGCTTCTTCAGCTATAAATAATTGTTAGTTTATACAGTTCAGAATTGGTGAAATACTAACATTAACCCAAAAATACATAAATAAATAAAAAACTTTTGTGTGCACAATGCAGACATTTTGAGAGCAAAGAGGACGCTGACTGTGAATATATAGTTACAATAAAGTTGGCATGCAGTGAACATACGATTTTTTAAAAGTTCTGGAAGCTGGTGTCAAATCTTTTTTTTTCTGCGAACATTGGTCTTACTCTATTTTTTTCTGCTCCAGCCGACAGGTACACACTCACCTTTCATCTCAAATTGGTAATATTTATATGTGGCATTCAGTCTGATTTGCCTAGCAGAGCTTAGACACACATGAATTTGTATAAAAAAAACTTGGTTTACAGTGATTTTGTGCTTTGTTGAGTGGTTATAATCTTCAAATAAGTTCCTAAGTTAATCTAATACATATTCAACAGCTGGCTCATTTTTAGTTCCTACCCTTTCTATCACTGTCAGAAAACATTCACTGAAGTTTGTGACCAGTGAGTTACATATAGTTCCACCAAGATAACATATGCTGTCACAAAATGAAATCCACTTTGCTTTATTTCTTCCTGTTAGTTTACGTTCCAATCTGTTTCTACTTTACTTCTCAGACTGTTTTAATAATTTTATAATGATGGCAAAACCTTCAAACAAAAACTTGCTCACTCAATATCATCAAGGTCCTAAAAAGGCACACTGCACTGTGTAACAGTCATATTACCTGAGGAGACAGAAAAAGCTGCAATAACCAAAGAACACTGCAGAGTAATTCCATGTCAACTCACCTAGGCGTCTCTGTTTGACCATCATGGATTTCATTGAAATTGCATGTCCCCAATGAATAACGGTAAAGTTTAACATTTGCTTTAATTGCATGTCCCTAATGAATAACGGCAAAGTTTAACATTTGTGAAAGGAATACTAGGCAAGGTATAGTCACTTGTTCTCCATGTGTGAATTTGCGCAGACCGGGCATGAATTTCCTGGAACTTTAAGCTGTTATGTCTCAGGTAATAATCTGTTGAAAGAAATGAAATTTGGCCATCTTGTACAATGTTATGCACTCTGTTAAGAATAATAACAAAATAATTTTACAAACCATGTTCAGCCAGAAAATTTTGGGCAACATTGTCTGAAAAAATTTCAAAGTTTGTCTTTTTAATCTCTCAGGGACTAAAGGTATGACTATGATGAATGTGAAATTTGGCATTTAGCAACCTAATAATACAAGGTTCCTCAATATGAAGTTTCATTTATGTAATACTTTCCAATACTGAATAAATTAAGTACAAGGTTGACGATTTTGTAAATAGGGAAAACACCCAGTATTTTTTGACCTCATTTTGCCAAACTGAGCTCATTAGGTGGACCATTGTTTTAAGTACAAAAAAGTGGATTTCATTATCAATGTGCACAAACAATTCTAGATAATTTGAATCAAAGTTGGGTACAAAATAATGTCATGAAAAATGGAAACTTCGGATTCTTATATCTCATGCCGTAAACACATGCTGAACATGAAACTTAATATGCAATAAGTTGTTAGCACATGGATGTTGAATACTAAATTTCATTCACCAACTATTTTCTAATAATGTACAAATTTACTGAAAAGATGACAGTTTTTTTCAAAGAGGTGAAAATAGGGCACATTTGACACTTCTTTCACAAATACTGTTTTCTACTGGAGCTTCAAAACCAGTCTCATTTGAAAGTACATGTTTTAAGTATATATATTGTGTTTGAACATAATGAATTACCTCAAAGAAAACAGTCTATCGACACACAGTCAACATGGGTTTAGAAAACATCGTTCTTGTGAAACACAACTAGCTCGTTATTCACATGAAGTGCTGAGTGCTATTGATAAGGGACTTCAGATCAATTCCGTATTTCTGGATTTCAGTGTACCACACAAGCGGCTCATAGTGAAATTGCGTGCTTATGGAATATCGTCTCAGTTATGTGACTGGATTTGTGATTTCCTGTCAGAGAGGTCACAGTTCGTTGTAATTGACGGAAAGTCATAGAGTAAAACAGAAGTGATTTCTGGTCTTCCCCAAAGTAGTGTTATAGGCCCTTTGCTGTTCCTTATCTATATAAACAATTTGGGAGACAATCTGAACAGCTGTCTTCGGTTGTTTGCAGATGACACTGTCATTTATCGATTAATGAAGTCATCAGAAGATCAAAACAAGTTAGAAGAAATATCGGAATGGTGCGAAAAGCGGCAGTTGACCTTAATTAATGAAAACTGTGAGGTCATCCACATGAGTGCTAAAAGGAATACGTTAAACTTTGGTTACACGATAAATTAGTCTAATGTACAAGCCTTAAATTCAACTAAATACCTAGGTATTACAATTAAGAGCCATTTAAATTGGAAGGAACACAAGAAAATGTTGTGGGGAAGGCTAACCAAAGACTGAGTTTTATTGGCAGGACACTTAGAAAATGTAACAGACCTACTAAAGAGACTGCCTACACTACACTTGTCCATCCTCTTTTTGAATACTGTTGCGCAGATCCTTACCAGATAGGACTGACTGAGTACATCAAAAAGCTCAGAGAAAGGCAGCACGTTTCGTATTATCGTGAAATATGGGAGAGAGTGTCACGGAAATGATACAGGATTTGGGATGGACATCATTAAAGGGAAGGTGTTTTTCGTTGCGATGGAATCTTCTCACGAAATTCCAATCACCAACTTTCTCCTCCGAATGCGAAAATATTTTGTTGACACCAACTTACATAGGGAGGAACAATCACCAAGATAAAATAAGGGAAATCAAGAGCTCGTACAGAAAGATACAGGTGTTCATTCTTCCCAAGCGCTATACGAGATAGGAATAATAGAGATTTGTGAAGGTGGTTCGATGGACCCTCTGCCAGGCACTTAAATGTGATTTGCAGAGTATCCATGTAGATGTAGATGTAAACCGTGCTAGAATAGGGGATTTTATTTTCAAGTTGAGCTAGCAATGCTACATAAACTGAAGCAAAATAGTCGGAAAAATCACACTGTGAATAATGTTTTAACGTTGGCTTCTTATGTGTATTTTGTTAATTAAAGGCATGATAAACGTGAAGCTCTGGATACAACAACTAAGCAGTGCAAGGTTTTCCAATGCAACATATTCATATTCCATATGTCTACAACATCACTTCAAACTTAATTTTTGTAAAAATTACAAAATGGATCACATTCAATTCACTTTTAGAAAATCTGTTTACTACAGTAGATTTCAAACTAATCACAGTTGGAAAAAGAATGTTTTCAAGCATTCAGAAAACCACATTTGATTTTCCAATGTGCACTAACAATACCTGAAAATGATGGACAAGTTTGAGGGAATGTACCGCGGCAACAAGCTACACTGCACCAACCTTTTGATAGCGCTTTGTTGCTTGTAATCTGCATTTTTAAATTTTTAAACTGACAAGTAACGTACTGCAATGGTCCATGGTGGAACTTCACTACCAGTTCAAGAACATGAACTGTCAACCTCACTAACATTGGGGTATGCCCGATAGCTGTGCAATAACAGCCACAGATGGGTATCATCAGCTAGGTTCCCAAGCCTGTAATTTGGTTTCTTAAGTTAGATGCCAAAGCCTTGTGCTGGTATCTCTCTGCTTACAAAGCCATTTGCTAAGAACTTTATCTCTGATTCACAAATCTGCGGAGTATCTCACATAGGCAGCAAGCAAAATGTAATGTCAGTTTTGTTTTAAACTTCTTAACTTAGAACTTCACATTTTTTGAAATTTTTGTGCTGCTTTCTGGTAGTTCAATTTCTAGAAATTGATATTGTCAGCCAGTGATAATGCTGAAGAAACAGACTGTGGAAATGAGGTAGTGTTCTGGTACCCAACAAGCATCCTGTCTTTTGGGCCAATAAATGAATGAGCCAGGCCTTGGAGCTGCATAAATAATATCAGTGTATAATTTTGTTCCCTTGATATGTCAATACCGGCAAGCCAATGCAGCATTCATTATCATACATAAAGGCAATGTAATGGTCTAGTAACAACTCCACTAGTTCCAGACTTAGCATGGCCGCACTAGATACTCTGGAAACAAAATGTATCGAGTCATTAGAAACTTTGCTGATACAAACTGAGCTTGAGTCAAGCAGTACACATTGATTATGTTTCCTTGTACAGGCAACCATACTGTTTATCTGCCATCTTTCTTCTTGAAAGCTTTTCCTTTCTTTGATATCTCCTTTTGCCATATACGTGTATATTTATACAAAAATTAATGATATGAATATAATAGAGGGAAACATTCCACGTGGGAAAAATATATCTAAAAAGAAAGATGATGAGACTTACCAAACAAAAGTGCTGGCAGGTCGATAGACACACAAACAAACACAAACATACACACAAAATTCTAGCTTTTGCAACCAACGGTTGCAAATCCTTTCGTCTTTCCCTCTTCTTCCCTGTTTCCTGACGAGGCAACCGTTGGTTGCGAAAGCTAGAATTTTGTGTGTATGTTTGTGTTTGTTTGTGTGTCTATCGACCTGCCAGCGCTTTTGTTTGGTAAGTCTCATCATCTTTCTTTTTAGATACATTTATACAAAAAGATTTATTCAGTTTTTGCGACTCATGTTGGACGTCAAATCCACTTTTCAGGGGAGGGGTGGGGGCTAAAGCACATTATTTTGAATGAGACAGGTATTAAGACTTCAATAGAAAACAGTATTGGTAAAAGAAGTGTCAAATATGCCATATTTTCACCTTTTCATAAAAATAGTCATATTTTTGAGAAAGTTGTAGATATTGGAAAATAGTTGGTGAATGAAATTTTGTATTCCACCTCCATATGCTGCCACCCTATTGCTTATGAAGTTTCATGTTGAGCATGCGTTTACTCTACAAGATATAAGAAACCAACGTTTAAATTTTTTTCGTGCTGTGATATTCACACCCAACTTTGATTCAAATTATGTAGCACTTTAGCATGCACTGGATAATCAAATCCATCTTTTGTACTTAAAACCATGAATTTCCTAATGAGCCCAGTTTCAGAAGTTTTACAGAGTGTAGATTTTGGCAAAATCAGGTTGAAAATACTGCAGTTTTGACCTTTTCACACAATCATCAACTTTGCACATAATTTGTTCAGTACTGGAAAGTGCTAAATAAATGAAACTTTACATCTGATAACCTTGTGTTGTCAGATTACTACATGGCAAGCTTCACCTTCGTTAGGGTCATATCTTTAATCCCTAAGGGATAGAACATATAAAGTTATACAAGACAGCCAAATTTCATTACTTTCAACAAAATATTGCCTGAAACATAACAGCTCAAAGTCTCCAGAAATTCACACTCACTCTGCGCAAAGTCGCGCATACAGTCAAATAAGTGACTATATATTGGCCGGTATTGCTTCTACGAACGTTAACCTTTACTGATGTTCATCAGAGACATGTGGGAGTGATCAAATAATATCATCAATATCAGTGAGGTTCGAGCAGGAAATTGTACTGAAATGAGGCAATTTCAGATGGAATCATCCATTATACACACATCAAAAACGTAGTTGCATTGCCCCGGTTCCCAGAGCTCCTGAAGACAAACATTTAGTGTGAATATTGTATCACAGACACAGACACTTCGACTGTTCAGAGATGTCACGAAACCTGCCCAAGGATGGAAACAACCATGCATGAGCAGCGCCTATTAGACGGAATGAGTCTGATAGCCGATAGTTCCAGTCATTCCACAGGAAGGAGATACACGGCTCGTGTTGTCTGTAGTTCAACCATGTCTAGACGGCCAATAGCACAGTTCTATCGTGTCTGCATTGTTCCTCTGTGCCAGGAAAGGCTCTCAACAAAGGAAGTGTCCAGGCGTCTAAGAGTGAACCAAAGCGATGTTGTTCAGACATGGGAGAGATACAAAGAGACAGGAACTGTCGATGACATGCCTCGCACACGCCACCCAAGGGCTACTACTGCAGTGGATGACCACTACCTACGGATTATGACTCAGAGGAACCCTGACAGCAACGCCACCATGTTGAATAATGCTTTTTGTGCAGCCACACAACGTTGTGTTCTGATTCAAACTGTACGCAATAGGCTGCATGATGCACAACGTCACTCCCAGTGTCCATGGCAAGGTCCATCTTTGCAACCACGACACCATGCAGCATGGTACAGGTGGGTCCAACAACATGCCAAATGGACTGCTCAGGACTGGCATCACATTCACCAGTGAGTGTCGCATATGCCTTCAACCAGACAATCGTCAGAGACATGTTTTGAGGCAACCTGGTCAGGCTGAAAGCCTTAGACATTCTGCCCAGTGAATGTAGCAAGGTGGAGGTTCCCTGATGTTTTAAGGCGTCATTATGTGGGGCCGACATATGCCGCAGGTGGTCATAGAAGGCGCCGCAATGCCTGTATACGATCCGTGCATGCCATCCTCCAACCGACAGTGCAACCACATCGGCAGCATATTGATGAGGTATTCGTCTTCTTGGACGACACTTCGCACCCACATCGTGCATGTCTTGTGAATGACTTCCCTCAGGATAACGACATCACTCAACTAGAGTGGCCAGCATGTTCTCCAGACCTGAACCCTTACGAACATGTCTGGGATAGAGTGAAAAGGGCTGTTTATGGATGAGATGACCTGCCAACCACTCTGAGGGATCTACGCCGAATCGCCGTTGAGGAGTGGGACAATCTGGACCAACAGTACCTTGATGAACTTGTGGATAGTATGCCACGACGAATACAGGCATGGATAAATGCAAGAGGATGTGCTACTGGGTATTAGAGGTACCGGTGTGTACAGCAATCTGGACCACCACCTCTGAAGGTCTCGCTGTATGGTGGTTTTCATGAGCAATAAAAAGGGCAGAAATGATGTTTATGTTGATCTCTATACCAGTTTTCTGTACAGGTTCTGGAACCGAGGTGCCGCTAAACTTTTTGTGATGTGTGTATTCATGAATTCTACGAAAGTGAGTCAGTTATTATCCACAATTTAGTTATATTTTTGTTCATTTTGGTAGTACTGTTATTTTTCGTTGATGACGCATGATTTGTTTATTTGTTGTTATATCTTTGCAATTTTCAAGCTGCTAGGTTAGTTTCGTTATCGCCGCCGTGCTGTTAATCATGGCTGCTCCACTGTCTATTTGCACCCAAGAAGAGCAACAGTCAGTGATCCATTTTTTACGGTCAGAAGGCGTATCAAGGGCCGAAATTCATCGAAGACTTTTGGTACAGTACGAGAACAATGTTTTGCCACAACGTAGTGTCTACAAATGGATTGAAAAATTCCGAAATGGTCACATAAAGGTTACACACGATGAAGGAGCCGGACGACCATTTACCGCCACAAATGAAGAAACCATTGAGCATTCACGTAAAATGATTCTCTTAGATAGACAATTAACTATTGACGAAGTGGCATATCATCTGCACATTAGGCATTAAGGGGCTGTCGATTTGCCTCAGATGAAGCAGTGAAAGAAGCCAGCCATTCCTGGCTCACAGCTCAACTGAGAACCTTCTTTTATGAGGGCATGAGGAAGCTTGTACAACAATGGACCAAGTGCATTGAAACACACGGAGACTATGTCAAAAAATGACATCCTTGTAAGTTTCCTATTTGATTACAATGAAATTTTATAACTACTTTGCAGATAATAATTGACTTACCGTCATGTCTTGTCCTTGACAATCACCCTGAAAAAATAACAATTATTAAGCATGCCACGACAAAATGTAATTTGGCAGCACCCTCCTCCCTTTCGACTATCTGCCCTATGAAATGGGTGTGATTGGCTTGTAATATTAAACTGTGAACAATGTGATAATTATTTGCTTCCATCTGTTTTATAATTATTTGCTTCCATCTGTTTTATGGCTCTCAAATAATTTATTATTTCTTTTCAAATTGAATATTATGAGTTACATTTTTTAATGCAATTTAGTTTTAATTATATACAAAGGGACAGTGAAGTATAGGCTGGCAATAATTGATGAGTTTCGACTGTATCAATATCTTAACTTGAAAAGACAAGATAAAAGAATAAACTGACATTGAATAACTCAATTAAATTTCCCAAGAGATATAACATAAAAAGTGGAGCAGTTGCAAGCAAGGCCTCAGACCACTTTAGCATATATACTTAAAGTGTAAATTTTCATCTTTTATTTATTTAGTTATTACAGTTTTGTTAAAGAGTAAAAGACACAAAAATAGTCATCTAAAGTAACAAGAATTACAACCACCAAACAATAAAGAATATTACAGGTATAAATTGTTGAACATAGTTTATGAACAAAGATAGCACGCGAGAGCTAAAAACATTTTAAGACATTGGATCTGTCTGGACAGTAGGATGTCAATCAAATATAAAAAATTGTGCTCATATTTGGAAGAAAGAAGAACACACCATAAAGAAACTATTAAAAATAAAGTACTGTCACAGTGACAGAAAGTGCATGGTGGTGAATATCTGTACAACATTGTTTGATATTAAACAAAAAGATCAGGGACAGTTGTAACAGGTGGATGACAGTGTTTGTGGGACTCTTCTGAATCTGTGTAGATTAAAAATAGGCTAGAGCTAGAGAACTGTATATTAGCCACACAAGAAAGATAGTTAAGGAAAGATACAGGGTATGCAAACAACTCACCAAACAGCTAAACAAATTACTGGTCTTGTGAAGCAGCTCACTTATTTTCACCTATGAAAACAAGTGAGCTGCTTCAAGGATCAGTAATTTGTTGTTTGGTGGGTTGTTTGCATATCCTGTATCTTTCTAATTTACATTTAATCTTGATTTCCTCAAGCCTCTCCCCCCCCCCCCTCCCCCCTCCAAAGAAGATAATAGTGCATAGCTCGCACATACACACTGTCCGTGGTTATTCCATTTTCATTCTCACTTACAAACATACATGGCATGGGCCATAGGAAAGCCATGTCATGCCATGTACTCGTAACTGCACGAACTGTCTTACTAACCTCTATCTTTTCTAGATTCTGGTGAGTAGAAGTGAAGGTTTTAATAGAAATGAGTGTTCCATTGATTTTACCAGTCATGACTGTTCAACCAGTGATACATTGAAGAAATCGGCATTGAAGAAAAAACAGCAAAAATAGCAGTGCAGCAAAAATACCCAAGTAAGGCCAGTGATATCAAGAAACACCAATGAAAAATCTCATCCAGCTAGTGAAGGAGGTGAGCGCCAGTTTAATGTGGAACCTGGACTGTCGTGCAATTCAGCTTTTTTCCATTTTCATTTTTTTCATATGCACAGTACTGCCAGAATTGAAGTCAAATGCATTAAAAATCCAGGAACCCACAAGGGATTGAAAAACCAAATCTTTGATTTTATAGGTTATCATCCACCTGTCAAGACCTTTTATTAGCCATTTAGTCCCTTTCATTGCAATACGATGTCACTGATTTGTAGCAACCCAACAGTGCATAACAAATATATTGCACAATAATTTAGTAGACCACACTATGGAAGTGTTAATGGCTAATATTGTCATGTTAATTTAAAAGTGTTGTAAAATAGATAGTCTTCTAGCAGCTGTATAACTTTCAAAATAAAGTTTTTCATGGAACAGGCAAGACACATATAAGTAATGTGTTCTTTACTCTGGGTTGCTCAACTATGTGAGAATTTTCATTCATTCCTAGCTATATCACACCTAACTATATCAAAATAAGCCTTAGTTCTTGTATTATGTTAATGAACTTGCTCACTCACAAGTTCTGGAATGCTGTTTTTAACATGGAATACTGAAACATAAATGCATAAATTCACAACTTGAAATACTTTCAACCTGGAATGAAAGGCATGTCAGAGCTCCATCTAACCACTGTTAGAAATCATAAGTACAACTGTCTGATTTTGGTTTTAACATGATAATGATATCAGTCATCATAAAGGTAGGCCACATGAAATTCATGATGGAATTGTGTGAAATATACTACCTGACCAAAAGTATATGGACACCCCTATGTAATGTGAAAACTGACCACTAGATATCACCTGAGTAACAAAATTCATCGTGGATATATCAATCCTTCTAAAGCAGCTAAAGTAGGTGGTGACGTGACTGTGAAGTGGAAATCCGAAGGAACTATAACAGCTAAACGAAGACAACACAGACCTCATGTACTGACGAGCAGGCACTGTTGAGCACTGTGAAGGATGGTTGTAAAAAATTGTATGAGATAGCAGAAGGTATCACTTCCAAAGTGCTACCTGCAGTCCAGCTAGCAGAATGACAATGTGGTACAATGGTCAGACAGCTCCTTATAATCCACACATTTCTGTATTCAGTGCTAAGAAACATTTGAAGTGGTGTAAAGAGAAATGTCACTGGATAGTGGATGACCGGAAACAAATGATGAATCATGTTACACCCTGTGTTAATCTGATGGAAGAGTTTGGCTTTCGTAAATGTCTGGAAAATGCTACCTGTCACTTATAGTACCAATGGCGAAGTACTGGCAAGGTAGTGATACTGACCATATTATACTGATGAGGGTAAAGGTACAAACCTATGAGGTCATCAGGCCCTTCATCCTATATGTGTCAAGCCGGGAAGAGTCCTCAGAGAGGAAGGACACAGAAGTTAAATCCTTATGAATCCAACTGTAACTGAGGATCAGTAAAAAAAACAACAGGAACAAAGAGAATTGAGAGAGGGATAAGAAGGTGAAGGAAGGCAACTCGGTCTGCCCCAAAAACAGCTTGAGGCCCCCACGACATGTTATGTGATGGGAGGTGCACCTTCTGCATCTGAATGATGTTTCCTCACCCTCCAATACCACAAGAAAACTAGCAAAGGAGACAAGTCGATAAAATTTCAAAAAAGAGAACAATCATTATGAAACAGTAAACCAACAACATATGTAGAAGTATAAGAAGAATTAAAAAAGATGGGAAGAGCTGGAGCCAGGCCACACCACTGAGCAAGGGTAGCCATGGGCTCTCTGGGTTGGAGCAGATGATGGGACACCCTTTCAGTATCTCAAGCAACTGATGAGATTATTGCGCCCTACCTCACTGAGAGGGGTAGAAACATAAAACATAAAACCAGATCAGCCAATTTACTGACCTCTGCTAGCATCAGAGGCAGTGTGTTAGCAAGAGCAGTCCACTAGGATGATGGGTCACCGTCAGACGGGCACCACACCGACAGTGGGATGGGTTCTTGTGTTGTAGGATGTGGCCACAAGTCCGCCTAGTGTAGCCAATACAAATTCAACTCTTTGTTAGATTCCTTGCAAGAAGCATCAAGAGAAGACTGTCACATCGCCGTGGTCCACTTTATTGCTCGTATTTTGTTTGAGGAAACCAGAGCACACCAATCTGCGTTTGAAGTTTTCAACAACTGATGGTACAGAGTTGACCGAAGATCTGGTTTTGGTATCCATGTCCCCATAGTCAGCATCCTGCTAGCCAACTTTGTCAACCAGTCAGCATGTTCATACCCCAGAATCCCAATGTGAGCTGGGGTCCAGAAAAAGACGACTGACCGTCCAGCTTGACTGAGATCAGAAAGGAGATCCTGGATAGTCACAACCAATGGTTGTCGATGGTAGCACTGGGACTACTCAGGGAGTCACTGCCTATTAAGAACTTGTCACCAGTGCAAGAACAACCATGACTGAGGGCTTGAGCAGTAGCCAATTCTGCGGTGAATACACTAAATCTGTTCAACAGGAAGCGAAGTTCACTGCACCTTGCATGGGTGGGTGCAAGCAAAACTGATTCGTCCATTGATAATAAGAGCCGTCAGTGCACATCACTTCCAAACCTGGAAATGCATCAGGGATGGACAGGAACGGGTGGCAAAAAATCATGGGATAAACAGAGTCTTTTGTTCCAAAGGAAAGGTTGAGTGTCAGATCCGAGTATGAGGTACATGCAATGGAGCTGTATGCAACTGCTCCCTGACCACATTTACATTTACATCCACACCTACATGATTACTCTGCAATTCACAATTGCCTGGCAGAGGTTTCTTTGAACCTCTTTCAAGATGTTTCTCTACTGTTCCACTCTCAAACAGTGTGCAAGAAAAATCAACACTTAAATCTTTCCCTGTGATCTCTGATTTCTTTTAGTTTATTATGATGGTCATTTCTCCCTATTTAGGTGGACACTACCAAAGTATTTTCATAGTCTGAGGTGAAAGTTGTGATTTAAATTTCACGAGAAGACGCTGTCACAATGAAAAAGCCTTTGTTTTAATGATTGCCACCCCAATTCACTTATCATATCTGTGGCACTCTCTCCCCTATTTCAGGATAAGACAAAATGAGCTGCTCTTCTTTGAATTTTCTTAACATCCTCCGTCAATCCTATCTGATGAAAATCGAACACTGCACAGCAACACTTCAGAAGAGGGCGGACAAGTATAATGTAAACAGTGTTTTTAGTAGATCTGTTGCATTTTCTAAATATTCTGCCAATAAATTGCATTCATTGGTTTGCTTTCCCCACAATAATATATATGTGACAGTATTCATAATTGTAATCCCTAAGTATTTAGTTGAGTTTACAGGCTTTAGATTAGCGTGATTTATCACATAACTAAAATTTAGCGGATTTCTTTTAGTACTCATGTGGACAACTTCACACTTTTCATTATTAGAGTCAACTGCCATGTTTCGCACCATACAGATATCTTGCCTAAATTATTTTGCAATTGGTTTTGATCATTTGATGACTTTACAAGATGGTGAATGACAGCATCATCTGTAAACGATCTAAGAGGACTGCTCAGATGCCTCTTAAATTATTTGTGTAGGTCAGGAACAGCAGAGGGCCTAAAAACTTCCTTTGGAAATGCCACATATTACTTCTGTTTTACTCTATGACTTTCCAACAATTACTACAAACTGTGACCTTTCTGAGAGGAAATTATGAGTCCAGTCACCCAACTGAGGCAATGTTCCATAGGCACGCAATTTGATTAGAAGTTGTCGGTAAGAAACAACATCCGAAGACTTCTGCAAGTCTAAAAATATTGACTCAATTTGACCCCTTGTAGGTAGCAGTTTGTGACATTAAAGAGCTAGTTGTGTTTCACAAGAACAATATTTTCTGAATCTGTTACGGCAATTTTTCAATAAATCATTTTCTTCCAGGTAATTCATTATGTTCTAACACATCATATGTTATGAAAATCCTTCAGCAAATCTACATCAGTGATAAGGGGCTGTAATTCAGAGGATTACTCCTATTTACTTTCATGTGTATTGGTGTGACTTGCGCAACTTTCCAGTCTTTAGGTACAGATCTTTCAACAGGTGAGAGGCTGTATATGATTGCAAAGTACGGAGCTGTTGTATCAGCATACTCTGAAAAGAACCTGACTGATACACAATACAGACTGGAGGCCTTGCCTTTACTAAATCATTTAAGCTGTGTTGCTACACCAAGGTTTTCTATTTCTAAGTTACTTATGTTAGCAATTGTTCTCGATTCAAATTATGGAATATTTACTTCATCATCATTGGTAAAGGAATTTCAGAAAACCATACTTAGTAATTAGCCTTTAGTGGCACTGTCGTCAGTGACATCGCCACTGTTATCATACAGTGAAGGTATTGACTGCGTCTCACTGCTGGTATATTTTACATACAACCAGAATCTCTTTGGGTTTTCTGCCAGATTTTGAGACAGACAGTGAGGTGACAGTGGGGGAAGTTGGATTTCAGAGCAGAGACACTATATGCAAGCTGTGATTGTTACTCCAGTCCTTGGTCTCTGATGTGGAAGGTAGATCTCCTACTAGGAAAAAGGACATGGTAGTTTGGATGATCTGGCAAGCAGCAAATCTGTCTCGCACAGTTGAGCAGCAGCCGTTGGTGCCTGATCTGCAGTGGAGGATCTCCCACCTCTGCGAGTAAGCTGTTCACAGGGCAGGTCTGAAAAGCACTTGTCACCAGTTTGACCTTACAGTGTGGTAGCGGATCCAGTATCCACAATGCTGGAGGCAGTTTTGAACCATACTCCAGGCTCCCATAATGAAGATGGTAGTTTTATAAAGCTGCAAACATGTAGAGAAGTCTATGCCCCAGCTAATGTTACAGAGGCTGTGTAGAGTATTAACATGTGACCATCATGTTCGCATAAGTTGTCAAAGATGGGAAAGCTAAGCCAAATGGGCATCAAAGACCAGACTCAAAAAGCGATAAGACTCAACAGCTTTGACCAGTTCGTTGTCGAGATAGAGTTCTGGTTGTGGATGGGCAGTACAATGGCAACAGAAGTGCATGACATATCTTGGTGGCTGAAAACTGGAGGCAATGAATGAGAACTCATGACTGTGCCTCTTACACGAAGTCTGCTCCAAAAATTCCAGAACTTTGTTCACAGATTTTTTCTACACTTACCTGGTCTCCTTCAAAATACTCTCCTCCACAATTGATTCACCACTCCCAAAACCATTTCCGCTACCATAAGCAATCTTGGTACGCCTCTTGCTGGATCACGTGAAGCTCTGCCTGCAAATTTTCTTTTATCTCATCTATTGTTGCAAATCTTCACCCGTTCAATGGGATTAACAACTTTGGATATAAAAACAAGTCCGCAGGGACCAGGTCTGGAGACTATGGAGGATGAGGCAGCACAGCGATTTAGTTTTTTGTGCAATAGTCACGCACCAACAAGGATGAATGTGTTGGGTACGTTGTGGTGATGCAAGAACCTTGAATTGTCTCGCCACGTTTCAGGCCATTTCCTTCTCATATTTTCTCACAGGCGCCGCAACATGTCCTCATAGTACCATCAATAACAGTTGTCACTGTGGCACAAATTTATAATGAACTAATCCTTAGAAGCATGGCTTTGATATTTGACCTGACCCAAAGAGCTTTTTTTTGGTCATGGAGAAACTTTCCCAACCCACTGAGAAGATCGAATCCTGGTCTCACCATCATAACTGTAGACCCATGTTTCATCAACAATTATGAGTCTCTTAAGGAACATCTAGTTCTCATTTGCGCGATCCAAAAGCTCTTCACAGACTGCGAGGTGAAGGTCTTTCTGGTCTTGACTCATGAGCCATGGGTCGAACTTGGAGGCAACACAATACATTCCAAGACGCTGTGTCAGGATTTCATGACGTGACAGTCTTCTGCTATTAGTCTGAGAGTCAGTCTTTGATTAGCATGCACAATTTTGTTGGCGTTTCTGACATGAGCATCATCAGTAGGCATCGAAGGGCACCCTGAACAAGGGTCATTTGTAACTTCCATCCAGCCATTTGTAACACCAAGTATGACTTAAGCACTCATCATTATAGACTTTCTGCATCATTTTGTGTGTGTATATAAAGGTTTTCTTACATGTCATGCAAAATTTAATGCAAACATATCGCTGCTCTAACTCTGCCATCTAGAAATTTGCAAACTGTGCAACAACATTCTACTCAATGCAGCACTGAACAATAATTAACAGACATACTAGAATGAAACTTCTGACAGTTAAACATTAGGTACAGGTGAGTGCAGGCATTTGCTCCAACATGCCATCAGCATGAAATTATGAAAGTTTCGGAGTTTTTTGAACTGACCTCATATAGTACTCTGGCAGGGGGTAAAGTGGGAGGCACCAATTTGAACCCAGAAAGAATGGTGTGACAAAAAGTTCTGAACAAAACTGGTGTGGGCCCTAAAGACCCCACTCATTTAGAGTAACGAGAAAGTGATGATGCCATGTGGTGTCGTAAACCTTTTACAAGTTGAAGAAGACAGCAATAAGGTGTTGACGCTGGGCAAAAACTGGTCGGATAGCAGAGTACAGGCTGCAGAACAGCCTTGGCGAAAATCGCCCTGGGTTGTAGCCAAAAGACACCAAGACTCAATGTACCAACACGGTCACCAGGCGCACCACATGTTCAACTTGCAGAATACATTAGTGAGACTAATTGGGCGATAGCTGTCCATCTCAAGGGGGTGTTTAACCAGTTTTAGTACTAGAACGATCACGATTCCTCGCCACTGAGATAGGAACTCACCCACAGTCCAGATACAATTGAAATTGGCATGGACATGATTTTGGTAACCCACTAATAGTTGTCTGAGCATTTGGCTGTGGATGTGATCTGCCCCTGCTGCCATGTCAGGGCAAAGTACTGGGGCACTGAGGAATTCCCTCTCACTAAACCGAGTATTATATAGCTCCTGATCTGCAGTGAAAGGTTAGTGAATTCACTCCACATGCTGCTTGATGACACAAAATGCAGGTTGATAACTCTCCGACACAAGTGCTCAAGCATAATGCAGAGCAAATGTTTGGCTACAGCATATGGGTCAGTGTAGACAATGCTATTCAGTGAAATTCCAGTTGCACCTGTGGGGAAACTGCCCCTAGAGGCACTGAACCATTGCCTAAACCTGCAAAGGATGTGTATTTAGCAGAGATGGGCAAAACCACTCTTTTCAGAGATCGGAGCAGAACTGGCATTCACTGGAATGAGCTAGCTCTTTTTCATGACTCATCACTCACCATTCACTCACAAAAATTTGCCTTTTTAATTCAGGTCATTATGCCTGTAATTTTATCTGGTTTAGTCCTATTTTGAAAGATCATACACTAGTAATTTTGAGATTTAAATGTTTTGCATTTCATCTGCTGTAAAAATTAAAAATATTAGCACAAAATACTAAAATTTTAATAGTAAGAATGATTCTTGTTACATTTTAATAATTTTATCGGAGACAAAATATAATATAAGAAATATAGCCAAACTGTTATTAAGTACCTACAATCATGGTCTATAATCATTGTGATAATATATGCACTCAAGAAGGAAAAATTGAATTAATCAGTAGTGTGATCCATAAATAAACTTTGATCTATTTTATTCAAAGTGCATCACTTTCTTTTGTAGGAGCATTATTGCCCTTCTTTTGAAAAAATACGCTCACTGGGCACTGACATACACTATGTGATCAAAAGTATCCCGACAACCCCAAAACATATATTTTTGATATTAGGTGAATTGTGCTGCCACCTACTTCCAGGTACACCATATCAGCGACCTCAGTAGTCATTAGACATCATGAGAGAGCAGAATGGGGTGCTCCATGGAACTCACGGACTTCGAACGTGGTCAGGTGATTGGGTGTCACTTGTGTCATACATCTGTACATGAGATTTCCACACTACTGAACATCCATAGGCCCACTGTTTCCAATGTGATAGTGAAATGGAAACGTGAAGGGACACACACAGCACAAAAGCGTACAGGCTGACCTCTCCTGTTGACTCTCAGAGATCACCGACAGTTGGAGAGGGTCATAATGTGTAATAGACAGACATCTATCCAGACCATCACACAGGAATTCCAAACTGCATCAGGATCCACTGCAAGTACTATGACAGTCATGCAGAAGGTGAGAAAACTTGGATTTCATGGCCAAGCGGCTGCTCATAAGCCACACATCATGCTGGTAAGTGCCAAACAACACCTCACTTGGTGTATGGAGCGTAAACATTGGACGATTGAACAGTTGAAAAACATTGTATGGAGTGACGAATCACAGTGCCTAATGTGGCGAGCCAATGGCAGGGTATGCGTATGGCGAATGATCGGTGATTGCCATCTGCCAGCATGTGTAGTGCCAACAGTAAAATTTGGAGGTGGTGTTATGGTGTGGTCGTGGTTTTCATGGAGGGGGCTTGCACCCCTTTTTGTTTTGCATGGCACTACCACAGCGCAGGCCTACACTGATATTTTAAGCACCTTCTTGCTTCCCACTATTGAAGAGCAATTTGGGGATGGCGACTGCATCTTTCAATACGAACGAGCACCTGTTCATAATGCATGGCCTGTGGCGCAGTATTTACACGACAATAACATCCCTGTAATGGACTAGTCAGCACAGAGTCTTGACCTGAATCCCATTGAACACCTTTGGGATGTTTTGGAATCCACCTGATTGAAAGTACGCCTGCGAAAGGGGAAGCTGTCATAAAGGCTAAGGGTGGGCCAACACCATATTGAATTCCAGCATTACCAATAGAGGCCACTACGAACTTTTAAGTCATTTTCAGCCAGTTGTCCAGACACTTTTGATCACATAGTGTAGCTCGGATATTTTTAAAACCAACTGTTGTAGTTTTACATACAGCAATTTTCTGATTTCCCTGTTTCAAGGCAAATATGCCTCAAATAAATATTTGTCTACTAGGGGATACTTATTATTGAGACTCAAGTTCAAGTTTAAATTACAAGCAAATCAATAGGCCTACCATAGAGTGGTTGTAGCTTCTCATGACGACAAAAGAGACCTCCAAAACCAACCAATGCTTTCTGTCTTGTTTATCCAGCGATGAGAAAGAGTTATTTTAGAAACATCATAACTTCTTTTTGAGTGATTGAAAAATTCTGTAACTTGAGATTTCCACTACCAGTGTATCTGCCTATAATGAATTAAAATTTCATTAACGTCGGGAAAGTACATTTCAAGCAACATACTTCTGAAGTGAGAAGTTGTAGCCAAGATGCTGAAAACCAGACAATCCTTACTACAATCTAAAATTTAAAAAAATATATTGAACTTTAAGACCAAATTCCTTCATACAGTCTAATGCAGAATGAACTAAGAAAAATAGTGGTCCAACTCATTTTGCGATAAACTCGAGTCTCCATAATAAAAAATCTGGTAGAAGTTTGACAATCACCACTCACCCCGAGTCATGACTTCCTTGGGGCTGCAAACACACTCCAAACAGCTGTTAATATTTTACCCACAACTGCTAAGGGATATCTGTTTCTATCTTCGAAGAAAAAAGAAGTTATAGTTTCCAGGACCTCGAGCCAATTCCCATCAAAATAATAACGAAGTATCTCATTCATGACAGAAATAGACATACAAAAGAAAGCAGAAAGATTTAATTATGTCAACAGAACAATGTATTGACCCTTCGGAACTAAAGTAAGAAAGGAAACCCAACCTAAGCTCTACAAAATGATGTCAGAGCCAACTATGACATTTGGAAGTGTATTGTTACCTGTAACAATACAAAATGAATAAAAAATGTTTGCATTGGATAAGATTCCTAAGTAGTGTAGCTTGATGCACACTGTCTGACATGAGGATGTCTACTGACATCAAAGAAGACAGAGAGTCAAAGCTTAAATGAGCAGATTAAGGAATGTAGGAACAACTGTATGTCACAAGAATGGAAGGTGAAGAATACAGTTAATAATAATGAATTATTACCCAGTGGGCATAATGTCTTTAGGAAGACCGAGGAAAAGGTGGAAAGCAATTATTTCAATCCAGAAGATGTAACAGGCAAATGCCAGATACATCCAGACAAAAGAAAGTATCAAACAATGGAAACTCCAGGTCAAAATATCAACAGTGTAGGAAAAGACAGATTGATGTCTTCTTTACAGTAGGTAGCAATCTGTCTTTTCCTACACTATCATACACTCGTCCAGTATAAGAGGTGTTCTGAAAGCATCAATTTGGTCAGGTTATCAAAAAAATAAAAAAATAAATGAAAATAAAAACAATATACACATACACTATTATAAATATATAAATAATAATGTAAATACATAGTGTTATGATAAAGAACAATATCCAGTAAAGCTGATCTTGGATGGAGAGGCACTGAGTCAAGGAAGTGAACTGCAAGCTAAATCAGAGCAGAGTGATTCCACAGTAGACTGGCGATCGGGCTGGCCGGCGAACAGGGCCGGCTGGCAAGCCATAGGGAAGGGTCGTTTTGGGATCTGCTTTGGTAAGGCACATGCACGTCACATGAGATTTTCAGTATTCTCTCACTCTCTTCATTCAAACTATTTGTTCTAGAGAAAAAATGAATAGGGCCTTTTTTAATGTAGCTTGATTTTGTACTAGAATATGTTTTCACTAGATGCTGCAATTTTGAGTTTTTCAAGGAAAATGCATAAGTGACACTAAATTTTCCCTAAAGGTTCCTACTAATTTTTTTCTCTCCAGGCCTGATAGTGTGTGAGAGAATATATAAAATCCCATGTGACATGCATATGCTGCAGGTTAGGTAATTTTTGTAGGCCAATGTGAAGTAGTTTCACAATTTTATAGACGACAAATGTCCTATATCATTTTTTTTTTTCTTCCTCTACACTGCTGTGATACTTTGTAAACAATTATCGCTTATACCCAGTATATGGCACAAAGTGTTAATGCAGTGTTCTGCAGAACTTATCTTTCTTCATTTTCCACACTTTTGATTGCTGAGAATAGAGTCACACATCAGTAAGATACGCAAATCCATCCATGCTGTATTAATTTGCTGCTTGGGAGATGTTACCTTCTGCATGTGTTTTTCAAGAGAAATGTACAAGTGACATTAAATTTTCTATAAAAGGTTCCAGCCAGCCACAGAATCTTTGCTCTCATCGCTAATATCACCATACAGACATTTCGGATCAGAGGAGCTAACATTCCTTTTTTCCAAGTCACTGAACGCTCACTCCTTAGAAGGATCTGCATATTTGAATCAGCTCAGGAGCAGATCGCCCATCCCTAGTATGCAGTCCAGAGATAGTAACATACCATTCCCAGCATTCTTGTTTCTATTGTTTTATTAGTCAGACTCAGGCATGGAGCCGTTTCAAGGCAATGAGGTGCTCCATCAATGGATGTCACTTATGGTGTTGGAGAGCCTGCCTGTAATCCCTAATGATTATGTCAATTTCTGAAGTCCAACAAGGTATACTGCCTTCCAATGGGCAGATCTGGAGGAATAGGGGATTGCCAAGTCTGCTGCCAATAGATAGGCTGCAGTTGCACTCTTGACAGCCGCCTTGATACCTCCATGTGGCAGGGTGCTAAGGGCAATGGCGGAGAAAAAGACATCCCAGTCAGCACTGCTGAGAGCCCATCTGGGTGGACGTCCAGGTGTGATGTTGATGGGGGGACATGACAATTGGAAAATTATCACTGTTCACACAGGTTATCATGGACCCTGCAATGGGTGGAGGCGAGAAGACGAGCGCTGCAAATGGAAAGATCACTGACAGAATAAGATCAATATGTCATACTGAAGTATGCAGGGGCACTGGAATTCAAGAGACAAAAATTGAGCTTTGTGAGCAAAGTTTTGATAGCTTTACTGTGGACCATCATCAAATTCCACCCCACAATGGATTATGGGCATTGAAGTTACCCAAAATGAGGAAGGAACGGGAGAGCTGAGAAACCAGTGCAGACAACACAGTCTGAGTCACTTTACCATAGGGAGGGAGACACATATCACATATGGTGTAATCCAGAGACATCCTGACACGAACAGCCACAGTCTCCAAAGTTGTACTGCAATGCAGGACAATGCCGAATCACATTATCGGTATGCCCTAGGGACATGAAGGAACCATGTGCCAAGGTCATCTGCTGTCACCGGTTGCGAAGATACTGTATCACCACACATCGGTTCTGAAGTAGGTTGCATAGGGGTGGGGGGTGGGGGGTGGGGTGGGGGGGGGGGGATTTGGTGCCACAGGGGCCACCACAAACTCTGCCTTGGGTACAGAGGTTGAATAAGCAGGATTTGGTGGCAAAGGGACCATCGGAACTCTTTGGAAGATGGTGCAACCCCATGATAAGGGGAATCAGTGCTCTCCACAGCAGACAAAGATGGGGGAACGGGCACAAGGAGCGGCTGTGTGCAACAGATATTCACAATCCCTACAGATGGGGCTGACATTACAAAGCGAAGACATGTGCTCATATCTCACGCATTTGAAACATCATATGGGAGAGAGAACAAATGGTTTCACATTGTATCGATACACCATGACCTTGACCTTTTCCTGCAATGTCTCACCTTCAAATGCAAAGATGAAAGCCCCAATATTAATCCTACTGTCCTTTGCTTCCCACTGTACACAACGGAAAAAAATGCACACCACGTCACTCCAAACTGGCACATATATCGGCATTGATCCATAAAAGTAAGTTGTGGTGGAAGATAGTACCTTACACCAAACTGAGACTTATGGGAGGTGGTGGTTACAGGAGTGTCATTCAGCTTGTCACAGGCAACACCATCCATGGCTGAGTGGAGGATGTCATTTTAATCAGAACTGAACTACTTTTCATTTCCAAAATCACTACTACTACTCCAGACGCGTCTTATAGGGGTTCAACAAAGAATAACAGCATTATGACCAAAAAGGAATCCCCACTGGTCCTAGAGAAAACGAAGTATTGTGGGGAGTATTTCTTCCCTTATCTTAGTCCAACATTCCTCCTAAGGCATAGCCAGGAAAGGAAACATTACAGGGTCATCTCTCACCATACTGTAGCAATCATTTCCTTCAGAAGAGATTGCTAGAAGTGTACGGCCATCACTAGAAGAAAGTTTGAGCTGCTTCATCCACAAGTCATCCATCTTCGTGCCACCCACTCTGAAATGGTGCTCTCCCCACAGACACCAGTGCCCCAACCATGATGGACATATGCTCCTCGGCACACACAGGGAGTTTCTACTTCAGGCATCAATAGTGCGGCCTCTATGTAGTCAGGGGGCTACCACTGTGCAAGTACTTATTGATGAACCCCCCTCCCTTCAAAATGGGATGGTAACTATGTTGGGTTTTGAGTGTATTACTTTTGCCAGAAAGGAAGGGTCCAAAGACAGAAAGATACAAAAGACAGAACACATGAAGCCAAATCCAACAAAACCAAGCATGCTCAGCTCCCATGATTACAGCATGGTCCCCTTATTGTGTTTAATAAAATACTAAATGCAGAAGGATATGAATACATTTGACAGCATTGAGTCTACGTACAGTAGAAGAACAGTTTGGAGATAATAACTGATTGTATCAGCACGGCAATCCTGTCATAGAGTAGCCTCTGTGAGGTAATGGTTTGTGGGCAACAACTTTCCTGAAATGGAAGATGGACAGGACTGCCCAGAGTCCCAACCTGGGTCCATTAGAACACTTTTTGGATGGGTCAGAATGTCAATTTCACTCCAGACACCAGTGTCCAACATCGCTACCTTCTCTAGTTTCGACTCTTGAGGAAAAATTTTCTGCCATTCTTCCACAGATGTTCACGTAACTCATTGAAAATGTCCCAGCATAGTTCAGTGCCATCATAAAGGTACAGAATGGGCATACCCCATATTAATGTCCACAAATACGTGTTTAGATACTTTCAATTATATAAGTGCGTGTCACCTAAAGACAAACACTCAAAACTATATATTTTGGTTTTGAACTGAGCTTCACATAATGTATGCCTTGATCCATTCCACATTCACGAAAATTTTCCTTCATGGTGGAAAACACAGCACACAATGAATGACTATTAATGCCAATAGAGGTTTTATATTTTGCCTGAATAACACATGAATTTCTTAGCAGTAAACTAAGTCCTATCACTTCTCAGGTATTCCTTTTTTATCTGATTCAGGACTAACATTCTAAGATGTGTTGTAAGTATCGTTTCAACATCAGCATAATATATTACAGTGCCTGCTTCCTAACAGGCCAAATCAATAACTGCTACAATGAAAGATAAGGTTGCAAGGAAAGAATTTTACTAAACACCAGAGCTAATTTCAACTAAATAGGAATTTTTAATTTTTGATGGAAATAAAATATTTTCTGTTGTTCAACTAAGAAGTATAGTCAATTCTGTATTACCTACAAAGGTAAACTCCAGTAAAGTTCTCATTTTGCAGGTATGTTGGTTCACATACTGGCAGATACATAAAATTAATTTGCTCATATCACGGATCAAGAGAGTTGGCAACCATTAAAAGAAATAGTGTAATCAGGTAATATAACTTACCATACAAATGTAGTTGTCAGCCTCAGTATCTTCAGAGAACTTGTTCAATATAATTTTTTCAATGGAATGCAATATCAGGTTATTTCCATTCACTGTTAATGCAGACAATGGGCTTTTCAATTCTTTAAGTGCATTAATTACAACAGCAAGCTGCTGCTTGTTATGAAGCACTTCTGACAATGCCTTCGTTACAAAATTCTGAGGTGATTGTAAACAGACTGCAACACACTGTTTAACAAACTGTAAAAAAGTATCACACAATATGAACATTTCAGTTAATAATGGACCAAAAGGTAATTTGTAAAAAGTAGTGGAAAAACAGCTAAAACATATGTGTACAAAAATTATATTATAGATTAGTTACGAACAGCAAACATTGATAATGTGTGGCAGGGCCAGGTGCCAGTCACCCATAGTTCTTTCTCAAGTACCACCTGATCACTGCATTGGCTACTTTGTAGGTACAAGCAGAGATTAAGTGTGGCTGACAGTACACTGGCAACACTTTGTGCCCCCCCCCCCCCCCTCAAATCCCAAAATCATAATCACCACTCCATCATACAGCAGTATTAAGCACATTCAATTCAACAATGTATACAAACTAATTCCTTAAAAGGAGTAACAACAGCATAATTACCTCCTCTTGTTTTGCTTCTTCAGAAAATTCCGTAGATTTGTTGAAACACTCTGTACAATCTTTATTAAATTCTTTTGTTTCCAGTACAGATGTCACACCCTGCTTCGAAAAGAAATGATTCAACACTTCAAACTGCAGTGGTAGCTCCAGACTTTTCACTGCATTAAGTGACAAGTGTTTCAACCTCTCACATGGGATATCACTTAAATTTTCAGTAGAAGACAATTTATTAGCAGCAATGTCTAGTATTCTACAAACATCATCTTTATCCACCACTGATAAATTCCCTTCCAAGCACACCAAAGTTTCTTCAGTCTCACAGAGACAATCAAAACTAAGAAAGGCCTTCCACCATCTATTAAGCCTTTTATCTTCATTTGGTATATTTTTCATTACTGTTGCAAGATCTGCAGACATTATTATGTCTTCCTCACTTATAGGTTTGGTAGCAAAGCGCTGTAGTAAGGGCAACAATTTTTCCACACAAGAAAATTTCTGACTGAACTCCTGAACACTATTTATAGCTTCAGAGACACGAAAGCTTGCCTCAGCAATATCCAGTTGCAAATGCCTTTCATCTTTTTCATCACATTCTACCCAAAACAACCATAAATCTACTGTAACTCCATACAAATTATGCAAACAAGCAGTAAGTAAGTCATTGGTAATTTCAGAAATAGAATCAGTTCTACAGTGTTCCTCATGTTTACATTCCTCAATGGGATAATCTATGCTCTTGTAAATGGTATGTATACTATCATTATGTTCTGGACAATTTACAAAATATTTTAAACAATGTTCACACACAATTAATAACTTTTTCATTGCACAACCTGCAAAATAATGCAAGTCTTTAGTTCCTCTTCCTTCAAATCGTTTCTTCCCTGGGTCCAAAAATATTGTCAAGAAATTTTTTAAGTTTTCTGTGAATCTGCACCAACAATAATTCATGTTTTCTGAAGTAATTCTTCCTAAGGAAATCTTCAAAAGTTGTGTATATATACCTACAATTGATTTGGAGCTCAATTCCAGGGCATCATACAGCTCCATCGAAGTCTTTTTGTGAGCCAGTGTATCTATTACATGAATAACAAGTGACGGTGGTCCATTTGCAATGAAATCATAGACATAAGCTTGCAAACCTATATCCCAAAATATTGAAATTAGTAAATCCTTACTGACAGTTGGGATGCTTCCAATGAGATGTCCGCAGTTTTCATCTGCCATTAATGGGTCCTCATCAAACATGTCAGAATTCAATAATAAAAATATTACTATTTTTTTCAAACCATCATGCAAATTTTCTGATTTAGCATTTAAGAAATCTTTGTACTTTTCACGAATTACTGCTGCTAACTTTTCAGTGATCTCTTTGGTCTTCAGGCTATCTCCTGAAACAACAGAAACAGTACATACAGTTGACACAAAAGAAATAAAATCTAATTTTATAGTTTAGGAATAGTAAAAAGCAAAACAGCATGTCAAGGAAAAAATCTCTTCTATTTCTCTGGACTGTAATGTTTTTATTTCAAGTCTGCTTCTTCAGCAACACATATTTTATTAAGCTCGAATTATGTAAAAATATATCACAGGAGGTACAGATCTCGACTCCCCTGGAAATACACAAAATGTAAAACTTCTGTAAGTGGATAGCTCCTGACTAGCATAGTAATCTGGAAGTTTGTTGAAAATCTCACATGTTAGTGCAGGAGAATACTGTTTACAGGTTCTGGAAGCATTCTAATATGAACCAAGCTCTTGAGGCACCGATACTCTGTTCGCTATTGAAATCACAAATTGGTAGAAAGGTGTCTGAAGACAGTACCACATTAGGTACAGAGGCAAATATATATGCTAGCCAATGGTAGGTAACAACTAAGTCCAAATCACAGTCCATGAGAAAATCATGTAGAACAGTGTCGTCATTAATAGGTATCCATGAGGCTTGTTATAAATGTCAGCTGGTTGACAACTGTGGTTGTGATGGTACGCGGAAGCCCTTGACCTGGCACCAGAGGATGTATCCTCCCTAGCAACCTTACCAGACATGTGCATAATTATATCCACTGATCCACTGACATGTCGAGTGGATTACAAGATCCCTTCTGCCTTGGATCAGCCTATAAGACTGAACTCATCTTGTTGGGGGGGGGGGGGGGGGGGGGATGAAGGGATGCAATATGGCCTGCTGCAAAAGTTGGCATGCTGCTTTGGATGCTGCCAATGGTAGAGGAGCTGTTCCCAGGTCTGCCACTGGAAAGGCATGAGGAGATGACAGTTTGGACTCCTGGCTTGCTGATGCTTCCAGAGAAGGCTGTGGGTCTGATGTAAGACCCAATGCAAACTGTGGTGGAGGGGGACGATCCACTGCATATTGTTGTTCAGGTACAAATCATATAGATGGTGGATGATGGCTGGAGGACTGGGAATGCCAGGTGCCCATCACTTGGAATGTCATCCTGAAATCAAAACCCACATCTGCTGTTGTTGGCCCAAGGGATGGGCAAGGAGGGCTGCGTGCCATGAGAGTAGCATATCCACAGGTGGAGTGTGCCCAGATGGCACAAACAAATGGAGCTGGTTGCTGTACCAGCGAAGGATGCCTCAAGGTGTGGCCACGAAGATCAGTTGGTGGCTTGTTGGGCTGTGATGGAGCTACGTATAAAGTCACGCAAATGGCCAAACATGAAGGCCATGACTCCCACCTTAAAAGAAGTGGCCATTTCTTCTTCTTCTTCTTCTTCTTCTTCTTCTTCTTCTTGTACCAAGAGAGTCTGCAGCATATCTAACTATGAACAATAGGGTGTCCATGCAAGAGCTTCACTAGGCTTTGATAGTGGATTGGTGTTGGCCTGTAAGAGGACAAAATAGAAAGCAGCACAGAATTGGTTTTTCAATCTGCATTTTGAACATTTGCACAAAACATTCAGCCATGGAATTAGAGGCAAGTCAAATGGAGGTGTGGTAACATTGCATTTGGGGTGCAAAACTTTTGAAACCAGTACATGCAAACTGCCATTGACTATTGGTGAAAAGAACTTGTTTGGCTCCTCAATACAAAAAACAGTGACCAGGGCCTTAGCAAAATTTTCCATTGTGTTCTGTTGCATTTTTATGATGTAAGGAAAATGAGAATATGCAGCTATTAAAGTCAGTCACATGGTCCCATGGACTAGAACCCATAAAATCCAAATGCTCTCAGTCCCACAGCTGGCTGAGTGTAGGCTACAGTTGGTAGGCTTGGGCTGTGCTGGTTACTGCATCTGACAAGCTGGGCAGTGTTGAGTCATGCACACAATATCTTCTTTCACCTGTCGCCAATAAATGTCAGTAGGCCATATTCTTCATTCTAGAAATGTTCCAGTGGTGCTGATGTAGGAGTTGCAATATATGGGAGAACAGAACTTCCAGAATCACCACTCAATACTGACCATCATCTTGACTCAATAACAGGTCATCTTTGCAGAGATGAAGAGTATGGCCTTGTCGATAAGAAGCAATGAAGTTCTGCAGAGACTGCAGGAGGAAGTGCCTGTGGGTAGCTAAAAACCTGTCTCAAGAGTGGATCCTTATGTGTGGCTGCTGCAACACTTCTGGTAGTGATGCAAAAGGACAAAAAGTACTTGCCACATATTCAACATGCTCCTCATGACTGCTTCCTGTGACTGCTATATCACCAAAATAATTGATGCACTGTGGAATATTGGCAATAGTTCATTCTAAAAATTGATTTTGAAACAGGTTGTATGGAATATTTAATACCAGTATGGGTTTGGAAATTCTGTTCAAATAAGTTGAAAATAAGCTTCCAAAAGATCGATTTTAGAGAAATATTGAACTCTAATCAAGTTCAAAACTGATTCATCACAAGTGGATAGGCACGAGACCACAACTGACTGATCATTTACCATATTTTTGAAACAACCATAAAGGTATAACAATCCACCTGATCTGTGAACACTGATTAAAGGTGATGCCCATCTAATATAAGGAATTAGGGACAGCAGTTTTAACTCCTCTAAACAATCACAGTACTGGATGGGTTTTGCAAAATGTAACATGGAAAAGGAAACCAGAAGCCATTCCCAGGCCTGGAGAAAACGAGGGAACATTTTGGAGACACAGAAGCTCTACTTCTGCACATGGAATGGTATACTTTGAACTTCTTGGACAGAAAGTTTGATAGAAAAAACCATAGGCGGCACTACACATCCATACAAAAAACTGTATCCACTGTAGGTTCCACAACAACAAAGAGAGAGAGAGAGAGAGAGAGAGAGAGAGAGAGAGAGAGAGAGAGTTCTGATTACTTGCTTACACAATAATTCCAGAACTACTTAACCTAGTACCAAATGTGCAAAATCCAGGATGGAATGCAACAATATAGTGAAAAGGAAAGTTACCACCCACCATATAGTGGAGATGCTGAGTCGCAGATAGGCATAACAAAAAGACTGTCACAAATAATAGCTTTCAGCCAGTAAGGTCTTCGTCAGATTTAGATGTCAAACACACACATACATAAACAAATGCAACTCACACACACGACTGCAGTCTCAGGCAACTGAGGCCACACTGCGAGCAGCAGCACTAGAGCTTGATGGGAGTGGCGACTGGGTGGGGGTAAGGAGGATAGTAGGGCAGGCATGGCGGACAGTGACATGCTGTTGGGGAGTGCAGAGGGAGGAGGTGGAAAGAGGGTAGGGCAGATATATGCAGTCAGGAAGTTAGAGGAAAGGAGCAGAGAGGTGGGGAGGGAGTGGGGGATAGCAGAAAAGGAGAAAAGTAAAAAGACTGCATGCGATGGAGGAAGGAGGGCTGTGCAGTGCTGGAATGGGAACAGAAAAGGGGCCAGATTGGAGAGGACAATGACTAACGAAGATTGAGGTCAGGAGGGTAATGTGAATGTAAGATATATTGCAGGGAGAGTTCCCACTTACGCAATTCAGAAAAGCTGATGTTGGTGGGAAGGATCCATATGGTACAGACTGTGTGAAGCAATCATTGAAATGGAGGATGTCATGTTTAGCAGTGTACTCAGCAACAGGGTGGTACACTTGTTTCTTGGTCACAGTTTGTTGGTGGTGGCCTGTTGGGTTGAGTAGGACCAGGTGAAGCAATGGAGGAGAAGTTGTTGAGGTTCTGAAGGAATGTAGATAGGTTCTGGAGGAATGTGGATACGGTGTCCTCACCCTCGATCCAGGTCGCAAAGATGTCATGGATGAATCTGAACCACATGAGGGGTTTAGGATTCTGGATGTTTAGGAAGGATTCCTCTAGATGGCCCATGAATAGTTTGGCATAGGACGGTGTCACACGGTTGCCCATAGCCGTACCACAGATTTGTTTGTAGGTAATGCCTTCAAAGAAGAAATAATTGTGGGTTAGGATATAGTTGGTCATGGTGACTAGGAAGGAGGTAGTTGGTTTGGAATCTGTCGAGCGTTGGGGATGGTAGTGTTCAATATCGGTAAGGCCATGGGCATTAGGGATGTTAGTATAAAGGGAAGTGGCATCAATAGTGATGAGCAGGGCACCGTGTGGTAAAGGGACACGAACTGTGGGGAGTCAGTGCAGGAAATGATGGTATCTTTTGTATAGGAGGGTGGGTCCTGGGTAACAGGTTGAAGGTGTTGGTCTATGACAGCACAGATTCTCTCAGTGGGGGCACAGTAACTGGCCACATTGGGGCATCCTTGATGGTTGGGTTTATGGGTTTTAGGAAGCATGTAGAGGGTGGGAGTGGGGAGTGGTAGGGGTGAGTAGAGACATGGATCCAGGGAGAGGTTCTGGGAAGAGCCTGAGGATGTGAGGAGTGACTGGAGATCCTGCTGGATTTCTGGAATGGGGTCACTGTGGCAAGATTTGTAGGTGGATGTATCTGACAGCTGATGGGAGTCCTTCTGCCACACAATCCTTGTAGTTCAAAACAACAGTGGTGGAGCCTTTATCCGCAGGTAGGATTATAAGATCAGGATCACTTTTAAGATGGTGGACTGCAGTTCTTTCTGCGATTGTAAGGTTAGTTTGCATGTTGAGGAATTTGGGGAATGGTAGTGGGGCAAGGTTCAAGGTTAAGAAATTCTGGACAGTTAACAGGGGGTGATTTGGAGGCAGTGGGTGTGGATCATGATTGGATGGAGGAACTGAGTTGGTACGGTTCAACATTGGTCTTTGATTGAGTCTCATTGGTAGGATTGGTGGCAAAAAAGTGTTTCCACTGTAGAGACCAGGAGAAGGAGAGGTCTTTAACAAGTCCTGCATGATTGAATTTGGGAATGGGGCAAAAAGCGAGGCCTTTGGGAAGGATTGATATCTCTGTGGGGTTAAGGCATTTGGAAGAAAGGTTCATGACTGTGTTTTGGGTCTGTTTAGGTTCTGGATTCTGTGTGGTGGTAGGAGGAAGTTTTGGAGGGTAGGGTAAATGTAGTTGGTCTACGAGAAAGGGTTTGTCAGCTATGAGGGGACATGGAGGAGGCTTGGAGGTTGTTGTAGAGGTAGTGGACAGTGATACTCCAGGGAGGGAGTAGAAAGTGAGCACAGTGGAGAACTTTTTGAGATGATATTGTGCATGTTGCTCTAGTTCCCAGAGAGCAAGAGTTTCGATGTTGTTATGGGTTCCTGGAATTTGGGATTGCAGATGGAGAGGAGGTACTGCAAGGTAGTTTGGGCTTGGTTGATATGGTTTTGCAGGACTATGTTGGTGAGGGCTCCCATCCAGCCCCTTCTCTGCTCCCATTCCAGCACTTCCTCCATAGCATGCAGTCTTTTTACTTCTCTCCTTTTCAGCTAACGCTCCCTCCCCACCTCTCCGCTCCCTCCGTCTAACCTCCTGACTGCACATAGCTGCCCTACCCTCTATCCACCTCGTCCCTCCAAGCTCCCCAACAGCATGTCACTGCCCGCCACACCTACCCTACTATCCCCCCCCCTCCTCACCCCAACCTCCTCATTACCCCCCATCCTGTCACCACTCCCATCATATGCCGGTGCCACTGCTCGCAGTGTGGCCTCAGTTGCCTGAGACTGCAGTCGTGTGTGAGAGTTGCTTTTGTGTGTGTGTGTGTGTGTGTGTGTGTGTGTGTGTGTGTGTGTGTGTGTGTGTGTGTGTGTGCGCGTGCGTGCGTGCGTGCGCGCCCGCTCGCCATCTAATTCTGATGGAGGTCTTACTGGCTGAAAGCTATTACTTGTGACAGTCTTTTTGTTGTGCCTATCCGACTCAGCATCTCCACTATATGGTGAGTGGCAACTTTCCTTTTCACAATACTGTTACTAGCCTAGTATCAGAATTTTAGGATGAGCACATGTCCACAGCTAATCCACAACTACTTTTAAGGATGGCGAGCCCAGTCAGAGATACATATGTTGATTAATAATTGAGAAGGATCCCCCTATATCCAAAAGGCTACCCTTGACTCTGTGATCTCATTAATTTGAATCAGCACACTTCACTGTTGACTGCAAGGCCAGCTCTGGGAAACATCTGCTATATGACTCTGACAAAAACAGACAACATTATAAAGTGGGAAAGAAAGCTGACATTTAAGAAAAGTAATCAGGACAACTGGGCATTTGCAAAAATTTTGACAAGCCAGAGTGGGAAACATTTTATGGCATTGGGGGAGAGCACCTGGACTGCAAGACATTTTCGCTGTTTCACCACCAGATGGATTAGATTACACCTCATTTGCCAATTGACATGGCAGCTCTCATACCTCACGGTCTGTAGAAATGGAAGTCGAAGCAGCTTAGAACACTCTAAAGCCCTAGCAACATGTATAACTTCAGCTAAAGAAGGATCTGATTGCTGTAGTGCTTGGCACAAAATTTTACTGCTTGGTGCTAATCTAATCACATAAAATTGACAAGAACATGCAAACTTGCATTTTCTATTTGGTCCTTGTAGATTTGCGTTCCCCCTCTGAAGTAGAATTTTCTGATGCTACCTAGAAAGGAACTCTAAATGAGCAGTCACCGATGCATTTTTGTAGCAAAATGTTCACTTCAAAGTGAGTGAATAGTGGTGAGGGGTAGCAGTGACGAGTGAGATAAATGGGCTAATGTTGGCACACTGGAGCTGTGGTTCGTAGACAATACAAAGACCCATTTTTGCTCAGGGCACTTAAAGTCACTTGCCTGGAAATGAAGTGCAAATGCTTTTGATACACTTCCCAACCCTCTTGAACTTCACTAAATTGCTGGAAAGTTGGGACTGTCAGAAGCAGACATGTCAGATCTGTCAACTTCTGTACAAGCTCATGCTGCCAGTTGAGTTGTTTCCAAGAGCTCAAGAAATTTGTTTGTTCATCATGGTTGAAAAACTAAGTAAAATGGTCTGAACAGTCCCATTCTAGCATGGGGTAGGTTGCAATTCAGAAAAATCATCACCACCATTCTTGTAAATCTGCTTCTTCAACAACACAGATTTTATTAAGCACAAACTATGTGCAAATAAATCACAGAAAGTAAAAGTTGCTAACTCTTCTGGAAATACACAAAACAGGAAACTTCTGGAGGTGGATACTCTTGGCCAATAAAGGCCTCTGTGCCAGCCTTTAGATCAGCTGTGTGCATTTGCAATGTGACTTGGCACCTTTGGATGTATCCTTATGCACCATGCCCATCTACCCCCTGATGTATGCATAATTATACTGATTGATCCATTGTCAGAGATGAGGCCTTATCTGTTGGGAAAAACAGTGAAGTAAAGAACCACTGCAACTCTAGGGTGCAGTGAAGCACTGTAATCAGTTGATATTATAAACTAAAGTCCTCTGCAAAGTTTTTCTGTCTGCCTCATATGGCTAATCTCACACACAACTGTAGTGATTTTGATACAGTTTTCATTAATATCTACACCAATCCAAGAGGGAAGTTTCTGTGCACCACTACATATTAATATGGCTGGTCACTAGTGGAGAAATAAAATGAAAGAGGTACTGAAAGCCAAAAACTACAATAATCTGTTCAATATAAATTTAAAGAAAGTCAAATGCACTTGACCACCTCCGATTAACTGGCTTACCCAAATACTATCACCAAATGAAGCTCCACTTTAAACACAAAAAAAATCATTCGTAATGAGTTCGTCTTCAATTACATATTAAACCCTGACTTTCCCTTCTTTGTTCTACAGACTATAAACTGTTGCAAACAATGTTAAAAAGTAATGCCTTTCAGACATAAGCTCCACAGTTGAAGATGCAGCGAAGTGGACAAAATGGCAACGAACCTTAAATGTATGAAAACTATAGCTCCTTTTACATGGGCTACAGACAGACAGCAAAGATGAGAAAGAAAGGAATGGAAGAAGAAAATAAAGAAAAAAAAATATGTTATGGAATGAAGGTAACAACTCACTGAATAGTAGAAGCATTGAGAGCAGTTGAAAGGTGACCCCCCCCCCCCAACACACACACACACACACACACACACACACACACACACACACACACACACACAGAGAGAGAGAGAGAGAGAGAGAGAGAGAGAGAGAGAGAGAGAGAGAGAGAGAGAGAGAGAGAGGGGGGGGGGGAGGGGGGGAGGGAGGGAGAGGGGGAAGGGAAGGGGGAGGGGGAGGGGAAGAGGTAGTTGGGGAAAGGTGGCTAATGACTGAGAGGGAGATAGAAACTGCACTCACATGAGATTGGAAAGCAAGAGGGAGTGGCAACAGGTGCACAGGATAAGAACGCAACATGAGCATTGACACAGGTAAGCTTGTGCAGTGCATGAAGAAGTAGATGATGATGATGATGATGTGGGGTAGGAGTGGACTGGGAGGGGGTTACAGAGCAGAGGGAGGAGAGAGTGTGCAGAAGACAGTGTGGATGATGGATGAGTTGTGTTCAGGGTGGAGGTGAGCACATGGCTGGAGGCTAGTGGAGAATGGGGCCAAAAAGATTACAGGAATGGAGGATGTGTTGCTAGGACACATCCCATCTACATAGTTCACAGAAGTTGGCAATGGAATGAAGGATCCATATGGCAAATATTGTGAAGCAGCCATTGAAGTCCAGCATGTTACGCGCAGCAGTCTGTTCCACTGATGGTTAGTCAACTCTGCTTTCAGTCACAATTTAGCAGTAATCATTCACTTTGGTGGTCTGGTGGTTGGACATCATGCCCACATAAAATGCTGTGCAGAAATTGCAGCAGAGCTAGTACATAAAGTGACTGCTTTCACAGGTGGCTCTGCCTCTGATGGGATAGAATAAGACTATGATGGAGCTGGAGTAGGATGTGCCAAGTGGGAGTATTGGGCAAATCTTGCACCTAGGTCTTCCACAGGTATGTGACCCATGCAATATTGGATTGAGACTGATTGTGGCATAAATATAGACCAAGATATTGCAGATACCACTTTGGGATGTGTGGTAAAAGTTGTAGGTAAGGACATTCCCCATTTCCTAGTTGTTCCAGCCTGAGATGATACTGGCTGAGGAAGAGGGGTTCTCCTGGGCAGCTGGTTCTTGGGTGTGATAGGGAGTCTAGGGATATGTGAGGATGTGATGTGGGAAATCTGTACATGGACTAGGTTTCGGGGATCATGCCTGTCTGTGAAGACCCCACTGAGATGTTCAGTATAATGTTTGATTAGTTGGGAATTAAGGGACTAAACAACGAGGACATCAGTCTGTCAGTGAAGAGAGTGTTCATCTGGAGCTGGTGATGACAGCCAGAAATTTGATCCTATTATGACGACATGTACAAGTAGTAAAACTGAATCACTGAACACAGTACTGATGCAAGAGCTGAGAAATAATTTAAAGACAAATGAAAGTATATAAGCCGGATTGGTGCATAGGTGAGAGCAGATGAGGGGACTCCTAGTGGTCATCTGTGGTGAAAGAAACCTCACCTCATCTAAACCTCCTGCCAATTCAATTATGGACGAAGACAGTTACAGAGTAAATAAGGACTTCTAGCCAGGAGGTGTGTAACGGTAAATGTCACAAGGCTAAAAATGTGATGGACATCAGTTGGACTGACAGTAATGAAGTGAGCGAAATAAAAGGATCAGTAGGGGGATGGTGCCAGGCAAGCATCCTGCAGAGCTCTGCATTCTGTCCCGATCCATTAAAGTAAAAAAAAATACAGTCAAATAAGAGAACAGCAAACACTATATATCGGAGTGCTACCCCTAAAATGGAAAAAAAGGAGCAGCAGAAAAATGGGGCTAACCACATCTAATAGCATTTAAAACAGAGATGACAAAGAGAGCTGGCATAGGAGGTAGTGTCAATGGTCCCCCAAACCCAGCAAATGGCGGAGATGCCCTAATGCTAAGTTCCTGCTCCTGCCTTGAAATTAGTTAAAAACTTTACCCTAGCATCAAAAAATGGAGAATCAGTTCAACTATCTGTCAGTCATCCACCAATACTAGAAACAAGGAATCTGGGAATACCACGTTCATAGAGAGCCAGAAGGAGACGTCGTTCCACCAGGATGAGAGCTACTGTTTGTATTGCTCAGGAACCACAATGTGGGGATTGTGTTTCACGTAAAATAAAATTGTGTGTTAATCTGGTATGTGCAATATGGAGGCGACAGGATGCTGGATTTCTCCCAGGAGGAATGTATGGTTGGTTGGTTGGTTTACAAGGGGGGAAAGGGACCAAACTGCTTGGTCATCATTCCCTTGTTCCTACTGTAACAATTCAACAAAGGAAAGAATAAAACAAACTAGACATACAGCACAATACTGAGAGGAAGGAAAAACCACAAAAATGACACAAGAGCAACGAACACTACTAGGAACAAAATAGGAAAAGAAAAACACAGACACAAGAAAATAAAAGGATAAGCCAGCCACTCTGTAACACATTAAAACCTCCACCTTAAAAGCACTAGGGTGGAGGACACTGAAGGACAAAGGACATGCGCTAAAACTTAGATCACATAATAAAACCCACCCTCACATACCAAACGTAAAACCAAATCAGCTAATGAGGTGTTGTCTGCTAAAATTAATGATAATGAGTCCGGTAACTGAAGATGATATCTCAGGGCAGCCAAACTAGGACAGTGCAAAAGAAAATGGGCCACTGTCAAGTGGACACCACACTGACACTGGGGTGGGTCTTCACGGCGCAGGAGGTAGCCTTGGGTTACCCAAGCATGACCAATGCGGAACCGGCAGAGAATCACAGAGTCCCTCGAGAGGCCCACATGGAGGACTTCCACACATTCGTAGTCTCCTTAATGGCATGCAGTTCATTGTGCGTACTGAGACTATGCCATTCCGTCTCCCAAAGCCAAAAAACCTTGCAGCATTATAATGAATGCAGGTCAGCTATTGGAATGGCAATCTCCATAAGCAGTTTCCGTGTAGCCTGTTTCACCAGCCTGTCAGCATGTTCGTTGACTGGGATTCCGACGTGACCTGGGGTCCAGACGCACATCATTGAACAACTGGACCGTTCCAGGTCAAAGAAGGACTCCTGGATGGTCACTACCAAAGGATGATGAGGGTAGCACTGGTCGATAGCTTGTAGGCTGTTCAAGGAGTCAGTAAACATAAGAAATGACTCCCCAGGGCATGAATGGATGTGCTCAAGAACACGAGATATAGCCACCAGCTCTGCAGTGAAAACACTGCAGCTATCGGGCAAGGAATGCTGTTCAATATGGCCTCTGTGAAAGTAGATTAAGCCAACGTGACCATCAGCCATCGAGCTGTCGGTGTAAACCACTTCAGAGCCCTGGAATAAGTCAAGAACGAGAGGGAGTGACAGCAGAGAGCCTTGGGAGTAACTGAGTCCTTAGGGCCATGTGAAAGGTCCAGGCAAAGCTTCGGCTGAGGTTTACACCATGGAGGTGTACATGAATGGACCTCGAGTAGAGGTGGTGAAGGGAAGGAATCCAGTTCAGACAGAAGCGATCAGATGCAAACCACAATTGTGAGCCCTGACCTGGGCTGCAAATCCAGGAGCACAGTGGTTGGGAAAATGAGACAGTAATTCAGATGCTCAGGAGAACAATCAATGTGTGCAGCGTAAATGGAGAGCAGTTGTGCATGCCTAACCTCCAATGGAGGGACTCCAGCCTCCACCAGGACGCTGGTCACCGGACTCGTCCTAAATCCCCGTCACTAGTCGAACGCCACAGTGGTGCACTGGGTCGAGTAAACACAACACTGAGGGCGCCGCCAAACCATAAACCAGACTCCCATAGTCAAGGCAGCATTGAACACGGGCTCTGTACAGCTGCAGCAGTGTAGTGTGATCTGCACCCCAGTTGGTGTTGCTCAGGCAGCAGAGGGCATTGCTGCCAGCATTTCCACTTCAGCTGATGAAGATGAGGAACCCATGTCAATCGGGCATCAAAAACTAGTCCTAAGAATCAATGTGTCTCTACTACAGGGAGTGGATCATCATTAAGGTACAGTTCTGGTTCCAAATGAACAGTATGACTCCGACAGAAGTGCATGACACACAACACTGAGGCCGAAAACTGGAAGCCGTGGTCTAGAGCTCATGACTGCACCTTGTGAATGGCTCCCTGTAGGCGCCTCTCAGCAACACCAGCACTGGAGCAGCAGTATGAAATGCAGAAATTGTCTGCATACAAAGAAGATGAGACGAACGGCCCTACAGCTGCTGCTAGGCCATTAATGGCCACTAAAAATAGAGATACACTCAATACAGAGCCCCGCAAGACCCCATTTACCTGGATATGGGAGGAACTATGGGAGGCACCAACCTGGACCCCACTCATAAAATGTGGCAAGGATATGATGTCGCCAGGTCGTGTTGTAAGCTTTTCGTAAATAAAAAAAAGACACCAACAAGGTGTTGGCGTCTGGAAAAGGCTGTTTGGATGGCAGACTCAAGGGACACAAGTTTATCAATGGTAGAGCAACCCTGGCGGAAACCGCCCTGACATGGAGCCAGTAGGCCACGTGACTCCAGGACCCAACCCAACCGCTGACACACCATACATTCCAGCAGCTTACAAAGAACGATGGTGAGGCTGATGGGCCGATAGCTATCCACATCAAGCAGGTTTTTACCAGTTTTGAGCACTGGAATGATTGTGCTCTCCCACCACTGCGATGGAAAAGCACCATCACGCCAGATCCCGTTGAAGATGATGAGGAGATGTCGCTTGTAGACGAGAGCTGTTTAATCATCTGACTGTGGATCCGATCTGGCCCAGGAGCTTTGTCACGGCAATGTGCAAGGACGCTGAGGATCTCCCACTCTGTAAATGGGGAGTTATAGTGTTCACTGTGGCGTGTAGTGAATGAGAGGACTTTCCCTTCAATCCGCTGTGAAAGGCTGGGAGATAATTCTCTGATGCAGAGGCTTGAGCATAGTGCTCAACAAAGTGCTTGGCTATCGCATTTGCATCAGTAGAGAACACGCCATTGATGGTAATGCCAGGGATTCTCGTTGGGGTCTGGTACCCAAAAATACGTCTGACCTTCGTCCAGACTTGGGAAGGTGACACATGGCACCCAATGGTCGAGACATACCTCTCCCAACACTCCTGTTTCAGTCTGCTTATAAGGTGGTGAACGCAGGCACAGAGCCATTTAAATGCTATTAGGTGCTCCAGAGATGGGTGCCGCTTATGCCGCTGTAGAGCCTGCCTACACTCTTCAGTGGCCTCAGCAATTTCCAGTGACCACCAAGGTACTGTCTTTCGCTGGGGCCACACTAAGGAACCAAGGATCGTGTTTTCTGCCGCAGCAACGATCATTCTAGTGACCCGCTCTACCATCACATTGATGGTACCATGTGGGGGAGATTCAACAAAGACAGCAGAGGTGAAAGCTTCCCAGTCTGCCTTGTTTAGAGCCCATGTGGGTAGGTGTCTATGGGCATGACACCGGGGGGAGTGAGGATGATGGAGAAGTGGTCACTACTACACAAGTCATCGTGAACTCTCCAGTTGACAGATGGGGAAAGTCCTAGGCTGCAAATTGCAAATTGATAAATCAATGGCCAAATAGGTGCCATAAACCACACTGAAATGTGTGGGAGCCCCAGTATTTAGGAGGCAGAGGTTGAGCTGAGACAGTAAATTTTCGATCTCTCTATCTCGGCCAGCAAGCAAGATGCCACCCCACAAGGAGTTACGGGCTTTCAAATCTCCCAAAAGTAGGAAAGAGTTAGGGAGTTGATGAATCAGTGTAGCCAAGACGTTCAGGGTACCACACCATCTGGACAGAGATATACATTGCAGACAGTTATTTCTTGTGTCGTCCTTATCCTGACAGCCACAGCTTCAAGAGGTATGTGAAGGTGCACAGGTTCACTACACACCGAGTTCAGGACATAGATGCAAACTCCACCTGACGCTCTATTATATGCACTATGGTTCTTGTAATATGCCGTACAGCTGCGGAGGGCAGGGGTCAGCATTGCCGGGAACCAGGTTTCCTGGAGGGCAATGCAGAAAGTAGGTATAAAGCTTAACAGCTGCCGTAGTTCAGACAGGTGGAGGAAAAAACTGCAGCAATTCCACTGGAGGATAACGTTATCGTGAGGCAGGGAAGGCATGAAATGCTCAATGAGGCAGTTAACGCCTCAGGGCCACAGCTGCCACCGACTTAGTTCCTGAGCAGTCTATATCGATTGCGTCCGAGGGTTCAGCGGACGCCAGAATCTCCGCCTCACCCTCATATGCAGAGCTTGTAGGTAGCAGTGGTGTGGGTGCCACTGTAATTTCCTTGTTTTTGAGGGTCTTCTTTTTGGATTTCTCTTACTGTTCCTTGGGTTTCTCTGGCTGGGAGGGCTTCTTTGACTAAGTCTCCGGGACTGAGGAGGATCATGAAGCCCTAAGATCAGCTGCTTTTGGGCACTTCAGCCACTGGCAGGTGTCATCTTTCCCACTAGTAGAAACCTGGGAAGGGGGGGACCCAAGGGACCTCTTCCCAGCAAGAGGATCCGAAGAAGACTTACTCTTACGCTTCTCTGGATAAGGACTGATGTCCCCGATGGTTGAGGGGGGGGGGGGGCAGTGCTCCCAAGGTAGGTGGTGCAGGAACAACAGGGAGGGAAGTGCCCCGCACCATTAAGGGGGCAGGTGTAGTCTTACGGCTCTGAGAGCCAACTGGAACTGACTGAATTGATGGGGCTAGAACTGTTCTCGTAGCAGCGGCATAAGATGTCAGAGGTACAGGATGTAGGCAGTCAAATTTCCTCTTAACCTCAGTGTAGGTCAGTCAGTCCATGGTCTTGTATTCCATGATTTTACAATCCTTCTGGAGAATCCTGCAGTCTGGTAAGCAAGGGAATGGTGCTCTCCACAGCTGACACACATGGGAGGCATGGCACATGAAGTATTGGGATGTGATGGACGTCCACTGTCACAACATATGACGCTGGAAGTGCAGCAGGAAGACACGCCCAAACTTCCAGCACTTAGCACTGTATCGGGGGAGGGATATATTGCTTGACATTACACCGGTATACCATCACAATGACCTTCTTGGGTAATGTATCACCCTCAAAGGCCAAGATGACGGCACCGGTGGCTACCCGATTATCCTCTGGACTCCTATGGACACGCCAGATGAAATTAACTCCTCGTCGCTCTACGTTGGCGCACAGCTCATCATCAGACTGCAAAAGAAGATCCCTGTGAAATGTAATACCCTAGACCATATTTAAGCTCTTATGGGATGTGATGGAAACACAAACATCCCCCAGATTGTCCCAGCTGAGTACTGTCCGTGATTGGGCAGTGGATGCTGTTTTTACCAAGACTGACCCCCATTGCATTCTGGACAATCCCTCCACCTCCCCAAACTTGTCCTCTAAATGCTTCACAAAAAACTGAGACTTCGTCAACATGAAGTGTGTCACATCAGATCTCGTACATACGAGGTACGGGGGGAGTAAGTTTCGCTACCACCCTTAGCCTGGCATTCCTCCCATGATGTGGCTAGGGAAGGGAACAATTTGGGGTCATACTTCTTCACACGTCAACCACTTAGAGACTCCTGGATTGGACCATCAGCAAGAGATGACGTACTATGCTTCACTGTGTGTCATCTGCCCTGATGCCATCCACTCTGACCAGGGGCCCTCCCCATGGGCGCCACCCAGCCGCAGCAAAGCCACCTGGCAGGATGGCCATTGCCATCGTCCCGTTGCCCCTGGGTGATGGGCATCTGCTCCTTGGCATACATGGGGACTTAATGGCGCAGGCATCAGCAGAGCGATCCCTGTGTAGACAGGGGGCTACAACCAACAGGGTACATGGCAGCCCCACCACAACAGACTGGCTACTGTGATGGATATCAGGTGCAAACAAGCAAACAAGTCCATTATCGTCAGCACAGAAAACGATACTGCACAGTGGATGGAGGGAAATGCACCCAGGAGGGTGACCTCGCCCAACAGCTGGAGAATGATCGGATGTGCAGATCCATGTCAATGATGGATGCGAGAAGTCTCAGCACATGATGGACATGATGCATCATGTAAGGCACCCTTCCCCAATTGGCTTGCTCTTCACAAAAATTTAGAGGAATGGAGGTCAAACTCGACAGAGGACCATTACATAAAGGCCAAAATGTGTGAAATTCCTTTTAGTCACCTCTTACAACAGGCAGGAATACCTCATTCTAACCCCCGGACCCACTCGAGCGGGAGGGGGGGATGTATGGAGGAGCGCCATAGAGCAGTGGTCTTCTTGAAAGTGCAAAATTTGTTACAGGTTACATTAACCCACGAGACGACATTCCATCTCTGAGTAAAGAGAGGTGTTATTTGCAAACATAAATTAGCACCTGTGATTGATAAAGCGAATGTTGGATGAGTAATCTCTCCTCTAGCTGAATGATTAGTAAGTTCACTCCCTGGGATGCTTACACAACTTGAGACACAGAGAAAGACAACCGAGCAGGAAGCATGACTAAGGTCAATGAGATGGTCATTCCATGTAAATGAGGAATCATTATAAAAAAATAATTTTTCTGTGGGAATATTTTCCCCCGTTACTTATGTAGGTTGGGCATTGAATTTTGTTGGCAAGATTGATTTTTCCCTCCAAAACCTATTGTTTACTTGTGAGAGCCATTGTTTTGAAGATTATATTGTTGAGTTTGTTCATGCAGAAGATTTGATCAATTTCAAGGTAAGAAAAAAAATCATGAAATTTATAATAATTCTTTGTGGTTTATACATCACTTTAAAGTGCATAACTTCTTTTTGGTATATTTTAGAAGCAAACAATTTAAGCATGATAAACACAAAAACATTTATATAAGCTAACCCAAAATGTGTAACATGAGTTACCAAATGCCAATTTTTTAAGATTTTCACAAAATATATTAAAGTACAGAAACTTATATTCCATGCTGTTCTTCACATAAGTGTACTTGATAATTTGGTGTCTCAAATAAATTTCCTCCTGGAAGCCTTCTCCTGGTATAGGATATTTAATTCATGTAACGTGAGTTACCATTATTTATGTAATGTGAGTTACCATAATTTTTGCAGGATTAGTTATAATTTTGATCAGTCACATTGGTTCTGAATTACATACAACACAACAAACAATATATTTCAACAATTTTAATGTATATTTATCTCCATATGCCACATAAACTCCCATAGGGAATATCTATTTCTATTTTATAACAATTTGCAATTTTTGAGAACACCTTTAAGTGCAGCTGAAAAGATGAGACGAAGAAGGCAGAAATTAAAGATGAAGGCAGATATGAAGAGTATAAAATCAAACACAAGGAAACTATGAAAATATTCAGGAAAAAGAAGCAGGAACAGGAAAAATGTTTGAGTAAAAGAGAACAAGGAAGGATTGCTGCAAACAGGAAATGGAATGTTAGAGAAAGAGTTGCCAAGTACAGGAAGCGGCTAAAGGAAGCATCTTCGGCTGCACCAAGTAGTTCTGCCTCTCCACCATATAAAAATAGGTCTTCATTGGGAAAAGCCATATCAAAAGTGAAACGCGTACTTCCAGAATCACCCAGAAAACAAAAATGTGTTATTAGGAGATTGTATCATACATATGTTGAACCTTTAGAAGTAGAAAGAATCTCTAAACAAAAAATAGGTGATGAAATAATAACTGCAGTGAGCAAATTCTATGAAAGGGATTACATTAGCAGACAGGCCCCTGGAAACAAAGACGTTGTGACTGTAAAAGATGAGAAAGGTAAGAGTAAGTTGCAAATGCGACACTTGATGTTTTCTTTGAAAGAAGCCTATGCAATGTTTTGTGAAGAAAATGGCAAAGTGATTGGTAAAAGTATATTCGCAAAATTATGACCCAAACATGTGATGCTTGCCAATAAACTTCCACAAAACGTGTGTCTCTGCAGATATCACGAGAATTTCATCTGTGCTATTAACTCTCTTCATAGCATAGTACCTCAAATACCCAAGTACACCAGTAACCAGCCAGAATTTTTTCTATGTGCAGTGCCTACAGCCGATTGTTGGTTGGGAAAGTGCGTGAAATGTAACGATTTATTGGCAGTTAAACTTCTTGATTTATGTACTGGTGTACAAGAGTATGGCGTGAAATGGTATGTGTGGCAAGAGAGTGATGGCAGAATTTTGAAAGCAGAGGAAGAAGGTACACTACAGAATCTTATTGATCATATTCTTGCCATAGGACCTAAATTTTTGGAGCATTGCTACTTTAAGAGAGAACAATCAAAGAACTATCAGAGCGATAAGGAATCACTATCTTCTGTGATGCTAACTGCTATGATGCAAATCGATTTTTCTGAAAATTTTACATGTGAAAATCAAGACGAAATTCAAAGTGCACATTGGCAGCACAATCAAATTAGTATTTTTACTGCCATGATTTGGCATTCAGGTACTTCTCACCCCTACGTGTTGGTATCTGATAATCTGGATCTCACAAAAAAACACTGTCGTTCCCTATGTTGATAGACTTCTTGAAGAACTACCAAAAGATATTAGAGAAGTTACAATCTGGTCAGATGGTCCTGCTTCCCAGTTTAAAAACAGATATATTGCAGAGGCTATAAAAGTTCTAAGTAAGAGTCATGCCAAAAGAATTACATGGAAGTGCTTTGCAACTTCTCATGGGAAGGGGCCAGTGGATGGAATTGGTGGGGCTGTCAAAGGCCAAGTTTGGTCTCTTGTGAAAAGCCAGAAATTTGTTGTAAACAGTGCAACAGATTTTGTAAAAGCACTGTTAAATTCTTCTTCTAATGTGACAGCAGTTCTTATGGGTGACGAAGACTTTAGCCAAAGAAGCAAAAAACTACATCTCTCAGCCTTAATCAAGAACTGCAAGACTTTCTTGAACATTTCTAAAATTCATCACTTGGAACTCTATAATAATGAAGTTGTGGGACACACCACTTCATCAGTTGCAGAGGAAAACACTAACAGAACAGAAAAATCACTAGACATACAAGTAGATGACTGGGTGGTGGTAAAATATGACAATTCATATTTTCCTGGTAATGTTACTAAAATTGAAAATGGTGAGCTTAAAGTTGATGTTATGATGAAAGATGGGAAATTTTGGAAGTGGCCTGAAATTAAAGATGAGGTTGTCAGAAAAGTGAACCCTCCAAGTGTTGTAAATTCCTGTGCTTATTTCAAGTTTGACTGCGATCTGTGACAATGTAACGTGAGTTACTGTATGTTGTAATGCGAGTTACCTGTTCATTGTTTTAATCTTTATTTTATTGGAGATTAAATGTTTGGAACTTTGTTAAAATAATTATCAGATCTTCTGGTATTGTATGTAAAACTTATAAGAAACGTTCACATAAAACAGAGCAGATTTTTGTATTTTCTTTATCATATGCAAAAGGCATTTCTTGGAAATGTAATGTGAGTTACCAAAAATAATTATAAGATTTGGTTTTATGAATATAGTAATGTAACAATTATTGTGATAAAGGTTTACAGAGCATTCTGTATAAACTATGTTTTGAGGTATAAAAATATTTAATAGAAACATTTTCTTCTGTTAATTGTCCAAAACTTATAATACAAACATCACTTTGTAACGTGAGTTAGCATGGAATGACCCAGATCATCAATAGCATATTTTATAGAATGATAACAGTAATACCAATCAATGGCCTGGAGACACTCATTTAGTCACTACAAATTAAAATGGGATCAAGGGAGCTCTGTTTAATAAAATGTAGGACTCCGATAATGGCTATCAATTCCACCATAAAAACTACACACATTCCCGGCAGCAAATGTTGTTCCTGACCAGTGAGGCATGTAAAGCATACAAGGACTGTTCAGAAAATTCCACACCATTCATAATTTTGCACCAATGGTGCATTGGAACAAAATGTGGTTGGCATCCTTGCAAATTCCTGTGTTTAACTTTTAACTGCCGGAAGTTTCATTCTTGTATACCTTTAGCTGTCGTTCAGTGCTGTACTGAGTAGACCATTGTGTCACACACAGTTTGCAAATTTCGAGAAACATGATAGTTTGACACGAAAAGTAGTCTGCTTTGCTTAGTTTCATTTGCTGACGACATATGCTATCATATTTTGGAATAACTCTTCCCATTCTCAAAGGATATTTTTTGCTCACAAACAGGTGGTTCCAGGCGTAAATTCGAGAACCTCTTGCCGACCCCTGTTCATTAGTCTGGGTGTTCTGACATTGGCCTCTCTCAGCTTATTCCCAAGAATTAGCAGCTTTCACTCAGTTAATGCTAGGAAGAAATCCCATCTGCATTTGGATCACACTTCCTTGACTCTTGTACAGAAAGGTGAGCAGTATACTGCTGCATCCATTTTCAATACAATACCACAAGAATTCAAAGATCTTAGCAGTAATCCTCACATTTTCAAATCGAAACTGAAGAGTTTCCCCATGGGTCCCTCCCAGTATTTTGTAGGAGTAGTTCTTTGAAAAGTTAAACTGATTCCAGTGTTATACTGTTGATTGTGTTTACATAAACTTATGGCTTTTTTTATATAAATATTTTATTTTATCTGTTATTACTTTTATGTTGTGATTTAATGTACTGGTATGTTCCAAGACATTGGAGATTTGCTCCTCAATTCAGTCCTATGGAACTAGACATATAAAAAAAAAAAAAACCACAGGCCTTACTCTCAGGAAGAAGTTACTGAGAATGTACGTTTGGAGCAAAGAGTGGTACAGTATTGAATCACTGATCTGTGGGACACCAGATAGGTCTGATAAGGTTGTCGACAGAATTAATGAAGAAAGGAACATGTGGAAAACATTGACAGGAAGATGGACATGTGTTAAGACATCAGGGAGTACTGGAAGTAGATGCAATGGGTAAAAACGTGCAGGGGAAGACAGAGACTGGAATACATGCAACAAATAAATGAGGATGTAGGATGTTAAAGCTACTCTGAGGTGAAGAGGCTGACATAAATGAGGAACTAAAGGCACATTGCACAAAACTACTCAGAACACTCAAGAAAACAGCTAGTTTCAGGGAGAAGGGCCACTTTCAAGAATATTTCCAAAATAAGTGCGTGAACTCACTTTTCACAGTGCCCAAATCATTGACAAGTGATGGCATATATATGAAGTACGAAAGACAGAAAAGATTCGTATGTTCCAGAATGTTAATGCAAGAAGAAAGGAAGAAATGGAAACAGTGGAAGATAGACATAATACATCAGGTTCTTAAACGCTGGACAAAATGTGTTCAAGAAGTTGCAACAGTGAGCAAAAAGTACAGAAGTTGAGGAATAAATTTAATGTTTTACTTCAAACAGTGTTAGGAAGTAATAATAAGCCCATTATGATGGCTGCATACTCCAAAATTGTATGCTGTGACAAACACATGATAGCATACGAAATACTAGTTTTTGTACAAGGGCGTGACTAAGGCTGGAATGTTTTTATAACACAAAACGTTCTACACTCTCTCTGTTACAATGTAAAGATTAAGGTATACGCTTTCAGAAAACTGTAGCCACTAAATATTTCTTAAATTACCTTCGTACAGTGTGATTTATCAGTACAAGGCACAGGAGTGAGTCTAATGCATATAGAGTGGGTTGGCGGACTGATGCTTTACAAGAAACGATTAAGTATGTATGGAACCACAATCGGCCAGAAAACAATGTCACAGCATGGCTCTTTCTCGCGAATTTGTACAATGGACAGAGTCTCTGTAAATATTACTCTTTCATGTCTCAAAAATTTACCGAAATGGCAGTTGTCAAGAAGTATTTTATACACTCTACATTCCTGCGATACTTTTTATTACATTTCCACATATCAAATCAAAATGTAAATTATTTTTCTTAAAGTTTTAAATTGTTTAAGAAGTGTCAACGTGCGTACAGGTGATTGTTTACAGCCTGGCAAAGTTATGAAATACGTCTATGACAAGCACGAAGGTTTAGCAAAACATAATTACCAGTGACAGATGCATCGCACAGAGAACCATATTTATTTTGAGCGCTATTAAGCGCTCTTTGGATATTGACAAAATCTTCGTTGAATTCCATATTTCCCTATGATTACATAAATTCCCGCTTCACACTTTCAAATATATAAGGTACAGACCCAAAGACGTTCAAGTTTGAAATTACATTGCAAAGATACAAACCGCTTAAAGATTTGTTGGCGCCATCGTCTAACACAACGATACAAAGGCGACCTCAACCAGCCTTTTCTATTCTGCCAGTAAACCCCAGAATCTTTAAAGATTCCCACTCTCGTCTATAAAACAGCTTCAAACTTCTGATTCTTTACAAATGACTTAATATCTGTCGTGAAGCATGTACGGGAGAGAAGGTTTAGAAAGGTTTTGAAATTAAGGCCCCCCCCATAAACGATCAAACGTGTTTGACAAAATCGTCTTATCTAGCCACGGATTTATCAAGCAAGGCCGTAAAAGTCCAAACAATGTTTGTCAGTTTAATCTCACGATGAGGCGGGCGCTATTCGTGTTCACGTGTATTTTGGGCGTAGTGAGTACCGCCGCAAATGCAGACAAAGCAGTCCTGGCACTGACTTTGGCATTTTGTTTAGAGAAGAAGAAGAAAACAATATTATGGTATAGGAAATGGCTTAAAATGAGAGATTTACCCATGAAAATATGCTAAAGGAAATATTACTGCAACAACCCGATGATTACTTCAACTTTCTCCGAACGGACAATGACCATTTTTAGAACTTATTAAATCCCTCCTAAAAGAGCAAACTTGGCTGTCAAATTCCCCCTTATCTAGCCACTGATGTGTGAAACAAGCCCGTACACGTACTAAGAAAGCTTGTAAATTTAACCTTTTCTGAAGCAGACACTAGTCATGTATACTGTATTTTGACACTAGTCGGAATGGCTACAAACGCAGATAAAGTATTTCTAACATTGACTCCGGAACTGTGTTTAAAGAAGAAGAAAACAAGACGCTGGTCACGGGAATGGTTTAAAATGAGAAATATGCAACTGGAAACCCGTTAATGACGATTGTATCAACCTTCTGCGGATGGACAGTGAAAATTTTAACAACTTGTTTAGCGTTACTCCAAACTCACATTGAAAAAGACGGCACAAGTACGAGAAGAGTTATTCTCTTCTACTCGTCGTCTAATGACAGGTCATTTAAATACCGCAACATATAGTCCACATCGTCGGTTGAAGAAGCGGAGAACTTCGATTTCTTTTATTTCATTCCAATCCGCTTGTACGTCACTGTACGCGTGTAGTATCGATTTTGTTCATAATCTCGTCATACGTAGTATATGGTTGCGAAAGATATGGTAACTATGCCTTTTGGTAACTGTTAGTGCAATTTTGTTTTTATACGTGACAGTAGTTCCATGGTAGTGGAAACTCACGATACAATGAGATAAACCGTAATAAAATAATTTTACACTACACATGTGCAGGGTAACTTCAACACAGACTTTCCACTACAAATGCGCAGGGAAACGTCAACACAAACGAAGTCTGCTATCTTGTCAAACTTCCCGTCAATAATGTCTCTAAAACACGTCAAACACGATCTATGCTTGACAAACACGTCAAACTGCACCGTACATGGTCTAATATTTGGCAAGTATAGTTAAGTTTGACAAAATATTTTATGTTTAAAGTTGGTTGAAAGTCGCCAAGTGCTCTCATTATCAAACATGTGTATAGTCTGTGTAATTTATGCTCCTTTTTTTAAGCAAATGCTAGTTATTCACAAATCTCAATGCTTATGACGCCACATCTCCTGATCTATGTGCTGTATGATACAGTGATATTGTTTTGCAGGTACATTTAGTGATGTATGTGAACACTGTCTGCAAAACGTATTGCGAATATAGTAGTAATAAATCAAAATGTCGTGCTAGATATGCCAGTTTTACTCCATTAACTGTGAAAATGTAGCAAGCAATCAACTTTTTCTTTCAGCATTTTTGGGACCGTGTCAGCAAGAAAAAGTTTCATAAAAGGTAGAAGTTCTTTGTAAAATTTGTTGCTGGTCACTAATTGCGCTCGTTTTCAAATACTCAGTGAAGATAGTTGGAGTGCTTCTGTGCATCAAGACATATATACACTGTCTAACTAAAATCTACATCTTACTGTGTTAAACTTTTAAATTATGGTTACTGAGAAGATAATAACAGCATTTAATTTTTCTAATTCCATCAAAAATTATATGAAATAGTGAAAAATCAAAATTTTATTGCTCCTGGAAGCCATTAGCTAGGCAAACTGCAACTGCAAGAGGGTGCCATGAGCTGGATTAGCCATTTAGTAACACAGAATGTAGTATTTCCGTCATGCAGCTCTCTATACAAAGTCAACACTGAGCCTGCTAATGAAGATAAGGCTGGTATTATTAATACTTTACTTAACCAACAGAAAAGAAATGGCCACAACCTATGCAAACAAGAAACGAGATTGTCTATAGGTCACAAATCACCATTAGTGATAAGACTGTCTGAAGACTCTGTATCTTCAGGCCTTTAAGCATGCTAAGATTAAATGGAATCAATACGAAAAAATCAGTTAAATAATCCAAGGAGTAAATTAAATTTAACACAAAATACCTTTTGCCTCTTGCAAGCATATTCCTTAAAAACTATTATATAATATGAGGCTGTTGCAAATTATAAAATTAAAAAAGGTGTTAAAATATTGGCTTAACAGAAAAATCCTGTTCATGACATTTTGAATATCAACATAAATAATCTCATAAATTAAGTAAAATAATAGCTTTCATCTCTATAATTCTGTGTAGTCTACATACAGCAATTTTTAGTATTGTAACTGTAAATGTAAATCTAACCTATACCAAGGTTTTTTTTTGTTTATTGGTCCTTGTCATCTTTTCTGTACAGGAGTAATATTAGATATACATGAAGTTAACTTGCAATTTGAATGATACTATTGGAAGTAGGCTGTTTAGGTTCTTATGTTGGTAACGCCACATAGTGCTCTGTAGGAAAATCACTGGCTGTGCTGTGTGCAGTCTGTGACTGGGTGGCATTGTTGGAATTTGCTATTGTAGTGTTGGGCAGTTGCCTGTTAACAGCGCGTAGCGTTGCGCAGTTGGAGGTGAGCCGCCAGCAGTGGTGGATGTGGGGAGAGAGATGGCAGAGTTTTGAGAGCGGATGATCTGGACGTGTGTTCATCAGAGAGAGTAAATTTGTAAGACTGGAGGTCATGAACATATATTCTTTTATGACTTTTGAACACTATTAAGGTAAATACATTGTTTGTTCTCTATCAAAATTTTTCATTTGCTAACTATGCCTATCAGTAGTTAGTGCCTTCAGTGGTTACAATCTTTTATTTAGCTGACAGTATTGGCGCTCGCTGTATTGCAGTAGTTTGAGTAATGAAGATTTTTGTGAGGTAAGTGATTCATGAAAGGTATAGGTTATTGCTAGTCAGGGCCATTCTTTTGTAGTCAGATTGCGTTGCGCTAAAAATATTGTGTGTCAGTTTAATGATGATCAGAATAAGTAAAGGGAGAAATGTCTGAGTACGTTCAGTTCTGCTCAGTTGTTTGAAAATCAAATAATGTAAGAGGTTTATCAGCACAGTAATTCATTAAGTTTGCTAAGGGGACGTTTCACTATAAGAACATGTTTTAGATGATATTGTCAGTGCCTGGTAATATAATAATAAAACCATTAAATACATTACAAAATTATAGCATTAAACAGTGTACAGCAACAGAGGAATAAGATGATAAAATAATAAGACAATATGACTATTAAATACATTACAAAATTACAGCAATAAACAGTGTACATACAACAGAGGAATAAGATGATGAAATAATAAGACAATGTGACATTAAGACAGTACTGGGACAGCTACATACTTTGCAATAGTCTAGTATTTAATGGTCCAAGCTGTGTTACAGCATGTAACAAAAAATTTGCAAATTGGAATATCTACAGATGAAAAGCTTATCTATTTCATCATTATACAGTTTAGGGTAGTATATTTTCATAGACACTGTGGTACATGTTATTTAAGAGATACGATTTTAGAGACAATTTAAAACTTCAAACTTATTCTATTTCAATGTAATATCTTAAATTGTTGCAAACCCTTTACCTACTAGCAGTGGCCCATCTAGTCTCAGTTTGTTTTTATGTGTTCTGTTTTAAGAATCATTTTCTGTCATGTGTAATATTTATGAAGTGTTTCATTTTTATACTGTACATGGTCATAAGTGTCCATTATTTTCTTAATGCATCTCGTAACTTGCAGAATATATAAACAATATAATGGTAGAACCTGCAAGTTCTTAAATAGTGGCTTGCATGAACTTCTAGAAGTTACACTTCCTATAGGCTGTATAATTCGTTCTTGGACAATAAAGAAGTTTCTGCTGGCAGATGAGTTGCTCCAAAAATGACTTTGTACCTTGATAGGGATTCCACATGTGCATAATATACTTCTTATACTTCTTTTATCATATACTATGCCATGCATCCACTACAAAATTTCATACAGTAGCAGATAGTCCTTGCTTTTTTACTGATGAATCTTTCACGTTTAACTTACTTCACGTTTTCTTGGGTATATAGCCCAAGAAATTTAGTGTTGTTTAGAGCTCCTAATTCTTCACAGGATAGTATTACAGCAGGACTTTGTGCAGTATGCAAGTGCATGGTTACTGTCTTTTTTGCATACATGATAAAGCAGTATGGAGAAACAATCATTGCTATGTGACACAAATAATTTGATTTAATTGTCCAGTCCTTTTACAGTCTATCCTCATCAGAATGTTGGTGCCATCTGCCAATTTTATACTTATTTGTGGTAGGGTTGCTTGGTTACCAGGTATGATTGTATTTTTTGTTTCCTAACACCAAAAGCTTTTGTGAGGTCTAAGAACACAGCAGACATGAGGGTTGTTTGATAAGTCTGATGAAAAAGCAATAGAAACTGTTTTGTAAACAATGTGCCTTATTTCTCAATATTATCTCCTTCGCGAGATATACACTTTTTCCAGGGATCTTCCAGATTTTTCACACTAGCGAAAAACTTGGTTCTGTCAAACTCCACAAAACAGTCATTGACTTCAACTATCACTTCCTCGTTTGGTGAAAATTTCTTCCCAGCAAGCCAAAATTTGAATTTAGAGAACAGGAAAAAGTGATTCGGGGTAAGTCTGGTGAACAAGGTGGTTGAGGAACCAATTAAAGGCCAGTTCATGCACTTTCGCCATTGTTATCGCTGATGAGGACTTTTTGCATGCCAATCTTGCTTCTTTTCAGCCAACACAAGTTTCAAACGATCCAACAACGAAGCATAATAGGGTCCAGTTATGGTCCTGCCTTTTTTTAAGTAATCTGTGAGAATTATTTCTTGGGAATTCCAAAGATCAGTGACTATCAGCTTACTATCTGATAAAATGTTTTTTTCCTTTACTGGTGCAATTACACCAGCGTTTATTCCATGATTTGACTTCCGTTTGACTTTGGTGTGTAATGATGGATTTGGGTTTCATCAACAGTCACAAATGGGTTAAAAAAAATCGTGCAGACTGCGATTAAACATGACCAGAGATTGTGCTGAAATGTTGTGCCAGAAGCGCTTGTGGTCAGCTGTGAGTAAGTGTGGAGCCCAAATCACACACAGTCATTTTATAGTCAATTCTCTGTGCAGGGTATTATTCACTCTCTCTGTTAAGATGTGTACAGTCTCAGAAATACCATGAATTTTTATTCAGCGGTCTTTCATTATCATATCATGGATTTTGCCAATGGTTTCCTTTGTGGTGGTATCAGCTGGATGGGCAGAGTATGCTTTGTCTTTGGTGTTTATACAACCACGTTTAAATTCATTAACCCAAAAGTACTTGTAGCGATTATTTCAAAAAAATACCAAACCCAAAATATTCAAAAAATGAGTTAGAGAGGGCAGTCTCTACCTTGTAGCTTTCTAGATATAACAAGTAAATATTTTCTTACAAAAAGTACCAAACATCTTACATAAAGGTCGTCAGATCCAGCATTTTACACCAAAACGTACCAAACCCCTTTGAACTTTCATAGCAAGAATTATCAAATCCTCTTGCAGTGATCAGGCTGACTGCTGTGACATCACAAATGTAGTGAGGCAATATAGAGTGCCTATGCGATCACATGATTGTGTTTCATTAAGGGCTACATTCAGTTTGTTAGTGTGTTATTTAATGCAATATTCTTGTGTTTTCTGTTGCATTTGTTTATGTTAAGCAATTTCATTGATTTCTGATATGTCCAATTAATATGCTAATGTGCCATAATTTACATGAAAATCCAAGGAAACGTATAATATGTGTAAATACATGGAAGTGGAGTGTTTAGAACACAAAAAACCGAATGCCTCTGCAAGTGCAAAACTTCAAATCATGTGTAAACATAATGAAAGCTTTTGCAAAGCATTAAGCATATCAGGAGACAACATTATAAGTGAAAGTAACAGATATTGGAACAATACAGATGCTGTGAGTGAAAGAAAATTTTTAAAGAGGTATATTACTGTGTACTATCCTGAAAGAAGACGGTTTAATCAAAGTAAGAAAGAATGTTTAAGCAAAAAGAAAACTATAAGTTACAGCATACAAACTGCTCTTCAGAAGAAGGTCCCCATTTGTAGATCTACGTTCCTAAATGTTTTTAGTGTTCAGAGAAGGAAGGTTGGGCATGCAGTTGATGAGAAAATGAACAGTGGAGCAGCAATTTCTGAAAGAAGAGGTGGTGCAAGGCTTGGTGATGATATGAAGAAACTACAGGCTGAAAGTATCACTCACATACGGAAGTTTAAAAACAGAGAACAGTAGTGGGGGAGGAAAAAGATGCCATTAAGAAAATACTTGTCTCAGAATTACCTATATGTAAACTCTGTCCGAACAGGCCTTGGATGGCGCAACGTTACTGACTGACTGTTTTGTCATTCTCAGCATATAGGCGCCGCTAGATGCAGATATGGAAGGGCATATGCTCAACATACCATTCTCCCAGCCATTGACAGTTTTCATGACCGGAGCTTCTACTTCTCAATCCAGTAGCTCTTTAATTTGCATCATAAGGGCTAAGTGCACCTTATACATAACACATGGAATTTATTTGTTGAGGAGAGTGCAACTGACAGTAGAGCTTCAACAAAGCTACTTATGCAGTTTATTATACAGTGAGCAATAATGTAATTATCTAGTAGATATGGTTCGATGAACTGCCAGTATAAAATTAGATTCATATTATGTGCAAAATTTATGTTAAAACCACTGTGTACTAAAAGGCAGTTTCTAATTACCTTTTTCTTATTTTCTTGAGTTTTTCGTCACCAAATTCAATCACAGGCTTGGCACCACAAAACAGGACACCTGCAATGGCTTCCTAGCATTCGAAGTTCGTTTTAAACCTGCTACTGATGACGATATCAAGAAGCAGCTTGTTGTGGAAAGGCTGAACTAAAAACAAAATCTTTTTTTTCAGACCTTTAAGAAATTTCTTCTGTTAACAACAACTTTTTTGGTGAACTACATTGGTACATCAGTAAATTCTGTTGTCAATACACTATGAATTATACATTTTGTAGTTAAAACCTAAATTTACTCTTATTGCAGAGTTTTGTCTGATGATGGTCTAAAACAGATGGAAACTAGTGACAATTTTTAGTATTTGTGTATTCAAAACTGCTTTTTAATTTTTATTATATGTCGTTTGTAGACTGCTGCTTTTTCAATTATGATTACAAAAATAATGACTGTATTTATTTCACATGATAATTAAATGGCTCATATGAAATGCATGATGGCTTATGATTATTCTGGTCATTTGCATTCCCATTTTCTGTGCCTCTCTCAGCTATGATGTGGTGAAGTGAATATAAATCTACTTATCAAAATTAATTAATAATGATGTTACATGGTTCATACTCTTTAATTATAACGAAAATAAAAGAATGCAATCACAATACATACTTGTTTACACACTTTGAGGAATCATTAAATGTAAAGTAAATATTAATATAATGGCTCAATATACTTTAAATTACCCTCATCCTGCCTGAAAACAGCAATTACATTACCATTATCTTTCATTACTCAGTTCATAATTTTGCTATGTGTTCGACACAAATAAACAATTACAATTAGTCTTTTTGAAAAAACCAAGTATGATAGGGTGGGAGAGGGGGTGTCTGAGAAGTTCCTCACTTTGGTTTTGACAATTAAGGTTTATTGAATAAAGTCTCCACCCCTCACCAGACTATTGCAGTTTCAACATTGCTATAACACCTCTTTTAGACCATTCAAAAAGCAGTCATGGGATAAAAAGCATGTTTGGAATCTTCAATATCGTCAAAATGGCGCCTCTAGAAGTGTTTTGAGAGTTAGGAAACAGATGAAAGTTTGAGATTGCATATCAGATGAACGGAGGGGACAATCAATCAATGAATTAGAAACACAGGGCCTTCAATTTGGCAGCAACAAATTGGGAAGTGTATGAAGATACATAGTCTTTGGAAAAAAGGATCCCTTTGGTCAGATTTCCATTTATACTACAGCCCTAAGATAGGTCTTCAACCGACACAATACTATCTTTCTCCCAAAAGACTGGACGCCATGGCTGATTTCTGGATGTTGAACTTCTTTGGGCAGAAGGACCGACTGTGGTGCTATTTATTTACTGTTTTAAGTTTTCAGGATTGTAAATGTAGTTTTCAGGTTCCATCCTCAATCGCTAATGTTGGCAAAAAGTGCATTGTAACATTAAATTGGGACCAAATAACTTTGGGTGTCAAAGATCATACATTCTTTTGCTCACTGGTCAAACATTTCGGTACCTATTCCTCTGAATTTGTCTCATATAGTATATTGCTAACAAAGAAACCAACACATGTCCAGGAGAAGTGCGGAGCCTTAGCTATCGTCTTTTTGTAGCTATTCACTAGCGCTCAAGAAGAGTTTATGGGAAGCATCACTTATTATCAGAGCTGTTCTGTCATGGCGCACACACTGCTGGATCGTTTTCAAATGTGAATTGAGGCAATCAGGTTTTGACAGTGCTATAGCAATGAAATTTCATCACTAGTGTTTATGATTCTGAGTGTCCTTGCCTGTGCAAACTTCCCCTTGAGAAACATAAATTTCATGATGTCCTGTAGCTCTACAGATGCGAAACTTTTTTGTGACTCAGTCATCTCACATTCTATCTAAAATTAAAGGTAGTACCAAGAATAGAAAACGTAATGTTTGTGCAGTTACATAAAAAATACCAAGCTTTTATAAGGAACTTAATTCATATTTCAGTACCGAATGGAACGAGGTAAAGCAAATAATTTTTCAGCCTTCCTCCTACGTTAGCTTTATATGAATTAATTGTTCCAGAAGTTTTCTGTAGATGCAGTTTTTTGACACTTGTACTCTTTGGCTTAGCATGCACCAGAGCTGTAGAGTACACATTTATACCATACAGCTAGAGCAAACGTTAAACCCTGTCCAGCCCACCTTATCCAGTTCCCCCATCTTCCCCACCCCCACTCTTCACCCTGCTAACATCTGTGCAGCTCGTCTCACCCATCGAATCCCACTCTTCCCCCACTCCAGAGATAGAGGCTAGCAATGTGCTCATCTTACTCGGAAGTAATATTGAAATCACGGGTCACTCAAAATGCTTGATTATTTGCCTATTTCGTTGTTGTTGTAGTACCATGGGTGGTATTATGTTTCAAGGCAATGGTGCAATGAAGATTTATCACAAACATGTCATACTTGGTAAAATTTGTTACAAATAAATCTCATAAGCAGTAAAAGTCTTCAAGAGATATTATCATCAGCAATACTGAAGTTGAAACTATAATGACTTCAGTGCACTACTGTGGGTAAGGACATGAAATACTGAATGGAAGGAAGTGAGTTCATATCCTCCCATGTGTGGACTTTTCATTTCCATCTTAATGTTTTTAATACATTCTGGGACTTTCCTATGAATGTAATACAATTATGTTCGGCAATATTCGATGCTACTTACATATGTCATCATGCACCTTATGACTGACATGCGTAAAAGGAACTAGCAATGTGTGAAGAGCATAGAGTTGTGACATACAAGTATTAGGCCGAAATTATTTAATGCAGTCCTGCTCTGCTCATATTCCTTGGGTAGATGACTCAGGTATCCACATGCAACAAAACCATTTAGTATGAATGGTGCTGACGAAAGTACATGAAAGTCTGTTAATTTTAGACATGGAAGCTCTTGTAAAGCAATAACAAAACATATTTCACTGAGACATTTGTTGTGACCTAACAATAGATCCTACTAAATAATCACACAGTTGTGGCCACAATACCTTCAATTACTATAGATAAACAAAAGTAAATAAATAGTTCAATCAGTATATAATTTTGAAGAGAATTATTCATTCCATTCAACGATTCCATAATAATAATTCGTGAGTTGCAGTACACCTATTCCTAATATCACATACAGACCCAAATACAATAATATTGAATAGACCACATGTCATGTATGGTAATAGCTTCATAATGTATTTGTGATCAATACCATTTTATATTCTTTATTTCTTTATAGTTTTGCTTTTTTGTATTATAATTTGCAGTATGCCATTTGGAGTGAATGGTGCATCACAAACATGTCACCATTGGCACAATTTCTTATAATTGTCAATTAATGACACACCAGCAATAAATGTCTTCAGGAGACCGTAAGATCACTAGTAATGTTTATCATCACACATATTCACCATGGCTGAGTGATGAGAGATGTTGAGTTATGACCTCGAAGGAAGTAGATTCATATCCAACTGTAAGCTAATTTTTTCTTTTTTTCTTTATCTTCGCCCTTTTGACAGATTCTGGGACCAAAAATCACATTTATATTTGTGCCTGTGGTAAGCTAACATGCCATATTTGGTGGTCTCCGAATTTACATGTGCATATTACGAAAATACGCAGTTTTAGTGATACACTGCATTACAGATCTCTCCAAAACTTGTCATTTTTTATCATGGTTTGTTCTGTGTCAAGAAATGCACATAAATGTGAAATATGTGGAGGTAATGCACTTAGCACCAAACTGCAGTTCCAGTTTAACAATGAACATAATTTATTTGAGATGCCACTTTTTGCTGGCTTCTCATTACAACTGAGAAGGAAATTTAAAAGCAGAATATCAGTTACTGACGACCAATATAACCCAAACAAAACTAGCATTATGACACTTATTATTAGCACCTGGAGACATTACATTAGTGACTGTGTTGTATTTCAGTAACTGCTATATACAGTTTTTATTAACAATAGATGACAGAACAGAATAAACAGTGTGTACATACACAGAAAGTCAAGGAAACACTGTTCATAGACCTTCAGCCTTGGAAAGATGGCCAGAGCTGGTGATCTGATAGTCAGTTCACTGCTGATCGTCGTCACAGAGCTCTCCCTCCTCACCACCTACCTTCCCCCCCCCCCCCCCCCCCACTTACCCCATTTCCTAGTAGTGCAGAGAATGTGCAAAAGGATGTACCACCTGGACTGGAGTGAGGCCGTGTAGAAGGAACTGGTGGTGGAATGGTATTGATTAGGTGGTGAGGCAAGTTTGCCTGACCAGCCATGCCATGGCAAGTCCTGAAGGAATGCGCGGCTCGACCATTTCTTGATGAGTCGGTGCGCAGGTACGTATGGCCAGTCGTCCTGGGGTTGACACTTGCAGACACAACTGCACCATTTCTCAGAGACTGGAGGTTGTCTGGGGTGTGTATACCCATCAGCACGAAATTCTGCACCCAAAGAGGCACACGTAAACATCGGCCAAAGTGAGAGCATGGGAAGTCCATCGAGGTACCTCGTGTGTGTGTAGTCGCCTGTGATGAGACGATGATGTGAAGGTGGCCATCCTTAGTGATGTGAACTGCGACGCTGCCTTCATCAGCGTTGGTAGGAAGCTGGTGTGAGTGCAGTGGGTGGTCGCAGAGGGATGGTACAGCCCTCAATGCAGATGGAGAATCGATGAACACCAGTAGCATACCATGACATAATCGTAGCGAGATGTCCTGGAGGCAGAAATCCGGTAAGTCAACCATGTAGATTGTAGCACTATAGGGGGAAGTGGTTGAAAGGCGCTCGCACTGATGTACATCTTCCTTTGGGAGGTGAGTACTACATGTATGGGCGATCTCGACTCATGCACTGGATGGGGTATCACTGGGAGAGTATGGGACTGCACAAGAGTTCGCATAGTCTTTGGCCAGCCCCTCCAGAGCAGTGTCTATCGGCAGAGGTGATTCATCATCCAATGTCTGCACAAGTTTAACTCTGCTGAGTGAAACAGTTTTACTCATTCCTTCTAGAAGAATGTTTAAAGTTTAATAAATGTAAATATGGTCCATAGTAGGCTGTAATGCGATGTTTATTTAATCACGCAATTAGCTAATTTCGACTGAGTGTCATTGTCAAGCACAATTGTAACATTTGTATTTCATGTCATCTCCAAATCACTCTTAATTACTAGTAAAAAGTAGCCATAGTCCGTCATTTTATGACCACATTTACGAATGTGCTTGACAATGACATTTAGTAGAAAGTAGCTAATGACACGATTAGTTAAACATCGCATTACACCCTTCTATGGACCATGTTTACGTTTAATAAGCATCTGGAGGAAGTGGATCCTCACAAATGCAATATTTGAAGCCCAAAGTGTTGCCCAAGCAGCTGAGAACCTTGTATGGAGCTTAAGAGGAAGGTTTAATGGCTGTGTGTCACCACACAGCATGATATATTCGCAATGCACTAAGTCACTATGAAGAAACAGTCATTGGAGTATATTATGTTCATACAGGACCAACATGCAGATGATTGAAATGTGAGAGCAGACACACCTCTCAATTACAGGTTTCTTTAACGAATTCGGTGCTTAAAACGAGCAGCTCGCCTAACGTATTTCGGCGAGGGAAGAATTTAAATGTTCTTCATGGACTACGCGAATTCCTGGTAAGCGCAGGACAAAGCCTCTGACCCCCTCATGGCACATTAGGGTTACTTTAAGTGTATGATGCCCTTGTTCGACTAGCCCGTTGCTTTGTGGGTGATAAGCCATGGTATGGAATCTGTCCATGCCGTATAAAGTGGACAACTTAGAGAAGAGTAGAGGTTCAAATTGATATCCTTGGACCGTCATAAGGGAATAGCGACAGCCAAAGTGCACAATCCGTCTAGAAATGAAGGTTTGGCCGATTGAGACCATAGTGACTTCTGCCAGAGGAGCAGCTTCAATCCACCTGACAGTACGATTGATCGCTGACAGAATGTACTTCTAGCCATCTGAAAGAGGAAGTGACCCAATTAAATTTCAGTGTACCTGTCGTAGGCAGCCCTTCAGAATGCAAAAAGTGCCCAACGGTGGTTGTGTGTGACGTCTGACTTTACTACATTGGCACGGAATGCAAGCCCTAGCCAAAGACGACAGAAATACCCCAATTCAAATGAAACGTTCGGCGATATAGTGGCCTTGATACCAGTGTGCTCAAGGTCGCATAGAGCTGTAGAAACAGTCTGGTGTAGGGGGCCTGGGAGGAAAAGGAGGAGGTTACTGGTACCAAACAGGGAGACAGAGCCAGGAAGCCGACGAGAAATGAAGCGTAATGCTAAATTAACATCTTGGTGTAAAGTTTGAAGTTCGGCGTCGTTAACTTGTAATTTACGCAACCCGTCCAGGTCGAGTGTTCTACTGAAACCTCCTCGGAGATTAAAACTGTATGCCGGACCGAGACTCGAGCGCGGGACCTTTGCCTTTCGCGGGCAAGTGCCTACCATCTGAGCTACCCAAACACGACTCACGCCCCGTCCTCACAGCTTTACTTCTGCCAGTATCTCGTGTCCTGCCTTCCAAACTTTACAAAAATGGTTCAAATGGCTCTGAGCACTATGGGACTTAACAGCAGTGGTCATCAGTCCCCTAGAACTTAGAACTACTTAAACCTAACTAACCTAAGGACATCACACACATCCATGCCCGAGGCAGGATTCGAACCTGCGACCGTAGTAGTCGCACGGTTCCGGACTGCGCGCCTAGAACCGCGAGACCACCGCGGCCGGCCAAAACTTTACAGAAGCTCTCCTGTGAACCTTGCAGAACTAGCACTCCTGAAAGTCCGGCACACAGTTTTAATCTGCCAGGAAGTTTCATATCAGCGCACACTCCGCTGCAGAGTGAAAATCTCATTCTCGAGTGTTCTAGTGATTGCCTTGACGCTGGAGAGATAAGTCATTACCACGTTGTCTGCCTCATGTATAAGTCTAATATCTATAGAATATTGACAGATGACAAATCTATGGGGAGGAAGACACTGTGGAGAGTTTTTGATTGTATCGGCGAGTGGCTTATTATCCATATAAATTATGACAGTACGTTCCCCAATGTCGTCACGGAAGTACCTCGCTCCCTTATGTACTGCAAGTAACTCTCTGCCGAATACTGTCCACTTGTTTTACGTTATGCTGGGCCTGCAGCATAGAACACGTCGGTATACGACATTATGTAAATGAATGCTCCAAACCAGCTGCAATAATGTAATAATTTTTTTAAATATTTTGTACGACAGACCTGTTTCGGCTTATAGTCATTATCATGTGACGTCTAGTCGGAGGTGACGACCATATTGCACCGATAGTTAAGTATTTCTGTCGTGCCTCGGTAAGTATAATAGTTTTTGCATTTACGAAATGTAAAAACACGTTTTTGTCAGATATTTTGACAGTTCAGTTTTGACAGTTCTTACCATGATATGGATCTATGAACTGTTATCCTACTACACCATGACGCCGATTCCTGTACATCCGGCTCTTTTGAGTACTGTTCCTTCACATTGTGACACATTTCTGTCCATACTTTCAGAGTGCTCCTCTTTGAACCATCACTTGGCTTCTCTGCTTGGCAAGCTATCCCGTGAGCAAACGGAGGTCGATTCTTTATCATGATATAGCAACATAGTAAAGAACTGTCAAAACTAAAATGTCAAAAATATCTGACAGAAACGTATTTTTACGTTTCGTAATTAGAAGAACTGCTGTACCTACCGAAACATGACAGAAAGACTTTACCGTGGATGCAACACAGTCGTCACTTCCAATTAGACGTTACGAAACAGGCCTGTCGTGAAAAAAATTAAAAAAACACATTACCTTATTGCAGCTGGTTTGGAGCATTCATTTTCATAACACTTTACGCTGGCCAATTATGCTGAGAAGAAGGAAGTTTCTTTGAAAAGAAGTTCAGGGACTGAATAAAGTCGACCACGTGTTGTTGAACCACAGCATTCATCAAAGCGTCGCTCGAATTGGCTCTGATGGAACTGCACGCATCCAGTAACTTCTGCACGTGCGTGATGGCAATTGTTAGTGCTGCACTGAGAGTGTCGAACGCCTGAGCCATAGCAGCTTGCGCTTCGCTGAAATGTTCTTGCCTGCTCAGTGAGGAACATCTGAATGGACGAGGCTTGTAATAGTTGTTTATGGTAAAAATTGCCGATCGCAACTCAAATATGTAATGGGTAGTGGTAGATCCTTAATGAGGTCAACATGGTCAGAGATCGAATTGCTCCAATCGGGCGTTATGGTGTGTCCAAGGAAAGTAACGCTTGTGCGACCAGGCTGAGACTTGACAGTGTTTATGCGACTCTTTTGGCAAATAGGACAACTTGCACCTAATCGACATGTTGTTTAACGTCCTCAATTGAGGAAGAGAATATAAGGATGCCATCGAGATAGGCCTAACAGTGTGAAAAGTTCAACAAGATGGAATCAATGAAGTGTCGCCAGGTTTGGGTCACGTTCTTCTGACCATGTGGCATAAAACATAATTCGAAGATCCCAAACGGAATAATGAGCGTTGTTTTGGGAATTTCATTGCTATACACAAGGATTTGTAAGAATGCCTTCTGACAGTCGAGTACACTGAACACTTGTGGCCTGTTAAGGATTTGTGCAAAATCCTGAGTATCAGGCATATGGTAAATATCAATAATAGTGCAGGCATTCAATCAGTTATAGCCCTGACACAAATAGAATCATCTGTGTGAGGTCACAAGGCATCGACCTCCTATAGGTTATAGGGTAGCTTCACAAGTAGGGAAGCCAAGTGATGATCAACGAGGAGCATTCAGAAAGCATGGAAAAGAATGTGTCACAATGTGAAGGAATAGTATTCAAAGGGACCAGATGTAAAGGAACTAGTGTCTTGGTGTAGTAGGGTAACAGTTCGTAGATTCACAGATAGACAAAAGTTTTTAAGGAAGTCGATACCTATGTCCGGTTCTTCGACATTGGCCACTTGGAATATCCACTCAAACATTTTATCAGGTGCAAAGTGAACGCAAAGGCCAGCATGTGGATGAGGGCTGTATCAGATATAAAGACAGTCTAGCAGGTAGAGGTTCTGAAGGTGTGAGATCAGTTGGAATAACACTTGCATCTGCACAGTATCGATGAAGAAGTACCTACTCCATGCGAGGTCCTGAACATAAAAGTCCACCACTGGGGCAGGTCGCAGTGGCCGTGCGGTTCTAGGTGCTTCAGTCCGGAACCGCGGGACTACTACGGTCGCAGGTTCGAATCCTGCCTCGGGAATGGATGTATGTGATGTCCTTAGGTTAGTTAGGTTTAAGTAGTTCTAGGGGACTGATGACCTGAGATGTGAACCCCCATAGTGCTCAGAGCCATTTGAACATTTTTTGAACCACCACTGGGTATGCTGGATTATCAGGCTGTTGATGATGAAAGTATCATGAGGAATCACTGTGAGCTATGGCAACTAAATCGACTAAGTCGACTTGGGCACACCATTTGGGTTTGCATATGTCAGTCAACAGTTTATTGTTTTGTCTCCAAACGTCACGTGAAACAAACATGATGGGTGCAGAGCACATGGTGTGGCCACAGTGTAGTTCTCCTCACCTCTCCTAGCGACCAATGGCGGTTGGGGTTCCAGCCCTGTTAGTGTGAACTGGCAGCTGCAAGGTGGCAGTGCACTGTCTTGTTGTTGTGTGGCTGACCTTGCACAACCCCTGCCACTGGAGCAAGGGAGTGGAGGGAAAAGGTGCTCGCTGTTGTCAACCTTGCTCCCCAGCCTCAGAATGACAGCCGGTAAAAGTTTCGTGTCGTCTCGTTGTCACTGTAGACTTGTACCACGGGAAGCAAGGAGGGGATGTTGTTTGGTGGCCGGGATCCTCCTTCTGTAAGACAACTGCACGCATTTATTAACAGGGTTCTTTATTTATAAGAACAAGAAGTCACTTAACTTAAGATAGTCCAGGTGTTGTGGTACAAGCTCATTTGTAATAGTCCATATTAGCCTGACTGCTGGAGAAGTTGCACACTACTCTGGTCGCTATGTGCTGCCTGACTCTGAGGTAGAGGCTGAACTAACCATGACAGCGGCTCCCACAGGGCTGCGACTGATGACTCAACTCGTTGACTCACTGGATGACTGCCTGACTGGGCCCCCTGGTCCACAGCGCCGATCTAATTACTGGCGAGAGGGCATTGGCAGCGCGTTTCTTGCGAGTCTGTCTTTGGCCTCTATCGATCTTCTCACAACCTCTTTCCCACCCAGCGTGCTGGCGCCAGCTTACGCCAGCACATTCCTCTGCCCCAAAATGCCGCACTGTTGTCGTGTAGTGAGGCTGCAAAAGACAATGGGGAGGGACGCAGGACGCTGGACATAGAGATGAGCCGGGAGTGGTTGCTGTGGAGGTCGCCATACTGCCTAGCGTACCCCGTCATCTGGCTTGTGAGGCGACAGGAACATCCTCCAGAAAACTGCTGTGAGGGCACACATCCACGTCTGAGGGCGCGCCGTGGGGCGATGACGGCAACAGCGACATCTATGGCAGATCCAGGTCCATTGGGTCGGCGAGCCGGGACGGGGGGTGGGGGGCGCGTTGTCCACCCGCTTCTCCTGCAGTGCCCTGGTGGCACCAGCGGGCGGCTGCGAAGGCCGCGCGGTCCGTGAAGCTGTGAATCTGGGGGAAGAAAGGTAGCAGAATCACGGGGCAAATGACAGGGGCGAATTTGGTTCTGGTAGCGGTGCTGCAAACCATCGGGACCTGTAATCAAATACATAGAAGAGCCAATGAGTTCCTGGATCACGCCTTTTTCCCAGCGCCCACGGTTGCCATAAACCCTGAAAAGAACAAGCTCGCGTGGCGAACAGCGATACTTGCGGACCATTGGCGGCGCCGGATGCTGCGGTGGGTGTAGCAAGTGTAGCGGCGTCCGATGGCGGTGGCCACGCAGAATTTCCGCCGGAGATGGTCCGTCTCGTGGGTGGGAACGGTAGGAGGCGAGAAAGAGTTGTCTGAAAGTACATATGAAGCGTTCTGCTTCTCCATTGGACTGCAGGTGAGGTGGAGCACTTGTTAGATGACAAACGCCATTGCGTTCACAAAACTATTCAAACTCTCGTGCAGTGAAGTGTGGTCCGTAGCCTGACACAAGTAGTTCTGGCAAACCTTCGATGCAAAATATGGAGGAATTGTGCTACGTGATGTGGTAGAAACCGTAGGCGCTGTAAATGGAAATTTGCTAAAAGAATGTACCACCATGAGCCAACGAGTGTTCAAAAATGGTCCTGCAAAGTCTATGTGCACTCGTTGCCATAGCGATTGAGTCTTCGGCCAAGCTGAGAATGTCTCTGGCCGAGCTGATTGATTCTCCGCGCATACACGACACTGCGACGTCATCTGTTCAATGTGGGCGTCCATGCACTGTCAAGTACAGTACCGTCGCACTGACTGATTAATGCGCACAATTACCCAATGTCCTTGGTGGAGCAATCGCAACACATCCTTCTGCAATACTTTGGGAATAAGCACACGTCATTGTCCACTGTCATTTTGAACTAGAATCACGCCTTGTTGAACTGAAAGGTTATAGCGACGTGCAAAATATCGGTGCACAACTTAGTTCTGGATACCATTCAACGAACGAGGCCAAGACGTGCGAATGTAATGCAACAAAATCTTGAGGTCGGGGTCTGCTTTCGTGGCCTGTGCTATTTTTCTGTAGTGCAAGGGAAAAGATTCCAGCAATTCAGACTCCTGCACATCGATTTGACAACAAGATGCGGCCGATGCATCAAAACCAGAGCCTGGGGCAATCGGAAGGCGTGATAGGGCATCTGCATTGACATGTTTTGCCGTAGGCCTGTGCACAACTTCATACTGATACTGCGAAAGCAACAAAGCCCAGCGTTGCAACTTTTGAGCAGTGCGTGTAGGAACCGGATTTGACGGATGAAACAAGGACTGCAAAGGCTTGTGATCTGTCACTAAATAGAATTTAAGACCATACAAATAGTGATGGAATTTTATCATACCATGCACAATAGCGAGAGCCTCTTTTTCTATTTGAGAATAATTGCACAATAATTTTGAGCCAAAAGCAGTAGGCCTGTGTTGTGCACCAATTCTGTGCTAAAGCACAGCACCGATTCCTTAGGAGGAAGCGTTGACTTGCAAAACTAGCGGCTTGGCAGGGTCAAAACGCACTAAACATCTGTCACTAGGAAAAGCAGTTTTGAGTTTCTGAAATGCGTCTTGGCAGTCTTTAGTCCATACAAAAGGGACATTTTTGCGACCCATGCGATGCAATGGAGCCGCGATCTGAGGCGGCATTCGGGATGAACCGAATGTAATATGTCATCTTGCCTAGTACTGACTGCAGCTCAGACACATTGCGAGGAACAGGCAGGTCACAGATTGCAGGGCGTGTACACCCTGACTGTTTATTACATGACCTAAGTACTGTAATTCAGTTTGAAAAAAGTCACACTTTTCCAAACGGCACTTGAGTCCTGCTTCTGACAACACTAGAAAAAGAGAACGCAAATGGGTAATGTGTTTCTCTGGTGTATGACCAGAGACAACAATATCGTCAAGGTAGTTTGAACAAAATGGCACTTTTGCAGTCAGATGTTCCAAGTAACGTTGAACAATGGCGTGTGCGGAAACACCGCCGGAGGGCAAATGCAAACACTTTCTTTGATTCTTCATCCAATAGAATTTTCAAGTAAGCATCACACAATCTATCTTAGAAAAGTAACGTCCTGTACTAATCCTATCCATAAGTTCTTCAGGGCGAGGTAACGGATAAGTGACAACTACTGTTTGTGGGTTGACTATAGACGAAGTCAACACAAATGCGAATGCGATCAGAAGGCTTAGGCAACAAAACGAGAGGACTTGGCCATTGACTGGCTTGAATGGTAGCAATTGCACCATTATCTTGCAATTCTTTCAATTGACAGGCTACAATGTCTCGTAAAGCAATTGGAACGGAGCGGGCCCAAAAAAACTTAGGTTGTGCATTGTCTTTCAACGTAACATGCGCTACAAAGTTATTAGCTTTTCCCATTTCTTCTGAAAATAGTTCAGGAAATTATTTAAGCAAGCTAGCTACATTGTCTTCTGGATCACAAGCCGATATAGAAAGTACGTTCTCGTGGGTGCTAGGTCCAAACAAATCAAAGGCGTCTAGCCTGAATATGTTCTCACTGTATCTGGATTGCAACACAGCAGAATTCACTGTCCCAATGTGAGATTTGTAAGTGGCAGGCAAACTACATTGTCCAAGCACTGGAATTTCCTGTCCGTTGTAGGCAGTGGTGTGTTTGTTAGATTTATAAAGGCGTGGTGAGCCTAATGTTCGTACGTGGTATGATTAAGCAAAGCGTCTTACTGGAAGTTCACACGACTGCCAGCAATTCGTAACGAGACAAATAGTTTGTTAGAACGTCGGTGCACAGCAGTAGGGCGAGAAAGAGACAGAATCTAAATCTTACTTTTGTCAGTACCTGTTGTAGGTTTAGAAAACACAACGTTCACTGCATTTGCACGAGACTGTTTTTTTCTGAGAACGGGCAAAATTGGCGTTTTTGTGGCGCTGCAAACTGCTTGGACATGGTCGTTTTTTCCACACGTGTAACACGTTGCGTTACGTGATGGGCAATCCTGTCGTTTACGGCGAGCAAAACAACTAGGACAAGACTTCACTGAGTTCATAGGTCTGTTTACACGTTTGCGTTAATTCTGTGTACCAATGACGGTATGTCTGTTCCGGCTTTTTCTGTACTCGAAAGAACTAATATCTGGCTGGAGCTACTTGGACCTGTTGGTCATAATATTGAGTTAATACAGCAATTACTTTGTCAAAGGTGAGTGCGTTGGGAGACGCAGTTGGGATTAGTTTTTGTGTTAATCTGAACACTGGGGATCCTGTAATCCAATGAAGGTATTCTAGCGTCACAGTACCCTGTACACGATGAGCTGGACAATGTGCTTGGAACTGAGTCAGGTATTCACGCTATTCCTCTTCGGTGTCGTTAAACTGGTGGAACGTTGGTATGCTGGTCGGTGGCACTTGTTTGGCTAGTCGGTCGAACGGTTGTTGTTGTGTGGCCGACGCGGCTTGTGCCGCCGGAAGTTGTTGTGTTGTACCTTCGTTAGAAAATCAGCAATTTGTTAGTTCTGAAAGTGAAAAGCTTGTGTTAGGTCCATCACCTTGGCCGTCTGCAGCATAGGCGCGGGAGCAGGGCACTGAGGGGGCCCGGGTAGCCATGGTTTACACAGATACGTTATAGCAAAAAAGCAAGCAAATCGTCTGAACAGAGACTTTGAGTAGTTCTGCGGCTCCCCTCATGGAATACATGCAAGAACACAAGGAATCAGCAATTCGAAACGAGCACCCCTGCAGCTAAAACCCAAAAGAAGCAAGCAAAACCTGCATTGAATAATACTCGTCGTCAGTTTTTGAGTCGTCTCGTTGTCATTGGAGGCTTGTGCCATGGAAAGCAAGGAGAGGGTGTTGTTCGGCGGCCGGTATCCTTGTTCTATAACACAAGTGCACACATTTATTATCAGGGTTCTTTATTCATAAGGTGAAGAAGTTACATAAGATAGTCCAGGTGGTGTGGTACAAGCTCTTCTGTAATAGTCCACGTTAGCCTCACTGCTGGAGAAGTACACAGCCCGCAATGCACACTACTTTGGTCGCTATGTGCTGCCTGATTCTGAGCTAGAGGCTGAGCTAACTGTGGCTGCGACTGAAGAAACAACTCGTTGACCCGTTTGATGACTGAGTAACTGGGCGCTACGGTCTGCGGCGGCGATCTAAATACTGGTGGCCGAGAAGGAGTCGGCGACGAGTCTGTCTTTGGCCTCTATCGATCTTCTCGCAACGTCTTTGCCACCCAGCGTGCTGGCGCCAGCTTATGGCAGCGCGACGAGTCTGTCTTTGGCCTCTATCGATCTTCTCGCAACGTCTTTGCCACCCGGCGTGCTGGCGCCAGCTTATGGCAGCACAAGAAGCTGCTGGTGTCATGTAATCTCGAGGGCCTGTTTATCCAAACGGAGGTTCATCTTGACAGGCTCAAATGAGCTGCCGTTCATGGAAGAGCTTAACTAACCACAGAATTTACAATGCAATGTCTGGCATGTGTTCAGGATCAATGAGAGCTCAGAGTTGATGCAAGAGCTGGCAGCCTGTCCTGGATCTGAGGTACTCGTCTTGGATGATGTGGTTTCAGCCTGAGGGTGCAACAGGGGCTCTATGCTGGATGATTTAACCGTTTCGTACTCGTGATGCACTGGCTGTGATAGTTTCAGATCGTTGGTTATATCTGTAAGCCATGTGGGAGACCGATCAGGCAAATAAACTGAGCATTGTCATCCAGGACGCCATGTAAACTGAGAAGGTTGTCGACTAAAATTAACTGGCTCTTGGTGTTGGCCTTTTGTAATTGCAGAAGCCTGGGGAATTTGCCTGCCTGTACTTATTGAATATTCGTAGGGAGTGCAGATAGTCTTGATCACATGCATGGCGTCGTGGATGGGTGTTGTTGTGAAGAAATTGCAACCCTAGGCTTGAGATATCGATCGAAGAGGAAGTGTGGAGCAGGAGTGATGTGAGGGCTGTCCAAAATGGTTCAAATGGCTCTGAGCACTATGGGACTTAACATCTGAGGTCATCAGTCCCCTAGAACTTAGAACTACTTAAACCTAACTAACCTAAAGACATCACACACATCCATGTCCGAGGCAGGATTCGAACCTGCGACCGTAGCAGTCGCGCGGTTCCAGACTGAAGCGCCTAGAACCGCTCGGTCATACCGGCCGGCTGTGACGGCTGTCACCCGACGTCTCGTTGCTCTGTGTAAGGTTATAGTCGCACTACGGAATAGGGGCTGGCGCGATATTTACCAGCACAGACAAAACGACCGACATTGCCTGATTGCAGAACGGAACATGATCGAAAGGCAAGGGGCAGTCTCAAACATACGCTGAACTGTGCAGGCTCAGCCCCCTAACTATTTCGCGCCTCATTAACGATCTTTGTGTGGATAACTTTGGAGGTTAGCTAGTGACACCATCGATGATGAAAAAGGCAATGAAGCAGGAAAGTTTTGGGCAGCGAGTGTTTGGTGTGCAGAGTGACCTGGGTGGGGGTGCGAATGGTTTGGCGTTCTGGACGGTACACAAGAGCATGAATCGGCTCTGTGAAGGTGCCGAGCCTCGTTTTGAATATCGGTTATCACCTGCCTTGCAAAGTGGCTCTTGTGAGTGGGCGTCATATTTTGGAAAACAAATGGTTCAAATGGCTCTGAGCACTATGGGACTCAACTGCTGAGGTCATTAGTCCCCTAGAACTTAGAACTAGTTAAACCTAACTAACCTAAGGACATCACAAACATCCATGCCCGAGGCAGGATTCGAACCTGCGACCGTAGCGGTCTTGCGGTTCCAGACTGCAGCGCCTTTAACCGCACGGCCACTTCGGCCGGCTTTTGGAAAACACACCAGTGACTTGGAGGTTATTTGGCCAGTTTGAAGGTGGTCCAGTCTCTTGTAGGCTTGAGGAGTGGAAGGACGGCAGTCGTTCTGTCCAAGTTAAGTAACTTCTAACTTCTCTGTATGTCCTTACCTCTCACTCTTTTGCTATTCCCCCCCACCCCTCCCCCCGGCTCCCTTATGCAACCACCATTCATAATTAACAGCAGCTGTATAAAAGTAATTTGGTTAAAAACTGATCGGTGACTTTTGGCTAACTGTAGCTGCCTGTTCGTGACTGTGACTTGCTTTTATAATTCTGTACTTTGTGTGTACTGATTGACGGTGGCTTCATAATTGACTGAAATTGTTTATAGGTCATTTGCTCAAAATCTTATCAGTGCATCTTAGCTAACTGTAGCTGCTTATTTAGCGACTTTAATTGTTCCTAAAATTCTGTATAACAATGGGTTCGTAATTGACAGCAGGTGTTTAAGAGTCATTTGCTTAAAATATGATCATTGAAATTTGGCTTACCGTAGCTGCCTATACAGTGACTTTACTTGTTTTTAAAATTCTGTACTTTTGGTGTACAGTTAAAGGCTGGTGGCTCATAATTAGTGGCAGCTGTTTAAAAGTTATTTTTCAGAACTCTGCTCAGTCAGTTTTACTGTTGATTGTTTTTAAAACACGTTTGACTTTAATGAAGGCAAGTTATGTATTAAAGATGATGAATGCTGAAGCAGTTATGTGGGGACCCCAGTCCTTCCATTACGGTGATCCAATCCCAAATCTTCCCGCCTGAAATACTAGTAATCAACTGGTATCAGGGCGTGCTTATTTTCCTTTCCTGGAAAGACCCAGAAGAGGGGGAGTGGCCATCCTTTTCCTTATTGCAACAACGTTTCAGCTACTACCTTACTTATGATAACTGTAAACTGTATTAGGTTAATTACCTGCTGTTTTCCAGGTAGCAATCATCAGCATGAAAGCCAGGCTGTGCCCAGGGATAGGTTACCTCTAGAAAGACCACTTTTGTACTCATTATAAATTAGCCAGCAATTGGGTGAAGGTGCAGCGCCTGAATTGGCTGCTAGTTTGTGCTGTGCCGTGGGGAAAGCCTTAGACGTCAGCCTCAACTCTCCTGTGAGGTAGGTGCTGTGCTCATAGATGTTTTGGTGGCTTTCGGCGAACTTCTTATGGGACAGTCAGTCTACGTGCAAACAAGTGCAGGCCACACATTGGGTGAATCGTCTTGGCGATTTAAAGCAGGCATCCCAGAAGCCTGACGAAAGTGCTACCGCTGATAGCTTTATTAGTTAATTTAGGGAGCTACAGGTAGATTTGAGCCTTTTTGCGTTAGATGACCTAACTATTACAAGCGAGAGGGATGGTGTAGATGGTAATATGTACCATCAGGAGAACAGGAGAGAAACCAAGGGATCAGTAAGTGTGATCTCTAATGCTTTAGCTAGGTTTGCAGACCCCACTTTGCATCTGCTACAAGGGATTGACGAGATTTCTATCGAACAAGTTGAACAGGTTGAATTTATGTTATGGTTAACAGTTCAGTTTTAATTCATACTGATGCATTGTGCATTGTGCATGCCATTGTTCTTCTGCTTCTTTATCCGTTAACTCGTGGGGTTTCAAGAAAGATTTTCTCTGAAATTATGCAGAGTGAAGATTCCTTTCGTATAAAGTTTAAAATTTTCACGGTGAATTAAATGTTCGAAGCGATTTAGGGATCGCAGGTGGAAGCCGTAAACTTCACTCCATGATAGTTCAACTGGACACCTGCTAGTCATCTCCAAGTGAGCCATCGAAGACTGAGGAAGACGTTCTACACTCCAACTTATAAAGCGCACTGAGAGTGTTGCCGCGCATACGTCAGAGTGACGGTGACAGAAGGTCTACACCGCCTGGCGGCTGCGCCCTCGCTAGTGGAACTGCTAAGATCAGCTGTCTTAGGCGTTGCCTCTCGCCACATTCATAGGAGCATTCGGGTGTCTTCGTGTGACGGGATTCCACCCATTATCCAACTGGTAGCCACTGTAACGGTTCATTAGATTTTCCACGATGCGTATTTAAACGGATCCTTTTGAAATGTTGTCGCGAAAAGATTGTGCTGTGGCAAAAATTAATCTACTTTTTCTTTTTCGTGTCTGGAAACTACAATTTCTTTGCCCAGTATTGGGCAATGTCCAATGCTTCTTCTTTAGCCAGCCATAGATCGTCGAGAGTGCATCTGTGGGGGCAGGCAGGGCATTGTAGGAGATGTTCCATGTCCTGTCGAGTGCCGCAGTCGCATTTGTTGTCATTTTCGTCCAACAAACCCCATTTGATCAGATTAGATTTCACAGGAGCCACGCCAGTTCTGATGCGGTTAAGCATTCTCCAGGTTTCCCAATCACCAGAAACGCCGCTTAGTGGGTCATCTATTACTGGATAGTAGATGGGGGGCTCATCTAAGGCGCAACGTAGGAAACGGCGTCTGGATTTGAGTCTGCTGGGGCCACACTCTAGGCCAAATATTGAGTGACGGGCATCAAAGGTTTGTTTTAGCTTTTCGGTATGTTCATGGGCTTTCCTACGTGAGTCAGGGTTTGTGAAACCTGCGGCCCTGTTAAGATTTTCTATGGGGGTTGGTTTCATGCAGCCTGTCACTATCCTGCATGTTTCATTCAAGCTAATATCTACCTGTTTTACGTGGGCGGATCTGCTTCATACCGGGCAGGCATATTTGGCAGTTGAGAAGCACAAAGCTTGGGCTGAAGTTCTGACCACGGTAGGTTTGGCACCCCATTTGCTATTGGACAGCTTTCTTATTAGGGAATTTCGTGCTTCTACTTTTTTGCATGTTTTTTCGCAATGATATTTGTATGTCAGTGTTCTGTCCAGCACGACGCCAAGGTAGGTGGGAGTATCTGTGTGTTCCAGTAGTGTCCCACCCCATGTAACACTGAGCCTGTACTCTGCCTGCCTCGAGTTCAGATGGAATGCACTCACTTGAGTTTTGGAGGGATTGGGTTTTAGAGAATTCTTTTTGTAGTAGGTTGACATTGTAGAAAGAGCGGTTTCTAGTTTCTCCTCGATGGCTTCAAACCTGTTGCCTTGAACTGTTATTGCCAGGTCGTCTGCATATACAAAAGTTTGGTTGGTCATTTGTATATATGTTGAATAGGATTGGCTCCAACACGCTCCCTTGGCCGAGCCCATTTTTCTGATTCCGCCATCGACTCTTTTTCCCCTCAAGCATTACGAAGAACTGTGTATTTTGGAGCAGGGACTCGATTATCTTGACTAGGTGGTAGTCTTTCAGAGCCTCGCAGGTTTCATGCAGTAGTTTCCGGTGATCTACTGTATCACAGGCGGAAATTAGGTCGACTAGTGCCAGCCCGGTGATTAGTTTATTCTCAAACCCATCCTTGATATGTTCCATCAATGCCAGAATTTGACAGGTACAGGACTTTCCAGGTCTAAAACCTGCTTGGTGTGGAATTACCTTCGAGTCAACGATCTTCTCTATCTGTTGAGGATCAATCTTTCATAGAGCTTAAACAGGTGGCAGAGAAGGGTTATGGGTCGATACCTCTTCGGAGACTCTGGGTCCTTACCAGGTTTAAGGAGAACCACCACTTTTGACTTCCTCCACGGTTTTGGGATTTAAAAGGTTTCATGGCACACGTTAAAAAGTCCAAATATCCAGTCCCTGACGCCAAGGCCGAAGTTTTTAATCTGTTCCACGCAAATATCATCAAACCCAGAGGCTTTCCCATTCATCATGGTGGCAAAAATTAATGTTTTGTCATACTCCATTGAATGTTCATTGGAGATACAATGGTCTGCTATTGCAAACTTGCTGGGTTGCAGAAGGCGAGAGCAACGTTCATGTTCTGTGCAACGTCCTTCTACTGCATATGTTGTATGCTCTATATACTGTAGGCCATACCACGCTGGCGAGATATTTTATAAATTCCCTCCTACTGCAATAACAAATAATCCTTTTTATATCCCTGCTGGCCCGAAATCTTAAATGGTGGGTGGAAAAGCACTTTCACCTGAAAATTACTAAGGATTCTTACTATTTTGAAGGTAATATTTTCAGCGAAGAGAAGACAAGCTAAGAACTTTACTGGCATGTTCTCTTCTTTGTCCACTTCCCGGTTCTTGGTTTTAGCTGAGAAAGCCCTATTAATTTGCCGGACCGAGTATCCATTGTCTCTGAACACTATTCTTAAATGTGCAAGATCTTTAGGCAAATTATCTGCATCCAACACTGAATGGGCCCTGTTTACAAGGGTTTTAAGCACCCTCATGTCTTGGGATGGGTGATGACGACTTGAAAAAGGCAGGTACAAACCAGTGTGAGTGGGCGTACGATAAAAAGAATGTCCCAGAGAATCAGAGGCTTTTTATAGGAAACCTACCACCTTCGTGGATTTAGATACCTTGGTTGCTGAGAGGGAAGGATTAAGATTTGCTGATGAGCTACGGGAGGCAAACGGATGCCTAGTTGCTCCAACTGAGGGGAATCAGCAAGAGACTGTGGGTATTGCGCTCGGTAAGGTTAAAGCTATGGTCTGTTTCAGGTGTGGTGGTAGTAGACGTTTTATAGTTTATACTGTCCTGTCTGGTGAAGCGGGGCCCACATCTGAATATCTGGCGCCATAGGACACCGGTGGGAAGAGGTTCCCATCTTTCTGTTAAGAATTGCTCCCACATTAGAAAAGTGGGAAATTTGATGCTTTCTTATGTGTGTGCCCATTTGAATAATGAGTCCATGTGCTCTCTTTTGGATTCTGGGGGTTCTGTTTCACTACTTGATTGTAATTAGTACCTTGCATTTGGGATTTATGTAGAATGCCTCCTCTGTGCCCCCCTTTCAGCGATATTATGTGGTTAATGGACAAGAGTTACCTTTTGTAGGGGAGTTTCAGGGCAAGTTAGGTATACTGGATTTTACATGGCCTGTCAATCTTGTCGCTTCTAAGAATTTGTCAGTTTACTTGGTACTTGGCTGTGATTTCATCGAGTGTACCAGTCTGGTTCTTAATTATCAAGCCCATGCCTTTTATTTCAAATTTTGCGCGAATGGAAGGATAGCACTGTGTTTCTGTCAGCTCTCTCAACCATTTAGTAATGTGCAGTCAGGGTCGTCTGTGTTTGCCACTGACCATTTGTATTCTGGAGAGGCTAGGCAACAGTTGAGGGTGTTATACCAATTTCACGATGTCCTCATTAATAAATTTGGCGTCACTAGCAAGATCCAGTATAAGATTCGCTTGGTTGACAATATTCCTGTTCATTAGCTGCCTTATAGACTATTCCCACCTGAGATGAAGATTTTGTGAGAGATAATTAATAACATGCTCTGGGATGGTGTCATTAGACCTCCAACTCCTCCCTACGCTTCACCCATTTTTCTTGTTCCTGAAGGACAGAGTGGCAATTATTGGCCACCTGTCGACTATAGGGCACTCAACCACAAGGTCATCTTGGAGTCATTTTTGTTGCCTGACCTTCACAATTGCTTCACTTGGCTTGCAGGAGCCCATTGGTTCTCTGTACTGGACCTCAATCAAGCCTACCATCAGATACTCTCCATCAAAGATCCCAAACCAGTTACTGCCTTTTGTAATGACTGGAACCTTTGCAAGTTTAATCGTGTTTCTTTCAGACTGTCTATGGGAGCAACCGTATTGTTTTGTCTTTTGACCATGGACCATGTTTTGGGAGATCTTATGTTCATCTTGATGATGTGTTGGTTTACAGTGCCACATTCACTGGTCATTTGAACCACCTCAAAGAAGTTTTTTATGTCTTAGTGGGGCCAGGTTTACTTACAAGCCTTCTAAGATTACCTTGGCTTATACTTGTATCTCCTTCTTGGTTCACCTGGTTTTGGCTCAAGGGGTTAGCACCGATCAGGATCAGACGCATTCCTTCCATGACTCCCCTCGCCCCCCCCCCCCCTCGAGAGGGAATGGAAAGATTTATTGGAATGTGGAATGGCGAATTTCTTTGGAATTGTGTTCCCAATTTCGATCAATTGGTGGCGCAGTTGAAATTGTGCATGAAAGGCGATGCCTTCATTACGGGGGGGGGGGGGGGGGGGGAGGCGGGGAGTCATCAAGCTTTCTTTGAGGCAATTAAAACGGCCCTTGTCAACTCTCCTGTGTTAGTTATTCCTTCGTCCATGTACTCAGCAGCAGTAGCAGCGGTACTCCTCCAAGAACACCAGAGAGAATGGCATCCCATCGCCTATGCATTGTGCTGCTTATCCCCCATTGAATTAATTCAGTGTATGAGGGGAAGATTTAGCAGTTCTTTTCACCTTGGAGAAGTTTAAATTCTACCTAGAGCAAAGAGAATTTGTGCTCGAGACTGATAATCTGGCATTGAGCTGGGTATTGACTTGCCCTAGAAAAACTGGTAGGGTTGCTTGTTGAGCAATCCACATCCAAGCATTTCGTTTTAACGTTCATTATATCAGGTGTCCAGACAGCAGTGTGGCCGATGCTTTACGTTGCATGTATGAAGCTTGCAACTCCCCGCAATGTGTGGAGGAAAATGGCCAACTTGCCTTGGGTGGCGTTGTAGTGACTGAAGTTCTTTAACTCTTTTGCGATCTCAAGGGGAGACAGGAAGCAGATTCCCGCATTTTCCACACAAAGAAAACCTTTCAAATGGCGAACACATAGACAGGTATGTTCTCAATAACGGCATTGTGTGTCAAAAGGGGAAGGTCGTCCACACATTCAAAATTTGTTTGTCTCAGTTATTGTTCCCATTGTTTTTAGGTATCTTCGTAGCTTCATGGAGGGCGGTTACCTAGGGTTCCACAACATCTTGACCAAAATTAGACAACATGTGGTTTGTCCCCCTATGTCTAAGGATATATGTCGGTTAGTGGGTCGGTGTCAGTTGTGCAAACAAGGAAAACCCAGTTATATCTCACGCAAGGGTCTTTGCGAGTCTACTAGTGAGAGTATACCCATGGACATCCGCTTTTTGGACTACATAGAACTCTTTCCATGTACCCAGGTGGGAACTGTTACCTCTTGGTGGTGGTGGATGGGTTTTCCCGTTTTAGTTAGTTAATCCCACTTGTCTGTCACTAGTGGCCAACCTGTACAGCATCTTACCAAAATCTTTGCCGTATTTGGACCACCAAGCACCTTAGTAAGTAATTAAATTCTGGCATCAGATTTTGTTTCAGTCATGGAGTGAGGCACGTTACCACTACTGCTTACTACCCCCAGCCATGCTTTACTGAGCTCGTGAATAGGATAAGAATTTGAAGCTGCATTAATAATATTTCTATCCTGTAGATAAATCTTGTTTTTAATACTCTTCAGCATGGGCCCATCAAGGCCTCATAGATCCTGGCCTATCGAATAAAATCTCTCTTGAGTATTCTTTGGACCATTGACAAGCTGCTCCCTGACCGAATCCCCCAATCCAAACACATAGGGATCAGGCACACAGATGCAGCTGTGGGAGATGTGAATTTAAGTGGTAGGTCAGAGGCCATGTATTAGTAACTAGGTTTAACGATGGAACCATGGCTAGAACAAACCATTATAGTAAACTGGTTCAGTATTTTATAGAGACCTATAAAATTTTAAGATTTCTGAGTTCAGTTAATACCTTGGTCCATAATGAATTGAATGGGAAGATCTCTAGAGCACATGTTAGCCAGGTTAAGGAGGGTAGCTAGCCCCATTTTTACCTTCTGCCTTTGAGTTTCAGTGGGAAGGTTGAGCTGTGCAGACTTGGTCTTCTATCAGTTTCGCCTCCCATTGACGATCTGTGTGTGAATAACTTCAGAAGTGCACTGGTGGGCCGGCCGCAGTGGTCTAGCTGTTCTAGGCGCTCAGTCCGGAACCGCGCGACTGCTGCGGTCGCAGGTTCGAATCCTGCCTCGGGCATGGATGTCTGTGATGTCCTTAGGTTAGTTAGGTTTAAGTAGTTCTAAGTTCTAGGGGACTGATGACCATAGATGTTAAGTCTCATAGTGCTCAGAGCCATTTGAACCATTTGCACTGGTGGAGCCATTGGTGGGGACAAAAGCCGAGAAGCAGGAAGGTTTTGGAGAGTGAATGGCAGTTGGGGAGCGAGTCAGCCGGGGCCACAAGATGTTTGGCGTTGTAGATTGCACATGAGAGAATGAATCGGCTCTTGTGAAGTGGTTGAGCGACTGTCAGTTATCTCCAGCCCTGCAAAGCGATTCCTGTGAGTGGGCATGATATTTTGAAAAACACACCAACGACTTGGAGGTTATTTGCCTGGTTTGACACTAGTAAAGGCGGTTTAGTCTCTTTCACGCTTAAGGAGTGGAAGGACAGGGGCCATCCTGTCAAAGTTATGTACTTCCATGTACCATGTACTCTCCCTCTTCCCCCACCCGCCTTTGTGGTGGGGTTTATGCAACTACCACTCATAATTAATAGCAGCTGTTTAAAAGTCATGCAGTTAAAATCTGACTCGTAAATTTTGGCTAACTGTAGCTGCTTATCCACTGGTTGTTAATTCTTTTTTTTAAAAAAATCTCTATTTTGCTGTCTACTGAATGACAGTGGATTCATAATTCATGGCAGCTGTTTATAAGTCATTTGCTGAAAATATGTTGAGTGAATTTTTGTTAACTGTAGCTGTTTATTCAGTGACTGTTAATTGTTATTAAAATTCTGTAGTTTTGGTGCACAGTTAATGGCTGTTGCCTCATAATTAGTGGCAGCTGCCAGTGAACATGTTTCGTGCCATGGCGAGATCGCGGAGATTGGTTGTGCCGTAGGAAGTGCTTGTGGAATTAAAAAAAGCATAATGTGTGTCTGTCAGGTGAGTCTATGATGGCACATGTTTTCTCAGTCATATCCAGGCATGAAACTCGGAAACGTGTGTTCAATCACTCCACTGCTGATAAACCATTGTTAACATGAACCAACACGGATGCAGGATTGGAATGAATTGTGTGAAATGAACTACTCGGGGTCATCAGTGTGGGTATTCTGAAACTACACACGACTGATATACCGCAAGTTCGTATAACAAGTTTTATTGACGATAGCTTACGCCAGAGTAAACATTATGCACACAGAAAGCAGGTCAAGGAAGCATTGTCCAAAGGCTGTCAGCCTCATTGAGATCGCTCGAGATGGTGAGGTCGATAGGCGATGCACTGTCGATTGCCACCACACTGGTAACATAAAGAGAATTTCTAAAGTAATTTTTTATATTTGCGAAAAAACTCTGTGTCTTGATGTGCCTCTGCTGCTGTTTGGTGGAGATGTTCCCTGCCCCTCCAAAACTGCTTTCTAAGAGTTATTTCTCCAAGTATGAGAGAGGATGAGGCAAGAAGCTGCTGTAAAAACGTGCAGCTGCCATTACCGAGTTCAGACTTTCTGTTTTTGCCATGGCACTTGGCATAAGGGTGGACATATCTAGAACTGAAGGGCGCTTTGCACTAGAAAAGCGGCTACTCAACCGTACCAATATAAACTCGATGAAAGGAAGTAATACATTCAGTCTGAAACAAACATGACATTAATCTTGAGCTAAAAGAACGTAAAAGAAAAGAAAGAAATCCTGAATCAAGCAAAAAGCGTGTGTATATACAATGTAAGAAAAAAAGAAAGATGACGTACCACAAAGTAATTATTTGAATCGAACATACGTGGGTAGATGTGATGTATATATATAGACAAACAAATGATTACAGTTTAAGAAAAATAGCACGATTTATTCAAGAGAAAAGATCTACACAAATTGAACAAGTCAATAACACTTTGGTTCGCCTCTGACCCTTATGTAAGCAGTTATTCGGCTTGGCACTGATTGAGAGAGTAGTTGGATGTACCAAATTCTGTCCCACTACTGGTCCCAGTGCTGGTAGGCTGCCCCTGCCCATTATGTTCCAAATGTTTCGATCTGGGAGAAATCTGGTGACCTTGCTGGCCAGTGTAGGAATTTGCAAGCATGAAGAAAAGTGGTAGAAACCCTTGTCGTATAAGGGAGGACATTATTTTGCTAAAATTTTATCCAAGGATGGTTTGCCATGAAGTGCAATTAAAAGGGGAGTAGAATATCGCCAACATGTCGCTGTGCTACGTGGATGCCGCGGATAACAATCAATGGGGTCCTGCTATGAAAACACATGGCACCCCAGACCATCAATCCTGGCTGTCAGGCTGTATGGTGGGTGATAGTAATGTTGGTATCCCATCATTAACAAAAAACCTGGTGCTATAACAACTAAAAAGATACTCGAATAACGCATTCTATTGTGTTCAATTCAACAGAACAAACATGATAGGCACACATGAGGTGTGACAATAAAGTAATGAGACTGATTTTCTTTGCAAGATGTGGCAATCCTGCAGGCTTGCGTAGGCACAATATCTTTGACCTTGGTCTATAAGGTGCTTCTTGTCCAAGCGACACACAGATGCAACTGCTCAGTCATGAGTTGTGCTGTAATAAGTTAACACATGGTTGTGTCTCTCATCACGAAAATGGAACCGCATAATATTGTGCAATGGTATGCCATTTCTTTTTGCATTAAATTGGGTGAAAACGGGACGACATCTTACAGTAAGCTTCAAAGGCTTTTGGAGAGGAGGTTATGTCAAGAGCTCAAGTTTTTCATTGGCATAAAATATTTAGTGAAGGCAGAACGAATGCTGAAGACGAAGAGTGCACTGGACGACCATCAACCTCATGGATGGATGTCAACTTGACCAGGGTGCCACCTGGACAAACAGTTAACCAATATTTCTACTAAGAAATTTTAGAAAGACTTTGTAAAAGAGTTCTTTGTGTCCATGCCAACATTGCTGATAGTTGGATTCTGCATCACGATAATGTGCCATCACATACTGTTCTGTCAGTACAGAAATTTTTAAACTCAAAACAAATTTCAGTACTACCACAGCCACCTTATTCACCAGATATCGCTCCGTGCGATTTTCTCTGTTTCCAAGAGTCAAAATGGTGGTCAAGGGACACCATTTTCAAACAACACAAGATGCCCAAAAAACTGTGATGAGGGTCTTGGAGGATATTACAGAAGATGAGTTACCATCAATGACAGAAGCGCTGGAAGAAGTGTGTGCAATCAGAAGGAAACTACTTTGAAGGAGACAACAGCAAACTTGACTAAAACGGTAAGCAACTTTTTTCACATCAGTCTCAATACTTTATTGTCGCACCTCGTATGTATAGGAGCGAGATGCATGCACTCGCAAACCATACATTTGGGTCTCAAGTACCATGCGAGACTGTGGTGCGCTCACGTAGCTGGTGGTGATGTGGGTGTGGCTCCATTATGAAGGAGTGGTGAGTGGATTAAAATCTCGTCACATTAATATATTCTTATAGAAATTTAAAATTTGGAAATATGCTGTAGTTATTCCGAAAGGATTGAGTAAGGATAAGTGAACAAAACTGTTTTTAGGTAATATAGTACTAAGAAAGTAGGGTAAAATCGAGTTTAATTTGAAATTTGTGAGGAGTGGACCCAGATACTCTTGGAGGGCAGCTTGAGTCCCATAGACTCCCTTTGGATCTGCTATCGACGTTCAGCTTGATCGAAATGTGCTGCTAGACATGTACATGTCATTTTGATATCACTTCCAAGTCTACACCTTTCACAGCTGCACAGGTTTCGAGCTCAGGTTCCCTGTGAGTCTTAGCTTCAACTGTCTTATTGTTATGTATCTTTTTGTGGCTGGTAGTGCATTGTGTCACGCCAGCAATCCTTGCAATAGTGAGCTTACAGAATCTATTGCTTTGGGCTGGCTGAGTTAACATCTGCGGACAGAGTTGCAGGAAATGACCATGTTAAAAGTTAAAGTGCGAAGTGTTTAAGCAGTTGTATTATATGATACATAAAGGTTAATGAGAAGGTGTAAATTCGAGAATGTTTCATGTTGAGCGGAATTAAATTTACAGGACCAGATTCAACTTATGTGATTCATTGAAATACCTGTCATTCACGGTGACAACGGCAGGTGAAATACACTCCTGGAAATGGAAAAAAGAACACATTGACACCGGTGTGTCAGACCCACCATACTTGCTCCGGACACTGCGAGAGGGCTGTACAAGCAATGATCACACGCACGGCACAGCGGACACACCAGGAACCGCGGTGCAGCATTTGTGCACCGCCGCCGTCAGTGTCAGCCAGTTTGCTGTGGCATACGGAGCTCCATCGCAGTCTTTAACACTGGTAGCATGCCGCGACAGCGTGGACGTGAACCATATGTGCAGTTGACGGACTTTGAGCGAGGGCGTATAGTGGGCATGCGGGGGCCGGGTGGACGTAACGCCGAATTGCTCAACACGTGGGGCGTGAGGTCTCCACAGTACATCGATGTTGTCGCCAGTGGTCGGCGGAAGGTGCACGTGCCCGTCGACCTGGGATCAGACCGCAGCGACGCACGGATGCACGCCAAGACCGTAGGATCCTACGCAGTGCCGTAGGGGACCGCACCGCCACTTCCCAGCAAATTAGGGACACTGTTGCTCCTGGGGTATCGGCGAGGACCATTCGCAACCGTCTTCATGAAGCTGGGCTACGGTCCCGCACACCGTTAGGCCGTCTTCCGCTCACGCCCCAACATCGTGCAGCCCGCCTCCAGTGGTGTCGCGACAGGCGTGAATGGAGGGACGAATGGAGACGTGTCGTCTTCAGCGATGAGAGTCGCTTCTGCCTTGGTGCCAATGATGGTCGTATGCGTGTTTGGCGCCGTGCAGGTGAGCGCCACAATCAGGACTGCATACGACCGAGGCACACAGGGCCAACACCCGGCATCATGGTGTGGGGAGCGATCTCCTACACTGGCCGTACACCACTGGTGATCGTCGAGTGGACACTGAAAGTGCACGGTACATCCAAACCGTCATCGAACCCATCCTTCTACCATTCCTAGACCGGCAAGGGAACTTGCTGTTCCAACAGGACAATGCACGTCCGCATGTATCCCGTGCCACCCAACGTGCTCTAGAAGGTGTAAGTCAACTACCCAGGCCAGCAAGATCTCCGGATCTGTCCCCCATTGAGCATGTTTGGGACTGGATGAAGCGTCGTCTCACGCGGTCTGCACGTCCAGCACGAACGCTGGTCCAACTGAGGCGCCAGGTGGAAATGGCATGGCAAGCCGTTCCACAGGACTACATCCAGCATCTCTACGATCGTCTCCATGGGAGAATAGCAGCCTGCATTGCTGCGAAAGGTGGATATACACTGTACTAGTGCCGACATTGTGCATGTTCTGTTGCCTGTGTCTATGTGCCTGTGGTTCTGTCAGTGTGATCATGTGATGTATCTGACCCCAGGAATGTGTCAATAAAGTTTCCCCTTCCTGGGACAATGAATTCACGGTGTTCTTATTTCAATTTCCAGGAGTGTAAATTGCAAGCAAGCTTACTATATTTTCAGTCAGTGAATGAATAAATGGCCTTGGGTTTGTGAATTACATCAGTGTCAATGAACAGGACATGGATATGTTCTTTTGTTTGAAGGTTAAAAAGATATGTCAGTGGACACGTATTTCCTTGCAGGGCATCCAAGTCATCCATGGTTATCAATTTTGTGTGACAATTAATTACAGTCATGTCATGGACAGTAGGCACATAGTTTCATCATATGCACAGTGTGATGTTTTTGCAACTTGTCTCTCTTCAAAATATCTGACTACGTTCAAATCAAATGTACTGTAGTATTTCGAAAACAGAGGGGGCGCTCACAAGCACAAATAAAAGCTAAGCACAGAATAATGGCTACTAATTAGAAAACGTAAAGTATTCATTGCCATTTAAGTGTTCAAAAACGTGTTCTAGGTATTTATACTTGTACTGCTTAAGGATTTGCGATATACATGGACATGCATAAACTTTAAATCATATTTGTGCAGTATAAAGTTAATAATCATATTTGCAACCACCACAAATTATGCATTTTGTTTTCTCTGGAATGGAACAGATTTGAATTCACATTAGAAGATTCTTGACACACGTCAGTGGAGAGCTACTGAATATGTCTGGTTATTCTTGTTTGTCTCCTTCTTTTCCTGTTACTTCTTCAATAAAATCCATTCTGTTTTGCTTATGAAAATAATTACATGACACAATATCCAGATATTTCTAAATACAAGGTATTTTCTGCCAGAAATTGACTTACATGAATTACAGAGTCTGGTGGCTTCAGATCATGCACTGAGTACCCATGTACTTAATTGATTATAACTTTAGGAACTGTTTTGTCCACTGGTACAGTATGTTTCACCTATTGCTATCACCTAACACCTCTGTACACCTGTTTGTTAGAACAGCTCTTCTGTTAATACAAGCATTTGGGGGTGTCAAGCAAAAATATGGAAACTCTGTGAGAAATTTACACTCAAAAATAAATGCAGGTTCTGGCTTTAAATGTTATATTTGACCATTAACAGCACCTATGTAATGTTCTCAATACGTTGCAAGTATTAGTTGTGGTCAGAAGAGTGTTCTGTGTACTAGTGAGTGCATTATCCAGAGCTCAGTGAATTAGAATGTGGGTAAATTGTTGGTGCTCTTATAGTTGGTGCTTCCATGAGTTGGGGAGCTGAAGTGTTTGGTATTTAAAGAGGCACCATATCGAAGATTTATACTGCATACAAAAAAAGTCGAAAAACGTCATCCACTAAGTCACAACACAGACAAAAGTTTGTGTTGAGTGATCATGATTGATGGTCAATGAAGTGATTTGTGACAAAATATAAGAGAACAACAGCTGCAATAGTCCCTGCAGAACTGAATGTCACACTCATGATTCCTTAGAACCTTAAAATAACACTAAGGGAGCTCCAGAAGCAGAGGTTCTCAGGGCAAATTGGAATTCAAAAATCAGTCATCAGTGATGCAAATGCTTGTAACAGGAAAATATATAAATGTGGGTTTCAGGTGAAATTTTCACAAATTTTTAAAAAGTACGAAATCTCAGCTAAATTTCACAAAAAGATCTAAAATCCATCAAGAAACACAATTTTACCAAAATTCAGATTTTGATAACAAAAAAGTTAAATGATGTGCACTAAAAACAGTTTTCAAGTATTTTAACCGTTTTTTCATTTTTTGTTAAGTATTTTCACCAATTATTTTGAATGTTTGCATCATTTCTCCAAAGGGTTTTCAAGTGGAAATATCTTCCATATATTTCAAAGAAAGAGTGTGAAATTTCAAGTAGTACATCAAGAAATACAATGTTGATTCATTTCCTCATATTCACCTTATTTTTCTTGAAAATGTGGATAAGAAAACTCGCAAAATAACTAACAAGTTCTTTACTTCTCTCTAATTTACTGTATCAAAAATTTTGTATTAAAATATATTTTTCAATATTAATGGGTCTCTTCAATGTTTTAGAAGAGACAGAAAATTTTAACATTAAATATATTTTGAAACAAACATCAAAGGTGTTATTTGATAAATCAATGACTTACACATTCTATATTAACAACTGTGATACGAAAATTTTTCAAATTTCTATTATGTTAAGGTTTAATAGATGATTATTATGGCTGGAAATATAGTTCAGGAATCAAAGAACACAGAATTAATTTACTTTTCAATGGAAAATATAAATATATTAAATGTGAATTTTATAAAAATAAAAATGCATTAGATCTTATAACTGTATGTGGATTATTTAATTATACACTGTTCATATGATAATGTACCTATATTATTGTACAAAGCATATCTTTAATAATTACATAGACAAATTGTTTTTTATTAACCTCAACACAATAATTGTATAATTTCGGCCTTAGGCCATTTTCAAGTATTTTATGGATGATTTTTTGGTAGCAGATTATGTCATGTGTGTCTCTGCTCCTATTACACCATGTTACACTCATCAAATAAATCAGTAGCCTGATCATCTCGGATTTATTTTATGAGTGCAACATGATGTCATAGGAGTAACGACATACATGATATAATCTATTATTAAAATATAGACCATAAAATACTTGAAAATGCCATAGGCCGAAATTGAACAAAAATACATAACATAAAGAGAATGGAAGCTGAAGGTATCAAGAAATCTTTCACAAACATTAATCTCAGTTGTGGACCCTATCGCATTGAGAAGCAATAGAGTAAGTTCCTATTTTATTGCTTGAAATAGAATTCATAGTTCCATATTGTTCAGTATTATTAAATGAACAGCCTTTATTATCTCGTTAGCTTATTTTAGTTTTTGCAAACTATTTCTTAACTCTTTTCGATTTTTTTCTCCTCAATACATCCAACTCAAAAAATTTTTTATCGGAAACCACAAAATTCTTCAGTTACTTTAGTGTAGCATTCATCTTTCATTTTACCTAATAGCTTTTTGTTTACGTGAGGACTGTTGCACATATCACATATCCAAATTTATCAGCAATTTTTGTCATATCTTCATAAAAATTGTCTGTTTCTAATTTAAAAATGTACTCTCAATATACTGATAACAAAGATCAATTTTTTCTCCATGTTTTGGCTTCATAACTCAGTAATGATTTATTGAGAAAAAAACGCCAATTCTTTCCACAAATCAAGACTGCTCATTCTAACGTAAATTGGCTTGTTGAACCTAAGTTTCCTCTTATACAAGTGAAGTGCAGAAGAATTTTCATTGAATGTTTTTCACTTTGTTTCCATCTGCAACTCATTTAATATTCACTCTGTTTTTAATATTTTCTGTCAATTTTACCAAACACTGAGTTATACATTAGTTTGTAGAATTTTTTTTCAAAATCCTTTTTTAGTTTAGTCTTCATTTCCACATCCAAATCTATGTCAGTTTTCAACCAACCAGTTGTTTATATTTTAAAACTTTATGTATTTTTGTTATCTTCTCTCCTATAGATAAATATTAAGATTTCTGTGATGACCCACATAATGTTTTCTCATTCAGTGTTGTTAATAATATTTTTCTCTTGCCCACAGTGGCACTTTAGTTTCAGGAGCTAATGGTGAACTTTGTTGTTCACAATGTAAATAATTTGGGTATTCTAAATCAATTTCAAATATATATCTGGACTGAGAAGTACCTGAAATTTCACTCATATTTTTAAGATCAAAATTATTTGGATCATTCTATTAAAAATTGTTATACAGAGAAACTGACACACAGCCCAGCTACACAAATTATTTACATCTAAATATGTAAACTAATTTGCTTTCTTACTTGATCATAATTTTTCAGATTTTAATTATTTGCTTTGAAATATACTGCCTCTAATCCTGCTCTCAACAGTTAGAATCATCTATTAATTATAATTTATCATTCATCATTTTTAATATAAAATCTCAACTTAAACCTGGTGCTTTAAAATACCAAGAGGGAACTAAATCATGAGCTTTCATACAAGTTGTAAAATTTTCAAAAACATCAGATAACAAAATACCAAGTTTGAGATATAAATAATTTTATTCACTGAGATGTTTTATTAATTTTTTCCCAAGCTAATTTTGCATTGTTATATTCATCATCACAAATATTGCTTTCATTTAAATTCTTTTAGGATTTTTGTTTTGATGGAAGTTCTGCTCCTGCAGATATTTTCTAATATCCAAATAATCATAAGGGTAAACTCTTTTTTCAACTACTAAATTTTCTAAATTTTTCAGAAAAATTTCTAATGTTTATCATTTGATCCATTCTCAAAATTTTGTGAGAGTTTGTCGGGACTTTAAGATACAAATTTAAAAGTTTTCATAAATCTCATTTCAAATTTTCTGTATCCTTTCTTTTTTACAAAAGTAATGTATCTATATTTATTATTTTGTATTAAACCTATTTCTTTTTATTATAACCATTTCTTTTATGAACAAATTATAATCATATCCTGATAAATTATATAAATATACTGATACATAACTTGTATGTTTGAGTTGAAATTACGATTGCTACATAATGGATTAATATATTTTCTTGTTAAATTATCATGATGACATAATTTTTTGCTTTGTTGTATAATGACATTTACATAATGAACATGACTTTGATGTATTTTGTCTTGATTGCTCTACAGAAGTATGTATTTTCATTTCTTCAATTTTAGAATACAAGTTACCATTTTTAACCTGTTTTTTCATACTCTCAATATATTTTAATGACAATTTGGCCCTGTATATGCAACTGGATTTTTATAATATCTATTGATAAATTTAATGTAATAACAAAAACTTTTCGATTATTTTTTTGATATTTTATTATATATGATATTTCTGGATGAGGCTTAAAGTTATCCACTTCTAAAAGCAAACTTTTAAAAATCAGCATAAATAACAAATGGAACTTTCGTGTAAGAATACTTTTTGTAACTTACATATGACTTTTTGTTTGGTAATTAAGCTTATAATAGCCTTTACTATTAAAATTCAATAAACATAAATCGCAAAGAAATTTCAATTGTTTAAATTTGAGATTTGAGTTGAAATATGTCGATATAAGTCTTTAATCCAACAATAATGTGAACTATTTTCATCATTATAATATGATATATTGATAAGCTTATCTTGTTTATTTCTAATGGTTGTACTTGATACATATCTTTAAAGAATAAACATTAATAGTTACATTAATTTCAGCCTTAATTTTGGGAATATTGTCAATGTGAATTGCACATTCTAATTTTTCAACCTTCTGATCGATATTGAACATAACATTTTTATGTTTACTAATTCTTTGCATAATTTTATTTACAGGATTTAATACAGATTGTATTCGCCACAAAAATCTTTTTTTGCCATTATTTTTAATATTAATACAAACTTCCTTTCATTTCTTCTCGTAAACCAATATAAGATCATCCTGTTAACGGATTATGTTTATTAATTACTAACTGGAATCCAATAGTCGAGCAAGACGCCAATCAGAAATCTAAGTCTTTAAAATCAGATATTCATGAGACACTTTTTCCTATTTTATAACGTTGTATCAAATGTCTTTCATTCAGTATTGTATAATTGTTGTTGTTGTGGTCTTCAGTCCTGAGACTGGTTTGATGCAGCTCTCCATGCTACTCTATCCTGTGCAAGCTTTTTCATCTCCCAGTACCTATTGCAACCTACATCCTTCTGAATCTGCTTAGTGTATTCATCTCTTGGTCTCCCTCTACGATTTTTACCCTCCACGCTGCCCTCCAACACTAAATTGGTGATCCCTTGATGCCTCAGAACATGTCCTACCAACCGATCCCTTCTTCTGGTCAAGTTGTGCCACAAACTTCTCTTCTCCCCAATCCTATTCAATACTTCCTCATTAGTTATGTGATCTACCCATCTAATCTTCAGCATTCTTCTGTAGCACCACATTTCGAAAGCTTCTATTCTCTTCTTGTCCAAACTATTTATCGTCCATGTTTCACTTCCATACATGGCTACACTCCATACAAATACTTTCAGAAATGACTTCCTGACACTTAAATCAATACTGGATGTTAACAAATTTCTCTTCTTCAGAAACGCTTTCCTTGCCATTGCCAGCCTACATTTTATATCCTCTCTACTTCGACCATCATCAGTTATTTTGCTCCCCAAATAGCAAAACTCCTTTACTACTTTAAGTGCCTCATTTCCTAATCTAATTCCCTCAGCATCACCCGACTTAATTAGACTACATTCCATTATCCTTGTTTTGCTTTTGTTGATGTTCATCTTATATCCTCCTTTCAAGACACTGTCCATTCCATTCAACTGCTCTTCCAAGTCCTTTGCTGTCTCTGACAGAATTACAATGTCATCGGCGAACCTCAAAGTTTTTATTTCTTCTCCATGAATTTTAATACCTACCCCGAATTTTTCTTTTGTTTCCTTTACTGCTTGCTCAATATACAGATTGAACAACATCGGGGAGAGGCTACAACCCTGTCTTACTCCCTTCCCAACCACTGCTTCCCTTTCATGTCCCTCGACTCTTATAACTGCCATTTGGTTTCTGTACAATTCGTAAATAGCCCTTCGCTCCCTGTATTTTACCCCTGCCACCTTCAGAATTTGAAAGAGAGTATTCCAGTCAACATTGTCAAAAGCTTTCTCTAAGTCTACAAATGCTAGAAACGTAGGTTTGCCTTTCCTTAATCTTTCTTCTAAGATAAGTCGTAAGGTCAGTATTGCCTCACGTGTTCCAGTGTTTCTACGGAATCCAAACTGATCTTCCCCGAGGTTGGCTTCTACTAGTTTTTCCATTCGTCTGTAAAGAATTCGTGTTAGTATTTTGCAGCTGTGGCTTATTAAACTGATTGTTCGGTAATTTTCACATCTGTCAACACCTGCTTTCTTTGGGATTGGAATTATTATATTCTTCTTGAAGTCTGAGGGTATTTCGCCTGTTTCATACATCTTGCTCACCAGATGGTAGAGTTTTGTCAGGACTGGCTCTCCCACGGCCGTCAGTAGTTCCAATGGAATATTGTCTACTCCGGGGGCCTTGTTTCGACTCAGGTCTTTCAGTGCTCTGTCAAACTCTTCACGCAGTATCGTATCTCCCATTTCATCTTCATCTACATCCTCTTCCATTTCCATAATATTGTCCTCGTGTACATCGCCCTTGTATAGACCCTCTATATACTCCTTCCACCTTTCTGCTTTCCCTTCTTTGCTTAGAACTGGGTTTCCATCTGAGCTCTTGATATTCATACAAGTCGTTCTCTTATCTCCAAAGGTCTCTTTAATTTTCCTGTAGGCGGTATCTATCTTACCCCTAGTGAGATAGGCCTCTACATCCTTACATTTGTCCTCTAGCCATCCCTGTTTAGCCATTTTGCACTTCCTGTCGATCTCGTTTTTGAGACGTTTGTATTCCTTTTTGCCTGTTTCACTTACCGCATTTTTATATTTTCTCCTTTCATCAATTAAATTCAATATTTCTTCTGTTACCCAAGGATTTCTACTAGCCCTCGTCTTTTTACCTACTTGATCCTCTGCTGCCTTCACTACTTCATCCCTCAAAGCTACCCATTCTTCTTCTACTGTATTTATTTCCCCTATTCCTGTCAATTGCTCCCTTATGCTCTCCCTGAATCTCTGTACAACCTCTGGTTCTTTCAGTTTATCCAGGTCCCATCTCCTTAAATTCCCACCTTTTTGCAGTTTCTTCAGTTTTAATCTACAGGTCATAACCAATAGATTGTGGTCAGAGTCCACATCTGCCCCTGGAAATGTCTTACAATTTAAAACCTGGTTCCTAAATCTCTGTCTTACCATTATATGATCTATCTGATACCTTTTAGTATCTCCAGGGTTCTTCCATGTATACAACCTTCTTTCATGATTCTTAAACCAAGTGTTAGTTATGATTATGTTGTGCTCTGTGCAAAATTCTACCAGGCGGCTTCCTCTTTCATTTCTGTCCCCCAATCCATATTCACCTACTATGTTTCCTTCTCTCCCTTTTCCTACACTCGAATTCCAGTCACCCATGACTATTAAATTTTCGTCTCCCTTCACAATCTGAATAATTTCTTTTATTTCATCATACATTTCTTCAATTTCTTCGTCATCTGCAGAGCTAGTTGGCATATAAACTTGTACTACTGTAGTAGGTGTGGGCTTCGTATCTATCTTGGCCACAATAATGCGTTCACTATGCTGTTTGTAGTAGCTTACCCGCATTCCTATTTTCCTATTCATTATTAAACCTACTCCTGCATTACCCCTATTTGATTTTGTGTTTATAACCCTGTAGTCACCTGACCAGAAGTCTTGTTCCTCCTGCCACCGAACTTCACTAATTCCCACTATATCTAACTTCAACCTATCCATTTCCCTTTTTAAATTTTCTAACCTACCTGCCCGATTAAGGGATCTGACATTCCACGCTCCGATCCGTAGAACGCCAGTTTTCTTTCTCCTGATAACGACATCCTCTTGAGTAGTCCCCGCCCGGAGATCCGAATGGGGGACTATTTTACCTCCGGAATATTTTACCCAAGAGGACGCCATCATCATGTAATCATACAGTAAAGCTGCATGCCCTCGGGAAAAATTACGGCTGTAGTTTCCCCTTGCTTTCAGCCGTTCGCAGTACCAGCACAGCAAGGCCGTTTTGGTTATTGTTACAAGGCCAGATCAGTCAATCATCCAGACTGTTGCCCTTGCAACTACTGAAAAGGCTGCTGCCCCTCTTCAGGAACCACACGTTTGTCTGGCCTCTCAACAGATACCCCTCCGTTGTGGTTGCACCTACGGTACGGCTATCTGTATCGCTGAGGCACGCAAGCCTCCCCACCATCGGCAAGGTCCATGGTTCATGGGGGGGGATTGTATAATTATGTGTTTCAAACTTAAATTCCATTGTTTTTTTCAGAAACCGATAATTTCATCTTATAGTAACAAAACATTCTCGACTGTATATTTAATCCATTACGTAATTTTAAATTTTTTCACTAGTGCCTAATTTTTTGGGGTGATGCATTCATAATGAAATTTTAATCAAGGATAGTCAGATTATCTAAATTTATAGTTTGTACTCTATTTTCAAATGCTGAAGCCTTTGTGTGAGTTAACCTCCATTTTGTATTTGTATCCTCTGATTATGACATGATGTTGTTCAAAAACGTGAGCATAACGTATTAAAAGCTCCTGCAAGTCTTCCTTTTGTTCTTCTTCCGTAAGTCACATTGACGCACTTACCCAGGTGTGCACGATCTCAAGGCCTGATTCCTCTTCCCATGATTGCTCGGTTCCCTGTGTGTTTACAAACAGGACAGTGGAATAGAAGAATTGTATTCCAAGTCAGCGGTGTGTTTTAGTTTGCTTTCTGTAGCGTTTGACTTGATTAGGCCTACTAAGTATGTTGGTCATTCACAATGAAATGGCACTTCTCCTGACCAATGTCTATATGTGCTTCCTAAAGGTGTCCCTGCTGATAAGGCAGTTTACTATTAGCCTTTAAACCATGAGAAAAAATGTATTGTACAAAGAATCTATCAGTTAGAAAAAGGAATCCATGCTGGAAGTTTTACATCTTTAGACTTACCGCCTACAGCAGTTGGTATTTTACAATTTTAGATTGCAAACATCGGTGTGTGTCGTCGCCTTTGTAACTGATCAAACAAACCCGATCCAGTTACATTCGTGGTAGCTCCAGTGTCCAGTACTATGTGTACCCTTAAACCTAGTATTTGTGCATTGATTACACCAGTACTTGTCTTCATTTTCATGTACAAAATTGGTAATATCTTCCTGACACAGGTCATCTCCGATATTGCCACAGTTGTTGTGTCTAAGAAAACAGCTTTAATTAGTACCATGTCCTCACCTGTATTGCTGGTCATTGAATGGGCCCTGTTGAGACTGTTTCGAGTTTTCTGAATTATCCTGAGCACCGACCTTCTGATCGGGGGTAACTTCAACTTTATAGACATTATGCACCTGGTTTCGTCAATTTGTATCTTGCGCTCTCGATGCGAATTTTCGTGTCCCTGGCCACTATTAGAAATGCAATTTTGATTGTACTCATTATAGTGAGGCCACGGCGGATTATCTGTCGCCTGGTTGCGTACTGCACTTGCCAGTTTCCGTTTTGATCATTGTCCCCAGTTGGCGGCGTGTTGTACGTTTGCTGACTATAACCTCTTTGGCCATTAAATCCTAGCTGATTGAAATTCTGACCTTAGTTATTTTTATATTCTCGCCTGAATTTTTTTCCCTTTCCATTACCAAACTGTTTCTCGCTGGTGTTGCTGTGAGGGGGATATGACTGCCAAACATGCCATTCCAACAGTGTTATTCGTTGGTGTCTGCCTGTGCACTGTCACTTTGTGGTTGCGTAGGTCTTTCTTCATAGATAAGATCAATGGAATCGAGAACACAGTAGTGGTGATTAATTCCTCACCAGTGGTAGACGATAGTCAGAATTTCAAAATTTTTAGGAGATCTAGTGTGATATCGGATTTTTCCTGTAACAGGTTTTGTTTAGATACATTTCGAAGTATCTTCTGAACCCTTCTTGTTCACTGCTGAAAGGCGCTGGGTTAGACACTTTGCACTTCAGTCTCTCTCATACTGCGATGGACCAGAATTTGTCCAGGAATTCCTTTTCAAACTGTTAATAGGTGTGACATTTTTCCGCCATGTAGGTGGCCTGCAGCAAGATATCACCCGGTGTATAACCTACTACAAATCGTACCTCCTACGCTTCGATCCAATTCGTGGGCAGAACATTCTTGAAGGCTCTTACGAACGCTGCTGGGTTTGTTCACTTACCTTCCGAAGAAAAAATCGGATATTGCCTGTCTCGTAATAAGCTTTCGTCGTCGAGGAAAGTAAAAAGGAATGCAGCACTGTCTGTTGCTGACGTGACGTTGTTTTGATGTACTGTATCATATTCCAAATACCTCTGCAAGACAGGGACAGAAGTCGGCAGTTCCTGAAGCACGTTACTGTTTCACCTGACAGGTTAGGTTTCAAGTGTGGACAGATGGTCAGATTATCTGTCCTGTCTGTTGAAACCTTACAACTTGGGTCTGAATGTTCCCTTTCCATTTCAGTGTTTCTAAAGACGTTAATTCGCGATTTTTCCTCCATTGCTTTCAACCTCTGATCTATTTCAGCTTATAGTTCTGCCTTCTGTACCATCATCGCTTCCTCAATCACATATACAGAACCCTTGTGTTCCTGGACTTCCTTCTGCACCAGGGTATTGCCTTCGTCTAACATTTCAGCCTTGGCACTATCATTTATTTCCTTAATGCCTTTATCTACAAATTAAAAAAAACTAGTTGTTGATGAAATTAAAGACTATTATATACCTGTTGAGAAAATATTAGTTTATCTGAAATATGCAAGATGTGTAGAGTAAATCAAATCTTAATAAGTTACAAACAAATATGAAAAACGTAGCATGAAAGACAAATAAATTACAAGAAGTAAAAGTAAAAACATAATATTCAACATGTTTTGTAAAAAAAAGTCTCAAAAATAGAGCACAATGTCATCATATGTGTTGTTAGTACAAAATTATTACAAAAAGATCATTTTTATATAGTTTGTGGAACAAAAAAAAAAGTAAATCTAGATTATCTACATATATTCCATAAACATCCTGATAATAAATTTGAATGTTATTCGATTGAAATTGTCTTATCACGTTACTGAACTATTACTTAAGTCAGATTATAAATCTTAAAAGAGTGAAGAACGTGAAAATTTATGTAAAATGAATTTTGATGATAGAAAATATTATATAAATATATATATATATATATATATATATATATATATATATATATATATATATATTAACAAAGTTGATTTGTTGTTAAACGAATGAAAACTAAATGATGATGAAGTTAGACATAAAACATTGAAAAATAATTTTTAAAAAATGTGTTAGCTACTCTAAGCGAAAGAAGCAGATAACAAGTAATAAGACAATGTTGCTCAATATAACCTAAAAAGATGAAATAACTAGTATAGACTTTGAACAACACTTATTTGATAATGGTTATAAAATAAACAGACAGAACACTATATTTAATTTAACCAAATAAATATTTGGAGATAAAATTAAGTGTGAATATAACTGTGTCCTAACAGTCAGGAAAGCTTTAGCTGTCCCTTGAAATAATTGTAAACAATACATATCTGATCACCTTTCATATTAAACAAAAAACTGATACATCATTAATCAATGGATTTACGAATTTAAATACTTCATCGTGTCAGAATAAAAAATAGGTTAAAAAAATTAGTGCTAATTTCTTTGTTGTTATTTTATTTATATATAATAAATTTTACAATATGTAATAAATTCTGCTGTATGTGTCAGTAATAATTTTATCTTTATTTACTCAGTTATTATGGAAGTTATCAAATCCTAACCATTTATTATAAACTTTGTTAACTTCCTCTCAAACTTTCTAAAATAGATGTATATCCTGAAATTTTGTTTTTTTAGTTCTTGCCCATAATAATTTTCTTAAATATCTTAATTTGTATGTTATTACATCTGAAAATGTAATAACTTGTACATCAAGCATTTTGGTTGACCAGTTTGCTGTACAAATTTTTGAAAAATTTCCTACCATTAACTTGTTCTTATTTGATCTCCTTTTTTAAA